>NC_139544.1:26748281-27974281 GCF_965153285.1 Podarcis tiliguerta | reverse complement strand
AGGCAGGGTTCCAATCCTTTTATTGCTTACAAGGGACCCCAGCTGTCTCTGGAACACCAGGAAAGGGAGGCTACAAAAGCACATATTTGGTCAACCTCTCACTCCCTGGGCAGATCTTCTCTACAACCATTGCGCTCCTAGTTATGCTAGTGGTGGGGGTGGCCCTGTACACTTTCCCCCCTAAAGTTTTTTTGAGCATCCACAAACTTCTGTGTTACCCAAGTTCACATCAACACCTCTTTCTTGTGCATAGGTTGTGAGGGTTTTTTGTTTGTTTTTGCTAAATACGCACAAGCATGGTAAGGCTTGAACTGGTATTATTATATTTGACGTTTCGATTTCCAGCTTTAGTTTGCCTCATTTATATGGGACATATTTAATTAATGCTTTCAATCTGCATTAGACCTGAGTATTCATATTGGGCTGGTACATACGTACCTATGCATTTCTCCCTGATCACAGGATTCTGGGAGAACTTTCAATTCATCTACTTTTTGCCCCTTTGTCTTGGTAATGATTACTGACTTAGATGGTTTAAAAGGAGATTACAGAAATTCATGGGGTATATATCCGTGGCAACTAGTTATGATGGCTGTATACTGCCTCCAGGATCAGAGGCAGTATGCCTCTGCATACCAAGTTGCTGGGGAACAGCAGCAGGGCAATGCTACTGCCCTCAGGTTCACCTTGTGGGCTTCCCATAGGTATCTGGTTGACAATTGTGGAGACAGGACATTGGGATAAGTAGGCCTTTGTTATGTTCTTATTGTGAGCTAGACTTCTTTAGAGGGAGAGGTAGTCATCTCTTAAGTGGTAAGAGTTCATAATTTCCACTGCCAATGTATGAACCAGAAATTACCCTCTTCTGCCCAACCCTGCTCTTTCACCCATATTTGTGTGTTTTTCTCCATCCACCCCCACCACAACCTCTCCTTGGTGCTTGTAGTATTAATGACAAGACTTCACCACGTGGTTGTGCTTGAATGCTAATGAAATCACAGGGACTTTTTTTGCATTGATTTCAGTGAGACTTAACCACAAGTAACTTTGGCTAGACTGGAGCCTCTCTATTTAACTACAATGATATAGATCACATTCTTACACAGTAAATTTCTGCTTCCAAGTTAATAAAGTCCATATATAAGCTGAAAGACAACAGAGCATAGCTCTTCCCAGGAACAGGGCGCTACAAAAGTGACACTACTAATGGCTTCTGGATAAAATTATTCAAAATATCTGTCAAGCTAAATACTAAAAAAATTAGTACAGGATGCAAACACTGATGTTTCAATTAAGAGAGAGAGAGAGAGAGTGCATGCGTATGTGTGTATACCCTTTAATTGAAATAACAGATGTTGTGCTATAGAAAATGTTTGCATCTTTTATTAAAATGTTGAGTAAGAAGCCTGAAAGATATTTATATATAAAAATTTGGCATATGCAATCTGTCTGATATCATGGCATGCTCTTGTTATAAAAAAAGAAGCAAGGAAAAGTATTACTGGAGATTTTAGATAAAGGTAAAGGGACCCCTGACCATTAGATCCAGTCGTGGACAACTCTGGGGTTGCGGCGCTCACCTCGCTTTACTGGCTGAGGGAGCTGGTGTACAGCTTCTGGGTCATGTGGTCAGCATGACTAAGCTGCTTCTGGCGAACCAGAGTAGCGCACGGAAACGTCGTTTACCTTCCCGCTGGAGCGGTACCTATTTATCTACTTGCACTTTGACGTGCTTTCGAACTGCTAGGTTGGCAGGAGCAGGGACCGAGCAATGGGAGCTCACCCTGTTGTGGGGATTCGAACTGCCAACCTTCTGATCGGCAAGCCCTAGGCTCTGTGGTTTAACCCACAGAGCTTTTAGGATCTTCCAATTACATACATTACTGATATAATTTCCGTTGTATAAAAGGCCTTCCAATTTCAGCAATGTTACAAACTGACTTATGCTACTGTCCTAGTGAATAACATTTCCCCCCTTATCATAGAAGGCATCCAGTCTTGCAACACAATTGTAGGCAATTCTTTTCAGAAGGAAGACTGACTGGGTTCAACGAAATAGATATGCAGCCTTAATCTCTTAATCATTGGATTAGAGCATGAAAATTAGTATTAAATGCACACATAAAGATGATGAAGGTCAATGTCAATGAGCATTTGTGTGATACTGTTACTGCTTTTTGCAGTTTCTGCCAACCAAATACCCCTAGCAATAAAATAGCATAAGTCAATGTGCTGAATTAATACATTTTCATTTGCATGGATGACTCAATCTTGTAGTACTATTTTGCCTATACAGATTATAAACAAGAGGTTCCCCTTTGTAAAATGTAGATGAAATAGGCAGAACATTCTACTGTTACTAGTGAAGTTTATTCAACAAACTATATAATAACTAGCAATACCAGCAAAATCACCTGTTAAAAAAGATTTCTGAATTATGAAGCAGTATATAAATGCTTTTAAATAAAATAAAGAAGACTTGATTAATCCACCTGCTACCAATTAAAAATACACATAACTCAGAGAGCTATAAAACATGTAAGCCCTCAACTTTTTTTGGAAAAATGTGGAAATGTTGATATTCTTTTCACAAAAAAGCAGAGGGGTACTTTTATTGTGAGATCTGAATTTCTCTCTGGATATGCTGTTACGTTACAAAATTAAATGTGCTTCTTTGTTTCTAATCACAGAAGACCATACAAAGCTTTTTGTATGAACTATATCCTCCTTAATTTAATCTCCATAGTAAAATCCATTGCAAGAATATATGTAATGACAGTTCACCCTTCTATGGGAAAAACACAATTTTCCTTGTTTTCTATTTATCCTATAATCGGAGCCCTGCGGGAATTCAGATCTGCTACAGTAAACATTTTTACTAAGAAACATTTCATTATTCATGTTGTATAGGCAAATGGTAGCAAAAAACAAAAACAAAAAGTGAAATATCAGGTCTTCTTACCAGTCTATGCCCAGTTTTCTTGCCTTTAGTAACTGGTTTTCAATCCAGTTTGGCCTTTGTTGTTCAATGCTCTGTATAATCTTGTGAGTCACTTGTTTAGGGCTACTTTTCTTTTTCCCTATAATATTTTCCAAACATACACGAACCAAACTGAGCTTCTCTTTGCTCCATCTGTCAAGAGTCGTACCCGTTAAAAGTTCTGTGGTGTTTCCATCCTCAAATATCCGACATATAATTACAATCAAGATCCAGACAAGAAGACCAGCTTTTTTCGATTCAATTAAGTTTTTTGGCATTTTTCTCTCAGAGAGAAAAAAGAAATACTTAATTGGGGGAGGCAAACATGCAATCACTGTAGGTAACTTGCTGATTACAATAGATACTGCCTGAGCAGCAAGCCTTGTGAAGCCTTTAAAAAAAGAATGAAAGAAGGTATGATTAACATTAAACACTCTTGCTATACAATGCAGTTATGAAGACTGAATGCCAATGTTTAATTTTAGATGTCTCTTAGATGTATAGCCTTGGTTCACATGTTTCCTGGGGTTGCTACCATTATTTTGTGGTGGTGGAGTGAACATGATTTCATGCAGATAATATTTTGTGTAACCTGGACAATCCATAAGACCAGAGGGTCAGTTAGTGCATATTTCCACCCAACCTTTTTTTATGTGAAGAAATCCCATTAACCAGTTCTTTATATGATCAGTCTCTTGTACCGAGCATCTGGACAAGGTGGTGGAGGCAGGCCAGGGTTAAATGTCCTGGAAGTGGACCGGAGTGAAGCCTTTTGGCCCAGCCCAGCCCACCCGCTGTAACCAGTCTGTCTATGATTGGCTGAATGTTGGGCAGGCTGAAATTCACTTTCCAGGCCAGTGCAAGTCCAATTTGGAGTCATGCTGGCCTTGGAAAACACTTCAGCTCCATGTCCCATGCTGGATCAAGGCACACACCAGGTGCTGTCCCGCACAGACGCCCAACCCCAAGGGTTAGGGTCATTATATGATCAGCTGCTTGTACAGAACATCTAGTTCACACTTGATGTTTTCTGTGTGTTGGAGGTAGGGATGCAAGATTGCATGTTCATTAAGTGCCATCAGAGCCAGTACCAGCCTCTTGTTGCAAATAAAGATTCTGTGGATTTATTCTCTACCAAGAATCTCACTCATTACCTAACCATGTGAAAATAAAATGGGATGCCTCTCTGAGAACCTAAGAAGAAGTGTCTTCAGTTGTAAGACCATGTACACTTCATTTTATATGCACACTAATCATCTTACTCACATTCAGTGGGATATATCTCACTGAGTTTCCTACTTCATCAGGAAATTTAAAGGTAAAGGGTCCATCTCCATGTTGCAATCTAGCCATAACAAAAATCAATATACTATCTGTATATTATCTATACAGTTCTGCTACTTTAATACCACTTGAAGTTGGTTCTGACATAAATTACTCCCACATTCCACATTAAAGACCCTTTCATAAAAAAGTAAGAGTCAAATATAAGCGTGACATTTTGAAATTTAAATTCAAGCACAAAATGAATAAAGGGTTTTGAAACTTGTCTCAGGAGCTAATTAGAGGGAAAGGTTCCAAGTTTAAAAAACGGCATGCCATTACATATTACAAATATGTGACAAAGTACATTCCAATGTTATACCCCAGCATAAACTATAAATTAAACTTGTGATGATCGTAACATATTTACAATAAACAAAATATGAACATAGCAATCTGTTTAATAAACTGTAAAAGACGTAAAGAAAAACAGGTTGCCATTTTAATAATTGGAGACCTTTAGCTATCACTAACATAATTTTAGCAAATACAATAATGTATTAAATGTATTAAAATTTAAATAAAATTAAAATTGATCGTAAGTGGCAGTTGTGCTTATTTTATGGCACTAAGTTCCTTATCTTCTGTTGCTCATGCTGTTATTCTTGTGTGGTGCATCTTCCTGTCCTGCAAGAAGCACTCAGAGACCCAGAAGAGCCAGTGTGACTGGACAGCAGTGGAGACAACAAAGGCAGAGCACACAAGAGCTCTCTGCTTCTGCTACCACATATGTAAGCTAAGGAAGAAAGAGTATTGCCTCCTCACTTGTCCCAACATAATGGCAGAAATATCTGGCTAACTGGGAGCCTAGGAACCTAGCCACATCATGATGAGAGCTACCACAACAAACATACAAGGGTGTATGTTATTTTCAGCATTGTAGTGTAGGAAAGGGTCCCACCCGCTCTTTAATCCTACTTTCCCACCCATCCACCCACTACCAGTCTTGCCAGACACTGAACTAAGAAGAATAGCCAACTTATCTGTAACAAAATTTGATGATTGTTGACATTTACCTGTGGCCACTGCTATAGCCCCTACCCAAACAGCATCACTAAATATACCCCTCAATTTTTTTTCATAGTAGTGAATGGCTGCCATTCTCTCCTGTGAGGTAAAAATGTAAGTGCTGTACTGAGGGAAACTTATTGCCCTCAGTATATCTGAAGGAGCGTCTCCACCCCCATCGTTCTACCTGGACACTGAGGTCCAGCACCGAGGGCCTTCTGGCGGTTCCCACACTGCGAGAAGCCAAGTTACAGGGAACCAGGCAGAGGGCCTTCTCAGTAGTGGCACCCTCCCTGTGGAACGCCCTCCCACCAGATGTCAAAGAGAACAACAACTACCAGACTTTTAGAAGACATCTGAAGGCAGCCCTGTTTAGGGAAGCTTTTAATGTTTGATGTATTACAGTATTTTAATATTTTTTTGGAAGCCGCCCAGAGTGGCTGGGGAAGCCCAGCCAGATGGGCGGGGTATAAATAAATTATTATTAATTATTATTATTATTATTATTATTATTATTGCAACAAGAGCAAAACTAGCTCTCTATTGGATGGTTTGGATGCCAGGGTGGGTGGGGGAGGTACTATGCATCTTAGTTTGTACTGTGCACAGAGATATTATTTTTTTTAATCTAATTGGTTTATATAGACTATGCATTAAAATTATCACTAAAAAGTCATAAGTTGAAAGCAACTACACCTAAAACATTTCAAAATATAAATAACATGAGTAGCTTAAAATTACATTATAAAAAATGCATATTAAAATGCATGTCAAATTTACATTTCAAGATAGGCTTTTCTGAACAAAAGAAGAAGAAGAGTTTGGATTTGATATCACGCTTTATCACTCCCTTTAAGGAGTCTCAAAGCGGCTAACACTCTCCTTTCCCTTCTTCCCCCACAACAAACACTCTGTGAGGTGAGTGGGGCTGAGAGACTTCAAAGAAGTGTGATTAGCCCAAGGTCACCCAGCAGCTGCATGTGGAGCAGAGACGCAAACCTGGTTCATTACGAGTCTACTGCTCTTAACCACTACACCACACTGGCTCTCTGAAACTAAAGGGTTTCAGCAGGTACCAAGAACAGTACATTGACTGTATCTGCCTAACGCCAATAGACAGGGAGTTCCAGAGTGCATGTGCTGCCAAATGCAAAGATTGATTCCTTGCAAGTGTGGAATGGACACTTGTAAAAATGTCAGTGTCACAGTTCAAAGTGGCCAACTGGGTGTATATGGGATAAGGCGATCCCTCAAGTAAATGGGTCCTAAATAGTTAAGAGCTTTATATACTAATAGTGACATCTTGAATTTGGCACAGTAACTAACTGGCAACCAGTGCAGATCTCTGAGTAGAGAAGTAATATGTTGACAGGGTCTCACTCCTGTCAGGAATCTGGCTGCAGCATTCTGCACTAACTGCAGTTTCCAGACCAAGCACAAGGGAATCCTCCCATGAAGTGAATTGCAGTAATCCAATACTGAAGTCACCAATGCCAGGATTACTAGTATATTTATTCTGTCAGCCATTTGCTTTCCCAAAGAGACCTTGCTGAATGTGGGCCTTCCACTAGCCCACAATGACAAGGATTGCGCTAAGAACTCAGTAAGACAAAGTACTGCACCCAAGTATGTAAGCAATTCCATGAATAGTCTTCTAAAATACCATAAATTGTATCACTATAGTATTCATTATCAAATCATACCACTTAATTCTAATTTTTCAGTTTTGATTTGTCCTCGTTAAATGTATAGCTATTATTTTGACAGGAATTATATAAGCACACCTACATTTCCCAGATTCTTTTCTCTTCATTTCTCTAGGTGTGTAATTCCACTCCTTTGGAACAGTCTTCAGCAAACTTTCAGGGACAATTTGCTTGTGTTGATAGGTTCCATAGTTTTCTGTTGCTTCCCATGAATGCATCAAAGAAATGATCTGCTTCACAATACCCTTAACTGAATTAATCAAAGTCAGCTTCAAGCATCTAATAACCTCTGGCTCTGACTCAATGCAGCTAGAAACTTTGGAGACAAAATAGTAATAATATTAATTTAAAAGGAAACATTAAGTTGAGCCTCTTTAGCAACATTTAACGTCACTATTTTAGAAAGTTTTTTATACTTTTCCATGTTACAGTTCTATAATAAAAAAGCAACCAGAGTTTCTACGTAACAATACTATGTTATCAATGAAACACTTTTATAAATTATTATTTGCTCAGTTGCCATGCCTTTGTTGTTTGTTGCTTAGAAGTGGATAATTACTACTATCCAACATACTACTTCTGTTTATCTTTGCACTTAGACAAATTATCATGACTGACTTGACCTGTGTGATAATATAACAATGTATAGTTATGGCTTTGGGTGGTTTAGTTTCTTAAATGGTGGAATAGACTGAGTTCTGGTCCTGGCTACAGAAGAAGGAAATACCAGTTCAGGCTCCTTCCTCAACTGTCATTAGCAGCCATTCCATCAGGCTATAAAAAGAAGTGGAATACACAGGCCTTTCCACCAGTAACATTTGGGTCTTGCTCTCTTTGAAATCTTTCCATTTCAGTTGCTCATTACCAGAGTTCTAGATAACTAAGAAATAGTCCCAGGATTGCTTATCCCCCTCCTTCCTCTCTTTCATTTTGCATCATGTCTTTTAAATTGTTAACCTTAGTGCAAGAACTGTCTTATCACTGACATTTGTGTGCCACCCTGGGAGCCGTTTTTTGGCTGAAGAGCAGGATAAATATACTCTGAACGAATGAATGCTTTAGAAAAGACTGAGTTAAATCTGCAAGAACGAGGCACATGAAATGAAGTTCAAAATGGAAGTACCTGATGTGGTGCTACAGATGAAGCTAAGTGGAGATTTTCCTAGAGCATCCAAGAATGAAAGTAACTTCTGTGGTATTATAAGAAATTTCTACGACTGGTTCTCAATTTGAAACCTAAGATCCTCTTCCAGATGCAATTTTATATTTCCTAAAGCATCCCACACATATGTTGCTGCCCACCTAGAACTGGAAGAAGACCTCTGGGGCAAATTGGGAGTGTGGTACAGGTAACTACAAGGGGTAGGAATTGGTGAATCACATAAACCGAACTCCACTCCCAGCAAGACTGGATACACCCCCGAAAGAATGAAAATTTCACTGCGTTTTTCATACCTGATATATTGTATAAACAATCCCACATTTGTTCTTTTTCCATGTAGTTTTCAAGAACACCACCAAGTGATTTGGGAGATAAAGTACAATAAGAAAGTACTGCAAAGATTGCTTCAGTCAGACTAGGTTCTTGGCTGCTCTTCATGTCTAGGCAAGTACTTTGTTCTCCACTTTTTGATAATTCAGATTCTTGAATAAAGAAAGAAGAAAAGTTCAGAAGTTGAGGTAGTAGTGAAAGTGTAAGTGGGACCTACAACAAAATTTTGTAGTATAATGAATGTCAGAATCTAGCTAATATTTGGGCTAAGAAGGAAAATACAAGCTACAGAACTGTGCCAGATAAGGAATCCCTGGGCAAACCAGCCTATTGAATGCAAGCCATTATCAAACAATGACAATGCATCTACATGTCAAAGAACCTTATCAGTTCTGTGGAAAGCAAGGGTTGCTGATGTGGTGGAAAGGTGACAGGAAAGAATGTCATTTTACAGGAGTCTTGGATTTTTGTTGAGAGGTGTGCTGGGAAGGAGGAGGTGGCCAGAGGCCAGACCTCTATGAGCTGCAGGGCAGGCCAGCACTCCATGCAGCAATGGTCAGAGGAAGCTGCACTGAGAGACAATGGGAAATGAGAGGGGAAATGGAAGACACACTTGGGGTATAATTTGCTGCACAGCCTCCACTGCCCACTTCTAGGTGTAATTATGTCTTAATAAAACCATATTTCTTAAAGACACTAGCCGCTGTGCCTCGATCTTTCCAAAGGAAACCCAAACCTGTGTAAGCAGTTGGAACCCCTGGATTCTCACACTGCTCGTGGAGACTGTGGTGGCATATAATAGTACTTTTAGGCTAAGATCTATGGTCTTTTCTTACACAATAGGGATTTTTCTTACAAAAACAAACTCTTAAATGATTTCCGTGTTCTGTGCTAGAGAAACAATTGTTTACAGCTCAGCGTGTCTAGGCAGGATGCAATCTGCTGAAGCTCAGGGTAATGGTCAGTCAAAATCTTAATAAATGCTGTCACTCCATCCTTGTGATCCTTGAACACACTAGTAAATATAATCCAACAGCAGGGGGAGAATATGATCTTCAGACATCTTTCAGTCTTGCTGACATGCATTTGAATAGGTAAATGAGTGCATTGCAACATTCAATAAAAAACAGGACAGAAGTTTAGTTGTGGTGCTCTTCTGACAAATGTTAGACCAACTGCTGGACCAAGAGAACTGCAGAATATCTACAGCTAACATTTTAGTAAATAACAAACACATTATATTCTAAACAGTATTAGCATGATAAATGTGAATTCCTATCCAAACAAAAAATCCTGAGCAAAAAAATGAAAGAAAATTAGATTGCAAGTATTGAGCGAGCCTAATGCTAATTATGTGAAGTGATGACCACGATCCTTCTGCTAATATTAAATAGCGAACAATGTGGCAATCCTGAACAATTTACTTGTGTTTCTTCAGCGGTAAAATATTGCAACTATAGAAAGTGTCAGTACTTACTGGAACTCCTCAGTAAAAGTTTCACTAAGAGACAATCGTGATGTAGCAGGGTTTCCAAAAGCAAGTTCCAATTACAGCATGGCTGGGATAAGAGCAGCTTGAGTTGACCCTGGGCTGCCATTCCTCTGGCTGATGGAGTCCTTTCAAAATGTAAGATAAAGACAGAATAATGTCGTTAATTTATCTATGAAATTAATAGCCTTAAAGTGCAGATGTAATGCTAACTCCTTTAAATGTCAATTCCTCCCAGATTACTCTGAAAATGCTTTCATGGTTGCTTACTTTAAGGCTGCTCAGGGAAGGAATTACATTTAATCTCAACTAGCTAAAAAGCAAATTAACATTTGGTAGACTGCCAAATTTTAACTGATACAAAGTAACCTCACTTATCTCTTTCATTGGGGCCAGATATGCTCTTGTTTCATGAGGCAAAAATCATTTTTAATGCCTGAATAAATCTGAGGGATTATATTTTAGTTCAATGTTGTATTTAAGTGTTTAGAGTGATGTTATAAAATATTTGAAATCAAGTCTGTGAAATAAGAAAGAAACAAATACGGTTGGGTGGGAAATACGATGCGAGCTACTTGTCACACTATAATTAAGGCAGAATTATAAAAGTATATTCGGTAACATAAAACAGATGTGTCCAATTCTGGGCACCACAATTTAAGAAGGATGTTGACAAACTGGAACGTGTGCAGAGGAGGGAAACCAAGATGATCAAGGGTCTGGAAACTAAGCCTTACGAGGAGCACTTGAAGGAGCTGGGTATGTTTAGCCTGGAAAAGAAGAGACTGAGAGATGATAGCCATCTTCAAATAACTGAAGAGCTGTCAAATGGAAGAGGGAGCATGCTTGTTTTCTCCTGCTCTTGAGGGTAGGACTCAAGGCAATGGTTTCAAGTTACAATAAAGGAAATTCCGACTAAACATTCAGAAAATCTTTCTGACAGTAAGAGCTGTTTGGCAGTGGAACAGACTCACATGAGAGGTGGTAGACTCTCCTTCTTTGGAAGTTTTTAAGTAGAGGTTGGATGGACATCTGTCATGGATGCTTTAGCTGAGATTCCTGCATTGCAGGGGGTTGGCCTAGATGACCTTTGTGTCCCTTCCAACTCTATGGAAGTTCTATGATTCTATGGATTATATATTAAGTACAAAGGCTTCATATTAGCCCAGTTCCCTACTCCATTTCCCAACATTTCTATGTATTCAGATAATGTTCAGGAAATCATAGCTCTTTTCACCATGCTACCATTACCATGCTATGTAATTAGGTATCTAACTATACAAATTAAAGCAACACTTCCCTTCAATTTCTAAACATAAGAAAAACAAGGCCTTTGGACAGTTAAGTATTTAAAGTAATATCTAAAGTGACTTATGGAATATTGAGGTAGAGAAAATGCTCAACTATCATTGACCAGATGGGATGTTATTGCTTTTCAGTATTTGCCAATTCTTGGCTCTTAGAGCATCATGCAAATTGAAATGCACAGTTGATGTGATTCACTCAGAGGGAAAATAAGAGTATTACAGACATTCCCCGAAGCCACTATACTAACACTAGTAAATGCACTGAAAAGTTTTATATTGGACATATGGAGAAGCATATGTTCTCTCATCTTACAAGCTCATGTAGCTGTGAACACAAGGCTAGCCACGTAAAGAGGAAAAGGTGAACTATATATAAAATATGACACATATAAATGTTTAATTTGGTATTAAGAAAAGAACAAGTGATGGTTTGCATCTACCTCTACAAATCTACTACAATTGGGAGGCCAGCTCATCCAGGAGCTGTTGGCAAACTTACCACTTTTTTCATATCCTTTCCAGCAATATATGGATGCTTTTACATGGTACCACTGAGCTGTTTTGGAGGTAGGAGGAAATGACTAGCACGGCAATGCCAATGGAAACTGCAGCACCAGCAATCAGGGTATAGCCCTGTAATTCAACCTCCTCCTTTTATGCACAATCACCAAAGCTTAAAATTGGGCATTCAGCCACTAAATCAACATGAACATGCATGAAAAATCATTTCTTATTAACTAAAGATGCATGCATGCATTTATTTATTTAAATAGTTATGAAAATATGTATATGCTGCTATATCACGAAAATATCAAAGTGGTTTACAGTGTCATGTCGTGTCGTGTCATGTAGTGGTTAGGGTGCTGGACTAGGATCAGGGAGGCCAGCTTAAAATCCTCAGTCACAGAGCTGGCTGGGTGACCTTGGACCAGTCACACACTCTCAGCCTAATTCACGGGATTGCTGTGCAAATAGAACAGGGGTGAGGAGAACCATGTATGCTGTCTTGACATTCTTGGAGAACAAAGGGAATTAAAAATAGTAAATAACTAAGTACGCATATCATCAACATCAATTTTTTTTCAATCCTACTTTGAGTTACATTACAGGAAGCTTAACATCTAATCTAAAGGATTGATTCCAGCATTTCACAAACTGAAGTCCATTTGTGCAATGGGGTTCTTTCTCATGTCAAAACATTTATACTGTTTACTTAGCCTTATTTTATAAGCTTCAACACATTATTCATGCAATATTGACTAATGTGTAATGATAAAGACATGAACCTTATCGGAGTATTCTAGGTCATACATGATTAGAAATGTGTCAATGTTCACAGGGCCATTTGTTGAATCCCTAACAATCTGCTCCCTCTTCCTCTGTGCATTCGAAAAGGCCTGAAGTGGGAAGCATGCACTATTTGAGTAGTCTTTTTACAAGATTTAGGGTTTTCAATTACACGGGGAGCACACCCATAAAGAATAGGCCTTACAGAGGGCAGCAAGGCCAACTGACAGGGACCTGATGGAGTGGATGGGGACAGAAAGTGTGGCCCCTGTTCTACCCCTCATATGATTCCAATTCTACAAGGCACTTGACATCTGAATGGATCTATGATTATTTCTATAACCGGGTTTACACAGATATGCTGACTATATATTTGTTTTATAGTTGCCTCTAAAGAACCTCCATTCACACTGGACATTAATAAACTGAAGTGCAATTTTCTCTTATTTTTTCTGTATTAATATATTGAATGGTAGAAAAAGCTACCGTAATTTTCTGTGTATAAGATGATGTTTTTTGCTTTTAAGAATTAGTCAAAAATTGGGGGGGGGGGGTCATCTTATACAAGGATGGTGAATGTACAGGTGTTTGGGCTTGGGCTTTGTGGCGGGCAGCCTAGGCTTGGGTGTGGGCTCTGGTGTGGGCGGTCTGGACTTGGATTCGGGTCTGGGCTCTGACACAGGCAGCCCGGGTTCAGGTGCAAGTGGCCTGGTCTCAGGTTCAGGCTCTGGCGTGGGGAGGCTGGTCTCAGGTTCAGGCTCTGACTCAATTTGGGGTTCAGAAAAATAGGGGTTGTCTTATACATGGGGGTGTGTTATACATGGAAAAATATGGCATGTTGAAATTAAAGACATAGTCATTAAATGTAGCAGAAGCTAAAGATTTACTTTTTCAGAATAAGTATTAAAAATCATAGCATTCATTTAAATACGCAGGTTACTGAGAAAGGATACAAATTCTGTGGGGAGCATAGATAGCCTGCTAAAACGGGCGTGGGAGGAATTTTGGTCCAAAGTTAGAAAAATAATGACAGTACAGCTGATGGCATATGCTTCATATGTAAATTGTCATTACACTTACTGAAATGGCAAGGAAATTATGCATTGCTTCCAAACATGCAACAAATTCTAAAAATACCAAATATGAACAAATCAGTTGTTCAAATGAAGTTTAGTTTTATAGAATTATCTAGCTTTTCTAATGCCCAAAGTTACTACTTTTTCCAGATACAAACAAAGTTTCATGTAATACTCAAAATTTAAAGTCAAAATAGTTAAACAGGAAAGAAAAACTTAGATTGAGTTATTTTATTGTCAAGAACAGCACATTTATATATTACTAAAGCAAGAGATTATGTCTATAATCAAACATCAATGTTAAAATAATTAGATACTGCTAAAGAAGAACTACCCATTCTTCAACAACAATTACCATCACACTAAAATAGTTTGAATTGGGAGCTGGTGTAAATATAAGATGCCTGTAGTTTAGCCCTGGGTACGTGGGCTGGGGAATGTGTGAGCACAATTGCTCACTATTTGGCCCACATTCTTACCATCAGTCTCAAACATGGTAAACAAAAGCAGAAATCGCAAAGCAGCTTAAAACCATGTTTATGGTCAGCGCCCCATTAGAAAAGCAATAGAGGAAATTTGTATCAGAGAGTGGAGCATCTGGATGAGGAAGTGTGGCTCATTTCAGATCCCATCAGCTGGGCAAAAAAATGTATAGTCTATACATTAAGTCTACACAGCCCCCACATGGAATCTGTGTGAGAAAACCAGTATGAAGAAACTATATTTGATATCTGTATATTAGTCTATTGCAAGTGACTTGAACAGTTGCTCTGTTATTCTGATACTGTCATTTCTGTGGTTTTATTTTATGATTTTAACTTACTTTATTTATGATATTCCTGTAACACGCTCATTTGGTGAAGGGCAGGCTAAAATTAAAATTAAATAAATAAATAACGTTGAACTGAGAAATCAATAGATTATATCTCAGTTTCTTATCTACATTTTAATATAAAGATACTTACTTCAGTAAAGAAGGGGAAAATTCTGTGATGCCAGATAACCAGCGTAATGGTTGGTCAACAGTAGGCTCCAAAAAATCTGAGGGCAAGGGATCACCAACACTACTATGAAATGTCCTGAAAAATACAAGTAGTTCAAGTAGAATTAGTTCAATAATCATACTTCTTTAACAGCTTCTGAACAGCAAACAAGTATTTGGCTTGGAATCAATGAGCTACTTATAGAAGGTTTTTCAGTTCAACACAAGGGGGTCTCCAATTTCAAGTCACAGTCACTGTTCACACATTATTATTATTATCCGCCCTTTACCAGGACGTCCCAGGATGTGGGTTACAATAATTTAAAATGCAAGTTAAAAATAGTTTCTAAAAATTACAGTTGCTGAACAGGGTGGAATATAGTGTCTCCAAACCCACAACAGTGGCGGGAAAGCCTTGTTGCACAAGCAACACTCCACTTGCTGTTCTTAGGATTCAAGTCAAAGTACAATATAAAAGATTTATGCTCAGATTTAAGCTATGATTTACATTTTAATGTATTCCTGTTTCTACTAGTCAGAGAATGACAGACAGTAACAACCCTCTCCTGCTGTTGCTCCACAGAGACTGGCATTCTCTAGAGCTGGGCTATTGTGTAGCCTTTACACTTAATATTCTTTCTGCTTTGTTCCATGTCCCAACACAGGATAGTTCAGTGGCCACAAATAAACATTTTATAGCCATTTGCTCCCTTGCAAACTAAGGAGGTATTTTTCTGCAACTTCTGTTGATCTTAAAAAACTTTTTTTGAGTATGCTTACAGCAGTGAGCAGCTCTCTGCATGCCAGCTTCTAGCCCAGCAGCACTTACTAGGCTTGTGGTTCTTGTCTGCCTTGCATAGTGAGGCTCAGAGGTTCATGACTGCCATGACAACCATACATTCTCTCAGCATGTCATCAGTCAAATGAATGTGGGAGGCCACCTTCTCAACTGTGGCAGAAGATGGCTATCTGGTTGTGGAGGATTTCTCTTGGTCTCTCTTCTCATGGTCATTTCACTTTTTGCTAAGGTTCAGACTGGCAGCAACCACTTCTCTCTGCAGGGGTGGTGGACTTTGATAAATTTCTAGCCAAAATGCCAGGTGATACTGTAGGCATTTTGTGAGGTGATTGACATCGCCTTCATCAGGTAAAGCTTGTTTAATTCCTTGGTTTACTGGTGTGTTGGGAATTGTGATGTAGGAAGCAGAATAGCTGTAATGAAAGTTGCAGGAAACTACTGTGTGGTGACCCAACACAGTTAAGACCTATTACTGAGCCTCACCATGACTGTGATGAAAGTGAAGAAACAATACTTCTCCTTTATATCTGACCTTTGGTGGTGTTAAAATCACTATCTGAGAACAGTAATGGACTGGATAAGAACCAATGAACAAAAGCTCAAGCCACGCAAAATGAAAGTACTGTTTGTGAGTAGGTAATCTGTCCAGGGAAGTGGGGTCCTGAGTAGGTGGCACCCCCAAAGGATCAAGTCCACAGTCAAGAAATGTTCAAAGATCCAACTTTGTCACTAGAGGCCCAAGCAACCTTAGTAGTCCAAGGCGCCTTTCATTAACTTCATCTGGTGCCCTAGCAGTAACTTGTCCTGGACAAAATAGTCTGGCAGATTAGACTACTTTGAAGAATGCAGACAACACTGCAGATAAAATACAAGTAAATCAAAATGCAGATGCTGGGCTACTAACTGAGACTGATCATTGGGAACGTATTTTGTCAATGCTTAAATAACTGCACTGATTCCTGGTTCTTTGTATGATTCTAGGTGGTGGCGCTAACCTTTAAATGTGGAACTGATTCCTGGCTATGAAGCATGGCTCATCTTGAAGATTATGGGGCCATTGTCTCAAAAAAGGAAAAACAATAAGAGTGCTCTCACCCCTGGCTAGATGGAAGGTGATAAACTGAAGGATACTGAATGCCCCCCTTTCTTAATTGGAATACATTCCAGACATTTTTCTAAAGTAATTTTCAAATGGATATGCAGCCTAAACACCAGTGAATAACCTGGTTGCCCCCACTGTCCATTACTAGTAATGAAAATACTACTAACAGACAAATATATTCAGCTTAAATTTCTTACTTTAATCATTAGTGCATAACCACAGCTATTAGGAAATGTTCTTTATGTATAAAATATCCTATAGC
The DNA here is from genome assembly GCF_965153285.1 of Podarcis tiliguerta. NCBI lineage: Eukaryota > Metazoa > Chordata > Lepidosauria > Squamata > Lacertidae > Podarcis > Podarcis tiliguerta. The sequence continues at coordinate 27,957,468 of NC_139544.1, read as the reverse complement.
AGCTGCCTCTTGTCTCAAAAGCTGGGGAAAGCATCTGTGAAAGTATTTGATACAAGAGCAATATTCCATGTTTGAGTTGTGCTATTCTCCTGTATCGTATGACAAGGTGAGAACTGATTTTGTAAATCTCAGTGCTAGTGTGAAATGATGAGATGCATAAATGATGAATTCCCAACACTGTTGCTTTATAGAATTTAAATAATTTGATGTTGAAAAATATACTGGAAATTAATACTGGAGACAGCTGAGATAGTTTGGTACACCTTGACTTATTCATCAATATGCTTTTTACTGGGCTTACTTTGTACTAAGAATATGTGAATAGTATAAACATTAAATTCATTTAAATTCCTTTAGAATTTGAGTGTCTGCAAAGATTATGAAAAGCAGCACATACATGCTGATAGCATTAAAACGAATTAGGAGAACTGAGCGTTCTATGAGATTTTTAAATAAAAATCTTTTATTTTTTAATGGAATGCAACATATTGGCAATAAAACTGAACAGGTAACATAGGTTCCTATTAAAATTGACAGCAAAATTGAATTGTTGTGGATTGCAGTCATGATAATTTATTAACCGCCAGAATGAATTTTCAGGAATGTTTGACAGTCCAATGATGTCAAGGTTGATTCCAACTTCAGGCAATACTTCCATGATACTTGTAGATGGGCGTCTCAGATAATTACATTCACTGGCACATATAAGCTGCTCATTTCAACACTGTTGGCTTTACCTCCACTAAAGCCAAGAACCAGAAGGAACTCTTGGTCTCCCCTGGAAGGTGTTTTTCCCTGAGTGACAGTACAGCAGGTGGGATGTACCAAAGGAGTCCCAGTAATACAGGCAATTCCAGGACACCTAAGTCTACAGAACTACTTGCTGCAAAACCCATTTTCAAAAAGAGGCGCCAGCAGATTCATAGAAGTCCAGTTTATAATGTTTATCCAAAGTTTTTGGTGTGGACCAAGTGCCAGCTCTGTGGATGCCAATAAAAAGATCATTGATGGCAAATGTTGCCATAGTAAAAGTAGACCTTGTGGAATGGGCTGTGATATTCTGCAGGGCAGGCAGCTTGAGAGAGAGTCATAAGCCAAGATGATACATACCCTTAGCCAGCATGCTAGCTTTTCTTACCCCAAGAGGGTGGAAAGGAAGAAACAACAGCCCTGTCAACCTGAAGTCCTTAGTCTGGCTGATACAGACTTTCAGCACCCAGTAGATGATCCACTATGTGTCAGGCCTTCTCTAAGGGATGAATCCGGTTAGGCCAGAAGGAGGTTCTGGTTGTAGTAAAAACTTGTATTTGCCTTAGGCAAGAATGATAGATCCATACAAAGAATCACAGTCTTTCCACACAGTCTTTCAGGAATATGCATAAGGCATTCAATTCCAAAATAAGCCATGTTGATGTGATGGCCACCAAAAGGAGGACCTTATGAGAAAGGATGTGGAGAGGAACAGTTTGGAATGGTTTGAACACAAGACTCTGCAGAACCTTCTTTAAGGTCCTCAAATGAAAACTATGCACCACAGGAGGACATATAGGGATGCCCTCTTTAAGAAACACTTTGGCTGGGAATAAAAGCCAGTTGAAACTGTTTGAGGAGGTAAGTGATGCCTGTTGTCAAGTCAACAGTAGCAGTACTGAAAGCCAAAAGCATGAAAAGGGCAGCTGCAAGACTCCTTCTCAGAGAATTGCTGGGAAGAGTTAAACAATTCTGCCACTCTGGCTCCCATTCATCCATCAGCTCCAGATCACTGTCTCTGCCATGCAGTGATCAGTCAAAGAACAGGGAAGGGGAGATAGGCACTGCTGCTGGTAGATTTTTCATGTCCCATATATTGCACCCTGTGTGGCGGCTGATCCAGCACTGCCTTGGTACTAATTGCATCAGCAACTGCTGCAGTAGCTGAAGTGGTTTTCTTTTGGGTTTGGGGGGCACGGGGTGTGTGTGTGTCCTGAGAATTTTAGGGGCTATAGCCATTTGGGCAGTTAAGGCAGAGGACTGACAGAGCACAGAAGCATCAGTGGCTGATAAGGCTTGCTGTACTGAAAACCAGGGCTGATTGGGAGAATCCTTTGAAGAAAAATCGGCTGTCATAGTTGAAAATGTATCAGATCTTGCTGCCAACACATGCAGCGGTATATGGGTGTGGTGGATTAGGTTCTGTGGCTGGAAAAGCAGCAAACCAAGCCCCGAAGAATGGGGACCACCTGCCTCCACACACACCCCCCACCAAGTCAGAGATGGATAAGGGAGGAAAGAGAAACAATCCATAGGCAAAAAAGAAGGGAGGATGAACAGCAAGGGAAATGACCAAACAAAATGGTGGGTGGGAACAAAGGCCAGGAAAAAAATGTGGATTGGCAAGAAAGAGAAGGAGGGTTTGTTTAAAATTGCAAGTCAAAAATATTTATATCAGTGTTAGGAAAGAATGGTATGTGACTCATAGGAAACAATTCAAAATGGCTATATTCTATATATGGCCTGAGCTAGCATGTCAGTTAAATAAATCTTATTTTCAAAGATGAGCTACTTTTCAACCTGTAGGAACCTTAGTGAACACATTTCAATTTTTTCAGGAAGAGCAGATATCACTGTCTCTATTTTGTTTATTGCCTTCATGTATTAAAATATACAATTTGAAAACAAACAAAAAAAACACCACAAATTCTTATTTGAAAGAATAGAAAGAATTCTATATTTTGAAGGCCTTCAGGACAGATAGTCTTGAGTTGTGTGTGTCACTTACTTGATGTAGTTTATTGATTGCAAAGCAGGTTTCAGTTCTCCAAGGAAACACAGATAGCTATCACTAGCATGTGTTTATGGAATGTTAGATGTACAACTGTTGCTTGATCAATAATAAGTTTGTTGTGATTTTCCTTGGATACAATATGTAAAAACCCTCTGGATTTAAGCTTAGAAATAGCCATGTTGTGTTATTTTGTTTACAGTCTCAAAGGGCTGTGTGTCAGGACACGAATGCACAAAGAGTTGGAAGAAAAAATATTCTTCCCAACAGCTAAAATATGGAGTTTAGTAGATGACAGCAGTTAGAATTGCACAAAGAAATATGGTTCCTTTTCTTAGTGTGTATTGAATTAAAATCAGCGTGCCTGCTCCCTCCAATGTTATGAAGTTATACTGAGAAGTATCACAAAGCTACGAGATAAACCGAGAGATTTTTTTTTATTAATGTATTTAAAAGATCTCAGTTTGCATCTCACCTTCCACCTAACATAATAGGCTCAAAACAGGTTACAAACTTGAAGTCCCCTTTTTAAAAAAAGAACAATCTTGATACTATACTGTTTAGTTATATTGTAGTTCATTAACAGCCTTCCTCAGTTTGGGGGCTTTTGGTCATGTGTACATTTCATCATGTGCCTTCCATTCGGGACTTCTGGTTATGTGCTTATTCTTTCTCCCACTTACCCTTCCCCCCCTCAAATTCCTGCCTCTTTCCTTGTCCTCTTCTCCTTATTGTCTAGGACAGGCATAGGCAAACTCTGGTCCTCCAGCTGTTTTGGTACTACAACTCCCATCATCCCTGACCACTGGTCCTGTTAGCTTGGGATGAAGGGAGTTGTAGTCCCAAAACATCTGGAGGGCCGAGTTTGCCTATGCCTGGTCTAGGATCAACCTTTATCTTCTAGGTCAATGACTTTTAAAAATATTTTTCTTCCCTCAGTCTTTCACCTGGCCTGCTCCTGTTAGGATTAGAACAGATCAAAGGCCCTTAGGAACACAGGATGCAAAGCCCATCTAGCTCTGGCAGGAGTTCTCCAGAGTTTTGGGCAATGAGCTTCAGCCCTCCTGACGGCTTAGCCCCAGCCCCACCCTCGGTCACATCCACATCATACATTTAAAGCACATGGCTTCCCACAAAAAATCCTGGGAAATGTAGTTTACCTCTCACAGAGCTACAATTTCCAACACTCTGTACAAATTGCAGTTCCCATGATTCTTTGGAAGAAGCCATGTGCTTTAAATGTATGGTGTGAATGTGACCAAGCAGGCAGTAGAGTTAGATATTGCTAGAGGCTTTGCTATTATTATCAAATTCTTAACAACGCAATCTTATGCATGTGTATTTGGAAGTAGTCTCTCTGTGTTCAACTACTCCCTAGTATGCATGTTTAGGATTGCAGCCTTGAGAGTACTGAATATAGACTGGTTTCAAGTTTACCAGATTCTAATGACACCATTTTCCTCAAACAAATCTGCTGCAGGGTAAAATAATGTACATTCAAGCACCGCTTCCTATCCACAGTTGAAACCAATGTTCAGATTTTGGTGCATCATTACCATACTGGAATCCAGCCATTACACAAAGATATACGATTGTTACTCCTTCTATAGGATAAATGTCTGTTTGTCTTAAAATATTACATCACACTTACTTATACAGGTTCTCCAATGGTGCAGTTAAAAAGACAGCTGCTGCAAGTAAATTATTGCAATACTTGTGTATTTTATAAATACGACGATTTCTGTCTTTTTGTGGGATCAACAGTTCTTGCACAGAACTGCAAACTGACCACAGCATGCTTTCACAGATCATCAGAATTGCTATAACATCTATTCTGTAAGAGACAAAGCAAAAACCCTGAAATCAATTGAGGCATGCAATTCAACCCATTCCATCAAGTAATTTGCTACAATGCAGAAAGGATTTTTATATACAAATGATCTCTTTTACATTATTTAAAATCATAAGGAATTTTAAGTAATAATAATGTAATCTTGTCCCTGGCACAACATTCCCTAAGTATACACAGAGCTCTCATGTTTCACTTTCCCCACTGATTTCAAGAAATGAAGATTATCTGTGGATTAGCTCCCTCCATAGATATGAATGAGGAAGGAATTCACCATTTGCACTGTTATACATGTGCAAGCTAGGATTATAATTTGCTATAATTTGCAATTTTATCCAATTCTGAATACACCAAATAAAACATTACAACTAAATATGTTTTAATTTCTCTGTTCCTTACACCTGTTATAAAATGAAAATTGAATATGTTCTTTTTCTGTTTTCTTCAGAACTTTTTATCCCCGGTTCTTAACAAATCTCAGAAACAATACTGAATATGAGTGGAATACATTTTAAATAATTTATATATTCATTTGATTGTTTGCTTTATAATATTTAGACACACATATTTTCTTTTCCAAAAAGGAAGGTAAAGGTAAAGGGACCCCTGACCATTAGGTCCAGTCGTGACCGACTCTGGGGTTGCGGCGCTCATCTAGCTTTATTGGCCGAGGGAGCAGGCGTACAGCTTCCAGGTCATGTGGCCAGCATGACTTAGCTGCTTCTGGCGAACCAGAGCAGCGCACGGAAACGCCGTTTACCTTCCCGCCAGAGCGGTACCTATTCATCTACTTGCACTTTGACGTGCTTTCGAACTGCTAGGTTGGCAGGAGCAGGGACCGAGCAATGGGAGCTCACGCTGTTGCGGGAATTCGAACCGCCAACCTTCTGATCAGCAAGTCCTAGGCTCTGTGGTTTAACCCACAGCGCCACCCGCAAAAGGAAGACATTAGTTTAAATATTCATGGCACAATTTTATATAAAGAGTTTTGGAAACTGGTGCCCTTTCCCCATTCCTTTAGTATACAAGTTCCATTTATATTGATTTCTCATCATGGGCTCCAGATGTGCTTTCTGAGCACCCTCTCTTTTCTCCCAAGATTTCTTTACCACTTTCCCCATCTCCCATTGTTTCACTATGGTTCCTCTATTATTACTTTCTTGCTTTTGTATGAGCTTGCTATATTATGATAACTAGTATGTGCCAGAAGCTGTTTAAGAGTTATATAGCTACCAGTTAACGTGGCACTGTAAATGTCTTTGGCATGACAAAGAAGGAACAGTGAGTTGTAAAAAAGGATTGCAAAGACTATGGATACAACCTACATCCCACTGGCATTAATGACAAAGCTCACATTTTGATTGTAATAGGGCAGGATTGCTATCCAAACAATGTATGCATCTGCCTATCAGATTTTCAAGAAGAATGAATCAATTGTCATGATTTCAACAAAAAGCAAATAAAGTACAGAATCTGCAGAGAACAGCAGAAACCGATCAGGACTCAAATACTCTAGCAGCTGAATTTGATCATACTTCTAATTCCAGAATTAATATTAAAAGCCTGCTCTGCTACACAATAGAGTATGTATGTTCTCATTCTTCTTAATTATAAATAAAATTAAATCTAGAAATCACTAGGGTGTTTCCATTCTTTATGTATGCTTACAGACAATAGTCTAAGTATTTTCATAAATACTGAAATCTATAAATCCTCTGTATAATGAGGTTATACACACAAGCAACATTTTGAAAAATAAGTTCCTTTGTAGTTTGTACCTAGAGGTTGGAAAATATGTGGCATTTGAAGGATGGATCTCCTCTGCTTTGGCTTCAGTCTACCATGTTATTATTTTTCTGTGAAAATAAAGCTTTGTATATTGCACCATATATATTTATTTTACTTCCATTGCTAGTTGCTTCCTGCCATTTTTATCATCTCCTTGGTGAATATCATGCCCACAACTAACCTTGGAAACATATCGCATATTGAACTTAAAGGTTAAAAGCTGTAGTAGGAATGATCAAAGGCATACAATTTTGGTGAACACTGAAAATTTATTTCATCAGGCTTTTAATGTGTAATTTCTGCTGCTTTTTAAAAAAGTTTTTATATTCATTGCTTGTTAAATTGTATAGTTTTGTTAGCCTGTATTGTCTTTAATATGTTATTTCATGATTATTTCATCTTAATTTATGTAAGTTGTTCGGAATGCTCAATAAGCAGAACAGGAAACAATAATAATACATTCACATCACCCACAGCACAAAATTTGAATCCATCATTACCTTATCTGCGGTGTTCTCTTGTAACTGGGCTGGGCCTGAAAATATCTGCAAGCCAAGAGTGCCAAGGATTCCTCCAGCACTTCTGTTAAAATCTCCTGGGCTAGCACAGGGGGTAGAACAGTCCATAGATCATGATGAAGAGCACAGCAGAAATAATGCCACATCTGGATGGAGAATGAGCATCTTTCCCCCTGGCAAAACCAACAAATGTTAAACAATAGAAACCCATCTTCCTGAATGTCAGGTTGGATTCAGTGAATCTAATCCATTCAGGCTGAGAGGAAATAGTTGAAAAGTATGAACTGCTGAATAACTAGACCAGAAACCTTGCAAGATGCAAAACATATTTCCCCTCCCAAAAACAACTCAGGTCTTGTTTCAGCTGGGAAAGCAGCTTTCTTCCAAAACCACAAACATTTGACCTACCATAAACTTACCTTCCCCAAACCTGTTTTGGATACGCATGCTGTACTGTGTAGTTACTAATTTACGAAACTGTGTACAAGTACTCAGCATCTCTGCTGTGATCAAGGGCAAATCCCATTGTAAAAGGCTGACCAACCTTGAAGCAGTTACTCTTATTCAGACTCTTAATTGCTACTGAGAATAACTTTCTATGCGGCTGTCACCAGCAAGTTAATACATCTCCAGGTGCTCCAACTTCTTCACTGAAGGCCATAAGTAGATGTTTTCCAAATGGGGCATTTATATCCACATTACAAATTGAGTTATGTTTTACGTAGCACGGGTAACTCAGGCTGAAGTTGTACACATTCTTACCTGGGAACAAGCCCTATTGAACGAAATGGGATCTACTTCTGAGTAGACATGCATAAAACTAAAGTACCCTTTGGAGGTACACGTGGCAAAAAATTAGAGGATCCTTGCTGAGAGCCTTAATCCTATCGCAATATAAAGAGAAAGTACCTACAGACCAACTGTAGGTACACACTTATTTGCCTACACGGATAGATTATAGACATTATTATAATCCGACAGCCTATAAATACAGCCAAAGAGTTGAAAATACACCCAGTGTTCCTTGCTGAATGTAAATGTTCATTCATTGTTAGAATTCTTTTTAAAGATCCTTTAGCTTTTTTATTATATTTTAACAATACCAGAAACAAATATAGTAACAATCTAAACTCTGTGACAATTTTATGTCTCTGCAGATTTTTTTTTATATAGCAGAGATTATTATAATTTCCTGTCTGATATGCAACATACTATGAAGTTCTATTATTATGGGTCACTATAATGAAGCGTAACTATTTTTGAAAAAACCTTACCAGTGAAGAGCTCTGCAAATAATGCTTCCAAGATTAGCATCAAATTAAATGATTTATATGTGGACATTTTATTAATGTTTTATCATGCATTTTATAATATACAGGTAAAGTCATTAACTGTTGAACATTTGCTGCAATAGCAGTAAATTATCAGTAGGCATTATGAGTAAACATTGTTAAAATAATAGTAATATGAATAAATAAATAGGGTGATATCCAATATTAATCATACTCAGAATAGACTCACCGAAATAAGTGACCTTCAGTAATTTAAGAACACTGATTTCCATGGATCTATGTTGTGTATGACTTGGTTGGATATCCCTTTTTTTAGAAACTATTTAATAATTTATGAACCATTTTGAAGCCTTTTTAATTGAATTCAGTATTTATTTATTTTTTAAAGTATTTAAAATACATTTAAATATATGTTCTACTGCGTATATATCCTATACTCGGTACATTGTGTTTTATGTAGTTATTTGATATTTAATTATCTGAAACTTCCAATATACCAGAATATATATTCTTCTTATTTAAATTTTTCATATTATTTCATATCAAAGTAGATTCTTGGTAATAAATAGAATCCTCATTGAGATTTACAGGGAACCTTTTCCTGTTTGCTATTTGTTGTTATGTCAAAGTATCTGAATGGGTAAACATCTGCTCTTTTTGCAAGCTTCATACAATAAAACAGATGTGGGCTTTTATTTAAATTGTATGTCAAGTAACAGGCAGCTGGGCAGTACTACATAAGCCACTCAGTATTATCTACAAATAGACAACTTTATTTTTGACAACTAGAAAACATACGTTTTGGAGATTGCAGCAGATGTTTGTTTCATTAAAAGCTTTATTTCAGTTTGGTAGCCAAGCAGGTATTTCATCTATTTAGTTGGTGAGATACTGCACTAGATTGTTTTCACATCACACCACAAGCTACTGCAAACTGTATCTGTTTTAGAGTGCAAATCCCCATTGCCCACCTTGGTTGTGGCATTAACTATGGTTCAGCTATCCAGAGTTTGAAATTAAGGTTCACTGTCATTTTGAAATATTTATACAGTGGTGCCCTGCAAGACGAATGCCTCGCAAGACGGAAAACCCGCAAGACGAAAGGGTTTTCCGTTTGCAGAGGCGCTTCGCAAGACGAATTTGCCTATGGGCTTGCTTCGCAAGACGAAAATCAACGAAAATTTTTGAGGTTTTTTTCCGCTCCAAAACCCCTTTTTCTGAATCGCTAAGCTGCTAAAAGCATTTTAGCAGCTAAACCGCTAATCCCTTAAGCCTTTAATAGGCGTTAATAGCCCTTAAACTGCCAATAGCGCTAATAGCGCTAATCCGCTAACGGGCTTGCTTTGCAAGACGAAAAAACCGCAAGGCGAAAAGACTCGGGGAACGGATTCTTTTCGTCTTGCGAGGCACCACTGTACTCTGTAACGAAGACAATATCAGAATTACTACACTTCACATACTAGCTAATTCTTTTATCCACCAACAAATACTGAGCTCAGTGCATAGCCATGGAAAAATTCATTGCTCCAGTGAGTGTTGATTGGTCATGCATCCTTGATAGCAGGGCTGGCCCACCCATGAAACAAGATTAGGCAGTTGCCCCAGGGGGCAGATATGGGCCTGATGAACACACTGCCACTGCACCTCGTGGGTGCCCCCCATGCTGCCTCCTGCTCTGCAGGTGCGTCCTGCTGCTGCCTCTGCCATGGGTGCACCATGTGGGGGCATGGCAACACAGTAGGGCTATACCTATGATGGGGCACACCCAACATGGCAGAGTATTTTTCCTCAAGTGTCAAAATGTGACAGGCCAGCCCTGCTCCCAAGCAGGAAATCATTCAGAGGAAGCAGGCAGCTGCTTCTATGGGTGCATATTTTGGGATCATAGTAAACTATAGTTATTTTATGTATATACCTTCTTGCAACACTGCGGTTCTTTTATGGCACAGTAGTTTGGAACAAAGTTTGGAAGTTACTTGATTCAACCAATTGGGGACATTTAACAGGAATGTAGATAAGACAATAATGAATTCATCTGTTTTAACGATGAAGAGTACTAAAAAGCACATAAAGATGTACTCATACCAGAATGTAAACATCTAGAAGGACTCGATATTGTTTTGTAATTACATAATATTATAGCTTGGCCTTTATTCTTGACCACTGCTGCATGCACATAAAGCCCATTGAACTCAATGAGGCATATGCACACATAGTTGTTGTAGGTCAGCAACCTTAAAATGTAACCTTGATTTCAGGTAGTATTAAACCTATGTTTCAAATTAATCAAGAAGAAAACAAAAGAAAGAAAAATTTGTGTAAAAGGAAAAGCTAGTAAACTTAACATCACACCTCATAAAAAGCTTTGTAGTCATCCCAGTAGTGACTCTCGGCATCCTGTAAAATAGTTGTAGCACAAATTCTGATGCAGTAGTTTGTAATTTGAAACTGAAGAACACTGATCAATTCCTGATATTGCTGGAGAGGCATTAGGAATACAGACCTGTTCAAATGATCAAAGAAGGAAAGATTTAAGACCAGTGCAGTAGGAGGTAACAACCCACAGTTGTACAAATGGTTTGCATTATTAAGTATCAATCATTCATTTCCTCTTGATTCTTGAATCTAAACCCACACTCACGTTAAAATCTGGTCTTTGTTACAGAGGCTCTTTGAAAATCTACTTCTACTGTTTTACAAATGTGTACTATACTACTTAGGCAAACAGCACTGTCAATCTACTGCTAAAACAATGCACATATAAATGATTGGGTCGCTATTATTGAAATGCAATGCAGAATTATAAGTGGTACTTCTAAACAATACTTAAGGGATAGTTCTTTTTATTTAAAAAAGTGGTCTGGTAGGAAAAATACCAAACTGTTTGATACATGCACAATTATTATAAAAATATATACTATTATCAAGGTTAGCCCAAGAAAGGTTAGCCTCTTCTGACCAGGGTGGTGGTTCTGCTGCTACCCCCTTGCCTTCTATTCCCACCACCCCATCTTCCTCTTTGCACCAGCAGTGGAGCTGTTCTCCTCTTCCCCTGGCCACCCGCACTGCCTATTCTTTCTGCCTCAGTGTCTTGTTCTGAGGAAGAGGCAAGAAAATCATTCCTGAAAGCACAACATTTCAGACACAGTGGCAAAGCGAGTGCCTATGCCAACACCATAGCTTGCTACAACAGAGGAAGTTTATAATCCAATTTATAACCCAACACAATAAGGGGAGGGGATAAAAATAAGTGAGGCAAGGTTATCAAACACTCAATATCAGCTATTTCAACTACACATAGGCTTAGCTTTATTTGGGGATGTGGATTAAGTGAAAGGCAGCAGTGAAAATGTGAATTTGGAGGAGGAAATTAGAGAGGATGGTGCAAAAGAAACTCTCAGGTAGGAATTCCAATTCTAAGGTGAAGAAAGGGAGAAGGGTTTTGAGACAGAAGCAACCTTCTGAAGAAGTCAAGGCCACAGGAAAGGACCTGGTGAAAAATTGTGGCAGAAAAGTACAGTAAGTCAAGCCCACGGAGAGCTTCAAAAGGGGAAAAAAATCCAGTGAATTTGTGTTGAATGCAGAAGCTGCAGAAGAAGAACATCACATGGTTTGAATTTCAAGAGAAGTGAATGATTTGAACAGCTGAGAAAAAGGAAGAGTAACAACAGAAGTGGAGAGGAAAAGGCAAATAGAGTAATAAAATGGCATTTGACTTAAGTGGTATGGGGGAATTGACATGACATTAAAAAAAGGTAAAGGTAAAGGACCCCTGACAGTTAAGTCCAGTCGCAGATGACTCTGGGGTTGCAGTGCTCATCTCGCTTTACAGGCCGACAGAGCTGGTGTTTGTCTGCAGACAGTTTTTCCAGGTCATGTGGCCAGCATGACTAAGCTGCTTCTGGCGAAACCAGAGCAGTGTGCGGAAACACTGTTTATCTTCCCACCGGAGCGGTACCTATTTATCTACTTGCACTTCTTTTGGCATGCTTTTGAACTGCTTGGTTGGCAGGAGCTGGGACCGAGCAACGGGAGCTCACCCTGTCGCGGGGTTTCGAACCACTGACCTTCTGATCGGCAAGGCCAAGGGGCTCAGTGGTTTAGACCACAGCGCCACCCACATCCCTGATATGACATTACCCTCTCCCCAAATCTGATTTATATGTAACATATGTATTTGTGTGTGGGTGGGTGTGGGTGTGTGCATGTGCATAATATTATTTGTAAGTTGCTCCATGACAAAAGGTTTTCTGGGCAGCATATAATAAATGAGTATAAAAAGCTTTAAAGACAAAATTAAACATTAAACCACATATTCCAAAGCAATAAAATATAACAAGGAAAATAAAACTCACCACATTCACAACATTCAAACACAATTTGAAACCCAAAGTGGTCCAGACTACCGGAATAATTTTAAAGGTTTGGATGAAGAAAGACAGGGCTGGAACTGTTCTGTCTTAGACAAAAGTTTTAGATGCTTCTTTGAAGTTACAGTGGTGTACATAGTGAATGCAAGATCATAGTAAACCAGGATAGAAAGAGAAAAATTCAAGGCACTGGCAGTAAACAGCACATTGTTTTGTTTCTTTTAAATATATTTGTTGTATCACTGAAATGGAATTGTTTGATTTACTGGTATTTATGGGTGTTTTAATCAATACAACAGACTCACTTTCTAGCGGTATCTTTCATTAGATGCTGATACATATTAAAATGCTGATAGACATGAACTGCTGTGGAGAGAATAGTATACAAGTTCTGCAGTGGAGCTCTGGAAGGGACATCTTTACTTCTCTCCTCCAACCTTGTCAGGACAGCTGTTGCTACTTTGCAGCAGGCCTCTACAAAGTTTGCTCTAATTTCCTGGAGAGACTCATCTCTGCATGCCAGAGCCAGGGGAAGCAACATGTCAAGTTCCTCCATGATGTCAGAACAAAACTAGGAAAATAAATGTGACAGCATTATTTATACCTGTACAGTACGACAAATACTGCATTTGGCAAAAGACAAATGTAAGCTTCATATTGTTTTTACTTCATTATATTAAAATGGACATGTGTACGTGAAAAGCTTAGACCATGTAAGTTGAAGCTAATATTTGCCAAATTTATCTTTAAAAAAAACCCCTAGGAACAATTCAGCTAATGAACAGAAGCCCTGTATGAGCACACAGGGGAAGAAAGGGGGGATCATTCCTTTGGCAAGCTGAAATGTTTGCCCTGATGTAATGATGACCTTACCAGATTGAATTCCTCCATTGACATAGTTCCTATATGAAGAACTCTGTGATCTCCATAGATGCACACATTAACTTCTAATCAAGTGTCAAAACAGACAATAATAGTGGTTGTTTTTGAGCTCAACTCCCTCTAAGTCCAAGCATGTTACATGAAACTCATTGATTTGATTGAGATTTTCATATAATGGTTATAAGTGACTGAGTCCTGTGCATCTAGATATTTAATGCTTTTTTACTCCCTCTTCCACCAAGTGAATGAAGAGCACTGTTTACGGAATGCTTCAGTCAGGGCAGGGCAGTAGCCTCTAGTATGGGCATTAAACACATATTGTAGTGTGGTCACACAGTTGACTCTAAGTACTGCTGCCGTAACTCTTGCCTTCACTTTATAAAAACAAAAGTATCTTATTATAAGCATGTACCTGGAACCCCAACTAGGTGGGGAAACATACTCTCTACCCCTTTTTACTGCAAATTGCCCCCTCCTGACATGCTTCTCAGAAGAGAAGTGGCAGTCACAGTTTTAACAAGTGATGTGGTTGCAGACTGCTTTGTTCTAGAGAAAGCATCAAAAAGAGTCAGTTTATTCATTCAATCATATAAGTGGTAAAACTCTACCTGGACAGTATCATTTCAGGCTGCAGTTGGATAAATTGAATGCTTGAATGTTATCCCACAAGAAAATCTCCCTGAACTCAACTCATGGCTAAAGGACATGAGGAGGAAGGCTGGGCTGAACTGTTTTCCTTGAGGCACTTGCTTTGTATGATAAGAGAGGTTTTTTGTTTAAAGATGAGGTGGTATTCAAACATATAATATAGTCCAAGACAAGCTTTGCAATTTAAACTGACCAAAAGTGTAGAAGGAGCTGGAGTAGAAGAGACTACTCTGGGTTGAGTTGTTTTTAATCTTCAATCCCCTATACACAACTCCATGAATCAGGCTTTAATTTTTCTCCCACTGTAACTTCAGATCTGAACCCCTTCTGCCCCTGTTTGTTTTTATGGTTTTATATTCATTGCATTTTAGACTTTCCCTAGTGAACTACTAATGTGTCTCAGTCTCATCAATGCATCTCCACCTAAAAAATTAATTTCTTCGAAAGAAGAAATCTAGGCTATTTACTAAAATGGATACATTTTAAAAGTATTAAAATGGATACATTTTAAAAGTTTCTTAGAATATATGTTGAGATCTATAAAGCACTATTAAATAATTTAGCATAGGTTTTCATTCCATGCATTTGACTCTTAAAATACTGGAAGTGCAAGTACTTCAATGCTTTATGGGTAAACAAACCCGACATTCTGTAATCCCCTTAAAACTTCAGATCTTTTGATACATGCCTTTGAAATTTGCTTTGGTTGTTCTTCCTCATGGACTACTTCCCTGAGCTCCTTCATGTGCTGTACCTTTACAATATGCATCACATAGCAGGCAGCTGAAGTGTGTTCATTCTGCTCATGTTGAAGAATTTTATTGGAAAAATCTTCAACTGCAATTGTTATACAGTGAGCTACTGAAGAGGACAGGTCTTTAAATGCTTTTCTCCAGCCGAAATCTAGTATGGTAGTCTGAAATATAGAAGTATACAGACAAAAACTGAACAGTCAAATGTTTCTGTTTCAATTATACCTAAGCTGATCAAATGGTCTACTAAAGCTCTTTGTATACTTAACACACAATATACTTGGAACTGACTGACTCTTTTCTTCTGGATGTGGTGTGAAGCTGAAATTTGTGCTGCTGTGTTATGCCTCCTCTCCCAGTCATTTCACAGGGGCCCATATAGGAAACATTTTAGGTAGCTTCCCTACCCACCTTCTCCACCACCCCACATCATGTCCCTCCTCATCCCACTGGTATGAAAGTGCTTTTGTAAACTTGCCAGAGCCCAAGCTTCAGCAACTGTCAGAAGCGTTTGGTGACTGGCTTGGGAAATGGGAGGTCAGGGTTAGCTGGCAAAGCAGGAACGTTTAACATTGCAAAATTTTAGATGGTCAAGCCTTTTAATTTGCTCTTCATTCCCATAACCCCACCCCTTGTTCTTTAAAGTTTAAGGGCAACAGCCTGCTCAAAATTTCCTTTTAGCCTCTTTAGTAATTACCCCTCAGTTCCAGAATATGCTTCGGATGGTGTACAAACAAACCCAGTGATTACAGCTGAGTGACTTCTTTGCCTTATTCAGGTTCCTTTACTTAAAATGATCAGTTCACATATACTACAAAGAGAAGCAAGCCAGAAATGGGAAACTCAAACTAAACTCACAACTCAGGAAAGCCACCCAAGTCCTGGACCCAGATGTGTGTTTTTCTTCTCAGTAGTGTGGGTATTAATTAAAGGCTGTTGCTGTTGCCTATGCCAACTTGCACTTCTTCAGAGAAATAATGTAAAGTGTTTTAATGCCATGGAACTGAGATTCTACTTGCTGTAATATCTGTGTTCTCTGGTTGCTGTAGATGCCATTGCAGTCAGTTTTATTGTTATATTTCTTTTGTATATTAAATGTTTTACTGATTATTCCTATTCATTATAAAGTGTTTCAACCAAACCTGGTAAGACAGGATATAAACAAAATAAATAATTGTATCCAGCTGAGTCCCTACTAAGGGAAATCTTTTTGATCCAACTGAGGCTCCCATCAGCAGAAACAGGGATTGAGGCAATTTCTGGAAATTGCCTCTGTCCTCTGCAGCTCTCCATGCCACCTCCCATGCTGTCCCAAAGCCACACACACACACCCCGCCACACACCCAAAGCTTCTGGAGGAGGGGGACATTGTTCAGCTGACAATATTGTCTGCTAGATCAGTCTTCTGTCACCAGGGGACAGCAGTTGGATGCAACTCTGAAGATTCATTATGTTTTGATGATGTTTAAATAAAGGAACGTAGGTAAGAACTGTTTTCTCAAACAGAAACTTGCTTTTGAAAGTGAGGGACCTTTGTGAGGTGCAATAGGTATCTGCCATGTAAAGACAAAAAGTAAACATTTTCACTGGTAAACCCTTACACTTCAGTGTCAACAGTTCTTTGGATCCCAGCCCTAAAAGCTGAGAATAGCAATCCAGTTCATTTCTTTAGTAATTAGCTTTGTAATCCATTTGATGCCAAGCTTTGTTTCATCAATGATCTAAAATGTTGTACATGTATATAACTTGGACTCTTGATACTTGGTTCTAGATGAACTGATTACTCCCCTGTGTTCTTTATTCAGACTTATTAAGTTGCTGATAGTTGTTTAAAACTATATTTAAAATGTGATAGAACTGATTCATTAATTTTGGTGAGATGCAGCTCAAAAGCAATATATTTTACTGCTCAGACAAAGTGGGAGAAGAACTCCCCTCACTCATATGCTCCACGGAGATCGCAGCACCAGTGTAGTTATGCATTAACTACAGAAAGTGGCTTGTTTCTTGGTTATGCTAGACTATGAGAAATAGATATGAGTGCTTTTTATTTGTAGGATGATATGGAATATATTAATATGAAAAGAGACTGTGCAAATGGCCATCATAAATTGTAAGAGCAAGCTTATGTAAAAATAGATCCTCAGTTTTCAACACACACCTGAAAATACTTTTGGAAACATAGGGGACATTAAATAAAAACTTACAATGGCACCTTTATATGTTTTTATGTTCAATGCCTTTCTGATAGCGACTTTGTTCTTTTAATAGTGATGCCACAAATGGTTTAACAGCTTCTTTTATATTCACAAATTTTTGTATATGGTCTTTTTTCTTTCCAGCCTTGGTCTTTGCAGGTTTAAATTACTAATAGCACTGAAATTATTAGCATCTTAGCATAAGGGATTTGTAATGAATATGTTAATAGGTCCTTATCTGTATTGATGGCGCAGACAAAACAGGCTCCCAGAGAGTTTGACTCTTTATTTTACTCACCTCTTTTACCTGAAGTAACTGTTCAGGAAGCACACTGGTTTCATTTGCTCTACTTTCCCCTATTAAAAGCTCCCCACCAGCTTTCTTCAGAACTCCTGCACAGTATGACAAATGGGATCAAAGTTAAGATTAAGGCTGTGGAAAACTTGATATATCAATACATACTATAAAGATATTCAGCAAGCTGCAGTGGAATGTTAGTAATGAAATAAAAGTAAAATTCAGGTTGCAAACAAAATTCTCTTTTTGATAACTCCATTTTTGTTTTACTTAATGGTATATAGAGTATATACAATATTTAGATATTTAAATGTTGGAATCAACAGTCTATTAAGATACTTACATAAAAATATTAGTAGCTTAGAAAAGCTTAGTTAAAAATAAAATATTCAAATCTTTCCCCAGCTCATTGCAGCATTTGACATTTGACATGTTTATGGGCTGCCAGTGACAGACCCATATCTTTAAACAAATGTTTGTCAAATGTAAAGTAGGAGTTGTGCACTTTAGAGCACAAATTGGAGTCTAGCAGGAGGCACACCTGCCCAAGGATGCCTCTCCAGATAATAGTCTGTTATGGAGCACCTTCAGATTGCACACCTGGTATGTAAAGAGTAGTACAAGCTCATCTGGGATTGATTTCACACCAGCCAACTTTCCAACCTACACATTGGCAATCTAACCTGGATTAAGTTTCAGAGGCTCTCCCATAGTCTCTCAAGGAATTTGGGGCTCATGCACACTTCTGCTTCTCCCACCACTTTCCCTGAGAAAGCCTGCTCTTTACCGCATAGTTGGAGCAAACAACAATCGGGTTTTCTGTGGATTGACGTTTGCTCCGATTCAATGGTAACGAGTGGGTTTTCCTGGGGAAAGCGGTGGGGCAAATGGAATACTGCTTGAACTCATGCTTTCTAGGCATGAGGCAAGCCAAGTGTGGACAAGCCCTTGTTCAAGAGTTCCACAGGCTCCCTGAGATTAAGTGGTGGAAAAGAGCAGTAATGCTGCTTGTCATCTGCATAATGGCAATGTTGCTGATCCAATGTAGTGTATTAATTAGAACGTGGTATTAGGATCTGGCAAACCAACACATTACGCTAACTTGGGCCAGTCTCTCTCAACCTCATGGGTAGTTGTGAGGATAAATGGGGCAGCGGGTTAAACCTATTGTTAGAATTATTAAATATATACCACTTACACACCAAAATGGCTTCCACATGGTTATTCCACAAGAATAAACCAATTATAATATATATATCCAAACATAATTAAAATGTGCAACAAAACAATTTCATCAAAACATTAAAAACATCCATGATTAAAATTTACAAAAATGCAAACAAACTAAAACAGCACAACTGTTAAAACAGTTGAGCCTTACCTTGAGAGCACTTATACTGAAGGGTAAGACAGAAAAAATACTGGGGGAGGGGGAGACAAAACCTCCAGTGGTTTCATGTGTATGCTTAAAAATCATGGGGGACAAGATACAACCTATAGGCATAGGGTGGAACAGTTATCACCCAGCACTACATTCTGCCATCAGTTATATTTCTGATCTGTGACTGTAATAAATCTATTCATTCATTCTTCTGTAATCAGCCATCCAGGAAGGGTGTAATATTGTAATATTCTGCATCCTGGCTACAATCCAGTCACAGAAGGACACCCATAGTTGATTATATCAAAAGCCTCAGAGAGGTCGAGTAGAACCAAGTGTTGTAATCATTCAGTCGCCAGCTTTAAGACATTCATCACAACGACCAAAGCTCTTTCTGTCTCAAAGCCAGTCCCTTCAAGTCTTGAATCTGGATAGGAATGGGTTTACTAATCAGTTTTCTCCTAAACCAGTGGGGTTGAAAGCCCACCACCCTCTCTAGTATCTTGCTCCAAAAGAGGTTAGACTGGAAGGTAAATGTCTGAGTTCATAGGGTCTAATCTTGGGGATTTAGTTCCTGAAATTGGTACCAGCAAGGACTGGTACCAATTTCGGGAACTAAACACACACAATCTAATATCTGCTGATTCTTTAAGGGCAACAGAGACTATGCCCTCCCTTAAGGAAACATTTACTGTTTCTGAAATTCAAGTTTTGAAATCCACTCTGGCTACTGTTAATAATCATGGTGGCTTGCGCCACTTTATACCATTCAGTGATTTATAGTTTCTGTCATTTATTTGCCCAGAAATATATAAACATTTATAGAAAAAAGGAAATCAACAACTGCAAATGCTTGTGTTTGCCAAGGAATCCAGATCCAGATGATTTACATTATATACAAAAGCATACGGTAAACAAAGGACATGAATCTCTACACTACTTTAACAAGAGAGATCCCTTAAACACATTTAAAACTGACACTTCACTCTTTTAAAAGCTAATATAGTATTACTACTATATGTATTTTAAGCAGTCAAATAAATATCCAAAAGGATCTGCAAGGCAGTATTCTTTCCCATAGTTTGCCCAGGGCAATGTGTGATAGTCATAGAGAAAAGGGATCTGGAAGAAAATTTAGCACCACATAAATTATTATTTTTAAGTGGGGGAGGAGAGATTTGCAAACATTTTGAGTGAGAATTTTATTTGTTAGTCCATTCCAATAAAGTGCTAACAAGTTAATGAAAATAAAGTATTTCCAGCTGCTATGTTCTCAGTGTACATTCCATCTCCCCATCACCATGTTTCTTGAAAATAATCTTTATGAAAGAAGCTGCTGCTGCTATTTTTAGGATCTACACACAGAGACAAAACTAACATTATATGATTTAAAAGGCTATCCATTACAGCAGTGACTTTGTAAACGTGATCATGTTATTCTTTTACAGTGCTTTCTAGAGATTTATATGAAGTAATAGATTTCTTCTTAAGCTGTGAAGGGAAGACCTTTGCAAATCTTTCTAGTCCCCTGAGGCAAAGCTTGAAAACCTAAGGCCTTGACAAGTTTGCCCAGAGTGGTTTCAAAGAGCTCCACTGGAAAAAGCTTTTCTTGGCACTCATTATCAGATCTGTCTAAAGTTCACCTTTCTCGCTGAAATGGAGAAAAAAAAGGTGAGAGGAAGATGAAAAGTGTGTTAGATGTTTTTGAAAATCTCAACAAGAGACTTCTGAAGGACCAGAGGAAAGAGAAATCACACCAGAAGGGCAGAAGGAGAATATAATTTGACCAAGTATTCTTCATTCCAAATAAGAATGTTCTGCTTTATCCATGACTGCTGCTGAATGTTCCAGGTTCCTTCAAAGGATCATATTGCCTGTGATAATGAACGTACTAGGTACGTCTGAACATTCCACTAATTTAATTGCAGTGTATAGCAAGAATGGAACAGCAGGAATGGAGAAAGGAATGGAGAAAGAAAAGGTTAATTTTTTTCAGCTGGTACCTGACAAAATCAATGTATTACTCAAATTTTGGTCAATTTTAGTTCTAGAAAAACAAGGAAGCGAAGTCAGAATACACTCAAAGTCCCAAATCTTAGCTGAAAACGACAAATATAACCCCTTACGCTGATGACACAGAATTCACGGTGGGAAGAAAAACATTTTAACTTTTTCCATTATTCAAATCAAATTCATATTAGGTTAAGAATTCATTGTGCATTATGTTTCAATCCATGTTTTTCTAAGCCAACTGTTTTTGCATTCATGCAACTGAAGACTTCTTTCAGATTGCTCTTTTTAACATTTCGGTCAATGTTTTTTCCTGATACTTCACGTATATATGGCCCTCAATGAGAACTAGTTGTGTTTCTTAGTATAAAGACAAAGAATTAAATGTAAAAAGAAAAGTAAGCATACTGAAATCAAGTGGAGCACTTTTGAAATTATTGTTCTAAATTACGTTCTGCGTTTTATAGAAGCAGATGTAAAAGAATCAAATTCCAGAGAATTTAAACTGAGATAAAAAAAAAGTCCTAATTACTTCAGCATATATTCTCTGATAAATGTTCATTTCCCCCCACTATGTCCCTTGGTGCTATTGTCTGCCATGGGATTACAATCAGAGAGCATCAGTAGGCAGTGCTTCCTTGAGTTGTAACTTCTATTTTCTGCCACCTAAATTGGCCTTCATAGGTTTCCATTGTGCAAACTGCAAAGGAACTTGTCTTGATGGCAGCGAGAAGTAGTGTGAACTACGCATCTCTCTTTTCTTTGCAGGGTTTTTTTTTTTGGTTCACAAGCAACCTCCTACCAAAAGCAGAATCCGCAGAAGAGACTACTTCCAAGGGATAATGCTATGAAAACGTATGAAGAGAAGCCCAGGTGGCCACCTTGCAAATTTCCGATGTAGAAGCCTTCGACCTCTCCGCCCAAGCAGCAGCTATAGTCCTAGTGTAATGAGCTTTACAAACCCTGGGAGCCACTTTACCCTTAACTACATACGCCTCCCTAATACAGTTCCTTAACCATCTAGCTAAGGAACTCTTAGAAGCCATTTGACCCCTCTTAAGACCCCCTAAGAGTACAAACAATCTGTCAGAAGATCTGAAATCTTTGATTTTTCTGAGATAAACCCTAAGTGTTCTTCTTACATCCAATTTATGCAGCCATTGCTCTTTGTCATCGCTGGGTCTAGGGGAAAAAAATGATGGCCAAGAAACCTTCTGGCTTAGCTGAAACTCACGATACCACCTCTGGCAAAATAAAATAAAATATGAGGAACTTCTCAAAGGACCACTTTATTTTTGATGGAGCTTTACAAATGTTCTGTACATCAAATCTAAAGGTTCCGCATGATATCCTGAACAAAGAAAAACTAAACTTTCTGTTCTAGTGTCTATTTTTTCATTTGTCTAACTAACTTCAGTATAATGCTAATATGAAAATAGTGCAGGGCTCCAATTTATTCCATGCTGAGAAAACCCAGCCCACAGACAAAGTAGCCTAGTTGATATGAAGTGCAATACCTTGACAAGAAATATGGTGGCACCATCAAGTACTCTGCCATTGCACTTCTATATTGCTTCCAGATTAGCAGGTTACTAATAGGTCTTTCCTTCTGGCATAAGCGCTGCAAAAAATATTGCTGCCCCTCCCAATGAGTTGCTGCTTCCTAAAACACACTTTCAACCCAGATCTCCCCACTCTGAGCAATAAACTAATTATAATTTTGGGCGGTTATTAAATCTTCCATCATCTTATAGCTAGTAAGCTCATGTTTATGTTAATTATGAAAAAAGTGAGAAAAAATATTTCAAAAGACTCCAGAGTACACCAGAAATAAGTTGACATTACGGGATTGATAAAGAGGTATGTTATTTTCTCATCCCAATTATTCTATCTACTGAATTTCTACAAGGCAATTCTTTTGAAGGAAAAATAAGGTAAGTGGGGGAAATGTACATTACCTTGAACATTTCTGTTCTCAGAAAAACATGGTAATAACAGCATTTCTGAAGATAGTTCTTCAACCTTTTCTTCCATCAACAAAAAAAGCT
This sequence comes from Podarcis tiliguerta, assembly GCF_965153285.1. Lineage (NCBI taxonomy): Eukaryota > Metazoa > Chordata > Lepidosauria > Squamata > Lacertidae > Podarcis > Podarcis tiliguerta. Next base: position 27,934,673 of record NC_139544.1, on the reverse strand, counting down.
TTATAAGCTCAGAAAGACATCTGAGTTGATGTAGTGTCAAACAGAAGTTTCTCCCTTTTCTAGAACATTCTTGAGCCACTGCAGAACAAGTGGGAGAAATTAATTTCATACAATATCTATATAGTAGCATATGTATATAAGTGCACTAAAATACATCAGATGTGATATATATTATCTCTTACATAAACATTACTAAAAATGATGTCTATATAAAGAATACTTGTATGAAATGTAGGTCACTATAGATAAAAATTTAAAACTTTTTTGATGCCTCTGAGAAGGGTCTATTTTTCTTAATCAGGCAAGTTCATAAAATTAGTGTTGATTTCTCAAATCCACAAGAATTGTCTTACGATGTACAACAAAGTTGTATATTGTCATTGATACTGTTCAACAGTTGAGCATCTATGAAATCATTGGAATAAATTATCCAAACATCTGGGGTGAGATGTTAATATGCTAAAGAAACCCAGCTCTCTTTTTAATTTTCGAAAGTTACATAACCACAGATCACAGCCTAGAATAACTGTCTAGGGCCCCTCTTAGATTGAATGAAAGCAAGTAGATGGAGACTGAATCCAGGCAAAATGGGGATAGTGAGGTTTCCTATTCAAGGATATCCATGCAGAATTATTTCTGTAACCAGTATGTGGCTTCTGGAGGCTCAAGAGATAACATCTGATATGACAGCTGTGATCCTTTCTGTAGATTTGGAATCTCGCAACTGTAGTTTAGTACTGTGTAACCTTGAGAAGCATTGCTGCAGTGCATTCAGTAAGTAACTCTACACTCATATGAAAATTAAAATCCTGTCCATTAAAAGTTTTGTAAATGAACCCAAAAGGATGAAGTTCTGTCTATGTGGTTGGTGAAATCTATGTGGATCAGGATCAGAAGTTATTTGGTGGTGGCAACTCAGTTCCTACAAAAGGATGGAGTCAATTATTAAATGATAAATAATTGATTTTTGAGGGATTTACCCCTCTGAGTTATGCATTTATATTTTGTTAGTCATTGAGATTATAGTAAGCAGAGAAAGTGAAGCTAACAACCAGTGTATAAATGCTATTATTCTTACAGTACTTTCTGCTTCCATCTGGGGATTCAGCTAGATTGGAAAAGAAAAAGCAATATACAGTATATGCGTTGTATATGCGATATAACACTGTATCACCAGATAGTACTGTGGAGTACCATTTTCCCCTACCGGATTTCCCTGTGTAAATTTACGTGTTTAACTGAAACGCTTCTTTGATGTGTCTAGATGCAGCCTGGGATTTAGCTTAAAATGTTTCCCAAAGGAGAGGAGGAGAAGGCCTCAATATTTGATTCCCAATCAAGTTTAAATGAGGACTTTGTCCAGAAATTTTCTGACATGTGCACTGCTGTCTCTTGAGGATAGCCACTCAAAACTAACATTAGAGGGAGTCAAAGCAATATTTTCCTCTGAAGGCTCCAGTGTTCTAACTTGCCAGTTTATGTTCTGGGCTCACTATACCTGCTTCTCTCCTGTCTTCCTTTATTTTTATTTATCTAACTACATTTCTGCTTTTGGTTTTCCTGCCTCCCTAAATTGGCTGCCATCTCTAAGCTGCCCCTACTTGTGCAAGATATGGATCTAATTATTCCTCAACTTTGTCTTAGTTCTTTCATGAGATCTGCCACAGCTTTCTGTCTAGACCAGGGGTCAGCAAACTTTTTCAGCAGGGGGCTGGTCCACTGTTCCTCAGACCTTGTGGGTGGCCAGACTATATTTTGAAAAAAGAAAAGAAAAAAGGAACAAATTCCTATGCCCCACAAATAACCCAGGGATGCATTTTAAATAAAACAACACATCCTACTCATGTAAAAACATGCTGATTCCTGGACCTCCGCGGGCCGGATTTAGAAGGCGATTGGGCCGGGTCTGGCCACCGGGCCTTAGTTTGCCTACCCATGGTCTAGACTCTGTTCTTACTCCTGCTGAAACTTGTAATTCCAGCACTAAGACTTAGTTTACATTCTGCAAGTAGTGAAACCTTCGTTATACCTTATTAATGACTTTGGCTATGGCATGTTCTCTCTCTCTCTCTCTCTGTGTGTGTGTGTGTGTAAATAAAGATCATGCATATTCTAAATACCACCAGAACAGAAAAGTTAACATAGTTGACACAGTAAGGTGCTTCATTCTGTTTTGCATTGTTCTCACTTCTTTCTTTCAAAGTCCTTAAAAAAACCCACACACAACCAACTCCCAGGGAAGAAAGTAAGTTAAAATCAGCACTTCAGCATATAAATTACTAATGATTTCTGCAGCTATGTTATACTATCAACTGTTTTAAACTCTTTGGGTTGTATCCCAAGCATTGCTAATGGAGTTCCACTGGCAGTTTCCTCTCCTCCCCCTGTGAGCCCCCCAAAATCTGCAGAGAGTGTCTTAACCCTCTGGAGGCCCTTTTGAGAGCATGCAGGGGAGAGGAGGGGCAAGTTCCGTTCCACTAGGTCAAGTCTCTTAAACCAGCAAAACATTGGATACTACCCTGATTTTCTTTTTATTTGAAGAGTATTTATTTTAACTCTTGTTTACCCCAGAAAGTGAGAAGAGAAGACTCACTGCTGAGAAGAGAAGACTCACTGGAAAAGACCCTGATGTTGGGAAAGATGGAGGGCACAAGGAGAAGGGGACGACAGAGGATGAGATGGTTAGACAGTGTTCTCGAAGCTACAAACATGAACCTGACCAAACTGCGGGAGGCAGTGGAAGACAGAAGTGCCTGGCATGCTCTGGTCCATGGGGTCACGAAGAGTCGGACACGACTGAACGACTAAACAACAACAACATTTATTTTAACATTTTTACTCATTTTCAAGGCAGTTAATAAAAACATTTTAAATGTAGAAAATCTCTGTAGTGAAAATAGCTGGCTGAGTAAATCAAATACACCCTTTTCTGTTTTAATAGTTCAAATCACATAAATATGCTGTCACTCTAAGTCACCCTGTCATTTTCACACTGAATAACACAGATAATACATTTGAGTGAAAAGAGAGGCTATCTCTTCAGCTTTAAATAAATAGAAAAGGGAAACAAGGAAGTTTGCTAATGAGCAAATATTAACAAGCCAAACAAAGGCTTGTACAAGCCAGTTCCCTGTAGAGCACATCCTTGAGGATCCTGCCATCTTCCATTCTGTGGGCATGACCAAGCCAGCAGAGACATTGCTGAGACAGGAGTGCAAACATACTGGGAATGTGGGCTTGGGAGAGGACCTCTTTGTTTGAGATTCTGTCCTGCCACGTGATGCCCAAATGTTGCGTTCGCAAAGTAAAGGAAGGATTGAACTCTGATTAATAAGAATACACACAGAGGCTTGAACCAGCAAGACTCTGGGAAGGGTGCGTATAATCATGTCTCTCTGTGCCTTTTTCGAGTGCAGCCCCCTGGCCCAGGTAGTTTTTATTCACAAAAGAGCTTTTTACAGAGTGTTCGTAAGAACCAATCAGATTTCTTCTGAGCATTTCCACAAACCCACGTGGGGAGAAAGTTAAACTACTAAAACTAATTAAGCACAAGTATTTCTGGGGTAAACAAGAACAGAACTACAAAGAAGAGCGTCTGGCAACCCCGGAAGTAATAAACAATCAATACATATGATAAGAAGGATGGCCAGGAGGACAGTGACCATTATCCCCTTAATGTGAGATCTATTTCCTGGCCCTAAGATTAACATCCTAAGATAAATATATAAGAAACTACTTCAAAGAAACTTGCCCACTATCTTTATGGCCCAGGATGCCTGCCTGGCGAAGCAACTGCTGTGTACGTGACAAGAGAAATGGGCAGTAGAGGAAATGGCCAGAGATGCAGAGGTGTAGACTGATCAAGAATCATATCAAAATAGTTTAAACCCAGTCAACGCAATGCTTTCATTGCTGACACAGATGGCTTACTCTATATTTGTTATAATTCCTCATAGCAATCCCACCTGATCACCACATCTCTGGATATTTGCACTCCTACACCCAAATTCCTCTTGATGCTGAGCATTTGGAAGGCATTGAGACACCGCGCCTTGCGGTTGTAAGCTGCCCATGACTCACTTCTATAAAGTAGCATGCTCAACATGCAAGCCTGGCAGAACTTCATCTTGGTATTGGTCATTAGCATCACATTCTCCCAAACCCTTTTGGAGAGGTTAGCCATTGCTGTAGCTGCTTTGCCAATACTCTTGTCCAGATTAGCATCAATTGAGAGGTTGCTGATTACGGTGGAACCCTGGGAGACCAAATTGTCTACCATCTCAAGCTTGTGGTCACCAATACTGATGTGTGGAGTGCTGGTGATGTCCTGACCCAGGATGTTGGTTTTTGTCAGGCTGGTGGTAATGCCGAACTCCCTGCAAGCTTGGGCAAAATGGTTTATGAGTCTTTCTAGAGCTTCCTTGGAGTACACTGTCAAGACTGTGTCATCTGCAAGCATCTCTCGGATGAAGATCTGCCACACTTTTGTTTTGGCACAGAGATGTGCCAGGTTGAACAGAACTCTGTTACTGTTTGAATGAAAATATATACCATCTTCAGTCGAGCTGAAGGTATATGAAAGCACCAAGGAGAAGAATTTGTCAAAGAGAGTTGGGGCAAGAACACAGCCCTGCTACATGTCACTCTTTATAGGGAAGGCATCCAAGGATTCACCATCATACAGAATGGTGCCACACATGTTGTCCTGTAAGGACAATATCATATTGTGAAGCTTAGATGGATATCCTTTCTTGTTGAGCAGTGTGAAGAAGAGTCTCTTATGGCTGATGATATCCAAGACCTCTGGCAGGTAAATGAAGGCAATGTCCAATGGAAGTCTCTGTTCTCTGCATTTATCCTGCAGCTGGTGCAGTGAGAAAATCATGCTGACTGTTGACCTCTGAGCTCTAAAGTCTCAATGTGATTTGGGATAGACCCTGTCAGTGAGTGACTGCAATCTAATGTGTGTTTTACATTGAAGTATTTAGTGTGTGTGTGTGTGTGCGCGCGCGCACGCTTAATATGTCAGAATGACTGTCTGTTGAATTTATATTCTTGAATAGTAACATTTAATTCATCCACACATTAGACAGTGAAATTTGTCAGAATGCCTGACTGATGCTTATAACGTCTGGTAAAAGTTCATAAATGCTCATGCAAAAATAAATCTCAAAGGTGCCACAAACCTCAAATTGCTTTTTGTTTTTATTTCCACATGCACTTCTAGATTACATTCTAAACTTCAGTGAAAGAAATTAAGCCTGCTATAATCCTATAAACACTTGCCTGGGAGTAAGTCCCATTCAATTGAATAAGGTTTGCTCTTCTGAGTAGGTATGGATACAATTGCACTGTGAACCTGTGAAAGATCCCTCTTAATATTTATTTTTCCCTTTCCATCACGCTTCATTAGTTGAGAGTAGTGAGGCTCTTTGGCCTATTGTGAATAGCATTTGGGAATAGCATTTCAGAAGCTGTAGGGACAAACAAATCAAACTACTTGGTTACGCAAAAACAGATGTAGGTCTACTCTAGGGCAGTCAGATCACACAATGTAAGTAGAATTTAATAACCCAAACAGGTAGGGTACGACAACAAAAAGATTTTTGTGAGAAACACTTGGGGAAACCTACAAAAAAACACATTTTCTTTGCATCACCGAAAAGAGAAAGGACCAACTTTCACAGCAGCTCTGTGGGCAATATTCTGATAATTCTGTCAGCTGTTGAAAAGAAATCCTGACCAACCCCATTATTATCGGGTGAGCATGAGAAAGCTGAGATTGCATGCATGTGAGGGAACCACAAAAAACAGCAGCAGCGCACCTTTCTCCATAGTAGTTCTTACTGCCCAAGAAACAACCTGATTTTGAACTTTAAAAAGCAGATTTGATTTTCAGCAATTAGAACATCCACAGTGAAAAGGGAAACAAAACAAAGATCCAGCCCCACATATAGTTTAATGCCATACATACACATCTTTCCATTCTTTGGATTCTGGCCAAAGATTTTTCAAAGGTCAATTGCACATTATATTTAAGTGATTATAATGCTCTCAGCATGTAGCTAATATCTGGCAAAAAATATAATTGCAATTATTTGCTATATAAATATTCAAAACACTGAATGGGGATTTATAAACAAAAATACAAATGACAATGGTTTTTGTGCTCTCAGTTATATCAATCTTTTTGTGATGCCAAAGCTAATGGTCACTTTACAATTAAGTCATCCATCATCTGCATAGTCTCTTTTAAACCAAAGAAGAAGATTATGCTTCCACATGTTTTCTATAATGCTGTATTCACTTTATACACGCTAGACATGATCAGCCCTCGTTCATTTTATACTAGAACACTGTTAATGGTACTACAGCTGTAGATTTAAAATATTATGTTTTGCAAACAAATGACTTAGTTGGGATTTAAGCTGCCTGTATGTGCAGGACTGCAACCTAATACTAATGCATTAAATGTTAGATGCATAAGAAACACCTATGAATTCAAAAGGTGTATTTCTGAATAGCAGCTGCAATACTCTTTCAACCTAAAGTGCTAGAATGCCAGCAGTTTTTCATGCACAGAACTTAAGGTACTTAAAATCTGCTTCATTACTATACACCAGCAGTTTTCAAAACAGTTACATTTGACTAGGTAACAGGATATGTTCAAATTGCGGATATAATTACTGCACATCCAAGAAGCTATAAAATGTTCACAAGCAAATCCCTTTGACCTTGTTAATGTCTGCTCCTTGTTAATCTAAGGCAAACATTGTTTGTAGATTGCATTTGTTATAAAATATGAAAAAGGAAGGAAATCCCTTAACAGTTGTTATTGATTCCAGCATTTACGGACTGAGTTTAAGTGCTGTTTACAAAACAGAACAGATGCAGATGCTAACAAAAAGGTAAACAATTGTTGCATGACTTACTGCCAGACTCTGAGCCAATATATTAAACTCCAAGTGAAGCACATTTCCCCTATGGATTGCACTTATTGCCACTTCATTTCCTATGTGCACTGTCTCTCTATTGCTGTGCCTAGCAGTAAGCTATTCCAGTTCTTTTGTGACCCCTGAGGCCTGGTGCTACCTCACACAGCCATTAGTGAAGGGAATTGCATGTGTCTGACACGGCCTGAAACCAATTATTTGATATTTTCTTCAGAATGATGCCCAACTCTGTTGGGAATGAGCAATCATGAAATAATTTACCTCCTGATTTAATTTTTTCCTGCACAAATTAGTTGTAGTCTGAGCTAGCTATACACAGCTGTCTGTTACATATCTCCGTCTTATCAAGATTATACTTGAAATGATGAAGAAGGGGGCTGAATAGAATAGATTGGGGAATCCTGTTTTAAAAAGGCATTGACAAGTTTATCAGATATACTGATCACATGTACTTTTTGCTGATTGAAAATGACAGAATCATAAAGAACTATCAGTACACCAGGGGAAACCACAAGCATGCAAACCATTATCAAAGTGTTTAAGGCTTTAAAAAAAAGTGGCCAGCTTCTCAGTTCCCTTTTGCTCTGCTACAATCTAGGGATATGAAAATATCTTGAGGGGCAGGGAGAATAGATTCAAATGAAACCAAGCAACCAGTCTACACTTTGCAGTTTACACTATTCCTCTCAAAATAAAAAGAAGTATATACTTTCCTACTTGTAATTCTAGATATGTATCTGTGTGCCCAATACTTCATCATGTCAAAATTATAAAAGCCTATGAAAGATCGCCAACCATGGAAAACATGCACAAAATATGCATGTTCTGTATTTCATATTGCTATGAACTGCAAAGAGACCCAGTAAGAGATGACACAAGTCACTTTTAAGGGAACCACTAATCATAAAGCACTATGTTTCATAAACTCTATCAGTGAAAATATAGGCTGGAATCCAAAGAACAGTACAATTAGTTCCATGCGCTCAAGAGGGCTTTGAGCATGTGTTTCCCGAACAACAGCTGCCATGCCACATGGCAAGCTTCTTTTGAAGATGAGAGGTGTTTCAAAAGCAGAGTCTGAGGCGACATGGGTTTGTTATTCAAATAAATGAAAAAATATCACTAGCCATGCCTTTCAAAAGGCTAGTGGAAATAAATGTGAACTAACAAGTCTTCTAGAATCCCTTGCTGATATTCAGGAACAATATTACAATTCAAAAGCAAATTGATGGGTACAGAACATTGGCAAAATTATGGAGGGCACAGAAGTAATCAGGAAGATAGTTTTTCTTATTACAGTTTCATACAGCTGTTAAAAATAGCATTGAGGACAATCTGGAGCTTTGTGGACATCCTGTTTTCTCATGTGAGAGCAGGGTGGCCATTTTGGATGCTGTGACCTCATGCGATTTCGCACAGAGATCTCACCCTGAAAAATGCAGGTTTTGGGGGGCTGCAATCTCATGCAACCCCCCAAAACACATGTTTTGGGCAGTGTAAAGCATGGCCCTGAAAAAAGGAAATATTATGTGTTACATAATCTCACATCATGTGACTCACACAGGAGCATGGGTGGGAAGATATGGTTTATGGCAGTGATTTTCAATCAGTGTGCCGTGGCACCCTGGGGTGCCATGAATGATGATCTGGGGTATCACAGGCAACACTGGCCTCTGCCCCTCTTCCCTGCCCACCCTCCTCTGATGCCCTCTTGCGTCTCTGCCTCCCAAAGGCTTGCACAGCTGTTTGTTGCAGTTGCCTGGCTACAAGCTCTGAAGGCAAATGGTGCCTCAGGGGGTGCTGGTTGCCAGGAGCTGAGGCAGCCTCCAAGCAAGCAAGCAAGCAAGCGAGGGAGCCCAGCCAGTTAGTGCTAGCTGTTGGTAATGGACAGACAAGTCCCAGGCTGCTGTGAAGCAGTGTGAGAAGGCACCTCTCTTTGCGGGGGGGGGGGGGGGGGGCAGCTCAGGGACCAGGGACAACAGTAGCGACTCCCCAGAGGACTCCCAAGGAGAGGGAAGAGGAGAGGAGGCTGAGGGAATACTCCACAAAGGAGGGTGTTCAACAAAGGGTGAGAGGCTGCTAGCTCTGCAGGCAAGGGGTGACATAACTGGGCTCCTGAGCCCCACAGGGGTGCCACAGAAAGAATGTAGTTGGTCAAGTGAGCTGTGGACTCAAAAAGGTTGAAAACCTCTGGTTTATGGAAACATTATGAATGCTTTAGTAAGCATGAATGTTTAAGATCATTGTCTATTAAAAAAATGATTGCTGCAAATTAAATAAAACCAATTATACTTTTTTATTGCACAGAGAGAGAGAGAGAGAGAGTGCACAACGTGGGAAATAGCAACCTATGCTAAGTGAACATATAAATGTGGGGCAGGGTTGATGCATTAAGACCTATATATTTAAATATTACTTTCTCACAGAAACCATCGTAACGTGCACAAAAAAATTAATGAGCCATTTCTTTAAAATAAAAATAAAAATCATAAATCTAACCAAGCCTCACACTAATGAAGGTATACAAAATGCCCCACAACTTAATGGTATCTCACCAAGGAGCATCTAATTACATTCTGCTCAGGAGACAGCTTGTGTGTGTTGAAAAGAGTCGCGTAAAGAGTCATGTATCAATTTCCTTGTCAAACAATACTGTAGGAGCCTTAGGAACCTCTTCAGGAGACCTTTTAGAAGTCCTCCTTCTTTTGACGTTCATAGCCCTCTATTATTTCCTTTACACACTACTGTATGTTTCTAAGAAAAACCAACTTAATAATTCCCTCTCAACTTCTTTGTCACACTCTTTTATTAAAGAGACTACTCTAATATATAAATCTCAGACTGACCTTTGACCGCTCAAAAGAAAATGGATTGAAGAGTAAATCACTTTCATCTTTTATACTTGGGAGGAGAATGCAATAATTAGGGGGCATGGTGAGTTAAATGTTCTTTTCACCCTTAGGAAGAACACCCAGGTGTGCAAAGGAAGCTTTGAGATGAAAATAATTAGTGTTTCCTAATTGGAAATATTCTTTAACAAATGAAAAAATGTTCAAAATTTATATTGCTTTTTTTGTTTGCAGAGTGTGCATAAGAAAATCAAATCACAGACGTGAATCTTCGTAACTTCTGCAGGATTCAAACAGACATTACATATGATGCAAAAATAAAAATGCATCTGTAAAAATAGATATTTAAATGACAAATATTAATACATCTAATATTTTGTTTCTTTCAAATAATACATGCAAGAACAAGAAAGCCTTTAAGAAGTCATCTTTTAAATATAATAGGGGTCAATAATGAAATTATACTGTTGAACTTCACGTTATGGGATTAATAACTGATTTGAAGCAACAGTAAGGTTTTTGGACATGCTAGCAGCTTTGAAATTTCTTCAACTCAATTGACATTTCGGTAACTTAGCTAGTATCATCATACCCCCTACTATAAATTTAAAAGTAGCAAGCTTAATTCTTTTGCAATATTTTTAAAGTGTCATGGTGCCTCTAGAAACAAATACTGTATGCGGCCCTAGGGTATTATATATAGGAAACCTTCAAGCCTCTGTTTCATTATTTATTTAGAATTCATCCTTATATTCCCAAGCCATACACTATATTTCAGACACAGTTATAATATTATAAACTGTTGCCAGTAAAAGTTAACAGAAATTGTGGACAGTATGCAACTAACTTGTTCCATCAGAGCAAGGATTTCTGCTTGCACAGCAGAACTTCCTCCCCTCTCCTATCCCTGTACACTCCTTAAATCTGTTCTGAGGTTTACCCCAATGCTGGGGTAGTTTGTGGGATGACACAAGGTACTTATGGGGAGGGAAAGGGAGTTCAATTCCACAAGCAAAAATCCTTGCATTGATGGAACAAGGTACCGCCCTCTGGTAACATCCAGGTAAATGTTATTCTTTTCTATGTCTGATTCTAACTGTGCTCATCAGTTCCACTGCGGCTCAGGGGAGTGCAACAAACTTAGTGCATCAGCTGTGATTTGTCATTGTGTTAATTAATTTTGACTTTCTTCTTGATAAAATTCTACATGCTGCATAAGGAACCTGTGACCTAGTTCTTGTGACTACTGTCACCTTCATTGCATACCTTTAGGTGCCAGATGAAAACGTTTTTCTTCAACCAAGTGTTCAGATGATTAACATTCTATGGTTTTTTTAATGTGTTTGTGGAAGGGGAGTTATTGGTTTGTTTTAATTTCATTTTTGTTTTATTATGTATTGTGTATTTTCGTTTTGTATTTGTCTGTTGTGAACTGCCTTGGGTGGTATACACATTTAATAAATAATAAAAATAAATAAAATTGTTAGTCATTTTTAATCAGTATTCTTCTGCCTCATTATCATTAAATGCCCAAGTAATGTCATGGAAGAGAATACAAAATTTGGTTACAAATATCTTGGTAATATAAAAAGAAGCTAAATGAATGAAAATGTAACAGTTTAAAATACCTTCAGGTATATAGTGCCAAGGCCATTTAGGGCTTTAAAGGTCAGCACCAACACTTTGAATTGTGTTTGGAAACATACTGGGAATCAATGTAGTATGTCTTTCAAGACCAGTGTTATATGGTCCCGGCAGCCACTCCCAGTCACCAGTCTACCTGCCACATTCTGTATTAGTTGTAGTTTCCAAGTCACCGTCAAAGGTAAGCCCCACATTTAGTGCATTGTAGTAGTCCAAGTGGGAGATAACCAGGGCATGTACCACTCTGGTGAGACAGTGAGCAGGCAGGTAGGGTCTCACCCAGTGTAGCAAATGGAATTGGTAGACAGCCGCCTGGACAGCTGTGAGTCCAAAATGACTCCCAGGCTGCACCCCTTGGTCCTTCAGGGGCATAGTTGCTCCATTCAGAACCAGGGAGTCCCCCACAGTTGCCTGCCCTTCTTCCCCAGTAACAGTACTTCTGTCTTGTTGGGATTCAGCCTCAATCCATTAGCTGCCATCCATCCCCCAACTGCCTCCAGACACTCGCACAGGACCTTCACTAGTTCTGATTTAAATGAGAGGTTGGGCTGGCTATCATCCGCATACTGGTGAACACCCAGCCCAACCCCAGGGCTTCATATAGATGTTAAAAAGCATGGAGGAGAGGACAGAGCACTGAGGTAGTAAGATAAATGTTATTATTAATAATAAGATAAATATTATTTTAATGAAAATGAAGTTAAAATAATACAGACTCTCCGAACTCATCTGCAATGTGTCTCATCCATTGCCTTATCTGTTTGATGGCATTTTCAGAAGACGTATTTTAGAACACAACACCTATCAGCTATTTAAAAACTAACTTCAAGATTAAGTCCTTGTTTAAAAAGCGTAACTAATATTTAAGTAAAAGGGCTATTGCTGTTTAAGACAGTCCCTCCCTCAGGCTATATCTGGCTCCTTGTGGTCTCTCATCTGGCCCATAGTGTCTCTTCCTCCCCCCCTGCCCCTTCCTTCTTGAGAGCAGCATATCATTGCATATCTGTGCACCCAGCAGTGAAAAAAACCAAACTTCTTGTGGAAGAACAGAGCAACCTCATCACAATAAATACACAGTTCACTTTTCTTTTTTTGCAGGATGCTTAGAAAGAGGCTTACCTCCAAATCCTCCTCTTGCACCTGGCTGTTCAGATGCAAACATGAAAAGGATAAGAACTGCCCAAATCTCCGAAGCTGCCTCACCCCTGCTCACCCCAACATGACCTAATTTGCACTAGTAAGAAGGTAACAAAGTATGTCCAGTTCCTTTGCTCACAAGAAGACAAGAGGGGGAGTAACTTGAAGCAACTTGTCATGGGTTTATCTCTATGATCTGCCTACACTCAAGCAGACAAACACAGCCTACAATTGGGAATAGAAGAATATAGATGGATGCTGCTTAAGCCTTGCCACTATGTGTTTGTGGCTACCGTATTAATGTACTTATGTCCTTCACTAGACATGTATGAAACACATGTATGAGAAATGAAAGGATAAGAACAATTAAGATAATTAAATAAGATAATTAAATAACTAATAATTAATAATTAATTAAGATAAATGAAAAGATAAAAACAATTAAGACAATTCATGGGAAAAAATGCCACTAACCCCCAACATGAGGTACTCCTCTGTGTTTCTTTGAGCTCTTGCTTGCTTTAACGCCATGTAATGCATTTTCCTTAAACTGAAGCTCACAAAGTGTTTCAAGAAGAACGGTCATTTCTTCCGTGATGGTATCCAAATAAGTTTCATTAATAAACTTCAGTGTTGAAGAAGGGTCGATAATTCCGCTCAGTACATAGAAATCTTCTTTTATCATTGCACACAATGCAGGAATTGAGTTTTCATAACCATGAACCATCTTTTCAAAGTTTGTTTCACCCATGCTTTCTAGAACACATTTCTGTAAAAGATCACTAACCAATTTATTCTGCATGTTTTGATACTTCCCCAGAACTTCTGCCTCAGGATATAGAAATAAAAGCTGCTGTAGACACCGAGTTTTAAACTGCAGTTGCTGTTGTAAGGTACCAGTTTTTGTTTCATTATGATTTTGCAGCTGGTTTACTAAGAAGCGCCGAAGATGTAATCTTACATCATCCCAAATATACTGTGTATCCATTGCAGAATCATCTTCAACACCATGAAGGGAAGCACTGGATATAAACTCAAAAGATGTCCCACTTGGAGTACAGGGAAATAAGACACCACATTGACTGGAGAGATCAAGAAGAAAGTGAAGAATAGTTTCTTCTTGGTTTTGTTCATCCTTCAGTAAGCTTTGCTAAGAGAAGATAAATAACAATATGCTAAGTTATGTGAATGACTCCATTTAAAGTAAACAATGGCTCTCTTGAAAAACTAAGCAAATTACTGTTAATTACTGCCTACAAAATGAAATTTTCTAATATAGAATTCCCCTCCCCCAATATTCCTCCAGTTAGCTGATCCAATTCTCTTTACTAGTGAGAAGGCAAAAACTGTCATTCATTCAACACAAGGGACTTCCTGGACCTTTTTAAGGAACACTTGAAACAGCAGCTATTAGATCAAAAGAATGAATGGCCTGTACATTAATAGTGGTATAATATTTTGATAGGTTAATTATACCATAAACCACAATATCTACACACACCTACATACATTTATGTAAGCCCTCTAATAAAGTCTGTTGGCATGTAAAACTTAGTCTCTGCGTTAATACACAGGAAATAATATACACCTCTAAAAATTCACCTTCAGAGAAAAAAGGTGTACATAGCTTTGGGGGTACTTCTGGATCATCTGCTGTCACTTAACGCTCCATCAACTTCAGCTGGTGGTCCAGCTGTACCCCTATCTGGACAGGGATAGCCTAACTTCTGTCTTCTATGTTCTGGTAACCTCTAGGTTAGATTACTGCAACTAGGTTAGATTACTGCAGCACCTGCAACACAGTATACCTGAAGGAACATCTCCACACCCATCATTCAGCCCAGACACTGAGGTTACAGGGAACCAAGTAGAGGGCCTTCTCAGTAGTGGCACCTGCCTTTTGGAACACCCTACCATCAGATGCCAAGGAAATAAACAATTATCTGACTTTTAGAAGACATCTGAAGGCATCCCTGTATCTGGAAATTTTTAATGTCTAATGTTTTACAATTTTTTTATGCTGTAAGTCACCTATAGTGGCTGGGGAAATCCAGCCAGATGGGTGGGGTATAAATAATAAAATTGTTGTAGTTGATGTTACACAGTATACGTAAGGCTGCCTCTGAAGATGGTCTGGAAACTTCAGCTAGTGCAGAATGCGGTGGCCAGGTTGCTCACTGGGGCAAGACAATCTGAGCATAGTACATGAATCCTGGCCCAGCTGCACTGGCTATGTAGTTGCTGGGCTCAATTCAAAGGGGCGATTTTGACCTATAAAGCCTTAAACATCTCAGGACTGCAATACCTCAAGGACCACCTCTCCCCATATGAACTAACCCAGACCCTGTGATCATCATCATCAGAGGCCCTTCTTTTTGTGCTTCGTACACAAGAGATCCAGAGGGTGACAATACAAAAACAGGCCTTTTCTGTGGTAGCTCCCCGCTTGTGGAATGCTCTCCCCAGGGAGACCTGCCTAGCACCTTGATTGTATATATTTAGGTGCCAGGTGAAAACGTTCCTCAGGCCTTTGGCTTTGGCTGATTAACATTTTATATACTTTTAAATGCATTTGAAATTCTATAAGATCAAATATACATTGTTCTAATGCTAAATGTAACAGCGTTTACAGTAGTCACTCTTTTCATAGTCCAACTTCATCCTATTATGGACACAAAAGGCTGAGAGGAGGTTGTACATTTCATATTATGCTGGGTAACATAATTGCCTTGAAAACTGGAAGAAAAATGTGAATTTTATTTTTTAAAGTAAGTTATGACTAATTCCTACAACTAAATGGAATTCTTTCCCATTTGTTCTGGATGGAGCCTAGATATTAGGAGTTCAATATGCACTCATTTACATGTGCATAAATCTAACTCAAATAAATTAGACATGGATGAATAAATGCAAAATTCCAGCCTACTAGGGCAGAAGGATTAAATAAACTTTCTCAAGAGCTTCTGAAAAACTTAAAGAAAATGAGCGGATTTACGTAGTACTTTTTCGCTGGTGCAAGCAGTCTTGGCCCCCTGGCAATGCAGACAAACAAAATGGGTTGTTTTGGAAATCACAGACATGGCTGACAGCAATTTCCATGATTATGAGAGCTGAACAAAAATAAAAAATAATGGACACAATTCATTTAACTCACAATTGACTGTTTTAGTTTATACGTGACTCATACACTAGTTAGTCTATGAACTGTATGACTAGCCGTAGGTAACTTTAAGTTTTCTAGAATTAAAATAAGGTCCCTCAAGGGGAGAAAATGTAAATTTCCTACCTATAAGATTCTATCTCCATAGGGCATTGAACACCACTGAGTTCCTATTGGAGCTCAAAGGCATAACCATGCAATTTGCTTCCTCCTGTAGGAGTAGCCCACCATACCCAGACAAAACTAGAGAAGATCACAAGTGCATGAGTGTCATCAACAGCTTAAATCAGGGGTAGGCAACCTAAGGCCCAGGGGCCGGATGCGGCCCAATCACCTTCTCAGTCTGGCCAGTGGACAGTCTGGGAATCAGCGTGTTTTTACATGAGTAGAATGTGTCCTTTTATTTAAAATGTATCTCTGGGTTATTTGTGGGGCATAGGAATTTGTTCATTATTTTTTTACAAAATATAGTCCGGCCCACCACATGGTCTGAGGGATGGTGGACCGGCCCATGGCTGGAAAAGGTTGCTTAAATTCACTCTCTTGAAACTCTGCAAAGGCCTCAAAAATGAATTCAGCTATAAAACAAAGCCCAGATTACTTGTCACACTCCAGTCCCAAAACACATCAGGTTGTAGGAGCACTGACCCGATGGTGGGTGGCTTCTTTTAGAGGAAGAAGTAATTCTGAATAGCTCTACCTGGGAGCAGTGGTAGCAGTTGCCATCCTGAAAGTGTTCAATGCCCACCAGGGACTTTGAAAGGAAGGAAAGCTGTTTGTTTGTATACCATCCTTCATCTAAAGATCTCAGGGTGGTGCCAGAAGTTTAACAATCTCTTTCTGAATTCTGTTTCATTATATGTATTTTATTACTGTGTTTAGTTATACATGTAATATGTCTTAATAAAAAGGACCCCCTATTGGTTTCTCAAAGTACAATATTTATTTGTACTCTAGGAGAGAATAGTGTAATATTACATTATATTACACATGGACCCACAATAATATAATTTTAAATAACAGGGCGTATTTGTGGGTACGTAATATACAAATGCACAGATACAAATTAATCCACTCACTATTTTTGCAATTCCTAGAGCAGATTAGCAGAGAAATTACTAATCTTCAAGATATATGGGAAGTTATGAGAAATATTACATTTAAACAATCTTAACTTTCTATGAGATTGTCAAATATGATATTTTATTAAAGATAGCATAAAAGCTCAATAGCTTTCAAACCAGCCAATGGGCTTCTTTCTTATGGAATATGAATCCAAAAATGTCATCCACAAGAAAGTGCTGCTGCTTTTGAAGCTTAAACAGAAATATTTTCAATTACAAAAGCCTACCTAAACCTAAGCAGTGTTCAAAGTCTTTTCAAATTGAAAATACATCCCTAAAATGGTCACCAGGTGGTTTACACACACCATTTTGGAGTTGGTACTCCTAAAAGAAGAGTTCCTGCAGCTGGCTTTGAAGCTTTGCAAGCTTAGTTTCCCATTTCAAAGTCTTTTTGAAAACTGCCTATGTTAAGGCAGGCTTTTGTATTTGAAAGTCAAGGTTTCAAAAGGCTTCAAACAGTGCTGCAGGTGCCTATCGGAAGAAATGTATCCAAAATGGTGGACGCAGGCTCTTTCAGAGTAGACTATACATATCCTACGAGTGTATTTTATTGGTGGTAACCAAACACAATCAAGTTAATTTGCAACTATACCACAATTTTATAAATGCTTAAATAAGCTCCTCACAGTTCAAACAAAAATTGTACTGATTTTTATTAAGGTGTTAGAATTTTCAGGCTAAGAATTTACATAGTACCTTACAGACTATTTGTACTTGTCTCTTCTTAACTGATCACTTTACACATTTAATCTTGATGGATTACAGATCAGAATATATTCATTTTTCCAAAAAATATTATCAGAGGAATGAATTCAATGTTGTGCTAAAGTGCATTTTGGATTGCCAGATGGAATGATCCCACCCCTGGTGTGCTGTTCTAGGGGTTCTCCTGATTCCTGCCAATTTAAGGGGGGCGTGCATGGAAGGAGGAGAGGAGAGACAGCCCCATTGTGCAAGAGGCAGTCCTTGCATGGAGCTTCCACTGACAGGACTCATTAGCTGATACCCACTCAGAATCTAGAACTCTGATTTAACTGATTTCAGAATGTTTAAACAAAATGCCAGCAAATAAAACTTAATTACATAAATTCAGTAATAGCTTTCAATATGTGTGTGACAAAAACCTATGCTTTTTATTCTGTCTTGTATATTGTATACAGTGGATCAAAAAGCTGAACAACTGCAGAAGATAAAAGATAATTACACATGCCTGAATCATTTTTTTCAAGGAAGATGTCTGAAGAAATGAGTCAAATAGAAGTGATGGGATTTGAAGCTCTAGGCTAATTAACAATTTGAAAATTAACAAATCACTGGATCCAAGTGACATCTACAGGGGCTCTTCGGGAATTCAATGTGAAATTACAGGTTTACTTTTAAAAAAAGAAATTGCCACTAAAATAGTCTTTATACTAATGGTTTTAAAGTCATTTTAATTGTTTAGTCTTTAGCTAAATATAATACCAATTTTTATGACGTAATAAAGAGAGGAGCAAACTTGGAAATTACAGGCCACTTAATCAAGAGGGTTCAATCTCTTTAAAATGCTTGTGATTATTTAAAGCCATATTAACAGTTCATCTAGAATTTTACTGCAGACCAAGAAAAGTACCACCAATTTCAAGAGAATGCCAACAAGGTTAATGAGCTAAGACAAAGAAGCTAAAAGAGGAAAGAAGGCTTCCTTCAGAAAACAGAAGCCTTGTGCAAATGAACAGCATGAAGAGGAACACAAACTTTGGCAAGTAAAATACAAACACATAAAATGCAAAAAATGGGGGGGGGGACACCCGAGAAGCATATAATTAAACACATTAAGATCAACAATAACAAAATATTTAAATACCAAAGGCTGCACCCCTGGCTCACTAGCTCCAACAACCCCACTCCCAAGACCTTGCAGATACTCTACCTGTTGCCCCCTAGATCTCAATCCCTACCCCACTAACCCCTTAGAAGAGTCAGCCTGGCAGGAGAAGCACCACAGGAAGGAGGCTTGAAGAGGTGGCCAGTCCAGGGATCTGCTGCTGACACCAACTTCCCCATGCTGATTCTTCATCCTAATCTGTGGCAGAAGCACTTTTCATATCTTCCGCTTTCCCCTTTTTTCTTTTCTCATTCTTTTATTATTTTTTATCATTAAGAGGACTGTGCACACATGAAGCTGATGGCTGGCTGGTGAAGGACCCTATGTGAGAGGCAGGGAAGGGAAGATATCCCAGGCTGGGAGGTTGGAAGAAGAAAGGGAAGCTCTGAGGTGAGAGCTGGGAGGATCCACCCCCTTCTATGTGAGACAAGGGTTAAGATCAATGTTTGAGAAAGGACTTTATATTTTCTTCACTCTATCTTTCTTTTTCTTTTTTTATCATTTAATTAGTTTGTTTCTTACTGCACTGTATGATATTCAATTTTTTATAAAAGAAAATAATTTTTAACTATGGCATAAAACAGTAGCATTTTTACCAGTGTTTGGAGAAACTTGATCAATTCTCTGTGAGGGGTTGAAGATGGCTTGATTGAGCTGAAACTGCAATTATTTAACCACTGAAGGCAGTCAGTTGTGTCTTGTAGCAATTCATCAGGACAAGTTTCATTTATTTCTGATTGCAGCTCCTTAAGACACTGTTCCATGCTAAAGTAGAAAAGAAGCAAACATTAAAAATGAATACTTATCATTTATGGCAAAGTATTCAACATTAAATAGCATTATATTATATAACACTTTAATTTACCATATTAACAGTAATTTAGTTTTACGGACACTATCAATGCAGAAGCCTGTGTGGGTGAGCAGGCTTCACTGTGCACGTGCCATAATACAGTTGGGGTTAATCACCACCTTACAACCTTAAAAACAATTGGATGTGTGTGCTTTGTATCAGCAATTTCCATCACTCCTAAAACAGGGGTTATTTTATCCTTTCTACCCTCAGGGGTAATAAATTACTGAAGTTCACTAGTAATATAACAGTGGTGAAGGAGCAGAGCCAGTCACAAAATGGTGGCAGGATTAATCAGCTGGTAATTACCGACACCATTTTCTGCTAATATGTAATCCATTTGGAGGCTGAATTCTTTGCCACAGTGTTTTCCTGCTGAGACAAGCTCCGCTCCTGTCCCTCCCATCTGCTAGAACCAGAAGAGGGCTGAAACGAGCGCAGTAGCAACAAGTGCAGCTTCCAATTGCTTGGGAAAAGCCCTGGAGAGGAGGAGACTTATGCAGCTGTGGGGAGGTGGGGACTTTCAGTCTTGTCAACTGATTAATGGGGTAAGACCTAATGGGGATTAGCTGCTGTGTTCATTAGGTCTCACTAATGACAGTCAACCCTGTGAATATCATGTTTTTGCTAATAAAGAGTTAACTCCAACTCTGAATGGTGTGATT
Organism: Podarcis tiliguerta; assembly: GCF_965153285.1. Taxonomy (NCBI): domain Eukaryota; kingdom Metazoa; phylum Chordata; class Lepidosauria; order Squamata; family Lacertidae; genus Podarcis; species Podarcis tiliguerta. The sequence goes on along the minus strand of NC_139544.1, from coordinate 27,914,421 downwards.
TATTGCCGACTGGCTCTTTGACACCCATGGCTTTTCAGCCGCCTGACTCATCATTGCTGCTTGACCTCCCTTCTTTCACTTACTTCAGCTTCTGCCTCCAATTCTTGACCTCTCTGCCACAGACTCTCCCAGCTCACTAAGCCCTGTTACTCCTTAAGCTTTCAACACCTCCTGTTCCCAGCCTTCTTCCCTTGGGGGTTCCCCAGCAGTTTCCCCCATCATTCCTCTGCGTCCAACCAGTCTACAACAGAGAGTTACAATTCTCAAGGGTTTCCTGAAAATTGAAGGGTAAACCGTTCTGAAAATTGCAGCTCTGTGGCAGACTAGGGGTCTTCTAACAACTCTCAGGATTCTTTGGGAAGCCATGGTTGATGTGCTGATTGTATCATTTTAAACAAAGTTTAAAAATATCTAAACATTGCAGATGCTATCTAACCTGATAAAGATGCAATTTTCCCCTACTGGGTCATCCTCTGAAACCATACTAATGACTGTAATATATGAAAGTGTATTTAAAAAGTAATCAAATATGGGTGGCCTACCAAGCATATTAAAAGGCCTTTTCAAGAAACCTTAGAGAAAGAATGGGTTTGAAATGGTGCCCCTGAAACAAATATCTTATCTTTATCAAAGAACCTTTTCATGAATTCAAGGACTACTATGGAAAATAATACCCTATGGTCCACACTCAACTTCCAGATATAATATACCATTCCAACACTAGTTCTAAATGTGATAAAAAACCAGGATGTATCTTCGTAACTTATTTAAGCCTGTCTTAGGAATCTGAAACTCAATGCACTAGTGATAGACTTTGGTTTCTGGGACATTTTGTCAAAGACTTCTATTGTAGTATCTAATGTGTCTCACTTAATCAAAGTTAATGAATTATAGCTTTGTGAACTGTAAAGGCTCAACTATTGTTTGTTACCTAAACCTGGTTCCATTAAAAATGAGGTTTGAGACTAATCTACCTGATAAGTGATAACCAATTATTACAAGCCACTACAACCCTTTACAGAACAAAATGTTTCCAATAATTTGTCCTAACATTGATAGAAGGATTAGGATTAGGCACAGAGACATCACTTTGGTAAAAACCACAATGCTTCATTATAGCAAAATATATATCAGTTCAGTTCCAGTTTATTAATAGGCCACAGAACTCCAAATTTCAATAAGTACCGTATATTCCCAAAATCTTCTAACTAATTTAGCAAAATAATTTCTGACTTAATATGGTGCATAGCAGTCTCAAGGCTGAAGTCTTGCCAAATAGCACTGAAATGTTTTTGAATTTAATGAACCATGCATTCCACGGGGCTTTCAGCACTATATCCTTTAACCAATAGTGAGCGGAGGAACAATTATATTGAGGGAGTTTCCCTCACCTGAATGTCTTGGTAGCAATACAATGTATACTCTCTCAATGTATTTTTTTTATCAGGTCTGACTCTGGTACTAGTTTCTTGATCCAGGGAAGTACATCTTTCATTTTTAGAATGAAATAAGGATAAGGATATAAGTAACTGATAAAATTTTTAAAATCAGGTTGCAGAAAACCACCTAACAAAAGCAGTAGCAATCAGCATAAATGCAACTGAAGTTGACTTCTGCCCCAATACCACACAACTTACCTAGAAGCATTTTTCTTTATTTTCTCATCAATGTCACCAAGTATCTGCTGAAACTCCAGATCTCCAGGAAGTATGTTTAACAAACAATCCAAGTTGGAAGAATCAAGAGAATATTCACCTCCCCACTCCATTTCCAAATACTAAATTAGATAATAAAAATAGAAGATAAATATTAAGATTAAATATATTTGAAAATTTGATTGCAGAAATGCTAAATGATAAGAGAAATGAAGCATACTGAGATATACAAGACCATGTATAGTGAGCTCCTCCCTCAACAGTCAAAATGCAGCAGAGGGAGAGATGGGGAATCCATCATCTATGCCATGGGTAGGCAAACTAAGGCCTGGGGGCCAGATCCGGCCCAATCGCCTTCTAAATCTGGCTTGCAGATGGTTTTTACCATTTTTACATGAGTAGAATGTGTCCTTTTATTTAAAACGCATCTCTGGGTTATTTGTGGGGCACAGGAATTCGTTCATCCCCCCCCCCAATATAGTCTAGCCTCCCACAAGGTCTGAGGGACAGTGGAAAAAGTTCACCGAAAAAGTTCGCTGACCCCTGACTATGCAGCTACCTCAGGCTCCCTCGTGTGCTTATGGCAAGCTCTCAAAAGCCAGCAAACTAAGATTGGTTTCTTACTAATTATTGCAAAATTCCCCAAGGCAAACTAGTCAATGCAATCCTGTCTGTAGCACACATTCATATCCTGTAAAGATCCAAAGGTCAGTATAGCTAATTCCCCCAAATAATCTTTTGTCTGCATACATACCTAAGATATAAATTCGCACGTGTGTGTACTAGCACACAAGCAGATCTGGTAACAGAGAACAGGGACTGTATTTTTTGTTACTGATCTCATGTAGATCACTCTGGAATGAAGGGCCTGCATAACAAGAGTCCAACTCACCTGATGGGCAGAACCAAGGCAAAAGGGTGGCTAAAGGCTGGAGAAGCATCTGTGTCCTCCACAATGACTCACCAGAGAGCATAGGTGTCACATCAGTGATCAGATACTATTCTCTACAGAAAACAGAACACATTCATATTAAATAATTAGCCACCAAAAATAATTCATATTCAACATAGGCTACAAAACTGTTTTCAAATGTTTGAATTCTGCAAAGTGCTCGTGCTTTCGTACACTTTTTGCTGATTATAAGAAAAAGAAAGCATCCCATTTGTGTGTTTTCTACAATACGAATTACAATCTATTGTGAAAATACAAACATTGTATTTGCCAAAGTTAGGTTCATGCAATTTCCTTGGTTTATTATGGGAATTAAAACAGAATTTCAGAGCGTGTCATTTTAATAAAGTAATCAGTAAATATTAGCCAACATATTCCCCAGAATCTGCATTCATCCATTTAAATGTTTTTTTCAAGCAAGGTACAAATCTAAGGGAAAGATTCAGGTCACTGTTTCTAAACTTTTTCAAAAGTAGGGATATATACTCAATTCTAAAAGTTCATACTTGATGGGCCAAACATTTATTTTATATTCAGCAACAGGAAGCAAAGTACAAAAAGTAACGTGAGAATCAGCTCATGCTCTGGCACAATCATCCAAAGGAGACCTAATAAGATGTATCAATTTACATTTACACCCTGTTGCCATCTGCAGGTTCACGTCAGCTTCCAATATTTTAAAAATGGCAAGAGATAAGAAGTGGCAAGAAGTAACAAAGGAGGCTAAATTAGGATAGATGCAGATTTGTAAAACTATCTGCTCTTCTTTAAGCACAGGACAGCTCTGTGACTGGATATAAGAAACTGAATCAAAATAAGGTATTATGGCTTTGTCCACAATCCCAGGAATGTTAAAAGAAAGGCTTGGCAGGTTATAATTCAGTGAAGTGCAGCGAACATAGAACAATAGGTACCAAATTAGCATGCCCATTAAAACTCTGAGGATCTTTAGAAGTTGTTATTTTAGGCTGGAGATGACAGCATTCTCAGAGTGTTGACCAGTGGTATGGTAGAGGCATCACTGCCAACAGTACACTCACATTTTGTAGATTTCTGGAATGCTTCAAAATCTGTTTTATTAGAAACAATGAGACAATATACTTGAGCATATGCACCAAAGGCAATGTTATCTATCATATCACCTTCAACTATTTTAAAAGCTACTGTTTGTCTAGCCAGATTTATTAATAATGTCCTCAACATACCACTTTACTGACAAGTATGATCATACTAAACTATGGCTGCCAATTCCTGACCACAGTATGAAGCTCTGTCATCTATCAACTAATCCCTGATATTATATCCGAAATTGTACAGTGGTACCTCGGGTTACATACGCTTCAGGTTACAGACTCCGCTAACCCAGAAATAATACCTTGGGTTAAGAACTTTGCTTCAGGATGAGAACAGAAATCGCGCAACGGCGGTGTGGCAGCAGCAGGAGGCCCCATTAGCAAAAGTGGTGCTTCAGGTTACGAACAGTTTCAGGTTAAGAACGGACCTCCGGAACGAATTAAGTACATAACCAGACGTACCACTGTATTTATTAGAAAAAGTATGCCCTTATGTTATATTCTGCTGCACTAAGTTTTCAGTGTTGAAATCATTCTTTCTTAACATCTCTGAAACCATACAGAAAGCAAGGTTGAAGAAGAGATCCTTGCACTCCTCCTATTATTGTATGAGCCCATGTCTCAGACAACTATGTGGCACATTTAAGCGGCCATCCACAGATTGAGGCAGCTGAGTGGGAACATATGGGGTAAGACAATTCTTTATCGTTATCAAGCCATTGTTGCCTCAAATGGCACCCTCCTGTAACTTTGTCAATGAATAATGAAACAATTAACTACTTTGTACATTATAAAGTATCATATTTACATTTTATTCATATTTATGAACAATTCCTTAAATCATACAAAGTAAGCAGCATGATTTTAAAACTTCCTTCTTCTGCATGGGAATAATTTGAAGAGATGAAGGGTGCCATTTAGTGCTGGGCCAGCAGGATTCTGCTGATGCAATGTGACTTCTGTTTCCTTCTCTCCCCTGTGCTCCCAGAATCTGCTACAGAGGGTCTCCCATACCTCTGAAGCTGATTTTGAGAGTGTGTGGAGCTGGAGGGTACAAGAGAGGAAAAGGAAGACATACACACATACAAGTCCTTTGAGCCAATAGAGCTGCAGCAGTGAAAATGGCCCAAAGTTTCTGCATGCACTTCAGAACTCCTGAGCCATTCCTCCCCACCTCCTGCTATAGACCTTTGTATCTCCTCCAGCAAAAACTGCTACAGAAAAACTTGGTAGACTCTGGGGCAGCCTGTGATGCAGCACAGGGAGCTACAGCTACAACAGAGAATCCATAGAACACCAGTGCACATGCATAAGCAGCTGCATGCATTCAGAGGCCTCTTTAGTTTCTGTCTCATAGTTCTTCTTTGGTCCTTTACTATTGAACACTGTATCATAATATTCAGATTCATGAATTTTTGTATTCCAAATTCCTCACAGAATACATAAGCAGAAAAATAAACTATCATAATTTCCTTCCCTATGTAATCATCAGTTTCACTTCCTTTGACATTTCTGCTACTAGTTATGTTATAGAGAAGGAACATGGACTATGGGTGTATATCAACTCACAACTACTGAAATTGACTTTTTAAAACAAAGAGTACATCTCCTAGTGTTTGAGAACCCAACTGTAATTCAGTTGTACTGTGTTCACTGCTTAATGTGTCTGAATAAATCTAACATTTAAAATCTATCAACTTAGGCATCATGATCTTAGCCACAAATAATAGAGAGTGTCAGTGTCAATTTTGCTCTCTCACACTCACTTCCCTTCACTCCATCTGATTTTAATAATCCTTGTCAAGGCACAAACTGTCCAAATTACCTTCTTGACACAGAAGCTTTCATGAAGGAGACAGAATCTCAACTTTCATTTAGTAAGTACAAAAGAAAGCTGTCCAGCTGGACAAATATTATTTCCAGTCTTGACAACTTCAACAGTAAATCATGTATTTTAATTTTAAACCAAGGCTGCCAGGAGTTTGATATAAACTGCTTGTTTAATGTAGATTCATGGGATTAGTAGGTAAACAACTGGGACTGTATTTTAAAAAGTAAGACCAAATAAAATGAGTTGCACAGGAAAAAAAACACTACAGAATGAAAGAAGCATCATATATAAAAACTTATAAAAAGGGGAAGATCAGAAATAATTTCAGAAACTTACGTTTTCAGGAGAGAAACCATAAAATATTTTACAAACTCTCTACTTTGCTCAATCCTAATACCTGCCTCACCAATAGTGCTGAGGGATGATGTGATAGCATTGTGCCCCCTCCCCAAATGACACACATCATTGCTAGCAAATGAATAACATGGAGAGGCAGAATGAAAGAGATTATTTGTGTGAACTGAATTGTTCTCTAATTGAAATCCACAGTATTACTAACTCTTGAAAAACAAAGTTCTGGTATCTGGTTGCAACCTGGGGTGCAAAGAAGCAGAGTCCCAGCCACCTGAGGGTAGAGCTTACAGAAAATGCTCTCTCTGTGTACAACTACAGCAGAGGTCAGCAAACATTTTGAGCAGGGGGACGGTCCACTGTCCCTCAGACCTTGTGGGGGGCTGGACTACATTTTTTTCGGGGGGGGGGGTGAATTAATTCCTATGCCCCACAAATAACCCAGAGATGCATTTTAAATAAAAGCACACATTCTACTCATGTAAAAACACACTGATTCCTGGACTGTCTGTGGGTCGGATTTAGAAGGCGATTGGGCCAGATTCGGCCCCCAGGCCTTAGTTTGCCTACCCATGAGCTACAGCATATGCTTTCAAGTCCTTTACCACCAAGTAATACTAGCTACACATGATGCCAGCCACCACAGCTCAATCACAAAATCTAGAGTACAAAACAAAACAATGTTTTGGCTCACACCATGCATGCAGATATGATTGTGGGTCTCCCCTTGCTCATGGAGGATGTACAACACCACTGCCTTCAAGGGAGTAAAAATTCTTTATTTTATTTTTTAGGACAGCACAACTATTTCCAACATTTCTAGTTCTGCTATTTGTTAAAGTTTTCCTTCACCACTTAAATTGCTAAGCAACCAATGAGATCACAAAACTGCCCAGAAGGCTGCTGTATCTGAATGGAAGACAACCTAAGAATCTGATTTATATTACTTTCCAGTGTCACACCATGTAACAAACAATATTCCTACAGAGACATAGTACAGAAAGTTATTTTCAGAAAGCATATCCAAATTTTCTAAGAGCAATTCTCTGCAACAAGGGTTCTCATTTTCTCCCACTTGAGAAGGTGGAAAAATATGAGCCCAACAGTCACAAAACCAATGAGCCTCAGTCAAAAGGTACAGGGGTGAATCCAATGACAAAATAGTGGCAGGTAAAGGCAGAGTTTGGCATAATTAGTTAGTAATTACCAGCATCATTTTGTATTGATATCTAATCCATTTTGGAAATTTCAAAATTATTTGCCATTGTGATTTTCTCGGGGGCAAGGAGCTCCACCGTTTAACTTACTTCAAGTTAACTACAAAAGCTATATTTGGGACTAACTGAAATTTTCATGTAACCCAGACACTAAAGTAGTAGTCTAACCTGGAAGTTAACCAGAGCAGGGATAACCATGGCCAGGCACCCTCTGTCCAGGGGTGGTTATAACTGTTAGGATATTTCCATTCCACCTTAAAAAGGGAGCAGGTTGTTGTGTCACAGCCTGCGTATTTCCTGTTCACAGGAAGGTTTTTTTTGTTAATTGCTTTCGTTCTCTCTCTGCGTCTGGACACGCAAGCAGGCAGTCATGTTTTTTCTTTGTTCTGATCAACGCTGAATAAAGTTGTAAATAATGCTCTCCTGAGTGCACCTTCCGTTGTGCGAACTCTGCTGAAAGGGCGTGCACCAGCCTTGGAATGTGGCATGTTATTTCTGAGGCTTGTGTTGCTAATTGACTGATATTGCGTATCTATGGGAGATCGATGGATCGTCCGGCACCGGCGTGGGGGCATGATGGCCTTTGTCTCCCTGGCAGTATCCCAACAATAACTGCCTTGGCAAGTGAAAGATGCTGCATGCCATGGCTGCCACAACCTCTCATTTCAAATCTGAATCTACCAGCACTCAGATGAATAAAAGAACTGAATGTTGGTGTCATTTGTGTACTGCTGCTACTTTAGTCTTTCGATAGCCACATCCAAAATTTCCTGTACATTATGAGCAGCATGAGAGACAATACTGAACCCTGAGTGACCTCCAAAACACAAATCCCACCTTCTGGAGTTGGTCCACCAGGCAGGACCAGAACCACAGAGGTATAGCATAACAACCCCCCAGCCAGCCTATCCAGATTCTATAGTAAATGGAACTGAAAGCCACAAAGAAATCCAGAATTAACAGGGCCACACTCCACCCATCCTTCTCCCAGTAGGGGTTATCCATCAGGGTATCCAAGAATGCTTCAGTAACAAAACCAGGTCTGAAGCCAGATTTAAATACACCCAGATACTGAAAATATTTCATTTCCAAAGCTCTTATTAGCCCGAGACCTAGACATCTCAAGGATTGCCTCCTCTTAAATGAATCTTCTGTTCTGTTCAGAGGAGGCCATGATTTGAGTCCCCTCGCTATTTGAGGTGAGGAAGCCAAGTCATGGGACATTATACCCAGGCCAAATAACTCAAGGATCTTGTTTGGCAAAACTGCCCCTTGCCTTCTGGTGATCCATTAAAATGTTCTTATTTTGGAAGGCATTTGAGGTAGGCTTTTTAGAATGATCCCGATTCTGAAGCTGCAGTGGTTTTTCATCATTTTGCCTGCTTTTCTGATTTTTGGTTTTGTGATCTTGCTAAATGTTTCATTCATAGATAGATAGATTTGTTTGATTTTTATACTTTAGTTTTATCCCACTAGCTGACTTGAGTGCTTTTGGGAAAGCAGAATGGTAAGACAGAAATATATTAATCAAATACAGTTTAAATAAACAACATTTCCATAAAACAAATGCAAAAGAATTGCAAGTGCAATTGGTTGGCAAATAAAATGTGTCAAATAACAAATGTTAAGCACTTATGCATGTGTTGTGTTATTATATAATGGGGTTTATATTTAAAATAATGAACATTTAAAATCTTAATTGCCTTGAATAGAAGGAAATTAAATATAGGAATCTGTTTCTGTGCTTGGTAGGGGCAGACACACAAACAAAGCATTGGCAATTTAGCTGGAAGCACCCCACCCTAAAATAGAGTTTCTAGATTTTTAGTTTGAGGCTCAGAATAAGCTATTGAAGAAGCTATTTATGTGTTTTAGATGTGCCATTCAGTTATTTTTCCTTTAAGAATTTAGCAAAAGAAATGTGAAAGCCTAAGTGAAAATGACATTAAGGTTGTGACACCAATAACAAAAGCCAAGATATATAAAGTTAAGCTGACAGTCAACCTTAAATCATGCTATTGTGCTTATTCTTTTTAAAAAACAACAATATGAGTTAATGACAAGATGTCAGACTTTGAATTGCCTGAAGTTTGTCATTTGGTGTCTGTGTCACAACCTTAATGTTATTTAAATGTAGTTTTTAGTATCTATTATTTAAAAGGTCTATTTTAAGACAGCAAAAAGCTTTGATAGAGGAAACCTCAAAGTACACCGCGTTACTGGTATGCCATTTCATTAGAAGTAGTGCATAAAACATACATTGTTGACAAATCTAATTCATTAAAGGTGAGATAGATGCACTTTAAAACGACTGGCTGGCATCATTATCTACAGTTCCCTTATAAATTATTACTCTTTTCCTTTTGACTGAACTTGTCACTATTTACTTTTCAGAGTATGAATCTTGTGCATCAGACTTGTTTAGAGAAGTTGGAAGTCAAATAAGCTACTTTCTTTAAGCAGAAGCAAACATTTTAAACAATTTCCAAAGAAGTGGCCATATTTGTCTGTTGCAGCAAAATCAACAAAGCATCTTGTGGCATCTTAAAGACTATGCTCAAGGACTATAGTCCACTTCAACAGATGCTTGAAGTCCCCTCACTATTGGACTATGCTGGATTTGTCTACTCTGGATAAATTACCATATTACAGGACCTAATAATGTCATCCACATTCATTTATCTGATCATCTTCCAATGTGATATATGTGATTCGCCAACAATGTCCTTTTACATTCTACATAGTACAAACCACCCAGTCTCTACATGAAAGGACCAATGGGCAAAAATCTAATTAACTGACCTTAAAGTGGCCATACTTGAACTTCAAAACAGAGACTGCAAAGTGAAACTACTGAATTTAATTCCTCAAGAGTTTTGATTGCTGTTACCATCACAGAAAAAGGTCCTTCCTCTAGTGGCTGTTTATTGTATTTACAGAGGTTGCAGTACAACTAGAAGGGCCTCACCACCTGATTGTCATATTATCCAATGCATTGGTGGAGAATCAATATTAGCCTGCCAGGTGTTCCAATTTGGTCCATGAGGCCAGTTTCTCAAAACCATACCCACCTATCTATCACCTGACATCACTCCAATGGGTTTGCATTGAAGCCCCTGCCAAACCCATGCTTCCCCGCTTCATTTTAGTAGTGACTTGCTGCCTGTGAGGTGCTTTGCAGTCTCAACTTTGAAGCTTCCAAGTGCCAGATCATTGTGATTTCAACTAATTGACAATGGGAGCGGACCCCACATGTCAAATTTGGCCAACAAGACCAATCTGGTCTGTGAAGCCATAAACTTCCTCATCCCTGCTGTAGGGTAACAGGAAGAAAGACATTACTTTGGCTATCCTAGTCCCAAGTTGTTATATGTAAATGCAAAAACTTTACTGGCAACTGGTACAACTCCTGTAAGAGCAGTACAATGTTACATGAGAGGCTGCCCCTACTGGCTGCATTTTACAATAGATACAGCTTCGAAACCAACCTTAAGGGTAGTCCCAAATAGAGCATATTACAATTCTACAGTCTTGAGGTTTCTAATGTATGGGTCACAGTGATGAAGTTATCTTTGCCCAGGAACAGGTGTAGTTGGCATACCAGCTGGACTGGGTAGAGGGAACTCCTCACTACAAAAGTTACTTGAGTCTCCAATATCAGTGATCAACGTAAGAGCACCCCATAACTATGGTCAGTATTACTATACTAGGAACACCAGCATGGTCTAGTAGTTACAGTGTCCCACTCAGCCATGAAGCCTACTGGGTAACCTGGGACCAAGTACAGTGGTACCTCGGGTTACAGACACTTCAGGTTACAGACGCTTCAGGATACAGACTCCGCTAACTCAGAAATAGTACCTCAGGTTAAGAACTTTGCTTCAGGATAAGAAAAGAAATCGCATGGCGGTGGCGCGGGAGGTCCCATTAGCTAAAGTGATACCCCAGGTTAAGAACAGTTTCAGGTTAAGAATGGACCTCCAGAACGAATTAAGTTCTTAACCCAAGGTACCACTGTACTAGCTCTCTGCCTAACCTATAAGAAAGGATTCTGAGAATAAAATGAGGAGAACTGTTACACAACCTTTTGGAAACTCAGGATGTAAAATAGTGAATACATCAATTACTTGTCCTCTGCAATATGGTTCTTACAATCTGCCATACTGAGTATTCCCAGCTACACAGCTGAGCCTCATCAAATATAACTACAGCAAACAAAACTCAAACAACAAATGAACTGGCATAGCTCAGTCTTCCTAGGCATAGAGCCAGACCAGATGAAAAGAGATAGAAAAGATGGATCAATGCTGTGTAACTTAACCGCATTCATCACATACCATAGCAGAGTACCAGGTAGCCATCCAACTGATCTCCTGTACCAAATAACAAAGTAGAATCACAGACCATCCACATATATTTTTCATGCAAGGTAAAAGCACGTGAGAAGGCAAAATTTCCATGAGAAAACTGAGCAAAAATAAAAAGTTTTAAAATATATAGCTTGATTTCATTACTAAAAAGGCATTCCAGAGCAGGTTGCAACATTAAGAAACCCCACTTCTCCTATACTTATCTTCCCTTCAAATGGCTGTTTTGCATTTAAAAAGCTGAAAAAACAAGAGAGAGAATGTGAAAAAGCATATAACATGTTGTTTTGCCTTTACACTGTCTGAAGTAGAGAAGGAACTATAGAAGGCCACTAATAAGACTGAAATCATATTCAAACTTGAATAAGCCCTATTGAACTTAAAGGGCCTTAGGGACCAATCATATCTCCCATCTGGTAGTGGCTGGGTGGAACAGAGCTCATGATGGAAGGTGAACAGTTTCATCCCAGGTTTTGCTGGCACAACAGAGAAGCCCTGATTGAGCCCACTGTCGGCAGGTGAACCAGCTTAGGATCCACTGGCTCCTTGGACAGCTCAGTTCCACTTCTTCCTCATCTCATAAACACCCTGATAGCATTTTTGGCACACACAAAGGAAACCTTTATAGTGGCACAAATCCCCTGCTGGTGGAGCACAATGGATCCAGGCAGAGCCACCAAATTCTCTCCAACACAGAGGTTTAGATGGCTCTGTTATTTTAAATTGACATGTATGTGCATGTGCCATGCAAGTGAGGAGCAAGCACATACTTCTATGAGCATATTCTATGTAGACCACATACCCCAATACTTTGAGCATACTTGTTCTAAGTAAAACAATCCAGAATTCCTCCTATTACGCTAACTGAAACAGTATCTTCATAGACTGTAAGCCATAGACGAGGGCCTATAATTTTCTATTATTATACAGTGCCTAGTGCGATCCTATTGGAAGGTCTGACTGGTGTTGGACTGAATGAACTGAAACAAAGCTGTAAATAAGACTGATACTTATTTTGGGTCATAATACCTGGAACAATTTTAAGGATACAAAGACTAAATACTATTATTATCAAACTTATTGTAAGCATCCAATTAACTGATTAGCAATAGGAAATTTTATAAGAACAGTACACTATTGCAGCAAAGCCACAATTCATATGGTGGGATTGGACAAGTTACTATCATTTAATATTAATAGCCTCTCTTGCAGGGATACTGTGGGGCTGAAGAGGATAAATATTAGAAAGCACTTAACATAGAAAGCTCACTGTATTAATGTATCAACAGGGATGCTACAAAATCATATATAAGAACATTGTAAAGCTATTTTAGTTAATTACTTTTCAACGAAAGGGATTAGAACAGTAAGTAGGTCAAAAGAGAGTACAAGATTACAAGTATAAAGCATTGCCTTGTGATAAGGAGTAAGGTATTAGAGTAACATTCTCAGGCGGTCAGGAATTTAGGACATATTTTCTTTTTCACCTAAGTACTAAAGAAGACTAATTTTCAATAATATGCTGACATTATAGTTCATGCAACATTTTAATAAAAAAAGAAGAAAATAGTTTTGCTTATGATAATCTGCTCTTTTACTTCATGCTAGATGGTGCTTAATTGTGTTCTAGTAGGTAGCAAAGGTTCCTAGCCCAAAAGGTATACCCACAAGGTATCTTAAGTTTTATCTTGGATTTATATCACTTAAGTACAGAAGGAAAAGTAGAGATAAGGGATTGCTGAGGGACAATGCAGAGTGGGGGATGTTCTATGAGGTATAGGAAGAAAAAAAGGAATGATTCTATAGAGAGATGTATGATGTAGGGAAAGACAAAAGGAGTGGGGATTTGAAATATATAGCTATAGTACTATAAAGAGAAAAGAGAACACTTTAGAAAAAAAAGTCTGGCAGGCTACGTTATGGGATGCTGCAGAACACTATCTCCTCCAGTGCTATTTAATATCTACATGAAGTCGCTGGGAGTGGTCACTGGGAGTTTTGGGGCCAGGGGCCATCAGTATACTGATAACACTTGACTCTATTTCTCCATAACATCACAATCAGGAGAGGCTGTGCAGTCCCAGGACCATTACTTGCATGCAGTGGTGAGATGGATGAGGTAAAACATGCTGAGCTTGAATCCTGGCAAGATGGAGACAATGTAGGTAACTAGTTCCCTTGTCCAAGAAATTGGTCAACTGCCCATCCTGGATGGCGTTGCACTCCCTGAAGAAACACGTTTGCAGTTTAGGGTGTTTCTGGATGCAGCTCTATCACTGGAGGCTCAGGCAGCCTCAGTGGCTAGAATTGCCTTTTACTAGCTGCAATTGGTTTGACAGCTATGGCCAGTGCTGTACCAGGAAAGCCTGGCCACAGTATTTCATGCATTGGTTACTTCAAGACTGGATTACTGCAATGCACTCTTATGTGGTGCTTCCCTTGCACTTGATCCAGAGGCTGCAGTTAGTGCAGAATGCTGCAGCATGATAGCTGACAAAAGTGAGGCCTTGTCAGCATATAACACCGGTGCTCAAAGATCTGCACTGGTTGCTGATTTGCTACCTGGCCAAGTTCAGGGTGTTACTATTATTATTTAAAGCCCTTAACAACTTGGGACCAGTTAACCTACTCAGCTGCTTCGATCATCAGAACAGGTGGTACAGGTGCGACATAATACCTGTTCTACATCTGCAAGAACCTGATCTTTTATTGTGGCATCAACAAAACTTTAGAACTCCCTGCCTAGTGATACCAAGCAGGCACCCTAGGTGTTCCATTTGATGCCTGGTAAAATCATTTTTATTTAGACAAGCCTACTAGTTAGTTGTTTAGTAAGTTGATGCAAGTTTTAATCTGTTTCCAGTCTATTATTTCAACTTTCTGAAAGTTTTAAATTGTAGTTATTTTTTCTTATTGATGATTTTATTGTTTTATCTTTCTTATAAACTGCTTTGAGTTTTGTTGCTTACAATCAAGTGGTTTATAAATTTTATGAAATAATAATTTTAAAAAACTGTGTTTTAAGGTAAAACGCCTTTTTCCCCATGTAGAACATATTGTTTACACACCATCGCAATCTCCAAGCAGTGAGAGACCACAAAAACTCCAAGGGTTCATGCACTCACCCAAGTTCAGTTTCCTTGGAATGATGGTTAGAAGAGACCATGGAGTCTTTAGGATACAGTATATGGTTTTATTTACAACTATGTAAAATGTGAGCATAGGATGGAGAGACTTGCAACAGCAACATTCACATAGATCTTGCTTCCCCTTTAGGTTTCCAGGGGAGCCCCAAAGTCCAGCATAAAGGAAGGCATGTCTCTCCATCTTAAAGTTTCCTGCTCACTCACACAGCAACTCTGACTATTGTTCTTCTACCTACTTGGAAGATGAGAGGGGTGGGAAAAGGCCCACCCATCTATTTCTGTGGCACAGAGCAACTTCTTTGGATATGCTTAATCATGGTACTTAAGTAGCCAGTCAAACTTACATTGAAAAACAAACTGGTTTGGCAAGCATCCTCATACATTCTACCCTCAGAGATACAGGAAAAGGACCCAGGATATCATCCAGACTGACCCCGCCCCCAACCTCATAACAGTATACACTGGTCTACTACAGTTACTCATGAGGTCTTATTTTATTCAGAAGAATTCCACTCCATCTTTAGTCCATATTTAAGTGCTCACACATGTACATACACATATAGCAAGTGCTTCAGTGAGGGAGCAGAACACAAAAGTGGCAGAGAGGGCAACACTGTAAAAGTTTTTCAGACTGAAGGTATTTGCCATCTAGAACTATCCATTTCCCCCCAAACTGAAGTATCTCTTGCTGCACATCACGTCATGCATTTAGTTCAACAGAGTCTGACAGCACAACCCTGTGCTTCTCTACTCAGAAGTAAGTCCCACTGAATAAAATGGGTCTTGCTCCCAAGGACATAAGCCTGCTACCTGAGTTAATATTGAAGAACAATGTGGGGAAGAGGAGGAAAGTAGTACAGTGGTACCTCGGGTTACAAACACCTTGGGTTACAGACTCCGCTAACCTGGAAGTAGCCCCTCGGGTTAAGAACTTTGCCCCAGGATGAGAACATAAGTTGTGTTGCCGCAACAGCGGGAGGCCCCGTTAGGTAAAGTGGTACCTCAGGTAAAGAACGGTTTCCGGTTAAGAACGGACCTCCAGAACAATTTAAGTTTGTAACCAGAGGTACCACTGTAAACCAAAGCTCAGGAACTTCTAAACAGGATACAAAACTGGGACCATGGGCATAGCCAGGATTTATGTTGGGGGGGGCAGGACCCCCCCACCTGCCATCCTCTTTTGTCTAGCAGATTCAGAATGAATTGTTTCAACAAGCTGTTTTAAATTACTTTCTTTTGACCAAGTGCTCAGAAAAACCTGTCAAACTTTCTACAATTTCTTTTAGTTAAGTATTTTTATTTCGTTGATGGTGGGGAGGGGGGAACTGCCATGGGCATAGCCAGAATTTATTTTTAGAGCAGGCAAAGCGTTATTTGGGGTGGAGGGCAGTTAGTTAAGTAGTTTTATTTATTTACTTGATTTGGGGGGAGCAGCTGCCCCTGCCCCCTCCTGGCTACGCCCATAGCAACCGCCCCCCTGCTCCCCCTATGCGTGGGACTACATTAGTTTGGATGAAAACCTAACCAAGGAGCAGTAGTAGCAAAAAAAGAGTCCTGTGCCACCTTGACTAGGAGATGCACAAAATGTGCCCTACTAAGTTTCAGGGGGGCAGCCAACTCCGTCCTCAGCTAAGGAAGCAGTCCTGAGGCATCTTTTTAAGCCCAAACCCATTCGCCAGAAAACTAATATAATAATAATAAACACCAACAACACATCTGTCAGTGAGTCTCTCCGTCTCCTTCGTCTCCCTTCGGCATTTGAGGAGAACCAGGGACGGAAGGCGAGGGTGGCAGCAGCGGGCAGGTGGGCGCTTCGGAGGCCGAAAGGAGGGCCGAGCCCCTTTCCCGCCCCGCTGCCCTGACAATCTCCGACGTCACTTACCAGGTAGGCCGGGCCCCGCTCCCTCTTTCGGCGCCTGGTAGCCCCGGAGACCAAACGAGCGTCAGTAACCACGGCTCGGAATGGCCGGGCTCCGACATCCGGAGGAGGAGCCACCAAGACGGAGGAGGAGGCCCAGGCTCTTTTCCCGCGCGCGAAAGAGAGCGAGCGAGGGAGCGCCTATACGCGGGAAGGAAGGAAGGCGGGAGAAACGCTCCAAGTACTGAGAGACCGCGCCGTGCGACGCTGAGGGGAAATCGCCTGAGGTAAACGGCGCGCGGGGCTGTACATACGGGTAGATGGAGTTCTTCGAGCCGGTTGGCAACGGTGCGCTCTCCTCAGCTCAGCAGCATAGCCCTCGAGGCTCTCGTAGGACGCGCTCTTCTTTTGAAACTGTATCTATCTGTGGGGGGTGGGGAGCGTATTCTTCAGAAACTCCCTGAGAGCCCACCCCTCTTCCCCCACTTTCAGTACTTCTGCCTTGCGATTTCTTTCCCCCCTTTTTTTCCCGCGCTCCGAACGCGGCGGCGGGTCTCGTTACGCGAGTAGCGTAGCGGGCGTAGTCTCCGTAGGAATCTCTGCGCGGGTTCCAGAACTACTGTATTTCAAAGTCGCTTGACTTACTGATGTTCCGTCGGGTGCGTTCTCTTTTTGTAGCTTCTCTTTCCTGCGGACGTGTCTCTCCAGGTAAGAAGGTTGCGTGCCCGAGCGAGTGGCTTAACCACTATTGTGGCAGAATCTCAGCCTTTTTTTCCTAGGCGTTGTTTATCCAGAAGCAAAGTCCCACTGAATACAGTGGGGATGGCTGTAGTAAATGTGCATTGGCTGGTAGTTCCATAGTTTCTCAAACTTGGGGCACAGATATTTAACTTTGTTCGCTCTACAGAGAACGGTAAAATCCTAGAAAGGTTATTGGTTTTGCATAGCATGACTAATTCAAATAACTCAAGTAGAATACTGGAATAAAAGTATGTGAATCTTGAAGTCTCAAGCCTAACTTTCTGCACGCTCCCCCCCTTTTCTGAAAATACTTATGACCAATAATCCCCAAATACCCCCTGGTAAGAAACATTCCATTTACATATACAGTGGTACCTCGGGTTACATACGCTTCAGGTTACAGACTCCGCTAACCCAGAAATAGCACCTCAGGTTAAGAACTTTGCTTCAGGATGAGAACAGAAATCGAGCAGCGGCAGCGCAGCCGGAGGCCCCATTAGCTAAAGTGGTGCTTCAGGTTAAGAACGGACCTCCGGAACGAATTAAGTTCTTAACCCGAGGTACCACTGTACATTGTAAATGATACAGTTAGGCATTAAGCTGTGTGTCCTGGAAGACCTTCTCTCTGATATTTTAATGTAGGTTGTAAACTCCTTTGAGATTTTCCCCCTTAAAAATATAAAGTGTCATAGAAATGAAATTAATAGTAATAATAAGCAGATTTGTATAGTACCGTAGTTTGGAGTTGATGATTTAAGTGCATCTACTCTGCATCTTAACAGCTTGTGCCAGAATATATGTTGTACATATTTTTTTCTTTTTTTTTTAACAGATGGAAAGTGACATCCAAAAACGGAGGATCCAACTAACTGGATTTAAGAACCAAGAAAAGAAGGCCCTAATCAAATTGCTTCAGACACTAAAATGTGTTTTTTTAAACACTACGGTAAATTATGATAATTGATAAGCCTAAATATTTTGTGGATTTTTATCACCTAGATTACAGTGGACGCTCAGGTTGCGAACGTGATCTGTGCGGGAGGCACATTCGCAACCCGCAGCGCTGTGTCTGCGCGCACACAGGTTGCGATTCGGCGCTCATGCGCAAAGCACGATTTAGCTCTTCTGCGCATGCACGAGGGCCGAAACCCGGACGTAACGCATTCTGGTACTTCCAGGTTCGGCGTGGTGTGCAACCCGAAAATGCACAACCTGAAGCGTCTGTAACCTGAGGTATGACTGTACTTTACAACATATGGTATTCATAGTGGTAAAACCGAGTGCATGCTACACTCTGGTAAAAGAGCAACTTCTCCTTCTTACCTTATTATTTTTGAAAATGTGTATGCAATTTTTAGTTTATGGTTGTGTGTTCTTTTTGTTGTTAGGAATACAGAGATTGCACTCACCTTATAGCAAAGAGGCCTTGCAAGAGTGAAAAGTTCTTAGCAGCATGCGCAGCAGGTATGTATAGTGTGCTGTTCTTTTGCAGATGGTTTGGAAACTTCAGCTGGTGCAGAATTTGGCAGCCAAGTTGCTCAATAGGGCAAGATAATTTGAACATATTACACTGATCCTGGCCTGACTGCATGGGTTACCAGTTAGTTTCCGAGCCCAATTCAAAGTACTGGTTTTTACCTATGAAGCCTCAAATGGCTCAGGACCACAATACGGTAAGGACTGTCACTTCCCTTATGAGCTGATCCTGTGATCATAATCTGAAGCCCTTCTTTGTGTGACTCATCCATTAAAGGTCTGGAGGATGGCAACATGAGAATGGGCCTTTTCTGTGGTGGCTCCCTGTTTGTGGAATGCCCTCCCCAGGGACCCTTGCCTGGCATCTTCATTACATATCTTTGGGTGACAAGTAAAAGCATTTCTCTATAACCAGATCTTTGCCTGATTAACATTCTTTGGCCTTTTAAGTGTGTTTATTATGCTAGATTAGTGTTGGCCATTGTTGACTTTAATAACATTTTAAAATAATAGTGTGTTAAAATGGTTAGGGTATTTTTAATGGTTTTAAATTACATTTAATTGGTAACATCTTGATATATAACCTATAGAGTGCTTTTGGAAGAATATTTTCTTGTAAACTGTATACAAGTTTGTTAAATAATAATACCTATACTCAGATTAAACATTTTAAAATTGTAACTATTAACTACTGAAGATGCACTGAGTATAAACAATCAATTTATCAAATTACTTACCTTAAAAACTTTAATGCATAAGATTTTAAAAAGGCCATTCTAATCTGTTACATGTTTTCTTGGCATCCACATATATACTCTTGGGGTATGATTGTTGGGGGCTGTTGTTGCTGTTGGTTTTTTGTATCTGTGTTATAGATCTTGTCGCGATTTATGTAGAATTTTTTTCAGTTTAGTTGTGTATTTTTTGTGGTTTATTTATGGTTTATGACTACTTTTGTTATGTTGTACAGGTACTTAGCATTTTTTTTATGTTGTAAGCTGCCTTGATCATGGTTTGAACTGTAGATCGGTGGCAAACAAATAAAATTACGCATATGTGTGTACATAACTAGAGTTGGTTCTGTTTTATATCTCTGTGACCTTAAAAATCCCGCAGATACTTAATTCTTAGTGAGCACTTTGGGTATTGTACCTATTTAACAAGGTTTTCATTTCTTACATATCACCATAAATTTCCCAACAATAACTTCTCTTTAGCTTTCATAGTTGTGGTAATTCTCATTGATCGTTTAACACATTTTTTGCTAATGGCAAAGATTTTGACGAATTTGAAAATACCTTGTAATTGTTGGCATCCATCTGTCTTGAGAGATAATGGAGTATCTGCTGTAACTAGAAACTTGTAACTGCTGCCTCCTGCATTTGTTTTTGCTGCGTTATCAGCACTGAAGTGACCTTTCCGGGGTGCAAGCCTTGGCAGTGTGTATGGAGGTCCTGGGCTGTCCAAGAGCTGCCCCACTCAACCTCACTGATGTGGTCCAAAGGAAAGCAGGGCAATACATTTGGCACCAGCTTAGCTGCAGGAATTATAGGAAGGAGGCATAGAAGACTCCATCTAATCATCTTAGGGACTCTACTCCAGATTTGTGTAGGGTTTACTCCTTAGCCTTTTTCCCTCCCACATATGTCCCGCAAGGCAGAGGGTAGACCATGCAGGGAATTGCATTCCCAAACATCTAAGAGGGCATCAGGCTGGGTTAGGCTATTCTAATTTGGGATGCAGGTGGCGCTGTGGTCTAAACCACTGAGCCTTTTGGGCTTGCTGATTGGAAGGTCAGCAGTTTGAATCTGCACAACGGGTGAGCTCCTGTTGCTCTGTCCCAGCTTCTGCCAACCTAACAGTTTGAAAGCATACCAGTGCAAGTAGATAAATAGGTGGTGGGAAGGTACACGGTGTTTCCGTGCGCTCTGGCTTCCGTCACAGTGTTCCGTTGCACCAGAAGCGGTTTAGTCATGCTGGCCACATGAACCAGAAAGCTGTCTGTGGACAAATGCCGGCTCCCTCGGCCTGAAAAGTCCATTTGCCTTTTACTGGACTTAACCGTCCAGGGGTCCTTTACCTTTTTTTTTGCTATTCTAGATCCCAGCTGGATTTTAATTAAAACATCTAACGTGATAGAAATGGAAGGTATCAATAAGTTTAAAATCACGAGTTTTCACAAAAAAATAGCAACTCGTGCTCTCAGAGACCTGTGGATACACAAACTCTTCCTTTCAACCTCTTCTTCATGTGGGTGTGAACCCAGACCTCTTATTTGAACTGTGGCATCTCAAGCTCCATGAAATGACTGCATCTTTTTCCTTGCTGGCCCTAATGCCTGAATTTGCCTTTCAGCATGTCTCCATTCAACCATGTCTCTTATTTCCCTTAAGCCTTTCCTCAATACTAACCTTTTCTGGAAAGCTTATGGATAAGCACCTAATCCCTATGGTAAATAAACCAAAGTACCCGTGCCTCTTTCTCCCTTTCTTCCCCTGCTTTACTGTTGTCTATTTTAGATTGTAAACTCCTTGAGGTAGGGACCTATTATAACTGTTCTTTATAAAGTGCCATGCACACTGGACTATAAAGGTCAATTATTATTTATATATTTTTCTTGTGTCAGCATCAATAATACAGAAAACGCTTCTGTCCTAGAATGTTAACTCCCTACAAACTTGTTACAAATGCACACTAGTGGAAGCTACTCAAAGGAAACTTGTGACTGAATTTTTTTCGCACGCCTTTGTGATGGGGAACCTTTTCACCAAGAAATATGAATACAGGGTAATGGTTCCTAAACAAAGAGGCTGAGAGTACCTTTCCCCTCCCCCTCCCTTTCCATCAGATGACTGCTGGCATGCAAAGCTAGCACCTATAGAAGTACCATCTGGTAAAACGTTGCCTTGCAATGGCACAATCTGCTCAGCTCGGCTGTAAAATTGATTAGGATCACAGTTTTAGCTGCTTCACTATGAAATATGCTGTAGTTCGTTTTTATGTAAAGCGTATGGTGCTGCTGTTACTGATTTGAACCCTGAAAGAATGGGAAAATAAGGTTTGGGCAAAGGAGGAAATGGGACAATACCATCAAAATCACATTTAAGCTAGCATGTTGAGTACATGATGTGCTAATAGAAGAGAAATCAATTTTGGAGGTGGAAGCTGCTGGTATAAAACAATTCTCTCTAAAATTTAATGTTTGACTGAGGTTATAGGGCCTCCAGAATTAGGGTGGGCATGGCTGTAGTTAAACTTTACAGAGTATGTTAGCTGGTGGATGTGTGATATTTATGGTTCACATTTTGAAGATGAAAAGTTTCAGAAGTATGAGTGTCTATCAGCTATATATTTATTTTAGAGCACATGCTGACAGAACATAGAATAATATATCTGAAATATGCTAATGCAGAATAAAAGAGGGGGTTTCTTAAAGAAAGAATCCATGTGTAGGAATGGGCAGGCATTTATTCTCCTGCTTGCAGTCCTTTGCAAAAAATCTGTTGATTTTTCAAAGCATTTCCCCACCCCAAAAAGGATGCTTAGTGTTTTGAAAGCGTGATTAAAGCTGCAATACTATACATATACACTTGGAAGTAAATATATTATATTTTTGAGAATATATTATGCATAGAAACTAGTGTATAAGCATGAAATGTTAATTAGTACAAAGTTTCACAAAATGAATAGACACATTTTTTAAAAAAGCTAAAGAATTCTTACCCAAAAAATTAGGATCACTGTTTTTAATGAAAATGTGCCAAAAAAAATTAACGTTATAGAAAAGGTCAGCTACTGTAGTAAAAAATTACATTAAGATCCCTTTTTTTCTGCCCTAACAGAGGTTGTTACTAATTTTTATATTTGATCTTCATTTGATTGCCATTTGTCTGCAGGAAAAAATTCTTTTGTGGATGACAGTTCATTTGCTTTCCAGGAAAGTGGATACTAACCAAGGACTACATAATTAATAGTGCCGAAAGTGGCAGATGGCTTGATGAAACAACTTACGAATGGGGATATAAAATCGAAAAAGTCTCCCATTATTCACCTCAAATGCAATCTGCACCTAAAAGATGGCGCGAAGAGCTGATACGCTCTGGTGCTGCAGGGGCCTTTCACAGATGGAAAGTTGTCCTCCTTGTTATGAATGGTGATAAACTAGAGGATTCTTTGAGAAGGTAGGATAAGACTTCTTAAAACTGAAGAAATTAATATGTTATTTCACTTTGATTTAGATGAAAATAGTTTTGTGGGTGCTTTCCTCCCTCTCACTTACTCTGGTCCACAGCAATTCTGCTACAGGGTCGCTTCAACGATAATGTTTTATTTATATAGAGATAATATTGGTGTAGGAGAAACTGTTTGCTATGAATTGTGAAGTGCATTTTGGATGTTTGGGGGTTTCCCCCCTGTGAGTCAGAAGGGATACCCAGCCGCACAGAAAATTAAATAACAATACCACAACCGATTGCGTAGAAGAATCTGCACAAGGGTTACTTCCATGTGGACAAAAGGTCCTTTTCTTCAGTCTACAACTTTGTCTTGCAAAGATCTTGAATATGTTTTTAGTAATTGGAACACATATAATAATGAATTCCAAAACCAAACAGTGTGATTCATTGGGAAGTATTGGACTTGGTCCACAGAAACCTGGGTTCAAATCTCTATTAGAAGCTCAGTTGGAGACCTAGGACAAATGATCTCAGGATTGTAAGGATAAAGTGAGGTAATTGCATGTATGCTGTCCTGTGCACCTTCAATATACCGTACATTCTTCAGAATTTATTTTTAATTTACTGTTTTCACTGCTAAACTCAGCAGTTATTTTACTACTTTTCTTTTGCTTCTCTGTCTTTCTGCCCATAGCTCTCCCCATCATGGTTGATTGTGGGGGCTTAACAGGAGGAGATGGTACTTGTATTACAGTGTTACAAATCCACCTGTACTGTTGTACCTGAAGTGTCCTTTTCTTGATGAAATTAAAATTAGTTTCCTTTCCCAGTAAACTGTACAATTCAAATCACTCATTGTCATACAGACGTAGGCCCTTGCAAGCCTCAAGTATTTGATAAAAGGCATATAAGAAATCTCCAGCAGAATTGGCAGCCCCTTTCCCACATGTATTTGTGTTGTGCTGATTTTCCAACATAAACTCTTTGGGGGAGTCCATGTGGTGCTTTCACCCTCATTTAGCTACAGTGAAGGAGAGGAAGCAGCAGCCTCATTGTGCTGCCCAACAAACTATAGGTAGAAAAAGGAAGTAGTGGGATGCACTATTGCAGTTTGCATCATATGGTTGCAGAATGGGGCCAGGTGTTCATACTGACTAGAGTGAAGATGGCCTAGGTTACACACAGGAGCCAATAATCTGGCGTTAGAGATTTGGGGCTTATCCACACAGGTGCCCTGCACAGGTCCATGCTTCAAAGTTCTGTGCCCAAGCAACAAAAAGCAGTTCAGGTTTTCCATGGATTGACGTTGGCTCCAATTCAACTTTAAAGAGCAGGTTTTCGCGGGGGCAAAAAAAGGAGAACATTAAAGCGTTTACCGTGCCTGTAAAGTGTGGATAAATCCTAACTGAATTAATTTTTGTGTGAAAGGATCTTCTTATGTCCACTGTGCTTCCTAGGCCGTATTTGCATTTCCTTGTGTGTGTGTGTTAGGTTTGGTGTTTCTATTAGGTTGCGCCCATCTGAAGAACAATGAACTTACTTGGAGAGAAGAAAAAATGGGAAATGAATATTGTCTATTATGGTCATTCCCATTTCTGCCCCTGGTTTTCACATGGGACTTTTTCACACAGTTGGCTCTTTGCATGTAAATCCGGTAGTAATTTCTGTTGATCAGTTTAAAAACAACAACCACCGAATCAAGCATTTTGACTATATGAAATCTGTTCAGTTTTAAACTAATGCAGTGACAAAGCAAATATGTGTGTTTCTGATAGGAATTTTAAAAACTGCATTTTAGGTATGTGTTTCCTCACCCCCACCACAGAATTAAAGAGTAGATTTATGTTTCCTTTTTTGTATGTTGTGTAGGTTTTAAAACGAGTTACATTTTATATTTTCATCAAGTTTATATTGTTTCATTCCTACAGAGTTCTAGAAGCAGGAAAAGCCACAGTCTATGCAGCATTAAGTGCACCAAAGGACATTACTCATGTGTTAACTAATAACCCAGCATTAGATCAAGAAAGAATGAAGCATCTCATTGGTGTGCCATACTGCCCAGTTGGCTATTTAGAAATCTATCTCTTAGAGGCAAGTACACTTAATATAATGAGAATCATAATCAAAATACATTATTTTAAATGTAACTGTTGATTTGTGGCAAATTTAAGAGTCCAATTTAAGCCAAATTATCATTGGATTAATATTTCAACTCTGATTTTTATTTCGAAGCATTTAAATTCTCATGAATACTTCACAGTGAAAATTATCAGAATGCTATTGTATCCATCACCTTCCTTAGATTGCATACAAGACAGTGAAGTATAGCAGCATTAAGGAAATGTTGGACCATGATTTGCTTTTGTGTGTTTAAGGCTAGCAAATCCTGGCAACGTTGCAGTTGGAGACCTTGTGACAATGTTTGCCAGGACTTCAGACCATATCTCTGGATCAGTACACTATGCATGTTGATCACCTAACTGAATGCCCACATCTAACAGGGTTGCAAGCATGTTTTTTTCAGTATTGGATTTGGAGTTGCCCTTGGTAGTCGAACATGATTGGTGCATTTAGTCTATGTCTGCAATCCCATTAACATAAAGCCTTGAGCAGAATGCACCTTCCTATCCAACTCAGGATCCAGATGGGAATGGAAATCATTCACTTCCTTGGGCCTCTTCTTGTGGCTGTTAACAGCATATTACTGAAAGCCTTGTGTGTGCCTTCCTGAAGATTGGGGCCCATATATTGAATGCTTGAACAAGCTCTCTTTCTAATATTTTCACATATTCACAACTGTTTCAGTAATAGAGCTGTACTCTCTAAGCCAGAGGTGGCTAACTAATGGCCCTTCAGATGTTGTTGGACTCCAGGTCTCATCATCCTCTACCAATAGGACCAATGGCCAGGAATGATGGTACTTGCAGTTCAGCAACATTTGGAGGGCCACAGCTTAGCCACCACTAGGAAAAGTCCAAATTGCTTGAGTTGGATCCAGACTACCTGCAGAAGGAACCCCTGAAAATGAGCCCCTAAAAAGCTGCTTCAGAAAAATCAGGAGATTCCCTGGAACAGGATGACAGAGGGCACTGGGCACTTTCTTCCAGTGGGGAGGCTTCTTCTGGATCTCAATTCCTATAACAAATGGAAGAAGTCATTCCATTCACCAAAAGACCAGGCTGGATCCAACCCATAGTGTTTTAGTTCTAATTGTCTCTGTTGCTGTATGGCCTCTCTATATTTGAATAGACAATAATATGCTGCATTTATCACCCAGAAGGAAATTAAAAGCGATACTGAAATATACCAGAAGAACCATCTTAAACCCGAACAGTCAAGACAGGTGATGACTGGCAGGCATCTTGCTGAAATGAAAAATGAACTTATAAAGCATATATATTCTGAACAGGTAAAAACTAGTCTTATGTACATTTATTACTTTTATAGCATAGGTCAACTGAAGAAAAAAGTCTCCACATAAATAAATGTGGAAGAACCTGGTTCACCAGATTACGAGATTACTGCTCTTAACCACTGAACCACACTGGCTCTGTGTTTGGCTCTGTGCTGTGGGACACAGGCAGCTGTTTGTGTATACATCTGGCAAATTTTACTTGATTACTTTTTTGTGTTTTACCCGTAACTCTCTACCCATAGCTTGGTAATGATCTTGGAAAGGACATTGTCTGAATAGTGAATCTCATAAGAACTGCAAAATGCTGCTGATACTGAACCTCAGTTGATATATTGTGTGACTAAAACAAGGACCCTCCCAACTTATTCCGTGCATCCAATGGCATTTCTTTACCACGTGTGCTTACTCAGCAGCAATTCCCGATAAGGCCTGCCACTACCTCTTACGATGTTCACAAAATGCCTCAGTAACTATCCCCTATGAACCTATGACTGTAAACCTCAGTCGTCACCCCGGAACTTGGTGAAACTAGCTTCCAAGTAAACAGCTTTAGGATCAAACAATTTCCTTTGTATTGTTACCATGTACTATGACTGACAAATTTTGAGTAAGCATACATTCTTATTTTAAATCAATATTTTGCTTTTAATTTACAGGCAATGCTAAGAAAATATACTCAAATAGACCAAATGACTGAGTGCAGAAATGTGGTAAGATATGGATACTGGGCTGGGAGGGGAGAGAGAGAGAGAAAGAAAAAGATGATGCTGGAATAGTTTTAGTTTCTTGCCAGCGATCGGGTTTCAACAAATGCTGCCTTTACCTTTAAATATTATGCTAAGTAAGGAGAGAGGAAAGGTTACGAATGGTGGTGACTTCATAGTGTGTCTATCACTATGCTCAACATACACATATATAGCACATTCATGCATGTTTTCTTTATTCTACTTCAAATGCTGCAGCTTTCAAGGGCAATAGAAAAAAACACCTAAAAAGCACTGGCATGCATGCAGAACAAGCAGTCTTTCTATTGCAGCTATTGATACTCCCACATATGTGTGAGTATTCAAACCTGAAGGAGGTTATGGCTATGGACTCTCCGCCCCTTTCCCCCATGTCTTGCTTACAAATATTGACTGGGTGCACTCCAGGTTCCCATCTGGGGAATCTGTTCTTTTTAGAATTGCAAGCCCTTGTGTTCAAATGACAAGCTTTGCTGCCAATGTAGAATGCAATTCCATCCTTAATTAAACGTATCTGTGTGTGCTGGATAGTGTCTGCAATCCAGAGAATTAGCTGAGCTCACACTAAAAGATCCTACGCCCACAGAAATTGCCACATGCAAATGTTTTACATAGCAACCCTTTGGATCATTTCAGAATCCTCAGCATGGGGCAATTAGGTAGGCTTAAATATCTGCACAGCATATCTATCTTTTATAGCTTTTGAAATTCACAAAGGGATATCCCAGTGCTTAATGTATAATTTATGGTAATTCAGCACTTGCTGCTCCTCTTGCTTACGATGGGAGTTATGCAATTTATAAATCTGGAACGCAGCTAGTTGTGATTTGGGATAGCTCTGTGAGCTAGAGTAATGATGTCAGGTACATGCCAGATTTATAATTTTGTTTTATGAAAGCCCCCAGTGAGTCATGCACTGATCCTCCCAACAACTTATTCCTTGGACATTGCAATCCTGAAACCCACCTGTACATCACCCATTAAGAAAATTAAGTTTAATAATAGATGTTCTGCAATACAACATAATTAAATGATTAACTAAAAAAAAGTACTTTCATTTTTATTTCTTACTATCCTGTGTTAAACAGCAAATATGGTGGATGCGAGGATGGAAAGTATTTAGAGGAATACCTGGGATAGACCTGGGGTATGACATTGGGAAAGGATTGTTGCTATTCCCAGTGGATTAATCCAGTTGGCCAGGGGTGGAAAACCTCCAGCTCACAGGCCTAATGGGCCTGGCAGGGGTCCCAGTTTGGCCCATCAGGCCATTTCCCCCAAACCATGCCCATCATATGTGATGTCAGGTGTGGGGCAGGTAGAGATGCAGGAACCTTAAAAGTGCCCTCCTTGATTATGCTTTGGAGGAACTTAGTAGTGCAGTTGACCCCTGCCCAAAACAGAGCATGTCGAACTCTAGTGGGCTTATCAGTGCCTATCAATGGTAATAAGCAATAACTTCAAGCCCACTGGATTGGCTGTGCAGCTGATTCCTGTTAAAAGCAAGCTTGGAGTTACCCTCTCTCAGCTCATCCCACTACAAGGGAAAAAATTGTCACCAGACATGTTGGGTGATTGACAGGGGGCACGGCCCCATCAACTGTCAAAGTGGCTTAGTGGGGTTGGGGGATGCAAGCAGGCAGTCTGTTCTCTGCATTTTATTTTTTGTTACAAAATTGGCTGTTCTTTTCCATAGATATATTTTTTTAAGTAAAGACTTTGTGTTAGGGTTTCAACTTGGATTTATCAATTTTTAAAGAATTGATTAACCAAAGAAGAGTCCCACTTAATCAAGCAACAGACTGTTTAAAAACAGTCATTTTTAATACAACTACTTATAAAAACTATGGATAACTGTTTTCTCTTTCTCTGCCACACTGGAGGAAATGTGACTTCTAAAACTATACCTAGTTTGACACCTTTGTGCATTCTCTAAAAATAAAGGCTTTCTTTGTGCTTTAGAATTGCCTCAATTCATATGCAAATACAGTTTAATCAATTAACCAACAAACTTAGAAGTTTCTTTAAACGGCCCTAACTTATGTTTATGTGTATCTGATCAGTGCTTAGTCTTGTAATTTTTAGTCTTTCATTCCCTAGGTAAAAAATACTCGCTGTTCTGGAGGAACCAACAATATACTTGAACTAGTAGATGACCACTTATTTCCTATTGCAATCTCAGAATTTTTATCAGGAAAAGATCTGATTCCTCCTGCTAAACTTGTTCACTCTCTTCTAGAGCACATACTTCAGGTGAGAATGGCAGCTTATGAGAACTGGTACATTGCAGTGGCTAAGAAGGAGTGGCCGGGTCACTGGTTTCTCTTGCCTTACCTTAGCCAACTGTTTGTGCCTTCAGCACCTCATCTTCAAAATTAGCTTAATACTGTACTGACCTCCCTTACAAGGCTGTTGTAAGGATTTTACTCATATGACTATGTAGGTACTAAATACTATTGTCAAATATGAAGTATGATGTCAGTGTAAAAGAGGTTAATAAGTTGTTTTTCCTTTTTCAGTTGCTTTTATTTTTAACCTTATTTTCCCATTTGTTTTCCCCCTAGTTTGATGCTATGGTTTTTAGTATTTACCACACTAAAATCCCAGTTAATGTGTTTAGCACACAATGCACACTGATTTTGCTACATGAATCTTTCCTGTAGTATCGAAATGCTAGCCAGTTTGGCAGACTGTGTTGGGGAGGCACTTTCCATTGCAGTGAATAAGGAACTTGCAGGAGCAGGAGGCAATTGCATCCATTTCCTTGTGAATTCTGATATCCATGCCATGGCACTGAAGGGCAAATGGGGGTGCCATGACCTTTCAAACCACTCTCAGACCTAGAAACTGAAAGTTTTGGAGTTGGCTGTGATTACTTAGTGGCCAAGAACACTGAGTTCTGACTTCAAAACCAAATTCCAGCAGCTAGATTTGGCTTGCCATTCTTCCCTGTTTACAGTGTATATACCCTGTTTCCATGTTAGAAAAAGCTGTGCACAGTGGTACTTTAGGTTATTAACTTAATTCATTCCGGAGGTCCGTTCTTAACCCGAAACCGTTCTTAACCTGAAGTGCGCTTTTGCTAATTGGGCCTCCCGCTGCTGCCGCACCGCCGATGTGTGATTTCTGTTCTCATCCTGGGGCAAAGTTAGTACAAACCCAAAGTGTTTGTAACCCGAGGTGTTTGTAACCCGAGGTACCACTGAACTCTGTCACTTCTCTACATATCTATGTAAAGGTAAAGGACCCCTGGACAGTTAAGTCCAGTCAAAGGCGACTATGGGGTTGCAGTGCTCATCTGGCTTTCAGGCCAAGGGAGATGGCATTTGTCCACAGACAGCTTTCTGGGTCATGTAACCAGCATGACTAAACCGCTTCTGGCGCAACGGAACACTGTGATGGAAACCAGAGCACACGGAAATGCCATTTACCTTCCCGCCGCAGCGGTACCTATTTATCTACTTGCACTGGTGTGCTTTCAAACTGCTAGGTTGGCAGGAGCTGGAACAGAGCAACGGGAGCTCACCCTGTTGCGGGGATTCGAACTGCAAGCCTTCTGATTGGCAAGCCCAAGAGGCTCAGTGGTTTAGACCACAGCACCTCCCGTATCCCATATATATCCACATAGGTAGAACTAATCAACATTTGTCAGGTAGCCCTCAAGCCACCCACCTCTGGGTGCCAGGCTCAAGTGAAACAGCAGCCCTTCTTCCTATTTATGCATGCAAGTCTGGAGCATTTCTGATTGCCCTGTGTGAAATGTATGTAGCTCACTGGTAAAGTACATGCTTTACATGCAGAGCATCCCTGGTTCAATCCCTGGCATCTCCAGGTAGGACTGGCAGACACACCTAGAGCTGCTGCCAGTCAGTGGCAACAGTACTGACTTAGATGGACTCAATGGTATAAGGCAGCTTTTGTATTTAAGGACCTTCACTACGGTGTATCCCTAGGTTTCTAGGCTGCCAGTCTTTGACATAGAAAAGAGCTAGCACTTCATTCCCACCAACACATTGAAACTGATGGGCTTTTAATTCATACTGTGTAACTGTAAATTATTCTTAATGGTTTGGGATTAAAGGTAAAAGATTACCTGAGAAATCTACATACACCACTTTGAGTTCCATGATAGAAAAAAGTGGGTTATAATGCTGCTTAAATGGCAGATCCAATAAAGAAAGATGGCTTAGTGATAAATATATATTGTGTGGAAACATTGTTGAAGGGTGGTATGTATTTTAAAACACCATTTCTTTGTCTCAAACTAGTTAATTTCAGTGGCAGGAACAACAGGTGTAAGATTGGAGCAAAGTGATAGACTGAGATGTGTTCATGTTTGATTACAGGGAAATTCAGACCCTGCACTTCCTGTTCAGTTCTTTCATATCATGTATGCTCTTCTTCAACACGATCCTCCTTGGAAATCACCTTCTATGTTAACGTACTACCTGGAAGTTCTTCAGTGTCCCGTTTGCATGAGGGGAACATGGCCTCTGTTAGAGATGCTTGTGAGGTAAGACCACTCTGGAATAATTCCATTGGCCTGATTTGCACAAACTACAGTATGGTTAACAAACCATAGTTAAAGCTGATGCATCTAGTAAATGATCACTTAAACCTTGATTTCCATTAAAGGAGACACAAGAGCTGCTGTTCACTTGCGGCTCTATAGCTTGTGCATGGTAAATATTCTATAACCATAGTTATGGAGGGAATCCAAGTTTGCTCATAATACTAAACCTATAGTTAATGTTAACTAAGATTTATAAACTACATGCTTTTGAATGAGGCACTGAAATTACAATAGACTATGAAAAAATTAACTCCTTCTCATGGAATACGTACAATGTTATTTCTTAACCATATATACCCACCCCAATATTAGGGAAAAGGGAAGGAAGGTGGCTTGGGTTGTTGTTTTTTACAATCAGGTTAGAGTGTTGGACTATGACCTGGGACACCAAGGTTCAAATCCCTACTCGGTCATGAAGCTCACTGGGTAACCTTGGGCAAGTTATCGTCTCTTAGTCTAACCTACCTCACTGGGTTGTTGTGAGGATGAAATGGGGAGGAGGAAAACCGTGTACACTACCTCCAGCTCCTTGGAAGATAAAGGTGATATATAGATGTAATAAATAAGTAATCTTACTTTAAGGGGGGTAGGAAAGTTTGGGTGCAATCCAGATAATAAAACTGTCTGGATATTGGCAATTTTACTTGCTATTAATTTCAGTGGGGTTTAAGCATGCCTCTTTAGAGCACTTCCACAATGTTCCACAGATTTAAGTTGGAGCACTGTGTCAGAATTGTTCAGCAGATTATCAGTGTGTATGTCAAGTCAATGAGGTTTTATTTTGCATTTTTCAACTTTGAAAAATTGGGTTGAAAAATGTATCACATGATTTTTATTTTTCCTATTTTTTTGTATGTATTCACAAACCACTCTGTCAGGTGTATTACTTCTCAAGCCCACGGGACTACAGTATAGCATAAGTATAATCAGTTGCTCAGAAAGCTCTTGAAATATTCAAGTAAAAAATATTTCATATTTGTAAGATTTTAATTTGACTT
This sequence comes from Podarcis tiliguerta, assembly GCF_965153285.1. Classification (NCBI taxonomy): domain Eukaryota; kingdom Metazoa; phylum Chordata; class Lepidosauria; order Squamata; family Lacertidae; genus Podarcis; species Podarcis tiliguerta. The sequence continues at coordinate 27,881,850 of NC_139544.1, read as the reverse complement.
TTGACTAAAGTGGCTTATGCTTTCTGAGCCTTTTAGTTCAGAAAAAATATGAACTAAAGCAAGATTGAGGTTTTTGAAATTACGCAATGTGCAGAGAAAGTGAGCAGAGATAAGTTTTCTTCCTTTCATAGTACTAGAACTCAGCGTCATGCAATGAGGTTGATTGGCAGTGGATTCAGGAGAGGTAAAAGAAAGTACTTCACACAAGGCATAATTAATTTTGGTTTATGGAACACAGTGCCACACAGTGTGTTGACTGCTAGATTAGATGGCTTTAAAAGTGACGTAGACAGATTAAAGATGAGTAAGTATATAAACTGTTATAAATTGCAAATTGCTGTATCATCCCCCATGCTCTGCTTGTGAGCATCACAGAGGCATCTGCCTAGCTACAATAATGGTGGAAAACTTGATGGAAATGTAATTCTGGATGTGGAACATCAAGATGAAGATAAAGCAATTGATGGATAGGATCTAGGCATCTCCATCTCCAAAGGAAGGTCTTTCCCCCATTCATTGAGGGGAGTTTGATCTAGTGGAGACTCCTTCTCTGCTAACTGGTTATTCCCATGTGCAAAAGCCAGAGTAAGTGGTTTTTGGCAACATCTCTCTACACTTCTGGAGGATCTCCCAACCCTCCCAAGAAAGTTTTCAGGTGCTGCAGGGTGAACGAAGAATTGCAGGAAATTGCTCCTGCCCATGAGAGTTTCCAGATACTGTAGTGGATTTATTCCTGAGGCAAGACTGGATCCAAGTCAGTAAATGCAGTGAAGAACTTTCAAGTTCACTGTTTTTCTTTAGGTTCAGGAATTTCTTGAGCTCATTGTAAAGTCCTCAGAACTTGAATGTTTGCATTTAAAACAGCTAACAATTAAAGTGATATATACGGTCTGTACATATGAAGACTGTTGTAAAAAGCTGGAAGCCAGACAATTAGCTCTTTGGAGAGAATAGGGGAGCACAGAGTGCTGAATCCTGCCCTTGGTTTTCTCAATCAATAGGATTTCATCATTCCTGTCTGCAAGCTCCATATGCATAGCCCAAGCAGTGGAACCAGGCTCAAAGCACACTTTCTGTTTACAATTCCTTATTTGACTGGGGATTTGTGTATTTATTTGGTTCGTTTTTTAAAAATTTAATATCCTGCCCTTTATCTGAAGAGTGCAGGTTGGGTTACAATAACAAATGCACAGAAAATAAAATAGCAACACTTTTAAAGTAAAAACAAACTTTCAGTCCCTGTAGCCAGTCTGTAAACATCCTTCTAGATACTTTATGGAAACACAGGTCTTCTGCTGCACCCAGAGCTGAAAAAAGCTTAGCACTATGTGGAGCTCACAGGCACCTTACTGGAGCTGGTGAACTTTGGGCTGTGGGGACAGAAAGGAAGATCAGAAAATATCCTGATTTATCTGACCCTTAACTATTGCTTGTGCTTTCCCCACCAGGTCTTGCCTTTACTGCAGTAATATTTGTCATTCAGTCCCTGTTACAGAAACCACAGATGAGGCAAGAACGTTTCACAAAACACTGTTAATGTTTCTTATGAATGTGTTCCAAGATGAAGTAATAGCATTAACAAGATGGTGTGTGTCAATGAATGTTTTTACCTTTTTAATTTCTAACCCATTTTTGTATCTTACCATCAAGTTGTGCCCAAAGTACATTGTACTACCCACTTGATTACTTTTCCTGTACTTTTATGTCAGTTTTTAAGAAAGCTATTCTGATTCTAGGTAAATGGCCAGATATGTTTCTAAACTTTTTTCAAAAATTACTTTTACACATTGGTTCTTTAATTTACACACACACATACACGTGCTTAAGTGTGTAAGTGTTTAACATTGCAGTTCTGTGATTTTTCTTAGTCTAGGCTTAGATTAAAAGCCTTTTTTCATAATGTGCACATAATACTTAGATTTTACTGGAGACAATTCTGGAAATTACACTGTAACAGCAAAAAGCCTTAGGCTTGTAATCTCTTCCTTTATGTGGTGGTATGTTTCTTTGTTCTTAAAGTGCAAAAATTCAAATTTTAAAAATTATCATTACTATGGGCTGTATCCAAGATTAGCCATACTCAGAGTAAACCTATTGAAATTACGGGCACAACTAACTTCAGGCTATGAATTTCAGTGGGTCTTTTCTGAGCAGAACCTAGGTAGATATAAATCTATCCACTGTCCCCCCCCCCCCAAAGTTTGGGGGGGTTCATTATACTTCATTATGCCTGAATATCACTCTGGATTGTAGCTAGAGACATCATTTCTATCAAAGTTTATCATTTCTATCAAAGTTGTAATTTAAAACGTGCTAAATTGCAGATTTTAACAGAAGATATACTGTGTGTTATGTAATCATTGTAACGAAACAGAAAAACAGATTTAGGAATTATTTTTCTTTTACAGTTTGTGTGAAGAAGATTCACAGCAAGCACAAGTGATGCCACAAACTGTTCTTCTGGAAACATTCTGGTTAGGAAGTGAATCGGTGCTTTTCACAAAACGTATAAATATTCTAGTAGACTGGGTCATAAATTCCTATAGAGAGAAGTACAAGACAGATGATGTGAGTGATTTATCAACTATGAAGAGTAAAGAAAGCCCAATAACGCCTTTTGTGTTTTGCTGCTTTCTCCCAGGACTCTTAATAATGTTCCATGACTGTATATGTTCCCTACTCCCTAGAACAAGACTTTTGCGTTGATGTTCCCCAGATGGCCTTAATCATGGTTAAAGGTTATTGTCTATTGATTTCAGTGGGTCTTCTCTGAGCATGACTTAGCTGAATATCTCCTTTATGTTGGCACTGCCACTTAATGTCATCTTAAGTATGTTTTGAAACCATGGGTTGACGTTTGTTTAAAATACTATTGAAAATGGATCCTTGGAATTGTGAATTTCTTCTGATGAATGCAAATAAATTCTCTCACAACTGATATATCTGAGAAGCTGATACCTGAAAATCTTGGTTAACAGCTTATGTCATAAGAGATTTCTGTAATCTCCAATATGTCCTCAAAGTAACAGACGCTTTACCCTTTGTGTCGGTAAAGATAGATCTAAAAGGGTTCCCCCTGGTTTCAAGTAAAATATGCAAAATGGAGAGCTTGGTTCCTGGGAAACAGTTGCCTAAGACTAGGTTCAAAATGTCCCGGAGCCATGATTAAGTGAGGCATACACTATGCTATTTATTTCAACATAGCAAGACTTTGTAATCTTTAATTAGAAATAGCTTGATGGGAGCGTACTTAACTGGCTTCTGTAGCATCAGAGTCAGTGCCCTTCTGACAATTTCTATACAGGGGAATCCCTGCTGTTGCATGCGTCAGCTCCTTCCAGTCTGTTCTGCCCCGCCCCCTATTGGCACCAAAAACGGCATCCGTCTTAGTAGTCGTGTGAGGAGTTGCCTGTACTCATGAGTCAAACAATTGAAGAGAACCATTTAGTTTTAAATGCAGGAATTAATGATTTGAATCAGTTTCTTATGTTGTTATGGAAGACCTGGTTAACTGCAAAGGTATTCTAGAAGCTACCATATAATCAACTATACTAGAGCCTCACAAACAAAATGGAGAATGTAAATTCTCCCTATGTATCAGCCTGTAGTTTTATTTTGGATTAGCATGGCGAAACAATATATTAATTGGAATATACATAAGCAGGGTTAATTAATTTGGCCTTCATTTTAGCTCCTCTAGGGGAGTAGTCTGTCCTCCTCGAAATATTTTAGCAGGGGGCATTTGAATTCAAGAGTGAGTTGCTTGGTCCAATCCTGGCGTTGAATTTAGCAGCACATGGTAGCAGGGCCTCAGCATGTTTAATAGAGCAGTTATCTGTTCCATCCAAGCACCCGCAATTTGTGCTTCTTGAATGTTAGTGGATAAAGATTGGTGATCAATAAGATTAAATATTTCAGCTCCCAATCACATGAACAAACAAGTCATAATCTTCTGGCAATATTGTGGTATAGTTAAGGAAACTGTAGTAAGACCTGGTAAATTTCTTGGAGTTACGATGCTCATAGGGTAGACCACTTGCGTGAGCAGTTTAAAAAGGATGAAACAGACTTTAATTTCTACGTTAAGAAAAAATATAGTAATAGAGAGATTTTAAAGGCGATCTTCTCTTCTAGATCATCAAGCATGAAGTAGCTGACCTGTTGAACAGAATTTTGGGAGTTGTGGTCGAATACTGGATTCTTTCAGGGTTCTTAATAGACAAAAATATGTTACATCCTGTAGCTGCGGATCTTGCATCTTATATTGCCATTTCATGTAATGGTAAGATTGTAATATATTTTGTCATACACATGCATAGTGAAGAAACTCTTCAGTTCTCTGTATCTAAACCAGAAGATTGTAGTTGGAATATTTGGCTGCTTATTTCATCACTTATTCCAACTGGGTGTGTGAAGCCTTCCTCATCTGCGATACCTGAATTTATCCTTGTCCCGTCTTCATTATCTCTCTCTCTCTTGGTGTTCTTCCCATATCAGAATACTTTAGCTGGCATTTTTAACTACCAGCTTATACTTCCCTTGCCGCCTCTTCTTTTTTTTTTTTTTAATAGGCCACTGGTTCTGGTTCTGCGCTGTAATCTTACAGCACTACTTATGCATAGAAAGTGTAATTATTATTAATGTTTGCTAGATAATAAATAATAATGTTGATGGTAATAATAATGATTAGGATGTTTCCATAAATAAATCAAGCACCTCATGTTTGTAAATCATAAGCAATTGGTGGAAGAGGTTGCGAGAGTGCCCAGAGCTATACAGGCAATCTTCCATATATTCCATTGTCATTTTGCAAACGGGGACACAAAATTGTACATTCACTATCTGCATTGCCAAGAGTAGTAGTGTAGGGAGTTACTGTAAACAACTAATTATATATTTCACCTAAACAGATTACATAATTCATATTAGAGCCTGATTGCTAAAATGTAAAGTTTGGGTATCCACAAGCATGCTGGCAGTAGAAAATCTCTGTCCTAGTACAGATTTTAAAGTTTCTTGTATTGTAACTTTCATGAACAAAAATCTCTCCATTAAAAAAAACCCCAAATCCATGCAAGCATAGATTTTACATACTGTTTTAAAATGGCATTTACCGAATATTTTAAGTACTTCAGCTTTGCAAACCTGTTCCTCTTAGCTACTGCATAATGTGTTTTCTTCAATTTGATATCTGGAGTACTATGTCCAGTTCTCTGCTGCCACAGGTGGGAAGACTAGGTTCCCTGGGTTCAATTTACAGGAGCGTAGATTTCAATTGAACATTAGGATAAGCTTGACACTAAGAATAGTCTGACAGAAGAACCAAAAGAAGTAGCTCTGCCTCTCTAGAAGCTGGGCAGTTATCTGCTGGGAGTGCTGCATCTTTCTGTTTCTAGAATTGGGCAAGCAATTCTACAGCTGGTTTAGTAATTCTAACAATTTAGGAATAGCAATTAAAGGACAGAAATGCAGCAATAATATTCTCTGTATTGTCTCCCTAACATTTTCTTACTGTCTCCCTTTTCTTCAGATTTTTCACCACAGGAATTAAAAACATTCATTTCTTCCATAACATCTCTGTGGCTTGAAATGTTTGTTGCAGAAGCAGTTTTTAAAAACTTGCCATTCCAAACCAACGCTGTTGTTTCTACTGAATTGCTGTCTCTCCAAAAAATGGTAAGTGTCATTTGTACTAAGTAATAGCATTCTTAATGCAAAAACATTCTGGCCTAGATCAAATGCATTGATCCTGGTCCAATAAACCATTCATTTTTGCACCAGGAATTAACTATGTGCCGGCATGCTTCATCCTCCTCTCTGACCTTCTTTCCTCCATCCCTCCCCCTCATACACATTAACTCAAGACTTACTGGTTTGTTAAACCAATTTTCTTGTGGCAACTGAACTGGGAAACTGATGTTTGAGCTATTCCAACCATGATATCAGGTATCAAACCATGATAGCAACTAGACAGCTGATATTCTTCTGGGATTGGGGGAGGGTTCTAAAGGACTCTTTAGAAACAACTTCGCAAGTTTTCCTTCTGGTTCCTTTGTTCCTCAATGTCAGGATACCCCTAACTGTCTTGCTTCAACCTCTCTTCCTGCCCCCCTAATTTTATACATATCTATATTTCATCTGTTCCTCTTGGGAATTTTTGCTTCTTTCCAATCAACAGAGATTGGGTACTAGTGTTGCAGGACTTAATGGTAAACATTACAAACTAGACTTCCGCTGGTGCAACATTGGATCCAGCCCAGTGCATCTTACTCTCATTCCCCATGGCAAATTGCCTTCTGCTGTAGTGCAGCATATTCCCCCCGATTCCAACACATGGATGCTACTTTCGAGCATGTACTTGAACCCTAAAGCACAGTAGCCCACAATACAGCAAACCACTCAAAAGCCAAAATATGTGTGAGAAGAGCAAGTCAAGTTCCCAGCAGCACCCCAACAACATAACCTGCATAGGGGTGTGAGAAACTATATGGGTCCTTAAGAGTTTCACACCATAAGCCTTACTTTAAAAGGCTTTTGTGAAGTCTAGGTATGATAATCTGGAAGATAAGCTTTAAATGCAATAAAGATCTGGAGGGAACTGTTAGCGTTGCTAATTACCAGATGTGTGTTAATGTGTCATATTTAACATAGCTGGACTAAAGTTTGACTCTTGCAACAGGTTTGTTCCTATCTGCCTGCTTTACAAGTTGGGTTGTGTGAGCCAAGGATACACAAAGCAAAGAAAAGGAAAATAGGGCAATGGCCTTGCCCTAAGTCTCAAAGGGCATTACTGATGCTAAATGGTGATAAGCAGAACCAAGCCGAAGTGCTGCCTGATGTACCGTAAGTAATACCTATAACATCACCGGTTTTATTCTGCTTTGGGGGACAGCTTCTGACCTGACACATTTCTTGAACTTTATGTGACCTGTGTTGTTGTCTGCAAATTACTGTGACTGGCAGAAAGCTCGGTTTTAATCCTGTAACACATCTGGGAATGGTGAGGTTTTTTTTCCCCTTTTCCCTTTCCCTGCATATATGTAGACTTCACAGACTATACATACTTTCCCACTATTAATGTAAATTGCTTCCCAGGAGAAATAGAAGTATTCAAGAAATAATGTTTTTAGAGTGAGCTTAAGCCCTGTATATTGAATGATTGGTGGGTTTATTACAAGCACATACTGTATGGAATGTTTCAAAACTACAGTGACTTAAATTTCAAAATATGAAAGCATGTAGATGTATCTGTCTGCTAGAACACTTGTTACTTCTGAACAAGTGGGATGTTGTTGGTTTTTTAAAATGTAAATAAAGTTCAGTCTTTTAACGTACTTTTACCACTTCTTGCTTTTAGTATACAAGGCACTGGTAACTCTGCTTGTGTTCAAAAGAAATTGGGAAACAAAGCTGAAGTTGAGATGATGCGCAGCAAAGATAATCATCATTTTTCAGGGAAGCAGGGGACTGTTAACAAGGTTAACGTTAAAGGTACTGTGATTTCCTAACTTATGCTTAGTACTTCACAAGTTTGCAATCCGTAGTTCCACATTTGGCCCCAGTGAAGATGGAGTGGTATCTCATTATTGCCATAAGTCAAATATGGCTTTCTTGTGCTATTTTTTTAAATGCCCTTTTTTAAAGTTGGGGATATGACTGTCTGCTTTTTTTAATCAGTCAAACACACACTCACACTATTTTCTCTTGAGTTGTAAATTGAGAATGCATCCTAAAATGAGTCCATTCCAGTCATAGCCTTATTTCACTAATCCACCTCAACCTGTGCTTGGAAGAATCAGCATCGTCCTCTGATTTGAAAGTCTAATTCAGTCTTCATCTCTTTCCGTCCTAGACGTTTTGCAAACAAAGACCGAAGTGTATGCTGAATTACATAGCCCCATTAAGCATATGGACTGTTTTCTTCTAGGCATCGAGCCCAAGCTATGAAATGCATTTGGATTTTAGTTTTAACTACACTAGAACCCAAGCACTTGAGTTTTAAATAGCACAGTACAGTAGTTTACACAGGCTCTGTTCAATACACAAATGTAATAAAATGTACTTATATGCTTGTACCTGTCTTAAATCAATTTCTGGAACTATTTTTAATATGAATTTAACCTAGACATATATAATTATTGCCATTCAAAGCGCTCTGAAGTATAACGGTAATGGATATAAGAAGGGATATTTTAGAACTATATGCTAAGCTATTGGTAGAGCCAAAAACAGCAGAACCCTCATTTTGCTTGGATTTAAATTTTATGCCCACCCTATGCCAAAGTCTCTATATCAGCAAATGCACTGATAAAAAAATCATCTGATTTCCCCCCTACTGGTGTGCTATTGGAGAGGTAATACAAACTGATATATAATTACTCTTAAAAGAAGTGGCTAAAATATGATACATTGGGAAAGATAGACTTGATTGTTGCCCACAACGAACAACCAGACACTCTGCATAAGAATAATATCCTGTTGCATATAAATAAGGAAATTTACTGACCCAGTCCCAATGAGCAAATGTGGGGGTGGGAGGGCAGAATGTTCTCATTTGGGTAAATTTCATCATTCACTTGGAAACGTGTTTTTTGTCAACTCTTGTTCTGGTATAATCAGTGGACAAAAACGTAAACAAATATCAGAATTTTACAGCCTGCCTTCGTTAATTGAGCCACTACCTGTAAACTGCAGCCAGTCTTCACTGTCTTCCTTCTCTCTTTTTTTCTAGGTCTAAATGTGTGTGTGTGTGTGTGTGTGTGTGTGTGTGTGTTCCCTCTTCTTAAGACTGCTTCATTCTTCTTAATCTCTCTCCCTCTCCCTCCTCCACCCCCCCCCCTTTTCTCTCTGGTACTGTAGGCAAGCCAGACAGCCTATTGAGAAACAGCAAACCATCTGTTAACGGATTTGAAGTTCTGAATTATACTTGAGTGTGTAGAGGCACTCGTGCTTAGCCAGAAACATTCATTTGAATTAAGCTACAAATGCTGTGTAAAAAGAACCATACACTTAATGTAGCTTCATGAATAAATTTAAGGGAGGGCAACTGCGCTCTAAACTTTTATTGCTTCAAAACCAAGCATTTTTGGTGTTCTGTGATCATTCGGTGCTTTTATAATGTGGTTGAAGCTTTACAGCTTGAACGGGTGGGTGGGGGAGAGGGAGAGATAATTCCTGTGTTAACCCTTTAGCAGTGCAGTTCCATTGCTGGATCTCTGATGGAACAGAAGCTCTGTGGGCTTTTTGAGTTTTCTTAAAAGGTATTTAAACAGGACAAAGGGAAATCTTATTCATTACTGAGTGCTCTGGCGTGTAGCCAGATCTCCTAGTCCCTGCGCTTTGATTATTTTCTTCAGTTGCCATTTTGCCTAGACTGGTATAATCTATTAATTCTGTTTGCTAGGAGAGACTGCCCTGCATACTGCTTGCAAAAGGAACAATGTGGAGAGATTGATTCATCTTCTCTCTCTTCCAGGAATAGATATTAACGTTAAAGGTAAGTAGTTTTATTTTCTTCCCTGAACAAACACATTAAGCCTCCCAAATAGCTGTGATACTTGTGTGTTCGCAGAGTTCTTTTCATTCCTTGTGTTCCTGCTTCGGGATTATGAATTAAAGCAAAGATTTTATGGGTAGTTTTGCGGCTAAAGCTTATTGATTGCACTTAATTGTCTGCATGGTTTTTCTATTAAAGCACAGTCGTGGTTTAAAATAATTCATTTCTGGCCTTTTTATAGATAGGAGGATAAAAGCTGTGAATGGCTTTATAGTCAAGATTTTTATGTGAAATTCTGGTCCGAACAGACCCGGGTCAGTGTGTGGTTTTGACTGCAGATGCCTTGTTCTTACTTTAGCAATAACAAATATGATGCTTTGCAGAAAGAAAGAAACAGCTTCATTGTAAAGTGACCCTGAAGTAGATCTTAGCCTCATTTCATTTTAAAAGTATAATACAGAATTAGCATATTGATTTCTCAAAATATTCATCATAACACCAGTTAGAGGGGCGAAAGGGTAAATGGAATTTGAACGACAATATTATGAACATCCTGCTACTAATTTTACTGTTTTCTCAAACTTCCCTTGATTTGTAATTCAGACTATGCTGGCTGGACGCCTTTGCATGAAGCTTGTAACCATGGAAACACTCTGTGTGTCCGTGAAATTTTGCAACATTGTCCAGAGGTAAACCTGTTCAGCCAAGTGGATGGGGTGACTCCCTTGCATGATGCCCTGAGAAATGGACATGTAGAAATTGCCAAGCTTCTACTTCAGCACGGGGGTGAGTGTGTTTGTGTTAAATAAGCTTAAGAGAAATTTGAATCTGTAAAAACTGCAGCGTATTAAAATTTGAGGGTGTTCTTGATGTGATTTTTGAAAGCTAGAGGTTTTCATAAATATTGATGTGCATCATGCCATATTTATACTCATTCATCTTGTCAGTTAAATTATTTCAGTAAGCCCATAACTTTGGCTGCTTTCTCACATTTGCTGAATTGCAGATTTTTTGTAAAAGCTGTATGAACAAGCAGTGATGTGGATTGCATGCCTACCAGGCATTTTTCACAAAATCTGGATTTTAAATTAATTTTTACAATGTACTGCAGAAACGGTTAGCTTAACTGCTTTGTGCTGCTTAATTTCATTGTGTTTCTGCTTATATTTATGGTTATCCAAAGATTTAGGCTGATAATTCTGCTTCTGAGAAGTCTAGGCTTTTAAAAATTGGAGGGGAAAGGTTTAGAAATAGCTTACTTTAGAATTTTGCATTTTTAAAAAAACAAACCCACTTAAAGCAGTTCAAAAATTTCAACATTTTGTGTATACCCTCCATGAGGAGTCTTCCCCTCACAAAGTACTCATCTTCAAAGGAGAGAAAGCATATATATTTTAGAGCATTTGTGTGTGCCATATATAAACACAGAGTTTATGTAGCTCATACCACTACTCTGCATGTCAGTTTAATTTCATGTATTTCATGTTTTCAGATTTGTTATGGCTATACTAATTCTGCTGTGTGGAGTGCAAAATAATGTTCTGTACTTAGATAGCTTTTAGCTAAACTCAGCCAGAAACAGAAGCATTACACTGGTTGGTCTGTTTTATAAGACCTCTGTGCATTTGCAGTCTTCTCCTGCCCCCTAAAGGCTATTTTCTTTGTCTCTGGCTGACATTCTTTCACAATCAATACATCCCTTGCTCTTCTCCCTCTGTGGGCTTGTGCTGAACCTTAATGCTGTCTCCCAGGTGTTTTATTTATCTACTGCACCATGCGACTGACACGCCAAGCCAATACCTGGCCTCACTTCAATCGGTCTAAGTGATGCAAGAGCCAATATTACCGAAAGCCCAAGTCTTCAATAGAACGTGGCATTACACTGACAGATGTGCATTTTTCCTGGGTGTCTGTGAAGAATGGGCAGCGGATGATCCCCTTGTCCTAGGGGAGAAGATCTGCTTGCACTTTCATTCATCAAGGTCCTCTTGCAACGGTGCAGACGGTGTGTGCAGAGTTATCTTGGCTGTCACATGCCAGGCCTTCGCCTGTCAAGCAGTTTGACAGAAGCATGGCAGGAACTGTGCTGCACATTCAGTATACAATTGCTCATTGTTGGTAACTAAACTTTATAGAGTCCTTTGGCACGTCCCTCACCCATAAGTCACCCTTTTTAGTTTTGGGTTGTTTTTTTAATCTACACTATGATGCAATATCTACATTTGAAAATTAAAATATTGCTCTTGTGTGCATGGCCCTGTCTCTGTAGGCACACAACCTGTTAATTTTATTGATGTGTTATACCACCTTTTTCTTAAAGAGCTCAAGCGGGGCATCCATGTTTCTCCTCTTTTATTTTCCCCACCGTCCTTTGAGGTAGGGTAGGCTGGGAAATAGTGACTGGCCCATGTCTCCTAATGAGCACTAAGGCTGAGTGGGAATCTGAATCCAGGTTTTCATGGATTCGCCCTCCCATCAGATGTCAAGGAGATAAGTAACTATGCAACCTTTAGAAAACACCGGAAGGCAGCCCTATATAGGGACGTTTTTAATGTTTAATATTTTATTATGGTTTTTGTATATGCTGGCAGCTGCCCAGAGTGGCTGGGGCAACCCAGTCAAGATGGGTGCGGTACAAATAATAGCATTTATTATTATTATTAATATTTATTATTATTATCATCATCATTATTATTAATGGTCTTGCAGTTTACCTTTCACAAAAGTAGGCTGCTCTTCTCTCCCCCCACCCAGATCCATATGTCACTTTAACATACAATTTACCCCTGCACATTAAAGTATTTCAGTTAAGTACATTGCAGTTTCTTCATGTGCAACCTGTAATCTATGGCAGTAGAATTGTTGGTTTATTTATTTATTTTTTAAAAAGGCTGCAGCTGATCTATCACTCTAGTAGCAGCAGCAGAAGGCTCAGACCACATTGCTGCACATAAAAAGTCCTCCAATATAAAACACAGTGTCAGTACTGATGACCTGTTAGGTAGAAGCAAGATCATTAAATCCCTCTGACCTATCTGCCAAGCAGGTGATGAGTGCTGCACTCATAGGCTTGGGTGTTAGATACAGGCTTGGGCATTTAAACTGTGCACGGCAGTCTTCTCTGTATACAGACACCATCCCGGAAACCGTTGTTATTATTAATTTATATACCGCTTAAAGGCAAAAATGTGGGTAATCTAGGCATGCTTTCTCTGTGTGTCCTTCCTAGATGCAAATACATTATTTGATTCTGTGAATGTTTAGGGGGTTTATGGAATAAAAACTTAAGCCCTGGTTGTTTGAGAAGCCGCAGTCTTGCATTCTGTCCTATTCAGCCACTAAGGAAGAGTTACTTCTGGTGGATCTACACAGCCCAAGGTTCATCTGACAGCCAAGGCTGTTTGTCTAGAGGGCATTCAGTGCAATGACACATACTCCTCCTGATAAACAGCATATGCTAATCATTTGTTGCTTTTGGTGCATGTAAAAAATGCTTTATGCAAGCAAGCTACCGTATTTTTCGCCCTATAGGACGCACTTTTTCCCCTCCAAAAATGAAGGGGAAATGTGTGTGCGTCCTATGGGGCGAATGCAGGCTTCGCGGACCTCTCCGCAAGCAGCGGGAGCGCTCCCGCTGCTTGCGGAGAGCTGCCTGCATGCTGAAGCCTGCGCATGCTGGGCTCAGCGCGTCCAGGCTTCGCGGACCTCTCCTCAAGCAGCGGGAGCCAGCACTGGGCTCCCACGGCTTGCAGAGAGCTGCCTGTTTGGGGGCTGGGGTCGAGGGAAGCTCGAGCTTCCCCAACCCTGCGCCTGGGGGGGAAAATAATTTTTTCCCTTTATTTCCCCCCCAAAAAACTAGGTGCGCCTTAAGGGACGGTGCGTCCTATAGGGCGAAAAATACGGTATATCGCCTTTTCTTCTAATTTTTCTTCTAATTTTGTAGGTCTTAGGGAAAGTAACAGGAAACTATATTTTTAGCATATCTAATCTGCTGTTTCTTATTGTGCCACTGTTTAAACTTAAAAATACGTTCCAAACTCCAGTTCATACCCTGACTTGGCAAGGGAGTGCTGAAACAGTGTGACAGAGTAGCAGGAAGGCCTTCCTTTGAGTTTGGTTCTCCATGTGAATGCTCAAAGAAAGTTAGTTGGTGGCATTTTTCTTTCTCCAAAATAGTAGGTAAGAGATCCTGCTGACTTGTAAGGATGACCAGCTCACAAGACCTTTATCCCACATTTTGGAGGCAGAGAAATGCCACCAACTACCATCCTTTGGCATTCACATAGAAGGCCTGGCTCATACTGAATGCTATCTGCCATACATAAGGAATTCCCCCTAAATGTATGAACAAGGCTAGGATTCTTTATACATCTGGCTGAGACATGTGAAATGCTACGTAACTCAGCTCCTGGCACAGCCTTCTGCCCATGCGCTCAACTTAATTGAATGTTACTGTGATTTGTAAACCACTTTGAGTTTTTATTACAATCTATCAGTATATAAACATTGTGAAATAAATTTGTCACCATGGATGGCAGCAGTCCCCATTTTATATTTGTGTACCCCAAAGTTTGCTTCCTCATTTCTTTATCATCTTCATCTGTCAGTATCATCTATTTTGTGTGTCTTGCAAAACACATTTTGTAAACCTGTATTTTAATAGGTATTACCAGTTTCTTTAAATATACTGAAGCATGATACATATACAAAGAACTTGAATCGTCTGGTTATGTTAACAAAAAGAAATCTGTAGTACACTGATGAGATCAGGAAGTAGCTTTTGCTCTAGGACAGTGGTTGCCAATTAGTGGTCTCCGGACCCCAAAGGGTTTGTGGCGCCATTCGCATAACAAAAACTACCTTAGAGATATACAACTTTTCAAAACCAGAGGGTCCATGGCTTGGAGTTTTGAAAAACAGGGGTCTGCAGTACTTAGCGAATTTGGATCCAGTGTTCTAGAACATCCAGCCTATGACTGACTCACCACATGACTGCGAGGGTGAGGAGAAAAGGTCTTAGCAGGGCATTTCACCCCATAATCTTTAAGGCACATAGTATACGCCTGAAAGAGGCTTAACAATTCTAATTCGTTTGGGAATTAAAATGTGATTTGTTAATCAAAAAGCTTTAGATGCTGCAGACAAAACTGCAGATACTGAAAAACAGCCAGTTGTTTAGCTGCGCTAAATAAACTTTTTTCTTTTTAATGTTTTGTTTCTTCTGCAGGACCAATATTGCTACAGCAGAAAGATTCTGAGGGGAACCTGCCACTGGATATCATAAAGTGTGAAACAACTAAGCAGCAACTTTTGCATCTTGTTAATCCAGAAGAGAAAGTTGAGGAATTCCATGCACAAGTGGAAAGCAATTTTCATAAAACACAGACAGAATTTTGGACGGTCTTATATTGCAAGATGTTGCTAAACTTTTGTTCTGTATATAAGCTATTTAAGCCTTTTTCTGTAGGCTTTAAAAAGCTAGCCTGCTCCAAACCGTTGCTGATGACAGCTGATTGTTGCAAGCTTAACGCTAGCTCTAGCCATTGGTTCCTAGATCTTTATTTTAGAGAGCTTGAAACCTTTCGACATCTCCCAGTGTATCTTCAGAAGATGATTGAGGAGCTTAAAAAGGGCACAGGTGAACAGCAGCAAGCTTTTGCAGCAACACTACAGCAAATTTCAGTGGAAATCCAAATGTCTAACTGTTATTTGGCCAACTAGCTTCCAAACTAGGACTGCTTGCCAAAAGCTGATGGTCTTAACCCTGGGGTAGCTAATGCGTCCTTGGACCATCAGCTCCATCCAGCATGACCAATGATAAAAGATGATGGGAGTTGTTGTCTTGGCAGCATCTGGCAGGACCTCGTTGATCCTGGTCTAACATGTTTATCATCTTCAACATATAAGCATAATACCCTTGCCTGGTTGACCTACTGATCCCCACAAGGGAACTAAGACTGTATTTGCCTGATTTAGCCATAGCACAAAACTGGCTTCCTACTACAATGCGAACAAGCTGTATAGAATATCAGGTTTGCATACTTTCCTTTCCCAGAAGAGAAAACCAGAATCGTCTGTTCCCAGTTTTGCACTAACCACATTTTCCCTTATGCTGTTTGAACTCGGGAAACTTACTTGATTCTATCTTGTTCCCACTAATTAATTAAGCAAGCTGTTTTCTCACATGCTGGCTTGTCCTCACCAACTAGTTCGTAAACAAACTACTCTCCAGGCTCAGACATCATAGGAAACTGGAAGTGGATGCTTCTTACTTGGGCACTACAGCACATTCCCATACTGGGAAACTGGTTTCCCACCAGCTGTGAAACAGCCCATAGTCTCTTAAAATGAGGGGTGTTGAGCTCTAGCAACTATCGTGGCACCAACTCAGGGGATCCTTTTACTCCATCCTATCAAGCGACACTTCGTTTTGTTGGCTACCTCATTTTGTTGTCTGCAATCACTAATCCTGTATAATATTTTTGTTAATAAAATTGTTTTTGTAATGTGATCAATATTTGAATAGAGTAATGTATACTGGGTTCATTTACTTTTAGGAGGCAATATACTACCACAATCACACACTGCATTCACAATTTATTTGAGAATGAATACAGATGCTCTTGATCCTAATACTGTCATTCTCAAATTATGCAGCAGCCCACCTTGGGTGGTGCGGGGGAATTTGGAAGATTTAAGGCCACTCTAAAAGGTTGGGCATGTTAATTATCTTGTGCAGGAGGCAACAGTATCTAGGGGAAGTTGAAGTTTCCATAAAACATGCCCTAAGATTGCACTCTTATTAAAGCTTTATAAATGTAATTTGGAACCAAAAACCATTAAATAAATTAAAATGGTTGAAGCATAGCTTCATTATGTATGTTCATTAAACAAACATTTTGTAATTTGAGAAAAAAAAAGTATTTAAAAAATCCAGTGCTGATTTGAAACAAAATTCAGGAGCACCTTAGGCTAAAGCAGCACTTTGCAAGATAAGTGGGACTGGTGTGGTAGTGTTAGACTAGGACTGAAGAGGCCTGGTTTTGAAATCTGTCATGAAGCTCACTGGGTGCTCTTCGTTCAGTTACCAGATCTTAGCCTAACATACCTCACAGAGCTGTTGTGAGACTGAAATGGCACAGGGCCTTGAACTCCTTGGAGAGTAGATGTACTCAGTTTCTAAATATGCCCATGGGAAACCTAAGTGTAGAAGCTGAGCACATCATCACTTGTCCCAACTCTAAAAATGGAGCTAGAACGTAGCCACTGTAGATAGTAGCCAACAATAGCCTTATCAGATAGGTATAGATTTATGTAACACACAGAGGACAAATCTACAAATGATTGTGTACAGAATTCTTTAATCCCAAGGCGTTTTGAGATTTGATTTTGCAAGGTAAATATTAGGGAGCTACTCATCTATGTAAATCATAGATTCATAGTGTTGGAAGGTACCCAAAGGGTCATCTAGTCTAACCCCCTGCAATGCAGGAATATTTTTGCTCAATGGGGCTCGAACCCACAACCTTTAAGAGTCTCAGGCTCTACTGATTGAGCTATCCCAAATAATTAACTTATTTAAACATTATTTTGAATAGTTCAGTGAGCCTTCTGCCTTAACCATAGCATCATTCAATTCTAACAGAGCAAGCAAAAAGTGGCCTTATTTTAACAAAACAAACTTTACCAGTAGAAGAAGTGTATCTTTTGAAACATCCATGTAATAAAATATACTACTTTCTTACACAATGGTTTGTTGCTTTTGCTTGCACAATCGTATAACCAAACACTAATACCTTCCCCTTCCCCAAACCCTCATCCAGACATTTTGATGAAGTTTGGCCCATACAAATCTGCGGTGCTGTTAGAAGCATTGTAAGGTTATGTCAGCCATCCTGATGATGTGATGTAATGCTCTAAGAGAACAATAAGGAGGGCCATGTCTTACCATCAGGGTCTCTGAGCTATGTACTGTTGTTGAGAACATAGAAGCATGCTGTTCACATGCTGGGACATTTGTATAATACAGTGATTCAAATAATTATCACCATTAACCTACAGTACCTAGAGACACTGGCCTGAAGTAGTCATAAAATCACAGAGTTGGAAGGGACACTGGGGATCATCTCGTTTAACCTCCTGCAATGCAGGAATATGCCAGTGTCCCATATGGGGATCAAACCTGCAACCTTATTATCAGCACCACACTAACCAACTGAAGTCCTGCTACAGTACAACCCAAAAAAATACAAATTTGTGTTATAATACCATCAGAACAGAGATATATGAGCGAGGCATAAATACAACCATTCAAGATTCAAGCCTATTTCCTCAAGCATTGTTCAAAATATCACAAGCATTTCAAGAGCAATGTTAATAAATCGTCACATCTGAAGATGTCCACTAAAATTTGGATTATAAAAACCTGATTCAATACCAATTTCTGCTAAAAATGTCAGTCCCACACTAAATATTTTTAATGCGTAGGACTGGTTGCACAAGCTGTTAACAGTAGAGAGTAAATTGCAGAAAACATCCTAATTCATAAAAATGAATTGTGAAAGTTCATTTATTAACAGTGCTTAAAGTACACTTGCCTCTGTAAGTTCAAAAAAAGTTTTAGTTAATATAAACCACATAATGCTCTAAATTTTGCTTTCTAAATCAGTATCTCCACTGAAAGTTCTTCCATGTTCACTTGAGCAAGTGCTTATCAGCATCTTAAAACCACACTGCGTTTAAAGTATTATTTTCAAGTTTTAATTGTTGGTGACATTTCTGACCATGCTGAGTTCCCCATTTATCTGTACAGTAGCTTATATTTTCTGCTTCACAGTAAGTCTATGTTACCGAAACAACTCTGATCCTTATGTGCTTTTTTATAATGAGGTCTTATTACATTATCTGAAATGTCCTAAAATTTCTCTGTTATGTGCTAAACTCTCTGAGAAGAATAAATGTGATGTGTCAGTTTGATGTGGTCAGCCTATCATTAGTTTAAACCTTTTCAAAGCAGACCTTCTCTGTGTGGGGGACATGCTATCTATAATGGCTCTTAAACTGCTAAAGATGGATTTTTTTTCATATGGATACCATGTGGATTGATGATAACGTAGTCTATCTCCTCTATCAACCCCTTATGATTTTAGGAGTGTTCATGGAACATGAAGAATTGCTTGTTCCCTGATGTGCCTTTTCAGACTCAGCACAAAAAGAAGGGAGGGAACTGATAAGATTAAATGACTGAGTACACTTATCAAAGGCTCTGTCATGGATGTATTTATAGGGAGTTCACTCCTGTTATTAAATTAAGACTTTTTTTACCCTTGGCAAATTCATAAAAAACCCAGCTTTTGAAAGTATGCGGTACTGCAGCAAAAGCTGAAGTAGGTGCAGGAAACAAGCCTTTGAACTATTACTAACCTGTTTGCCTACAAGAAGTTCCAACCATTCTTAGCTTTGCTATCCTTTCAAAGACAGGCTACATCATGATGCTTTCTGAGTCCATAGCAAAAAATATTCTATCCCCAAAGAAGCTTTATAACCAGATGGACTGCGTTCATCTCATTTTATGGCTTTTCCATTTAATACTTGCTGCGATGGCTCCAGTTTTTCTAAACATATTCTTAAGTGAAAGCCTCCATTATCCCTAACAATGGTTCATGGGAGATGAATTCCAACAGTATGTGGTGACATTTTAGCTATTTGGGGTTGCTGGCTCTAGTATGCAATGCTTCCAGGATGTTAGTGAAAAGCTGCCTAGATTGAGGAGGACAGAGAATATCTAATGTCCTGTTTCTCCAGCCAACCAAGAGATGCTTCCCAATAGCCCTCTGCACAGAGAAGGTTGCACCCACACAATATAGGAGTCAAGATCAGTATTTCAGCAATTACAATGCTGAAAAGGAAAGGAAATGTATGAATAATCAGTTTGCAGTCATGTAAATCGATAGGAGAGAGTTCACATACAGAAGCATGATGGGAGTGTGATTAAGGACTACTTCAGGAATGGGAACTGGCTGCCTTCCAGATGCTGGAGTCCAGCTCTCATCATTGGCCAGGGATGTCAAAGTTGTGGTCCAGCAACATCTGCATGTTTTGGACAAAGTGGATAGAAATAGGTTTCTCTCTCTCCCATCTCCTAGAATACCAGATTCTAGATGCCATAATTCTATAACATGGGACAATCCAAAGAAGAAGAATGTTGGAGAACAGAAGTACTTCTTTGTATACTGCATTGTTAAAGAATGGAATTCATAAACCCAGGATGTGATAATAACCACCAGCTTGAACAGCTTTGAAAAAGGTGTTGCCAAATTCTTGGTTAATAAGCCTAACAATGGCTACTAGTCACAATGACTATATTTTAACAGTTGCCAGGAAGCACAAGAGACTGCTGTTGCACATATGTCCTGCTTGTGGGGCTGTCGTGGACAACTAGTGGTTCCTTGGGAGAAAAGGAGGCTGGACTAAATGGTCATTTCCTCTTAAGTTCTTGCATGATGTGGTGATAGTGATTTCACCACTAGTGCATAGTTAAAGGAGAGGTTTAGAACAGATGTTCGTGCAGATGGCTATTTCCAACGTTTCAGGAATGCAGAATTAACCAATTTAAAAGGAAAACAACATTGGTTGCAGACAGGTTTACAGGCTTGACTTTGAATTTCCTGAGGCTCTCCTGGATCGTAGCCTGAAAATTACAGCACCTTTTATGTTTTAATAGGGAAATGACGGAATGAGCATACCCTATTGCGACTTTGAGATTGCTACAAAAGAATTTTAGTTTCAGCTCTTGCTTAGAGCCCTGCAGCATGAACAATTACATTTTGCCCACATTTGTAATCCACAAAATGATGGCTGCCACATCTAATGGCTGCGCTAGAGCAGTGGCATCAACTTGCGGCCACATTGTGGCTATTCTTCCCCTTCCTCCCATAATGCTCCTGGGAATGATGCTGTGTCACGACAAGGCGCCATTCCCAGAGGTATTCCATCCCAGAAAAGTTGCTTAAAGTGGCATTAAGTTTGTCATTCATTAGGTTTTTAAAAGAGAGGGAAGGAAAAGAACCACCCTCAGCAACCTTGCATTTAAAAAGGTAAAATTAGAATTACTTTTAATTTGCCCATCCTTTGAAAGCAACCAATTACCCCCTCCCTCACTTTCACACGGGACGAATGGTCATACAAAAATAGGCAGAGGAATATATTTTGCGTAACTTGAGCCCCATTTTCCTTCAAATGACAACCCAAGTTGGGACTTCACTGCAGCAGTGGAGACAGAACAGAGCCAGTAGCCATTGATAGACAAATTAATGACGGATAAGACAGATGGCTTTACATCATGTGGGAGTTAATTCCCTAGTTTAACCATGAAGAAATCCTTTGTTTAATTCTGCCCTGGATCTCCCAACATTCAGCTTAATTGAACCCCCCAAATTATAATGTTATGAGGGAAGGAGAAAAACTTTTCTCTAGCCACTTTCTCCACACTATGCTTAATTTTCTGTGCCTCTATCATGTCTCCTGTTGTTTTTCTGCAAATGAAAAAGCCTCAAATTTTGAAATCTGAAATTTGATGATTTTGCACACAAGTCAAGGAGGATTGAACTCCCTGTGCAGCTGATGGGGGTGGGTGGGGGTGACAATTTTGCTTTCACTAAGTATTGGGCTGAACAAGCACCCGATCCACCTCCACATGTAGTGGGAGTGTCCCAAAATCCGACTATTCTGGACAACAGTCATACGAGAAATATGTAAAATAACCAAGCAAGTATTAGAAATCAAAGACCACCACGGCCAACCACAAATGAACAACCACACCCTAGGCCAACCCCAACCTCTCTCACCACCAAAGGAAGACGAGTGAACAGCAGAGAACCCGCACAAGCAATGCTGACACAAAACCCCACATATATTAAGTAAAATAGAAACATCACCACCCGACCCCACCCCCACCTCTTTCCCCCTATTCTTCCTAATGTCTCAACAAATGAAACCGATTTGTAATTTTTTTAAAAAAAATTGTTACAT
Organism: Podarcis tiliguerta; assembly: GCF_965153285.1. Taxonomy (NCBI): domain Eukaryota; kingdom Metazoa; phylum Chordata; class Lepidosauria; order Squamata; family Lacertidae; genus Podarcis; species Podarcis tiliguerta. The sequence goes on along the minus strand of NC_139544.1, from coordinate 27,860,324 downwards.
GGGGAAAAAAATACAAGAGAGAGAGACATTGCACATACCTTTGTAAATCAAGAAAATCTTTAATAAAAGTACCTTTTAAAAAAACACAAAACCAAGCACCCGATCCAGCTGCCTCAATCAAGCGTGGGACAGGTGGACATGATCTGGGGGAAAACAACTGCAAGAGCCAAATTGGGAAGCCTGCAGTTCACCATTTCTGATTCATATGCCCTCAAAAAATACAAATATATTTGTGAGGCAGGAATTGCCTTTGCAGAAGCCATGCTGATTCTGCTTCAGCTAGACTGGTTCTTCTATCTGCTTCATAAATTAATCTTTAATGACGCTTTCCACCAGTTTTCCCCATTCTTGGTTGGGGGAAAGGGGCAGCTGCTTGCAGGATCAAGCTGAGTACAGCTTTTCTTGACTGATTGAAAGTTTCCTTAGCATCTCTGCTTTAATACTGTACTTGACAACATCCTTATTATGAGTATTTCTGTTTGCAATCATCAGTTAACAGACTATGTTTACATTCATAATCATTACAGGAAGCTCTCAAGACAGTGTGCGGTGTGTGAGAGAGAAAAGGGACAGGAAGAGACTGCTGGCTACTCAAAGTTCGAACTTCTGCTTAATTCTCTTCCCTGTCCCCAATTCTGCCACTGTTTCAGATGTGCTGCAAAGCACCCATCCATTAATGGCAAGCCAAGACCTGCCCACCTGCAGTGCATATCACCTTAAAACATCTAGCGGCTTCCTCCTTCAACCACCACCTGGAGGTGCCCAAGAACCTTGAATAGTTTGATGAAGGCTTCCTCTGCCTGGTGCCCTCCCAATATTTTGCCTGCATCAGCCCCAGCCAGCATAGCCAATAGTCAGCAATAGTGGGAAATGGAATCTTTGTTGGTCCACTTACCCAGCCAGTCCTGATAGTCTTGCTGCTCTATTCCTCCTCCTCTTTCCCCCCCCTCCTGCTTCGGAATGTATGAAAACACTGGCTTCACTATTACCCCACCCCCTGAACTGATTGACAGCCCTGTCAGGCTTGTCAGCTTGAAGTAGGCCCCAGCTGGAGGCTTTGCTGGGTGTGGCAGATGGGACCATCAGTGGAGGAGGTGAGTTTCACCACCTGCTCAGCCAGACCTATACTCACTGCCACATTCCTCCTCCTCTTTCTTTTTTTCCTTCCTATTTGTGGAGCACCTGGCACCATTGTTATCTGTTTTTAGGCACCAGGCAAAAGCATTTCTATTTACTCAGTCCCTTGGTCTTTAATTGGGAGAATAACCAGTTATGTCTGTGGACTCTTTGTGCCCTCCTTTTAAGTGGTGTGGTATGTAGGATGCCATACATAACACAAGGGCATTTTCTATCTTGTTTTTAAATTAGGTTTTAATGTCCCTTGTTCTTTCTACAATATAACTTGTTTTGAGACACTTTGGCGTAAAAAGCAGCAAATAAATAAAAGAAATAGTCCGTAACGTCTGGAGGGAAGCAAGTGGAGAGAAGCTTGATCTGACACATCACAAAACACTTAGCAAAACCGCACAGGGGTGGCATGGTGACAATGGGAAGAGTCATGCTATGATGAGGTGCATCTCCATATTCTGCTTCCCGTAAGTAGAGGGAGCAGATTGCAGCCACTCTGACGGGCATGGTTCCTGTCAAATCTCTGAAGGGAGTGCACTCTCTGTTCCACAAACTGCAGACCTAGCCAAATATTCCTGGTCACTAGTTTAAAATGGTTGCTTTTTCATTTTGTTCACAGCTTCAACTTGTAGGTCTGCTCAGGGTACCAAGCTCAGAACTTTGTAGTTGCTTGCACTTTAAAGCTCCCATGTCTGAAGCCGTGCAAACTTAAGACTACATCAAGGCTGTACTCCTATATGCACTTATTTGGATGAAAATTCTATTGAACTTGATGGGAAATACTTCCAAGTAAAAGTACATAAACCTCAGGCTCAAAGGATCGCTTCAGACCAAACTGTGGAAAATGTGACTTGAAAGTGTGACCTGATTTCCACTCTACTGGATTAAAGAAAAACACAAACACCCAAAATACTATTTCCATCTCTCTCTCTTATTGCATTTCAAACAGTAATTCATGAAACATCTACTGTGAAAAATGAACATTTTTCTCCCTAAGTGATATTTGAAAATTACAGTTATGAATGGATTTTAGCAGTAGATAGAAAACCTAAACATTTTGCAAATTTCTTTTGTCTCCCTCAATAGATTTAAAATTGTTTATAGCAAATGTTGTTCTACTACAAAGCAGCTTTATGTGCTTCTGAAAGCAAATTCCTTTTTAAAAAATGCCTGAGGTGAGTTATCAAAATAAGGACACTAACAGGTGTAGATGCTTACTCCAGAATTAATTTTATCACACAGAGCATCTTGAAACACTTGACGCTTAAGGCAGGGTTATTCCCCAAAGAAGTTTCCTTTCCAAAGGAGAACATCAACAGCTTACAGACAAGTCACTAACAGAAATATGAAAAACTTGGTATTAATTATTTCATGCAAACTCTCTTGCATGGATTCTAAGCTTGTAAACTTAGCAGTAACCCTTGATAAATGTGTGGAAAGGCAAAGCATGTTCTCAGGCAGGAAAAATGTGGTTTATTTACTCATTCAGCAGCTGAATTCCAGCTGTGATACTCTACCTGGTGCTATGAAAAGATACTGCTGAGTCTCATGATTACGCAGCACAGAATATGTATTTGGCACGCACCTGAATTCTATATGAATTTATGGAGTAGTCCACATTTGGAATACCATGTGCAGGTTTGGTAACCTCATCTTAAAAAGACCTGGGAAAATACAGAAAGGGAAAACAAAATTACCACGTGGATGGAACTTTCATATAACAAGTGGAGAACAGGAATGAAGCCGATTAAAAAAATGCATGTTTTGAGGTAATTAGGAGACAAAGTTTTATCCCTCCTGTTATTAGGACTTGGAATCATTCAATGAAACTGATTAACTGTATATTCAGGACAGACAAATGGCACTTTTTCACACACCATGCAATTCATTTACAGAATGTACTGACATGAGTTTAGATGGCTTCAAAAGGGGATCAGACAAACTCATGCGTGATAAGCTCTAATGGCCATTAACGGTAGCTGATTGAATCTCAGTACTCAGCATGCCACTGAACATACAGCAGGAGAGGTCTGTAGTCTTTATGTCATCCTTGTGGGCTTCCTAGGGTTATCCCTGCATTGCAGGGGGGTGGACTAGATGATCCTTAGACCCCTTCCAACTCTTCTATGGTTCTATGATCCGGTTAACCATTGCAGAAACCAAAAGGCAACAGCCCCCTGCAGGTGAAGAGCTCAGATGGGGTGTTGGGAGATCCAAAGGCAGGAATTCCAAGTGAATTTATAACTCTAGGAGAGAAAATAACTTCTCTAAGCAGTCACCAATATTACTTTTAATTGCTGGCCCCAATCCAAAGTGGTCATTATAGATGCTTTCCCATCAATACCGTTATGCAAATTGTGGACATTTGCTCTCCCTGAGCATGGGAGAGTGGGGAGTATATGAACTCTTTCTTCTTTATCCCATAATGTTTCACACAGTAAATCAATTGTTTGTCATATGAGTTTAATGGCATAAATAAGTTAGGTCAGCATTTTGTACAGGGGGAAAAAAGCCCACAGAATGATAGATAATAGTAAGTGAACAAATAAAGAGAAAAGTCTTCATGTATTATGTAACAGGTTTTCACTGTGAACAAAATATTCCAGACTAAAAGAAATTATCAACATTAATACATACGATTCAATAGGTTGACTTCATTAATGGCATATTTGTTCATCAGCAATAAACAGAGACACGACCTGCATACATGTGCATATTGAGTAAGTCACGATCACCTGGCTACATAACCAGAACATGTTCGGGTCAAGTCTTCCCTGCAGATACATAACTTGTTTGGCATTCTTTCAAGCATGTTGTATAAATAGGCAATTTCAAAATAGTTCTTTTGTAAGAAACAGCAACACATCTCTAAGATAAAAATAATTTTCAAAATCAGCTTTCATGAGAAATGTAGTTTAAGAATACCTTTAGATGTAAATTAATGTATATACATTTTCCTGTGCATATACTATTGAATATTTCTCTCTCAAAAAAAGTACTATTTTAACAGTAAGTAGTGCAATAGAATCTGGTAAGCAGCCACCACGCAGACTGAATGTTCTGTAATGAAGAGTGTGGCATCTCTTTCCCCCCTGAGGGCACAAATCCATTAGCTCTTAATTGGTCCTTTTGACATCCACTGCAGGTTTTCTGTAAGGACTACATGATAAGGTCCTTAGGTGTACAGACTCAACTCAAGAGCTCCACTGGTCACAGTTTAAGAATATATTCCCAGCCACTCATTATGCAATGGCAATGTTTTGAAATGTAAACCATATTCCCATCTGCCACAATTTAAAAAATGCTTTCCACGCAACAGGGCACTTAACTATCAGGAGGACTGATTAGGTGAATCAAATGAAGAAACAAAACAGGTATATAAATTCAGCCCACATTGTTTCTTTTTCATTTGCCACAGTACTAGGTCAAGTGCTATGCTGTAAAGCCTTTTAAAATGGCCTTTTGATTAGGAAGCAAACAGATTTTAGTATTGACATACTATATGTGCACAAAAGGTGTTCACAGCCTGACACCTGAAGCAATATGGTTTTAATCTGATAATATTTCTTTCACTACTGAACGATACGGAGGTTCTCCACTAGGCTAAGTAAGTACAAATCAAGATTAGTGGCAATATAAAAAGTTAAAGATGCAATCCGTTATAAACCTGGCAGTATTTTAGATACAGGTATATTTTTTTTCAAAGTCTTGTGGTGGAATGATAAAAGTGTTAAGAACTTCTTTAAATCTTTGGAGCTCCAGTAAGACATTTGCGTTTAGTGTATATATGGCTTGCTTTTTAGGCAAGCCCTAGTCAGTTTGTTTATTTGCAGCAGGGTCTAATTACAGTTTTATTTCTTTTGGATGAAACACACAAATAAGTGCCTTTGCTCTGTTCTTCTGGCAAAATGTATAAAATATAAAAAAGAGTGATCTTCTTTGGATAAAAGGATGGGTCATGCATAAATCCTCAGTTAGCTTTTAAAAATTAACCAGAGCATGAGTTTAAAAATGTATCTTTTACTTATCCAGTCATGTGTGCCTATCATATCACTTACCATTTCACATTCATGCTATAAATGGACTCCAACAAAACTTCAGCTTAAACTAAATTTGAAGCCTTCGTCATAACTCTGTCCAACTTCAAGTGCAATTTCACTGATAAATCCCTTTGTACAGTATTTATAAATTTTCCCATTATGAATAAAAGGCAAAATAAATAAAGCTTAGAGAGAGGAAATGCTCCTTAGGTCTAGAGCTTTTTAGTTTTATTTTCCCCTTGAACAGATGATGGTCTCCTCAGCACACGGATTTGGCTAGCCAGGGTTGTTTTTCTTCCTCTTACTTGGACTGTGGGTAGGATCATGTTTCAGTTCTTGGTACTGCACCTGTTTAAACACAAAGTTAAGAGAGGAATTTCAACTCAACACAACCACAAGATTTTTAAAAAAAATATCCATGCAAAGGAGTAAGGAAGTATTCTTGCTATCACACCTACAAGCTATTTGAGCCCTGCACCCCAAAGGTCAAATACTTTTATGTATTGCTAGGAGGAAAAGCAACACAAGGAAAATAATGCCAGGAAATAATGCAGTATGGTGGCAGAAACTTCAGTGAAGTCTCCTCCACGGGATATGACTTTAAAAGTGAACAGTACCTACTTTATAAACTTCTTTACAGAATTGTAGAGTTTGAGGGGACCACAACGGTCATCTAATCCAACCCCCTGCAGTGGAAAAACCTTTTGCCCAACATGGGGCTCCAACCTATGACCCTGAGATTAAGAGTCTCTTGCTATACCAACAGAGAGCTCCCAGTTGTATAATGACATTCTCAAAATAATGTGGCCCAACTTGTCAGGAACATTAAAACTGCAGGTATCCAGGTGTCTTTCTACTGATGTTTCAGCTGTTTTAAACAGTTTCAAATTCAACCCTCAGTTAATGGAAATATTCATAGCAAAGAAAATGTTTTATATAAACAGACAACACACACTTTGCAAATATGATTTTATGTGCAGAGGGTGCAGCAGCCTTACATTTTTGAAAATGTCCCCATCATGCAACGAACTGTTCAAGAATAATTTCCACCATCAGCGAACGGTGGCGACAATTCCAAATGACCATCTTGCTGCTATGAAATACTGGGCAAAGTTGTCTGCTCATGCTTATAAGCTGGTACCTTCTGCTTTCATCTTCCTGTTTGCTACCACAGGCTATGCATGGTTGAAGAGAGGAGTGTCTGCCAAAACAGCCTGACACTACATTGTCTCTATATCTGGCACAGGGGCATGCCAAGTGGGATGCTTTGCCGCTGCCACCCCCAAACAGCAGGCCTCTGTGACATATACATAGGCCTATTTGGAATGCAGAACTAGTTTTAAGATATATATATATTTTTTAAAAACCCGCAAAAGAAACCTATGCCTATTACAAAATCAATAGACAATAAATAATGAATGGAAGCTTTTGAGATGCTTCCTTGTTATATATCTGTCTATCTGTCTGTCTGTCGGAACTGTAACTGAACGTATTACATTAAAAATTGCCAAAATGTGAAACTTTAGTATCATGTGCAAGTACAGTGGTACCTCGGGTTAAGTACTTAATTCGTTCCAGATGTCCATTCTTAACCTGAAACTGTTCTTAACCTGAAGCACCACTTTAGCTAATGGGGCCTCCTGCTGCCGCTGCGCCGCCAGAGCACAATTTCTGTTCTTATCCTGAAGCAAAGTTCTTAACCTGAAGCACTATTTCTGGGTTAGTGGAGTCTGTAACCTGAAGCATATGTAACCTGAAGCGTATGTAACCTGAAGCGTATGTAACCCGAGGTACCACTGTACACGTAAAATTAACACTGCCTGATAATAGTAATTAATGAGTATAAGATCAAAATCAAATGCATACCAGTTGCACATCTGAAGGAACTCTGGAAAGGAAATCAAGTACTTCATTGTTATCGATTGCATATGGACTTCGGAGCTTCTTTGTAAATTTATTGATCCCTAAATAAAGTGATAAATCATATTAATACATTGTCCAGTGGCTCTTACAATGATATTAAGACACAATTGGCTACAAACCCATTCTTGCCAAGTGCTCCTATTATTCTCACTTTTCTTCCTTTCTTGCTTGGGGCAGAGGGAATTTTGATTTTGCCTTCTGGTCCCAACCAGTAAATCAAATGAACATTTTTTTACTAACTAAAGGCCTCCCAAGTTTAGTGTTTAATTGAAACACCTTTTAACCCTCGCTCATCACATGCCATTCTACACTGCTGGTTACTTTAAAGCAAGACTAGCCAACATGGTGTCCTTAAGATGCTTTTGGACTCCCATCATGGCCAGCAAGCATGGTCAATGGTCAGGGATGGCAGAAATTGCAGTCCAATAACATCTAGAGGGCACAATGTAGGCTATTCCTGCTCTAAAATGCACACAAATGCACACTTCAAAAAATGTATGAAGCAGCCTGTGTAATATACATGTATCTTTTCTGTTCATTTAAAGGTGACCTCTCATTGCTAGTTCATAGGAACTGCCTCTATATATTTCCATTTGATAAAAGGCTAAACAAAAGAATATTGTCCTAAATGTGCTATATAAATTGAAATGCCACTATTTTTATATAAGTGGTGAAAATAAATCAGAGTTATATCTAGACAAAGCTACAGTTTGATATATGAAGAATCCTCATGGATACATGTTTATAGCATGATTAAGTCTAAGATGCTGGGCAAGAAAAATGTGTTTTGCAGGTGAGTCTAAATCTTTACACAGTTGTGATTTCTAACTAACCTGTCTGTTTCCATCATGTAGTAGCTTCATGATCATAAATACAGAAAACTACTGACAATATAACTCATCCCTTATAAACAGTTTGTTCTATGTGGCATAGACAGGTTTGGAGGGGAAGGAAAGGCTTTACTTACCCCAGACAAGGACAATGTATCTCAGTGGAGTGAAATACAGGATGACTGTGAACACACAGAGGGCAACGATTGCCAGCCAGCTCAAGAACGGAACAGTCCAATTGAATGTGCTGAATGAAAAAATTAACAGAAGTAAGGCATGCTGTCTCCTCCCATCCCTTCCTACCAACTTCTTAGCAATTTGACACACTGCCAAACTGAACATGGTATTGTAATGAAATGAAATGAGGAAGGGGAATAAAATACTCTGGGACCCTTCGGTTTTTAAAAATAGTTGCAAGGTTGTATTCTGCAGAAAGAGAGACTACTGAAGAGGTCAGAATGATTGGACAAATTTAGCCTGGCAGATTCCCTTTAGTTGAGAAAATGTCCCTTTGCATAACTAAAGAGATGGTGAAGTAGAGGTGATCTTGCTATGTCTTTCTTCCCCCTGCTTCCCCAGTTAGAGGTCATCTCCTCCAGCAACCTCTCCATCTGAAAGACAACAGTAGACTTGTAGCCTTGGAACAGAGTCTGAAATGCAAGACTTGCTCTCTACGAAAAACCCAGTGCTATGGAATCTTGGAGTCCCCTAAGAACCAAATGGCAGAGTAGGATGAGTGAACCTTCCATCTTATGCTGTTTCTGTATAAATAAACCTGATTTCACATACATGCCAGAAGTCGCCAGTTACCTTCATTCCAATAAAAACAACACAGGGCACACGTAGGAACCCCTAAAACTTCTCACCGCTCAGAGCTTGGTGAGATCCTGCCCCAAACAGGTCTGATGGCGGTGCCGCGGGACAGGCAGGAGAGATAAAACACAACCTGCTGCCCTTGCACAAGGCTCTGATTTTTAAACACACCCATTTTCATTGAAATCAGTCAGTGCTGCTTTCAAGTGAGTTCTTTAGGAATGGGTGTAAGTCTCTGAAATCCTTTTGATTCTACCCACCCCATCTTCTCAGGCTCTTATGCTGAAGTTGCCCAAGAGCCCATACAAATAACCTGTTTGCCCCACATCAGCACCTAATGTGCTCTTGCCATTTGGCAGGATGATACCAGTTATTCCCAAGACTGTCAGGGGCAGCTTGGCCATCTGCATGGTCTCTCTTGCCACGAAGTGTTAAGCATATGAACTATGACTCAGAATTATTTCTTCCTTCAGAGATGCACTGCTATTTCTGTTCTGTACTACATATTTTTTTGTAAAATCCCAATAAAAATTACAAACAGCGGCGAAACATGTATAATGTTATTTTGCAATGTACATCATAGCAATGTTTTTTGTCTAAATTAAAACAGGTAACCTTTCACAACTTCCTTGGGGAAACGCGGGCATGTGAACGCCATCTGAGAGCAACTGAGCGCCAGTGTGTCAACACTCACTTCTTTATTCTTTCTCCAAAGGAAGCCACTTCATCAAGGATGTTCTGGACACTGACACACACTTCCTGGATGGCATAGAGCTTATTCATAAATCCTTTCTTTTCACTGTCCTAAGGATTATGAGAAAGAGGCCAAATCAGCAATCAAAGGCAAGTTTTGCTGGTCATACTGGAATTATTACAGTTTTCCCTAGAAACACATGGAAGCCACCATTAAAATTTTTTGTGTGTGTGTGTATCTATCACACACACATTGTGGAATTGGTTATTTTCCTGTACTTTGAACTCTGTGCACAGAGGGCATATAAAACGAGTACGCAATAGTGGCTACCTTCATCTGTCACTGTATCAGTTTCTTAGATATATGTTCCAATAATTCAGCAACTTGGTTTATTATTATTATTATATGTTGAGGATGCCAATTTCATATCCTGTGCACTTTGGTAAGAGATAAGTATCAGTATATTACCAGCTCACATTTCTGAAATGCATTTTCTGCTGCTGACAGGAGTATATCTACATTTCAAGATAATAAAAGCTTCTTTGGTGAAGTAAAAAAACCAGACACACCTGGATTCTAAGGACAAGCACTTCAATTTTCCAGGGTTCGGCAATGTTTCTGTGCCTTTCCCCTACTGTATTAGAAAAGAGTGGTGGTATGTTGTTCTTAATCATGGGGAAGTAAAAGTATACATTTTGGAGATAAATTAACTTCAGTACTTGATGCACAATGGTTCAGTGCAGACAAAACATGGTTTGCCATCCATGATGTCAAATGGGCAAACATAATTGGCCAATAAACTAGAATGTGGAATCATGGTACAAAATGACTGATTTGGCAAACTAAGACTAATAAGACTAATTGACTTTCGCCGTTGAACTATGATATGCCTTACTATATCAACCGGCATTCCAATGAAGCCTAAAACATATTAATATGTGTTAAAGGCCCATGGATGTCATGAGCAGGATCGGATAGGGTTTTGGGAGGAGAAGCTTGAGCTCCTCCTGTTCCTCTTTCCTTCTTCCCCAACTTCAAAACTCTATGTCCAAAACATGGAGCCAAATCATTAGTTGGGATGATAAAAGCTTTATAAATGCACAGCATGTTTTAAACACACAACATGCAAACTTTAAAAATGTTCAGAGACCGATGACATGACAAGACCAAACTGCAAGGAGTATCATAAAAGTTATGTTCTCTGTAGTAACTGTAATAATTTTGGTATATACACTTTGCCACAACTTTGTTAATATATTCAGAAAAGTTTATCTGAATGTTTATTGTTGTTTTATTTTTATTTTTAAGTAATTGTTTCACGTCATATGCTCTACTGTAAGCAAAGATTAATATCAATGCAACCATGTTAAACAGTTTAAACATGAAAATGAATAAAAGCTACATTACAAAAAAAGAAAAGTTCTGTTCTGTTTCAATATGTCTAAAGGTCTAATACATAATAGTCTAAAAAGGTCTAAAAAGGTCTAATACGTAATAGTTTATTAAAATAATACTGGCTTCATTTTTTGCACCATTGTTTAGAATGAACTGGAAGAATGAATCATCAGTTAGCATTTAAGTACCCAAATATTACTGAACTAATTGTAATGATTCAATATACATTTGGATACTATTCATGCTTAGAAATTACAATGCATTTTAAAAAAAACACTTTGCAAGGGTCACTTTGTTTCCCTTGCTCCCTGTGAAAATACTAGCCCCAAAACCCTGTTCTTAATGATCCATGCCACTTGGATAACATACATCAAACTATACCCTGATATTTCCTAAGTGTTTATCTCCTAAGGAAAAACCTCATTCAGGAATCCTACATATAGTAAGCATGGTTGTGTAGTTGTATCCAAAGCTGTAGACCTCTAGGATATATAGGATTTTATTTTAATTACTCATTTTGCTGCTGCAGCATTCTTTCCAGCAAATTTGATGATATAAGAGGACCATGAAACAATTATTCTGTTCATTAACTACTAAGTAAACAATAATCCAGCCTCAAGTCACAACTGTTTTCTGTTCCTACTTATGCCTCTTCAGTTTAGATTCCCAGATCTAAGCGTATCTTGATTCATCATCAAGTATTGTGTGGAAAGAATGCTATCAGAATAACAAAAACCATACCCCTTTCTCATATCTCTAGAGCTCAATAGAGATTTATTTGGAAGATCCTGAAGCTATTTTTCTTTACAAATATTTTAACAAGACCAACTTGTACCTTCTTGAATGCACATCTGTTCTAAATTTTCCCCCTTAATGGAAAGGACCACTATACTGCCTGCATTCCCACTGCTCACTCCTCTTTGGAGCTTAAAGGAAATTTGTTGACATATTCTGAGGCAAGCATAGACAAAACAGCATAGGAAAGAGGAGGCAGCCAGAAGGAGAAGGGTTGAGGTTTGCTTAAACTAATTCCACATGCCCCATGAACCATTAGCTGTTTTTTATTTCCTGTTCCAAAGATTTGCAGAGAAAATAATCTGGGCTGGAGAAATGCTACACTTTTTCCTAGTACGCTGCTGTGTGAGCCACCGTCAGCGAACCAAAAGTCCTTAATAATCCATTTTTCAAACACTACTGGTATTTCCTGTCCAAACAAAGATGGACTGTAACTGGAATCAATTTTATCATCTGTATGGTTACAAGTGCCAACTTTCTGGAAATAATTGTCTTTTAAATACTGGGCAAAAGTGCAAACAACAGTTTTACAGCTATTTAATTTCCATTGTATGTTTGTGTGTGGTTAGTTTAACAAAAGCAAGGGGGTTTTTTTGTTTGTTTTTACAGGGGAGCAGATTGGAATTAAGTATTAAGAGTTATCAGGTTAATCTTGTTGCTTATCTGGAATTCACAAAAATCAAAAGGGATTCAGTGTGTGTGAGGTAAAAATTTGTTCCTTTAACTACTCTGCAGTAACTTTTATAAGGTGGTATAATATGCTACATAGCAGAATGAAATATATAGACCTTGTTGATTCCACATACTACCCAAATAATTCTAAATCCAATACAGTGCAAGTTTCAAGATGGGTGTTTCGTCAAGATTCTGAAAAATCTTCTGCCGTTTCGGTTACTCATAAATAAATCAGCAGGTCATGATTTCCCCTCAAAACATATTAATGTATTAAAAAGGTGAGAACAAAAAGTGATGCACATTATTTACTTTTGCCCTCTCCTCTGGGAGGCCAAGCAGGGCTCCTAATTGGCTGGCTGGGGTAGACTCTCCATACGGCAAACTGCTTATGAAATGGAGGAAAGTTTTCTAAAGCAGTTTGTGATATTACAGAAAGGCTACCTGCTGAAAGAAACCAAAACCATCTAGTGCAGGCTCTCTCTCCCCCCCCCCCTTAATGACAGAATTTGGCCTGCCTTACCAGATAGTTCACAAAGTTCTAGTCCTTTTTTCAGACACAGAGCATTCCAGAGAGTGACATACACCACTGAGAGCTGGAGGACCTGTTGTAATAGTCACATGCATATTTCTAGCCTACGATTAACGTCATGATAGCTGAATGAAGTGTTACTTCTGTTTGGAAGCATTTAATTCAGGGTTTGATTTGAAGATCTAGTCCCAGAGGCAGAATTTCTGTGGAGGGGCAGTGGAAACAGAATTTGCAGAATTCTATCAGCATGGCTTCGGAATCTATGAGTTCCTGAAATGGCTTTTGTAGCCATGGGAACTACAGAACGCTGAAGAAAACAATCAGAAATGTAAACAACCAGAGATCCCAGTCTTCTGAATCTGTAAGAAGGGAGCAGGATATATTCTAAATGCCATGTTTATGAAGATGCAAAATCTTGCTGCAAGGATTAAGTCCTTACTTGTTTTTCTAATTCTGAAAGAATCCTATGATTAAAAGTGTCTGAAAAACTGCATCTGAGATTACACAGTTAAGAACACTACTTTATACAGCTTTACTTTATATAGCTTTACTCAGAAGTAAATTCAGCTATGTTCAATGGGCTTGCTCCCTGGTAATCTGTAGCCTAAAATCTTGAAGTGCATCCTCACATCCTAACACACGGGTCAGGAACCTGTGGCGTCCCAGAAATCATTGGGACTCCAGCCCCTGTCAACCCATGTGGTCCATGTCACAGATTAACAGGAGCTGCTGTCCAACTACATCCAGACTGCTCCTGTTTCGGGCTCCAAAAAGCCACTCGTGTGCCCTCTAGCACATTTTAAGATGTCTCAAACAGACCTAACTACTTCCCACTCCCCAATGAATTGTTTTAGGCATGTGTGCTTTTTCTCCCTGTTGGGTTTTTTTAAAAAGTAAAAATCTTCTAGATGTCACCTTACGAGTTCATCCAAGTATGTAAATACATCTCACCTGTTTCTCAGTGGTTCCCCTTTTGCCTCCTATCCTGTTTGCTCTCTACCAGAGTTCAATATTGGAGGGAGTAACATGTTTGAAAATTAAGTCTTTGGAAATGGAATGCAGTTTACTTTCCTTAATGTGATATGGCACTTCAGTCAGCTCTATCTGAGTTTAAGAAAAATCTAGCAGCATTGTCATGCAAATATTTTTAAAAGTTCCTGTAGCACATAGCCTGGCATTTCATAGAATCACAGAATCTTAGAGCTGGAAGGGACTGAAGGGCCATTTAGTCTAACCCATAGCTTCCCCCTTTTTTTTTTGGCGGGAAATTCCCTTATTCCAGCTCCATTTCCTGCTGCTTCCCGTTGCTATCCCAGATTGTTAGATATCCCGTAGACTATCCTCGGGACAGGTGAGGCTGCTGATCTCTTATTTTCAAATCTGAAAGTTGACAGCTATGGTCCTACCCCCTACAATGCAGGAATCTCCTAGCAAGGGACATGAACGTGCTCAGGCTGGGACCCCCACAAATCACATCTTGCTAATGCTAATCTTGCTAAGATTTGTGGTGAAATCCTTGTTCCAAACTAAGCTCTTATTGTGTGTTTTAAACGCGTCACTATTTAGATCTCAGAGTAAGCTATCTGGGGCAGCAGGACAAAGGCCAGGACAAAGATGTGCAGCTCTACAATGTCTGAATCTACAAATTTGATATCCCCGTGTACAAATGGAGGAGTTAATACATCACGTAAATGTGATAAAGGCAAGCATTTTGACTGCACATCTAACACACAATGTTTCCGCAACAATGGCACTGTTTGGGCCTCTGTAAAAACATTTTCCTCCCCAAAATAGTACTTATGGCTCATTTCAGCGAGTCTCAAAGAAAATATCACCAGCTACAATATAAGAATTCAATGACAGCACTCATCTTCAGTATTTGTCAGGTAGGTTTTGTATTATTTATTGTCTTGTAAATAAAGTTTAAATGCTTTTTCCCCCAGCCTTGGTTGCAAACTATCTACCCATTTTCAGTTCAACAGCAGGGAATAAAAGCTGCCATCATTTGATGTCTTCCTCCCCCCTCCCCCCCCCCCGATTCTTTGTGCCTCCTTTCCATGGATTTCATTATAGCTACTGGAGGTATATATTGTCAGATCTAGGGCACAGCAATGCTAAGTAAACGGGGCGGGGGAGGGTTGTGAAATTTTTATGATCCTTGGAACAGGAGTGGAAGACAGAACATATTCAGCCTCCTGCACTTTCTCTCCCCCATCCCTCAAAAGAATGTGTGTGTGTGTGTGTGTGTGTGTGTATCTGTTCTTCTCAAGCCTAGTAGCTTGCTTCAACTTTATTAACACACACCCCTAAGATGCTTGCAGGTTTGCTGAAGATTAGATGGCTACAGACATTTTGTCAGATTCCAGACATTTAGGGCTGATTCACAAATGCAGGCATATTACTTGAACAGTTTTCATTGGGGCAACCATGTTATTCTGTTGCAGCATCAGCTTGGTAACTTGATTACATGGAATGACTAGCAGCTAAATGCTTCAGCTCAACATTTCTAGTAATGTTAAAATTGTATCTAACTCTCTGCTGGTTCATACACGCATACAAGGCATTGCTGCAGTTATCAAACAGTTAACAGGAATGTGTGAACAAGCCCTTGGGATGTAAGATGCACAATTTTAGCCTAAACAGAATATGATCTGAAATCTGTTCATGAGCAGAGACCCATATAATTTTACGCAACACGTTTTTCCATTTATATACACAGCCTATTCATTCCCACAAAGAGATGAATTCAGGGCATGTTCTGTATTCCCTTTACCTGTGAAATTTAATGGGCTCTTAACTAGCTACACAAAGAAAATTAATGGCACTAGCTTGCCATATACCTAATAAATGTCTTTTCTAGCTGCTGACAAAGGCAGCAAGGGCAGCTGGAGGTCTTAATATGATTTTTGGGCTGTTTGGATGAGGATCAATGGCACTGTAGACTGGGCAGGAGAGAGTTTTCTCTCTGCCCATTAGCCAATTTTGGATGAAGTTTAACAGTTATTAACAAAGCCACACCTGAAAAATAAATATATTCTGCAGTCTACATGCTTATTCTCCGAAATGTACCAGGTGAGATTCAGAAGGAATGCTCAATACACAACCACAACATATTATACTGAAGTTAATATGGAAGGCTACCAGATTTCCACTGGATATATTCATGCATTATCTATATGTATTATACAGAGCACTACTGACTTTCATTATGACTCAGAACAGAGGCAGATACTGATCTCTGACATTACACAGACAACATTCCTTTTTGGTCTTCCCCACCACAGATGGGATAGATTCAGGAATCGTTTCGTCGCTGCTGCAAAAAGCTTCAAGGTGAACTAGGTTTTAGAAAACGGATCCTTCACCAAATATGCAATGAATAACAACTTTCACTATATATTCTGGACAATGGGTAATATTCCTGTGCATGTTTCACTTGTGTGTGTATTATATCGTTTCCTTACAACGGCCATTTTCTGTTAGCTATGTGTTACGGAGAAATAATGGATATTCTCCAGCAAGGCTTAACCAAAACACTAGAGAAAACACTGGAAAAGTCACCAACGCGCAGTGCTTTCCCACCAAGTCACCGCAAATAACTGTAGTCATTGAGTTATGCTAAAATGATGTGAATATAAAGAAGTTCCCTTGGCAACCAGAGGCAGCAAATCCTGATTGGATGCAGGTTAAGTGTTTTGTCTGAAATCTCTTCACACTACAGGGAAAAGGAGCCGTATTCTTTGTTGCAAGATTTTTCATAGAAGAAAAGGGAGATACAAGGAATATAGTCCTCTCTTTCTTCCTTTCCTTTGGCAGGAATGGGATCTCAGTAGACTAGAAAATACAGGGGTTTGCCCTGCCTGGAATAAGGACACAGATCACAAGCATGAGAAGGAATGAGCTAAATACAAAAGGAGCCTAAAGAAGAAGGGGGAGGAGGGAAAAAGGCTAGAACACACTGAAGCTATGTTTAGAAGCATTAAACAAATCTTACAAATAGGCAGTCTATTAAATGGAGAATAAGAATTAGCAAAGCAGCACCAAAAATACAGAATGCAATGTTATCATGGATAAAGCTACCATTTGTTTAGGGACACAGAATAACTGCTTCTGTCTTAAGGGAGGAGTGCTGATTGTTATAGCTAGTGTAGCAGAGGCAGAGGCTACGTGGGACCTTCAACTGCTCCTTGAGTTGTTCTAACCAGGAACAAGAAACATGGTAGGAACAGTTGGGAACTTCCTCACTCAGGCCCATTCCTAACAGGTTGTATCTGCAGAAGGGGTAGAAATCCCCCATGTAAAGCGAACTCGCCTAATTTGCATTTTGCAAAACGATACGCAAACGGAAACATAGGCATACTTCAAAATTTGCCCCTTTCTGAGTTATTCAGTGCAGTTCCACAGCCAGGTAATGTGCAACGAAAATGCATATACTAGGGTAAAAGCATGCATATAACAGTGAAAATAACATACAGAAATGCATTACATTAGTCAAAAATGCATTGCAAAAATGTTCACATTAGGCAAATTGCATACAAAGAGGTGTAAGTTAGGAGAAATAGACACCCAAGTGGCTGATTTTTCATGAGAACCCCTCTTTATTGCAGACTGCTTTGGAAAGGTGAACTGAACTTGAAAAGTGAGAAGCTAGGAGAAACTAAAACTGAAACATTTGTCCAGCTCTAGTAGTATCCAAGGGTGGTTTTGGGCTAGCAGAAAGAGCTTCCACACACAAATGGCAAGGCACCAAATTTTCAGCAATCCCCCGTACCGACTGCAGCTCTCCATGCAATATCTCATTTCAGAGGATCCCCCTACCTTCAAAAACAGTTTTAAGGGTGATGCAGCCAATAGAGGGGATTGCTGGAAAGTAGAATTAAAAGCTTTGCATATTTGTGCACGTTATATAGCATTATCCTGAGCTCAATACACATACCAATGTCTAACTAACCCCTCCAACTTGATGCAATGTCATGATATCATATTATAATGCTTGGATGCCATTAGAAAGATAAAGGATAAAAGGGGGGGAGGGAATGCTTAAACTGAAATTATGGACTTATAATGCAAAAAAGGATACAATTTGTTTGGAATAGGTTTAAGTGGGCAATACACTTTACTGTTACTAACACTTTCAGCTAGCTTCATTGCCACTATGAACATCTTTAATAATAAAAAAGTAATTAGGGCTGGTTGATTTAAGAGGAAAGAACTCTAAAACTATGACAGTGATGACTTAATATTGCAAATTACAGTTTTTAGTACAGGTAATTTAGCATACCAAATCACAGTTCTAATTTCTTTCCACAGGGCAAAAGCAGAAGACATGTACTTGTGGGGGAGGGTGCGACACTGAAAAGGAAAGTCTCTTAAAAAGAAAAACCCTTGAAAAGATTAAGAAACGTAACCTACTTATTCACAAAAGTGCTCCAGCCATACAAGAGGGCTAGATAGCTCATCTTCTAAATCATATATCCAAATGTATATATTTAGAAGAATGAGTTTCTGAAGAATAATGGGAATGATGTATCCCAAAGAAATGTGTAAGCATACACACTATACTGATTTGTTCAAAAAGAAAGAAAGAATTGTTGATTATTCCAATGAAGTATTAATATATGAATTAGGTATCTTCTTGAGTAACTTCCACAATGCTGAGTAGTGAATGGAAACAGCCACTACAAGATATATAGAAACTGAAAGAGTGTTGTAATTTACCTCTACGCATATTGATACTCTTTTAAAAAAAATTACCACCTCGAAAATGCACATAAAGCATCTTGCCAGGTCTTGCAGATACCACTGATGGCAAGCAAGGCCATTTTGGGTAGAGATGAGTGAACTCCCTTCACTTAATTTGAACTGGGACCAGAAGTTATGAGCGTACATGTTCTGCCCCCTTCTTCAATTATTCTAAATCCACTTGCAATTGCACATTCCCGGTTCTGGGGGCAGCAGGCGGTTGAAGGAACACAGAGAAACGACTTCTTTCCTCCCTCGGTGGCTATAGTGCTTGCTTGTATATAGAATGTGGAAGTCACTGAAAGTGTCATATCCCAAACAAAGGAGTTACAAACTAATCTGATTAATTAGAAACTCCTTGGCTAAAAAGGCAGAAAGGTGGAAGGAGTGAGGCTGACTGAACCTGCCTGCCTCCTAAGTTTCTTTCTGAGAGGGCTGCCTAACTTCCTAAAAAAAGAAAAGTAAGGTCAGAGCCTGGAGCCCCTTGAAAACATCAGCAACTGCGCCATTGATCATCCATTCTTGAACATATTTATATATGAGCATGTTAAGAAGTTACCCCCCCCCCTTTTTCCTTTCTCAGGTGTATAGTGACAAAACATCTTAAGTCAACACAAATATTTTTGCAGAAAAACAGACAGGAAACAAGTGGGACGTACAACAAGATGTTGCCGTGTATCCTTCTTACTAAAAGGAATGCTCTTGTTTCGGGTTTTAACCAGATGTTCACACCAAGGAAGGCATTCTACTATTCTCCCCTGGCTGGTCACAGAACCATTTCTGAACTTCCTTGCTGCCATTCTAATATTCTGTGGCTACTGAACATAGTCCACAATAGTTTTGCCCTCTTGTTTGTCTGTGGTCTCAACTGAGCTTCAATCCTGTTGGCACTCACCATTTATTAGGCAGAGTGATTAACGTTATGGAATCAGAGTTGCACCATTTTTAAAAAAATACTACACCCAAACAAATTAAATAAGTCCCTGCCAGTTAAAATGTCATGAGATATGTAGCTTCCAAGAATAACCAGAACACACCTTTTTCCACAATGCAGAACCACCACAGAATTAGCTTGCATGGGAGCAGTTATTACTAATCTTCCAGTATATGACCCTATTTGGAAGAGTAAGAAAGCCAAAGAATATAGCACAGTTAAACAAATAAAACTTCAGAGAAGGAAAATTCTTAAGACCAGATCTAATTTTCCTTTCCTCCATGGCCATTAGTTCTAACATCTTGGTTGTTCACCAGCATGAATTACACCTATATAGCCAATGGCTAATTTCCGAAAAGAAAAATGTATAGGCATACCTCGGAGATATGCCGGGTTTGGTTCCAGACGACCGCAATAAAACAAGTATCACAATAAAGTGAGTCGCACCATTTTTTTAAAGTTTCCCAGTGCATATAAAAGTTATGTTTACACTATAGTATAGTCTATTAAGCCAGGCTTGCTGGCTGCAGGGGGGGGGGGGACCAAGCTCTAGCCCTAGCCAGGTCAGAAGAGGGGTGATGGCAGCAGGAGCAGCAGGCAGCAGGAGCTGAGCTGCCCACAACTGCACCCATGTCCTCGTAAAGAGCAATATCTGTAAAGTGCAAGGTGTGCCTGTATAAGCTCAGGCCCATCTGCAAGCCAGAAACTCTGATATGATGGGTGGAGCTGGTTAGTGGAAGGTTCGTGGGAGGTATGAACAAATACATTCCACAGAAGGATTCCTTTTCACCCCAAACCAAACCAGGGCTTAGTTCAGCATGGCAGCAAAACTGTCAGAGGGGAACAAAGTGGCAAAGTGACAGTGATCTCTCTACATGCTTGCATTCTTGTGCTAGACCATAATTTGGGTTAGCATCACATTCGAACTAAGCCACTGTGCTTATATATCAGAAAGTTGATCACTTGGAATATGGAACTTAAGTGCCAACTAAGGACATAAGCGGACATCTGAAATTGTGGGAAATGTGTACCTTTGGCAAAAGTGTCAGAATGCAACTGATGGGAAAGAAAGCAAACAAGGGCAAACTTAGTGCTGACCTTTTGTGTGTGTGTGTGTGTTAAGGAAACATTATCGTGACTAGAGATGGGCAGAGCATTATTTTTAACAAGCAGTTCATTTTTAATATTCTCTTTAATATTCCAGGGCTATAGTTTTAAAATGTCCTTGTCCAGAGCTTGGACATACAGTAATTGAAATGTTTAATTCTATAATAAATAATTACATAACCTCGTTAGATTCAGAAAATCCCAGCAAATATATTTCCATTGTGTTATTTTGTAAACCCATTCTTAGAACATTTATCTATATATTTCAGTACAAGTTCCCTAAATCCAGGGGCATTTTAGTAAAGAGAGAAATCTAATTTAGTTTATGTTCCTAAACAGTTAATAAAGTTAAGAACTGCCTTCAATATGACTTTGTGTTATACTTGGAATACTCAATAAATTGATCACTGTTATGTATATTATATTTGACGAGAGAGAAAAAGCTCCTTGCAAGAATCAGAGTAATGTATTCAATAGTTTGCAAACCCACAGTCCCAGAGAGACTAACACAAGTCCAAATGTGATCTCTCAATGCTGAACTCAGAATGGCTACTGCAAGTTAATTCAGAACCATACAGTGCTGCTTTTGATGTCAATTGCCTTAATGTGAGATCAGGAACGATTGCTGCATTATGATAGATCAAGGCTGCTTTCAAAAGTGATGCTTAGAGTGTCTTTTAGTTATTAATACTTTGAAGAAAATGTTAATATGGCTAATTCTGCATTTAACACAAGAAACAAGACATTTTTAATTTGAGTGACAGCCCCTAGAAACAGGGTTGTAAAATTTGTGAAGAGACATGGCTTTGAAGATGGGCATGATTAATTCCTTACTGTCCCAAGTAAAACCAGCACCAATTTAAGTACATATTGGGAAAGTCAAAGTTATAAGAGTAGCTTGTTTGGACCAAGGGGTTATGGAAACCAAACAATTTTTCTGTTATCTTTTATTGCATCTGATTTTTCCATCCCGTCCTTTCTGAAGGATTCCAGATCCAACCAGCGGGCATCAAATAGGTCATGGCCTTTACCATCACACAAGGCAGGCAGGTATTCTTATGTTGATGAGGTGATCTGGAGTTTCAAATTATTTGACTGTCTGACTAAACACTAGCAGAGCTGATCACACCCCTTAGTTTAAGCTGCAGGCACAGCTGGAATAGGTGATCAGAGGGAGGAATTTGCAGAACAAGCGGTAGCTACATATGTAGGAAATTGGAATTCTGCAACATTTGGGGCTTAGTCTAGCAGTACTGAGTTTTACCTATTGGGTTATATCCAATGTTATTAATACTCAGAGTAGGCCTGTCAAAATGAACAGACTCAATTTATTTCCATGGATCTACTCTGAGTATGACTGACACTGGTTATCACCCACTGATTTGAATTTAACCAACTGAATATTCAACTGTAATATTTAGAATGTTTTAAACAGGATAACAGCAAACAAGATAAGAGTGTTACATGGCACATGACTTGAACATCAGTGGAAGAGCAAGTCAGAACAATGTAATGCGATCAATGCTGAAGTAATATTTGAGTGGGCAAGATTATTTATCAGAACTACACTTTTCCAGCCACTTAAAAGCTCCTCATAGGCTACTAACAAACAGAAAGGTTAATTATTTTGCTCATGAGTCTACAGTTTCTTTGGGGCCGTCAAAGAGAAAACCCTTTTCATCTGAAAACCTATTTCAGGGAGTGCCCACACAGGCTTTCTAGAAGTAGTCAAGGAGTTATCCATTCGTTTTGAGTAAGAGGCAAATATCTATACCAGTTCTGAGGAAAGACACTTTTCATAATCACCCAACTATCTGCTAAGTGAAAACATATGGCGCAGTTTAGGCAAAGCTTGCCAAAGGTCTTTATTGAATGGAAAACAGGTGCTCTTGTTGTCTGCCATGTAATACCCTATTTACCCCCAAGTCCAAAGGTTACTGGACTAATAGTTGCCTTGTGGTAATCGGGGAAAACTAAGTTACTTGGCATGGTCAAACATCTGGGACATATTTTATATGCTTGCAACATATGCTTCAGCTTCAATTAAAGTGAGGCTTTGGCACATTTATTAATCTTTTGACTTTTATTCTATAAGGGGACCCACTGACCTCACTTTGCTATTTTACCAAATGAGAAAACAGAAAAGTAATGAGAGCTAGAGGTCAGCATCAATCAACACTGCAGAATTTACATTTGTTTTCTCTCAAAACTGTATTATACACACCATTAAAATGTGTGAATTCACTCTTGTTGTGTATTACACACAATTATCCATGCAATACAAGTCTAGTTTAGGGTATGGATGAGAACTAAAACTAATCCTTCTAAAATTCTGCAAATGTAAAAGTTCTCTTCCAAAAATACAGTGTCTAGTCTCTAGGAATGCTTTGCAAAATAATACTGTGTACATTATTTGCATCGAACTATAGGGTTACATAAACCCAGACACTTATGAACATTATATTGTGAATATTCAGTCTAAACGTTTTCCCATAAGAATAAATAGCACGGAATTCATATCTTCATGGTTTGAGTAGTTATATTCAAGAAGTATTTTGGAACCATTTTGTTGGATTCAGACTGCCAAATACCGTTCCACATAGTATGCTATTTTTAGCTTAGTATGGTTTGCTTGTTAAGTAATTTACACAAGACAATAAAATACTTTTCTTGATTACTTAGTAACAAAAAGAATGGGTCAATTCCTTAATTACTAAGTAGCTAAGATTTATTTAAACAAAGGGTATATTAGAAGTACTTATGTGTATACATTTTACAGGTGTTGCAGATATTTCTATGGATACAAAAATTACTGGACATTCCCATATAATATGCTATAATTATAATGAAATATGAACAAGAGGAGGAAAATACTCACAAATGGATAGCAGACCTACGTTTATCAGAGGAGAAATGCTTTTGAGTTAATATACAAGCTCACTACATCTACATGGCTGACCTTCACAATAAATCACATATTCTGTTGCCAGACATATACACTACTGAAAGAAAGCACACGTGGCTTTGCACAAAGAAAATTTAGGTATGACGTTATTTCATGATTGCAGCTTGTATCAAAATGATTTAAATGTGTACAAGGGAAAAAATGCTGTCTCTGGCTCTTGAATGTTAAGATAATAAGGAAATAGTCCAAATTTTCATCTTTCAAAACACAGACCTTAATTGTTCAAAGGGCTAACTAA
Source organism: Podarcis tiliguerta (assembly GCF_965153285.1). Classification (NCBI taxonomy): domain Eukaryota; kingdom Metazoa; phylum Chordata; class Lepidosauria; order Squamata; family Lacertidae; genus Podarcis; species Podarcis tiliguerta. The sequence continues at coordinate 27,836,516 of NC_139544.1, read as the reverse complement.
TCACAGTGAATTTTCTGACACTTGAAATGTTTAGTAGCTGCCAGCCTACGAATTCTTATAGCGGTACAGAACTGTACATCTCTACTAGCAACAAAGGTCAAAGGCATAAATTAAGATACTTTTTCTTTCTTTCTCTAGCCTTAAAAAAAGTCAGTGCTTTATTACAACAGAAGTACAAGAACGTTCGTAAAGGTCAATGTTTTCTGTATTTAACGTGAAGTGCTTTAAAAGAATCTGAATACTTTTCTCTATAAATGCCCTCACTTCAAAACTTAAAACACAACAAAACATTTATCTTGCTGTACTTTTACTTCCCCACAAACCAGTCCTGCCAACTAATGACATTGCTTCACTCTTACAAGGTCATTCTAATTTCCTCTCTGTGCCTCTTCCCTCCCCTCTAGGGACAACCATGCAGTCCTATTGCTTGCTTCAATAACCTGTATAAACTAGCTGTTATTTACTGTGGTGGCAAATCCTCAACCTGACCAGCAACCTAGGAACTGAGCAACATTCTCAAGGGCTAAAAGAGCTACCATAGTCCCTTAGGTTGATGCTGGGCTGCACAACACCAATCCCAAATCCATCTGTAAGAGGCCCACGAGAATTGTGATTATTTAAATATCATATGGAGTGAAACACGCACCAAACATTCTTCTGCCAAGTAATTCTCAGAAAATTATAGATGGCAATAGACCACCTTCAAACAGTGTGGCTTTTCTATTTTCACAACATTTCTTCCCACAAGTAAGTACAGCCCTATTTGTAATACTCAAGACAGGACAAATTTTTGTCCTTCAAAAACAGTTGTCACTGCAGTTATCTTCACAACAGCTATCAAGTTCCAGACAAGCTGAATTATTTTTGTTCCTGGTAGGAGGAAAAAAAATTGACCCAGCTCTGGACAAAAAAGGGAGGATTTATAGTCCTCTTTCCCTTCCTACAATATACACTGGCATTGTTAGGATGATAAACAGCTCTGTCCAATTTTCTGGACTAAAAACACTTCAGCTCCTTTTTAACTGTCTGCAAGAACAGTGTCATGTCTAAATTCTCCCATCCCCAGGTACCCAAGTGCTAGGAAAGATAATTACCTTGTCATCTCTGTCATCCTCTTCTTCCTCGTCCTCTAGCATGTCCTCCACTACCTGCAGACACAAACAGGAGTAGTTGTCATGAGTCAACAAGGTAGTGTTTTGTTCTGCCAAATCATTAAGCCTTCCGTGGTTGGAAATCTTTATTAAATATTTCCAAATAAATGCACAATAGGAAAATTTAGCCTACAGATTCAAACTATGGTAATACTCTGAAAAGCTTCGTCCTGTATACAATCCCATCAAGGTGGTGCCCTGATTGGAATGCTATGTTAAGAAAAAAGCAAGGCTCATTATGAATGTGCATGCCGAGTCCACACTTGTCACTTTGCTGCTGTTTGGCACTCAGCTAAGTCATGGTTTGGTTTAGCATGTCATCTGAACCCAGACTTGTGGTTTAGTTCTTCTGGACAAACCATTAGCAGTAACCTATATAGGACAAACCTTCGTTATGGCTCATGGTTAGAGCCAAAACTAGGATTTTGATGGCACACTAAGGCAAACTATGGCTTAGGTCAGCACAGCCCTAGAGCAAAGCAACCAGAAAGGAGTGAAGCAGCTGTGATCTCCTTTCCAGGACTCTCATAGCCCTGCCAAGCAATTGATCCTTGAACTGAAAGGAGATTTGCAATGATTGGGTGGAAACTAACATAACTAACATTGTAAAAAGCAAGCTGTACAACTGTATATATAGCAGACCAAAAACAAAGTAAAAGGTGGTCCCTGAAGGTAAAGAGTCCAAGGACAAGGACTCCTTAACTGAGTGCTAGAGCACTAAGATATACAAAAGGCACACATTGAGAAGCATAGAAATGGAATTGAAGAAACAGTAGATTTTTTTCAACCACTGAAAGATTGCGACCTTCACCTAACAGGACACTATTTGCATGTTGACACTGTATTATTTATAGTATTACTGCAGTTACTAGACAGTTTGCAACCATATTTTGCATGATCACACTATGGCCATATGGCCATGACCGACTGTCTGTTGTGGCAACAAGCTGCAGTGAGCATCAGGCTCGTTCACTCCCTTCTTCCCTCCCCCTGCTTATCCAGAAACTGCTGCATTTGGTTTTACTTAACTGTGCTTTGCCATACTATCAAGACAAACAAACTGCGGTTAAGATTAATATGGTTATTTCAAACAATCTTCAAACCATAGCTACTGGAAGCTACCATAGTAAAAATTAAGCACAATTCCAAGTCTGAACTAAGTAACATGCTGTAGTTGATCAAAAGGGGAAGTGAAAGAGCCCAAACACATCCTCCTGGCTGTAGGAAATGGGGAGACGAATGGAGGGCTGGGGAATGTGCAAACCAGAAATTCTCTATTGCTTGTTTTATGACTTATCATGACTTCTGATATATGTATTAACAGCCAATATGTACCAAGAGCCTTTGCATGCTTAACTCTTGTAACACAGTTTAGATTTAAGGTAGGTGATCACAACACTCTCACATGAACAATACAGTGTATGCAGAAGGCTAGGGTTATTTCTTTAATGTATTTCGCCTCAAAATTGTTTTGTTTTCATTGTTTTGGTTTCCAATTGAAATAGTATGCACGGCACAGATATATCTGATATGGACCTGTGATACAAAGATGAATAAATACTACTACTAACAATAACCGTATAAAATACCCTGGTTTCTTAAATTCTGTGTGTAAGAAGGCTTTTTAAAAATATTCAAAGTAACTACTACCTAGGTATAAGATTCAGGAAAATCTGTACCATAGGTTGTTTCTACACATGAGATTAATCCTAGCCATTTTCTCAGAACAGATTATAAGCAGGGCCATCTATGTGATTTGATGATAGAGAAGTTTGCCTATTAAACTGACTAGTCTTTGTGAGTAGTTATCTCTATTAAATAGCTGGGGGGGGGGCGAGTGCTAAGGCTTGCAAGAGAATGGATATACACAGCGTAGGCTAGAGAAGGGTCAGAAGACGGAAAGAAGTATTTCCCCTTTTAGAAATAAATTGTGGCAATGAATAATCTCCATCCCAAATTGGTCATTATTTGTGATGAGCAAACTCTCATTGAAAATCTATTTGGTCTTTTTACCCATTCCTTGATAATACTGCGGGGGTAGGTAACCTTGATCATTTCCTCCCAACTACTCTTGATGAAAGCTAAAAAACCTAAATAAAGCATGCCTGCCTCTATCCTTTCAGTTTCTCTTTCCCAGCCATCTCTCTCCCCATATTGCTGAGAAGTGGAAGGGAGCATAAGTGGTGATGGGAAGGTCTTGCTTGTCCTTAATAGGAAATGGAATTCATGAACATGTCATGGAGAAAGTAAGGAAGAACCCTTCAGCCGCATGCAGTGAAATTTTCCATAGGGGAACAGTTCAGGCCAGAGGCATCACATCTTCCTCTCTAAGCCAGACAGAAACTTCCCAGGCTTTGGGAAGGAAGTGCCAGGGGAACATTTAGGGGACTAGCCCAGTCCCCCTAGTCCACTGACCACACGCTACTGAAGCCCTTATATACTAGGCAGTGGCGTAGCGTGGGTTGTCAGCACCCGGGGCAAGGCAAGTAATTTGCGCCCCCCGCTGCACTGTCCCTCCCCCAGATAGTCCATCGCTCTCTCTCCGCACCGCACACTTGGCACCCCCCCCTCCACAGTGGGCGGCGACCCGGCGGCTCGGATCGGGTGAGAGAGAGTGAGCGAGCCAGGTAGGGGCAGAGAGCTGCGAGTGCGAGTGCGCCCCCCCGATGTTGCGCCCGGTGCGACCGGACCCCCCTGCACCCCCCACGCTACGCCACTGATGCTAGGTTTCTATGTGAACTGCAGTTTGGAAGTCTATCGAGTTGTGTGAAGAACTTATACAAATACTTTTTAGAGACCATTATTTTTACTTGTGTTTTTTTTAACGTTTCCCCCCATCCCTTTCCTAGCAATGCTTTCCCACTAAACAGCAATACTTCCTTTTATCCTTATAAGTTGAAAAGAGCAGCACAGGAGGAGTGCCAAAAATAAGAGTGTTAATGTAGCTTCTACCACTGTTTGTGTTGGAGCAGGCCATCAATGTTTCATTTTCATTGTTGATTCAAAGGATCACCTGAAGGTGTTGCAGGAACCAAAGTGTGGTTCTCAGGGGTGAGAGAACAACACTCCCTCCATCCTCTGCCTTTGGTTCTATCTTTCTGTTCAAATAACTCATGTGTTATTGGGGGCAATGCAAGTAATGCAGCCGACTTTTCGAGAGAAAGTTTATTCCACAGCATATACATTTCAACTGCATTTATTCTGTAGTTATTCAGGATCATTTCAGCTTTGCTTTATAAGGCACAGCTGTTCCTTCTCAGACCTTTGGATGGCATAGCATCTAAATAGTTGAAAAAAATATTATAGGGCAAACATTAAGGAAACAGTATTTTACTTAAGGTTTATGTAGGGGGGGGGGGAATGCTTAACATTGCTTCAGAATCTGTGCTTTAAATTTTGCTGTCTGCAACCTTGCTTGAAATCCAGCATTATTAATCAAACAAAGGAAAGGCACCGGGGAAATCAGAAAGCTCTAATGCAAGCAGTTAAAAGTGACATGACCTTCTGTAATGTCACTTGTCACAGATGTATATGACACATAGCAGTGGAAGATATTGAAAGAACCTAATTCCTGGTGCTGATCCATGATTATTATACGAATATAGATGACACTTAAGAGCACACATAAGATGGTCTCACATATTACACACGAGTTTCTTTATTGTGCTTACTGTTTAGCCATAAATTACACAATATGGCTCAAGAACCCTCTTCCCTTTCTGCTTTGCAAGGTATTTATTGACAAAAAAGCAAGACAGAATTATTTGTATGACAGCATTCAGACCATATATCATTTCCTCCTGCCAGAATGCAAGCATCATAGTATACACATAACAAATGCAACAGAAATAGGCAGCAGACAACATGACACATAAGTTGCTTAGATGCCCATATCCATCCCAACATAGCAGATATAATTGCAATTGAAATATGCAGAATACATTGAAATCATGTAATTATATAGGTAGAAGCAGTGGTGACTGATGTCCATTGGAACAGGGAAGATGGAAGGCAGGGAACCCAACAGTGGGTGGAGCCAGGTCCAATTGACAGGCAGAACCAACAAATTCTAGCTTTGTCCCCATCCTCATCTTCACTGTGTGAGAATAAGAGGGATGAAGCTCCCCACCCTGAACTGGTTATAATGACAAGTGTGAACTGGCTGAAGGAAGACTGAGGTTGACGGGGCAGCACCCCATTTGCCTTAATAGACCAGCCTTCACTGGTTGGAAGGAGACAGAAGTTCATCCAGTTTATACTCAGTAAGATACATAGAGTGTTGAACCAACACCATTGGGTCTCTGAGTTATTTTCCTGAATCAGGTATTTGCAACTGAAGGATTTGTTCTTTACAGGTCACTGGTTACCCTCCTAAAGTTAAAAGGTTCCAGATGAGACTCAGGCCTTTGTCTGACCCCCCACCCATGTAGCCAAGATTTATTTATTTCACTTAAATATTTATAAATTGCACTTTCATACAGTTGTAATTGAAATTATTCAACTCCCATTGCAAATCAGGTTTATCATCAAAATTTACAGACTTTCAGCTGTTTGCAAGGAGCAAATCAAACAAAAGCAATTGAAATAGCTTGACACAATGGATGCTTCAAGTGGTTTCCCCAAATTCAACTGAAATTGCAGGTCTCAGGTTTTAAAGATCTTGGGTTTTAAGGACCTGCTTGATTAACACAGGTTTTTCTTTTTCTTTTAAAGATGTCTAAAATGATTGGGAATGATTCCTGCCAAACCTCTATCAAGAAGGGGTTTCACACTAAAGGTCTGGCCAGCCAAACCTCAGGGGCAGGTGGGACCTGGTGCTTCACATCCATCCCTCTCCCTTGGCTGCCTCCTAGGTTTGTGCTAACTTCAATTCCCTACCACCCTGAATATACTCTAGTTTTGGCTCCATTCAATTCTGGCTTTATGTTTCCTTTGAATTGGCTATGGCAATCAAACTGGTCTTGATGGCCCTCAACTCAATACTTCCACTGGTGTTTCTCTAGGTGTTTCACCTTCTGTGTCATGCAAAGACACAAGGAGGGAAAACAAAACCAACCAAGTAGGCCTGCCACAGATCAGCCTTTGCAAACCAGACCACAGCATGCTAGACTACAAGCAGAAAGCAGCTCCCTGCAGAACGAACAGCCCCAGATGGTTCAAGCAACAGAGTCGACCTACACACCAAAAAACAAACAAACAAACACCCCAAGGACACAGTTAACTTTAAATTCTGGAGCTGACATAACTCCAATTGAAATGTAATACGGTTTAATAACCCCGAACCAATGGCACTTTTAAATATGTGAAAGGATATTTCACACGAAAAACATGTGAAAAGAGGAAAGTTTGTAGATGTGCAAGTGTGCTAATGCATGCAATGTTATATGTAGAAACAGACACACAACAAAATAGGCTCACTCCACATAACCGTCATATCTATGTTGATCAGCCCAGATTATTATGTAACCTAGCACATGGCTGCATATTTCCCCTGCATGTAGTCAGGGTTATTAGTATATTAATATTATTGTTCTTTGCAACTAGATTCCTGTTAGGTAGGGTCATATTAATATGGCAATTTTACAGAATCACAGGGCTACTTAGCACTTTATGGTCATGATAGTTAAATTAGAGAAAAGGCATTTGATTAGCTCTCCTTGTGACATCAATATGACTTAAAAGAACTTAACTTTGGCTAAATCATGCCCTACACCTAAACATATGGAATATGAATGCTATCAACATTTATTTGCAATCATTTTTCATAAAGAAATGTTTCTTAGGGAACCTTGGGTAACAGAAACTCTGTATGGACTCTTCACTTGGGTGTCAAACCCGAGTAAACCTCTGAAATGAATAAAATGCAGAATGGCCCTTTTTGTCACTTGGCAGTCAACACAGAAAAATGTTTCCCATACAAAGATAGGCAGTCCTGTTTTATTAACTGTTGTACCACCATCATGGTCCTGCACATATATAATAAGAATAGTGCTGACTTTAATATTTACCAAGAAGCTACAGAAAAATGCCTAAGTTAAAAAGCCATACAACAATTCTGAATAAATTGCATAATATAAAGAATGAAAGCTACAGAAAATCACAAGTCATGTGGGTATTCTCAATAGTTGAAAAATAATAAAAAGTGTAGGCATCTGAACTAGTGAAATGCTGGATAATTCTGGAGCACTCAGACATCATTCAGAGCACACCTGTTTTTTGAAAGTACACAGAAGTTAACATAACTTACCAAAACAAATATTTGCATATACTGTATATTTATTTCGACCTAAAATAATATGAGACCGTGGCCTGACACTATTTTTTTATTCAATAAAGGGAACAGAACTGGGTCCTGAGTCAATGTTTCTACTCTAGGGACACAAAGGGATTCGTGAGGAATCTGGAGCTGATTTAATTCCCTGCCCTCCCATTTGTCTCTGCAAAATCTAAACCACAATATGTGTCTGCGTGTCAGTTGATTTACAATGCTTACACATAATTATAATATAAAATTATTGAATGTGCATGGATTGAAGAGGATGTGTAAAACCACTCAGACTATTGCAGGTCATCTGAAAGTACTTTAGGTCAAGCTGAAGATTCCCTACAGTCAATAAGCCTAATATCAGAGTCTTATGTGGTCATTTTCACAACAGGGCATCTGCTTCTCTCACACAGAACAGTGGAGGAAGAACTTTTTAAAATGCCGTAATTGAAACAAAACATCCATCTCTTACAGAATGGCAGCTTCAAGATAAACATATGCACCTGTGGACAGAGCACAGGCAGGCTCAAGCTGCTTAAGCAAGGTATTGCGGTTACCAGGCTCACAACCTATGTAGGATGTGCTTTCCTGTGCACAATGTTATCCCCAGGCTAGGCATGTAAAGCCTGCTTCTACACACAGGTAGAAATTCTAGAAGGCATTTATAAACAATTGATGTTAATTGCATAGCATATCTGCAACAGTATTTGGAAAACCCATGGCAGCATGAATAAAACCAAGCCGCTATTAAACATTTGACCTTGGGCTATCTCATCTACCATAGTCATCAAGGTAACTGAACCATTAGATGTCATAATTAATATGATGAGCTTGCCACTAAAGGTTGAATATATTGCTCTACATAAGGCAGCAAGTTGAAAGAAAGCAGCACTGGTACTTTGCAGTGGAAAGACAGGCATCTTTATCTTTTAAGAAATGCTTTCAAAAGTTTCATTGCTTTAGTCTGGGAAAGGGAAATGTTAATATTGTAATTTTAGGCAGACATCTCATAGGAAGTGGGGATTTCACTTGTGATGCATTCAATTCATTACATAATAGCCTTGTATGATCAACGGATTTTTAAAACAATTGAGATCTATGTAGTATAAACAGGCACTACAGTAAATCCAACATAATTTGCAATATGCAATTTTAATTGTTAGCTTAATGTGCTCTTTATGCTAGCACAGTTAATACCAAGACTACTGCAAATCTACACTTGTATATATCTTTAATGAGTTCGTGTGCTGTTTCTCACATTTTTCACAAAGAACTATGCAGTATATTGAATGTTTATTTGAACTATGTCTCCATCTAAAGGATTTTAAAGTCCATTGTAATTTTCTTGTACACATATCCTCAAAATGCACATTTACAATTACCCATAAATTCAAGGGAGATTTCAAAGTATGCATGATTGGGATAAATGAATTAATATAGTTTATCAAGTGAGATTTTAGAATCATGGCACTGGGATCCTTGGTTAGGAACTTGGACCTTAGCAGTTAAGCATGTTTCACATAAACAGTTATGAAAACATAGTTTCACTTCTTCCTATTAATACCATTAAATACAAGAGAATCCTAACCATGTCTACTCAAAAGTATGTCCTATTGCATTCAATCGGCTAGATAAAAGGGATAGGACTACAGGCCTTAGTTGGGCAGCTCAAACCTATGGCACGACTTCAGAGTCTGAGGGCACAAATGGACTGCCCAGCAGTCATAATATGGATGGAGACATGCTTTACACAGTCAGCCTCAACCATGTGTTTACACCTTCTATTGCTTGTGGGAGCAATATAGGATTTTCGCCCTGAAAGAAGACTGCCCTCAAACATGGGGACTGCCCTGTTTGAAAACTAGCCTTCAGTCATGAGAAAAACACTGCATAAACACAGGAGGTGAGAGTTGAATTGCTCTAAGGGAACTTTAGACAGTGTTCTCGAAGCTACAAACATGAGTCTGACCAAACTGCGGGAGGCGGTGGCAGACAGGAGTGCCTGGCGTGCTCTGGTCCATGGGGTCACGAAGAGTCGGACACGACTAAACGACTGAACAACAACAAAGGGAACTTTATATGGGGGGCAGGGAAGTGTAGTGCATGAATGAGGAACTCTGTGTGAACTGCAGAACCAAAGAAGTGTAGGGACTGGGACTTCCTTATTTGCATTGCAAAGATAAATGGGGAAGGCCCATCGCCATCCTTTCTGCATAGAACTGCATCCTAATCAAATATTTGATTTATTAATTTGATAACTACCTTGAGATACCAGAAAAGCTGCAGCTTATTATGATAAACTGAAACCCCTCCCCACAAATGAATAATTTAAAAATAGTGTTCAACTGAGAAGCTGTGACCCACACCTGGGCTATATCAGTGGCACCACTGTTTTGTGTTGCAGTTTCTATTTACATTACTAACAGAATGATAAAGAAAGAGTGGCAGAAACTTAGGGAGAAGACCAAAATATATAACAGTTGTTTTATTGTCGAGTTTCAGAACTGAGGGTGGTGGTGACAGTTCAAAAACACATAGTGAGCTTTTGTAATTAGAGTCAAATATCCCTTTCAATTTCAGCTCAGCTCATAAATACTTTTGACCTATTCTAAGTTGAGTTCCATTCTGTTTCCTTTTCTCCAAGACTGACCTTCTAGAACAGGCATAGGCAAACTCCAGCCCTCCAGATGTTTGGGACTACAATTCCCATCATCCCTGACCACTGGTCCTGTTAGCTAGAGATGATGGGGATTATAGTCCCAAAGATCTGGAGGGCCGGAGTTTGCCTATGCCTGTTCTAGAATGAATGAAAGGGAAAGAGGCCACAAAGGGGGGAGGCCCTTCACAAGCCAAAGAGCTTTATCATTAGGAGAAATAAATAGAGTAGAAATAAAGAGAAATAAATATTTCTAAATAGAAATATCCCTATCTAGAACACGCTACTGAGGTCCTTCCTCGTAACTCAGTATCACCTATGTAATACACAACAAAGACTGTTTCTTTGAGAAGCTGAGTTCCAAAGAAGATGTTCCACAACTGAAGAAGCACCGTTCCTTGTCCCACAAGGCAAACCCCTCTCCATCATTTATTTATTTATTTTATTTTTATAAATTGCTGTAAAAAGGCAACCTTTTTGTCTCTAGGCTGAGACAAAAAAAGATTAATGGTATTTGCTCTTGGACACGTAGTAACACTCAGAAATAAAAGAACATTTTAAGCCATTAGAAAATTAGTTAAAAATACTACAAAGTAGAACAAAGCATACATATAGGTGGAAAATGTTTCCCTGCCACTTAAAAGTGATGAGATAAGATTGGTCCATCTGTCATAATCAGACAGCAACTTGGTGAATAATGTCATTGATCTGAAGCATTATTACAGACTCTCATGCTGGAATTGATTGGGAAACTGAGATTGTTATGTAGGAGAGGCATTCTATGGGCAAAGGCCTTCTGAGATGCTGCATTTTAATTTTCTTTAATGCATATCAGCATGTTAAAGAGGAATAAGAACAGAAAAGGAAGCTTGGTGAATCAAACCAATGATTCATCTAGCCCACCTTTCTGTTTCCTATTCTTGACTCCAGGAAGCACATGAAGGGTCAATACGGCCACTGTGGCTAACAGCCACTGAAATATAAAGACAACCTCCATGAATTTGGGTACGTTGGGCCAATGAAATGTTGGACTCAGCCCTCTACGTACATGTGCTCCAAGGTACAGGTAACTTGCAACTTATTGTGAATGTCAAAATAACCCCTTAGAACCACCCCTGTAGGGGTAATCTTACCTTCCGGAACTAGTGCGCTGAATGGGTCTCATCCCCCAAGAAAGGCCTCCTAAACCCCAGTAAGCAAGGTGGAAAGCTTAAAAACTCTTTCCACACTGGGAATATTTTTAAATTCTCCACTTTCCTTGTGTTCAGTTTGTGTGATTTCAACTGGCCATCCATCAGGTGCATAAAGTTGAAATTGTGTAAGTTAAATGCACCCAAGCTGCAAGTTACCTGTACTCATAAATGCTTCTAATTGCAGCAACCATTTTACACGCACCCAACTGACACGTGTCCGCCTACACAGGGGTCTTTCTGGACTCAGAAGAAGGCAGAATGGTGGCAGAACAGGGTGGGCTGCCAACAGGGTGTAATCTGCCAACGCGTGCAAGGATCAGGAACTGAACCCCTGTGCAAAATGGTAGCTGCCTGTACATAATTATTATCTACCATCTATTAACTGGACTTCAGCTGGTCACTTATTGCTGTGTTTTATAAAATTAGACCAATACTCTTTAATAAATATGCATTTGTTATTTGATGTGCATACAGCACTGTTTTTCTGTCAACCGGAGCCATATATTCTCATGTGCTTTTAGTTTCCCCTTGCACTTCCAAGTCTAGATTGTGTTGCCCTGCCACTGTCAGTGCTGTTGGGTTCCCAGACTCTGCCCTGAACCCCACCCATTGTCCCCATTTTCATCAGAGAAGTGCTGGAAGGAGGTACATGCCAAGATTTTATGTTCCAGCATCTACAACTTTGCACCAGGTCTCTGGTGTTTTTCACAGTTTCCTTGCCCCCGCAGCAAAAAAGCTTAAGAGATGCTTACCGTATCACGTTGTCTATTATCTTTCCCTGAAATAATCAGGAAGTAGTTCCACACCAACAGTAGCAACAGTGTCAGAGGAATCATGTACAGCTCAAAATTCCAGGTCACAAAGAGGAACAGCTGGAACCAAAGAGAACGACAAGCTATTTAGATTTCCTTGAATGACAATATGCAAAATAGAGTATTATACACTAAAATTTCCCATTTCTGGCACAGAAAAAAACTATTAAACATGTCCTTAAATCTGTTGCTTTCAGCAGTTCTTACACAGGGCAACCCACTTTTTCTCAGGCAAAAAGAAAAAAATTATACTTTTTAAAGCCTAGAGTTTAGACACCGTTTCTCTCATAGCGGCAGAGCCACCTGTGAATTTTGTAATTTTGGCAAAGAAGTGTCCCAAAGCTTCAAGGACTCACGCAAGACAATGTTTTCAATGTTATTAACGTTAGTAGTAGCAGCAGCAGCAGCTTGCCACCATGATCCTTCCAAGGATTCATGTGAGGGCAGTCAAGTATTGAGAAACTTACAGGCTTCTTGGGAAGTGTACTTTAAACAGCACAGGTTTAGAAGTAAAAAGGAACAACTGAGACCAGCATTTGGATTACTACTGGGATAGGAAAATAGCTTTGGCGCCCTAACAACTGAGCTTGGATAACAAAGCAGACGCTAGCAAATAAAACTTGAGTCTTCTGTAGCCACATTAACACTAAAGAGATTATAAACGTTACAGTTCATTTGTTCACGTAAGCTGATATAAGGAATCTTTTCAGAAGTGAAACAAGGCACAAGTATTTGAAAACAAATATCGTCCCCTCCCCAGTTCACTGTAATTAAGAACAGATTAGTCGATTAACAAAAATATTATAATAACTACCAATCACACAGTAGACTTAAAGAAGGAGACTTAAAAGAAATGTTTACTTGTGTTAAAAACATATTTTCATGGAAAAACCCACAAGGCAGATTCATTTTATTTTAAAATATTACTGCTTAATATATAAATTTCCGCAAGTGGTGTACAGCAAATGAGAAAATGTATTACAAACATATACAGACGCTATCTTAGAAGGTATTCTTCTGACTCTTTTTCAGAGAAGGTCTCTTAACATGGTACCTGCCATGCATCTTATTTAAGGGTGACTTTTATTTATATGCAAGTTTCTGCAGATATAATCAATGAAGTCATCTATTAAAACTTATGGATAATTAATTAATTAATATAACACCTCTGCAGTGGTATAAAGCAGATTATAATCCTAAAATTATACTACTGCCTGTTTATGAGACAAAATTGGAGGACATCTCTTGATAGGGATGATGCCTCCTTGGACAATGCTTTCAGTGCAAAGGTTCTCCAAAACACTGAGAGGAACAAGGAATGGGGGTGGGGGGCAGAGGAAGTCTGCCTTGGTTTAGGAAACTGCTCTGATATGTCCCTTGTCAAGGAATATTCTCCAGGCTCATCTCACAAAAATGTAAACGTGTTCTTACTATGAATTTCTGTTTGGAGATCTAGTATGTTCCACCCTCCACTCCTGCCTCTACCGACAATCTTGCATGAGTGTGGGTTATGCCTTCTGTTGCTGCCTTACATACTGTTAGGGCTTCCTTTCCCTTCCTTAGGTTTTTGCTCCTTAATTGAGATTTCTGTCTTTTCTTGTTAGGGCAAGTTCTTTTGTTACTTCTGTCTCCTTTGTTAGTTCTCCGTTTTCTTTCCTGTTATCCGTAGCGTTGTAACAGTTAGGTTCCAGTCATCAATGTGGTTCCAGTTGAATAATCGTTTAGGGGTCGGGGAGTTGTCCACTCTGCCAGTTGGTCTGGTGAAAGAGGATTCCTCCTCCTCCTAGAGAGGAGGCAAAAGGCCTGCCTGATCTTTCCAGTAGAATGCATCATCTCTATCAAGGAATGTCCTCCATCCTTATTTCCAAACAGAAATTCACAGTCAATGTTGCTGTTGTTGTTGTTAACCCACTCTTCACTGAATTCTTCAATTCCACATTGGGTAACAACGAAATAAATAATAATAAAAATAATCAGAAAAAATACAAAACATACAGAACCCATAAAAACAAGACCAATAAATGTAAAAAATTAACAGCTACGTTTAAAAAAAAGAAAACAACTCCATGCACAGATGACTTGCCTCCTTATGAGCAGTCATGCTTCACCCTTTTCAGTTACTACCATAAAGTAGACCATAACCTATGAAGCAAATAGGCGTTTAAAAAAGAAGGGAGTGTAACTGCTATATCCTTTATAACACTATGGAAACGTAGGCATAATGTGGTAGTCTGGGTTCAGATTCATTTTATTATATTTCTGGGAACCAATGATCACATAATTCTAATACATTTAGAACATCCAAAATGATCCGCACCAAGCCCGAGTCCAAAATAAAACCATACATGCTAAAATGTATAAAATGGAAAAAATGTATAAAATGTGGGAGTCTAGACTCACAAAAAACACCCTTTAATTCTTAAAATTGTAGAATGATTCTTGTCCAGCCATTTTAAACACACCTGTGCAAATAGAAAGCTACCTTGTTTTTAATAAGAGATAAATACACAGGACTGCATTGTTGCTGGGCAACCTAAGATTTCAACTTTAAATGAAGAATCACAACCAATGGAGAAAGAGCTAATAATAAAAGATGCATCATTTCCATATATTTAATTACAACATCTTTGAGAAAAAAATGAAATAAAATTGATGCTGAAACCATCCACACAAAGCACTTGATTCAATCTTCTATGAGATTAGTATCAGCTATTTTTTTAGAATTTGTGTTCCCTTCTTGCAGCTACATCAGTAAACCTGGTGATGATCATGCAGTCAAACCAGATATGATTATACAGTGACATCACTGGAGTCAAACAATGCCTGGAATACAGGAGGAGGGAATAATAGCTCATCTGGGACTCTGGGTGGGAAACGTTTTGATGCATGATGCAGCTGTGGTGGGTCCAGGTAGGGCTTCATCATTTGGTGTAGCAAGGGGAGAAGATGGTTACCAGCTACCATTCACCCCCGGCCACAATGATCCTCTCAGGTATGGGTGGGCAGCGCCCACAGAGCCAATCAGTGGCAGGGGCTTGGGAGCTGTGCACAGCCTGTGCTTGGCCTATTTAAGGTGGCAGTCAAGTGCAGGTCACCCACTTGGCTGTTTGTGGGGTGGGGGGAACAATGCCTGAACGCAGTACAGGAGGAAGGAAGGAATTCCTCTTGCAGAGGCACCTGAGCTGACATTCCATCCAGCCATTATCCCATGGCAGTGGCTGCAAGCTCCTCTCTGGGAGCCTCCATGTGTCATGCAAACTAGGCCTTAACATAATTCTGTCAGCTCAACCCACTATAGTGGCAATTTTTGCATCTCTAAAAATGTCTCTATTGTGAGATTTTTCTAAAGTACTAAAAAAAGTGTAGAATAAGGGACATAGTCTTGTGGCACCTTAAAGACTTAATGGAACGTACAGTGGAATAGCTTTAGCCTAATTCTCATTGGATTAAGAAGGTTCTTGCCTATGTTCAAAGCAAAAAGATCTTAGCCACTTACAGCAAAAAAACATATTCCTCTATCAAAGATCGTGCTACAGTTAAGTGTGGTAGGAGTACATCACCTTCATAGACCTGATGGAGGCCTTTGACCTTGTCAGCCAAAAAGGACTCTTCATACTGCTCAATAAGACAGGATGCCCACCTAAGCTCCACAATATAATTGTGTCCTTCCACGAGAACATCCATGGCACTTTCCAATATGATCGTTCATCTTCCGATGCTTTCTCTATAAAGAGTGCTGTGAAACAGAGCTGTGTTTCTGCTCCAACTCTCTTTGGCATATACTTTGCCGTGTTGCTCTGTTATGCCTTCAGCTCAACTGAAGATGGTTTGTACTTCCATTCAAGGAACAACGGGGGTCTGTTCAACCTGGCACAGTATTTACAGTGCACTTCCAGGAAGCTCTACAGCCCAAGCTGTAGATGATTTTGTTTCCCTAGATTCCACCATAACCAGCAACTTCTCCATCAATGCTGAGCTGGACAAGCATATTGTCAAAGCAGCCACAGCAGTGGCTCACCTCTTGAAGAGGGTTGGGGAGAATGTGATGCTAACAACCAATACCAAGGTAAAGGTCTACCATGCTTGTGTGTTGAGCACACACTGCTTTATGGAAGTCAGACAAGGAATTAGTGATACAGAAAGCTGCACCATTAATTTGGGCTGCAGATAGAGACTTTTCCTTCCTCTTTTTTGTGTACAATGCAATCCTCAGTTGAGGGGGAGCGAAGTGTCTCAGAGATCATCATCATTATGTGAATATTTACAGATTTCTCTGTTAAATATGCTGTTTTCACTTCTGTCTGACTTTTGCCAATATGAAAGTTACTACAGTGGCATGAATTTTTCATCGGTAATTCGTGGACTGCTAATGTGATGCTTGTATCTACAGACTCTGGGGCTTGCATTGTGGAATTGTCAGTATTTTCAAAGCAAAGTCACAGCACTTTCATCTTTAACTTCTATAAAATGATGTGAAATGTCTTTACACGATTGTAAGTGGGGAAAGGGAAGGGGTGGGAACCCAAATTTATATTAAAACAAGAAATTCTGCAAAACTTCTAGGGCCTTAGCTAAAAGCAGACTTCACTGATGTTGACAAATCTGCCAAGGTAAATTTGTTTTGATTAGGTGGCTCCATCAACTTTGCAGTTCTTCATGTGGAATATCTCCAGTTAATGTTTCATACTAAAATTGGATAAGCCGAAGAACATCAAATGAATCTTGCCTAATACTGGAAGGAAATTTTATGTGTTTAGTTGTAACATAATGGCCACTTACCCTGCTCCAGTGGACAGTGGCTGCAAACCCTCGCGGGCTGCCCTCCATTCCCAGGGCTGCAAGGAGTCAAGTCCCAGGAACCAGCTGTTGCAAATTCCCTGTCTGATCGCATTGCAGGGTGGGATAGCCCTCCTAGTCTAAAGTTTAAACTGGCCAATCATAAGCAGCCGATTGGACAGAGTCTGGCCAGTGGACCTGAGCATGGAAGTTCTTGATCTGGCCCACTAGCTAAGGATAAAAGCCGACTGTGCCTAGCGCTTGAAGCTCACGTTGGATCTAACTTTCTTCTTGACTAAGCCAAGATCACATGCCTTAATTGACAACATCAGGTATAAGACAAGCATGAACTTTTCATGTAAGGTTTAGTGTTTAATATTGTAAACCAGAAGTATTCTGTATGTGGGTTTTTTTTAAAGGTTTCATTCTGTTCCACTTGCTATCAATATTTAAACTAAAGTTGCAGTTTTAATAAACTGCATTTATTTTATTCTTAAACTTTTCATAGAGTTTTAGATGGCTGCCAGCTTCTATATAACGAAGTGCAATATAACACTTGATACATACATGTAACCTTTCATTATTGTGAAGTTTGAAGGGGAAAGTGGCTACCATGTTTAAAGAAAAAGTGCATTGGAACATGACTTGAAATGGGGTGAGATTAAATGCTTTCCAAATTTCAAATATTCCTCCTATATCTTCTCGTGCCACCTGTAGCTACCTGTTTTGAAAAAGATAGATAAATCTTTGTTTACAACAAATTGAGAATTTCTATAGCTCCCTGCTTTGGAGAGAGGAAAAATACTGGTTCAATGACAAAGGTTACCAAGTTATCAACATTCCAGAGTTTTTGTGTGTTGGAATCCATTTGTCTCTGGAGACAATAGAGGAGCCCATCTTTGGGGGTGAAGTCAAACTGTTGGAGAGTTACAGCACCTGCTGTGGCTGTAGAGACCAATACGGGAGAGACATGCTTTGTTGCACTGGGGCAAATGAGCTCTTTATAAGTAAGATGTCAGAGGATAAGCCATCATACTGGATGGTGCCATGCATGTTCTTGTGGAAGGACACAACCATGTTGTGTATTGCTGTTCTGGCAGTGTTGATCCGAGACCACACTTTCTGATTTGTGCCATGGGTTCTCTTGATATACTCCTTGATACAATCTTAACATTTACATAAGAAAACACTCAAAGACACATAATTTTCATATGCATATGGTTGGATAAGAGTCTATTAAGATATGCTCATCACAGCAATTTCAGGTAGATGATTTCTTCAAAGAGTAAGTGATCTTCCATACATTACTAAGTTGACAAACATTTTAAAGAATCCAAGTCAGTCAACGTGGCACTTAACTGCAGTTCAACACTCATTTACTCACTCAGATTTACAGTCCCAACCAAGAGGCACTGGCATTATTTTTCATGGTAGAAATACACTAGTATCAAATTGCAGCTGGCTTGCATTAATGACTGGATCAAATAATGTCTAAGTAGTAAAGGTTTCAGGTTCATTGAAGCTTATCTCTTTTTAGTACTCAATTTCCCCCAACAGAGTTGCCAATTGTTTCTTGGGCCTTTGTCTTGGTCATTTTACCTAGCAGACCATTCTGTACATTAATTATTTGCTAAACGAACACATTACTCTTATAGCCCATTCTCAATTTGTTTTTTGCTTTATTATTATGTACGCCCTGAAAGTCAAGTTATATTTTCAATGTAGTGCTGATGTGAGGGGTAATCACAATCTATAAGAAGTTATTATGTAATTCAATTATGTCCCTATTAAGCTTTCGGAAAAACCCTCTCATTATCCATGCCTTTCAGGTTGGAGAGCTTTCTGATTCTTTGTGGCTTGTAAAGTTCCTTAACAATTGTCCAACAAAGTTACAAAACTTAAGTGCTCTCTTTAATTTAGAAGGATCCTGATGCAAAGCAACATTTTAGGTGTTTTTTAAAAGAGCACTTTCAACAAATTGGCGGCACTTTTGTATTCAAGAAAGTAATTGTTTTATGGCATCATACACTGATTTAGTTCCAAATTACAAAAAAAAGATAGTTTCAGGTAAAATAAAAAGCTGAAAGTCATGAGCACAAATCTGTAAGCTTTAGCCTCCAATTTTCAGATTCATTCCTGGGGGTGGACATGCTTGAACAGATTCTTCTGGCTCTGAATGCTTACTTGGACATTCCATTTGAAACTCATGTAAGGTGCTTCCAATTAAATTGTGTTTAATTTTTACTTACAGCATTTATTGTTTGCTTAATGTAAAAAATAGTGTATGCCTTGGATTGGTCTGTTGAGTCATTTAGGTATTAAAACAGGGCCTGCGTTAGCGTTGAGTCAGAGAATATTAACTTTGCAAGTCACTGATTCAGTCAACGGCTGCAAATAACTTCAGTTTTGGTGGCATACAAGTTTTCACGTAAAAGCCTTTGCTTTTTAAGTACTTTACTATTCAAGAATGTCACCTCTCAAATTACTGTTTCGATGCTGGAGTTAATTTCTACATCTGCTTACTTGACATTTCAACATATGTTGGCAAATATTCTTTACAATAATAAAGCAGAAAAAACTAGAACCCTTTTACATGCTACATATAAGTGGCACATTAGCAAAGAATTTGACTCAGAACTACACGGCAGTACATTTAGCCAGTTCTGTCCAATTCTGCAGCTAAATTTATATGGAATATGTTCTTTATAAAAATACAGCTAGACAACTCTGTTCCTCCTCCCTCTTCCCTCCTATCATGGAACTCAGGGTGGCATGTTTTGGATGTTACTTCCAGGATCTTGCCAGTCACTGGGGAATAGCAGCAGGAGAATGCAGTGGTGCTCATGCCTTGCTTGTGGGTTTCCCACAGCCTGGCTAGTTGCTGTGGAGAACAGGATGCTGAACTAGATGGGGCTTTGATCTGATCCTGCAGGATTCTTCTCATCTGATTACACAGACCTAGACCTACTTATCTGTCAGGGGCTGGGCAAAGGAGCGGGAGGAATGGTGGACACCACCTCCCCAGCCTGAACCTTCCAGAGAAGAGAAAGACAGTATAGATTTACAACAGTGGTGTGTGGGAGGTCACAGCTCAGAGACTGCAGAGGGGAAAAGATAGGAAATATTGGGAGAGGAGCAGGAAGAAGCAGCACCACCAGGGGAGAGACAGCTGACAGACTCAGCATGTTTAGAAAGTATTCCAGACCTGCCCTCTCCCAGAACCTGGAGGGCATTGAAAGTAGGAGAACAGAAAGCTCAGAGGCAGAAAGCACAGATCAGCCAACGTAGGGATGACATATAATAGGAGAAACGGAGGGGGAGGGGCTTTACTCAGAGCAATGCCATTACTGTGAGAGGCCCTTTTTCTGAGCCTCTCTCTGTGGATATTGAATAAAATATTTGGTAAGAACTCTCCTTGTTTATCTAATTCTTGGCTGCCAACTGTGGGAGGGATCTGATTCCCTGACATTATCTGTAGGAATATGACTGAGATCTCTTGATATGCTCCCCCTTCCCCACATTACCTGTACATTCTCTGGACAGCACAGTCTGACTAGACTGTCAATGGTTTTCTTATTCCTTGATTAGTTCACACTATTTACTTAGCACAAACTTCAGAGAAACATACTTTGGGGAAGACGACTAGATGATACAAGAAATGTGTTATTGGATGTTTTGTTTTAAAGTAGTCATGGGAGGGGGCGATGAGGATTAAGATGATATATGGGCGATGAATCTTCACTCTTAAATCCCCACCCAAAACTTGCTTCTTGAAGTTTCTGTTTGCCCCATGAATAGCAGCAACGCTCCAGAAACAAATAGCGGCTGGTGGCAGGAAATTCATATGGAGTGCACTGGGTAGGAGCAAGGCATTAAACCTATTCCCCATGGTCCCAATCAGGGTCACTCTGATTGTCTTCCATTTCCTTTTTAAATGCAAATATGTATTTCTCCTAGTAAGTCTTTGGATTAAGCTAAATTATGTCCAGAATTGGAAATTCTACATTGCTTACAAATGATTTCCAGTTTTCATCTCTTCACATTACAGAATAAAACAAAGGAATTCAGAAAATTAAGGCAGTTAAAGAGCTGTACAAGGATCATCTCGGAACAGCAACAAACGTTCATTTTACAAGCCATATAGCCTGTATTGTGTATATTCAGATGTGTAAAAAGCAAAGGATTCAGAGTTTTGAAAAATCTCAGCTGTGGCTGGGAGAGATGGCTTGGACTCCAGGGCTGCACTGCTGTGGGCGAGACAAGCCCCTCTTGAAATGACCATGCTGTAAGATCTGGACTCCCTCCACGTGCACTGAAGCTGTAATTAGGTGAATAAACTACATTTCTTAAAGCTACGACAGTCTCTGCCGTGTCTCAATTCTCCAAAGGAATACAGACCCTGGGTGAGTGCCTGGAATCCCCTGGAATCATGCAAAGAGTGGAGGTGGTGCCCAACTTTGTAAGAATCTGAATGGAAAGAGTGCAGCACCAAGTACCCAAACCCACTCCCTTGCCTGTGAGTTTGAAATATGTTATGCCCCCAAATCTAGTTTAGCTTGAGGACACTATCCCACATCATTTCACCCATCCCTGGTGTATGAAAGGGGTTGTGTCTGAAAAATGTTGATTTTAGAGCTTTTGAAGCAACTGAAAAAGCAGTCGAAAGGGAACCTGTGATATGATGTAAAGGCTTAGCTACACTTCTTGGAACAGCTGTCAAAACACCTTTTGATTCTGTGCTTCTGCGTGGCTTCCTGTACTATTATTTATAGGTCGCCTCTCTTTCCAAAGGCAACTGAGGCAACATACAATATTAAAACCTCTCAACTAATGCCAGGAGGAAGGTTCCTTCAGCAGCTCACATTCAGGTAATCCCTACAGGATGGTAACCCAGACTGGTGAACTTGCCAGAGCAGTAGATATTAGAGCCTACATATTTAATGTCTGTGTTGCACAAATCATCTTAGAAGTGCAAAGAACAGTTGGCTGAGACTCCAATCATGCTTGGGAGTCTGATGGGCAGAGGTGGGGATTCAAACTCTTCCTCCTAGTGTTGTTCTGATGAAAAATGCCCTGCCCCCACTGCAATGAAGGGATTCACGCAATTCCCTACATGGAAGCTACTTCTGTGTAGAAAATTCAACATGCATGATGCCGTGTGATCCCAGTTCAATATAAGGTAGCTCTATGGTGTCAGAGATAGAGGAAAACAATCTAGAGATTTTTGCAAAACAGGAAATATAAATGGCTAGCCCCAGTTGGAAATTTGAACTACACGAATAGCATTGAAACTTGTACAATTTATGTTGGAGGCAATAAAATCAGTGATGAATGCAGCAATATAGTACAATTGCCCAAGAACCAGGTTCTTTTAGTTTTTTGAATATTTACATTGTTTCAGATATGCACCTAGAGATTTACCTGCAGCTTAAAAAAAAGATGTAGAAAGCACAGAAACATAACACAAGCAAAATTCTACTGATAGAATGTATGTTCCATCAAAGTGCATTGTGAAATATTCTAATGAAAATATACTGCCATACTATTACACTAATCAAACTGTGTATCTATAGTGTCAAAAGCACCTCTTCTAAATCATACTACTATTCCATATATTTTACTCATATATTATTCAACATGAACAAATGTAGAATTACACACATGCATACATAGCGTCCTGACTAGATGTACTAAATTGAAATGTTTCAGTCATGAGATATTTTTATCATGTTTCACAAAGTTGGTGTAGAGGAAAAGAAAATTACTGAAAACAGTCTCAAAGTATACACAACACATGCAATTATATTTTAATTGAATCTGTTCCCTATAAATCTAATTAAACTAGAAATGAGGATTTTGTGCTGGGATTCTCACAAATTTCTAAAATCCCCATTCTTGGTTTTGCTCTCAGTTTAATCAGTCAGACCCTCCCAAAACCAACAGATATTTATTCTGAAAGACAGATTTTGAGCACAGTAACAATTTTACTATCAGCGATTTGTAAAATGTGACCACAAAAGAGCAAAAAGAGCAAAAGAGCAAACCCAAGAACAGCTAAGAAATTGTTACAAAGATGTTTTTGCGAAATCCAGTAGCAACTTGCTGCTTTCTCCCTCACTACTTATACACAGACAATAGTTTTTAAGAGGTGAAAGTGATCAGAGAGAGGCTTTGCTTCCCATGGTATATACACAGATATTGCAGGTTTTTTCAAATTATAGAAATATCTGCAGATTCCCTTTACCAACAGAGAAGGTGTTATGTGTATTTCAACTGTCTTTCTTTATAAAAAATAGTCTACTTGCACCCCCAATTCCATGTATGTGGCTATTCAGTATTTGTGAAAAATCTACAATTCATGTGCCTTCTAGATATATACTATATATTTTAGAAAGTTATTTGTCTGCTATGCATTTACATACTTCTTTAGATCTATTACGGTTCCTGAGATCAAGTAACTTGTTTTCATCAGTATCTGGACACCATTTTGAATCAAGATGGCAAAATTAACCTTTCACAACTGCACTGATTTTTTTGTTTCTTAGAATTCCCGAGCAGCGCTAGGTATGAGGTTGCTAGTGACAAATATTTCACAGTTCGACTATGGTTGAAGCTCCTTTCTCATTTTCCCAATACCAAAAAGCAATATTCCATCAGTAGCATTTTCATCAGGGAAAAAAAACACAAATTCTGTCTTAATGAGCTTTAACCACTTTCCTCCTCAGAATAGCAAAGTATACTTGCCATCGTGCCAATATGTATGAAGCATCATTTTTTTAAAAGCACAGAAACTCTAGGGGTTGGGTGATAACTTCATGGTGGATAATTTTTGGACAGCGGCACCATACTGTTCGTTTCCCCAAATCACCTGATCTGCATAATTATAGTGTGGTATAATTACGAAGCATATGAACCACTATTGAATGGTCTCCATGATTCAGCCAGTCTCTCAGCGCTTGTTCATATTCTAGGGTGGACCTGATATGAGCACCTCAGACCATGTGAGACCATAATCTGGTTTGCAGCTGGACTATGATCAAGCAGAAGCAGCAAGTGTACTAACTGTGGGAGCTGCATTTGCCACTGCTGTAATGAAGTCATTATAGCAGCTCTTTTCCCAAGATGTAGCAATGACTCCAATTATAGCAACCCAAATGTACAGTGGCATGAAACCACACTAGCATGGCTAGCTGAGAGTTCAACAGCAACCTTGCATTCTCCTGAGGTGCTGGTGCAAGGGGCACAGTAAAATATGAAGCAGCTCCACTTGAAACCTTTCCCCCCATCTTAGGCGCACGCACACACCATCTAAGTTTAGGCTTCTTTCTTTTCTTTTTAATGAGGACCATTCCCGTTTAAGATACATAATATAGCAGGTGGTGTTAAACTGATCCCAATCCTTCTAAGCTACTTAGGATGAAAATTAGTTTCAGACAAACACTTGAAGTCTGCCTTGACGACTGCAGACACATGTAAAGAAAACTCTGTGATTGCTGGTATATCATTTGCCCTCACTATGCTGGTTTTGAAACATCAGAAAACAAAAGCTCATTTCCTATGCTGTTGCTTCTTGTTTTCCTTATGAAGGCAGAAACCCTCGAATGTTAGGAATTATTTTCCAGTATACATCCCGTGTTTATCATTCCTTGTTTATCACTTTCCCCCACCATATCTATTTTTTAGTAACTGATTAGTCTCCCTGGGATCTAGATACATTTCTGATATTCCTTGGCTGTTTACTGCCTTGACACATGCATTCATATACATTTTACCTATGCATAAATGTAAGCAAACAACACACATCCCCCCCCATATATACATTACCAATATTGTACTGAAACACACATGCAAAACAAAAAAACAAAAACATATATAAGCACTCTTATATACGGAAATCCAATCGAAACCCCATAGGGAAATGTGTAGGTTATTGTTACAATATCTGTCATCCATGTAAGAGAAACAGAAATGAGATGGGCATTAAATTTGCATACAGCCTGAAGCACAGAGGTTCCTGTATGTAGAGAGTTGATGGGCATATCTGGCAGGAAGATTCTGTCAGGATTAACTCAGGAAAAACACCCCCAAGGAGATAATTTGAAGACCGTGTGAGAATTTGCTTCAACACATGAAAATAAAACTTGAAATCCGTAGCAAAGGGTAATAACCAAATGTTAGCACAAATGCAACGGCAGAGGCAAGGGGATAATCTATTTTGGTTAATTAACACCAAGCTTAGCATTGTTAAAAGCAGCTTCCACTCGGGTCTCACAGCATTTACACAGACTCAGAAAAACAAGTGTATATTTACCAGCCTTCCCCAACCTGGTGCCCTCTAGATGTTCTGGACTATAACTCCTATCATCTGCCTAGCCAATACAACAGTGCTGCGGAAGGCAGGCAAATGCAAATGTAAGAAAAGAAAAGGCAAAGCCAATTGAGAAAGGAAATGGTTAGAATGATTCAAGCTTTCACCATCCGAGGAGAAAAGTCAGGATCATTCCAAGAGAATCACTGTGTGCTATCAGAACGCCAAGACAGACAAGCAAACACAGAAATATATAGCAGTCGGTGGCAGGCAGAATGTTCAAAATAAAGCAGTAAAACAAGTCTGGATTAACGAGACCTGCTTTTTGAAAACTAAAATGAATCTAGCAGGTGAAAGTACAGTCCTGCCTAATCTGGGTCTTCACACATAACTTCTTGGCACCCTGTGGGCATATTATTCAGTGTTGGGGTTTGAAGCACAAAGAATAATTGTCTACACATCAGGTGTGGGGAACCTCTGGGCCTCCAGATGCTGCTGAACTACAACTCCCATGAACCCCAGGAAGCATGGTCAATGACCAGGGATGACGGGACTTGTAACTTTTGGCCCCCTGGAGGCCCAAAAGTTATTTTTGCATTACTTTGTCGTATATAGCCTATGTGGCAAAAAGAGAGACACTAACCCAAACACATTTGCTTGGTACAATTTTGTGACTCAAACATATGTAGAGTTGCCTTGGTTCATTTAACCCATACCTGTCTGAACCCTTGGAAAGTCACTGTAATTTTGGGTACTTTCCCAGTCCTCCTACCAAAATACACCAGAAATTCCCAATGTGTGCCATCACAGGAATTCAGCTTGATATCAACAGTCAACCCAACAAAATTTTGGCATTTCACAATTTCTGATACTTCCGTAACTTAGGAGGTGTAAGATTAAAATAAATGGAAATTTAAAGCCTCAATGACTACAGTATGTTATTTGTATATATATACTTGTATTCCTGGAGCTCTCTGGAAGCACATTACATTTTCAGGCATCCACAGGATCTGCCTTCCTGAAATGTTAGTACAGTGCACAAGGATATCCAACAACTCTGACAGGAACATAGGAATTGAATAGCGTGCTATAGCAAGAATCTCAAAAGCAGAGAGGTGTAGTGTTCACATAAGACAGACAGTAAGAAGATCCCTGCTGGATCCAGCTAGTGCCCTTTTTCTAGTTAAACATTCTGTTATCATAGTGGCCAACAAGATGCCAGGGGAAGCTTGCAAACAGGCCTGAGTGTGACAGAACTCTCTCCTCCTATGGTTTCCAGAAGCTGCTTTGTAGGAGCATACTGACTTCCAAGGCAGCAAACAGTGGAATATACTGGCTAGCATAGCAGGCCCTTATAGTCTTATCCTCCATGAATTGATCTAATCCTCTTTTAAAGCCACTGAAGTTGGTTGCCTCTGGTCAGAGTGTGCAACACATTGTCCCCAATACGAGACACAAAGGACTCACAGCATGTGATCTGAGCATGTCCTGGGTAGCAGAACATATAGTCCTTTGCTCACATCCTAGCAAATGCTTGGAGTCATCCCTTTGTATATACTCAGGCATATATGCATACTATAACTATGCCAGTAAAGTATCTGAATTATGATTACAAGATGCGCTGTGAAAACTCATCTAGAAAAAGAGAGGGGTTATTTTCTGTTGGAACAAGTATTTATTTGTTTTATTTTTATTTATTGAATTTATATACCACCCTATATAACCGGAGGTCTCAGGGTGGTTCACAGAATAAAGTCAAAATATAAAACCACAAAATACTTAACCAGAATAAAAACAGCTCAATAGCCCCCCCCCAAAAAAACTCCCACATTTGCTGTGACTTGTTTGCAAAGCATTTTGAGGATAAAATTGCTTGAATCCACCAAGACCCTTACTCTCTTGTTAGAGCAGATGAATCTCATGGGGTGTCCAGAGCACAGTCTAGTCTTGTTGGATGAGTTTCAGTTGGTAAGGCTCAAGGATGTGGACAAGGTGCTCAGATCAGTCAGGATGCCCCTCTTGGCTGATAAAAACCAGCAGGGAGGAAACAGCTGGCTGGGTCAGGAAGGTGAACTATGCCTCTTTATTAAGGTTACCAGATTTTTTTCGATGAATCCAGGGACACTTTTCAACTTCAATGGATTTTGTATGAGGGCTGATTTGTAAATCCGGGGACTGTCCCCGGGAAAAGGGGACGCCTGGTAACTTTACTCTTTATGAGAGGGGGTGGTCCCTGCCTGTTTGAAGGAGGAAGTGGTAAAAACACTCCTTAAGAAACCTTCCCTAGATTTGGAAAACCTAACTAACTACTGACCAGTTGCTAATCTCCCTTTCCTGAGCAAGGTTCTGGAGCGAGTGGTTGCAGACCAGATCCAGGCGCTTTTGGAAGAAATTGATTTTCTGGATCCATTTCAAATGGGGTTTAAGCCCAGTTTTGGCACAGAAACTGCTTTGGTTGCCTCTACTGAGAGAGAGACAAGGGAAACATGTCCCTGTTAATTCTTCTTGACCTCTCAATGGCTTTTGATACCATTGGCCATGGTATCCTTTTGGAGCGACTGTCCGAACTAGGGGTGGGTGGCACTGCTTTGCGGTGGTTCCAGTCCTACTTGGAAGGTCCTTCCCAGAGGGTGTTGCTTGGGAAATGCTTTTAAGCCCAGTGGAATCTTCAATGCGGGGTTCTGCAGGGCTCAATCCTATCCCCTACATTGTTTAACATCTACAGGAAACAACCCCGGTTATCCAGAGGTTTTGGAGTACATTGTCAGCAGTATGCTGATGACACTCAGCTCTATTTCTCCTTTACATCTGTAGGTGAGGTAGTGGAAGTGCTGGACCAGTGTCTTGCCTCCGTAATGGACTGGATGAGAGCCAACAAACTGAAACTCAATCCAGATAAGACTGAGGCACTGTTAGAGGGTGGTTCCCTAGACCGGATGGGTGGGAGATCGCCTGCTTTTGATGGGGTTACACTTCCTATGAAGGAGCAGGTTTGTAGCCTGGGGTTACTCCTGGATCCTTTGGTGTCGCTCGACACTCAAGTGACCTCAGTGGCCCTGACTGGCTTCCATCAGTTTTGGCTGGTGGCCCAGCTACGCCCCTATCTGGAAAAGAATACCCTAACTACTGTTGTCTATGCTCTGGTAACCTCAAGGTTAGATTACTGCAATGCGTTATATGTAAGGCTGCCTCTGAAGATGGTTCGGAAACTTCAGCTAGTGCAGAATTCAGCAGCTCACCGGAGCAAGAGAGTTTTAGCATATTATACCGATCCTGGTCCGACTGCACTGGCTACCAATTAGTTTCTGGGCCCAATTTAATGTGCTGGTTTTGACCTATAAAGCTTTAAATGGCTCAGGATTGCAATACCTCAAGGGCCGCCTCTTTCCAAATGAACCTACCTGGACCCTGAGATCATCTTCCAAGACCCTTCTTTGTGTGCCTCCTCCTTGAGAGGTCCAGAGGGTGGCAACACAAGTACTCTACATTTTACATTTGACTACTGACTTCCCTAAGGCCAGCCCTGGACAACCTGGTGAAGATAACAGCAACAACTACCACCACCACCACATCTACAACACCTTCAGCCACACCATGTAAATGTTTCCAGAAGGGTAGCCGTGCAAATCTGTTGTAGCAAAACCAATGAAAGGTTTTGCAGCACCTTCAGGACTAAACACATTTATTATGGCATAAATTTTAGTGGCCTCAAGTCCACTTCATCAGATGCATGACATGTAAACAGTAGGGTCAAAGTACACAGACTGTTGCATTTTTGCATTTCATTACCATTTGACCCTACTATTTATAATTTTCCTTTCTCAACACCCATATGTATATACACCTGCCAGTTGAAGATAACACTTCATGCATCTGATGAAGTGGATTCCAGACCATGAATTCTTATGTCACAATCAATTTGTTAATGTTTAAAGGGCTACAAGACCACTATTTCAGCTAAATAATATAGGATCATAATATCACCTGTGTTTTGCCACTGCTTAAATTACATCCAAGTCTACATTTTCTACAAAGCACAATTGAGTCAGGGGCTTCTGAGCCCACTACCTTCGTACTGAAGCCCTCCTGCATCACCTGAAATGTTGAAGCCTCTTCTGGACTGCCACCCAGTGCATCTATGTTGCAGGCAGAATAAGAAAGCAGCAAAGCTTACTGAGCTGGCAAAAGTGATTGGTAACTCTTTGAATCCTAGCAGCATTTACGGTTACCAACAGACCTCCCCCCCCCCCATTTCTTTTTGCTTTGCCAAATTACTAGGCAAGGGCAGTTTTTTATTTACTTATTTTCAAAATTAAGATACCTACTTGGCTTAGCTATTTCTCATGTAAATAAAAGCTTTATAACTTTGTAGACACACACACAAAAAATCATTATTGCTAGAGCATATTGTATTGGGCGCTTTCCACAAGGAAGAAAAAATGAAAACATTGTGAAGATTTCATTATGTATAGATAGAAGATTCCTTTACATCAGTTTGTGTTCCTGTTCAATGGAGCCCAGGCATTCAACAGCTCTTATTCATTCTTTGGGGCCCTCTACAATGGAAATGGTCTCCCTTCTCTGACTAATAAAGCTATGAACATTTTTGTGAACACCAGTTGTTCTAACTTCGCTAGTGACAGTGAAAATTGGGGCGGAGGCAGCAGGGGGAGAAGAAAAAGAGAAAGGAGAACCTATCACATACACCCCCCAAAAAGGCAAGAGAGGCTCTCGTTGTTAACCTTATTGCATTCACTCAGATAAGATAGCATAATACTTTTTCTCGGCTTCTTTTATGCTTGAATTCCCTCACTAATTTTTCAAATTGCAAGGTTCACATTTTATAAGAATCCATGCAAACAGTGGTACAGCATACACAGGGGATCTATTTGTGCTCTTCGCCTTCAAGATAAAGATACCTTCTATTCTATTGAGACAATGAAAAGCTGAAAACTCCCATGCTGATAGCCTGAAATATTTTTGCTGCTACAGTGAGTCAAAGGTTAGCTCCCTCCCACCTGCATTTGACTTTGCATGTTCTAGTATACGCACAAATGCACAGATAATATGATTAGAAAACAGCTTGTTCATAGAAGGCTGTAGTGTTCCCTTCTCAAGTCTCCCATGGTGCAGCACACTGACAAAGGAATAATAAAGATGCACATTAATAGGCCTTTGTAAGTTTTTTTTGAATCCCACTTAGTGAATTTCAATGAATTTTACACTCACAGCTGCCTTATGTTAACCAAAAAAACAAATGAATAAAAGGAAACTATTGTAATCGTTAAAGGCCATCTTCCTTAGAGACAAGATATAACAAATCTATGATAACTTCAAAACAGTATTTTTCTCTGCTTTGTTGTTAATAAAATAGAATAAAGCTCCAAATTTTCATTCAGGGAAGCTATGATTGCTAGTTAGAATAATAACTAAATCTCCTTTGGTAGCATATACTGATTATGGGTATAATGGATCTAAAAGAAAGTACGTATTAAGGGGCAGAACAAACCCCCTGGTAAAAAAAAAAGGCTATTTTGATTATTCAAAGTGCCACTGGTAAAGCCATGTGAACCTTGGACAAAGATGCACTTTGGTAGCTGGTGTTCTGTTTACTAGCCATTCTGGGAAATTTTAAGACAATGCATCCCTTCTGGGAGAATTACGAACGTGCAAGCTTTGAATTATGTTGTTTCACCCTACAGCGGTCATTCACAGCATTTACCAGGGAACTCTCCAAACAGCAACTGTTATTCACACATGCTGCTAACTTCAGAGTACTAGTTAATAAATGGTGTAAGCGCCGTGCAGGGACCGCTTACTACTGCTATATGCCACTCTCATACGAACCAATCCAGTTCTCACACAAGTTAATGGAAATACTGTAGGTGGCCGTGTCCGGAGATGAAAAGAAAAGCAAGATTAAGAGATTGAGACTTCATTTACCTCATTAGTGAGTTGAAAATAAAGCAAGTGCTGAATAGTGTTTTGTATAAAGAAGAAAATGGAATGCAGAACGTTAAGAGAGAACCCCACAGATGCATTTGTATCTGAAAAGCAATGCATTAAAAAAGAATTTTCTTTTCAGATAGCTTATCACTGTAACTTTCGGGATTTCAAATAGCATACTGGGCTTTGGTGCTGAGCTGAGGCTCCATCAGATCACAGAGGGAAAGAACAGAACACAACATCTTTGAAAGAGAGACCCACCAAGGCCAAGACAATATTTAGGCCACTTGTTGTAATAGCACAGATCATCATGAAAGTCTGGAAATTATGCAAATGTACTGCTAGCTAGGATTTAGGCTACCAAGATTAAATAAATAAATAAAACAGGCCGTGCCTCTTTGACAGATCATTGCTTTTGTGAGGCAACAGTGCTACCTACAGGCTCAAAAGAAGAACAACATTTAATGGTTATTTTGTTCAACAGACAAGACGGAAATTTTAAAAATCACCACAACGCCCCATATTAAAATATCGACATAGCAGATGTATAAAAGGTTTGTTTTGCTTATTATACAGAGTTTTTAGAATGGCCTTATTTTTATTTTTTGTCTAGCTCCCCATCCCAACATTTAAACTGTTCTCTCCCTCCATCCCCGTTAATCCAATATTAACACACATTTGCTTTTATGAGTTTCTCTTATTTGGCATTTTCTAAAAGTGCAGTTAGTGAACTCAAGGAAACAAGGCAAGCTAGCATTCTACAACAAAGATATAGGCAAGCTTAAAAATTGGGGGTGGGGGAAGACACTGATACTCTTCCGCCGCTGGTGCTTACTGATCATGATCTAATGCTTCTACATTGAAATTCCATCAAGGAGAGGGGATGTAGAGGAGATGCCTAGCCAGAACTCCTCTTAACAGGAAAGTGAATGGGAAAATCACTTACATGCAGAAGAACTCTACGAATATCTCAGCATTCCTGCAACTACAAAAGGAGCCTTTGAATCAGGCTGACTTCTAAATACTATTTCCTAGAATAGTTTAAGCATAATCAGGGCATCAGCTACACCTGTTTCAGAAAGACAATTAATGCATTGTACAGAATCACTACATTTTGTCACTAACGGACACAGTAGCATCTTAAAAATATTTCCAAACTACATATAATAATGAATTTTATTAAATGGTGGGCAGAAATCTATACGTGTTGGAGGCTTTTTGTGCAAATGATGAAGAGTGATATCCAATGAGAGCCATACTCAGAGTAAGCCCATTAAAATCAACGGGTGATATCCATTGTCCTTCATGCTCAGAGTTCAATGGGGGTCTACTCTGAATATGACTTAGCTGAATATCACCCAAAGAATTTACCCACTTCGTTAGTTTACAACATCGGTATGAGATGGCTTTTCTCTGTAAAACAGCTGTGAGCTGAATTCAACATTTTCACTTCACATTTCTTATTCTATTAAATGTGCAAATTAACTATGTCAATACATATTACTGATTAAACAAACTCTTTTTAAAATAATTCAAAAGAGCTATCAATAGGTTTAATATTTGTTTTAAGACTACTGCAGCCTGAAGTATTGTATGCATACAGATTTTACAGTAACAGTTCAATTCCACTAATCTTATTTAAGAGTCTAAAATCAAGAAAGGGTGCCATCTAAATGCAAACACTGCTGAATATTTTTTTAAAAAAACATTCACTTTATATTGCTGTAAATTTATTCTATTCAGCTTAAAAAAATCAGGATGGAAATCTGCAGATTTTTGACCTAATAATCTAATTACAATTTAAAAAAATGTTTTGGAAATATTTAAAGAGCAAACTTTTAAAATAAAAAAATACATAAATGTGTTCATTATAATGAAATGATTCCAATTTGAAACTGAGAAATGCATTTTTACTTAATATTTAATTTTTTAAAATGCATTATGCCTACTTTGCAAAAACTTCTCTATTGGGCTGACTTTTTTTAAGTGCCATTTTTATTTGTACTGTAATCATGGTGAATATATTTGGTGGGAGGCAATATTACAGGCTTTTAAAAGGACTGTATTAGAAAAAAACCAATTCAACTGTATTGAAATTTACAACAATTTATAATTATTATTTTTTAAGGAAAATACAAAATACAAACTAAAAAAATATTTTAACAGATTTTAAAATGAATAGGGCTAGTCTTAAAATGATCAACACAGATCCTTAAATTATACGGGAGAACTGTGCCCACTGAAATACTAAGAGGAAAAGTCAGCCTTAAAACTGGATTTCACATGTGAACATCAAATCTTGGCCAATTACATATTTTTAGAGATTACTTCAATGTGCTTATAAACTCTGCTGAAATTCTACATTAGTTCTCAGAAGCTCCATGATTCAGAATGCGTATGAATTAAGACATGAATTATTTCCATATTTCTAATGACAACTCTGTCTTCCCACAAAATTTCTCTCTGCATAAAAACAAGCATCACTACCTTTAAAAACTTTTAACAATGTTTCTTGAAAAATAATAATTAATGCATGGGTTTTCCAAAAGATTTCTGATCTTTAGCATTATTCAGTCTTTAAAATCCATAAAAGAACAAAAATACAACTGAGATTGTCAATTATGAGTCATATGCTGGTGCAGAATGCTATACTAACCCCAAAAGATGAATTACTTGTCATAAAGTTATAAAGCCT
Source organism: Podarcis tiliguerta (assembly GCF_965153285.1). Taxonomy (NCBI): domain Eukaryota; kingdom Metazoa; phylum Chordata; class Lepidosauria; order Squamata; family Lacertidae; genus Podarcis; species Podarcis tiliguerta. Next base: position 27,802,714 of record NC_139544.1, on the reverse strand, counting down.
TTGTGAATTCGATGTCTCATTTTTATCATTTGTTCTGGTTATCAAGATTATTTTTAAACTTTCTTTTAAAATAGATGTCTTAAAGGTGAATAAAAGTGAAAACCCAAATATAATAAATCATTCTTTAATCTGGTTTGCCTATGCTGCTTTGTACTTTAAATCTCACTAAAATTGTGCCTCATCCATCCTGGACATAAAATGGTTTTTAGTGGTATGGCAATTAAATTATACTTTCTAACTTTTACAACAGAAACATATATAATGCCATTTTAAAGGATAACTTTTATTTCTAGATCTAAATACAGACAGCTTCAACATCATGGTAAATATGGATCCATTCTGTCAGTCAAGTAGCGCTTTTTGCATCTTGCTACTGACAGAAAAGGGCACAGAAGATGTGGCATGATTCTGTTCAGGCAACCAACACTTTTATTCTCAGTATACTGAAATCCCACTTATTAAAAGGGCTCTGGGTTGCACTTTTACTGCCAAGTCCCGTTTACTTGCAGGTCTGACTTTTAGTGGAATTTACTCCCAATTTTTTTCCCATAAGGTTACAGATTAATAGTTTGGTCCTAAAATAAACTTCTAACCCAGAAATAAATACTCAAATACTCCGTGAGATTTGTTTTTTAAGTAAACATTCACACCGTTACAGGTTGTTCCTAATCATGTTTACTTAAAAGCAAGTCCCACCAACTTCAACAAGCTTACTCCCAAGTAAGTGTACAGAGAAGTGCAGGTTCAGTCTTTTGAAGTGTACAAATCTCCATTACCTTTATTTCATAACCAGCAATTTCACATGAATCTTGGTTTACAGGATCTGCATGCATGATCCTGAAAACTATGGTGAAAAATTGCTGAGTTTAATTAACTGACCCTTGGTTTTAGCAGGTACAACTGTTCACCTGCCCTTCCTCTGACTCTCAGGGCTGCTTCCTGAAATATATAAGGTAGACTCCATTCACAAATATCTCTCAATAAATTTAGTAGTTTCACTTCACATTTGTACTTTAAAAAAAAAGAAATTAAGATAGACGACTCAGCAACACACTTTTCATGAAGACAAAGTATTCTCTATACCATTTGTTTTGTCTTGTTTTCTATAAGAATAAACTGCTATGGTGAAGTCAAGATGTATTGTTAATATTAGATACAAAAGGCATTTTGAATGAGCCAAGTAAAATAACCCAGTGAAACACTAAGGAAAATATTTAGCTTTGAATATTTTCTCTGAGTAAATGGGAAATTAATGCGCTGATGCATTTTAACTGCACTTAAAGTTGTATTTTTAAAAAATAAAAAGTGAAATAGTGAAATCAGCAGCTATTTACTAAATGAATAAACTAAAGTCATAGCACAAAACAAATCAATGTTCAGTTTTGCGAATGATTAATTTGGTTTAGTCTGTGCTGTAATCCTTGGCTAGCTAAAAACACTAAATGGAAGACTATAAGCCTGTTTACTTTCAGGAAATTTGTGATTTCACAAAGTGAGCAGAACAGACAAAATCCTGCTTCTTTTAGACTACATTTGAGTAAAATACAAGGCAAGCATTTAATGTTAAGGCTGTAACTAAAACATTTCCCCTATAACCCAGACTCTGATAAAGCAGTTCCTTAGAAATATAATGGTTACAAATCCCTTTTATGGTTTTAACAAACCCTTATTTCCCCTGCTCTGCTACATACAATGTAGAGCCTATTTGCACCTATTCAGTACTACATTACAGATAAAGTTACAGCAAATTTGTTTTCCTCAAAAATGCAGTGAAGCCTAATATCCCTTAAGTAACAACAGACTTGTCTTTCATTTAAAAGAGAACTGGCATAATTTTCTCCCAGAAACAAACTACTTCCCTGACAATGGCTCTGTTCTTAAAATTCTGAATGGGACACAGCTCAATTTGCAGGTGTTCAGGTAGAAAGGTGGAAGGGTATTTGACCCTGATCGGGTAATTGTTCCTGTGGTAGGTAACTCCATCCAGTTCATTGATATCATTTTGGTAGTACTAGATAGGGCTGCCAGAGTTTTCAATTGTGAATTGCATAGGCATGCTCAAATGATCCATCGCTGAAATGGATACATTTTATAAAGGCTGATAGTAAGATGATATACAGTGAACAACAACTGTAGCATTAGGACACATAAAGAAACAACGCATTCTCATAACTCAGTTGTTATTAGTTTCACAGTTCTTTCTAAGCTTTGAAAATAAACAGGTTTGAATACTATACAATGCATCTAAAATGCTTAATTGCTATCAGCCATAAAAAAAGTGTCAGCATTTAGCTAGCCAAATTAATTTTTTGGTTGAAACTAAATCTGTGAAGTGTTATAAATTCATGGTTAGAAATGTGACAATTTACTTAAAAGTTGAGTGCTAAGAGTACTGTTAATGAGTCCTCACACTGTTAATTGTTATCATTATGTAACATTGTGACATTTTTTATTAATTCATGCTTTCTATGCTAATGGTACGACATGAGGGAGGCAGACTACTTCTCAAATCTGCAGTCATCTTAAGCATATAGTGGGTTGTTGTTCTTTTGCATTAGAGTTTCTTTCAGTCAATACAAAATCTTGCAGACTGTTTCATCAAGAATTCCAATAATCCACAAGTTACCAAGGGAGATTAAATAATAATTATTTGTACCTCTAATAGGCTTTGTTTTAAACTAGAGCCATTGTATGCTTGCCAATTTGGTTGGTGTAGGCACACAAGCCTCCTACCAATTCCTGGGTTTTTTTGGAGGAGGGGGGGAATAAACAGATTTTACTATCCCATCATAGCTCTGAAAGCACTCCAGTGTGCAAGTTTTGCCTTGATCTTATGCACAACAAGTGGAAGAATGCAGAGAAGGAAAGAGTGAAGGGTTGGGAGTTGCACAGCGTTATGGCAGGAAAAGTGGGGAGGAAATGAAGCTAATGAAATGTTGCTAGCTAGCTAAACCACCCTGGCAGGGATGATGTGGAGAGAATCACTGGGATTAAACACTACAGAGAATGAAAGAGAAGACTCTCTTCCCCCACCCCACCCATTATAAACAGGCAGAGAAGAGAGAGGGAGAGAGAGATGCTGCCCACACACACTGCTTTCATTAACAGAGAAAAGTTGGTGACAATCTTATAGCAGAGTAATATGCATTACTTATTGACATGTGACATACAGATTCTTATGGAAGAAAAATTAGGAGGAGGGGGCTGAAATTGATCCAATGGTTACACACACACACACACCATTTTCTTACTTGCTTAAGTTTACATGGGGAAACACAAAAGCTGTTCAAAGCAAAATTCTCAAACAATCCAAAACACAGAGTACGACAATGCCATTATGGATTTTTGGATTTTCCTTGTTGGCCAACATGAATACTTTGGATTTTTATCAAATGTTGCATTTTACTAGGAAGTCAAATACATCCTAGAATGGATTCTACACATTTCTTCCATATGAGGGAATATTTATGTTGTAAGTAATAAATATGCAGGATTTAACTGATACAAGATTAGTCAAAAAGAGGTGGGGTTTTTTAGCTTTATCTTTTTAATGAGGCAGAGAAAACTTGAATTGGCCCATTAATGACTTATTTCTAGTTAAGGAAGGTGATCTATTATAATATGAATACAGACATGCCTAATCATGTTGACAATATAGTTCTGGAAAGCAATAAAGGCTACTGTGAGGTAGACATTAATTGCAGTTTCACTGTATTCCAATTTTGCATTGCCCTTTAACAGAAAGTTCACTTTTTCTGAGCTAATGACTGTTAGGGTTTGTTTTTTTAAAAATGTATCATGAATTTGATCAACATTCTGCTTTGTAGAGTATTATATGTACTCTCCTTCAAATGCATTAATGATTATAAAATGCAGATCTTCAGTTCTGAAAACATCCATTTTTTCCCCACGAAACAGCATTTCCCACCAATTCTACATTCTACAGAAAAATACTTCTGAAAGAAATCTCCATTTCAGGCAAAAAACCCCACAAAACCACCTCTAATCATCCAGCTTCTCACACTGTAAATTAGATTACTCTCTTCTGGAAAGAGATTAATTTCAAATCTGCTGTCCAACAACATCCAGCTCCTCTGGCTTTTCAAGCAAGTTGGGTGCTTGCTTTGAATAACAAGGCAAGATCTACTCTTTCTCAATGATAACCTAGCTCTAATGTCTAATTTAACACTGAGAATTGCACACATCATGAGCAAAAGACTATTGCCTGTCCTAGAGACTTCTCTAAAACTTTCGCCGGCTACTTATTTAACTCTTTAATTAAGGAATCTAGGCAAACATACAGCCTAGATTGCACTCTGTTTTTAATGAAGAATTGTTGTCAATGGGAATTGCACCTGCTGACCGAAGAGTCAGCACAAAAGCAGCCCTTGGAAATGTGAAAACAAATGGGGAAAACGACACTGTTAGTGAGGGACATCAAAGAAGACCGGGTCAGCAAAGCAGTATTGGCCTAGGGCAACAAGTAGATGAGCCTGAAAAGGGACACAGAAAGACTTGGAAACAGAGGAAGGGGGGGCTTTCAACACTCATGTTTACCTGTGGTAGATGTCCTAAGCTGAGAATCAAGATAATTCTTTCCTTCATATATAAGGAAACTGATCTGAAGCACTGGTTTGGCAGGGAAGAACATTTTGAAAAACTGAAGGATAAGTAAGCTCTTCCTTGGCTGCACACTTGATATTCCTTTTTTAAAAGAGTTGACTGAGCATGTTTCCTATTCCTAAACCAAGCAGGGATTTCATATTAAATATATATTTCTCTATCTTACTGTTTTGCATTCGGTTGGAATATTTAGCTATTAAGCACGCTTATTGTTGGATGGGATCTTTTATTGTACAATCACTATATGTATGATCAACTGCAGATTAAAGTGATGTAATTACGCAGGAAATAGCTTTACACATTCCATATGCAAAAGTATTTCCTTACATGACACGTTTCAAAACTGTTTCCTTGCCAGTTGTCTACTTGCGTTATTAAATACTCTTTAATCAAATAAAATACGCCACATCTCCCATTTATCCTGCTTTAAAAATTATTACTGATCATTGTTTAAACTGTATGAAATTACGTATTTCCCTGGTCTAAATTGCCTCCTTTACCTAGTGTTAGCCTTCTGGGGGGGAAAGAGGTTTTTGTCTTTCCCCTCTCGGAAAGGATAGCAGTGATTTCTAGGGGATGACAAGGGTTTAGATTAGAAAAAAATGTTTGATTCTGTACCAGTAAAATCTATGGTGCAAAACAAAGATGTATTTAAATAGTTGTTTCAGGAAAAAAATAGAATCACTTCCCCCCTTTCTTCTTTCTCCCCTCCCTGTCTGCAGATGCAATGTGTGAAATGGCACAGAATTCTACTGCCCAAAGTCAAATATCCCACTAGGCACACCAAAGTTGTTGGGAATACGTCTCCAAATCCTGCCATTAAATACTGCTTTGTTTGTGCATAAATCTGATCATTTACCATCCATGTTAGGTCACTGGCACACAATTTACTGAAGGAAAAAGAATTTCTGTGCACTTCGCTTGCACCATGAAGCACTTCGCTTGCACTTTTTGTTTCAGTCATCCCTAAGAAAACGTCTAGCAGAACTGGGGGGGGGGGGGGGCAATAGGGCATTTAAATACTGATCAGGATAAAATCAGTATGGCAAGCAGGGCTTTTTTTCAGCAGGAATTCACCGGAACTCAGTTCCGGCACCTCGCAGGTAGGCACCATTGCTGTTATAAGAGAACAAGGGAGGTGTTCATGGTGAGTTTTGGCACCCATTTTTCTAGAAAAACAGCACTGATGGCAAGCCATTTTCTTCAGCTTAAAGCTGTGTCTCCAAGGAGTCCTCCTGTCTGAGAACAGAAAGCATTTCTATGTGAACATAGGTGTGTGCATTACCAAGCCCCTTCCAATATCTCCCCCTTTCTTGCACTGGAGGAGCCTCTGACTCACAAGCTTTTCAGCTAACACACATGGTGGTGGAAAGGGCAATGGTGAAAATGTTAAACGGTACACGCAACCCTTTAGATTCCGGCAAAAGGAATTCTCTTCTGTCAGATTATGCAGCTCAAAGCTATACTCATGTTGCATGATTGGGAAAACTTTCTATAACTAAAAGAAGACTATCATATAGCAAATGATGCATGTCACTTGGTCCATGCTCACAGCCCAGAAGACAACAGAACTACCTCTGCCAATGTGTCAGAACAGTCTCTCTTGGAAATCCCAAAGAAGTCAGCCCACAAAGCTATCCATGCACACCTGGGTCCTATAGGCTTTCCAGAGCGATACCCTGCCCAATCCCTTTCCTTCACCACTGCAGCCCCCACTACTTCCCACCAACCGCTACCTTATCTCTCAACTGATAATAGGAGAGCATTTGCCTCACTGTGGCTTTGACACAGCAGTTAAACATGCTCTCTTAAATTTAATGTTTCTAAACTTTTATAATTTAAAAAGAATTTTCAGCTATGGCGATAAAGCCACTGCAGCACAAGCACTCAGTCTCCTGGGACACCTTGCCCAGAGAGAGGGGAGACTGAAGCTGGGGACACTGCCAGTACTGACACTGCATTAGTGACGTTAAAAATGTTAAATGGGTAAGCAGACAGTGGTGAAGAGGGGCAGCAGCAGTAGCGGTTAGAAGTTATGCCCGCCTCACACAGAACAGTATCTCGCATTGGCTCTGACAATATGAACAAAAATATTGAATGAGTTGGCCTTGTTCAGATGCCTCAAAAATGGTTAGGAAAATCCAGAGAAAGATTATTATTACTACTGGGTTTTGTTTTGTTTTACTTTCAAAAGTAGTTTTTAGAAGAATATAAGCTACAGTAGAAAGGAGAGGACTGCAAAACTCCCCCAACTGAAGAGGCAAATGTAGGCACCATTTTTGCAAATACTATTTGTTATTTTGAGCCATGTTAGAATAAATGAACTCACATTTCCCAAATTTGGGAACATCACCTACTTTCAGGACTGCATATTTCCTTCTAAATTTCCTTCTAGATTCATGATCAGTGCTTCCCCAGTAAAATGTGTGTTTCCCCTTTAGCTATTGTGTTATGAACTGCACAATGTAGGCTAACAGACATGTGATAACATTCCTCTTAAACTTTTCACTAAACTACCAAAATTCAAATCCTACCTTTTTGTGCACTCTGACATTTTTGTCTGGCATTTTCATTAATTTTGCGACATACATAAATGTAGCTGAAATGTTAGCTGATCAATACTTTGTCTCTCTCTTGTAGCACCGGAGCGCATTTCCCCGAAGACCACACACAACAGTACAGGAATTAAATGTGTAAAATATCAAATGTTAATGTTAACATAGCAGTACTTACTGTATAACAACTGAAAAGGCTAAAACAATTCAAGCTGGATAAATGGTACCACAAATTATCCACAATCATATATAAAGATTAAAGTTTGTCCTGCAAAATAATTCACTGACTCATGTTGAAGTGTGTCCTTTTACTGATAGCTTAGTTGTCCAATTATTTTTTGGCTCATTAAAGTAAGAAGTGACAGTGAAAGAGGTTGCATACGGCCCCTCATCTCCTGCCCTGTATCTCCCTGCAATTGCCCACATCCACAGGTGCATGAATCAAGAGCCTGGAGAAAACGGAACCCAATTTAGAAAGCATTTCAGTATCTTCATTAGGTTGTTCTAAAGACAAACCTTGCCATTTCCACAGTTGAGAAAACTGCGTAAAGTATTTATGTAATAATCATTTCTTGCTAAAATTACGTAGGAGTAATGAAAACTGATTAATTTAAGCACCGCAATGCATTTGATAGAACAGCTCATGAATGAAATATTCAAGTTGCTTTTACTTATTGTTTTCTCCAAGTGTTAAAAACAAAAGGTGATATCCAGTTGTGCCCAACAGCAGGCAGAACAGATTTCTGCTTGTGCAGCAGGACTATTTCCTCTCCACCCTGATGCAGCCCCCTGTCCACCTTCAAAATCTGATCCAGAGGGCAGGGCAACAGTCAGGAGCAGAGGAAGCCCTGCTGCATGCACTATGTTGGATTTCACCCAAATAAAATATAGAGTAGGCAATAGGGATATTAAAATAGGAAATCCGGTGGTTTTCAGCATCTCCGCCCCAAAGTGCTGCAACATTTAAATCTCATGTTATGATAAAGGGACTATTTAAATCCAATGTCTCCTTAACTCAAACCTCAAGATGTGCTCCTTTAGTTTGCACAACTGTACCCTTAGGTTACATTCCTGGAGCTAATCAACCTGCCTAAGATTCAGAAATTTCACAGGGGGACACAATGTGGAACTGTATGCAGAACTGCAACAACAACAACAACAACAACAACAACAATAATAACGTACATGTTGCGGTTTTCTGACAACACTGTAGGTTGTTGAGTTCTGGTTTACGATCTTGGTCAAAACTCTAGGGTATAAGCTGTCATGTGCTATCTGCCTCTATTAAAAGGCTTTGAAACCTCTCAAAAAGGTGTAAAGAGGTTCTAAAGACCACGGCATGCAAAGATGAAAGTGTTTAATTTTTTAATCTGCCTGTCAACTTATGTGTCTTTCACAAGACCCTCTCAGCACTTCTGCCTAGACCAACACTGGCAACCCACATATGACATCAGAGGCTGTGGAAGACAGATGGGCTGTGATATCTCCAATGCCACGCTGTGACATCACAGCAGATTACTTAATAGGTTCAAAAGAGGCAGGGCAGGAACAGGGATCAGAAGAGACTTTATTGAAGATTAAAAATACAGTCCATTGCACCGATGGACTTTAGCTTGTCAGTTCTGAAGCAACAGTGCCTGTAAAAGGACAGGCAGCATCTAAGAAAGAACAGGTCGTTACTCATTCATGTTCATTACACCTGAGGCACAAAGTTGATCCTACAGTAGATCTTGAATAAGATTCTAAAGGGCATGTATAAACCATAAAAATATTTAGGATAGATGGATACATCTGAAGAGCAGGGGGAAATACAATTTAATTTTCTTTCATAGTAGTTTTGTTTTGACTACAGCTTGCTCAAGAACGGTGGCTTTCTCAAGGCACTGCTTGCACCACTATTCATAGCCCCCATTGCTTGGTAAGTTCCCCCAAGACAGGGCCATTTGGGGGGCCCAGTGAGGACACTCTGGCCAAGGTCACCTCAGACCTGGTCCTGTGGAGAACAAGAGGGAGATGGCAGTTGCCTCTACTTCCTGCCTTTGGGCAGCGCATGGGCATCTGCTTGCCCACTATTGGAAGCAAGATGCTGGAGGACCTGACTGTGCTCTCATCTAGAAGGTCACTCGTACAGATTTCAAAGTTGGCTGCTTTTCTTAAAGTGAATTTAATCTCACCTAAACCCAGTTTTCTACAACATCAAAGACAGCGAGGAGGGATTCAACTGATGGTCCCTTTTTGCAACTGCTTGGCAGTCTTCTCTGTGCTGATCAATGAAGAGGGAGGAATCAGAAAGGATCCTGTGCTGCTGGTGTTTTCCCCTTGCTATTCGGGGCTAACAGAATCTCCAGGCTGCTACAGCATGCAAGAGCTATCAATTTAATTCTTCCCAGCACCCTCAATGCAGAACCACTCTGGAACAATGCTGCATTCAAAGTCATTAGCAAAAGATTCAAATGACTTCCTCACTGCAATCACTTGGAATTCTTCTCAATGCCAAGCAGCTAAAGGGCCCACCTGCATAGGTATCAGTGGTGGTGGGCATTTGCCTGACTGTGCTATGTGCTGATGCTGAACCTGATTCCCCAGCCCCTGGTATTCAAAGCATGCTGCCTCTAATCATATGTGCTGCTTTGGGCACATTTATGTGGGAAAGTAGCATACAAGTTTAAATAATAAAAATAAAATAATGACAAGTACTGCCACGACGGGTATATCCTGCAGAATAAAGATTGTTCCTATATCAACATATTGGTTCTGTTATTAAGCTACACCTTGTATTGTCTAAAGAAGTAATGTTACAGAAGCCAAATGGTCACACCCTTTATTACTCCAGCTCAGGAGACCACAAGGGAGAGGATGCCCTATACGAGTGCTTCCCTTCATCAGGCAAAAGGAACATTATGCCATTATGTCACAAGCACCTCCCAGAGCTAATGCAGGAAGTAAACACACAAAAGCAGCAGCATTTTGAGTAAAGTTATTACGCAACGGTTTCTGAAACTTATCTATACAGGCATAACCTTTTATCAAGGCTTCTGGAATGTCTCTTATCACATTTCTCAGATCTTAAAATGATCAGTTGTCTATTTATTTATTTATTAAATTTCCGTTTCACCCTTCCTCCTAAAGGAGTCCAAGATGACTAACGTAAAGAAGTTGCAAGTTTTTGGAGCATCTGTTTTTGTTCCTCAAAATGCTCCTATTTGGTGTCGTGGCAAGGAAGTGAAGACGTAGAAGAAAAACGTCTAAGTTAAGACGTCTTGAATAAAATTGTATTAAACTGACACACAGAAAATACTGGGTGGGAAGTTCTTTTGGATGGAGGCAGATCTGGTGGATATGTATAACATAAACAACTGAGGATCCATTTCTCACACAGTCAGATATTTCGTCTAAGGCTGGCAGGTATGAATGGCTTAGCTTTAGAACCTCATACCCAAAGAATGGAATATTAAAGGTCCTCAATGTTCACATGGGACATGACTTCAAAGGTATTGAACTTTGTTCCTACTGTGAAACAAGTGATAATGGCATCACCCATCTGCAGCAACCACATTTACCAGTGTTGTTAACTTGGGGTGGCTGTAATAGCAGAGGGATGGGGAATATGTGATGGGGAATACACAGTTGTTCTATCATTTGTTATTAATCAGTTGAAAATTGGTTCCACCAGCATGTAAAATGGCAGTATGTGTGCCATACTGTTTTGCCACCAAGTACTAAGTCATCTTTTGCAACGGGATCAAATACTTATTTCACTTACTATAATGCACATCCATCTCCGTCTTCTGTCTTCTGGGTTTCTGGGGGTTTTCCTGTTGTTATTCTGTCTCTCACAGCTACAATAAACCTACCATTAAAATTATGGACTGGTCATTTCTTTGTCAGAGGGCAAATGGGCAAATTTAGCAGGGGATCAAATACTTCCCCCCCTCACTGTATATGTGTATGCAAGTATGCCTATACAGAGCTTATTTAGGATCAATACACCTGCCTACATTTATAGATTATCATTGGGAGCATGGCTATGATGCCATGGTGAACTCAAGCACTTTGAAGTTTCCTATACCACTGGAATTAGAGAGAAGAATGTACTGGCATTAAACTTCCTGGAGTTTTAAGGTTAGGGTATTAGAGGTCACTGATAGTAGAAGAAAGCCAATTCTAGGAAGCCCTGGATGTTCTAATATTGGCTTTAAACTACAGATTGATTATTAGGTACTGACTGTGATCTTTCATATATGTCCTATTGATGAGACCATTACATTTATTTATTTTTTTGTATACACATATATTAATATTAAGGTTAATATCATACCACAAAAGCAGCAAGACTCCTTGGTGGTGAATCCCAGTCAAAGCAACTGTTTATATAGTAGGCGGCATTTACAAGAACCATGACACAACGCTTCATCCGCATGAAGTTCCTTAGAAGAAGCTGGAGGAAAGAAAAGTAGAATGTGTCGGCTCAGTTTGTGCGTTTTAGCTATGAAAATTGCTCACAACACATTTCAACTGAAAATACTGTTCTGTACAGACAATATTTTGTATTGCAGTAAAGGGGAAAACTCATTATCTAGATTTTTATCAGTATTATCAGTAGTTGTAGGCTTGCACTGTTCTGCTATACAGCATGAAAATAATTTAAATGACAGTACAATTGTACCTACTAATGTTTCCTTCCCAATCTTTAAGCACACTCTAAGAACTGAGATCCAAAGATTTATTATATGAACCTAGATTTTTTGCACTGGAGTTGGCTGAATCAATTTTTGATACTAAAGAAATGACTGCTGAGAAACCACGTATGCAGTTCTGAGTAATTATCTCTGAGGAAATTGAAGTAACTTTTTCCATGTAAGCTGTGAAACTACAATACGTTTCATGAAAAGAATGAACAAGTAGATTTTTAAGAAATTATGTTTTAAAATGAATAGTTGAGTACCACGAAGTTCATCTGGAGACGAACTCACTAACTTTTACTAAACTTACATTTTACAGTATTAGGTTATATTCACTAATTCAAGATCTCTGATATTTAAGAAAAGAACTTGCTCTAAGGAGATTCTTATACTACAAACCAAGATTTGATACTATTCATTGATTAGTAATAGTCATAAGTTCCTTGCTACTATTTTTCTGCATATGAGTCTAGCCATTTCTGAGCAGCACCTATACGTCTGGAAGAATAGGTATTGTATATTCCCCCCCCCCTCCCACACACACACCGCAAGGCATGCCTGCTTACTTTCTGGTAATGGAAGTGTTATATTGCTGCTTATAAAATCTCTGTACTGATGATTTCATGCAATAATTATAAAACACTGAAAAGCACACAAATAAGATTCTACAAAGAAGAGTTGTTTAGTGTTTGACTCTTCAGTGACCAACATTCTTATCCTCCAGAAGGAAACATGAACATCATGGCTGCAAGATTTTAAAAATTATTTAAGTTGAAAGCATTCAGTAGGATTGCACTTTTGAAAACAGTTACTGCTGGTAAATATTGCAGCAATTCGTTAGTAAACATACATGAAAAAGAAGAATCTTGTCAATCATGTTGCAGAATCAAAGGGATTTTATATATTTGACTGAGTTAAGTTTCTAATAAGCACCTTAAAAGGAGAACTAAGAGAACAAAAGGCTGATACATACCATAATCCAAAACAATATGGGAGTTCCTCCAGGTCAAAGTTGGCCACCAAAATTTATGCTAGACTAAGTTTACAGCCACCTGTGCTATAACCTGATACATGGGGGCAGACTAACAACTTTAATTAGAGTTATCATGCACACATTTTACAAATAACTAAATCTGGCAGAAAGGGATTTAGAAGACTTAAAAATCTGCATTTGTGCAAATTTTCTTTGATAACTCCAGATAAGTTTTTCAATATAAATGAGATGTGCTATTCTCTTAGCTATCAATGCTTGCCAAAATACAGTCATAAGGTTTCACTTGATATTCTGTCTATTGGGAATAAATAATAGTTTCCAACTCTTTACCTGTTTAGAAATTCTGTTTTCTTCTTCAATATACTTCTGTTCTTTGGGCATTAACGTTCGGAAGCTGGCTTTCACCTATATATCAAAATATATTGTTTAGGGACTGAGAACTGCACAAATATCTATAGAATCATCACTGTAGCATTTAAAAGTCATGGGGCCAAGACTATAATCCAGAAATGTGAGGCAGAGAAACTTATGCTTGTGTATACATTAGCAGCAGTAGTAGCAAAGTGGGTGTCTCAGCCAGTGGCAGAAGAGCATTCTGCAGCATACATCAAGGTTTAGAGAAAATGAGGAATGACAGAAATTCTCTACAAATCAGGAACAAAAGCTTTCATGAAACTGAACTCTTTAGCAGTACAAAAAAGGCAAAGTTAAGACTTACAGCATTAAAAATCACATCTATTTCAAGATAGATGACCCCCTTTGTTGGCCCTGTCAGCTGCTTGTTTTTCAAGACGTAGGCTTTCTGTTCACCATTTTGAATCTGCGGGAAAAGGACATGACAGCCGTCTGTCTCGCAGTCTCCGCTGAATACACTCCCTCAGTGACCTTTGACCCCCAGCTGCTGAAACTGACAGAGAACCCAAAACAACTGTGGCAATTCTGACAAGTACCTGTTCATTACCAGGACCAAGTCTGTCAGGAAAAATTAACTATCATGGGATTCAACATGGCCGTGAATTGAGTATGTTAAATTTTTTAGTGTTCTTATTACAGACCTTGGTTGAAAAATGACAGACAGCCCTGATTTTTTTTTTCCACGAGCATAAAAATATACAGAGCAGTGCATTAACCAAATAATAATAATAAACTTACAGACAACAATGGTATAGCCACTTTGCCCAGGAAGTCAGCACTCCGATCTCGGTCTTCGTCATAAACTGTCACTTCAAGAACTGAGTGGATATCCTTAATATTGCTATGAAAGGGATAGGGCAGAACAGAGGTAGGAAAGTCATCTAACTGAATCATTATCAAGGCAAATGCATTAAAAAGTTAGAGGAAAATGAAAAGCTGTGTGAATTTTTAGAAGTGTAAACTAGAAAAAGGGAGTTAAAAAGAGGGCATGAATTGAAATAGAAATGTCCAGGAATGCGACTCAGGCATGATACCGATCATTTCATGACTGGGCATGCATTATACAACCTACAAGAAGCACAAGAAAGCCTTTCATTAATACTTACCCTGATTTAGTGTACTGAATAAGTGATACGTTTGCAGAGTTAGAAAGTAAGATTACAATCAAAAAGCACTTGAAATTTAAAATGGACATGACCAGATCCTTGGTGGGTTTCATATAGACCCCCCCCCAAAAAAACCCAATCCAATTGTCGCCACCAGATTTAGATGCCATTAAGATGTTTCCAGAGTTCTCACTTTCTCCATTCCTTAAACTGCTACAGAGTTTCAACTTTCTGGTATTAAATTGTATGCCAGCTAGGCTGCATTCAGATGTAAACATAAATCATGGTTTAGTAGGAAAAGAATGTTAGGTCTAGCCTGCTACCAGGTTCACACACGTCCCCCTTCTCTTTGGTTGTTTAGCATGTTGCGCTTGGGCAAGTTATATGAGCCCCTAAACTGTGGTTAGTCTTAATTATGGCTTAAAAAAAAAAGTTATTTTCCTAAATACTAGAAGCTGGTTTGTTTTCACTAACTATAGCTAAGTTTGACCACAGCTTGTCCACATTCAGATGACATTGCAAGCCACAGTTAACCTAAGATGGAAGTAAATCCTCCTAAAGCCCACATGGCTGTGCCAGAGGAGGGATGAAATGTGCAAACCTGAAGATTTGTAAGGTTCAGTCTTTCAACCTTTAAATATGGTTTAATTATGAGATAGTTGGCATGCAGTGCTGAGCCAAACTATGGCTTAGCGTGAATGAGAGAGGGTCCCCAAAGAGGAGATTGTGCCTGATGCAAGCCTCTTCCAGGCCTCTTGCGGCTATGCTTCTTCTCCATACAAACCCTAAGAATAAGCTTTTGTTCCAAGATCATGGTTTGTCTAGAGAAGACATGACCCCAAATTTGGATGACTAAGTCAAACAATGACTTAGCTTACACCATCAGGACCAGAGGAAGAACTAAGCAGCTGCATGGAATTTTCTTCCCAAGAGCCGGCGTAGGCAAACTCGGCCCTCCAGATGTTTTGGGACTACAACTCCCATCATCCCTGACCACTGGTCCTGTTAGCTAGGGATGATGGGAGTTGTAGTCCCAAAACATCTGGAGGGCTGAGTTTTCCTATGCCTGCCCAGGAGCCTTCATGTTTACGCTAAACTATAGCTTGGCCCTTATGTCTAAACAAGCTCCATGTGTACTTTTATAAATATTTAGGTGCTACTGATATTTACATTGGAAAAATAATTAGCACTTCATATCCAGGTAATACATAGAGGAATGTGGCATAATCAACTTTGAAAAATATATACAAGTAAGGAGTGGGACAAAAATCAAAGATTAAAGATGTGTGACTCATGATATACTGCATTCAAGATAATTTGCAATAGTTAACTGAGATGTTGTATAATGAAATAATGGGGGTTGATTGTTGGAACTTTTGCATATAAACAAAATTAGCACTGAATGCAGCATATTTTGCAAATACACAGAATGCTGAATGGGGATGCACCCCTTAATACACACCTCTTCACCCTGGAATTGAACACTTGAGGTGTATATTTTTGACTCACCTTATTCTTTGATTGTAAGGTGTTTTAGACAGTTTTAATATTCTGTTTTAATGTTATGCCCCACCCTGGGACCTTAAGGTGAAGGGCAGATAATAAACAAACAAACAAATAACAATAATGATAACAATTAAATTGATAGCTTATTGTTGTGTTTCTTCAATCTCACAAAGAAAGTGGGGGAAGGGGGTTAAATAGATCTTACAGGCTACATGGTAAGTATTACCGGTAACTTGGTTCTTATAAAACCAAAAATGTAGAAGGCGACTGCCTGAACACACATAAGACTAAAGCTTCCAGCTGGGAACATTTAGTGGATAGTGAAGCAGCAAAAACAAACAAACCTGAAACAGATTTACTTTCGCTTTGTGTTGTACTGCAGTTGGAGCAGCCATAGAAAAAAAAAGATGCCTGATTCTTTAATTTTTAAATGTTTCAAAATATTGCCACTGAGAAACTATTAAGTATTGAAGTAATTTTCCATCACAAAGAGTGTTTCATAAATAGAAGTTTCACAGAATTCTAAAGTTGTAATGCAACTCCATCTAGCACAGCGCCCCGATGCTAGAGGAAACCCCTTTGATTAGGGCTTTTAATCTAAAATATCATCTTCACTCCAACAGACCGGAGATCAGAACATTACAAAAAGCAAAGGAATGAGCATAATTAATAAGAGGGGGAAAATAAGATCTTACAGAAGAATAAGCCTCTTAATATTCTTTCCTATATCCAGCTCCCATTCATTATGTGAATAATCACAGTAACAGAGCTGAAGGGTTGTGTGCCAACAATCTGCTGTTCAGCAGACTGTGTAGCCCAACCCTCTGTCATCAGGCAAGGTTTCACGTGCTGTACTACTGAGCAATGGCTTTCACCTATAATCACGACAGGCCTTCAGTTTCCCTCCATAAACCACTGATTTAGTAAAGACAATGAGAATTTCATCCTGCTCACCTTTTAAAGTTAATAAACCAAATTCACACCTCCAGGATAAATGCACCAAGGAAAACAATATATAAAAGCTCCAATAATATTTCCATACTCACTGCCACTTTATCCACTCTAACTTTTTGTTTACCTCTATGGTTCCTCCCCTCCCCTCTAAAATTAATTCAGAGGAATAATCTCAATATAATGAAGGAGCCAACAGGCCTAGCATTCAAGATACTATTATGAGGGTCAACAAATGTTCAGGATTCTCAGACTCTGCCCTACAGTTCTAAATGCAAGAGAGGATCATTGTGAAAGAAAATCAGCATTATTCTGAGTCCAGTATTGGTGAGTTTGCTTACTCACATTTAAAGTTGAAATAACATGAATGGGGTTATATTGGACATCTTCCTCAGCATCAACTCGGTAGCAGCAGTATGGGTGGTCAGGAATATGGGTAAAACTGCCCAATAAATTCTAAAAATTATTGGAATGAACATTAAAAAGTTTCAGCCTAGTAGCTGCACAGCAGTATACTATGGTACCTTCAAAGTATATTGACATTTGGAGTATCATCACTCAGAAGGCAAAATCAAAGAGAGAAATTATCTACTTTATACTTCTGTTCGTTCCAATGAAATCTCTTGCTCCACTTAAGAAATCAAAAAAATTTAGCTTTATCTTGATAGCTTTGAAATGATTAGCCAGGTATACAAGTAAAATTCAAAAGCGAAACATTAAGACTTACAATGTGAAGATCTTGTTCCATTCAGGATTAAGATTCTTGTACACCGTATGGGTCAGCAGTCTATCATTGTTCAACTCAACTACACAAAATGGATCACTTTTACCTGGGAAAAGATCATTTAACAATATTATGAATACTTTGCAACTTAAAATTATCTTTACATTCTATGTACAGCAACTTGAATTCACACTATAACAATGAAAGCAACCTGCATGTTTACTCACTAATTCTGCAGTGGAACAAGACATACTTAAAGTTTTAGAGTGTCAAATGCTGATCAACAGATCAAAAATTATTTGGACAGTTAGAAAACTAAGGAAACAGGGCCTAGTTTTGATAACAAATCCATATTGCACAATGCAGAGAGCAAGGTTTAGGTTTAATTTTGGAGTAATGAAATATGGTTGTGCTGGGGGGGAAATAAAACATTAGTAATATACCAATTTTAATTCCCTTTGAAAATAACTAATTTCACCATTCATGTTGCCTTTAATTTAATTTAGACTTCAATTCTACAAATATTTAAATTAATACTTACTAGAGCGTAAATCTCATTGAACTCTATGTTGCCAAGTTAAGTGTTATAATTATCCAACGTAATACAACAATGTATTAATGCCAATTTCCATGTGAATTCATATTTCAGACAACACAGTGAATTTCCATCAAGAAAACTCTTCCCATTCACAATACACTGCCAAACAGCCAATAGACACAAGCTCAATTTTACCACATTAAACATGTTGGCATAAATTGAAAGGGAGAGGGGGGGAAGAAGTGGTAAGACCTGATCTAATGCCCCTGATCTAATATTGATGGTAAAATGGTTGGGGGGAAAACCCTGATGGATCTTGCAGCAATCCAGCAAATCTAATGCACAAGACAATTGTATTCTACAATAATTTCAATATTTTTGTAATGTAATGCCATGTATTACATGAACCCATAGATTCAGCAGTTCAAAGGGGCCAGATTAACAATATCAGTAAGCCATGCAATTTGTTTCATACCTTAAACAAATGACAATTAAATCAATATTTAGCAAAGCTGTCCAGGAATCACATCTTCCAAACGGCAATATTGATTCAAACGCCATCACAGGTTAATGTGCACATTATGAATTTTAATGGCAAATAAAAATTATTTTAAATATGCAACTGCAGTTGATGCTTTTATTTTGCAAAAAATATCATTTATCCCAAACTTGAAGAATGAATTCATCAACCACCACTAGTGAAACAAAAGAAATTTAAAGTAAAGCCATCACAATTTAAACAAACAATAAAATACACATAATCACAAATACCTAAAGACATCACCAGATAAAACCAGTATTACAAGGGTCAGCAAACTTTTTCAGCAGGGGGTCAGACCACTGTCTCTCAGACCTTGTGGGGGGCCGGACTATTTTTTGGGGGGTGGGGAATGAATGAATTCCTATGCCCCCACAAATAACCCACAGAGATGCATTTTAAATAAAAGCACACATTCTACTCATGTATCCGGCCCCAGGGCCTTAGGTTGCCTACCCATGATTAAGAGCATCAACCACACCAACCAATTTATGATGACCAGTCAAACAACAGTATAATCACTATATCACAAATCAACAGGCGCCTGGGAGAAAAGAAAGATCTTAACTTGGCATCAAAAATATGGTCATGATAGTACCAAGCAGGCCTCACTGAGGAAAGTATTCCATAACCAGGGGGCCAAAACCAAAAAGGCCCTCTCCCTTTTCCACAACCTTCAACCCTCTCTCAAAGGGGGAACCTGGAGAAGGGCCTCCAGTGCTGGTCTTGAACAAACAACAAAGGCCAGTACAGCGCCCCCCCCCCATGGGTGTTACATTCCAGGGCCCCACTCACATAAGTGAAATCAGGTAACGTGTGGAGGGTGCGTGGAGAGAGAGAGAGAGAGAGAGAGAGAGAGAGACTGAAACTCAACCTGGAAATCACTCAGGGCCACTGACCGACCTATCCCAAGCCTTCCTGCTTGGCTGAGGGGAGCTAGTGCCCAGAGTAGCAACAGCTGGCCATGCAGGGTGAGGGCCAAGGAAGGTGTCCAGAAGAATTGGTGCCAGGATGGGGGGGCACGGAGGTGAGTAGAAGGCGGCTGTCTTCCCTTGCTCAAGCAGTAGTCCCAAGCAAGGGAAAGCCAATTTATTTATTTATTTATTTATTTATTTATTTATTTATTTCAAGCTGTCTGCAAAAATGCACATGGGGGTGTGTGCCTATATATTTGTAGTAATAAGTCCAAAGTTCATCTTTTTACTACAACTAAAATCTATTTTATAATTAACTCTCAGCAGCTAATGTTAAGGTCACAAATAATTTTAACATATCATAATAGCATTACCGTTACGAAAATACTCTTCACTGTGTTGATTTAGTCTGGCAACACACAAATTCATGCGTTCCAAATATATAATCACATCAATTTAGCTTCCTCACGGTGCATAGACAAGAGAATCAATATTATAGGTTAATAATTTTAACATGCAAAATATAGGCATGATTAAATCAGGGGTGCACAATAGGCATATCAATAATGCAGGGGCTTAATGTCTAAGGTCTTCCACCATGTGAAAATGATTATGAGTATTTATTACAAGCCTTAAAATAATATTAGATTTGCACAAAATCACTTCCACATCTCTCATTATGTGGGTGGGTGGGATGACTGGTTTGCTTTTCTCCTATTCTTATTATGTATTTTGTTGTTTTTTTATATTGTCTTTTAATATTCTGAACCACTCTGGATGAAGGGTGGTATATATATTTTATAAATAATAATAAGCATATTTTCTGAAAAAATGGATATAAATATCTAGTTACTTTAAAAATGATCCCACAAACCTAAAGACATATGTATAGCAAATTGTCCTAAGGTGCGATCTTTTACCGTATTTGGAAACTTTACTTCTTTGTTGTGACTGCAACATGTATGTACCTTCTATGTGAGACTAATGAGCAGGATCTTTTCTTGGTGACCACATGTTGAACTTCAACCCAGAGAAGAGACTCTGATGAAGTGCTTAGTGTGTGACATATGGAAAGAAGTGATCCTTCATGTACCCTGGTATCACGTCATGAAGAGCTTTAAAAGACTAGCACCTTCAAACGGGCATAGGAATGGACGAGATGTCATTCCGGCAACTCCTACAGCCAAGCTGGTGACAAAGGTGATGCCAAATGCATTGCTTTGCTTTTCTGTACACCACATCAGCGAGGCCAATAGGGGGGTCTTGTCATCTAGGTAGCCCAGGACCTTCATATGTACTACACAGGCTTGTGTCCCGGAGAGGTCACTTTGGTGCTGCTAATACAGCAGAAAGAACATTGGAGGCAGCAGTTACAAGTTTCTGGTCTCTTCGGCCACAGCAAGCATTGTGATTCTCCAGTGATTTGACTTCACCTCTGGAGGGGTGCTCCATTGTCTCTTGAGACAGATAGATGCCAATAACAACATTGCATCTGAGTGCATTCCAAACTGTAGTTTCCTAATTTAGGATGCTGTCTTATACCAAGTCAAGGCCATTGATTTATCTAGTGACTGGCAGCAGCCCTAGAAGACTAGGAGTCTGTCTAATCTGAATTTGCCTTCAAAGGTAGCCCCACATATAATGCACTGCAGTAATATAATCTGCATAAGGTAGCAAGTGAAATAGGGCAAGTGAGAAAGGACCAGAGCATTATCCAATTTTCACTGAAAGGAAGAAGCATAATTTTGCAGCGCTATATGCAAAGGGAAGAAGAATTATAGGCTGGCCACAAATTGCATATGGGAAGTAAAAAAGGGAGAGGAAGAAGAAAACTGAGGCTCTGTACCTGTTAAATTGAGTGGATGGAGAATGTATAAGGAGAGGAGGTCTTGGGAAGGAAGATAAGATGTTCTGTCTTTGAAGTATTACAGTTAAAATGACAGAAGCATCCAAGTGACAATACGAGACAGGCAGCTGTAGATGTGCGATTGAATGCAGGAATAAAGTTCTGGAATACAATGGTACCTCGGGTTTCAAACGCTTTGGGTTACAAACTCTGCTAATCCGAAAATAGTAACTCGGGTTGAGAACTTTGCCCCAGGATGAGAATGAAAATCATGTGGCGGTGGTGGGGTGTCAGTGAAGGCCCCTTTAGCGAAAGCGATCCTCAGCTTAAGAACGGTTTTGGGTTAAGAACGGACCTCCGGAACGAATTAAGTTCGTAACCTGAGGTACCACCATACAGGAATTGCTGGGTGTCATCAGCATATTGTGTGGTACTGAAAGCTACAGGCAATGTCCACTGGTCTTCTTTAGAAGAGGGTCAAACACAAGCACTGAGGGACTCCAACAGACAAAAGGAGGACAGAGGAAGGATATGCCTTTGGATCTGGCAGTGGGTGCTCAGTGTCTATCCCTGGGCAGCTAGAATGGAACAGACATGGCCAGGCAGCAATTGGGGGAATTCCTCCAAGCCGCCTGGGTAGTTGGCTCAAGTTCCCGCCAGCAGCTGCATTTCAAATGGCCAACGAGTGGCCTCTTCCTGTGTGAGAGGCAGGAAGGGAAGATGCCCAGAGTGGGAGGATGGGAGACGAAAGGGAAGTTCCCAGGTGAGGGCTGGAAGGACCCTCCCCCTTTCTGTGTGAGACAAGGGTTAAGATTTACCCTTGCATTTTCTTTTCTATTTTTTAAAAATTTTGATTAGTTTTTTACTGTATAGTTTTATGAAAAAGCTTCAATAAAAACGAAAGCAGGAAGCTAAGTGAATTATGGGAGCTGACAGCTTCCCTCAAGTTCTAATTCCTGGCTTCAACCACAAAGTGGCACTGTTACCCAACCCAGCATGATAACCATCACAGGCAATGGGAGAATGCAACTACCTGGAGCTTTTAGAAGCAAAGAACTAGAGGACTGAGGTTCACAGACATGAGTGCTGCACGAAGATAAAAGTTAACTGCTGATGTGGAGACTTGCCATAAGTAGCAGAAAGAGAATGAAAGGTGTTTGCAGAATTGAGGAAGTGTGATTGACCAAGCATCCAAGACAAACAAGATGCATGAGGGAAATGTAGGCATTAGGAACATAATTTTGTGGGGTTGACTGGATTGTGGAATATCTGAGCCACTGCTGAAGAAACAGAAGTGCACATGAAGCTCTTGACCTCGCTATCTTGGTCATCGCAGGGGTCACTAAATAGGTTGCACTGAAGTGATTGAGGCAACAGGTTGTCCTTTCTTGTTTAATTGTAACTTATAAACATAAAAGAATTGCGCCACGTAACTGCCACCCCAGTACCAAGGTTTTCCTTGCCAATAAGCCCCCACATTTTTTTTAAAAAAGCTTAATACTGCCACACCACCTTAAAAAAAATAAATCTCATTCTACACTTACAATGCTTTCCACTTATATTTATAAACATAGGCAGACATTTCCACTTTTTCATATGCAACTCTTTTTGAAGATGGCGGAATTCAGATACGCAGCTCAAAGCAACAGATGATAGATCAGGGCGAAGGAAAAGAAATCCACCCTGAGGAAGCAAAGGATTACACTGGACAAAAGAAGAGTTCAAGTAACAGGAGATCTGCCAACTGATTTCATTGATTCCAGGGGTTTGAGGCATGAGCGTAGGTATTTCTAAGTGAATCACAGGTTCTGTGACTTGGTAATATCTAGCTGACCTACTTTTTCTGCATTCTTCAAAACTGCAAGAGGGCTAGGAGACAGGTATGGAAGACACCCTAAGGGATGGGTTGCCCTACTTGTGTGAATATATGCAAAAAATCTACTGCTCCATTTCAGATATTAAAGAAAGCATTTACAGATAACGGGAGCTTCTAATAATACATTTGGGAAGTTCCTAACACAAATAGGCTAGGAGTTTTCCATTCAACATATGTAGTCAACATCAGTGTTTAAAACAAGTTTGCATCTTGTTAGCTTCACATTTTCAGATATTAACCACAAAGTGTTGATTGCTTTCAACAACCTGATCATATCTCAGCCATCTTAATATCCCAAGTGTTTTCATACTGAAAAAGAAGGCAAAGCAAAGGGCAGCATACAGCAAAAACTAGGAAAATGAACTGTTCTTAGTAACATAAATGCCCAGGTGTTGTGACTCTGCTTTCCGACAGACATTAAAAGCCAGAGGAGCCTGCTGCGGAGGCCTTTTCAATAATTTTTGGAAGTCACTTTCTGGAGACAGGGCCTTCTCAGTCATTGCCCCCTGCTTATGGAATTATCTCTCCAGGAAGGCTTGCCTGGTATCTACGTCAATTTCATTTTGGCATTAGTTAAAAAACCTTTTCATTTCCCCAAAACGTGTAACCTATAAGATATTTTATGCAGTTGTTTTTTAGTTTTATTCTTTTATTGTTTATTATTTTGTATCTTTTAAATGTAAACCAACCTGAAAACTTTTACTGAAGCATTGCTTACCAGTTAAAAAAAATCGTATCTGTCTGAAACATAGTCAGGAACACTCCTGGAACATCAAAGTCCATGTATTGCCAGAGTCCTCTCCAGAAAGAGGACTGTTAAGATTTTTCTAATGAAAACTCATAACTCCACACTCAAACACAATAATACTCACTCTTTGTAGACCCCTTCCAGTTGAGATGATGTGCAATGCAGTATGAAATCATTCAATAGTGACTGAATGAGTTGCCTTTTAAATTTCCTCATTCTTAGACAAGGTGCAGGATTTCAGGAGTCATCAAGTCTACACCAGACTCAAATAAACTATGGCTTTTGTTTGAGCAATGTGTGCACTAGTCAAGGAGCTACTGCATTTCTGCAGAATTAGCTCACAACCTTGGTAGCTACAAACTTGTTCACTGCTAACTGCCAAATCTCCATCCAAAACCTTCTCACCTGCCACTTCTGGTGTTTTGTCTGATGCCTGCTGGCTCTCCCACCCAGCTAGAACAGCACACTACCCTTGTAACTGAAATTAATACTGGACTGCTGTTTTTTGTTTGAGACAAATTACACTACTGTTATGCAGGATTCATCAACAATAGCGTAAATGAAAGTCAAAAGTATGATACTAAGCAGTAAGAACATTCAGTTTTCCGGGAATTTTACTTGCATTCAGGATGACTGCATCTTTCATGCTACATTCCCTTTGGCCTCTAACACGAAGCATTGAAACATCAAGGATAATAAATCCAAGAACAGTAAGCCGTCAAGCAAATTCCATCTTTTATCCAGGAAAATCCCAAACCTTGGGCAATTAAGAAAATGGGGGGGAAATCCAAGCAAATATATCTTTGATTGCTTTTTAAAAAGCCCACATTAATGTTGAAATGCATGACATCATATCTCGTTTGCCTTTTAGCTAATATTTATCATACCATTCTGTGAAAAATTAGAAGCCAAAATAAATGGCTCAATTAATTGTACAGAGGTAACCTTCTTTGAGCTGAACCAGAGCTGTGAGCTCTTTATTAAAAACACTATTCTATAGTCCATAACCTTGTTCCTTGACTCCTCTCTAGTTTCCAATTTAAACAAGTCCCCGTGCGGCCCGTTCTAAAGGGCTTTGTCTCCCTGTCATTGTTAAGAGAGCCGAGGCATCCTGGAAGTGTGAAATCAGACCTCATGAGCTGAACGGTTCCCCAGGGAACGCTGGACCGCGCAGAAGGTCAAAGTCATGGGCCGGACCATCTGAAAGCGCCCTGATCACCAGTCTGTGACACAGCAAGCAGGGGGAGTGAGTGTGTGAGGAGACTATAATTGAACACATCTTAATTAAAACCCACAGATAGCAAAAAATAATAATAAACTGTTTCCCAGGCAGCCTGTCAAATGCAACTTAGATTTAACTTCACTAATGAGACCAGGTTATCCTTATTTCTTAAGAAAAATAAGATTCGCTTAACATTGGATACAAGATTCAGCATAATTTTTACTGTTACTTCTTAATTTTCTGTCAGAAGTATTAGGTTTTTTAAAAAATAAATAAATCATGACAACACCTGATAAAAAAAATCTACATCTTATTAAACAAACAAACTCCCACTGGAGGGCTAGAGAATTATTTCACATCAGAATGCAATTGGCCTAAGGTGGTTTGTGCCAACTTTATAGAAAGGCAAGTTCCACATTCTTTCATTCAAGAACACCCTGCTTTAGGATTATCAATGTAAATTTATCTGAATAAACTATAACCATTTTTTCACTCTCTTGCCATATTACCCAATGAATAATGTTCATTCATTTTGTATTGTTCTCCTTATCAAGAATCTCTCTGCTGCCAACACGTTGGTAGGTGTCCCAAAAAAAGGATTTGCATATGTTGGCAATGTGTATTTAATAGTTATTGGCATGATTGTACTAGCTACCAAGGTGGGGAAAGTGATGCATTTATCCCAAAATAATTTTCTAATTCTTTATCTGACAAGATGAGAAAAGGATAAAATACTTCCTCAAATACCACAGCCTGTTTCAGGACCATGAGATTTGAAGGTAAGATGAATATAGGGTCCTTTCACTGAATATTTTCCTGACTTTGGGGGACTAGAATTCTCTTGTTTTCAACATCCCAGTCCTATGAGTCTCTGGATCTGTAGTGGAACCATGAGATGTCTATGCCATTACAACTGAAACATTCATTGAAATGCCTTAAAACTAGCCAACTTCCACAGAACAGAGGCACAGAATCATGTTTTAGCAGTGGAACTATAAGAGGTTGGAAAGATCTAAAACAAAATTCCAATGTTTTGCTGCTATGCCTATACTGAAGATGGAGCTTGGTGCTAGTGATGACCTACTCCCTTGTATCACCTAATTCTACATACCTTTGTTTAAGTACAGCAACTGAATAATCAAATCACTGAAATAATATATTCTGTTTCTCAAGTTTCAGTCAAACACAGACAGAAATATCCACAGTATAACATGTCTTTCACACGATACATACTGGCCCATCCTTCAACTTTGAAAACAACTTTGTGAGCTGTTTTGTGACCATTTATATTTAAATGGTCACCAAATTATATTTAAATAGTCACAAAATTATATTTAAATAGTCACAAAATTATATTTAAATAGTCACAAAATTCCTGACGGAACATCTCCATCCCCATTGCTCAGACTGGACGCTGAGGTCCTCCAAGGGTCTTCTGGCGGTTCCCTCACTGTGAGAAGTGAAGTTACAGGGAACCAGGCAGAGGGCCTTCTCGGTAGTGGTGCCTTCCCTGTGGAATGCCCTCCAATCAGATGTCAAGGAGAAAAAAACTACACAACTTTTAGAAGACATCTGAAGGCAGCCCTGTATCGGGATGTTTTAAATGTTTGACGTTTTACTATATGTGCTGCAAGCCGCTGAGAATGGCTGGAGAAACCCAGCCAGATGGGTGGGGTATTATTATTATTAATAATAATAATAATAGCACAGCTAAAGCAGAACCAGGGTAGGATTGCTGGATTATTATTATTAATAATAATAATAATAATAATAATGGCAGCATTTAAAAGAATACTATAACGAAGAGCAATGTGGTCTATTGCATGGTATTTCCATCTG
This sequence comes from Podarcis tiliguerta, assembly GCF_965153285.1. Taxonomy (NCBI): domain Eukaryota; kingdom Metazoa; phylum Chordata; class Lepidosauria; order Squamata; family Lacertidae; genus Podarcis; species Podarcis tiliguerta. The sequence continues at coordinate 27,775,638 of NC_139544.1, read as the reverse complement.
CTAAAAATGTGCATGAATAACTACAAGGGCATGGTTTTTGTAAGATATGGTGAAAACCTAGGGCTGATGATAGCATTTGCAAATGGAAACTCACTGAGAACTGAGAATGCACACTCTTCAACTCCTCTGCTCCACTGCCTGAGCAGCTTCCCCCTCCTGGCATTAAAACATAGTTTCACATTACATATGAACCAATGCAGTCCAGGTTCTTCATAGCTTTGGCTTGGATCCAGAGATACGTTCTGCTAGCGAGAAGTCTTTTCTGCTGATTGAAGAGCTGATTCCAACCTGTGTGATTCCAACCTGGTGCTGTGTGAACAGCAACTCCTCCTAATTCAGGAAAGTGATTTCATTCATGTAAGCTCTTCTACGAGATTTTGCTGTCACCCACCCCCAATTTTTATATGTGTTAGCCTGTATCTTCCTTAATCACCATGTTCACTGTAACGCAATTCCAAAACACTGTGGTACTGCACTGCTAAAGGTTTGCTGTTAGTAACTGCATGAGAGTTCACAAAGTTCCTGTGGTTTGCTTCCCCTGAACCATGAAGAGTAACCCAAGAACAAACCTTGGTTACAGCTCATGGTTTATATGGACAAACCATGAACCAGGTTCAGCCAAACCATAGCTTGATGGTGGGTAGCACAGCTAAAGCAAAACCAGGGTAGGATTGCTGGATCCATGATCTTTGCACCAGATGCTTGCAAGTTTGCTTGGTCATGATAAGCCATAGTTTGAGCCATTTCATTTTCATTAGCCATTCTTCCAAATGAAATAATGACCCCATATAATCCCTTAAAAGCTTTATCCACACATGGAGACTGTGAAAGTCTGTATTACTTGATTAAAAATTAAAATTATTGTTGTAGTTTAATGTTGAATAACTAGTCAATGAATCTTTTAAATATGCCTATTACATTTAAGCACACTACCCAATACTCTTCTACTGATAGCAACATTTTAGTAACAGTGAACTGGAGCAACTGGCTCTAGTAATATTCAGCTAACTAAGGGTGTGTGCTTTGTGGAAAGGAGAAGACTGGCCCATTTCAGTTATAATTTGTGTTTTTTATTCACTCATTTAGAAAATATAACTGTGACAAAAGTGTACATTTTGAAATGCTTCCCCCTGCTAAAAAAAAAGCTTAATAAAATATTTTTTAAAATCCTCCTCTTTGATTACTGAGAGAATATTTTGGAATTCAGCAAAATCTAATCAAATTTTACATTTGCTTTTACTTTTTATTTTCAGGCATTTAATATGATAGTCTATCCCAAGGCAAAATTATGCAATTTTTAGGTTAATATTTTGGCTCTTAAATACTGGAAAACCTTGAAATTAGTATTAGTATTAGTTTACTGGGAAGCAAGGTCCTCCGATATATTTATTACATTTTATATTCTGTCTTTCTTCCATTATAGAACTCAAGGCAGCATACATGAAATTCCCAACCAGGAACTAACCCAGACTTACTCCCATGTAAGTTATCACAGAACTGCAGCCTAATTCATACATACAACTATATTATTTATTATCATGCATCAACATTTATTTATGTACACCTCTGCATATACTCTTTTTATGTTTGTCTGTGAAATACTTGTATAGAAAGACTGGACACAAAACCAAAACATCACCATTGCCTATGCAATACTTGTTTGCATAGAAGCATTACCAATATACTCAATATAAGATGAAGCATTAAAACTGTGTAAGACTCAACACTTGCAGGTGTGAACATAAAGCACTGAAACCAATCTAATAACATAAACTAACACATAATCAATTTCTTGCAAGTATTGTTCAAACCTGAACTTGAAAGCACACAAAAGGTCCTTCTGATGCTTTCTACCTCATAGCAAATGTGATAATTTGGAATTCAATGCTTTATGGAACACAAAACAAAATATGAGAAGGAAAAAATGCTGCATCTTGAAATATGATTTTTCTGTCTATTTCTATTGTGTATATCAGGTGATGTATGGATGTTATTTGTCAAATAACCAAGCTGGAAGATTTTCTGCAAGCAGAACACATGCTAGAATGGTTATGTATGCACCCCCAACGTTTCTACATTTGTGATGTAAAATGCTTATTTACATAAGGATGATTTTTGCATATTGGCGCTAAAGACAAAAAGAAAGCAATGTGACCATTCCATTACCAAACCTAGCTAAAACCAAAACACATTGAAATACACAATTCATCCTAATCCAAATGGCCCACCATGAACAAGCTAGGGATTCCTGCAAACACAGAAGATCTGTCCAGCATGCAGAAATACACCTTGTAATGTACTGCATAGATAATAGTAGTACTGCAACAGATTGGGGGGGGGGGGAATCCCACTGCTCATCCTTGAAATGAGCAAGATCCCATATCCCATCAGTGAAGAAGCAGGCAACTGCAACAGACTAACCTCCACTTGACTCAGTAATGGAAGACTACCTGCTTCCACCATCACATGCAATATTTCTACCTGCCTTTTTGCACCAGAAAACCCTTAAGCTAACTCACAATTGAATGCAACAAATCTTAAAACGTAAAGCCATAAATAACTAATTATGATATTACTATCATTACGTTCTCTGCCCAAGAAGGGGCAATAGACACAATCTACCCTGTGAGGATGCAGACAGACAAAGGCAACCCCAAAGCTTACTCCTCCTGGCAGACTTGCCCCACTGTCATACAACCAGTGAACATTGTGGGAAGGAGACAAAGACAACTTCAAGGCCTACTCAAGTCAATTTGTTTTTAGTATTTTAAAACTGCAGACTGCCTTGGCAGAAAGGTGCCATAAATCCATCCATCCATCCATCCATTCAGTGGGTATGTGGGTGTGGAATTAGCTGTTAAACCTCTAAAGAAGGCCCGTGAAGAAAATGTGTGTTAGAAATTTTGGCAAGTAGGTATATCTCTGGACAAATGTAAAGATACATGATGCTTGCAACTTTGTAAGAAGATTTACGATTCTGGATTCCTGCAGAACCCAAACAGGTCTGTGCCTTGTCAACACAGATGAGAAACCACCAGAGAACTCCACATGTGCCACCTTGAAGAAAGGAGGCAGACAAATGTAATAAAATAAAATAAATAAATAAATATGGCAACAGGCATGATGATGCTATCCAGAGTGCTGATGCAGATATCCTACATTTTCAGAGGAACATCCATCAGAAACATACTATTCTGAAGCTGTATTTTTAGCCCTCCTCTGCTTTACAATTTTTTAAAATACTGTTTTTGACTAACATATGAACTTGCCCTGCCAAGAACAAGTGAATTTTATCTTGCAAAATACTGGACTCCATTTTGTTTTACTATTCTGTATCTGCTGTAGCCCACTGGGAATGAAGCTTAACAACACGAAACCTTTTGGAGGCTGTGATGCATTGTTTCATTAAAATCCTTTTCCATTACTATTTTCAGTAAGGTTCTGAGCTGTACAAAGTCCAAACTAAGGATGGGCAAATACGTTAATTTTGATTTCTCAATTTTCTAATCTTAAATTCAGTTTCCACGTTAGTTTGCAATTTTTTAATTAAAGGTGCTCACGGAAATTCACCAGAAATTTATTTTAAAACACACATTTTTGTAAAGCAAATTCCCCTAATAAAAGGTGGTTTATGTTATTTTCACTAATATATGCATTTATATGCACGCTTTACCCTAGTATATGTACACATTTAACTAGAGAACTGCACTCAAAAACTCAAAGACATGCATATTTCAAATGATGACTGTTTCAATTCACATACGGTTTGGGAAAGCGTTAAGTAGCTGAAACAAATTTGCACACAAAGACAAATATGAGAAGATAGAGTTCATTTGCAAAGATCCTAGCAAACTTAAGTTTTCTACCCTGTCGAGAGTGCTAGTTTTGAAAAAGGCTATAAACCAGAAATGCTTCAATAGGATAACTATCACCACAAAAATTGAAGTAGTTCTTGCCTGTAACGTCAGCTGCCATCAAACCTTCTGCTCTGATAACCTTCACCTGGAGAAATCCCACATCCTTCATGTTATGAAACATCCGCACTAGACTCTAGAACACACACAAAAAAACTATGAAGTTAGGAAGAGCTTGCAAAGGGAGGGAAAACAGGCAAATGCGATTCCGTCTTCTATCACATTTTATAATGGTTGTTTGATTATTCTTAAATCTTATTCTTGGAAATCAACTATGTGTTTTCAGTACTGTATAGTTTCCACTCAGTGTAGGAAATATCTATTTCCATTCCCAGTATTTGATTTTAAAAGATCTAAACCACAGCACTCATCTTTCAGCTTCATGTTAGTGCATTATTTATTCTGAATATATCAATATTTAATTGTAATAAATAGTGCACCAAAATGATGCTGAAAGAGAATGCCCCAAGTCACAACGCATCAAAAGATATTTCTGTATACCCTAAGACAGAGGTATATCCAGTTCTAGAGATGCAGTTCAGAAGCCCGTGTTTAAATGGCAAATGTCTTCTGGTTTTAGGGGATACCTTAAACAAGACTAGAGCTATCTTTATGCAGCTAGAGAAAGCAGATCCATTCACAACAGCTTCCAAATCTCTTGGCAAAAATATCACTAATGCATTGAACAACTTGTATTTAACCTATAAATAGACATAGGGAGAAAAAACGAGCAACTTCTTCAAAAAAAAGTATCATAAATTTTGTGCACATTAATTTCTCATACACTTTTTGTATAAAACTATATATTAGATAAAGGAAACTATATAATAGCTGATCATTCTTCCAAAAGCAACATCATGTTTTATAACAAACTTTTATTTTTTTCCAAAACAAGACTTGTGTGCATATATGTATATTATGTATATATAAAACCCAAGCCGGATATATCAAGAGTAAACAGGATTTCTTTATGTTTTAATGTGCCAACTTAAAGCAAAGTTGGATTTAATAGAAGTAGACATTACTTTTCCTTTCTACTATGTTGCTGCTTAATGGATAATCATTAGTGGTATATTGCTCAAGAAAAAAGGAATATTTTCTGCTTGAAATATCAACTATTAAAGTGTTAGACAAACATTTTTACCAATAAGAGTCAGACACAAAGCCCACAATATAAATCCCCTAAGACGCTTATTGCGTACAGAGAAGGTCTGACCTTGGCATACTGAGCCGAAGCGCTGCAGTTATATGGCACATCAATTTTCACATATAAATGCATTTATATCTATTGCTTTCTATGGAAACACATGCCCATTTATTACAAATTTTTGAAAACATTTGTCTATCATCAGAATTGTGTTTAATCATAGGACCAAAACTAAACAAACACTGTTTATAGGATTCCAAACTGCCTGATTCTGAAAGTTATGTTACAGATAGCATCAGAATACAGATGCTTTGCTGGTAGTGTGTCATTTGTTACAATTCTCAAGAAGGTTTGGCGGCCTTTTTTTGTCAAGCTTGCATCTAAATTCAGATATTTTCCAGTTCTCACATATGTAGAACAAGGGTGGCAGGCATGTGGAAATTACATGTTTGTTCTGTAGGTTTTGAAACTATATTTATCTCACATTTCCTACAAGATAAAAGCAAAAGCACAAATTCAATTTTGTTCCACCTGCACTCACATTACCCACACACGGGGTGGGGGTGGAGGGAGAGATTGCAGTATTTCACTTGGTACTATTTGTCAGGGCTCTATGGGGTAATTATAGTTTGAACTTAGATTCAGCTAGTCAGCTGATTTGGAGCAATTTACTGCACATTCTGACAATCTGGGCCAGTGACATACCATAGAATATTATTGTAGGATTTTGTGAAAAGCAAATTACTTTAATACATTACTTTAAACATGCAACTTAAAGTAATGATTTATCAGCCGATTGTCAGCCTTCTTATTTATGATTATTATTGAAGGCTTCAAAACCTGGATGGTATCGAAGGCCTGAAATTTCCATAGCAGTGAAATCTTATGATTTGCTGTGAATCCTTTCAGCCCTCAATAGATGGGAAAAGATTGAAATGCTCTGGAGATGAGTCCTCTTTATTTTTTTAATGAAAGGCTGTATAATATATTTTCTGTATGGCTGCAGCAGCTGTCAGGGAGAGCATCTCAGTTCAGCTCTATTATGGGAGAACCAATACCCCATCCTATGGCATTGAGATACACTGAGGGGCCAGTACTGATTGACAGCTTGTCACCATGACGTCTTATTCCATCTTTGTTATGGAGAAAATTAATGTCACACCACCAGCCTTATGACTCGCTGTCATCTTAGAACTGCTCACCTTTTATCAATGCTCTAAATAACATTTCAAGCCCATCGTCTCACGGTGGACAATCCGGTCAAGGGACATTAAATCGGATGACTGTGAAATGTCATAATAAAAATGGAATGCTAACAACTTCTTCACTAAACTAGCTTCTCTGGTTTTTAAACTGTGACAAGGGGGAGCAGGGGTTCAGCACACCCGTTCTGAAAAGGTCATACAATCTCTCTCTTGGTCTGCTACCCATTATGGCCCTCCTTCCTCCCACCCCAAAAGGAATTAAGCTTTTCATACAATAGTGATAAAATAATGGTTCAAACAGTAATGCCTGTTTAATTTGCAGGGCTCTGATGTTCAGCTACAAATGGTTAAATGACAGTAATAGAGTCATTTTGCAAGGCTATTTGATCTGATGGCAAGGTCAGCTCATTTACTGGTTTCTGTCTCAAGAATAGACACAAAATACATTTTAAAATGGAAAAGTCTCTTTAGGAAAGCTTAAAAAAAATCTATAAAATAAAGATGATAAAAGGATTCCTGAATCTTTCTAGCTGCACAGCAATAGTTCACTGTATATTCCCTAAAAGGGTGGCAGCACGAACGCTGGAAATAAAACAGGTGACAACATATAGGAATGGCAAGAGTTCCACAAATACTGTGCAATACTGTGTTCTTTAATCTGTCTTTCTGAAGCTATGTATGTATGCGTCATGTTAGGGAAAAGGGTAGTTAAGTTTGTAAGTAAACATAACAATGCCTGAAATAACCATTGTGATAAATTGACATGCCAGGCTTTTTTCTTTTTCTTTTTTACAGAATGCAATCCTGTTTTTATAACAACAGTACCAGAGACACAATTCTGGGGGTAAAAAAAAAATGGTTCAAGGTTCAAAAAAGTTGTGAAATATATGACAATTTCTGTGGTGTTATAAAATTATCAGTATCTACAGTATCACTTGTTTCACATTAACCTGATAATGCAGAAAAAATATTATTCTCACTACTTGGTATCAAAATGTGTATCACTGCAATTAATCCATCAGAAATGCATTATATCTATTAAGATGTAGTCTGACAGACCAGTCTGTCTTGGTTGATACCAAAATCTGAAATAATACTCGTAATTATTAGTTTTCAGGCATAGTACACTGTATCTTAGCTCTCAGTTGGTTTAGGAAATATAATGTTTAGCCTTGCTAAGTCACCTCTATTAAACTGTGTTTATGATAACACTATTGGTGTATGATTTGTACAAGCACCAGCAGACAGCTGATTCAGTGGAGATAGGTAGAATAAATTTGCTGAAGCGCACATCCTGCTAATCTGTTTGAAGAATATTGTACAGCATTAGTACTAGCACTTCATGTTATCTGCAGAGCCTGATAAGGTACATCTTTATTAAATTCAGTTATTGAAAGGATGTCAGCAAGGGAATAGGAATATTTTAAAATTAAAAAAAATTAAACAGCCCTTTGTTAGTCAGAGCTTGGGTTTAATGGCAGAGTGTCTAGAGAAGCCCTCTAAACACCTGGCAGCACTGTACAATAAAAGCTTTGTAATTTTAGGTGAAAATAGCTTTCTTCTTTATTCTTTGTGTCTAGTAAGTCAGTTTTAGTGAGTTCAGTATTCATAAATGCTGGAGTAAGAGCTCCCCTTGCTGTTGCTTTACCAAAACTACACAGAAGCCAACATGCTATGAGGATGCTGGGAAATATTTGTTTTCAAAATATCTGAGCACAATTTTAAAATTTAGCACAATTATTTTTATGAAAGGTCATACCACCATTCTTATGCATTAATGAAGGAAAAACCTATCATAACACTCTCTAAACAATAGCAAAGTTGGTCCATTTATTTATTGGACTCTTAAAGCTATTTGACTTACTGTTGGGGTGGGGGGAATCAGTGGCATAACTTTTTAATTATGGCACTAATTTTTCATTTGAGAACAGCAACAAAGTAAATTCACGTGGTGACTGGAATTGAAAAGCACTGAACAAAAACTAATCGGCAAGAACCAATAGAATAATCTTTAGGGCAATGCACTGGGACATTATAAACAGCATTACTTGCAGATATTAACTTGGCTAGTATAAATCTGTAGTACTAAATAAACATTCTGAAAAAGCAACAGCTTGGATGGGTTTTTAGGGCTAACAGGCCATTTCCCCCATTCATCGCTGAATATATAGTTCATGGTTTTTCACATTTGCAATCATACGTAGCAAGAGCAAGAGAGAGGCACTACATACATATCTCTTTAGTATTTCTTCCTGTTCCTTTAGGTCCTCCAGGGCATTGATTGGGAGGTCAGCGATGCTGACTGCAGCTGAGGCAGTCAAGGTGACCAGCAATACCAGAAAGCCTTCCCCTTCCTCCAGAGGCAACTCCAGCTTATGAGTTTGCTCTTTGCTCAGGGTCGACAGGTCAACCTGGCACCTAGAAACAAATGTTTTGATTAGCATGTGGCTGCCTTCGAAAGAGCAGTGTGGAATGACACGCACTCAGCTATGCAAAACACAAACAAAGGCAGCCGTCTTGGGGTTTAGAAGGCAGTATTTCAAGACCCTGTTCTTTTGCTGTTCAGCTCATTCCGTCATAAGAAAGACAACACAACTTCTTCTTCTTCTTTATATATAAATACACTAAATTATATAGCTGCTTTTGAAGCGAAAGATGCTTAAAAGGCACAATGCTAGAACTGAAATGTTGCACCTTTCTTATCCAAATAATAGAATAATAGAATTGGAGGGGATCCTAAGGGTCATCTAGTCCACCCCCCCAAAAAATATGCAAGAATATGCAGCTGGCCTGTACAGGGATCAAATCTGCAACCTTGGTATTATGAGCCTCACACTCTAACCAACTCAGATAATGTCTTAACATCTTTAGTGATGTCAGCAAAATCCATCAAAATACATGTCTAAGTTGTAATGCTCTACTGTATTCTGAACCAAGTACCATTTCTATCTTGGGTCATATTCCAATGTTGTGCATCTCTATCTATCCTTGTGTTGCAGCGTTACTGGCACTGGGGCAGGGAGGAAGAAAGCTAAGAAGATGGAAGGGAAAAGGACAGACAGCTTTTTGTGCTCTGGATGTCAGCACCGGAAGCATAAAAAGCCTCTGAATTTGGAAATCTGAGCAATTTCCTGATAGTTTTATTTTGGCGAGGGTAGCTTGGTTTCCCAAGCCTAGTTCCAAATCAAACCAAGAGAAGCTCTCCCATCCGCATTCCCAAATAAGGTTTAACTGTTTGAACTGCTTGCAGAGACAAATGGTGGAGAAAGTTTATTCAGTTTGCATTTCAGGTGAACCTATTAACTCACACTTTTTGAAACAATATGAGAAATGAAACAGTAGCCTATGAAATTCTTCAGCAAAGTAACATGTACAAAAATGCATATCGGAGTAGACTGCCCATAAAAAAATGCATCTGTTGGTGACATAACAGTCAAAACTATTTTACATAAGGGAAAATTCATTGCAAAAAAATGTGTACATTAGACAAAATTGCATACAAAGATGTATATATTATGAGAAAATTGCACTAAAAGGCTACTGAATGTTCATAACAATGATATAAAAACACCAACTGATTCGGAACGGAACTTAAGCGTAGGGAAAAAAGAGAGAGAAACCAAAATGAACAGATTTTCCCATCTCTAAACTTCCCTCTGAAAGGCAAGTTGTTGTTTTCAGTTGCAAGCATGAAAACAAGGTAGGCTCTACTTGTTAATCAGAAAAGATGTCCGGACACCAGCAATGGATTAATCACTCTGTTAGTTATTTTACAGAATAGGGTCAAGGGCAATTTGGGACACCTACTTGTAGTATATTTAACTGGGAGTGCCTTAGTACAGCTGGAGAGGAGGAGGCGAATAGAAAACATGCCAGAGAAATCAGCACAGGACCATCCTATCCTTAAACAAAGCAGACATAATAGAAACCCTGAATATTAAAAGCTAACATAAAAGCCTAGAAGAACAATGAACTTCCATTAACATGAAGCATAGCATAAATGTATAATATAAACACAGTACAGCATAGCCTCCACAACTCAGAATCATAGCCAAGTGCTCATATGCACCGATCCACCTGACTAGCACATAAAATACAGTTCAACAGGAAAAAACCCCAAATCTATTAAAATAAGGGATCGATGACATTGTCATGTGTCTTTTTTATAGCATACATGGTGAAACTTTGCACCATTTCTCTACCGGGCTGAAGTCAAACATTATTTTTCAAGGGAGATTAACTGGTAAGTGTTCACGTGCAGCATATCATTGAATTGTTTGTTTTTTTTTAAAAATTATATTCTTAAATATTCTGAAATTGATGACACTTTGATTGGCTGCCCTGCCCTGCATAAAGAACATTTCTATGCAGTGAAGCCTATACACGGACCATTTGGCGTGCTTATGCATTTGTACTTGCACAATACACACATACACACAAGCTTCTTTTCACACTAAAATTTCTATAGGAAGGGGTTTGTGAATAAATATAAAGGATCAGTCTTTTACCCATTGCTGAACGTAGGTAGGAGACACCTGGGCAAAGAGCGGACGGGTTCACCGAAGTTCCCGACAGCCATATTTATTTTCTTGGATAGATAGATTCAAAGTCACATTTCAAAACAGCAGAGCACTAAGAGCAAGTGGATTTTTGTCTTTAGCATGCATTCTTAGCAACAAATTTCTGCTTGTTTAATTGTCCAGAAAAAAACCTGAAAGAATACTTGCATATATTCAGAACATAGAACAGGTCTGTCACCTGCCTTCTATAAATGGTTGCCCCACCTGTAACATCAAACAAATGGGGGGGGGGGAGCCCTGGTGCAGCAATGCTCAAGGCTCATTTTAGGGTATTGAACAACAATTATTGTGAGATAATTCATATGAAACAGACACATTTCTTACTCCATTCATGTGTGTGCCAAAAGCCTCTGCTCTGAAAATGGTCCTGTAGTAAAACCGTAACAACAGAGTATGTACAGTGCAGGGGGAAATGGGGTGATTAATCTTATTTCAGCATAGGTTCCCACAGCCTTTACGGTAGGTTAAGTCGGACAAAAATGATGCAAGACCTTGTTCATATAGAAATACACTTCTAAACCAGTTAAATTTAATGGTGGTCTGTGATTATTTCACCTCACACACACACACCCCGCCACACACAATACAAATGTGTCACACATTTTGCCAAAATGCAGAGAGCTGCCAGCTATTGAGAACGGACAGTGATGACTCACAGAAAATGAAAATGAATCAGCCACCAGTAATCCCTCAACATAAAAATATGAGCAAAAATCAATGTCATTTTGAAGATAAACATGCATGGTTTCCTACTAATAAACAACACTATAAATCCTGCAGTATGGGACTGTAAATAACTCCAAGAGAATAAAATTACACAACATGGGATTTTACTTATCCTGTATGCTCGCTGAAACAACTTGTCCACCGACAGCACTCATTCCCGGAAATATATTGCAGCTGTCAGCAGCCAATTTGGCCAGATTACTCTTACGTGTTAAATTTATAACAATCACAAGGATTTATTAGCTTATCATTGTATAGGTGGCAGAGTCACGATTGTTCAAAAGCACAGGTGACAGAAAGTTAAATAATTACATGGAGATTAAGACAGTCTCCTTCATTTGAAAATTTTACTTCAATATTAGCAGATGAAAATTAGCTGCCTAAAAGACAATGCAAGTGGAGATGTATGTTTCACAATTGCCATAATATAGCCATACTTTGTGACTACATTCTTTGGGCTGCATAGCTATCCATTATTATGTTTTTGTGGACACAGTAATTTATGCTGACACTGTCTGTACAAAAGGTGAGGGCTGTTCTTCAGGGCAGGAGACACCCCCAATACTTAAAAATAAAATAAGAAATAACAAGGGTTTGGAATGAGGCTCCATTTGAACTATTTACCTGACAAAAAGTCTGTTTTTTCTCACAACAAGGTGCCATAAGACTACAGTGGAAACACTGCTGGTACTGTACTTGACATAAAAGAGAAAAGGAACTGACAGGAGAAGGCGGCCAAGAGACTGGAAAGCAAAAGGTTTAGGATGACCCATCTTTTACCGATGATAGAATAAGTGCTTGAGATACACAAATGGATATGGGTAGAAACAAAACTGGAAAATAACTGGTGTAACTCTGCTTCAGCACCATCTATTCCCTAGTGCTAGAGCCAGGAACTAGCAATTGCCACATATCAGCATTTGTGCAACACAAGCAAAGTCTCTCTAGCCCCACTGGATCCATTATAACAATGGAGCCAAAAAAAGGGTAAGCAATGGAGAACTGCTAGGATTAGGGAGGCGCCTATCACACTGTTATGGTTGCATGGGAATGGAGATTCTCTCTGAAGCTCTTAAGCAACTACAGGAATACTAATGATAGAATTGCATGAGGTAGTGGATAGGAAAGCAGCCTGGTAAAACACCTGAGAATTCAACCTGCCCAGGAAGAAACACTGTTCGAGTAACAGCAAAAAGCTGTTCTCCAAAGCATAATGAGCAGTCAAGACTGGCCTTATGTACTGCATGAAAATTAAGTTCATGGCAAACAGGCAGGATGTTTCAGACCTTTAACCGTATGTATAAATTAGAGAAAATTCATTCTGAAAGATAAAATTCCAGCTCATAGATTTTAAAATAGAGCTTCGACCATTAAAGCCTACTAACAACACAAGAGTGGATAACAATATTAAGAGGCTGTGCTCAGGCTGTTACTTCAAAACAGTAAAAATTTGAAATGAAAAAAACAACAAGTCATGATGTTTACATTATTCACAGTGTGAATAATTCACAGTGTGTTTAATTCCCAGATTAAACACACAGACACACAGATGCACGCACACACTGATAGAACAGGTCAAAAGGGAGTAGCAGAAAACAAGGGATAACCAATTAACAGTTCTCATGTATGAAATACCTTTCAACCATACTTAGTTTTTGGACTAACAGCCATGTGCTATTCACAACAAACTTTCAATAGTCCATGCCCAATGGCTGCATTTGGACGCAATGTAAAACCATTGCTTGTTTAGCTTAGCTATGGTTTGTTTCTCAGACCTATGACTTGTTTGCAGCTAACAGATCACATAATCTGTTACAATGTTGGCCTGTAAATCTTGCTGTGCATTAACCATGTTTGGTCATTGAGCACTTACTGTTCCCAACCCTAACCCTGCGGGAAGCAGTAATTAGACTTTAATTTGATTCTGACCTGTTTTTAGGAAGTAATTTATTGTTTGATTTTATACCAATGTTATATATTTGATGTTAGCTGCCCTGAGCCCGACTTCGGCAGGGGAGGGTGGGATATAAATAAATGTTTATTTATTATTTATATTTATTTATATGGACCAGCTATCCAGGCTTAATCCTAGTGTTTCATTGCTCCATCCAGCTACCCATCTGGCTGTAGACATACAAGGAAAGAACAGTAAGAAAGCTATGCTCAGTGGCTATTTTGCAGACCCTCCTTCCCCCCTCTGCTTAGCGACAGACTATTTTCCTTGCCTACCTTCTTACTAATAAGCTCTCCCTCTCCAGGCTCCACTTAGCTCCACAACAGGTGTGGTGGGAGTAAACAACAACAACAAAAACAAATCAGTAAGTATGGGGAATTTTACTAACAACTATGCAGCACCACCAGTGTGGTGTAGTGGTTGAGAGCGGTAGTCTTGTAATCTGGGGAACCGGGTTCGCGTCTCCGCTCCTCCACATGCAGCTGCTGGGTGACCTTGGGCCAGTCACACTTCCTTGAAGTCTCTCAGCCCCACTCACCTCACAGAGTGTTTGTTGTGGGGGAGGAAGGGAAAGGAGAATGTTAGCCGCTTTGAGACTCCTTAAAGGGAGTGAAAGGCAGGATATCAAATCCAAACTCTTCTTCTTCTTCTTCTTCTAGTAAAGCATTGTTTCTAGTAACCTCTATCAATTGTTAAACTGACGGAACCCTACACAGAGGAACTACAATGACGACCTCTACCACACGTGTTGGTGGTGGTGGTAAGTTTGCTTCTGTGAGAGACATTTGTGATTCCTCACTACCTATCACTTCACTGACCATAGAGACCTAGGAAAGCCTAGCCTGGCTGAACCCAGGTGTGGAAACCATAAGCAGCACAACAAGCATGGTTTGGGAAAGTGCAAAAAAAACCCACACACAGATCCTGTGATTCTTGTGTGTTCCCTTGGAAGAGAGATAGACACTCATTCAAACAATCCTCCTTGTCAAAAATATTGCTTTGAACAAAGTAGACTGCTTTGAACAATTTCACTGAAGCATATTAATGGTCGTCATGACAAAATAGCCAATCATCTTTCCCTCTTCAAATGTCATCAGTGGAACTTCCTGCATCTTGATTCTTTTGTAACTGAGTTTTGAAAAATGACATCTTTCAGTTGGTGTGATCTGCCACCTACTGGTCAAGGAAATTTCTTCCCATATAAAATGGAAAAAGTCAACAACAGATAATTTCTAGGGTACCCCCCCCCATAAAAGTAGCACAAGTGTATATGAAATCACTGTCATTATTATCATTCATTGCTATTATCAATTATTACATTTCTATACCGCCTTTCATCCAAGGATCACAGGGCAGTTTGCAGTATCAATTCAAAACTTCCTCTCTAATTAAACGATCTTTTTACATCCATAATTTTATTTGTATGCTGCATGTTAAAAGCATCTCAAGGCAGCCTACAACATGGGAAAAAATAATTACAAACATAATGAAATGAGTCATACTGCTGCTGCCTCCTGTATCGTTTTTGCTGTGTTTGCAGCACCAAAGTGGCCTTTTAAGAGTAAACCCTGAGGAGAAATCCTTACCAGCTGCCTTGCGAGACATCTTCAGGAGGAGAAAAGTAGTCATAAGCAATAAATAAAAGATCAAAAGGTAAACAAACGAATTAAAACAATTTCTACATAAATCATAGGTAAAGGTAAAGGTACCCCTGCCCGTACAGGCCAGTCTTGACAGACTCTAGGGTTGTGCGCCCATCTCACTCAAGAGGCCGGGGGCCAGCGCTGTCCGGAGACACTTCCGGGTCACGTGGCTAGCGTGACAAGCTGCATCTGGAGAGCCAGCACCAGCACAGCACACGGAAACGCTGTTTACCTTCCCGCTGGTAAGCGGTCCCTATTTATCTACTTGCACTTAAGAGTGCTTTCGAACTGCTAGGTGGGCAGGAGCTGGGACCGAACGACGGGAGCTCACCCCGCCGTGGGGATTTGAACCGCCGACCATAGGCGCTGAGGTTTTACCCACAGCGCCATCATAAAATCTAAAAAGATTATCTCCCTCTCTCTCTATATATATATATCAATAAAAGCAGCAAAAAACAGACCCTCAACAAAAACCCCTAAGCAACACCCCAGCCCAAGAGTCTGTTCAGCAGCCTCAACTTTTGTAGTTGGAGTCAGTATAGTTAAGCTGTGTATGAGGAGCTTTTTTGGTTTTTGTTTGTTACTGTGTTATGCATTTTTGTGTTTTTGTATTGTAAATTGCCCCGTGGTGCCCAGATGAAGGGCAGTATAGAAATTTAACAAACAAATAAATAAAATAATCATTTCTCATTCTTGGAATACAAGTTGTTTGTAATTAGACAAACCTGCCAATAAAATCATCCTTTTTGCCAGCATCTTTGTCCCACACTGTAATATCAATAATTCCACCTCGTTCCTCATAGAGATGCAAGTCAAACTGTTCTCTCCACTGAGGATTCAAAGTTTTTGGCATAATCTGGAAAAAAAGTAAAGGGGGTTATGGAAACTTGTACCTCCTGGAACAACAGAATATTCTTTTGGTATAGTTAAGAAATAGTTCAGCAAACCAACAGCTTTATCAGACATTTTCAAATGTTTATGTAGGAAATAAGGTACACTAAAGATTAAATGTAGTATGCTTTATTTTAGATTTTTTTCAGGTTCCCCAAAATGTTCCCTTAGATGTGTGCTAATAAAGTCAGTTTCTTACTGATAAAAATTCAGCAAAGCTACCTTTTAAAAAGTAACAGGATAAAATGATTAGCTACAGCATATACCAGTTCTTTTTACCATTTGCATAGGAAAAGAAGTTGGTTTGCTGAGTTTCTATATTGTTTCTTGCCCAGTCTTTTAAAAGGCATAGACTCAAGCATGACTTCCCACACCATACCTTTCCTGAAGAATACAGGTAAAATGTAACAAATGCTATGCCTTCCTTCATAGAATTCCTTTTCTCAGCATAGGATTTTTTTGTTTGTAGTATTCATAAACAGGCTTTCAACAAAAGAGTGCTTATCCATAAAAATTTATATATATATATATATATTTTAAAAAAACTTATTTCATATAAACAATAATCAGAAGACCACCTATCCCCAGTCTAGCTCCCCAAAACTTCAAGAAACAAATTTTTCTTGGGCATAACTAAAGTAATACATAGTCAAACCCCGGCTCCTGAACGCCTTCATTATTGAACGTTTCGCCTCCCGGACGCCAAAAACCTGGAAGTAAATGCTCCGGTTGTCAACCGTTTTTCAGAAACTGAATGTCCAATGCAGGTTCCGCTTGAGTGTAGGAAGCTCTTGCAACCACTTAACCTCGGTTGTTGAACATTTCAGAAGCTGAACGGGCTTCCGGAATGGATTACATTCGACAACCAAGGTTTGACTGTTCTAGATCCTGTCCAGTCTAGACCCAAATGTCCTTTTAGAACTAGGGTCACTGTTCAAGAACCATAAAGCTAGGTGCATACATCCGGTGTAGCTCAGGAATATGGTTCTTGAACTACAGAATCCTATCCATGGCAAACCAGTTTGAAGCTCAAGACATAAGTACACAGAGGCCCAAGTGTCTGCGGTTTAAAAAGAAAAACTTGAAATCCCCATTAGACATATAAAACATGCAGATCTTGTGTACTACAGTTCCCATCAGCCTGAACTAACATGGTCAATGGTTGCAGGTGATGACAATTGTATTTGGAGAGCTTCATGTTGGCTAGGCCTGCCTAAGGTATATGTAGTAACTAGATTTAGGTCTACTACAACTACAACATTGCTGATTGAACAAGAATCCTTGGACTTCAGTGACTCTGTTTAACACTCAAAATGCTGCAAATACATTTAAAACCACCACCATTTGGAATAACAGTTCAACAAAGTTACCTTACTCTTGTACTTCTGGTGTCCCAGTCGGAATTTCACATAGGGATCACTGAGCCCGTTTGGATCCATGGCTTTGAGTTCACGACCTTCAATCAAAGTGACACTGACTATCCCTCTCCACAGCTGAGCTTTTCTGTGCAGGTCTGACAGACGTATACTCTGGGTCTGAAACTTTAGGTATAGAGAGAACTCTGATTTAGCTTGAGCACAAGCAAACCATAACCCCGTGATTTGCTTCCCACCTGAATGGCTATTTAAAGAAAGTGCATAAGTGAATACCCAAAAACTTACAAAGAACAAATTTAAAATATATATTAAACTTGGATTTCCCTGCAAAATTGGCACAGTGTAATCATCATTTTTATAGTGATAGGGCATAACTCATCAGTACATTGTCTGCTTATGTAGCCATGAATTATATCATAGGTCAGAGGAAACCCAACATGGTGCTCTCTAGATGATGCTGGACTACAATTTCCATAATTCATGACCCTTGGCCATGCTGGCAGGGGATAATAGGAGTTGAGGTCCAGTAGCACCTGGAGGGCAACATGTTGGCTATACCTATCACAGGTAATCTATACCCGGTTGCCTTTTCAAGATTAGATCCCATGCACTTCGTGCTTTCAGACCACCAGCACACTGGTCAGTTCAAAATTATTCACATTCTTCTGGGCATTATAACCTTATATGTATGTACACCCCTATACAGACTATGGTTTCATTACATAACATTGATTTATTTTCCCTTTTGGCTACCACATCACTGTACACAGTACAGTCCCTTAAGAGGCAGAGCTGGCTGCCACTAATTTCCCTTTTCCTGAGGAGGGGAGAGATGAAAGGGCTACCACCAGCTATGATCCAGAAAGAAAGCTCCAACTCATACAGGCTTGGTTGTTTGGTTGTCCATTAAGAGTTTCCCATGTTCTCTCTAGAGCCTAGCTTCCCCAGTCTCGTTAGCGATGTAGCATGCAGGAAGGCAACTAGATGGCAATCCTTTCAACAAGTTTGCCATTCTCCCATCATATCTACCAAACAGCCCTCAGCCCTGATTCTCTTCCTGACCTAAGGAAACTAATCTAAACCAAGGCTACCCACACTGATTCCAGTCAATCCCGGGCGACTATCTATCTAATCACTGACTGATGTGGACTGGCTAGTAGCACTGGGTTTGCTGAGATCTGGTGCTGGTCCCTGAAACCACATGCAGGGTGGGGTAAGAATATTCCATGGGATGGGATGTTATACCTGGTTCTGTGGCATTATTTCTAAAGGTTAGACACCATTTGGGTCTTAAAACATTCTCTTTTTATATTTCAGTAGTTTCTTTTCATGTCAAAATGTCCCAAGTGAAACTCCTATTAGGAATTATGAGTACAGCTTGGGTGGCCACATGATGATGCAGAAAGAGATAACCTAACAGTGGTCATGGTGGGTTGTTTTTTGCAAAACCAAAACCAAAATCAAAAACCAAAACCCTTCTACTGGCATTTCAACCTGTCAATTCACATCTGCCAACCCAAAAGCTGATTACACACAAAACGAATGAAATATACTAGATATACTAATTTCACTCTGCACAATAGGGTTTCCTCCTCCCTGCACCTTCTTCCCACTCCCCACAGTCTCCAATCCAGAGTGAATAGACAAATGTAGAGTAATTTTTTTTAGTTGAGGAGTAAGTTGCAGCATGAGAGACTGTTCAAGCTACAAACCATAGAGGCGCTACACAAAAGTGGTTAATCTCTGGTCCTCCAGATGTTATGGACTCTGATTCCCATAAGGCCCACCCAACATGGCCAATTTTCAGGAATGATGGGAGTTGTAGTATAACAATATTTGGAGGGCCATCCTGCTCTACACCCTGCCAATATGTTTTGAGCTTTGCCAGCTGTCGCACCTGCTTCATCAGATACTTCACTTTCACAGCTACAATACAATGTAGATTAATAGATCCACAAACCACAATCTACGCCACTTTAAGCTCATCATGTAAACATGGAACTCTTTATTGCATCTTTTTATTTTGAGGTCTGTATCTAAACAAGCAGTTAATGCTGTCAATTCTTTTACCAGCCTGTAGGTCTTATAAGGCCCACTAAGCCTTTGAATTTGGCCATGTGGCAAACTCCACTCATCTGACATCATATGATGTCAGGTGCTGAGATGCATTATTTCCAATGTAGCGCTAACACAGTGCTAAGATCAGATGTAAGTTCTTTGACAATAGAAGGCAGCAAGCAGAGACTTCTCTGATCATAGCACTGTGGTCGTCCACAGCACTAAGGTAGACAGCATTTCTAATTTTCTACGAGCCAAAAGAGGTTCCCTGCCCTAATATATGAGATACATCTTAAAAGAAGGCACTTATTTAAGGGAAGAGATTAAAAATAAAAATTGTCTGTGGTATGCCAGTTGCTGAATGTCAGTTGAATGCCAGTTGCTGAAAACTACAGCGCAGTTTTGGGTGGGAATGGGGTAAACTTGAGACTTGAAAAGAGAGATGGAGGTTGGATGGTGAGGACTAGCTAGGACAGTGGAGGGTTTGGGGGCCAGACTGAGACTGGTCTTCAGAGTAGAGGAACAAAGCAGCAAATACACAAGGCTCTTTCTTGCTGTTTTAAAAAAACCTTAAGGGGGGGGGAGAACAGGAGCCAGCAGGAAGGAGACAGAGGGAACTGGGTGGGGTGGAAGGATTAACACACATACAATTAATAAAGAACAGAGCCACGAAGCTGCAAAAAAGTGCATGACAACCACTGGGTGAAGGCAGAACTGAACTATTTTCTGGGCAGAATGGAAGTCCAGACGCTTATTTGAATTTCGAACAGTGATTTTGCATTCAACCACTAGGGGGAGCTCAACTCCCACCTTATGTCATCTCACATGAACAAGAGAACAGTGATTGAAATGGCAGAGAAAGAATTAAAATTTATATATCATAATTAAAGGCCTGATAAAACAAAACTGGTCTTAACGTTTCAGGAGGGAATGCCACAGACGTTGCCCCATTTCATATCCTCACCAGGAAACCGTTTTAAATGGGATAAAAAGCAGGGTGTCATATAACCAACAGACAGATTCATATAGGAAGAGGCAGACTTTCAGATACTCCAGTCCCAAACAATTTAAAGCCAGCTCATGTGCATTTTGCACATTCTGCACATTTTGTGCACATTTCTGAGTATTGAAGAATGCATGTTCTTTTGCAAAAGGTAAAATAGGAAGCAACTCTAAGGCTTGGCTCACAAATGCGACTCAGTTGCATTTGCCCTCTCCATAATCCCTCCTGACGGTTGTTAGGTACATAAGAGAGTCTCTGAAGACCAGGCTGCACATGGATAAACCCAGAGCTGACCACTACTGGCACCAATGGTAATTGGAACAGGTGCTGCTATGATTGTGGAATTGCACAAGCCCAGTTAATACTGCCATTTCTCCACAGAATTCTGTAAGTGGTAGTGAGAAGGGATCATTTATGAAAATAAAAGCAGCAGGCCTGCAAGTGTGTACCAGCAATTGCAAGAAAATGTTTCTAAAAGCCAAAAATGAATAGAAATCTGAGGTTCATGATTTCTGGTTTAAGTAAGCAAATCTATTATTTAATCTGGGGAAGCCAATGTGGTCCCTCCCTCCAGATGTTGCAAGACTACAATGACATCTGGAGAGCATCATTCCTGGTAACTGGCTTTGCTGCTTGAGCCTGATGGGAGCTGCAGTCCAACAACATCTGGAGGGCACCAGTTGGCTATCCCTGGTTTAACCTCTCGCAAACTCTTATATGCGAGTGTTCGTGCAACTTCAGAGTAAAGTAGATTGAGGAATATTCCCTATATAGATTGACACAACAAAAATGCAACATTTTGGCGTTGGCAACAAGTACCGAAGATGAAGCTGCAGCTATAATGCACTTTGCGGATCCTTGCCTAGTTGTGCAAAATATCTAATATATGCAACAGAGGTTGCAGACATAGGACCCATTTCATCGTAACCTCATATTCTTCACCACGAAGGGATGAAGACTCATGCCTACCACCATTTTTATTCCTAAATTAGGTCTGTGGACTGGTAACAAAACTTAGCCTTCATTTTATGCATCTGGATGGCATGAGATTATTTACCGGTATGTCAAGAGTGAATTTAAAAAAACAAGTAGCATGAGAAAAGTTTGATGCAGGGCCGAATGAATGTGTGTGCAGGTGCACACACTACTTAATAGTTTATAATCCACTGATCAATTTGTATATATCTCACAGCACAATGTTAGAACTAAATAAAACCATGTGTGTTTTGTATCATTTGCAAGAAGTGGCAAGAAGGCCAAACCACCGACCTATTCAGGTGAATATATTTAGTTGCCTGTTCAAAGCTTGTTCATACTACAAACCACATTATGGAAAATGGTAACGTGAATTCTGGAAGCGATGTGTTAGACACACAAAATTCCCCTTCCTCTTTCCCTACCTCCAAACCTTTCAGTTTTCCAAATGTGCTTTGGAGGTCACCAAACTCTCCAGAGACGATTTGGGGTCTGCATTATGCAACTGAGAGTTCATTCTGCTTGCAGAATTGGGTCTCCATTTGATCTCAACCTACATTTCTACTGCATACTTTTTGGGAATTCCTTACCACCTGATGAAAAATGCATTCACTAGTTTAGGTTGTGTTGACTAAGAAAAATGAGCACAAAATATGAAACAGGTCTTAATATAAATGGATTTCCCTGACCACTGCCTAGTTAGATGTACTTCAGTGTTCTACAATGATGAAGGAAGTTCAATAGTGTTGCATTATATAACAAATCCTTTTCACTTAAAAAGGCCTCATTGTCGAAATTATAAACTGAGTTTGGCGGACCTAGTCTATGTGTCACAACTTTCCATTCAAGTGACACAATATAGAGCACCACATTTCTTCTAAAGACCACATACTAAGAATTACCTTACTTGATCTTTTCCAACTCTTCCTCATTAACATTGTCTGCAAATGAAATAGAGCATTTTAATAACTTTTTACTTATTTGCACTGGAGGCCAGTTGTCTTCCAAAGGAGCAATGCACACACAGAAATGCCAAACACATTCCAAACAACTACATATGACTGAAATCAAACTACAAGCAACATTCACACTACAGCACATTTCAGAGAGATGCCAACCTCCTATTATTTCATGATGAAAAAGAAAAACAAGATAAAGTAATAGGAAGACGTTTGGGATCAATAAAAAAAGAGGTACAAATGTCAATGAACTCAACTAATTATCTCAATTTTTAGATTTTATTAAAATTAGTGATTTTAGACTGAAGGCCACTTATTCCAATTACAATAATGTAGCTAATTGTTATGCATCAGCAATGAAGATGAGTGGGTTTGATTAAAAAGATGTTCACAGATTAGGCCCTTCCAGTCACAGAGTGTGTCATTTTGAGCCATTCTAATATCTCTCCTCGGGCAGGGGTACCTTTACCTTTACCTTTAATATCTCTCCACCTCTACAGTAGAGATCATGCTGCTGTATTGTTCTTGCTGGATTTTTTTGATCTCAAACAAGGCTGAAGAACCACACAGAAAATGCAGGGGAACAAAAATTTGATAACCTTGCTTAGATGTCCTGCAAAGAGTGCAGAAAAGCATGATTCCCCTCCCCCCCCGAATTAACACCTAAGCTTAGAACATAAGGTTTCGTGAATGAAAAGCACCTCCACAAAATGTGAGTAGAACCTGTCCTTTTAATTCGTGGCACAAATACTTTAGAATCCGAGCCCTGCTATGCAAGCTCTTCTGAATTATGTACTCTGACGGATCAAGATCTGAAACAAGAGGCCTTTCCCCATTCTACTATCTAAGAACCTTTTAAATGGAGATGCCAGGATTGAACCTGGAATTTACATGTGCAAAATATGAACTATACTCCTGAGCTGTGGCTCCTCATTGGAGAGAAGGCTGTGTTACAAGCTTTTTTTGTGGGGGTTGACTGTGAAGCAGGTTTTGGGATTATCTGGCAGCTGGAGTGGGAATTAATCAATTTTCAACACGGGGAACTTAGAACAGACTGAGACTGAATAAAAAGAGGCCTTATTTTGTACATAGGAAAACTGGCAGAATGTGCTTCCTTCTGGATACTAGATTGCCGCCCCCCCCCCAAAAAACCCACCACCCCACAAAAAAACACACACACACCTGGAGTTAAGGGTAATACCTTCCATGTAAACAGGGGGCAAAATGTTAGTACATTCAAAATTCTACCACTTCTGTAAATGTGGACACATTTAAAAAGTTTGTTAGGAAGCAAAAACGCTGGAGGAAACAAAAAAATTGTTTTCAAATTCTTAATGGTTTCATCTGAGTTGCTTTATTCTCTCTTTTATTGTTCAAGATATTATTTGCCAAAAAAATTACAGAAAAGTAAATTAGTTAAAGCACTGAATTTGAGCAATCACTGTAGACAATTAGGGTTAGTACGTATTACAGAGAATGTCCTTAGTTAAATCAATGGAAGTACATCACATAGGATGACACTTTAGCTGATTAAAGTAATGGTCATTGGCTTGGATAGGTTTGCAAACCATAATACAGGTGAATAATGAAGCCTGTAGCCTAGCTAGAAATCTAATTCTATTTCAGCCTTGATAATATTAATTTGCATTTTAACAACAGAAACATATGATGATTACTTGAATATAATTAGAGAAACGCTGTAGTAATAGTCAAGGAAACTTCAGAGCCAAAACATTTTGTTTTAAATGGAACATATACTCAGGTATTCTGGTCACTTCCTTTTTGTAATACTGTTATGAGTTTCGGGTGTTAAGCTATGTGCCAGACCCTTCTAATCCCTGGATCCAGCAAGTGTTAGAATTTAATCAAGTCTTCTACTTCTTGGAATAGCCAGGCTAACCTCCTGGTGAGGTGATAGCTGGGGTGATGAGCCATTAAGGAGCTTGGTACGAGAGGGCAAATGGGTGGGGCCTCCTCCCTCAACAGACAAAGCCAGAATTTGGAGTACAGAGTTTTGCAGTGATGTGACCTAGAAGAATAGGAGCAAGTAGAAGACAAACACAGCAATATTTGATGTCTGTTGGAATCCAAGGCTATGGCCATGGGAGAAACAAGATCCTTAATGCTGTGAATCCCACCATTGTATGCTCAGGTTGTTTATATGTGTAAACAAACCATATATCCTAAAAATTCCAGAGTCTCTGCTGTGCCTCATTCCAAAAAGAAACCAACACTCTGGGTAAGCGCTGGAAAACCTGGAATCTTGCACCACTCACGAGATTGGGGTGGCTTGCAACAATACATTTCAGGGCACTGGGTTATATCCAGTGCATAAGCAGTAATCACTTTTATGAGTGCAATGCAACTTCCTCTTCCCTCTCTCCCACTCTGCATGGCCCCCAAATCTGTTTTTGGGGTTTCTCCAACCTTCTGGAGCAGTTCTGGAGATGATGCAAGGGGGGGGGGGAGAGAGGAGTGAAAAGGAATAAAGGTTCCATTATGCTTGCCTTGGATTCAGCCCTGTACCCACATATTAATGCAAACCACTTTGGGAGCCTGTAAATGGTATAGAAATAAATACATTAAATGTATTTTAGAGGTGTTGGATTTAAGGCTGGCACCTCTCAATAAGGATTGTGTCACTTTTTTCCCCCTTCCAAAATTATGCAACAGCTTTGAATTCCCCTTTTCAAGGGAGAAATCCCTTTAATGTTTGAGAGATGCAGTGGCGCTGAATTAGTTATATCCCAGGATTTAAGGTATCACTCATATGTTTCTGAGGATTTTATATCTTCTAACGCTAATCAAGCAGATTATAGGTCTAGAAGATAAGACAGCAAGCTGCTCAAATGAACTCACTGTTAATCTGCGAGTTCTCCAGTGATGAAATCTTTGCACTGAACTCTGCTAAACAACCAACACATAAACAAAAAAAGTCCACTCATGCACTCATTTTAGCAAAGTATGCACATAATAGACACAAGTATGCATAAGCAAATCAAAAACAAGACACAGCTATAAACAGTACATGCAATAGTACAATGCATGCCATGCATTATTCTTACATATAGAAACATGTTAGTTAACAATAAACAATATATAACATACAGTGAATACATCTTTTTTTTCCTGCTTACCAGATTTGCAGTGCAATCCTATACATACCTACTCAGAAGTAACTCCAGCTAAATTAAGTAGGATTTACTCCCAAGTAAGTGTGCATAGGATAGTAGCCTTAATAGTTTAGATTGTGTGTTCATTATTCCCTATTTTACTTCCATTGCTTAATTAGAAACAATAGTTTATTCCCCCTGGAATTTACCAATTTTTTAATGGACAGATTAGTCAATCCAAATAGAAAGGTACCTTTTGGATCTTCTTGGTGTTCATACTACTTAAGCAAAACCAGACATCCAATTGAGAATTATTGGAACTAGTGCTACTGCAACTAAGTTACGATAAACAAAATTAGGAAAGAAATTGCACAAATACTAGAATTATAGAGATAACATATTGACCTCTCAAATGCCAATAGGTTGGTAGAACCCTAAATAAACTAAGCAACATGAGGTTTTTCTTTGCAGACCAGAATTTACTATAGGTAGGTATTGCCAAAGTATGTACCTTAAACACTAGATCCAAATCTACATTCAGCTCTCCACTGAGGATTTGCTAGTTCTAAAACAAACACAAAGTTTTACTAAACCAGTTATACATCACAAGAAACCATGCTATAAACTTTGCACATCTTTTTCCACATTCATTCTGCTCTGCATCCAATTAAGTCCTTTAAAAATCATTACAACTCCCTCCCACAGACCAATTTTATAATTCAGTGGTACTTCTACAGAAACAAACAGCCCAACGTGTTTTACTCTAAAATAAGAGGATTATAGATTGAGCGTGACCTCAATTGAAATGGATCTTGAAAATCAGTTGTCTCCAAGAGTGCCTGTATCTAGGTCCATGGCCACCCATTCAAGAACCTTTCCCAAGAAGGAGAGACTGGCAACTGGCCAGTAGTTAACTTAGATTTTCTGAATCCGGAGAGGGTTTACTGAGGAGTAGTTTTACCACAGCCTCCTTCAAACAAGCAGGGACCACCCCGTTGGCAAGGAGGCATTAATCACCTCCCTGGCCCAGCTATCTATTCCCTCCCTACTAGTTTTTATCAGCCAAGAGGGGCAGGGATCCATAGCACAAGCGGTCACCTTGACTGATCCAAGCACTTTGGCCACATCCTTGAGCCTTACTAACTGAAACTCATCCAACGCAACAGGACTAGAGAGTGCTCTGGACAACCCTTGAGATTCATCTGCTGAATAGCAGAGTCAGGATTGTGGTGGATGCATTGTCCTCAAAATGCTTTGCAAACGTGTCACATTGAGCTACCACCTCATTTGGTCCAGACTGTAAGAGGTCCTGCAGTACCTGGAAAGGTTCCACTGGATGGTACACTGAGGATGCAATGGAGGCAGCAAAGTATGTGCCTGTCCTCCAATTAAAATATATGGCTTCTAAGCCCACATAAAAGTAAAACAGTTAAAACAAATATGCTCCTTGCCTGTATGTTGCAATTATTATTATTATTATTATTATTATTATTTATTACGGATACCCCTCCCATCTGG
The DNA here is from genome assembly GCF_965153285.1 of Podarcis tiliguerta. Taxonomy (NCBI): domain Eukaryota; kingdom Metazoa; phylum Chordata; class Lepidosauria; order Squamata; family Lacertidae; genus Podarcis; species Podarcis tiliguerta. The sequence goes on along the minus strand of NC_139544.1, from coordinate 27,748,576 downwards.
CCGGGCCACCCTAGCCACTCTGGGCGGCTCCCAATTGGATATTAAAAACACAATAAAGCATCAAACATTAAAAACTTCCCTAAACAGGGCTGCCTCCAGATGTCTTCTAAATATCAGGTAGTTATTACCTTGACATCTGGTGGGAGGGCATTCCACAGGGCGGGCGCCACTACCGAGAAGGCCCTCTGCCTTAACATCAACAACTGAGCCAACTGACTTTAAAACTTTTCAAATTAAATACAAGCCATCTTTTTTTTTTTTTTTTTACAGATACGTCACAGACCACCCAAAAGAACCTCATAAACCATAGTATGGAACCTCTGAACCAGAGGATGGATGTTGTCCTACAGTGTTTAAGTGCATTCCTTTGCTACTGATTACCATCTTTACTAAACCAAGCTTTCCTCTTGAAAATAAGGTGTCTCCTATGTGAAATGCAATGTATGTGGTATTTCAAACAGAGTAACTCAATAGAATATCTGAGCAGCCTGTGAACATGAAGATGCTGCATGGAAGACTGAGACGAGAAAGAAAGGGAAATTTCAGTGTATGTAATGGCACAAACAGTAAAATAGGTTATTTGCCAAGTTTAACTAAGGTCTACTTTAGAAATACTTTCCCCTCAAAAAACATACTATTGGTTTTGAGTTTCAATTAATAGTCATCAAAAGGAATACAGAGCTTAGAAAGCTTTCTAAACTGTTCTTATGTAATACAGCATCTATTTTTAATTTATCATTGCTGTATGATAAATCCTTCTTTCCACACTGACTTACTCACAGAACACTGCTTAAACATTTCATCATGCTACACAACAAACTAACTGCACCAAAACCCTTCCAGTTAGCTAGGTCTCGTGCATCAATTTCTAGCATTTTGCACCCATCAAATAAATTTTAATTTCTTCTCCTCCCACATATATTAAAGACAACACTCTTATACCAACTTACTTGGCAATAAGCCCAATTAAGGTAAAAGGTAAATAGGTAAAGGACCCCTAGATGGTTAAGTCCAGTCAAAGTCCACACTATGAGGTGTGGTGCTCATCTCGCTTCAGGCCAAGAGAGCCGTTGTTTGTCCACAGCCTTCTGGGTCATGTGGCCTGAATAACTAAACCACTTCTGGTGCAATGGAACACCATAACGAGAGCCAGAGCACATGGAAACACCATTTACCTTCCCGCTGCAGCGGTACCTATTTATCTACTTGCACTGGTATGCTTTCGAACTGCTAGAATGGCAGAAGCTGGGACAGAGTAACGGGCGCTCACCCCAGTGCACCGATTCGAGCTTCCAACCTTTCAATCAGCAAGCCCAAGAGGCTCAGTGGTTTAGACCACAGTGCCACCCACGTCCCTTTTAAGCCCAATTAAGCTCAATGTGATTCTGAGTAGACATATTTAGGAATATACTACGTGTAAAACAGGGCCTCCTGAAACTGTTCTCAAGCTGCCATTTTAAAATGTTTGACTACACGATATAGAGAGATTTTAAAGATTTATTACAGTCCACAAATGACAGTCACAGTAAACCTAATATTTTAGAGTGCAGGACAGAATGCTAAACATCTCACGAAAGCTTTCCCATGTTACATATTTCCAATTCCAATATACTGCAACAACAAAAACGTAGCCAAGTTTTGAAAAGATGAGTTGGGGTTGCATAAACTCCAGCACACAAACCTAGCAATTCATTTCAAGGGGTAAAAGAAAAATTCACTAAGAAATGTTGCTCTCTTGAATTTCTAGGCAATCTGGTAAAACTGAACTCTATAAAATAACCTGCAATTTGGACAATTTGGTTTTATATCTGCAGAGGTAGAAAGTGAATCATCATGTATTTGTAGACACTTATTTGAGTACTTAACATCACAACCCCAAATAGCAACACTTACAGTTTGAACGTTGAAATCCCATGCTAATTCACATTAAGGCAGCTTTTGCACATTACAATAAAGCTTATCAGAGAAGACACTGTCTGAAAGAAACTATGGCTTACCATGAAAGAGCAGCATGCTAGTGCTCAAACTGCAGCTAATCTGCTCTTCCCTTTGCCAAGCAAGAAGAAACAAATCATAGCACTGACTTGGTACTGGGTTCCCAAACCATAGGTATAGAGTGGCAATGTATGAAAAGCGATTTTGATTTGATTTGTCTTTTAAGAAAATGTTAAGCCTTTACTGGCTACATTAGACTTAAAATTGTGCTCTTGGAAATACATTTCATATATTTATTCTTGGTGCTTTTACCGATAATCAACTTCTAGCTCCTGACTACACTTATGCCCTTAGTCCAGGAATGTTCTGGCATAATAACAACATTACCGACTCCAAATAAATGCCTGTTTCAGCAGCAAAGCTCTACACAGAACCAATTAGCTGACTAGTTTTCATAACTGTGTAAGATTTTACTATAATAGGACTGAAATGTTGCAGTTTGAACACCACAGCACTAGATCCAAAATTCTTTATCTTTAATAAATTCTGAGTGAATCCACTGTATGTTTGCATTCTATCAAAATCCCATCTGTACCAATATCATTAAACGGAGGGGCTGACCCAGAGCAAGGCATCGGTAGTCAAATGCATCCCAAAACTGATCAGTACCTTTCAATATTTACTGGGGAATAATATATAAAAACCCACAAGAAAATGGCTTCATTTAATAATGCTCACTGATGGAAACATTGTGAAAGTGACACACTTCCCATTAGGAAAGGGGGGAAGCTACACAATTTGTTTCAATCCACACTTACCCCTTCCCGTTGCTGTTCTTTTGGTGTCAGCAAAACAGACAATAATATAGTTCCAAGATCTTGGTCAGCATAATGTGGATCCTTGAGACTCAACGTAACTTCGGTTGACCTAGGAAACCAAGTTTAGAAACGAAATAAATAAACAAAAGTTTCATCATATTGCCTCCATTAGGTCATACAGTTTAAAAAGGGACAAGAATGGTGTGCCTGTTGCTACCTTCTGCCTGTAAGCTATCACCTAGGTTTGCAAGGTGATAAGGGAGGAAAGCAGAAGTTCCATGCAATACACAGCACTTGATCTCCATCCTAAAGGTAAAGGTAAAGGTACCCCTGCCCATACGGGCCAGTCTCGACAGACTCTAGGGTTGTGCGCCCATCTCACTCAAGAGGCCGGGGGCCAGCGCTGTCCGGAGACACTTCCGGGTCACGTGGCCAGCATGACATCGCTGCTCTGGCAAGCCAGAGCCGCACACGGAAACGCCGTTTACCTTCCCGCTAGTAAGCGGTCCCTATTTATCTACTTGCACCCGGGAGTGCTTTCGAACTGCTAGGTTGGCAGGCGCTGGGACCGAACAACGGGAGCGCACCCCGCCACGGGGATTCGAACCGCCGACCTTTCGATCGGCAAGCCCTAGGTGCTGAGGCTTTTACCCACAGCGTCACCCGCGTCCCATCTCCATCCTGTCTGGATTCAAAAGGAGAGGGGGGCTTCACTGCATCTCAACAATGTTTGGGGGAGACAGCAAGAAGACCATTATGCAGGTGAAGCTGCAACTCTACCTCCCTTGTTTTTAGGCAGCTGCCTCTTCTTCCAGGAGCACTGACACATCCCTGGCCAGAGACCTTCTAGGGAAAGGGAGCAATGACAAGGCTTTTTGTGAATTTGGACAGACCTTGAGCTAAACTGAGCAGCCTGCAGAGCATCTTGGTCCAAAGCAAGCTGTTTCTGAAAACTGAACTTGCAGTCCAAACCTAATCTTGTGGCCAGTTCAAACCCCTAATATATACACATATAGGTATAGAAAAAAATGGTGCAAGATGGCAATGGAACGATGAGTCTATGAAAATTCATTAAAAAAAGAATTAAAATGTATGGGGTGTCCCTTCACAACAGCAGTAACTGGTGATAACACCGTCAGTGTAGCATTGCTTTGATCTTCGTCTCCAGTCTTGCCCAAAACATCATTATCTACTTCAGTAGCTTTAAAACATGATACCTATTTTGCTCTAGTGAGCCGAGATCCAAAAACGCTGATCCCATGAAGTCATCTTGAAGCCCAAAATCATAATCAAAGACCTAAGGTGAACAAAAAAAATAGCATTTCTCAGTGTTGGGGATTCCATTAACAATTACTTGAGAATATTAGCGAAAGCAAACATTATACAACATAACGCATCCATCCTGCCTATACATATCAATGACTTTTAACCACTACCTCTACTATCAGAAGCATTTTCTAGGACTTCTAGGACTCACAAGCGGGAAGAGTGCTGTTGCGTTCAGGTCCTGCTTGGGGGGTTCCATAGGCATTGGGTCAGCCACTGTGAGAACAGGATACTGGACTTGATGGGCCATTGGCCTGATCCTGCAGGCTTTTCTTATATACTTATACAAGGAGATCCCCTGGTGGAATATCCCAACTACAAAATCAGTGATGTCTCAAACTGTTTTGGACATTAGGTCTATTTGTATACTGTCCTCATTAGGGTTTACATTTCTATTTTGCCATTCCCTTTTATGTCTGGGTAGCACAACACTTGGTGCTGGAGGAGACTCTTGAGAGTCCCATGGACTGCAAGGAGATCAAACCTACCCATTCTTAAGGAAATCAGCCCTGAGTGCTCATTGGAAGGACAGATCCTGAAGCTGAGACTCCAATACTTTGGCCACCTCAAGAGAAGAGAAGACTCCCTAGAAAAGACCCTGATGTTGGGAAAGATGGAGGGCACAAGGAGAAGGGGACGACAGAGGATGAGATGGTTGGATAGTGTTCTCGAAGCTACCAGCATGAGTTTGACCAAACTGCAGGAGGCAGTGGAAGAGAGGAGTGCCTGGCGTGCTCTGATCCATGGGGTCACGAAGAGTCGGACATGACTAAATGACTAAACAACAACAAAGCACAACACTGGCCTATGTTTCAAAGAATGTACCAGATATTTGAGTTCTGAACAGTTATGAGAATTGTCAGGGCACAACATTATAAATTTAATAAGCATTTTTATGATATATTTTCATAACTTGAATTTCTATTATGGCAATATCAAGCTGTATAACATTCCATTGAAAAACTACAGCAACTGTGTGGAGTGATACAACAACATTGTACTTACCTGTTTTTAAGGAGAATCACATGTAGCTCACCTTTATGTACAGTTGTTCCCTTAAATGTTCAATCATGATTGAAGTTTTTTCTTCCCATACAGGGTTAAGATTCTTGTGGATAGTTTTGCTTCTAAACACTTCTTTTCCACCAATTTTAAACTTGACATATGGATCACTTGTCCCTGAAACAAAAATCAAGATGATGTACAACAACAACATGATTTCTGAAAGTTATAAAGAAAAACCTTAAAACAAGATGGCAGACCTTATCTTTTTTAGAAAACTAGCAAGTGCAGCAGCAGCAGATGGTGGTGATGATGATGATAATGATAACTACTACTACAACAACAATTTATACGCCACCTATCTGACTGGGTTGCCACAGCCAGTCCAGGCAGCTTCCAACTATTTAAAACCACAGTAAAGCATCAATCATTAAAAACTTCCCTAAAGAGGGTTGCCTTTAGATGTCTCCTAAAAGTCAGATAGTCAGATAGTATCCCTTGACATCTGATAGGAGGGCGTTTTACAGGGCAGGCCCTCTGCCTGGCTTCTAGGAACCTCACTTCTCACAGTGAGGGAACTGCCAGAATCTAGACCCAAGTAAAACTACATAATAAGTGCATGGCGTTCGCTGTGTGACTTTGTCCATAAAATGCTAAATTCTAGATTAAAGGACTTGCACCTAAGAAACATTTAACAAGTATACCCTATGAATTAAATTACCTGAAACATTCTAATTCAAAGTGCACATAAGCAGAATCAGTGAACTAAGTATACTAACTTGAATGCACACACAAAAGGTCTAGCTTTCTAACACACTGCTCTTTTTAAATAGTGCAAGTCTTTTTCAGCTTGCTACAATAGTTACAGCAGCAACAACAAGTCTGGGCACATGGTGGCAGTATTTTCACGTTATAACAGATACCTCAGTTACAGACTACAATCTTGTACAAAGGAGATGGGGGTTTCTTAATGCAACATTGCATTAAAATAAAGACAAATCTATAGTCAACATTAGACCAGCTGCTTTGCATGAAAATTACCATGCCTGCCACAACCTGTTATTCCATTTGTACTAGCATCAAAAAACTGGGGTGGGTCACGTATGCTAATTTAATGTCAATTGCCACTCTTATATCCTTCTGCCTGCATGCTTTAGTTGAGATTCCTGCACTGCAGGGGATTGGACTAGATGATCCTTGGGACCCCTCCTAACTCTACGATTCTATAAAAAAGGTAAAGGTAAAGGACCCCTGATAGTTAAGTCCAGTCACAAACGACTCTGGGGTTTGAGCGCTCATCTCGCTTTACTGGCCAAGGAAGCAGACGTTTGTCCGCAGACAGTTTTTCCAGGTCATGTGGCCAGCATGACTCAGCCGCGAAACCAGAGCAGCGCACAGAAATGCCGTTTACCTTCATGCCTGAGTGGTACCTATTTATCTACTTGCACTTTGACATGCTTTCAAACTGCTAGGTTGGCAGGAGCTGGGACCAAGCAACGGAAGCTCACCCCGTCGCAGGGATTTGAACAGCAGACCTACTGATCGGCAAGCCCTAGGTTCAGTGGTTTAGACCACAGCGCCACCCACGTCCCTATACTCTATAATGCCTACCAAATTATGATCTGCAAGTTCCACTGAACATATCTGCTTACAAAAATCATACAGAAGAGAAACTGAAATATCTTGCAGTGTGGATTTTTTCATGCAAATAAGCTCTTAATCTGTAATAAGAATAACACATTTGCCACCTGACATTATGCATCCCTTTGTTATTCAACTCAGTTTTCAAAGAACAAAATTATTCTACCTTACTCTATCAACTTCTACAAGACCTTCTTATCGAAGGTTTGTTAAGTGCCAACATCCTTTTTATGACTGGTACAATTCCTTTAACATACACCTGAGCTCTCAGATTTCATGCCAATTTTTATACTGTACTTCAAATATGCAGTGGTTTATTACTCTCAGAGCAATCGTTTCAAGTTGTCAAATAGAAACCATTGAATAAAATCCAGGTCTCGTCTCAATTATATGGGCCGACTTCCAGTGGCAATTGGTTCAGAAGAATAGGAAGGGAAACTGCAGGTTCCAATTGACAGAAATTGATGGGTCCCCAGACACTTGTTGATATTTTAATCCTAACTTATCACAGAGCAAACTACTACTTGCAGGATAGTAATTTTGCTTGAATGACATCACCTAGGATAAGCATGAAGCCAGTTCAAAGGCACACCGTAATAAAACGTGACACAACTGCAGAAGCACGAACCTCTGTAATGGCACAAAACACACTAGAGACTCCAGAGGGGTAAGAAGAAATCAAAACCAACAAGTGTAGAAATCATTTATCATACGAAATCACTGTTTGCAAATCAGTTCATCCCTATCATCAATTATTTACACATCTACCTTGCTCTCCCAATATGGTATTTGTCTCTCCCACCCACCTCCCTAGTACATTAAGTATCAGTACTGAATGCCTCCATTCAGTATCTTTTTTCATCCTATTATACAGCCAAATGATTCAGGAGAACAGGAGAGTTCGCTGACTTTGCCCATTAAGCATCCATGTTTTCTTCCTTCTTGTCTTCTAAGCACCTAGCCAAGCCTTACTACTGCATCTCTCATCTCACACCAATGCTAGGTATCTCCAGTGCCTCTTAAGTACTTCTGAAGTCCCCTACTCTGTCATTTTAAGGATATCCAGCTTCCATTATAGGTAAGCAAAGTCACATCTGCAGGTTATTGATTAAGTCTGTTTAGCAGGTAGATGGGGAAAACTGGTGGTAATTTCCATGCACGATAACCATCTTCCTTATCTTCCTCTGCTCTCAGGGGAGGGTCTACCAATTCCCACTCCTCAAATGGTGTCAGTTCCCTTCTACCTGACTTGGCATCTGGCAGGAATCAACCAGCTGCCTTTCCAAACCAATATGGGTAATAAATCCTTTAAAATGGTGGCCATATTACTTTGTCCCTCTCAAACTCCCAACCTGCAACTGATGTTTGAAGCTTCCCGCACCAGAGACAACCACAGTGTGTAAATTCTTGCAATGTTAGTTTGGATTAAGTGTAGGATTAATTAGACCAATATTGTGGTGTAGTGTTTTATTTCAATGCTGAACTGCCTACCTGCCATTCCCTGCCCCAAATCCCTTTTCCATATGCTCCTTTTAAATAAAATGCTTAATTGGGCTATAGCAGTTTCTGAATACGCTCAAAGGCTTGTTAACTCTCCGCATGGCTTAGGCTGCTGTACCATGTTACGGATTGTTAAAATGCCTGGGAAAGCAGAAATGAGGTAGTGGGAGTTTCCATGCCAGAGACCTGGAAATTCAGCTGGCTGATCCTGCATTATTGAGAAGACACTTGGAGTCCCACACCCCTGTCCCTAGGTGACCCATACGCTGGTGGTGGCAGTAAAGAGAAAGGATGGCATTGGGTTCCCTAGGGCTATGAAACTACCCTACAGAGTTGGTGCTGGAGTGGGGAACCACTCTACAATTAACACTCAGTCCCACAGCCCAGATCTAAACACTGCTTTTATTTTATTTATATATATATATATATATATATATATATGCTTTCGTAGATTTTCACGGGTACAGGAATGCAGGTTTTGGTGTCCTCGGGTGTCTTCCCGTGTAAAAGTTGGGGTGTCTAGGCGACGTTTCGACGAGGTCTCACTCGTCATCTTCAGGCTGGTGCTTTCGGCTTCTTGTTACTGGAACAGAGCAGGATCTCAGTGTTTGAGTTCCTATAAATACTGTTGAGGAGGTGTGGTGTATAGCCTCCAATGTTCTGGGCAGAGAGGAGGTTCCCAGGCTAGTGTGCCTTTTCTTCTTTTGTTCCTTAATTACTTGAGGGATATCTTGAGTGATTTCTTGAGTGATTTCCTGAATCCCACTTAGGTGGGTCATTAGGTGTGGATTAGTTGCTAAAGCCTTCGTGTCTTGAACTCTTGAACTTTGTGAAGAGTTTTTCTGAGAAGATGGCTGTACTGCACTTGGTTGTGCTCTGGCTTGGCTTCGTGTATAGGGGCGAGCTGTGGTTTTGTGGCCTGTGCCAGCCAGATCTGTGTAGGGATTGCAGGGGGGTGCAGCATCCGGAGGTGCCACCCTGGTTTGGCTACTGGATGGTGTCTGTAATTTATCTGTGGAGAGGGTCTGGGTTTGGGTCTGGTGTGGTTGATTGGTGATGGCGTTCTGTGTGCCTCTGGATCTGGTGTCAGATTTTGTGGGGAGGGCTAATTTCCAGATGTCTGGCAAGCGGGATGTGTCGTCACGCTTGTTCATGTTGTGAGGGTGTTTCTCTATCTCGATGGCTTCCATGATTATTCTCTTGTGGTGATGTTCCATGTTAAAGAGCAATTTGGAATCTGCAAAATTAATTTCGTGTCCTGTTTCTTTCATGTGTTGGAAAAGAGAGGAAGTTTTTTCTTCTTTTTTGACGGCATTCTTGTGTTCTGCGATCCGTGCATTTATTCGTCTGTTTGTTTGTCCAATGTACGTGGCTGGGCAGACTTTGCAGGGTATTTCATAGACCCCTTGGTTTTCCAACTGAATTTTATCCTTGGGGTTTCTGAGGATATTGGCTATTTTTTGGTTGGTGCAAAAGGCTGTTTTGATATTGTGTTTATGGAGGATTTTGCTAATTTTATCTGTAGTGCCCTTGATATAGCCCTCCTTCCTTATATCAAGGGCACTACAGATAAAATTAGCAAAATCCTCCATAAACACAATATCAAAACAGCCTTTTGCACCAACCAAAAAATAGCCAATATCCTCAGAAACCCCAAGGATAAAATTCAGTTGGAAAACCAAGGGGTCTATGAAATACCCTGCAAAGTCTGCCCAGCCACGTACATTGGACAAACAAACAGACGAATAAATGCACGGATCGCAGAACACAAGAATGCCGTCAAAAAAGAAGAAAAAACTTCCTCTCTTTTCCAACACATGAAAGAAACAGGACACGAAATTAATTTTGCAGATTCCAAATTGCTCTTTAACATGGAACATCACCACAAGAGAATAATCATGGAAGCCATCGAGATAGAGAAACACCCTCACAACATGAACAAGCGTGACGACACATCCCGCTTGCCAGACATCTGGAAATTAGCCCTCCCCACAAAATCTGACACCAGATCCAGAGGCACACAGAACGCCATCACCAATCAACCACACCAGACCCAAACCCAGACCCTCTCCACAGATAAATTACAGACACCATCCAGTAGCCAAACCAGGGTGGCACCTCCGGATGCTGCACCCCCCTGCAATCCCTACACAGATCTGGCTGGCACAGGCCACAAAACCACAGCTCGCCCCTATACACGAAGCCAAGCCAGAGCACAACCAAGTGCAGTACAGCCATCTTCTCAGAAAAACTCTTCACAAAGTTCAAGAGTTCAAGACACGAAGGCTTTAGCAACTAATCCACACCTAATGACCCACCTAAGTGGGATTCAGGAAATCACTCAAGAAATCACTCAAGATATCCCTCAAGTAATTAAGGAACAAAAGAAGAAAAGGCACACTAGCCTGGGAACCTCCTCTCTGCCCAGAACATTGGAGGCTATACACCACACCTCCTCAACAGTATTTATAGGAACTCAAACACTGAGATCCTGCTCTGTTCCAGTAACAAGAAGCCGAAAGCACCAGCCTGAAGATGACGAGTGAGACCTCGTCGAAACGTCGCCTAGACACCCCAACTTTTACACGGGAAGACACCCGAGGACACCAAAACCTGCATATATATATATATATATATATATACACACACACACACACACACACACACACTGCATAGTATAAAAGTGTTTTCATTTACTAGGCAGTCTGGCAGGCCCTGTTCTGTGGTTATGCATTAAAAAGATCAAAACACTGCCTTTTCAGCATTCACAAAATAATGCTTTCAGTGCCACTCAACGAGGGTCAGCAATAAATCTATTTGAGGCAATTTGTTATTTGCTGCAATACAGATAAAAAGTGATTCAGAATGTGTTAAGCTTATTACAATGACTAGACTATCACATTGAATTATTCCTCATTATATGCCCAAAGCATTATCTCTGAAGCAAATGAAACCCAGAGCACCGGGATTATCTAACTACCACTCAAAGGAGATTTACTGTTTTTGTTCAAGGAGTTCTTTACATAAGATTTTACATATTCACAAGTAATGTTTTGCATGCCTGTGACATTCGGAAAATCCAAGGCTACAGTGACAAACATTAATAGCTTTTCCATTTTAATAGCAATTCAGAGGGCTACTGTGGTTTCAAGACAGATGTTATTAACAAAAAAATCCAGAAGTAAGACTGAAAGCAGCAATTTCTTCCTGGCTTCACAGTGGTACTCAACCCCAAGTAAGAGAGTTAAGCAAATACCATTTGAAGCTTTCGGTCTTGGCACACCACCTCACTCCATCACTTTCCAGTTACATTTCAGGCACCCAGGTGAGGAGCACTTTTAACTTACTCCAGGTGGTGATGGTGGCAGAATAGCTAGCAAACAAGCTTCAGGGCATCAGGGTCTGGCTAGACCAGGGGTAAGCAACCTTTTTCAGCCATGGGCTGGTCTACCGTCTCTCAGACCATGTGGTAGGCCAGACTATATTGGGGCGGGGGGGGAGAGAACGAATTCCTATGCCCCACAAATAACCCAAAGATGCATTTTAAATAAAAGCACACATTCTACTCATGTAAAAACACCAGGCAGGCCCCACAAATAACCCAGAGATGCATTTTAAATAAAAGAACACATTCTACTCATGTAAAAACACGCTGATTCCCGGACCATCTGTGGGCCAGATTGAGAAGGTGATTAGGTCACATCCGGCCCATGGGCTTAGGTTGCCTAAACCTGGGCTAGACACTGAGGATACTGGATGCTGATGACTGGGCACCAGGACAGGCAGAGTTGGAGTCTGACTTGGAAGAAGGGATCAGTGATCTGGGGGAGCCTTTAACAGCCAGGAGATGAAAGTCAGAGGCAGGATAAGCTGCAGGATCGGAGAATGAAGAAAAGGTGCAGGAGGAGGGAGAGATAGCTCAGGCTGGTGTAGAGTCAAGACAGAAGGGGGGGTGTTATTCCAAAGAAAGATGATTTCAAAGTAAGAAAGCAATGCAAGAGTCATATTACTATACATAATCAAATGCAAACAAGACCGTAAAAAAAATCCTGAAGTGGTAAATGCAGAGATGCCTAACCTTTTTGGCCTAAATTCAAGTAATAAATTGACGCAGCAAAATAAATACTACTCAGGACCATCTAAAAACAGCTAATATTTTCTGTGGTGAGCTAGCTTCTTCCCAGCGCCTATTCAGCCTGTATCTGAAAGTACAGTATCAAATCTTTCTATGAATTCAGAATTTAATTTTGGTTAATATTTAAATTTCAACAGGAAGCCATCTTGATTATTAACCGTTATATTTCTTTTCGTTGTTTCATATAACCAAAGGTTTCCATCATCACAGAGCCTTCAACATACAAGGTTGGATTCAAAAATGCCCTCCATTTGTCAGAAAACGAGGAGCTTTTGATTCAACCTAATTAGTTTGAATGCAAGTAGAAGCCTTTACATAATTGCAGGGAACTGTTACACGTGCCAAATAATACCTGTTCTGCCTTTTCAAGAACTCAATCTTTCCATGTGGCAGCACCTATACTTTGGAATTCCCTGCCTATCAATATTAGGCCTTCTTAGTACCTGCTAAAAATGTTTTAGTTGACAAGCCTACCCAGATATTTATACAGTAGCTGCAAGTTTTAATCTGTTTGTAGTCTATTGTTATTTTAACTTTTTGAAAGTTGTAAACTGTTGTTGCTAATTCTTCTTATTGATAGTTTTATCGTTTTATATTTTTTTGTAAACTGCTTCCAGGGAATTTTTTTACACTCAAATGGAAATTGTATGAAATAAATAAATAAGGAGCTGCTTCATCATAGGCTAACGTGCACTTTAAGGTATTACAAGGCTTTTTGTTGGTTTTGGTGCAACAGACCAGCAAAGCTTCTCCGCTGGAGATTGTTACAAGCGCAGCATGTTCAGTGCACAAATATTAAAATAAAAATGTATAAAATTTAGCCAAGGTAGGTTAACCTTTCCAGCCTCTGCAGAGTGTTTTATGTAAAAACAGTGCTTGATCAACATATTCTTACCTCTTCGATCACGAGCTGCTAGATTATGACCTCTTTTTAACGTAATGTCCAACTGGTACATTCCGGGTTCAGCCAGAGGCAATTCTGCATTACTAGTTCCAGTAGGATTGGCTCTCTAAAGAACAAAGAAAATACATACATGATGCCCAACAATATTAATCCGATTTGCCGTTTTGCAAAGTTATGTATTCGTGTAACTATTATTCATCTTAATAAGTTATGTACCAATACTGCAGTTTCTAAGCAGTGTACAAAAGGGATTTCTCATACACCATAAAGTCAGTTAAAATGAAACATAAGATCAGGGAGGGGGAACCCTCATAAAATGCCTGCTGAACTAAAAAAACATCTTCACCAGGTCAACAGAAAGAGGGCCTGGCTGAGACCAATCAAGAGGGACTTCCACAGAATTAGATCTACAATACTGAACACACACATCCTGGTGAATATGAGCCATGTGTCTGAGCCATGAGGGACCACTAAAAATGACTAGGAAGTGATATAAAGCATTGAGTGGTCCTTAGGGTATCATGGACCCTTGTAAATGAATACGAGAACCTTTAACTTAGCCCTATAGTGTATGGCTGCCAGTGCAAACTTTTAAGCACTGGCACTATGTGCTGATGATAGACTGCTCCCACCAGTGCTCTAGTTTCAGCATTTTGTACCAGCTGTAGCTTTCAAACAAGGCCCAGGAGCTGCTTCACTTACACGTGAATCTAGAATACAGTAATCTAGTATTGAGATTACTAACACATGAATCACCATGGACAGGTTTATCCCTGTCCTGAATGCCTGTAGATGGCATGCCAAACATAGGTGGCAAAAGGTACTCCTAGCCACTGAAGCAACCTGAACCTCTAGAGATAAGAATGGGCCCAGGAGCACCCCCAAACTACTAATTGGCTTTTTCAGAGGGAGTCCAGAACTGGCAACTAACTGACCAAACTTCCAGACACAGAAACCACCCACCTGAAGTGCTTTCCTCTTCCCAAGGTTCAAACTCAAAGACAGAGGCAGCCAATATGGCTTCTTCCAGATATTGCTGAACTACAACTTTCATCAACCCTGACCACTGGTTGATAAGAGTGCAACATTGTCTTGGGGGGCACCATTTTGGCTACTCCTGATCTTAATATGTCATGAATGTTTCATATTCATAAATACTTCTACTTAAAGTTAGCAATACACCTAAGGAGCCAAACTGTGAATTTAAGGCCTGAAGAATTTTGTGGTGTGGGTAGATTTAAGTAATTATGCTTATCCCTTTTTGCAACACCTCCTTTATTTTCAAAGCAAAGAATGAAAGAGTTACAGGAGTCCCGCAATCAGCTATTTCCTATATTTACAGTATTTTTCGCCCTATAGGACGCACTTTTTCCCCTCCAAAAATGAAGGGGAAATCTGGGTGCGTCCTATGGGGCGAATGCAGGCTTCGCGGACCTCTCCGCAAACAGCAGGAGCGCTCCCGCTGCTGGCGGAGAGGTGCCTGCATGCTGAAGCCTGCGCGCGCTGAGCTCAGCGCGTCCAGGCTTCGCGGACCTCTCCGCTAGCAGCGGGAGCGCTCCCGCTGCTGGCGGAGACGTGCCTGCATGCTGAAGCCTGCGCGCGCTGAGCTCAGCGCGTCCAGGCTTCGCGGACCTCTCCGCTAGCAGCGGGAGCGCTCCCGCTGCTGGCGGAGAGGTGCCCGCATGCTGAAGCCTGCTCGCGCTGAGCTCAGCGCGTCCAGGCTTCGCGGACCTCTCCGCTAGCAGCGGGAGCGCTCCCGCTGCTGGCGGAGAGGTGCCCGAATGCTGAAGCCTGCGCACGCTGAGCTCAGCGCGTCCAGGCTTCGCGGACCTCTCCGCTAGCAGCGGGAGCGCTCCCGCTGCTGGCGGAGAGGTGCCTGCATGCTGAAGCCTGCGCGCGCTGAGCTCAGCGCGTCCAGGCTTCGCGGACCTCTCCGCTAGCAGCGGGAGCGCTCCCGCTGCTGGCGGAGAGGTGCCTGCATGCTGAAGCCTGCGCGCGCTGAGCTCAGCGTGTCCAGTCTACGCGGACCTCTCCGCTAGCAGCGGGAGCCAGCACTGGGCTCCCACGGCTTGCAGAGAGCTGCCTGTTTGGGGGCTGGGGTCGGGGGAAGCTCGGGCTTCCCCAACCCCGCGCCTGGGGGGGAAATAATTTTTTTCCTTTATTTCCCCCCCAAAAAACTAGGTGCGCCTTATGGGACGGTGCGTCCTATAGGGCGAAAAATACGGTAGTTATTTTATTCTGTTGTTCATATCTGAGTAACACTGTTGCTCACACTAATCTTTACGATTGGAACAGAACCTACTAGTGATTGCCGCCTGATCCAAGGTAGGTTGAAACAGGAACACTGCCACCATGCAAATATATGTTAAAATATTAAGAAATGGTTCCTCAAGTGCATGTTTGGGTTAAAAATAGGTCCTGAATCTGAAACCTGATCTAGTGGAATCTCCACTGTTGTGGAAATTACGGAGGGGGGCACATCTTTAAAGTTGTTACATGTTACAAATATTATGGATAAATGTATCCTTTCAACTTGACAGCTGAGGAAAGTTCTCTAGCTTTAAAAATCATATAAAATCAACTCCTTTGCCAGTTTCTTTCATTCCACTGCCAATTTGCTTCATTGGCCAAGGACTTGGAAACCACTCGGTCCCCGCCATAATCCCTCCAGCGGGAGGTCACGTACTCACAGGAAGGTACTCATAGGTATCAATTGCTGGGCAAAGGCACTCCTCCAGACTTGCACTCCTCCTCTGGACTTGCAAACCAAAGATCTATTGTACCTTTTAGAAGGTGCTTAGAATGTACTTCCCAATACGTATCCTGTTGCCCCAGCACATTCCTCCTATGTTAATCATGTACAACCCTCCCCTTTTCTAGTGTAGCAATGATGCTTAACAAACTGTATGCTGGGATAAGATAGGAACTTTTTAAAGTCCTTGTCACCCCATCATCGGGGTTCAAAATTCCTCTTTGAACCTGTAGCGCAATAAACTTTGGTCTACAGATATTTGCTCCGGTTGGTGACTGGACTCCTTCCTTTATTCTTCAGGGACCCGTGGGCTCTGCCCAATGAGCTGGGTGACTGAGCAGCCTCGCACCTAGATTTTTCCATAACACCACTAAGCCTGTAGTCTGCTGGAGCGCTTGGACAAACAGCAATAATAAAAAAATGTAGGTTGTGGAACATAGTAGAAGTAGAACACAGTAGAACATAGTAGCAACATAATTTTTTGCACGCATTAAGATACCCTGAAAAAGTATAGAACTCTAAGCCTCTGGCCTTAAGTTTGCTGCTTCAGTACAATGTGGGCTGATTTGGTTGTTATACCAAACCACTGATTAGACATTACATGAAGAAGCCACAGAGAGTGTCTTGAGCTTAGACTTTTGCTCCTCCGCCCTTCTTCTCCAGTGCAGAATCATTCACTTCCGTCTTAAAGTAACTAAAGTTTACTTTGTCACGCAACCTCTGAAAAGCTGTGGTTAGCTATGTTTAATGGAAGCCAACCAACTTCAGAACATAATCTGTGAGGCTGGTTTGTTTCCACTACAGTAGTTATCTGAACCACATATTAGGGTTCAGGCAACAGCAATTCATCTAAAACTTAAGCAGAAATTTCCGTGGCAGCACCAGAGGAGAGGTGGATTGAAGTGTGTGAGTTAGACCTCTTAAGTTTTTTCTCATAACAACAAAGTATGGTTTACATCTGAATGCAGTCACAGTTTTCGTATGGAGGCAACAAAGCATGGTCAGATAGACTACCACTTGGCACAGCAAGTTAATTCATCTGCTAACTTTACAAAGGGGAAATAACCCAGGTTAAAATTACCTCAGCTTGCTCACCAGTCATAGGCTAAACCAATTAGAGTTCCTTTGGATTGGACATGAAAAAACTCAATTTAATTTTAAAACAAGCACTCCCAGTTCCTTCTTGCACCTATGCCAGAGAGGAGGGCAGCTTGCAAACCCAAGGCCAGTACCAGAAACACTAAACCAAAGTTTAACATTACGTCTTGACCAGGCTATTCAGTTGGTCAGTACTGATTAAGTGAAAATGGCATTTAAAATTAAAACACTACTTCATTGAACTTCTATATGTATATATTTATAAAAATCTGGATAGACAAGATAAAAGTAGAATTTTTTTTAATACTGTACGTACTAAAACTCTGATTTCTGTTCACCATCCAGCTTTCAAATGATGTGCCGAGTTTATATATAAGTATGACTGCCTTGGTGACAACAGCAATCAACATGCTAGCCAGGAAATGTATGTCTGATCCACTGCCTGCTAGCTATGTACCTTGCAGTAAGGTACAGTAATTTATTACCTTGGAGTAATAAATGCTGTTGTTTACAAGTTGTTATCATTACAGGAGGGAATTAGAAACAACATTGTAATATAAAATGACATAAGGTAGTCTTGACTTGTTTGTTTCATAGCATTGTGAGAGTTGCATATATAAATTGCATATCAATAGTAGTAATGGTACACAGCCAACATATCATTAGACATATTCAACATTATATTGCAGTTTTGCAGCAGATCAGCAATAAAAAGAATCCACTGAAACATCTGCTAAAGTTTATAAACCATTTCAGCAAGTACTCTGAGCACTCCAAAATTCTATATAAATATTAATTGTACCATTTAAGGTCTCTTATGGAGGGTACATGGACTTTAGCTGGCTTTAGCAGCCAACTAAAATGTGTGATTACCAGGACAATGTCCTTCTTCCAAAGGATGGAGCCCTGATTTTGATCTCACACTGAAATTCTTAAACCTAGAGCAAGGTGACAACAAAACCCTTGGCTTCCCTCTCCAGCTCCAGGCCTAAGGCTGGGATGGGAAGGGAAGTGAGGGGTAGCACAAAATATCCAAGAAGAAGAAGAATTAACTCCCAGTCAAGCAAATTAGGTGTAATGTGCAAATTACTCAAGTCATACCTAGCAGGATCCAGGAAGCTACAAATGTATTTTGCATGGATCTTTTAAAAATTCACAATACCAGAGCTTATAAGACTACTTAGATTACTTGAATATAATTTTTGAATTCACATTCAGAAGCAACTTTATTTTGTTATTGTCTTGCTATAAATTATATATATATTTATAAAATGAATTTTAAGGATTATTAAGCAATTCTACACTTGATTGATAACCAAAGGTTTTGTCACATTTTCTACTGGTTTAAACGCTGAATTCCTGTATTTTGTTCAGGCTGTCCATTAATGATAATACAAGCTATCATGTATAGAACACAGACTGGCTAGGTCCAGTTTTCAATATCCTTTTCCAAACATGGTGATGCTATTCCTCCCACTCATTTCAATGATATAAAAATACTTCTTGAAATTTTAAATTCTTATTAAAAATATAATTTCAAAAATACATTCAACTTATTCCAGAGGTATGAGGTTTGAACTATTCACACCACAGTACCAAACTAAAATGAAGAACATGGGACTCATTCAAGGCAGTGGATTATTCTCTCACACCAGGATGCATTAACCATATCTTGGTTATCCACATGGTCAGCACCCCTCACAATATGTAAGAACAAGTCAGCAGGGCTCTTTTTTAAAAGGGGGGGGGGGAGCCGTCAAAAATAACATTTGGCCAGTTCAAAAATTCTGGTCAAGCAAAAAGTATATTATGTCATGTGATGTGGAAGGCAACTTAAGTAGTTCAGGTCCTGCAGATGTTGTTGGACTATAATTCCCATCATCCCCGATAACCGGCCATGCTAGCTGGGCTCGTGGTAGTTGAGAGAGCCACAGACTAGCCATCCCTGATCTAAAGTGCTTGATCACTGAGAATAAACAGTGTCTATTACAATTAAGGACACATTCAAGTTCAACATTAATTAGGCGAGGAGTGGAGAAAGGACAGAGCAACTATTAAGTAGGGGTGGGAAAGAAGAAAGTGGTTGATTCAACACAACACTCCAAGTCCTTCCAGCTCATGCTAGAAGGAAGCGGTGGGCCTTTTTCTCTTACTTTTATGCTGTACCTGCTGCATGCTGGTATAGCTTGGGCCAGTGATAGTCTTCTAGACACCTGGGTGGAGCTTGGTATTCACTTGTAGTGGCCAGCAGAGGAGCACCAACATGCCATCTCAACCTCCTCCAGTCATCAACATCAAGGGGATTAAGATTGTAGTTGGACAGCTGTTTGTCCCTCATTCACAAAATTTGTGTGTTTGAAAACAGGCTTGCAGCAAATGGCTGTGCTATTCCAGCAGCTATTACAATCTTCCAATATCCGTTTTATTATGTTTTCTTTACCGGTGCAGGAATCTTTTTTTAAAAAAAATTAAAAATAAGCTCAACCACTTAGCAAAACCAAAGCACATTGCAGGGCCAGTCAAGACCAGCACATGTTACATAGGGCTCTGAAACAATATTTTATTTTTCCTCCTAGTTTGACTGGAAGTGGAGTTAAATTCGAGCTCACCGGAGGCACAGTTCTGCTGGATCAACAGATGTGTAACCAAAGACTTATCAGCTACAGCACAAATGTGAGCATTCAATCTGATAATATTGTCATGCTGGCCTGGACATCTGTTGCAGACTGCTGCTTGACAAACATGCAGTGGTATGGCACTTCCTGGTATTGTTTGCTGGAGCCTTGTAGCAGCAACATAAAGCGATCTGTTACCATACTTGACTCATAGATGCAACTTGCATAAACAGTTCAGCAACATTTGCACTTCAGCTACACAGTCACAGTTCTGGATAGAAGTTCTGGCTCTCAGATGTTACTGGACTCCAACTGTGAGTGTTCATTTGCACTTCTGCTTGTCCCGACACTTTCACCTAGCGAAAATCTGCTGTTTACTGCTGAATCAGAACAAATGTCGATTGGCATTTGTTTCAATTTGGCAATAAACAGGAGGTTTTCCCGGGGACAAACAAAATACCACTTGGATCTGTGCATATAAAGCACATGGCAAGTGGGAAACTTCTTGGACCTATACTTTCTAGGCAAGTGGAAGTGTGCCAGAACCCTGAATAATCAGGGAGGGTGGAAGTTGCTTACAAAAACATCTAGAGTACCAAGTATCCCCCACCCCTGGTACATTCTGTTCCAGGGGCTCAGAATAGGTTACAGAAGGCTTTAGTGATTAAGCCCCTTTTCGTCAGGTTTTAATAACTTCCATTCCCCATTTGCCCCTTCTGTGAAGCAGACAACCAAGGCGGCTAATATAAAAATTGATGCCAGGCCCCCAGATTGCAGGTACCTGTCCTTCTACTCCATCATATCCTCATCTATGTTGTGTGTTCCCAGTACTGAGAAATTTCAGAGGCATCACTTTATCAAATATTTGTTATACTTGTTTTAATTAGAAGTATAAAAGCAGAGTATTAAGTGGAGATGTAGAAGTACCTGCCGATTGTCCAAGGTGGGTAATGCAGTGAGCATACATAGGTCAATGATGCAAAAAAAGAGACGTTAGTTCAATATTGATAAAGCAGAAACTAACAATAGTAGCATACATTCCCCCACCTCAAGTTCACCTAGATAGACTGGTGAGCAGGGAGGACTATCGTCATTCAAATGGGAAGACTTGAGAATTAAAATAACACCTAATCAGTATCTCTTTCAGCTGCTATTACTTACTGGAAAATATTAGTCACAATCCCAAAGTTTAAGAAATGCAGCTGACGTGGATACTGAAGCATGATTATCCTGAAACATACATTACAAACATGTTCCAAACAATATGATAGTCTGTTGCCTTTGCTGTACCCTTCACTAAGTTTATTTTAAAAGTCTTTCCCCCCCCCCATGCCAGGGTAAAATGTCATAGCTGTGAAAACCAAGATTCATAAGTTAAAGTATTTGCTGTCCTCCACTTCCTAGCGACTTCCATTCTAGCAGCAACTAACATGAAGGAGAACAAAGGTCTATAAAGCACAGTCAGTACCCATTGTATAAAGTTTCACTAATTATTTCCTAAATCCACTATGGATATTATTATTAGAAACTAATATGTGGGAAGACATTACTTCTCTCTTTGCTCACATTTTGTTTCCTGGTACATTCTGCTCTTCCTTAAGTTGTATTGTTTGATAGTTCATTTGATAATCTTAAAATGAGGGTGACTTGGGTCAAAAAACAATATACAACAAGAAGTTCCCATGTCAGTAGGATGTACAAAATGTAGCAACTGAGGCTGTTATCATAGCAATCCTCTTACTACTGTACAGATGATATTATCACATTATCAGTTCAATGGCACCCAAGCCCCAAACCAATGATGCATGATCCATGTGAACAGCTGAGCTCTTGATGAGCTTTGTCAAAGCAATGAGCTATTTAATTTACACCCACCCCATACTTTAATCACACTTCAGCACGAGAAAACAGAATTTGGCCATATACACAATCCTTTGCATGTGTTTAAGTGCATCAGAGCCATAAAGGAATCCTGAATGCCCAAACAAAGCTGAGTTTAGAACAGTCTCAGAATTATTACCCCAATCTGACAGCTACTTCTAGTTTCTAGGTTACTGATCAAGTTAAGATAAATTCAGAACCATTATTTTTTAATTGGCAATGATTTTTTAAAAGGCAAGCAGTCAGAGCTGTAGAATTCACTATATCTGATTCATCTAGAAGATTAGTATGATTATTCTGTCATTGTTACATTTCGGAATAAAGCTTCTTTAAAGGTGTGCATCCTTCTCTTCTTCAAACCTACTTATATGCTCTAGTGCTTTTTGCAGGCATGCTTAGATGAATTCTACTAATATCTTCCAAAACCAAAAATCTTAGTAGTTTTAGGTCTACGATATCAGAAAATCAAACTAGCAAAAATATGTTAAAAACATCCAGCAGCTAAGTTTGTATACACTTTAAAAATATTCAAATTCTCCTATTGCCTATTCAGTAGTCAGTAGCATATGTTTAGATTTTGCCAGTAAACTATAGACATCTGAGAAGCTTGTTTTGTTTCAGCACTGCTAGTAATCCGCTCAATAAAAGGCTAAGTATCTTAAATGCATACTAACTATACCTGCTAGCAACTTCATATATCCTGCACATGTCTATTCAGAAG
Source organism: Podarcis tiliguerta (assembly GCF_965153285.1). Lineage (NCBI taxonomy): Eukaryota > Metazoa > Chordata > Lepidosauria > Squamata > Lacertidae > Podarcis > Podarcis tiliguerta. The sequence continues at coordinate 27,726,248 of NC_139544.1, read as the reverse complement.
AAAGCCACACCAATAGGGCTTATTTCCAGGCTAAGTGTGATATAGGACCGCAGCCTTAGATGCATTTAAATAATAAACATCCTAGTGATTTCAACTCTCAGCAAATACAGATGAGACATTATTTGAAGTATCACTATTTTATAGCAGCAAGAACTCTTACATCTCTGTGCAAAAAACCTAAACTGACAATCTTTTAAATCAATACATTTGAAGCCAGACGCAGTACTGAAAAGCTCTAAAAAATGTATGTAGTAAAAAGTAGGTTTCACATGGTTCTCTTAAGAGGCTTAATAACTATGAAAACATTTACATTGTTATAATTTTTCACAGACGTAGCACCTTTAAATCTTTTGTTCTTATAACTATTTTTTAAAAAAACCAAGAACACATAAAATGTACCCATTTAATCCCTAAATATAGCCTTGTTAGAATTACTAGCAACAGATTAAAGTAGGAGGGAGGGAAAGTAAAAATTACCTTATTGTTCTCAGATGGCAACATGTTCCCTCTTTTCAGTTTGGAGAATCAAACAATGATGTTTGGGCTTCAATATCCATCCATCAACACTTAAAATTACTCCTATAAATGGGTTATCCCCCAACCATACTGTTTGCCTCCATCTAGCAGCAGTGACTTCTTAGCACACAGCTTGCTGCTCTGAACTGCAGTCACTGGGAGGGACTGTAAAAGGAAACCATAGAGTGCGAATACAGTTGCTTCACAGCTTTAAAAGGATATGACTCACGAATCTAATCTCCCATCTCACTGTACTACATCTTTTAGCGTCTCCAAACACTGAACATGAGATGCTGACCAGTTTTGTTGGATGTTTTCAACAGGTGGGCAAGAACACAATATTACTTTTCAAAATGCTTAATATTCACATAAATATTCAACAGGCAGAAGTCCCAAGACACAGCATATCCTACCATGAACAAATATAGCCTATTACCTTACTTATGTTATTAGATCTTAAAAATAATGGTTTAAGCCAGTGCTTTTTTCTGGGGACAATCCAGTCAAAGGTGACTATGGGGTGCGGCACTCATCTTGCTTTTCAGGCGTTTGTCCACAGACAGCTTTCCAGGTTATGTGGCCAACATGACTAAACCACTTTTGGCACAACGGAACACCGTGATGGAAGCCAGAGCACATGGAAATGCTGTTTACCTTCCCGCCGCAATGGTACCTATTTATCTACTTGCACTAGTGTGCTTTCAAACTGCTAGGTTGGCAGAAGCTAGGACAGAGCAATGGCAGCTTGCAACCATCGAGCGGATTTGAACTGCTGACCTTCCGATCAGCAAGCCCAAGAGGCTCCCCCCCCCCCCCCCCGTTATTAAAAGTATGGCACTTACTATAACAACTTCATGGTAAGTACCAGCACACTGGTTTAATCCTAACATGCACTAAAATATATGGCTAAAACACAGAGGATCTGATTCAAAAGATGTCATTTCACTTCCATGCTTATTATGGCAAGCTAATTACTACTGCAGACTAATTACCCAGGACATCCCTGTGTTCTAATTTACAGAGGACTGCCCCCTATTTGAAGCGTCATCCAATTCAAGTCTGGTTTAAAGATGAAGACCCAATAAGAAGGGAGAGCAGGTGTCTTGAAGTTATCCATCCACAATTAGCACCCAGATTGCAGTCCATACAGGCACATAGATCCCCAGGTTACCTGGCCCTCAGTCTTCCACAGTATGGTAGCAGAAATACAGTACGTATTTAAATTACAGTGATTTCTAAATTTGCAGCTATACATGCAAGTTAACATATGCAAGTTTTATGCAAATCTGTGTTCCCTTTTCTGGCAGTGTTAAGTTGCCAACCGGTAATTACCAGAATGGTAGCGATAAAGAAATCTGTATGAACTACCCATTTTAAGGTTGAAGAGCAAGGTAAAATTATATACATTCCAGAAATAAGTTCACGAATGCATCTCTTATTAGAGGAATGCAAGGCAATTTAAGGTTTCTCCATTAAAAGCTTTCTCCACCTTTCCATCTTTCAGACCTGGTGCGGATGTAATATTCCCATTAACTATGTAACAGTGAAAGCAGACATCTTCCAACTTCTGCTGCTCTGTCATGAAACTCTCTCTCTTAAGTCAGCATAAACCTATGTCTGCACCAACACCAGTGCTTTTTAAAATAAAAAATAAAAAGGTACTGGTACTCAGCATGAAGTTGTTACAGTAAGTGTCACACTTTTAAAAAAAATTAGGGGGAGGGGAGAGAAGCTGCTGTACCCTTGAGTACCCCAACAAAAAATGTACTGACCAACACCTACCATTTGTGGCACCCAGTCCACAGACTGACCACCCATTACAGGCAATGCTAGTTCATGATTTCAGTCTTCTAAAACAGCGTCAGCGGAATTGTTGACTGACGATGTGATAAAAGTGCATCAGGCTGCTTTCGGTACAAAAGAGGGTATGAATGCTTAAGATTCATAAACCAACTTGTTAGGTTGGCTACCTTCCCAATAGATATTTAAAACACAAAAAATAAACAAATTGCACACATGATACAATACAAAACCACAAAAGTCATAAACCCAACTATCATGAAAAATAATTACACCAGCATACTATTATTTAAAATCAGCAAAGCCTTAAGAAGCCAGTTATGTGAGGTGCCATGATAAAAACAACCACTAGGAGGGTTTCTGTAATTTTCAGTTCTACAGTGGTACCTTGGTTTCCAACCATAATCCGTTCCAGAGGTCCGTTTGTAAACCAAAACAGGTTGTAACCCAAGGCACGCTTTCGCAATGAGGCCTCCCAAAAAAATTTGTTCGTAATCCAAAAAAATTGGGTTGCAATCCAAAAAAAGGTTGCAAAATGGAACACGCACTTCAGAGTTTGACGTGTTTGTAATCCAAAACGTATGCAAACCAAGACGTATGCAAACCAAGGTACCACTGTACCTTGTCCCTCTTGAGCTTCTGTAGAGGCTTGCTTAGTGAACCAGCAAAAGTTACACATAGTGCTATTTTTTTCTAGATAAAGAGGTGCCAAAACTCACCATGAACGCCTCCTTTGTTCTTTTATAATGGCAATGAGAATTCTCATAAGTTCTGACTGAAAAAAACCCTGGCTACACACACAAAATGTCATTCTGTAATGAGATAATAAAGACTGTTCCTGTTATCATTATGTTTCAACTACACTACAAAAAAAATCTTTGGGGGCAATATTTTAAACCCCACCCAAAAGGCACCTGGAATAAATAAGCCTCTGCTGTTCACTTAAAGGCCTGCAAAGAAGGTATCTTGCTGGGAAAGACTTCCATAGTTGAGAAGACCCTGTCTTGTGATGCAAGTCTAGAGAACAACATGCAAAGAGACAGCAATCTGGGGTGGGGGGCGGGGAGAGAGAGAGACAGACAGATACAGAAATGCACCAATCTGAAAAAGCCTAACTTTAATCCAACTCTGGTGTTGAAACACTCACCCAAACAAAAACTCTGTGGTTTATTATTCATAGTGCTGAGAACAGTGTTCTATCAGTGCAAACATTTCTGCTTGCCCGATGGAACAATTTCTCTTTTCCTTCCTCTGCACAAGGTTCTAGGGTTTCTCCCAACCCAAATCCCTTCCAGAGGGATTTGGGGAGGGCACTGTAGTCCCATTGCACTACTGGGAATAGCTGCTCTAGCTTCTGCTAGCACAATGATTTAGCTGAACATGGCCCAATATGATTTTTCTTATAGTGGTACTTCCATCCCAAAAAAGCTGAATTATTTGCAAAACTGAATTATTAATTAGAATTCTACTCCTCACTCAGAACTGCTGTCACCTGAACAATTGCTGAAATATATTTTCTCCATCCACCCTGCCCCACTGCAGTACTCCAAATTTATGGGATGGAAATGGAGGCTTGATGATGGCTCACTGTTTTGACATGCATGTCTATGTCATTGAATCAGAAAGAAGAAAAAGGATGGACTATCAAGTCAAGTATGACCCAAATGCTAGGCTTCACAGACATGAAAAAGGGCAATGTAAATCATATAAATCAGCTTCAGTGCTTAATCTTCTCTCAAAAGACTGTTTATCATTTTAAAATGAAACAATGACATTCCATCTATTATTAAGGCAACTGCTTCAGCCAAGAATGAGTTGTGCCATTAGGCGGTTGAGTCTAGTATGAAGAGAAAGGGGTGGGGACAGGAAGAGAAAAGAATCAGAAAGACGGTGGCAACATGGCAACATGCCCAATATGCCACTTATGTGAATGCTTCAAACCAGAACAGTCACTTCTCTGTTTTGTGTGCCAAGGATGGAATACAGCAGAAGTGGACCCAAGTAAGAACTACACGCCTGCAGACTGTTAAAAAGAAGAAGAGGAGATTACGTTTGCCAACTGAGGACTATATCCAACTAAATTCTACTCAGAGTAGATACACTGAAATTAATGAACTGATGTTGAACATACTAATTAATTTAAATTGGTGTACAATGAATATGACTAGCATTGAATAATTTTGAACTTTTCTGAAGAATTTATACACAATTTTAGTATTTCTGTGGCACAGATTCCTGCAAAATATTGAATATTTTAAAATAAATTGGAGAATAGAAATATTTGACTCATACATCTGCAATAACCTGGGCTTCCAAAATAAGGATGAAGCTTGCATTAGGATCTATTATTCAGTTTATTCTTTCCTCCTTTCTGATAAAATGCTGTATTTTAATGAACCTCTGCTCAAATAGGAAAAAGAAAATTGTGTTCTATAATTTCTCCACTTGCAGACATTTTTCATTCTGCCAGTAATATAATTACTCCCAAGACTTCTGAACTAAATTATAGTCATGATTGTGCCTCAGCTCTAAAGTTTTAGCTGAATAAAGCATTTTCAAACTTTTTTCAGGTAAACTTGTATCAGGCAAACAGACTTCATATAAGGCAATTACTAATTTCAATGGGAATTACTCATAAGTCAGACTTTTGGGGTGAGTCTCTCATATGCCGCAGCTGTCCATATTTCCTAGTACCTGTTCCTACATATCACTGTCCCCTGTTGGGTTTACATTTTCATATGTTGTTAATGGTGAGGCTCATTCTAAACTCTTAAGTAGAATAACATTATGGGACAATTATATTTTTCCATCATACTCAAAGAAGTCAACATTCACCCTCTTTGCTTTTCTATTATGTGACGAGGTCTAGGATGTGGCTATGTTGATTAGTTCTTGGCTGTCTAAAAACCAAATGCTAGTGTATCACTTCTCCTCAAATAACCACCTACAAAGCTATTCTCTGTTAGTGGTTTAAAATACTATTTCACGTGTACAAGAAACCACTGGTCTGAGCTTGCCCAAAGTATTGGAGTTCTGTACTACTAATATGCACATGACTATAACTCTAACTCTCCTTTCCATCTTAATCCAAATTTGCTTATGATGTCCTGAATCCATGCATTGTGTCAGTACTGGACTGGAATGAGAACAATTAAACTGAAGCCAAATCCAAACAATATAGGTATGTTTCTGGTTGGTAGAAGGCACTTCAGGAAACAGAGGCACAACCCATTTTAGATGGATTTGCACTCAGGAACATCTCTGCATAGCTGAGGCTGATGTGCCAGCTATGCTTGTTACTGGAGGTGTCAGATCTGCCCATACTAACATGTGCCTTAGTTCCATCAGGGTCAGATTAGTGCAACGTGGTCATGTTCAACAGGCTGCCTTTGAATAGAGTTCAGAAATGTCAGCTGCTTCAGAACACTGCACACTAGCTGCTGAATGTGGCTGGTGACAGGGAGCGCACACCTCCAAGGTTACAGCAGTTATACTGGTGGCCAATACAGTGGTACCTCGGGTTAAATACTTAATTTGTTCCCGAGGTCCGTTCTTAACCTGAAACTGTTCTTAACCTGAAGCACCACTTTAGCTAATGGGGCCTCCTGCTGCCGCCGAGCCACTGGAGCTCGATTTCTGTTCTCATCCTGAAGCGAAGTTCTTAACCCAAGGTACTATTTCTGGGTTAACGGAGTCTGTAACCTGAAGCGTATGTAAACCTGAAGCGCATGTAACCCGAGGTACCACTGTACATCCCAAGGTGCTAGTTATAGTTTGTAAAATGCCATTAACAGTTCGCTTAATTTGAGGTCTTCTGTTCAGTCAACATCTAATATGCATTTGGTAAGAAGTTCAGAAAGATCCTCAACGGAAAAAGAAACCTTCCACCAGTTTCTTTTTTCATGACCTATGCATTTTACTGTCGCCTGCCTGGAGTGCTCAAGATAGTTACACTAATTTCTTCTCTAAGCAAGTGTTACTATACTATAGCTGTAATGCAACCTGGAGCCACTGTAACATCACACATTGAGTTGAACAGTCCTAATTGGGGCAAACTGAAAGCTAGCCACTCATGACCCAAATAGACATAATTGAGTGAGGGCCAGGGAAAGGTAAGGAAAGAGACAATGTGATCATGAAACAAGATGGCACCTTGTTAGGAAGAGATCCAAAGTGTTCCTGAGATATGAAGTGCTCTGGTTCTGAACTCTCCTTAATCTATTACAGCATTGGTGAGGAACCTGCTGGCATCCAGATGTTCCTCAACTACAACTCTGCCTACTGACCATGCTGGTTAGGAATGATGGGAACTGAGATGTGAGTACATGGAGAACCATATCTTCCTTACACCTGTACTTCAAGGGTGTGCATCTGCCCCTAGATCCAACTTGTTTGAATAGATCAGGGTTTCCCAAAGTTGGGTCTCCAGCTGTTTTGAGACTATAGTTTCCATCATCCATCACCTGCTAGCTAGGGATGATGGGAGCTGTAGTCCAAGAACAGCTGGAGACCCAAGTTTGGGAAACACTGGGATAGATCTTTATGCTGAGTGAAAGTGCCTTAGGAGAACTGCCTTCTATAGGAAGTCTCAATCTTAGTTTTGTTTTTTCATTGTTAATAGAATGGCAGCCTTCCCATGACATTAAAGGCTTCACTTCAGCCTGGATGCAACTTATTTCCCTTTCGATCTATCTATAGATGCAAGATGAAAGCCACAATGTTGTCCTCACACAGAAGGGTATCTAACAGTAAGAACAAATCGGCACACATCCTTAATAAATTTTTAATCAAATATAAATTTGCCATTCAGTTTCAAGGTTCAAAACAAAAGAAAACCCTGAGCTGTCCTACAGTATATGTACTGAGGGGAACAGGACATCAGAGACACTGTATATAGATTGTTATGAAAGGTTATTTCTTGGCAGAAAGGTTTTGTGTTAGGATTCTTGCTGGGGTAAACGCATTAATGGCCACACCACAAGGGTTTCCTCACTTAAACATAAAGCTAAAATTGATGCTGCAAGGTAAGGAACATCTTGCTATTTGATCAGTATGAATCAACCAATAAAAGCCAAGCCTGGTGGCATGTGTGTCCACAGGAGGGGTACAAGAGGGGGATAGGACTGGTACCCTTGGTGAACCATGCTCTCTGTATTGCTACACAGAAAAAGGTATTTAACTCACATGTGAGTTCCAGATTAGTGTTTCTTTTTAAAGGTGTTGTATCTTGGAAACCTGTTGGGACATGGGTGGCGCTGTGGGTTAAACCACAGAGCCTAGGACTTGCTGATCAGAAGATTGGCAGTTCGAATCCCCGTGACGGGGTGAGCTCCCGTTGCTCAGTCCCTGCTCCTGCCCACCTAGCAATTCGAAAGCACGTCAAAGTGCAAGTAGATAAATAGGTACCGCTCTGGCGGGAAGGTAAACGGCGTTTCCGTGCGCTGCTCTGATTCTCCAGAAGTGGCTTAGTCATGCTGGCCACATGACCTGGAAGCTGTACACTGGCTCCCTCGGCCAATAAAGCGAGATGAGCGCCGCAATCCCAGAGTTGGCCATGGCTGGACCTAATGGTCAGGGGTCCCTTTACCTTAACTTGGAAACCACCACTTTTTGAATTTGAGGTGCTCATGATGAAGTGGGTGAGCATAACCAGTTCACTTTAAAGCATAACTCGGCTGAAGTTAAAGCTGAAATTCTATACCCAACTGAGTAGAAGTTCAAGCCCATTTAACTCTGTGAGTATCTAAACAGTTGAGCTGTCAAAAGCCTGTTAATGTAATTAAGAAACAAAAGATTTAAACTTTGGGCATTTGCATGGTTAAATTGGTTGCAACCACATGCACAAGGAAATTACTGGGGGGGGGTCAGGCTCAGGCTCAACATACAGAGGGCTGAACATACACAGGCGGTAAAAGCTTAACTGAAAGACAAAGTGCACAATTAAGTTAAACCTTGACAGATCTTAAATACAGATTTATTGATGCAGCTCTCCAGGTACTGAATATTGCATTAAATGTGAGTAAATGGAAAGAGCTGTAACATCTCAAGTCTTGTTCCTAGAATAGCTAATAAAACTACCTTGCAGGTTCTTTTGTTTTGCATGCATATTGTCATTTACCTCTAGCCTTTAAAAATCATCTATGAAATAAAATCACCCATAGTTTGGAGTCCTCCTGCTGTTTTTACAAGAATTAGTTCAGAATATAAATTAAACAACAACAGAAGATAAAATCCATTTTTAAGATAAACAAAGCTTAAATATGAGTATTTATAAATATTCATAGAGAAGCTTATTTTTTTCTCTTTAAAATTAATGACATTCATTGTTCTTGCATGTACTTAATTCTGGTATGTGAACCATAATTAATCTGATGACTGGCAATGCTGAAGCATTAGGGAAGAGTCCTAACCAAGGCTTCATGTCAGAGGTTATAAGCATGTAAACATCTAGAATTAAATGCAACTTAACCTTTTTAAAGTTTGGAAACAAGTAGTTACCTGTTTAATGTAATGCTGAATGAATCCAATGATAAGACCACAAGGAAAATCAACACATAGTGATATACTGGGGTTTGTGTGCAAGAGGCTTAATAATAAAACACAGTGTCCCCCCCCCCCCCCAAACCAGCCTTCAAAAACAGAACAGCAAGAATATATATATATTATGGAAACAAAATTGCCTACTGTTTCAAAATATGGTTTTATAATACAATGCTGTACACTCATTCCAGGAAGGAAGCAGCACTGAACTAAGCAGAACTTACTTCTGAGACATGAATAGGATTGCATTATTAAATTGTACCCCTCCCCCCCAAAAAACCACCCAATACCAAGTATTGTATTTTAATAACCTTATTGGAACTAAGTATTTAAGGAATTACAAAACAAAACTTGTTGGGACTCCCTGACACAAACAATCTGGCTAGTTATTTCAAATCAAGGTTGTTAAAAATCAAATCATTGTGTTCCTTTCTTGGCTAAATACAAAATAAAGCAGTGTGTTTAAGTACTCTAGTTAAGGTTAACACAATAAAATGTTCCACTCCTGTGCAATTATGACATTTCCAAAAATGTGCATTAGTAACAATATAAGTGAGGGCATAATTTTGTGTGCAAGTAAGTATTTATACTGACTCCAACAGTTCACAGCAAGCAGATGGATGGATTAGATTTCTAGAACCTGAGGGAACATATTTCTCGGTATCAGCCAGTGTAGCATTTACTGTGCAATGATTTATTACCGTGGTACCTTGGTTTTAGAACAGCTTAGTTTATGAACAACTTGGAAATAGAAAGCTAAAAACCTGGACGTAGGTGTTCCAGTTTGTGAACTTTGCCTTGGAAGCTGAACATGTTCCGTTTCCTGCTGAGTGTATTCAGTTTGTAAATTGAGTCCCCCGCTGCTAATCACAGGCTTCCTGTTGAGTGTCAGCTGTTGAGTCCCGAGCACCCACGGAACACAGAATATTTGGAGCTTTTGTTTTTGCTATTTTTTGCATTTTTGTGGCTTTTTCATTTTTTTGACTGCGACTTGTTTTTCATTTTATGGGACTGACCTGTGACTTCGTTTTTTTGACTGCGGCTTGTGACTTTGTTTTCGTGACTGTGTGGAACCCAGTTCAGCTACGGATTGATTGTGTGACTGCAGAAATGGATAAAAGCCCCCCATCCAAACAATGACTATCATCAGTGCACGTAAGAAAAAATAATAATTTGAATTTTTATCATCTACAATACTGTCTTTTTTATAGTACAGTACACTGATTATTGCTTTCATTTTATGGATCAATGGTCTCATAAGATAATAAAATTCATGTTAAATTGCTGTTTTAGGAGTTGTTTTTAAAAGTCTGGAACGGATTGATCCATTTTGCATTACTTTCTATGGGAAAGCACACCTTGGTTTTGGAACACTTTGGTTTTGGAACAGACTTCCGGAATGGATCAAGTTTGGGAACCAAGGTACCACTGTACTTCAGTTCAAGCAATTAAAACCATGATTCTTTAACTACTGTGGGTACTAGGCTTTGCAACAACAGGCCTTAGACATGAGAAACAGCTTGCCATAGTGGTTGATAATTTAGAGACATAACCATTCTTTACTATGGGTTACTAATATTTTAAAAATAACTTGTGGAGATGTCCTAAGGTCACGTGGGCTTTTACAGCAGAGGAAGGATTGAAACTGCTATACACACTGTCACTCTGTAGATTAAAGCTGTGTTTTATTGCTAGTCCTCATACCATTGTTTATATTTGTAGACCAAAACACATTAGAACCCATATCAGAGTGTTTCTTATAAGGGCTACGAGACTAATATCGGCAGGCATTTGCTTGGTTCAGTAGTTTCTTGCTTCAGCCTTGTTTTTCCTTTTAAAGAATTATTTGCCATTTTTTCAGCTGTGTCTGGTCTGATAAACCAGAACCAACCAGTCCAGTTTGTTTCATGTGCTATTTTTTAAAATGCAATTCATATTATGATGTGCAGTTGAAAATAATGCATTTCATACTGCAATCATTTTTTTTTAAAAAAAATAATTTTCTTTTCTCTCATGACAAATATACTTATAACATACAACTTACATAACATCTCTGCCTCCCCCCTTTTGGACTTCCCTCAACTTCCATTTCTGATTTATTCACCTCATTAGTATAATCTTCTATTTTCTACAAATATCATATTTTTCCTTTTACATTATTTGCTCCCTATCCATAAAGTTGTGAATGTTTATTTAAATCCTACCATCAGGTCAATATTATTTCTTTGTTTCTGTAAGTATAATATAAAAGGTTCCCACTCTTTTTCAAAATCCCTATTGTCCTTTTCCCGAACATACTGCTATCATCTTATCACATAATATACATTTAAACTGTTTTACTTAAATATATCATTCTCCCTCCCATTCATTTTTCATGTGTCATGTCATTTTAGATTGTCAGCATGAGAACAGAGACTACCTTTTATACTGATTTTTGTATCCCACTCTAATAACGTCAGAAAGGCTTCAACTCATACAAGTACAGTGGTACCTCGGGATGCGAACGGGATCCATTCCAGAGCCCCGTTTGCATCCGGAATGGAATGTAAGACGTGATGGCACGTCTGTGTGTGTGCGGGTCGCATTTTGCCACTTCCACGCATGTGTGTGACATCATTTTGAGTGTCTGCGTGTGTGGCAAAAACCGAAAGTAACGCACTCTGTTACTTCTGAGGTTGCCGCAGAGTGCAACCCAAAAGCGCTCAACCTGAAGCACATTCAACCCGAGGTATGACTGTACTTGGAACATGGTAGGAGCAACCATAAGGAACATGCTGCCCTTATGTGGCTATTGACACATTTAAGGCAACAGCAGTTTACAGCAGAAGAGCCATACAATCCTTTGCTTACTCAAAAATTATGCACCCACGTACTGTACCCATATTTCCTTCCTACATTGATGCCTGGGCATTGAGGCTGCCTGGAACTTTGCAAGCCTACCCACCACAAAAGGCAAGAGAACACAGCATTACTAACTGTGTTGTGTGTAATGCTGGTCTTCAGGTAAAACTTTTGGAGCTGTTAAATTTGTTGTTGAAAGCTCCCCCCACCCCCACCAACAGCTATAAGAGGCACTTTACAGTGCACAGAAATGATATCTCCCTTCTCAGTTTTGCTGCCAGTGTTTATCTTCACAGCCTGCTTGAAAGTAGAAGGTAGCCTTAAAAGTTTATATTCTTTTACTTTGGTGGAGGGGGGGTTAGAGTCAACATCACTTGGGTAGGTTCTTTTTCTATTTGCTTGTTATATTTCCTTGTTAAGTGGGAGAGGTTGGGGGTGGCCTAGGGGCTGTTTGGTATACTGCATGCAACACTTATGTTTTATAACAAATGTAACTGGTCTGTAGAAAACACAACCTGAAAAAAGAGACAATGCACGTACTTTTGTAAACAAAGAACATCTTTAATAAAAACTATTATTAATATAAAAAAGAAATAATGTAGCCCTAAAAGCAAAGGACAAAGATTCTGTCAACTGTTCCCCTTACAACAGAGGTGGCTGGCTAAAGCCTTTAGAAGCCTATAAAGAAACCTATAAAGAACCCTAGATATTTGCTTTAGGTTTCTATGATTAATTACACTTTGGGTGGCTGCACACATTAGTCAAAACTTATTAAACGGTTTGGATTCAATGACATTAAAAGAATCCTGTTCTAGTCCAGTTGAACTTCCTGTAGAATTGGACATCCTACAATCAGAGAGAAGTAGTCATAAACTGAATAAATTCTAAATGCTATCTTAGTCACTGCTTAAACAGCAAGTTGAGAATTGAACAAACTGTACTTCTCACAGGATTATAAATTTCAAAAGTTAGATATTCCAGTTTATGTGTCACTGCTCTAGGCATGGGTAGAAGAACATCAGAAAGTAAAAGGAATGAACTATTATTTATCCCTGTAAAGCTGCAAAATGTTTGCAGGCTCAGGAGAGTCTGCTACTATAAGAATGGTTATAACTCTAAAAACATTAATAAAATAATAATAATAATAATAATTTATAAAGGTTTTTTTAAAAAAGGTTTAAACTCATCTAGCAATCGGCTAGGACTGAACATGCTTTAGAAACTGCCTTCGGTACTATGCCTTGTTACAGGGCCCCCCTAAGAGTGCAATCCTAAATTTATCATCTGGAAATCAAGTTAAAAACAAGAAAAATGCTCAAACAGTATCTACCTCTGCTCTCCATCTATGCAATTCCTTGCTTTGGGGGAACCACAATGGCTTGTATCCACATACACCTATGGTATGGGAAGACACATTGCTTACTTTCACATACATGTAAAACGAGTTAATCAACTCTTTAAATGGGGGAAATTAGGTTGAAAAGTAAACATGGTAGCACAACTTGAAAAGGAGCTTCAAATGCAGCAGGTAAAATGGAAACTTTACAGCCCAAAAGGAGAATCTGCGGAACCAAGCAGATTCCTGTGTTATCGACATGTTTCGATGAGGGATAGCTCAGTTGGGCATGAGACTCTTAAGTTCACAGTTGGGGCAAACTATTTGCCCCACGTTGGGCAAAACATTCCTGCGCTGCACTAGATGGTCCTCGTGGCCCCTTCCAACTCTGCCTTTCTTAAAGGAATAGAATCATAGAATTGTAATCAGAAACACTAGGCACAGTCAGGTTCAAGAAACATCAATAGTTGTACCACCATGACCCTCATTACCACCTTATCCCAAAATTGAGTATTAGCAACTGGACAGTACTTGTTACATGCTATCAGATCCAAAGCTTTTACAGAATAGACACACAGCTGCTTCCTCCAAGATGGCAGGCACCATGATCAACATTCTATGTCAATTTAAATGTGTTTATGGGAGGCAGGGCTATGGGTTTGTTTTGTTCTTGTTTTTATGATGCATGTTGTGTTTTTATTTTGCAATTTTACATTGTGAACCATCCTGAGATCTTCGAATGAAGGATGGTATACAAACTTAATAAACTAATAACAGTAAAATAAAATGCCTTTTCAATGTGATCCACTTACCACACCCAGAACCCAACTAGCCACACAGTTAAGATGGGCAGGGATCCAGAGAGCACGTGGTTGGATCCAAAGCTACACCTATCCTGTCCACATCATCAGGCTGCAAAAAATGACAATCATCCCACAAGACAGAGGGAAATGATGCATTGGACATCTCAGCTGGAAACACAATTAATTGTTGCCAATATTACATTTTAATTATGTTGAAGGCGGTTTCTGCTTTGCTGATTTTACATTACCTGATTTGAGCTCCTGTGAAAAGCAATTTCTAAGTACTGTAAATAAGATATAATTTTTTAAACCGCATAAGAGTACTGGAAGCAACTGTGTAAAACACATTTCCCACAAGAAAAGGGAAAAGAGAACCCAGTACAGTGGTACCTCGGGTTAAGTACTTAATTTGTTCCGGAGGTTCATTCTTAACCTGAAACTGTTCTTAACCTGAAGCACCACTTTAGCTAATGAGGCCTCCTGCTGCCGTCGCCCCGTCGCCAGAGCATGGTTTCTGTTCTCATCCTGAAGCAAAGTTCTTAACCCGAGGTACTATTTCTGGGTTAGTGGAGTCTGTAACCTGAAGCATATGTAACAGTTAACAAACTTCACCTAGTCATTTACTAATTCCTTTACTCATAGTTAGTGTGTGAAATTAGTGAAGGACTTGTTTTCTAAAAAAGAATTCTAAACCAAAGTAAGCCTTGTTTTCCTAAAGATATTCCATTTGTGATTTCTCCACGCACCACAAATATTTTCTCTGAACATCTGCTTCTTAATTCTGGATAGACAATACCCATCTCAAACAAAACTTTAACGTTTTCTCAAGACTGGCACTAATCACTTGACTTGAAGTTCAGCACTTATTAGGGACTGAGAAAAATCAGGATAGTGCTAGAACCATCAAGTTTGCAAGGCTTCAGCAAGAAGGCAGCTTGCGAATCATACATCAGAGACTGACAGAATGAAGTGAAGCAAAGAAAGTGTTAGGATTTAGAAAGGTTCTCTTTTTCCATACCTAGCAAAGCAGAAATTTCAAAGAACGTTAAACAACAAACTCAAGACATAAACAGAAATGCATCTGACATTAGTAATGCCAGGCTTATTTGAATAGCAGGAGGGGGGAGCCCTGTGAAGCAAACTGGGGGGGGATAAGAAACCCATTTCACTGCTCTCTGAGATGTTAATGCAAACATGCCCTTAGTAACTTTGAGCTCAGAACTTACCAAACCAATGAAAGTGTATCTTCCTTGATGACCCTGAAGGAAGTACATCAGTAGTTTCCACCAAAATGGGAAAGAAATATATACTATATCAGCCAATATAAACAGCAATGAAAAAGATGAACATGTCAATTTTTAGACCTTTTAAACTTGCTGAACCTGTGGTAATTTGCTCAGTTTGAAATTTAATGACGTTAGGAAGACCTAATCAGGCAGATGGTTTTGATGAATTTTCAAGATATAAGCTCAACAGGCATCATTTTGTAAGATATAGAATTTTAGACTTTAAATGGTGTAACTTCTGTTGTTGTTGCAACACACCTTAACTAAAGGGGCACCTCCATGACCTTTTGATTATGCAGTTACTGCCTTGAACTGTCAAGCTACGCAGGTCCTCCTTTGGGCCACTTGGGGCTTAGGATCTTCTGCTTACAGTAAATCTTATTTATTTAACCAGACCATCCGCTGTTTAATAATAAAAAGGCCTCTAAGTGATTTACATAAAATAATCCTAAAAGATTACTGATAACACCAACAGATTAAAAAAAACAACACCAAGTAGGTATAGTAAGACTATGTAGATGAAATCAACAGATGAACAAACTGTAGAAAACACAAAAGGAGTGTGTTAAGTGTTTATCTTGTCAAATTACACGAAGTAGTCTTAGATTGCAGAACATGAGACTTACTGTGCTGTCAACAAGGAAGATTTGCAATACTTTGCATGTTTTTCTTGCAGTTAATGCAAATAGTCATCAAAAAATAGCACAGGTGTACAACCTGGCTTAGCTCTTTCAAGTTACTTATATATACTACTGGAATAAAGGGATGCATTCTCTTTCTGATAGTCCAAAATGTTTTACAATCAGGAAAAAAACATACCTATAACTCAGAACGAGTCAATCATTTGTTTAAAATTTGCTGATACATCAGAATAAAATAACTTGGAAAACCTAACTGTGGGAAAATGGAAGGACAACAATCCAGTCCGTAGAGTTAAGGGAGCAAGAATACCTGTTTGGTTCACAGAAGGTAATACTATTCCATTCTCATTATTAGAGGTTCAACAAATTTGTTTTTCAGGAACATGACAAATGTTAACAAGGTGCAAAAAGTGGTTTATTCCAGGCAGCCTCAAATAAAGAGGAAAGCAGTGCCTGCTTATGTTTTTACATTATACTGTATACATACTGCACACCACCCTGATATTTTATGGAAGTCACATTTTATAAACAAAAAGTATGTTGAACAAGAAAAGTTCTTTTAGATCTAAAACCTGTGATACCAAGATTTGGCATACCTATAGCCAGATAAGGAGTGACTGGAGATTTAATGATGTTATATGTGATGGAAAAACACGTGTTATTTTCCTAAGATGTAAATACTACCCTGCCTGATGGTTCAACATTACAATGGCAAATGTTCCTGAACATACAACATGGTTTATTTTCATACATGCCCAATGTTCTCAATTGCAGTTGGCAGGAACAGGTTGCCTTGATCACACCCAACAGAAATCCAACACAGCAGTGCAGCTTTAACTCTGGAAATTACCTGCTGAAGGGATTAGTCACCGATATCCCTTGCCACTAGGCGGGTTTTGTGTGCTCACAGAGCCACTCCTATCATTAGACAGATTTGGAAAGTTGCCCCAGGGCAACTAATGCCTGTGGAAAGCATGGGGAGTCCCTGAGCTGTTCTCCCAAGTCCTCAGGACATTCTCACCTGACTGAGTCTGTGCTTGTCGCTGGCCTAGCCTGCCTTGTCCTCTTGGCCTAGTCACAGTCTCTCAGGCGATGAGAGAATGCCAGGCGATGCATTCCAGCAAGTGTGCATAGGTTGTTCTGCTCCTATAATGTATGCAGGTGCCACCATCGCTACTGTCCCGTTACTCCAACATTGTAAAGTGTATTTTTAGTGGTACAGCATACAGGTGTCAGGCCCAGCCATGAGCAAGCCGTGCTGAAGTGTTGGAAGTAGCCTGGTGCAAGGTGTCTTGAGCTAGCCCAGCCATTTCCCAATCTCAATTTGGCCCCTGAGAACTACATGTGGAGTACTTTTGCATACTGAATTCTAACGATGAAGGATACATGCAAACAGCCTCCACTAGAATCTTGTAAAGTTTATGGCCAGGCAAAACAGTTAGTGTTATGTACTGAAGTTCTCACCCTGGGCCAGCAGGGGGATACTGTAGATAGCTATGCAAATAAGGGATCGAAAGTGACGTTCAGTGATTGGATAGTTTTAGAAAATTGTTACAGTTACGTTGTACTGGAGCTCTATATAAGCAGGCTGACTGAGCCCTTCAGTACAGTTCTGTTCTGGCCTGTGAATAAACAAGAGCTGTTTGAAGAATCGCTGTGTCGTCTGATATGTTCACCCACAACTTAATAGTTAGTGTTTGGTAAACTAACGGATAAACAGTGATCATCAATTTTATAATGCTATCCTAGTTTATCAAGTTAGAAGTTTTAATCATGTTGCATTTTGGGATGGTTCTGAAGAGTCAAAGGAAGCAAGAAGAAGCCTCACATATTCATGGAAATCTGAGACCAGTCTCTTAGAGCAGGGGTCAGCAAACTTTTTCAGCAGGGGGCCAGTCCACTGTCCCTCAGACCTTGAGGCGGGCCAGACTATATTTGGGGGGGGGGGGAATGAACGAATTTCTATGCTCCACAAATAACCTAGAGATGCATTTTAAATAAAAGCACACTTTCTATTCATGTAAAAACACCAGGCAGGCCCCACAAATAACCCAGAGACTCATTTTAAATAAAAGGATACAGTCTACTCATGTAAAAACACACTGATTCCTGGACTGTCCGCGGGCCGGATTTAGAAGGAGATTGGGCCGGATCCAGCCCCTGGGCCTTAGTTTGCCTACCCATGTCTTAGAGTGTAAGGAAGCCCCATCTCTGTGCTTCCATTTAATGGTTCAGAACTTCCATTTGAAGAAAAAGTCTAGTCAGTTTAGACCAGCTAGCCTATTATAAAAATAGGATCAAACTGGCAAAGTGTATTGAAGACAAAACCCAAAATTCTGCTTCCTGAGTAGGGATTCCAAATCCCAGACACCTAGGGTACATCAGAATATAGGGCTTTGTCTCACAATGTACACACAGTATACATGTACTTTGATAAGGGAACCTAAAGTTACTTTTTAACAAATTTAGAAGTTACCTATTGCTACAGCCTCTAGGTAATGTACAACTTATTACAGAACCTAACAGAACAGCATAATCATATAGCTGATCAGTACAACATAACATTCTATGCAATTGCATTTTATGCAAAAATGTTCCAAAGCACTCCTTAAGAGAAATGAGTAAAGTCTTTGCTGACACTGAAATGACATTAGATGAGCACCAAGACAAGTTTCTTTGGAGAAAATATTACACAGAGGGGGTGGGCATCACTGAGAAGGCTTTCTCTCCTGTTGCCAGCTTTCACACCTCAGAAGGCACTGGCAGGTGGCGGAGAGTCTCTTACAGCAACCTTAAGGCCTGGGTAGATGCATATGTGAAAGAGATGTTCTGCCAGGTACTTGGGCCTCAGGTCAGGCAGGGCTTTATAGGGTTAATATAGCACCTTGAATTGGGCCCAGAAAAGAATCAGCAGCCAATGCAGATGGGCAAAAAATAGCATAATGCAATCAGAGCGCACAGTACCTGTTAACAGCTTAGCTGCCATATTCTGCACCAGCTGAAGTTTCTGGACTATTCTCAAAGGCAGCCCATGTACAGTACAATGCAGTCATCAAACTACAGCGGGTACCTCAGGTTACAGATGCTTCAGGTTACAGATGATTCAGGTCAGAGACTCCGCTAACCCAGAAATAGTACCTTGGGTTAAGAATTTGCTTCAGGATGAGAACAGAAATTGTGCGGATCTCCAGAACAGATTAAGTTCTTAACCCAAGGTACCACTGTAGAAGGTTACCAGTGCATAGACCACAGAAGCTCAGAATTCCCCCACACACACCATAAATTCTATTTATTGAAGCTATTTGTACAATTGCAATTTTACAAACAGTACAATACTTGCACCTCACCTTTGTACAATCTAGTCTTCAGTGTTTTTTATTGCCCCTCAAATCCCACCCCCATCCTGCCCAAACTTGGCTCCTGCTTGGACATTAAGGTAAGAGGCAACACTGGTCCTCTCAGAGATTTTCAATACTGGAAGAAGAGATACCCATCACCTCCAGCAACCAGTCAAGTTTCTGCTAGTGGTGCCAAGGCCACACAGCATATGCAATGGTGAGTAGGTTTACTTCTCACCATTTGTTATCTCCCCAGTATAATGCTTTATTTTTCACCAACAGGAATAGGCAATAGTCCCCGCGCCTGCCAACCTAGCAGTTCGAAAGCACCCCTGGGTGCAAGTAGATAAATAGGGACCGCTTACTAGCGGGAAGGTAAACGGCGTTTCCGTGTGCAGCTCTGGCTCACCAGAGCAGCGATGTCACGCTGGCCACGTGACCCGGAAGTGTCTTTGGACAGCGCTGGCCCTTGGCCTCTTTGAGTGAGATGGGCACACAACCCTGGCCCGTACGGGCAGGGGTACCTTTACCTTTACCTAAAGGACCAAGAAAGTATTAAATATCTTGAGACTGCGCTGAAAGGCCAACAAGGAGATGGTTAGAGGAACCTCCTTAGACATGAAGTTGCAAAGTTTGGATGTGGCCATGGAGAAGGCCCTTGTCCCAACTACCGTATCTGACTTGAAACTGACAAGAGCCTTTGCAGAGCTCTGTTTAGGTATTCATTTAATTACATGTAAACGTACGAGGGGGTCAAGGAAAAGCTGCCAAACCCCATCTCCTTTATCCCATCTACAGCTCTCCATGAGTTTGGGGGAGAAGGAAGTGGTGAAGTTCTACTCAGGAAAGCTCCTTTTGATAAGTTCCCCCTATTTTCCTTGCCTTAATCTGTGCACTGTTATAAACCTCTAATTAGCACAGTAGAAGAAGGGGAGGGTGATGTGCTTCCGTACACTCTGCTCCCCCTCCTCACTTGAAAACTGGAACATGAGTCTATATAGCTGGCAGATTGGGCCATCTGGAAGCGCCTCAAGTCTCCCCTATTTCCTTTCTGACACAGCATCCCTAGAAGCATAGCTAGCTGCACACTAACACAAAAATGCAGGAAAGATTTGTGGCAGAAGAGGTGGAGGGGCAGGAGAGGCTGTTTACTTCAATTCCTTAATTCATATTCAAAACAAAACAGCACCAGACACACAGTAACACACCGCTGTGTTTCCCCTACTCATTGTATTCCTTATGCTCTCTCTATATCCAGGCATCTAATGTGGCATTGAAAGAACCATACAGTATATTTCTGCATTGCCTTAAGCTCCAGCACTGGAAACAGAATTTATTCAGCAGACTTTGTATTTTAGGAGACTGAACGTGAGAAGATAACACTTTTATTTCTGTTAAACTTTCCTGTGGCAAAAGCACAAACATGATGGGAACAAGTCCCTCATTTGTCATCTTCGCTGCAATTCCATGTGTACGTTATGTGCAGGCTGCTTGACAGCTTCTGCAGTTGCGAAAGCAAACTGCCATATGGCTAGTCAACTACAGAGGGCACCTTGGGATTTAGTTTGGTTAAGGGCCAACTGTTAGCTTCCCTTTGTATTCCCCCCCCCCCCCCATTGAAATTCTATTCCCAAAATATATTCCTTGCAAATACAGGCACACATAAATACTGAAACATTGTGGTTATACTAACTGCATTTGCTCTCTTTCACAAGAAATCACACCCTGCAGTGCTGGGCTGGTACAATACAATTGCCACCTCTGTAGCTATTTATTCAGCTGTGAAGACAAATTTCAAAGTAAAAAAAGCCCCAGGGTCTCCTGTGTAGAATTCGATGCAGAGCACTATTAAGAGTTGTACTGTGAAGAATCATTGGGTCCCCTGTAAATCTGTTCCAACTGAGCAAACCTGTAATAAAGTGGGAGGCAGTCTTTAGCCTGCCTGTTTCATTTAAAGAAAATCTTTCAGATCTTGTGCCTAGTGACGGAATTTTATTTTTATTTCTGACCCCTTCTCACCCAAGGTTTTCTCCCCACCCCCAAGCCAGTTCACGCCAAGTTTTCTTTTTCCTTTCAAATTGCACTGCTCGTTTGGAATTAGCAATAGCAGTGTTCTTATAAAGGGAGATAATCTCCAAATGCACTGAACCCTTTCCTATACATGAACACCGATCCCATGGCCTGCAGTACACGTGTGTATAAGCATATATGTAGGAGCAAGGATTGAGAGATTTTATCTATAATCAGCAGTTTCTTAATTCTTCAGAGAGGCAAATTCTATCCCTAAATGAAGGCTAGAATAAAGCAGAGGTGGTTAATATAGTAGCAACACAGACACTCAAGAACTTCTCTGATAATAGTATTATGGTTCCCTAAGGCAAATCCTATCAATACAGGTGACTCGCCAGTTATGTGGGGGTTACATTCCAGGCCCCCATGTGCATAAGCGAAATTTGTGTAAGTTGTGAGTAGCCTCTAAACACCTGGTTTTACCTGCTCTCCAGCTATCTCCCCTGCGCTCTCTCCAATGCAGACCAAAATATCCAGAGTTGAAGCTCCAGGGCCAACTGCAGGCTGGAGGACATACAGGAAAGCGGCTGTGGAGGCTGCACTACCCACAAGTCAGCTGTTATGTGAGGAGGCTGAGCAAGAGGGAGGCTGAGCAGCCTAAACCAACACCTGCTGAACCTCTGATCTCTTCAGCACTGAATAAATTCAGCGACTTTACATACGCTTTTCACTTGGCCAGCTACTGCAGAGTTAACACACTTGCTACTAACATTTCACCTATAAATAAAAATAGACCACAGGTTGCTGGTACCACTGACATTTGTATTCTCAATGAACATTGTTCTTGACACATAGCAAGCCTATTAATAAACTGCTGACTGTGTATTTCTGATTTAGAAAGCCTTTGAAATCCAGACATGTAATGTTGTTGAAGGCCTTTTTGAATAGTAGCTCTATATAAGCAGTAAAATACCCTGTACAAAAATGAGTCAGCCAAGTGACTGATAAACCAGTTTTAAGAGAGGGATTGGCTAACTAAAAGCAAACTAGGTATTCCTTGAAATGCATCAGTACCAGCATACACCCTCTTCAAGTATCAAGCACAATTTTATGGGGAAAGAATGGATAGCCCTTTTGTACCTATGTCTCTAAGCAGCTTAATTTTTTTATTTTTAAGAAAGCAGAAGGTTGGCTTCTGAACATCTTGTCAATAGTACCAACACACCATTTTCAGAATACATGTCAGTCCCAAAAGCTTCCCCAAGCCAAGGCTTCCCCCCTCAACACATTTTTGATAGTTTATATGCCACTCTTCATTTAAAACAAATCCAGTGCAGATTAAATCAGCAAGATATGCAGCATCTGCTAAAGAATGGTATGTGCTTTAAGAATGCTCCGTCACAACCCCATAAAATGGAATCACTGAAGAAGAAAGCAGAGATAAATTAGCACACATGTATATATCTATATCTATATATTTACTTTTCTTGGCTTGGCTTCTAAATGATTGCACCTGAGTTTCTTTCCAAAAAGCACCAAACAAATTACCATGAATCACTAGTCCAGGAATTCAGTACATCTTGCTGCACTCAGCAGCCAAAGTAATTATTATAGATCTACCTGTACATGAACATCTTACACTGTCAAAGGTACATTCGCCCAGCAATTCTACTGCTGCAAATGTGAGCGGCAAAGCCATAACTGTAAGTAACTCTCTCATATGTAATTCAGTTAAAAAGGCATGCAGTATTTCTTTTGATCTATATATGGAAAGTGGCTGGGGTTGGGTTTTTTCCTGTTGAAAATAATACCATATGGTTTCCTTGCTGGTCTCAATCCAAGAAAATGGATAAGGAGCTTGAAGTGCAAATTGCTAAAGTGGAAATTGCTAAACAAGCAGAAGATAAGATCTCAAGTGCAACTCACTGATACACAGGATGGGGGCAGGGAGAGAGAGTATCTGCAGTAGCATCTGGCTAGACTAATTTCCTTGGGGAGGCAAATACCTATATTGCAGTTAGAAGTCAGTGTTCAGAAGGATGGCAGTACCAAAATGAGACCACTCCTAAAATAAGGTTATCTGCAGTGTGAAAAACCTGTGTTTTTATAATCAAGTAATTATAAACCAAGTGTCAGAAAACATGGACAATATATTTACTGCATATACTATGAGGATCTCATCCTGACACCCAGGAGAGGCTGGACTGGATAACAACTTGAGCCTCTGACTTGTTTGTTACATCCCCCAGCATGGGGCACCACAAAGAAGTCTAAGGCTTGTACTGTCTAAGTTAGTGCTGGTGTTTCCTTGGTTAAAGATAAAAACCGAGTATAAATAGGTGAATTATCTGGATGGCAAGATCCAGGTTTGGGACAAGTGCTCTTTTGTGAGAGAACCCAAGCAGAGATTTAAAATCACAAACATGCAGCAAAGTCAAATGCAAAAATATAGGCTGTTTAACCTTTAAAATATCCCCTGCTAAGTTGCTTCCAAAGTTCCACTCTTCCCTTAACATAGAAAGAGACCATACATTGGTAAGTTAAAATTGGTTTACTTACAAACCAAGGTCAGATTTATGTGCTTTTCCATACAGCAGTTAAGAACGCATAGTCAGTAAAACACAGGTTCCAAACGTGATAAATGTTTCAAAATTATTTGTATAGAAACACAAGGATAGCTTGCTTAAGCCATGGAGTCTTAGTTTGGAGTGACCATCTTAAGACCACCTTATTGGTAGAGTTCACATGGTGGAATGAGAAGAACAAAGGCTTGATAACCATCCTTATCAAGGTGAGGTGGAATGACCTGGCAGAACAGCTTACTCTATGGTCTTAACCCCTTCTTGCATTAATTAGCTGTAAGCATGTTAGTTATATGAGGCTGCTAATCCAACAGTCAGAGTTTCGCTAAAGAATTTCTATCTTAAATATTGACACTTATTATTCTGAAAAGAAATCTAAGGCTGCAAACACATGCACATTTATTTGAGAGTAAGTCCCATTCTTCAATGTAACATGCATAGGGTTACACTGTAAATCCACAAAGCATAATAAAAGTCTGAAGATCTTCAGAGCAACTGTCATTACAGAGCCACCTCAATGTCCAACGAACACCAGGGTTGACAATTCCACAGCAAGGGATGCAGCTTCAAAACAGAAACCACAACAGCAACTGCCTAGAAAACAGGCACTGCTTTTTCTTTCTAAATTCCAAGAGATGAATGAAGTCACCTTCACAGTTCATTATTCTGGCGTTTTACAGGCAGCAGCTCACCTCATTCCCTGCACCCAACTACTGCAAGCAATGTGAGAGAATGTTATTCCCCAACCCACTCCTGGGGCAGATTTCTCCACGGAGTCAGGGAGAGAGGAAGCTATGCATCTATTATTGACATTTCAGGGCTCACTAGGTAAAGGTACCCCTGATCATTAGGTCCAGTTGCAGACGACTCTGGGGTTGCGCGCTCATCTCGCTCTACAGGCCGAGGGAGCCGGTGTTTGTCCGCAGACAGCTTCCAGGTCATGTGGCCAGCATGACTAAGCCGCTTCTGGCGAACCAGAGCAACACACGGAAATGCCATTTACCTTCCCGCCGGAGCGGTACCTATTTATCTATTTGCACTTTGACGTGCTTTCAAAATGCTAGGTTGGCAGGAGCAGGGACTGAGCAACGGGAGCTCACCCTGTTGTGGGGATTCGAATAGCCAACCTTCTGATTAGCAAGCCCTAGGCTCTGTGGTTTAGACCACAGCGCCACCCGTGTCCCTCTCGAGGCTCACTAGTAAGAGGTAATTAAGACCCAAGTTTCCTCGGTCCTGATTATCTACAGTGAAATTCAGATATGCACAATGTAAGCCGAATATAATGTGTGTTACCCTTTAGACAGGAGAATACTGCAGGGTTCTTGTCAGGGGTTCAGGAGCAGAGGCACAGGAAAGGGAGGAAATGGAGAGCGAGGGGGAGGAGTCCGAAGGAAATGTCAGCGATGACAGCGGTCCGAGGTCTCTGAGTCTTTCCAGTGAATCGGATGATTCACAGAAAGGGGCTCCCATGGTCAAGGCAAGGGGGGTGCCCAGGGGGACACCCCAGGAAGAAGGGGCCAGAGGGGACTCAGAGAGCAGCAGTTGGAAATCCGGACCAGCGTCCACACCAGAGTGCAGTAGGGGGGAGGAGTCCCAGGCATCGGGATCAGGCGGCGCGCTGCCAGCGGGAGAACATGAGGCAGGATTGACCACGCCTCCGTCGGGGAGCGAGGAAACGGTCAAGAGGAAGGTTGAAGGCTGGGCGCGCGCGCCAAGTTCAAATGTACAGGAGGGTGGCACAGTTGGCAGCCCGGATAGGGAGCCAGGTCCTAAAGCCCGCCGAAGAGAGCGGGAGGAGTCAGGGGGGTCAACGTCTGCGTCAGAAGAGTCCAGGAAGGAAGGGACCCCGGGGGGTAGCAGGACCCAGAGGAGGAAGGAGAGACGGAAGAGGTGGAGTAAGGCTAGAGTCTTAAACTGGTGTACAGGGGGCGGAGATTCAGATGGAGCTTCGCCGGTCTAAACCCTAGACGTAGAGCTGGGGCGCTGCGGCTTGGAAATGGAAATTGTACTTCAATAAAGACTTTTGTGCATTACTACCGGCTAGCGTTGGTCCTCTGTGAGCTGGGACCAGGAGCCAGCTCTGACAGTTCTTATATGGACTTCCTTCTCCACCCCTGAAGCCAGAGCAGCTCTCAGCAAAAAAGAAAGAAATTCTTTATAAAAGGAACCAAATACACTGAACTTTTCACATAAAATTATACATCATCACTGACCTACCATCAAAGAGGATGAAAGCTTGCAATATACTGAAAATAAAATCCAATAAAAATGGTCCCAAAGGAGAAACAATATTGAAAGTAAAAAGATTAGCTTCTCTTTGCACCTTACAAAGGACTGATCATTATGGGAAACAATGTGTGCTAGGAGCCAAAGTAAATTGGTTTTATGCTCTAGATTCAACCAAATGCCACAATGAAAGTTGGGAAGGCAGAATAAATTTAAGGTAGGAAAAAGATCAGGCCACCCCAGTGTATTCCCCCCACCCCCCATCAGCAGCTTTCTATTTGCATCAGACACACCACTTTTGTGGCTCACACTGGGCCAGAAGCATAAAGCACAACTGGAATCATAGAATCAGAGCTGGAAGGCTCCCCGAGGATCATTCTAGCCCAACCTGAATGATGGAAAGCAGTTGTGTGCTTTAAGTCCACAAGCTCGCTCTCTCTCCACTGCAAGGAATTACACCTAGGCAGTTGTTCATTTCCATATACCACAGATTCACTTGCAACATCGGAGAAATGCCTCAAGGAGAATCAAGAATCTGCATCCAGAAGATTTTCTAGAGAAACAACAATGACAGCACAGTGGATTATACAAATATTAGCCAGAGGGTGGCCAAAGGGTAACTGTAGTCTACCACAGAATCCTTGTGAAAGCATGTCAAATCGCTCTTCTGTAGTACAGGAGCAAGTGGAGCAATACATTTTGCTCCCCTGTTCCCTTATATCATTTCCCGACACCCCCCCCCCAACAAGTCCTATTGATTTCAGAGGGAAATCAGACTTAGTATGATGCTTTAGCAATTTCACAGATTTATATCCTGCAAAATGAAGCAGGCACCTTCTAGATGAAATCCAATACGAAAGTTACAAAAATCACTGCTCTGGTTATTGCTATTCATTGTTCTTTTGACCTGTGTCATTACAGTTAATAACCCTGCTGCAGACAGATGCAGTTAGACAGGTCTTTCATAAGTAAAATGAAAGCTATTTATTAATTGATTTCCTGTAAAATTTAAGCAAAGGAAACATTTTAAATGAATAAATGCCCTAAAGCAAAATGCAGCCAAGAAAGAAATATATTTTAAGAACAAACATTTGGCACAGGGATTTTTTTATCTTAATTCTCCCCCCCCCCCCCAAGCATATTATCATGAAGAACCAAACTGAATATTACGTTTCCAATATGGCACTATAATTGGATCATTTTATAAAATAATGGTATGGACAGAATAAAAAGGAACCTGTAGACAGGACTTTTTATAAAGCAGCATAACATAATTAGTTAAAGCAATCTGTTCAGAACTGCAGCTATCACTCTCTCTAATAACCAAAACAAGTGATTGAGTGCCAATAGGAACAGAGCCAAAAATACAGGGTCATTGTGAAACAAGAGGAAGATATCAGCATGATCAGGGGAACCATGTATGCAAACGTAAAAAAATATATATGTTTCAGCATCTAAGGAGAAAGTCCATCCAAAAACATTCCAGTGAGGCTTGAACATCCTCAGCAGCCACAGATTGTCAAACATCAGTTGGAAAAGAAAAATGGAAATCCAGGTCTGAGCTCTTTACAGCTTATATAACAAGGGCTGGGGAACCTTTTCATCCCAGGGGCCACATTGATTCTTGGTTGACCATATGAGGCTGCAGGTCAGTGGTGGACATGGACGAAACAAAAATGGGCACAACTAATCCCCCCCCCACCCAACATAAAAATTACTTGTTTCCCCTTGTTTCCATTCTCCTATGCTTCTTCTCTCCAGTGACAACCCAGGAAAAGAGCAATCATTAGTTTCAAAGGTGACATGGGAAGAGAATTGCTGCCAAAGGCAATAATACCAAAACAATGGATCAGGGTTGGAGGGCCACTTGGAAAGGCTTAACAGGCCAGATCAGCCCCATAAAGTGAAGAAGAAGAAGAGAAGAGTTTGGATTTGATATCCCGCTTTATTACTATCCGAAGGAGTCTCAAAGAGGCTAACATTCTTTCCTTTCCTCCCCCACAATGAACACTCCATGAGGTGAGTGGGGCTGAGAGACTTCAGAGAAGTGTGACTAGCCCAAGGTCACCCAGCATCTGCATGTGGAGGAGCAGGGAATCGAACCCGGTTCACCAGATTACGAGTCTCCCGCTCTTAACCACTACACCACACTGGCTCCCACACCTGACTTTTAGTATCTTAGAAGAGAGCCTGGGCAACAATGGCTATGCTCTACATTCACTGTCAAGAGGCAGTAATCGAAGGTGGGCAGAGTGCCGTTGTGCTCATGTCCTGCTTGCAGGCTTCCCACAAAACAGAGATAGAGTCACACTGAAGCAAGAAAGATATCTCATTTAAGCCTCCAAAAACAAACCCCGCAAAATTAGTCACAGGGGGCACCGAATCTGACTAGAGAAGTAGTGTTTGGGGAAGCTGTTTATTTCCCCACCGTTTTCCCCAACGCCATTTCGCTTAACTGCCCCTCCCCACCAACCTTTGTTTCTGCCATGTAAGAGAATATTTCTGGAAAGAATGTGATATATATATTAGTCAAACACATTAGTCATGTACAGAACACAGCAAGTTTCGTACTGCAGTCCTATATCTGGAAGTAAACTACACTGAACTCAATGGGACTTCTGAGTAGAGGACTGAACTGTATCCGCTGATTGGCAGGCTGTCAGTTTCAGAACTACGTGCTGATTTTAAATGAGCTAGAAAGGCACATCTACTTGCAATGAAATGAGTGTTCGTGAGAAAATCTATTTATAGCTGTAACATTTTGTATGCAACATTTCACCACACTGACAAGGATCCCTGAAGAACATCCTGAAAAATACCATCATGTTCACAATTTGTTTCAGAATTCACTCTCCAAGTGTTTCATTAAGACTGAGTTTCCTATGGTAGGTTAATCATGTTGGGTGGGCAAAAAAAAACCCTCTTGCCAAATTCTTAGTTTGACAAAAATATGCATGTGCAAAAGTGAAAATTTGATGTGCAACATGCTCAGATTCAAGATCTTTCACCTTATTGTCTCCTGTTACTGGAGCTCTACTTCCTAGCGGTTCCCTTGACTGCCATATGAAATACGCTACTTAACTCTCCTTTTCCATGCAACTGATTACCTCCTTTGTGTTATCTAATATCTTAGGTCATGTCAACACATGCAGCAATATGGTGAGGTGAAATTCTGAGGTGATGGATTAAATTGCATCCCTTCCAAGTGCTGGTGAAGGTTTATACTCTTAAATTCTCCTGTACAAAGAAGAAATTCCATACAAATAGTCAACTACCACAATAAACAGAGAGCTAGTATACAACCACTTACTACAAATTAAAGTTCATACAAGTATCAAAATACACAAAAGTTTAAACATGCACCCCATATAAAAACAACCTTTCTGCCTTCTATATAGCACAAAAACATCTATTGGCAATGCTAATATTCTACACCAGGAATGCGAAACCTACAACCCTGCAGAAGTTGATGGACTCCCATGTCCTATAAGCTCCAGTCTGCATGACCAATAGTCAGGGATTACAAGAGTGGTAGCATCGTGAAGGCCACAGGATCCACATTTGAAGGAATGCATAACTCAGCCTCACTCTGGTGGTGCAATCCACACTGCCAACTCAGAAATCTTCTGTCTCATTCCACTGAATGCGTTGATCATAGCATGTCAACCTTGAGCACATGGCAAGGGTATTATGTAATTTTCTGCCGTGGGCTACATTAAGGTCCTAAGAGACAACACTAACAATAGTGACAAATTGAATGAAGATTGAAAGGCCAAAAATACATACATATAGAGAGACTCTGTGTGGGGGTGGGGTGGGGTGTTAAAATCACAGGCAACAGAAAATGAAGACTACCCCCTAATAGCCCAGTTGGTAGAGCATGATGCTCTTAATCTCAGAGTGCTGAAGAAGCAAACTTTGGAACCTCTATAGCAATTTACATTGGAGAGGAAACTGTTTTGATTTCTTTGCACAAGTCCCTGAGGGGGAAAGGCTGGCATGCATCATTAAGCATGGGTGGTAAAGACTCTTTGGGATTGGAAGGTCAGGTAGGGGCTTAAGAGATCCTTGCTAAATCATCAGTTTCCAATCCTTGCCACACACAGTCTGTAAATAAAGGATTTCTCTCCTAGGGAGGGGTGGGAATATTCCTTCCAAGGCACTACATGAGATTAATTTGTTCAGCACCACAACTCAGAAGATTGGTTCCCAGTAAGTATTAGACCTCGGTGTACATTATCCAACTTTCTTCTCCCTAGAAGCAAGCCAATAACCCTTAAGTAGGCTGATTTCCCCTTGTGATACTGAAGGCGGCATTATATTTACATCCAGCTCTTCTTCTAAATGGAGCACAGGGCAGAACAGATGTGTGCATCTGAATACCAGTTGCTGGGGAGCACAAATGGGGAGAACACTGTTCTTCTCATGGCCATAGAAGTCCCGTCTGCAGAACATCTCGTTAGTCACTGTGAGTCTAGAATGTGGAACTGGGTGAACTTTTGCTCTGAACCAGTAAGGCTCTTTCAGCATTATTAAGATACTGAACTGAGGCAACAGGAGGGGGGGGAAATGCCAAAACACATCTGAGAGATTTGCCCTTCTGCATATGCTAAGATTCCAATTCTCTCCTTAAGTCAGTCAGTTTCCATTACATTCACACACGCACAGTAATGTTTAAGTAGGCAATGGTCTGAGTGCACACACAATTAGGGATGTTAAAAAGCTCATGTAAGCTACTTTTTCTGTAAGGAGCTCAAATTAGATAGGCATATAACAATGATATTCAAAACTCATCCACTATGCTTCCTGGATGGAGATAATTTAATGCCAACAAGAAGAAAGTGAAGAATACTCAAAAGCAAGTCTGCCAGCGAAAGATTCTCTGCCACAGGAATGGTACACCTCAGGGGAGGTGGAACAACCTATCACCCTGAGCTACAAACTTCTTCTCTCCCAGGCTATACAACTCAAATGCAGACTTATAACGAAGGAAGCGTGCAGGTGGGGTCTTCAGATCATGATGTACAATCCTAAGGTTGCAAATGCAACTTCCAGAAATAGTGCCACATAGATATGTTCTATTCCTGACCAATGCATTTTTTTCTTATTCGTTGCCCCACTCACTTTCAATGCGTAGATCAAATTATTGAATTCTGGGGAGTAAAATCAGGTGATGAACCAAGCCATGTTCCTCAGCTATTTTGCCACACACAGTTCAAAATCAAGAATTGAGCACCTGCAGAGTTCTTGCCCCTGCCTCATCCATTTCCATGACTACTAGCAGCCAAACCTATTTGATTTGTATAGCTGTAGGTAAAGGTAAGGGGACCCCTGACCATTAGGTCCAGTCACGGACGACTCTGGGGTTGCGGCGCTCATCTCGCTTTATTGGCCGAGGGAGCCGGCGTACAGCTTCTGGGTCATGTGGCCAGGATGACTAAGCTGCTTATGGTGAACCAGAGCAGCACAAGGAAACGTTGTTTACCTTCCCACCGGAGCGGTACCTATTTATCTACTTGCACTTCATGCTTTCGAACTGCTAGGTTGGCAGGAGCAGGGACCGAGCAACGGGAGCTCACCCTGTTGTGGAGATTCGAACCTTCGATAAGCAAATTGAAGGTTTACAGAAACCAAGGGAAAAACACAAATGTATTCAAAGTTGTTGCCTAAGATTATCTCTCACTTTTTCTATTTTAGAGTCTAGAGACCTCGGAAGCTTGCTACTTGAAGTTCAACTCCCATTGTTTTGACAGTGCCCTAAAGAGCTTCCAAGACACAATGCTTTGCAAGGATTTTATGTATTCAGCTATCAAGTTTTCTCCAAGAAAAAAGAAGTATGTGCACAGATGGAGCTAGTATAATTGATTTTTGTAACCACATAGGCATTAAGAGTAAACAAAAGTAGTAATAAATTATGCTCACAAGAACAGCAAGAGTGGATTCCAGAAGACAGATTATGCAACTAGTGCCATTTGTTTATAATTGTACCCTTTATCAGGGCATAATTATGCCAAGCAAGGTGTACAAAGGATTTCCCCCCCAAAGACAACTGCAAAAAGAACATTGATTTCTCATAATCCTTCTAATGAGCTTCAGCTTTTCCATCATACAAACCTACCATAATGTGCCTTCCCATTGCTACTATGCTTCCAGGACAAACTAAATTAAATGCACAGAAACACCACCTATTTTTTACAACTGTTTCATCTTTAATCTTGTGTTTAGAGTGGAATTTCTAAAATCTAAAGAGAAGTGTTAAATATATATGTACGGTTTAAGAAACCAACTCTGCAGCATAGATAATATGATGTAGCAAAGTAAAGGATGTTGTCTTATACACACTTGCCTAGAAGCATGCTCCATTTCAATCAACAGAGCTAACTTCCAAGTTAATGTGCTAAGAATTAGAGCATGAGTAATAATGCTTTCAGACAGCAGCCCTCCAATTGCTACTTGAAGCATTCCAACTGACCATGAGAATCTCGTTGACATCAAGAGTTAATGGATTAAGTCTATACTTCAGAAACATATAGTTTATTATACATATTTTTAGGGGAGTTGCTGAGCTTTATGCTGTTTTGGTTTATTTTATCTTGCTTTTAGAGAATTTGAATGGATGGGTAGTGTACAAATTTAGTGACAACTACAGCAAATAGTCTAAAAAGGAAATATCACAGATTTTAGTGTTACTTGTACATGTTACTGTGCACATAAGGTTAACAATACACTTAATTTCCAAGGCATTGTGACCAATTAAGCAGGTCCTAGACCAAGATTTCCAACGTTATTAATTCTTTATATGAAACACAGGGTTGAAATCCACTCCGGGGTATAGTTTTCATTGCAAAAAAATATCATGGTTCTTCTAATCTATTGTCACCTGCGTAGTAATAAACAACGTACCCATAGTTCAGCCACTTACTACTGACAGTTTTCTTTCTGCAAAGAACCACATGGGGCAAAAGACATTACAAGGCAACCAAATTAATCTTAAAAATGGAGGGGGGTAAGGTGGCGTTTTTTAAAAAAATCCATGTAAGTTAGCATATTGGAGTAAAAATTTTCCATGTGATTTTTCTAACAAAAGCCAACCCAAAGAAACAGATTTGTCTTTCTTCTAACACACCACCCATTGGTTTATTTCAGGACATTTTACCCACCCCCACCCAGAATACATCTAATTTTGACTCATGCTTTTTCAAGCAAAAAGTGATGGAGGGAAGCAGGTTAATCGCATGTTTACTCAGAAGTAAATCCTATTGAGTTCAGAAGGTCTTACTCTTAAAGCGCACATGTATCACTGCCACAACATTTTTTCATGACCTGACAGTTTATAAATACTTGTAGTTATAAATAAAATAAGATACAATGAAAGTCAGTTGGGGGGGATTACCCAAATACGACTGCCATTTTTTTCCTTTATGAAGGTTAAGAATATTGTTGGCATTTAAGTGGATATAATCCAAATTGGGAGGGAGGAGAGGCAGATGTCTCTCAGAGGTAGTGAAGGTAGTACTCCTTCTGGTTTGTGCACATTTTCTGTTTAGCTAAGGAATATTTAACCTAGGGAGTACAAATATCTCCTTTTATAAGAAATCATCTCATCTTCAAAATATTTATATATGTTGTTTCTAAAAGGGGATTGATTGCACAAGTGGATGGAACAAGTAGCCTTGCGGCTGTCTCAAAATACTGACACTACAAATTACTTTGCACATCATGCTGTTTTACACTTGGTTATGTAGGAAGGTCCAGGCAGGTGAAAGATGTTAACACCTGTACACATAAGAATATGCAGTTGGCTCGTTTTCTTAAACATCATGCATGTAGCTGCATGCAAATATCAGAGTAAGTCTATATGCACTCAATATCTCACACCAATCTCACAGTAAGCATGAATGAAATAAGTTACCTGCACAGAAGCAGCATAGGTTCTCTGCATGTGTCCTGCCTGAGCCATCATTTCTTCATTCAGATTTAGACATCAATCTTATTCAGAGCTTATTTGCTGACAAAGGCTCTGACATCATATAGGGTGGGAAAATCCAAATGCTGCAACCACTGCAAATATTCCCAACTCTAATCTACACTCTGTATCTCTCTAGTGTCAGACGTTATACATCCAAGCTAACTGCACTCCAGTAAACACACATGTAGATTACTTCAATGTCAAGACCAGTTTCCAGTGTACAAACCTGCTGTTTAAGAAAACGAGCCAACTGCATATTCTTATGTGTACAGGTGTTAACATCTTTCACCTGCCTGGACCTTCCTACATAACCAAGTGTGAAACATTTTCTCCAGAAGTAAAGAACACCTGAACCAAAATTCCTCCACTCCC
Organism: Podarcis tiliguerta; assembly: GCF_965153285.1. Lineage (NCBI taxonomy): Eukaryota > Metazoa > Chordata > Lepidosauria > Squamata > Lacertidae > Podarcis > Podarcis tiliguerta. The sequence goes on along the minus strand of NC_139544.1, from coordinate 27,691,988 downwards.
CCCCCCATGAAAACTTTGCAAAGAAAATGTTGCCAAGTGATCTTGGTGAAGATACCACAGAACTACTGGGGGGGGGGGGAAGCAAACTAGTGCTCAAAGTTGCTATTTTACAGGGCAAATGCGGGGGGGGGGGTCAGAAAAAGCTGAACATCCAGCAAGCTACCCAAATATGTCAAGTTGAACTGCTCCTAAGTTAACACCTAGCCCTTGGGCCAAGGGTGTACACTTTTGATACACCGAGAAACTGTGGCTGGAGCAACAGCCACCAATGCACTCCTCTCCTCAAAAAGATAAAAATTGACTCTCGTGGTCCTTGCCACATTCACACAAAGGCACCTAGTTTGCCTACTTTTTATGGTTATGTAATACAAAACCACAACTACATGTACACCCTTGAGTATGGATACCAATCCATGGCCAACTTAGGCCAAAGTTTCCTGTGTACCATCTAGTACTGTCATGGAAGTCCCCAATCAAGTACCCCGTCTTTGCATGCATGGAGAAATAACTTAATTCTTTGTCCTTTCCCCATCACATTTAAGTGAAACACAAATCCGGGTTCAGACGCGAAGCACGTGAACCTTTTAACCCTTTCCTGACCCTCACGAGTCCGGGGGGGGGGAGTTGCCAAAACAAAAGCCTCTGCCTCCCAAACCGAAGGGGGAAACCCCCCAGCATCCACGCAAGCAGCGGGGAGCCAAACGTCGCCCCCTCCCCTCCAGCGACTCACCGCGGGGCTGCCACTGCCCTCCCTCGCTCTGGCCTTGCCCTTGGTGGGCGACTCCTGCAGCAGTTGCTCCAAGCAAGCGGTGCCCGGCAGGGAGGAGCTCTTCTGGTGGGACAGGTGCGCCCCCGGCCGGGGCTGCGGCGTCGGGGGAAGCTCCTCCCCCTTCTCGGCTTGCGGGGCGCCATCCCCGCCGCGCCCCCTGTCGGCTCGGGCGGGGGCGGCCGGCGACGGGCAGAGCGAAGACGACGCCGAGGAGGAGGCGGCGGGGCGCGCGTCGTCGGGGCGGCGGGCCTGAGGCGACGGCGGCTGCCCCCTGCCCTGGTGGTGGTGGTGGTGGTGCAGGATGTGCTCCCTCAGGCGGCGCAGCGCCGAGCCGGCCTCGCTGCTCACGGCCTCCAGGGGCTCCGCCGAGGAGCAGCAGAGGTTGGGCTGGGACGACGAGAAGACGCGGTCCAGCACGTGCTTCCTGCGCCTGAAGCCGCTCCACTTGACGGCGCCGCCGCTCAGCAAATCCCCCTTGGCCGCCGCCGGCTGTTCAGGCGGCTGCTGCTGCTGCTCGGCTCGAGCGCGAGGAAGCGACGGCGAGGTCTCCGCACTGCGGCGCTCGGCGGCTGCCGCTTTGCCGCCTTTGCTCTTGCCGCCCAGCTGCAGGTTTCTCCACAGCCGGGCCTGGAAGGAGGAAGACGAGGAGGAGGAGGACGCCGGCTCGGGGTCGCTGGGCTTCTCCGCCGCTGCTGCCTCAGGCTCCATAACCGCCGCCTCCTCCTCGTCTCTTGGCCGCCGCCTCCTCCCGCTTCTCCACAAACGCCACCACCGCCGGCGTCTACTGCTGCGGAGGCAACAGCAGCAGAGCCCGGTGGAGCCTGGAGGCTTCAATCCAGGCCGGCCAAAGGAAGAGGCTGCGCGCTGGCCGCCTCAGCCCCGCGATAGGCGGCTGCCTCAGCGGCGTGCCCCGGCTGCGGCTCAGTCTGGGTGCACCACCCGCAGGGTGGCAGCCGCGAGTGGGCGCGAAAGAGGAGGAGGAGGAGGAGAAGGAAGCAGCAGCCGTCGTCGCGTGAGGCGTCGCAAGCGAGCAAGGAACGCGCCTCCACCGAACTTTGTCTCGCGCGCCGGACTTTTCTCGCGCTCCTCGCAGCTGCTAAGTCACACGGACCGCGCAGGCTCGTGCCGGCTGACTGACGGGGCGGGGGTGGGGGAGGGTGATTAGATTAATGACAGACACGTGCGCGCTCGCTGGAGGCAGCTGGCCAAAAAGTGTGGGGGGGGGGAGGAGGAGGATCGCGGCGATGGGTCAGCGTGGAAGATGGGCGGTCTGCAGAGCTCAGCCTTCACGGAGGTGCAAGAAGAAGAGGAGGAAGGCTCCGGGGCGGGATCAAGAGGTGCTGGTTGCAGATAAGGGGCACAAGAGACGCTGGTTTGTACTGGCCCGGGAGACAAGGCAGACACGCACAACTCATGCTAGCCCACAAGCTAAGTTAGAGGTTAGAAGGGGGGGGGGGTGAAAAGTGGGGCGTGAATATCGCCTCCAGGTGAAGAGGCATTTCCTTTTTATCCTGTCTCTTGGACACTTTCATTGGCTCCTAATAATAATAATACAGTAATAAATTTTATTTATACCCCGCCCTCCCCAGCCAAAGCTGGGCTCAGGGCGGCTAACAACAATCAAAATAATCCAACATTCTAAAAACTTTTCATTATAAAAATTAATTAAAATCAAATTGATGGCAACCATTAAGCAAGATTCTGTGCAGATTGCCAGAGGAGGGGGTCAGGCTGCGCCCTGACCAAAGGCCTGGTGGAACAGCTCTGTCTTACAGGCCCTGCGGAAAGATGTCAGGTCCCGCAGGGCCCTAGTCTCTTGTGACAGAGCGTTCCACCAGATTGGAGCCACAGCCGAGAAAGCCCTGGCTCTAGTTGAGGCCAGCCTAACCTATCCTAGAAGCTCCACTGGAGGCATTGGACAGGGTACCCTGCAAAAGAAAGGTGGGGAGGAGAAGGTGGGTTGGGGTCTACTGGTAGTATATCTCTGGCTGATCTGTAAGGGATTTGCTAGATTTTTTTAGCTGTTTTTTTAAAAAAAAGATTCCACAAGCCTGAGCGCTGCACAATACCAGTACGCAGGTCTGGCCCAACTTTCTTTTACTGCTGGACGTGAAGGACAATATTGTGTCCCTCTCTCGCTCTCACATATACATATATACACACAAATACAGCCACCCAGGTTGCCTGGTGAACCTTAGGGTATGTTCACATTAGCAGCTTAAAACACAGCAAGGTCATTCTCCCCCTGCCCCGCATTTCATGCCACATTTGCACAGTGCAGTTCACCTGAGAGAGGGGCCTTTGTGATGTCTTCGTTTGACCCACATGACCTTTTTGGTTGCCCCACCCCTGCAACCTCCCAGATCTTATTTGTGATGCTGTGATCTACACATGGGGACTCATTTTCACGTGTGCAATGGCGGTCTCAAAAGTTCACAATTGGTTTGAAGGGAAAACACAGCAAGCAACACCTTTGGCAATAAACTACAGGACTGGTATGGATTGTGGCTGAAGTTGTGTGAATGTGGCTTCAAAAACTAGCAGTAGGAGCACACTGGATGCAGAGTAAGCAGTAATGTGAACATACCCTTCTGAGGGCAGTAAGCTAGCTGAGAGGGTCAGGGCACACTATGTTTTATGTTTTGAATTGCCCTGAGATCTTTGGATGAAGGGCAACATATAAATTTAATATCAAATAATAATAATATGATGTTGCAAACACAGCTGCTCTGGCCACCAACATTTTGTTGCCATTCATTTGCCTCTCCACCTGGTTCCTGCGCTCTTTACCCACTCAAACAGCTGCTCCTATGCAACAGTGTGCATCGCATGAGTATAGCAACATGTGCACACACAATGCATGCCGGAGCACATGGCCTGAGCAGGTTTACCAGTCTGCCTGCTTACTTAGTTGGGAGTGTTCCCCAATGGCACTGATTGTAATGCATTGGTAGAAGGTGATTAGACAACACAGACAGGCTGCAAAGGATAGCAAGATGCAAGAACCAGCATTGCTGGGGCACCAGGTTGGGAGGATGGGAACAGCTCAAGAGGAATGGCCAGGGGAATCAACACCCCTCTGTCTCTGTGGCCCGACACATGCATTTTACTCTGCCTAATGATAGGGCCAGTCCTCAGAAACATTGCTCTGCAAGTGGTGTTTTGACAACCCAAAGCAGGTCCACTGGAACCAGGTAATTTTCAACAACCTTTGCTGAAGCAACTAAGCAAAAGCTGCCCTCTGGATCCCATATTGGATCCTGTACCTTATTGGATAGCAGGCATAGTTTATTTCAGTACTCTGACCAAGAGAAAAGTCGGGCATCCTAGACAGAGCATTGGACTATTACTGCAGAAATCAGAGATCAAATCATGCAGATTTTTATATGTATTTTTAAAAGCGCAATTCAATGGGGAAACGGGATGGAATTCTGATAATTGTCCCACCCCCACTTTGTATTTTTTTTATATATATAAAAATATATTGTTTCTAATCACAATATTGAAGTAGCATGCAGTCGGTCCCTCATCACTGTTTCAACCTGAGAGCTCTAGTTTCCTATGCAGAAGCTGCCTTCAATGGAAAAACGAAGGAAGCTCTTCTGCTGGTTCAGCAGCTGCAGTTCCAGCCATCTGTCAATGCAGCCAGTGATGTTTTGAGAACGGAGTGAAGAGAGAGACAAAGAAGAGGCAAGTTCATGTTTCAGGCCAGCCCCCTCTGTCACATCCAAAGCCTACTTTCTCTTGTCCGGTGATGCAAACGGGTTATATGATTCCCAAATGACTTATCAAATGTTACATCATGCTATTCGCCCTCAGCGCCCCCCCCCCCCACTGCAATCACATTTAGGAACAATGAGTCATAATGAAAAGACTATACTTTTTTATCATCAACTTGTAGATACCAGATTCTACTGAGATTATGTTTGCCTTTTCATCTAGGAGTTGGGAAGAAATGGATGCTCAGCATTTTAATTTGGACCAAAAAGGCATGTTCTATTTATAGTAGCACAAATGTCATATTCTCTTTCATTGCACAGAAATGTGCCCAGTCTTGGATCTCCAACCTGTTCCGCATGACTGCCTTGAGCTGCTGCAATGCAAAGCCCTCTCCAGCTGCGTGTGTGTTTGTTTGTGTTTTTTTTTACAGGGGCCTCAGGCCGCCTGAGAGGTTTTTTTGCTCGCAAGAAATACTAGGATTTCGCAAATGGATTCTACTGCATGAAAGGAAAGGCTCGGAAATTTCAGGCAAGCGACTTCTTGTAAAACTAATTTGACTGAAATCCACAGAACTGTGGACTTTTCTGCTACGCGTGCTACTTCTCCGGGAGCTTTTGACTCACATTCTCTGCCTCCAGCAGTATGCTCATATGATGTGCTCTTCCCAACTGAAGCTGCGAGTCTCTGAACGCATTCCCTATTAATAGGAACTAAGAGGACAGCTAACTGCACCTCAGAGAGCCCACCCGCCGTTAAAGTGAAACACCAACTCAATTAGTGGGGATAGAGAAGCAGGGGTGGTGTATCTACAGAGCTTATCCCTCCTGATTTGATTCAGGATAGGTGGTTTAGCAAAGCATAGCTTATTACCCATTTTGAATGCGCGGCTCACTTTCCAACTGACTTTTTGTGCTGTTCCATGTTGAATAGCAAAATGGAAGCAGAACTATGATACAAATTGGGTAGCCAAAAGACAGAAATCAATATTAGCTTTGCAAGTAGCTATAGGATCAGAACGTGCTAGTTTGTGTGATGGCAGGGAATGGGAAGAAGAAAAGTGCTTTACTCACCCAAATGCCTCCCCAAAATACAAGAGAAATGTGTTTCCCTACTTTTATGATGAGCTAGCATGCCCAAAGACAGGACTGGTGGTATAATGAGGCAAGCTGAGACACTTGCCTCAGGTGGCAAGAATGGGAAATGGCCCCTCTTGAGGCAAGCTTGCTTGTTGTCTCACCTGCTGCGGCAGCCTTGATGCCACCATAAAGCCTTTGAGGAATCTATGAGGCTGTCCACCTCACACTGAGGAAGGGCCAAGAGGGGTCCCACCTCAGAGTGAGGCATTCTGAGGAGGTATCCAGGCAAGTGTCTGGACTGCTGCTGTTTTGCCATAGTTCTAGAAGTGAAATTCAGGATGGAAAAGTTGTTGAGCCTTTTTTAAAATGAAAATGAAAATCAAGGTTGTTGAGCAATCAACTTCAAAATCCTGGACATTTTGCTGATTTTCCAAAATTCCCCCCAGATGCTATTTTTGCTGGTTAAATCCCAGACATATGGCAACCCTAGCTAAGGCAAGCTAGAAATTCTTTTTAAACTTAGGACTAAGTTTTTATCTTCATCAGAGCACAACCATACTTTAAAACATACAAAAGTTAAGATAGTAAAACAGATTAAAATGGATAAATGGACAGTTCAGTTAGAAACGAGTTCCCTGAGCAAGCTTAGCAGTCATGAAATAAAAGGAGAGGTGCTCATGTGGACCAGGAATTGGTTAAGTATCCGGAAGCAGGGAATAGGAATTTATGGACTGTTCTCTGGAGAGATGTAGGAAGTGGAATCCCCCAAGGATTGGTTTTTGGGCCTGTGCTTTTAAAACTTGTTCATAAACTTTCAGTAGTTAGGGATGAGCAGTGAGTTGGCTATGTTTGCTGACAATGCTAAATTCTTCAGGGTGTCTTGGCTCCCACCCCAAAACACACAAGCAGAGTCTCTTACTTGTAAGTGAACAAGAGATATTTACTTAGGCTTAGCAGAAGCAGGCATGAGCCTCAAGAGCCATGGTTTGGGAGTTCAAGAGCATGGCAAGAAGTTCAGAACTGGACAAAAGCAGCAAAGGTGTCCTAACAACTTCCACAATGCACCCATCACGCTGACTTGTTACAGCAGGGTTTCAGTGCAATTGAAGTCCCTGGTGTGATACAATTAATGGAGTGCCATTTTTGTTAGGAGCTGCTGCCTATGCTAATTTCCTTCCAAATCACCCCAAGCTGCAATATAGTACCTGTTTCCTGATTGCATAATTTAATTAAGTGGTAGACAAGAGTTCCAATATGTTAAAGTTGCCTCCTACAATGCTAGTTCTTGGTTTACAGTAGTTGGTAAATGAATCATGGGTCATACTGTTCATCATTTAAAATACAACCCTATAATTTTAAGCATTCAGATAACAGATTGCCTAGGGAATATGCACATAATTTTCATATTTCTAATTCAGATAACACTTCACACTTCTTACATATGATTTTCAAGTAACAGATACTCTATAGAGATTCAAGCTAGAACTATAAATTTAAGTATATTGAAAAAAACCAGTCCTGATGCAGTTAAAACAGTTTTCGAAAAGACTTTCACTCTTGATTTTAAGTTGGAGAGAGGAGCGATGAAAGAATTGCATGATGTTCTAGTTCAAGAGTCAGCAGCAGAAGAAGAAAACAGAGCTTTAAAAAAAGCTTTGGGTATTTTCACACATTGGACTTAAATTGCCTTGGAGTCTCTCACAGGCAATTTATGTTAACACCCACAATAGTTGTTAACATACCAAGAACAGTAGAGCTACTTTAAACCTCATGTGACACTATCCTTTGTCTTCTGGTTAGGTTGAGAGAAATGAGTTAATGAAGGAGACAGCAATTGTGCCACCAGCTGATTGTTGGTGTTCATTTTCTATGCAGGATAATTAGGGTGACTTCATATGTTACCTTTGCAGAGTGCTTGGTACCACTAACCTGCTCCCCCACCACTGGCTCTGTCATGGGGTAGAATGGATGTGCGCTTCACACCACATAAAAGAAAGATAAATGTAGAAACAGTTTCTACAGTTTCCAGCACTGAAGGTTTAGAATGACTTGTAATAGGCCACAAAGGGTTCAACCATAGACTTTATCCCCCTTCCTAGTAGTAGCTGGCAGAAGATGAGCTGCAGATAATTTGACTTTTAATCCTTCACTTCGTAAGCAATCTCTGCAAAAGAAGAGCCATTCTAAAGCAGACCAAAAAGAACACAAAAAAACAAATCCCATCTAGTTTAGCATCCTGTCTCTCAGTGGCTAACCAGATTCCTGTGAGAAGCCTGGAAGCAGGACATAAGCACAATAGCATCTTGAAACAATTGTTAGAGCACCTCTAAACAGATTTGATTTCTGCAGTCATTGTTCTCCATCCTGATCCAGATACGTGGGTTATTTCAGCATGCAGTGTTTCCCCACCTCAGTCAGGGCCCAGGAGGCTGAGTTCACAAATGTTCCTTCTTCCAGTTCAGAACAAAGGAAGCTTTGCTCTTCATGTCATCTAGAGGTGCTGCTCAAAACTATCTTGACACACCAAACTGGCTGTACTATATAGAGAGCTGCACCCCATGATCTCATGCTATGTTCTACCATCTTGCAACACTGCAAAAGGATCCTGAGATTATAAGGTACTTTTATTGATGCCTATAGAAATATTGCAGTCTCTCCAGCAACAACTTGGATTGCTCATACAGTCAGTCTGTTTCTCAGTCCTGCAGAGCTAATGTTAAAATAAACTGAGCAGCACTTTGAAAATGCTGCTTTAAAATATGATGTTTTATCTGTTTACCCAAACTTTTTGGAAACTACCGTGGAAAATTAACACAGAAATTGCAGAATATCCACAATTCTCACATTTCATTCCCCAACAGGTAACAATCCTTAGAAAAGTGCTTATTATTTATTAATACTGCTGCTACTAATATATCTCACCCATCTTCCAAAGCATTCATGGATAGAGTTTACCCCACTTTATTGTCATAAAGTGACTGCCCCACAGACAGCTGAGGAGGGATTTGACCTTACTTCTCCCTGGACAAAGTATACGTTCCAGAACCTGTAAGAGAAATCATACAAATGGTTAGAAGACCATGACATTGGGGGTGTATGTGTGCAAAGTGGATTAAACATTCATCAAAGCATCTATAATTTATTTACTAATGGGATCTTATTCAAAAGAATACCCAACAGCTTTTGGGGGCATGGAAAAACATTTTTGTTTAAAATTCCATTAGCTTTCAGAACTACAGGATTGCATTTTTATCCCTAATGCGTTCTTCAGAGTTCCATAACGGAGTTATTGTGCTGCAGAGCACTTATTTTTTCAGCATTTTGGATTATTCTGTTGCGAGTTCCATTGTGATTTTGCTGCTACACATATCCTCCCCTAATACAGGAATATAATCTCAATAATTGGGGAAAAGATGCTCTCATCTTCTTAGGATTAACCTAGCTTGGAAGTAATGTTCCATCAGCATTACTGCTGTTAGCAATAAGCCTTTTGAGGATATATTGTTCAGAATGATACATTGCGTACAATAAGCATATTTGCTTTCTATGAGCTACATGAAAACAGCAATAAAGGGAGCCGAAGAAATTCCACTTACATATCAAATTGGAACTGAAATGCAAGCTTTTATTCCTTTTGTCCCATTTGCTCAAGGTGCCGTGCATTGTTTTCTCTTCATATACACACATACTTTATCATCAATTCTCTGAGACAGATTAGGCTGGGAGATAGGGACTGCCCCTAGGCCAATGAGTGAGCTTCATGAGGGAGTGGGAATTAGAAGCTGGGTCTCCCCAGGCATAGTACAAACACCACACTGGCTGTCCAAGACAATGGCAAAAGGGATGTCAGGGGAATGGCTCAGATCCTAAGCTGTTCCTCCATTCAGCAGCTGATTTCTGTTGACTCTTCACACATTATTTCCACTGGTCCCACCAACCATTAGTAGCTGACTTCCAGGGTTTCCAGAGGGGTTGCAAAGGGAATGGGGAGGCAGGAAATCCCTGTTCCCTGAAGGTGAACTCTGTTCCATTCAAGGGAGGAATATAAGCTAATAGTTAGCAATATCCATGCACAGAGCAATGTGTTGCGGTTCCAAGAAATACATTTAATTTATTGGAACTGCAACACATTGCTCTGTGCACAGATATTGCTAACTATTGGCTTGGATCTTAAACCTATTCTTCATAAAATATCATTAACGCAATAAATTCCCTAAAGGTGCTTTTTTGTAGCCTTACGGGGAGATCTTGGAGCAAAAGCTAGAAATGTATGTTTTAGAAGTGCTTTAGGTATAGATTAGTAGGACTGCATGACTAATGAAATACCTTCCAGCTCCTTTCTCAATGTATATTGTTCCAGCTTTTCTTCCTTGTATTGGCTGGTTTGCTTGATATCGCTCTGCGCATTTCTGGAAATGTAGTAATGCTGAAGAAAAGGGCAAAGGCTGGAAGAGTGGAAGGAATCTTGCTCCCGAGAAAAGCAGATGAGACAGGCAGCATCCACACCATTACATTTAAAACATTCTTATACCACTTTAACAGTTATGACGTCCTCCAAATAATCCTACTTGGTTAAGGATGCTGGGAGTTGTTAGGACACCCAATATGGCCATTGGTCAGGGATGATGGAAGTTGTAGTCTAGCAACATCCGGAGGACCACAGGCTCCCCATCTATGCAATACGGTGTATATTTTGTGATATTTCCAAAGTGACCGAAAGCCAAACATAACCACAAAGCTGGGTACTCAAAACAGGATTTGATTTTGGCATATGCAGTTGAAATTGATGTTTTCCCTTCTTGCCTGGAAAAAGAGAGGGGGGTTATAAGGGCAACACTTGAGCACAATATTTATGTTTATTATCACAATGTTTAGCAGTGGCCATATAAGTTAATTTGGGGGGGGGGCAAACTGAAAAGCAACTCTTAACCAAAAATTTAAAAGATCTTAATAGTGGAAAGGCAAAACCCCACTCTTGTTATATAATGAGAAATCATTCATTTAAACCATGTCAAAAACCTATACAATCATTTTTAATATTGTGGGAATTTAAAGTACCAAGTACAAACAGCCCATCTGTTCATTTCTAGACTAAATATATCACATCAGATTTCAAAGTACAAGGCTCAAGAGGAACAGAATGTGACTCTTTCAAACCTAAGCCAAGCCTCTGGTGACTTTCCTTAGGTACAATGGTACACAGGAGTCCATCTGTCTAGCTCTTAGCAAGTGGACCTTAAATACTATGGTATATTTTTCATATTGTCATTTTTGACAGGCATGAAAGAAAGAGGCTGGCCAACATATTTTCAAATGGTTTATTTTATAATTGGTATACATAAATATAACCCAATAATCGATAGTTACCATATTACGTAAAAAGTGTAATTTACCACATTTTCTTATCTAGGCCTGGGAGACGGCTAGTCGGCTCTCAGCTGGCTTACTTCAAAATGAAGACTGGTGGAATATACACACACATAAAAAAACGTTCTGAAAATGCTTTTTTAAAAGCGGTTTTTAAAATACCGGGTACATTGAATTTTCCATAAGGCTCACCATCGCCATCTAGTGTCACATTGTATATTGCACTTAAAACACACTCAAAATGTTTTCTTTGCAACTGTATAGCTGAGTCCACTGTCTCCATGCCTGCAGTGTCCTGTGTGAGAATCCTCAGCTGGTTCACATGGGCCTGTAAAACTCCATGGAAGATTTGGGGCAGTCCGTGTTACTTTCAACCTAAATGCTGCTCTGAGATACTTGAAGGAAGAGCAGGGTGCAAAAACATAAAGAGGCTGAAACCTAGACTGCATGTACAGTACATTGAAAACACATTTTTTTGCCCCAGAGAATCCTGGGAACAGTAGCTTGTTTAGGGTACTGGAAATTGCAGCTGTGTTAGAGGTAAATGGCAGCTCCCAGGTTTCCTGAAGCAGAAATGTCCTTTAAATGTGTAGTTTGTATGCGGTCTTGGTCACCTTTTGTTCTGACAGACCTTTTGTGTCATCATCATGCACAAATTTAACAGCTGTAGTTTTCCCCATCACTATAGATCCAAAGTGGGAAAATCTGCACCTATTGAATTTCTGCCTGTTGCACAGCTGTTAAAGTTTGAGGAGTCCTGTCAGGGAACATAACAGTGCTAAAGAGGTGGTTTGTTTTTAAATGTGTGCCATTTCTTTCTCTGAACTTACATCACCTGCTTGTTTTTATAATAAATTTTATTAGTATTTTCCACTCAACAACACGAAAAATATCAAAAAATAACAATACACAAAACACAAAAACCAGCGTACAAAAAAAACCCAAATCCATATCTTACAAGCTAATAATATAAGCACTAAAAAGAAAAACAAACATTGACTTCCACCAATCCCACAGCACCTCTTTTACCTCTCATTATGCCTTCCTGTTTTCCTTATCAACTCTATCCTAGCATCTAGATATAAATCCCTCTTTCTTATCCTCTCACTTCACAAGGTTATTCCAGACTCAGCCAAATTTCTGTCCTCGAACCTTGGCTTTTAAGGTATTCCTTTAGGCACTCACATTCTTTTTTCACTCACTTTTTGGTTTTTGTCTTATTATATCTGTCAATTTGGCTAATTCTAAATATTCACCTGCTTTAATCCTGTAAAAAAAAAAATGACTGCTTTAGACCAGCTGCAGTATAGGTGGGTGGCTATTTTGATGATTACTCTGACCTTGGACTAAGGAGGCTATTTCCACTTTGCAAGAGGTAAACGACAGCCCTTCAGATCAAAAGGTAAAGTACAGAAATTAAAACAAGCAGATTTAAACGTTAAATCCAGTTTTCAGTGTACAGCGCACAGCCCATAGCTTTGCTGCACATTTCCCTGTCTGAAAGTTGGCGTTCTAGTTGCCTGGAGACAGAAGTAAACAAAAGTATATTGGTGACAAGAGTGCGAAGTTTCCTGGAGCTGCCTGCTGCTGCTCTTCATGAGAAATGAAGGGGGAGGGGGAATCCATCTTCTAGGGCTTTTGTCTTTTGATTTTCACCCAAAACGAAGCACAGTAGCTCCTCCAAGAAGTTTCCCACCAGGTACTGATAGTTTATCTTTTTGACATTTTTAGCAAGCTGCTAGGCAAACGGGGAACAAATGACTACAACAGTAATGAGTTCTGGGTTTGGGTTAGAAGCAGCGTTTTCCTCTGGATTGTTACTTGGAGTCAGGTGCTGTGGGATTGAGACTACTAATAGGGCTGGTTAAAGGCAGAGAGAACCTGTCAGACTTGGGATAAAATGCTAGTTTTACAGCTCTGTTCTGATGATCAAAGATGGGGTGCACTCGCAGGCCTTTAAAGATAGCAGTGGTGTTCAGAAGAGCTTATAATTATAATCTACTGCCTGGAAAACCAAACCTGTATTTATTATTGATTTATTAAAATATCTATATTCCGTATATGTGGCAAGGGGACGAATGCAGCTCAGGAACACATATCCTAGTGGCTGGTGGGTATTTTGTGACTTTATATTGTTGTGATTTCTTTTATTTTATTGACTGTATTCTGTACATGTCTTCTTTTTTATTATTAATATGCAGCTTAGCTCCTAGGCGGCCTTTGAGCCAAAATGTGGTATGTAAAGAAATCATACCATGGCATTATACAGAAGTGGCTGGTGGTGCCCATTGGGAATGATGAGACAGAAGGCAACCGTAGGTGAAGCCACAGCCAATGACAGGTAGAGCTACCACCTGGCTGGTTGTAAGAAAGAAAGCAGGCAAGTAGGGAGATGCTGGGGTTGGTGGGGGCAGTGCCCCATTTACCCTTATGAACCAGCCCCCAATGCCATGATATTAATTGTGTATGTTTATTTTTGCTCTTTGCATAATATAATAAAATTATAAGTGGAGCAATTTCCCTGATTTTCTTCCAGTTCTGTATTCCTAAGAAATTGGATTACTTCTCCCAAGGGATTTGAATATGCTTGTTACTGAAGAATGGTGGAATTATATTATGTAGTTTTGATGTGCTTCGAGCATCTCAAAGAAAGAACACACCTACAACATTTTGTATTGCAGAAAGTGTGTGCAAATTGCTTGGGAAATTTACAGAGTTGCCAATCTTTTTTTCACATATGATGGAGAGTGAAACTATATTGGTAAAACAAAAACAACAAAAAAACTTCAGGATTATGAATAAGTGTCTTTTATGACAGTTAGTCATTCTTATGGGTTATTTAAAAAGCAACGCAAGAAGAAAACATGAACCTGTCAGCAACTTATGATTGAAAGCCAGAGCATCATTAGCAAAATACCCCATCTATTTTTTCTGAGTGATTGAGAAAAGTTTGACAGATAGCCGTAAGGAACAAGTTAACATGCTTCAGATATTTATGAGGCAGGAGAATACACTGATTATTAGAATCAAGTTAAAGCAGAAATGAATGTACAATAAGCATTAACTACAATTTAATGTACTATACTCTGAATAATATTTATGAATTATATTGCTGGTGTATTTTGTTGGTTTTGTTGACACCAGTCTGCCTTGAGAGAAATTGGATTGTGCCTCCGGGGGTGAAATCAAACCACATGGTCATTTGAAGAGCGCTCATGATACAATTTTTCTGCCTAATATAAGCTATTCTGTCTCTCCAATGGGACAGTGATATGAGTTTTTGAGAACACAGAACCTGTGGAAATGAACTGAAGTACAGCCTTTCTCCCTGAAAATGCAAACAAGCATGCTAATAGAAGCCCCATGAAGCAATTTGCATGCATTTATTGGGAAGAGTGGTGCCAATTCTTTAAAAAGAGCTACCATGTGGAAAATCCAAAGCACATTAAATCTTATTGAGAGGGTATTAAATAATCTTTTGGAATATAGCTAAGCCCAAGGGAAAACTTCACGCCAGTATCATAGTTCATTTCTGTATGGATAAACAAGGAACCTGGGTAGACATATCTAATAGTACTAAAGGGCATTTTTGATTCTCTACTCAATCCCATGAAGCCATTATCGTACATACTCATTCAAATACTGTTTCGTAAGTTAAAGATTACTGTAGCACTATTTTTTACTAATACAGGTTTCCAAGTTCTGTCATGAGTCATGGAAATGGAATGTTGACCTCAAGGCATCACCGGGGAAACAGCAATGCTGGTTCTAAGCATCTTTCAGAGTTGAACAACAGTCAAATCGCCTAAGCAAAAAGCTGCTGAGCACCTACTGTTCAGTGAAGAGAGTTATACCATCTTAAGTCTCAGGTAATCCATTTAAGGTGTTTTCTGCTTCTTGGAATCTTTGTGATATTTGTAATCATGCTATTTAATTAATTTTAGGTTCTGTTGTGTTCATTAGTTTAGGTTTCTTCCATAAATATCATTCAGATATAACTGAATTAGGTTTTTGTTCTCTATCATCAAATCTTTTTATGTATCACTACTAGGAATAGTACCTAATAAAGAACAGAATATCTGATAATAGAAATATTAGCAGTTATTAATTACAGTATGCTAGGCACTGCAGTTGGGTTTAGAACATAGTCAAGAAAACTTGCTATTTTAGGCTGTGATCCAAACCCCTAGTCAACAGTGGTGGGGTTTGACAGAGCAATATATTTTACTTTAACATAATATGATAAAATTATGTCAGTTAAAGTGCCATAGGAGCATTTGATTTTTCTTAACCAAAGTAGAATATCCAAAGGTGTCTGGGAGATAGGCTTCCTGATTATTACTTTTAAGTGAGGAGGATGGGAAAGAGAGAGCTAGCTATGGGGGTCAAATTTCCTCACTAAGGGAGCTGGCATAGGACAGCCCCAGTCTCCTTCTGACATTAGATATGATGGCAGAATTCAGAAGAGGCTTTGCTGAGGGTAGTGGGTTTTATGGAGGGACAAGAAGCGTCGCTTAATTGGATACAACGCAAAGGGATTACCCCAAACATAGGTAACAGCATGGAAGTATGTGAAAGGGACCTACAGAGCTTCATAAGCCAAGTGAGCTAATGTGGAGTGGAAAGAACAAAGGGGGATAAGGGGAGGTGTACACAGAGATATAGTCAGGGGCGGAGAGCTTTAAATGTGAAGAGGGAGCGCTTAGGGTTGATCTTGAAAGCCAGGAGCTGGTATAGAGATCATAGCTGTGTGAATGGTATGATCATAGCAGCAGGAGGAAAAAGCTGCTTTTAGTAGAAGCATTCTGAATTACGGTAATGAATTAACTATTACTTCAGTACTGCATCACTAAGCAAAATTGCACAGAGGAAGGCTGGGGGAGGGGGGAGAGAAAAAGCCATTTCATAGGACAGTTTAGTGCTGCACAAGAATTTTCCCTCTGGGAAAATAGGAACCTGCCAGACTACTATTTCATCTCTCCAGTTCTGCCTACTCAAAACGATATTGGCTCTCCAGACTAGTCTGAGGTGGGGGTTTTCCTCATCACCTGCAACCTGACTCTTTGAACTGGACATAGAATCATAGTTGGATGGTTCTCCAAGGGTCATCTAGTTCAACCCCCTGCAATGCAGAAATCTCAACTAAAGCATCCATGGCAGGTGGTTATCCAAGCTCTGCTTAAAAACCTCCAAGGAAGGAGAGTCCACCACCTCCCGAGGAAGACCTTTCCACTGAGAACAGCTCTGTCAGAAAGTTCTTCCTGATGTTTAGTCGGAATTTCCTTTCTTGTAACTTGAAACCATTGTTTTGAGTCCTACCTTCCAGGGATTGAATTCAGGACCTTATACATGTAAAGAAAGGCGTAGAAAGGTCAGGTGGTACCTGGTGCAGAAAATTTCTTGTCACACGCCCCCTACATTGATTTTTTTTTTGTCTGCAAAAAATGGTTTTACGTTATTTCTTATTTTCTTACAAAGGAATGTGGATTATGGGCCTCTGATAACAAGTAGGCGACTATGGACAGATACTTAAATACAGGATGGATTGTGTTTTGGCTTGCGTTATTTTATTTATATTTATTGTTTATTTAATAAAATTTATTTTAAAAAAACCTGCCAAGTGGTTTACCAAAACAAAAAAAAACCACAGCAGTAAAATCAAGAAAAATTAACAATCCTACTTTAAATCATACAAAAGCTAAAACGTCAAGATTAAAATTACTTCAACTTTCTAAGCATCTAGGTATGCTTGCCTAAAGAAGAATGCTTCTAGCAGGTGCCCAAAAAGACAAGTGCTTTGTTGCAATAGGTGGGGAGTTCCAAAGTGCAGGTTCCCAATATATTTTTATTAGCTAGGTTTTGTACAGAGGAATCTATTATCACATGCCACATTCAAACAGAATGGGAGCGAATAGAAATATAGGAAGCTGTATGATGCTGAGCCAGACCAACTGGTCCAGCTACCTCAGTATCATCTTTCTACGTTGAGTGGAAGCATCTCTCCAGGATTTCAGACAAGGATATCTCCCAACCCTACCTAGAGATTCTGAAGACTGAGCCAGGGACTTCCTTCTGCGTGCAAAGCAGATGCTCTATTACTTGGTCATCCCTCAGAGGCTTGGGTGACACGGCCTGTGGGTGGATAAGTCCCATAGGACAGGGAAGGCAGATGTGACCTAGCTGTTTACACTTGTTCATTTTCCATGGTCTCTGGCATTCTGTCTATTGTATTTTTGCCAACATTCCCATGGTTGTTTCTTAATTTGTCATGCCTGATGGGGTGATTTTGTTTGATGTCAGTTCGTTACCATTTTGCATACTAATTACCTTTAAACTCAAACAAATAGAGATTGCAATGCATTCTCTCCTCTTACTTGGATGAGTTATGCATTTTCTCTCTCATTAAGCAGAGGCTGTTAGATCACAAATTTCAAAAACTTTACTGCACTAAGTGAAGTGTAGTCGATAACAGCAAGAACCTTAATTGAACCACAGAGCTGAACAACAGGGACAAAGCAACTGCTTATATACATTTCTGAGGGCCTGGGCCACTCCTACTCCCAACGTGATTGGCTGTCTACACTTCCAAGCTGTGAATCTTGACTCAGAGTTTAAGGGCCAATGGCAGAGGCCCAAATCCTGAAATGTTCTGTGATTGGATATCATGTATTGAATCAGAACACAGGAACTCGGAATTCTTAGTCCATACACAAGCTCAGGCAAGCACAGACTACTGAATACATAACACCAAGCCCCTCTGAATGCTCGTCTGCTTAGGTTTGTGCCCAACTATTTTTATAATTTAGATACCCCTTTGTATCATAGTTTTTATGTTAGCCCATTCAGATGTATTCCTCTCATTTGTACTGTCTGGAAGGTTCCAAAAAATACCCTTCCAGAATTGTTATGTACTGAAGTTCTCACCCTGGGGCAGCAGGGGGATACTGTAGATAGTTTTCACTTAGGTCCACATATGCAAATAAGGGATTGAAAGTGACGTTCAGTGATTGGATAGTTACAGAAAGTGGTTACTGTTGCGTTCTAGTGGAGCTCTATATAAGCAGGCTGACTGAACCCTTCAGCTCAGTTCTGTTCTGGCCTGTGAATAAACAAGAGCTGTTTGAAGAATGGTTGTGTCGTCTGATACGTTCACCCACAACTTAACAAGAATAGACTTTGCTCTTGTGGTATGAATACACAAGATACAATACACCATATAATTATGGACTACCGTCTCTTCAATATGCTTCAGAGAAACCTGCTGGTGACTCCTTTAAAGCTTAAAGTATCTACTTGCAAAGAATTTGTCATCCAATGTCTGTTGAGGCGTGATATGCCCCAAACTATTGAGATTGTGTCAGGATAATTAGCTGAGATTTTTTAAAGTCAGATTTTAAACTACTTAACAGTTATTTAATGGTGGCTATTGAGTATTTTATGTTTTCAATGTGTCTGGATTACCAATGTTTTATGGATTTTTTTTTCTCTTTTATGATTTTATTGTCTAAATTATGCCAATAAAGGCTGAATGAATAACTGAGTGCATCCTCCATATATGAAAGCAAACTCTGATTATGTGGACATTAGATTAACTGACACTGTTGGCATTTCTGCAAGCCGTTTAGTAAATGGAGGTTATATTGCCCTATAAGTGGGCTGTAGTTGGTTTGATTAGTTCATCTGAAGCTCATGATTAATAATGTTTTCTTGCCCTTGTAAAGGTCTTACAGATAATACTTCAAATAAAGATGTCAACAGAGAACACAACTGAGCCGATTAAATACCTTGACAAGTAAGTTAGTCATCTAGGATTTCCATCATTTAAGATACCATTCATTTGACACAAATTGTTAAGGCAAACAAGACTTTGTGATGATGTTCATCATTACTAAAGAATGTGACATTCCTAAGAGCTGTTGACAACATTCAATATGCAAAGTCTGTCTTTTGTTCATATTGCAGATATTTTCCTCAACTTTGTCAAAGTGTTTTAACTAGTTGATGTACAAATTCTTTATAGACAATTATTTATATCCCACTTTTCAGAATGGTTCACTTAAAAAGCAAACAAACAAAAGTTCCATAAATCTCTCTGCAGGTTCTGATACTCTTTGGGCAATCTGAGATACCATAGTAGAAATAAAAAGCGTTTTTTAAAGTACAGTATAGCTGAACTAAAATTTGAATTTTTGAAGAAAACCCTCTTTGCAGGTTTTGAGAACAACCTTGAAGCATTCATGATGGCACAGCTAGAAATAAATCATAGCATGGTTCCTGATAAAAAGTAGTGCAAGCCAAAGAAAAACAAGCTGAGCTGAGCTAAAGGTACAAACCTCACACATTTCCACAGGCTGCCGTTTCTCAGGAAGCAAGGTCATTGCAGTAGGTTATCATTTACATTCTTCTCAGATACAAATTTCACAAGGTCAACAAGCATAAATAATTTATCCATGTTTCATGTATGGGGTTCCTGCAACCCGTCACTCTGACACCTGCTGTCACATTTCTCATAAGAAATATAACACTGGTCAACAACAAATTTGTTGTCTGCGTTTTTTCAGCTGATTTAGACGAATCTGATGCGCTAAATCCAAAAATCACATTGGTTTTACTCAGTCAGGTCAAGTTTTTGAGTTATGGCCACATGTCGTTTTTTTACATTTTTATTCACATATACGCTTGTGTGGAGCATTTTAAAAGAAATTGGTGGGGGTAAAATGCCATGTTGAATAATTGTTTTGATTGGAAATGATTATTTTAATGACAAGAAGTATTCAGGTTCGATAGTTCTGGGTGATTATGTCGAAAAGTGATCAGTTTGAAGCCATAAAACCTCGAAATCTTCCATAAATTGGTGCGGCAAAGCATAAAGTTGGGGGATCAAAACCCCTGGCTCACTCGAGTACACTGAAGGAGAACTATGAAGAGGTGAAATATGTGCTGGAGAAAATTGGTTATGATCAGCATAAGTGGTTCATTTGTGTTGACCTGAAGATGGTGAACTTTTTGTTGGGACAACAGTCTGGCTTCACCAACAGTCTAGCTTCGAACTACTAGGCTGGCAGGAGCTGGGACAGAGCAGTGGGAGCTCACCGCATCATGGGGATTCGAACTGCCAACCTTCTGATCGGCAAGCCCACTACGAAGCCCATGCCGTGAACATGTGTTTCTTCTAGGTGCCCTCCTTGCCAGAAGAAGGTATAGTTATTCTCTAGGAGGCTGCCATTCAATGCGAGTCTGTTCTCCTATAAAGTGGCAACGTCAATGTTGAGTGTTTTCTGCTCTGGGTCAATGATGGCTGACTTCCATGAGTTGTTAACCTGCACCAGGTTGGTGGACAAGCCAGGATACATGGTCCTGACATTCCAGTTTGCTAGGTCCAAGTTAGTTTATTTCTTTACTCTGTTGCCTGGTGCAGTGGTTCAGTCTGCTTGTCAAGTTATACTCTAAGCTACACGTACCCATTGAAGCAGGTGGACAGTGGCAGGTCAGCACCGTATTGACTGGGTTCTGCCTGGCTTAAGATGGGCGGTAGCTGACCAGTGAGACACAATGATCTCTCTCCCACTAACAAAGGCAACCTGTAGTGCTGGTACCTTATACCCGTCTGGTTGAGCTTATAACTTGTAGCTGCTGCATCCCACATTGTTTTTGCTGCATTAGCAGCACTGAAGCGACCTCTCCAGGGTGCAAGCCTGGGCAGTGTATATGGAAGCCCTGGGCTGGCCAGACGACAAAACCCCTTCTAGGCCTCGCTGATGTAATCCAAAAGAAAACAAAATAGTACATTTTACACAAAGTTAGCTGCAGGAGTTGCTGGAAGGAGGCACAAAAGATGCCACCCAACTGCCTTAGGGACTCCACTCTGGAATTGTGTAGGGTTTACTCCTCTGCCTTTCCTTTTCCTGAATGGCAGCGGATAGAGATTATTCCTCAGAGGTTACTCCCAAAGCCTTTCTCACGAATGAGTATAGGCAAAAGGCAGTGGAAGTTTAAGATCAGAGTTTTCCTTCTCCTGGGTGGGCTACCTTCCCAGGTTAACAAGCCCCATCTGCCCCTCATTTCTCTCTACAGCATGTGCAGATGCACTATTGATCTTGTCCCCTCCATCCACTGGAGCCTCTCTTCACATGCAGGGGGTGACAAGTCCCTAACTCACTGAGAGTTTAAACCCATCAGCCGCCCACACCTGGTTTAGCTGACCAGTAAACATCATTTCCCAGGGTGTGGCTGCTATCACATGCTGACAGCTTCTAGGAGCCACAGGTGGCAGCTGAGTGTAGAGTGGGGACCAAAGGTGTATGGGGTGTCAGTGGAGGGGCAGTGCCTCTGGTGGGGAGCATGTCATGCTTCTTCTGGGGTAGTTTGATCACCTTTGGCCCCCCTCTGCACTCAGCTCTTGCCGCTAACAAATGTGGGTGTAAATAATTTGTCTTATGGCAACTGGGACATGCTCTGATGAAACTGCTAGAGCCATTCATTCTTCAGCCATTAAGATTTTGGAGCTGGAGCCAGAGATGGATACTCTATTCCATATGGACTGATCCCCTGAAAAATTAATGTGATTTGGCACTGCTACTGTCAATTTGAAGTCACGCCAGCAGACCGACTCTGCATTTTTATTGCAGCTCCTAGCATTAATTGTTTCAGCTCAAGATCTGGACATAACACAAATGTCATGGATGTTTTATAATGCAAAATTCTGCTGTCAAAGTATCAAGCCCAGGTGATCTAAAATTTGTAACACTGCTTGCTGGAATGGCTTTTTTAAAATGCTTTTTTTTTTTGGTAGGCATTTTCAAAATAGTTTTCTATTCTAATTTTCAAGTATTTTCTTTAAAAAATTTCTAATACCTCTTGTTTTTAATTGTTAAAGAATAAATTCAAAGTTAGGGTTTGATATTTCCAGCACCAGTGTGTAGTCCTCCCTTTTAAGGGTATCCTTTACTAGAGGCAAGATAAGATATGCCAGTCCTTGTCCCAAAATCTGCTGGACAACTCTTACCAGCCACAAGACCACTTTTTATTTGTGATCTGTCTTTGCCCACAATTTGCCCGGTTAGTTGAAGCCAGAAAGCAAGAGAGGCTGACCGTGCGTCACTTCTATTCTGATAGTTGGCAATGTCAGGGGACTCCACACACATAACCTCCAAGAGGTACATGAGGAAATGTTATAGCTTAGTGGTAGAGCATCTGTTTCGTATGCAAGTGAGTCCCAGGTTCAATCCCTGGCATCTCCAGGAAGGACTGGGAGACATCACTGTCTGAAATCCTGGAAAGGCACTGACAGTCCATGTAGACAAAACTAAGGGTGAATCTACAATGGTCAGTTAAAACATTTAGAGCAGTGATCTGTCATCAATAGAAAATTGCATTGACAGCTTTCTTACGTTTTTATTTTTCATATCATAGAATCATAGAGTTGGAAGAGACCACAAGGGTCATTGAGTCCAACCCCCTGCCAAGCAGGAAACACCATCAGAGCACTCCTGACATATGGTTGTCAAGCCTCTGCTTAAAGACCTCCAAAGAAGGAGACTCCACCACACTCCCTGGCAGCAAATTCCACTGTCAAACAGCTCTTACTGTCAGGAAGTTCTTCCTAATGTTTAGGTGGAATCTTCTTTCTTGTAGTTTGGATCCATTGCTCCGTGTCCGCTTCTCTGGAGCAGCAGAAAACAACCTTTCTCCCTCCTCTATGTGACATCCTTTTATATATTTGAACATGGCTATCATATCACCCCTTAACCTCCTCTTCTCCAGGCTAAACATGCCCAGCTCCCTTAGCCGTTCCTCATAAGGCATCGTTTCCAGGCCTTTGACCATTTTGGTTGCCCTCCTCTGGACACGTTCCAGTTTGTCAGTGTCCTTCTTGAACTGCGGTGCCCAGAACTGGACACAGTACTCCAGGTGAGGTCTGACCAGAGCAGAATACAGTGGCACTATTACTTCCCTTGATCTAGCTGCTATACTCCTATTGATGCAGCCCAGAATTGCATTGGCTTTTTTAGCTGCCGCGTCACACTGTTGGCTCATGTCAAGTTTGTGGTCAACCAAGACTCCTTGATCCTTTTCACATGTACTGCTCTCAAGCCAGGTGTCACCCATCTTGTATTTGTGCCTCTCATTTTTTTTGCCCAAGTGCAATACTTTACATTTCTCCCTCTTAAAATTCATCTTGTTTGTTTTGGCCCAGTTCTCTAATCTGTCAAGGTCGTTTTGAAGTGTGATCCTGTCCTCTGGGGTGTTAGCCACCCCTCCCCAGTTTGGTGTCATATGCAAATTTGATCAGGATGCCCTTGAGTCCATCATCCAAGTCGTTGATAAAGATGTTGAATAAGACCGGGCCCAAGACAGAACCCTGTGGCACCCCACTAGTCACTCTTCTCCAGGATGAAGAGGAACCATTGATGAGCACCCTTTGGGTCCGGTCAGTCAGCCAGTTACAAATCCACTGAGTGGTAGCATAGTCAAGACCGCATTTTTTCACAGCATTTTTACAATTGAGGTAGATCCAGCCTAAGCTAACATGAACACTGGCAATGCACTGACTTCAATTGAGGCAGCTTCCTATATTCCTATGATGATGGCAGGCCAAAGTGGAGGGTGGGTGTCTTCAAAGTACCGTATTTTCCCACGTATAACATGCCCCCATGTATAACACGCCCCCTATTTTTGGAGACTCAAATTTAACAAAATGGGGGGAGATTGCCAAAAGTTGTTGAGCTTTTTTGGGGAGGATTGCCCAGGGTTCTTGAGCTGAAAATCACTAACCCAACTGACAAACACTGACAATTGCTCGCATTACTGAAGCCAACATGTGTCTGCCCGCTCACCAACAGCAGGCAGCGATCACAACCCCTATTGCCAAAGCAGCAGCCAATCCACAGCAGCCCTTGCCACAGCAACCAATCACCCACCCAATTACCACAGCAGCAGCCAATCCAAAGCAGCACTTGACACAGCCCCCAATCACCCAAAAAATCACCACTTACAAGCTACTGCTCGCGGCTGCAACCAATCACCCATCCCCCCATGCACTATCCGTATATAAGATGACCCCCCCCCCTTTTGACATTATTTTTGAGTAAAAAAACCTCATCTTATACATGGAAAAGTACAGTAATTTATATTATGTCTCTATCATGGTGAAGATACCTTGTAAATGAATGTGTTTAGTGCAGTATGTAAGGAAATAAAAACACATTTGGTTCCTATACTCTGTAAAAGGTAAAGGGTAAAGGGACCCCTGACCGTTAGGTCCAGTCGTGGATGACTCTGGGGTTGACATATTTCAAAAAGTAAAAGGCAGGACACCCCGAATTTATATTTTTACAAAAACGCCAAAAAAACTAACAACGCCTAAGATCCAGGACAAAGCGCCGCCTTTCGAAAATTCCCCCCAGATGTCAATTCTGCCTTTGAAATCCCAATAATGTCTGGGAAAAATGTCTGGACATATGGCAGCCCTAGTTTAGGCAAGCCTATCCAAACATGAAGAGGTTACGTGTGTTTTAATATGTTTTCAGCTTATTGTTGATTTCAAATGTGTTTTTTAACATTATGTTCTTTAAATTTTTAATGTTTCATTTTATTTTACTGTAAACTGCTTACTTAGATTCAAGCATTGTATAAATTTTGTTTAAAAGATAGGTATGAAGTGAGGGGAGGGAGAAAGGGGGGGATTACAACAACCTGAATACACTTTACCTTTCTTATTTTACACTGCTGTCATAGCTGGGCATTCTGATATATGCCTTACCTTTAACTCCATACCCTTTTAACTCATTCGGTTTCTTGTTGGACAGGAGTCAGAGCCAGCCTTTCCTGCCTACGATTCCGCATGTTTCTGGAAGCAGAGTGCATTCCCTTGAAGACCGGCTATCCAACCAGGAGAGGACCACAGCTGTCCTCCTGGATCAGGCCTTTCGGATCAAAGATGGCCTTGTTTCTTACCTTCATGGAAATAAAGGCGTTCAGCAAGGGGAGACAGCAGCACGCCAGCTCCTGGAGAACCACATACAGACGATCACAAGCATAGTTAAAAAGCTGAGCCACGATATAGAGGTACCACCACCGCAGTCATGTTTGGCATTGCCGACAATTTGTTAAAGCTCTGGTTTATTCAGTAGCTATGTTGTGTTCAGCTCCAGATGGGTTTACTTAAGATTAAGTTACTTATAAAATATGCATATCTTTGTTCTCCCCAGGAGGCAGCAAGTCTAGCCAGCTAGCTGCCAACATCTGCTTTTTGCACTAACTCCTGAATGCAAATTACCTGGGAGCGATGATCACCATTAGGACAGGGGAAGCCTCAAAGGACAGATTCTGACTTGTTGCTCAGATACATCTCTTACGCCCAAACTAGGGAAAAGAGGGATTTGGGTAGAAGAACTTTGATTCCTATTCCCCCATAAGTCATCGCAGAACTTGGCTGTTGCTTATATATTCAGAAAGAGTACACGCAGGCTTTAAGATCTATGTACAGTCGTACCTTGGTTCTCAAACAGAATCCGTTCTGGAAGTCCATTCGACTTCTGAAAGTGGTCAAATACCTCGGTGCGGCTTCCGATTGACTGCAGAAGCTTCCTGCACTCAATCGGAAGCCTCAGAAGCTGCGTCGGACATTCGGCTTCCAAAAACGTTTGCAAACCAGAACACTCACTTCTGGGTTTGCAGCGTTCAGGAGCCAAAGCGTTCGAGTGGCCAAGGTACGAATGTACTAGTTCATCTTCAAAGGCATTTTCAGCTGAGTATCCAGAAAGGTAATTTTGACTCTCTTTTCTTTGCACTTTGGCCCCTCATAATTTTGATTCTTTCTCCATGCTTAAGTGATAGGTGATGATTCTCCAAAGCACCTAGACCAGAGCTTTCCAAACTTTTCATGTTGGTGACACACTTTTCAGACATGCATCATTTCAAGTGACACAGTCATTCAGTTTTACTAGCAAACCAGAGGTTAAACTAACCCCTTTCCAGCCTCGGGAGGAGCACTGGGAGAGTTCACGCGACCCACCTACACACTGCAGCCAACACACTAATGTGTTGTGAGACAGTTTGGAAAGCTCTGACTTCGACTCTAGCCTTCCTGAAACATTTTAGGGCCCTTGTGTCTTTGCCCCATAACAATAATCCAGGAAGCATTCCCTGTTACAGCTCAAACACTAGAGAAACACCAACAAGACACCCCCATCCCCACAGCTTAAAAATTTAGAGCTACGAGGTGGCAGAATTATGGACTATAGCCTTTCAAATTGCAGGTGGGGAATGTTTCTCCATACTCTATTGATGAAAAAGGCTCCGTACTATATGTTTCTGGACCTACCTACGATTCTACAGCCAGCTTCCCTCATACCTTATGTTTTGCTTACAGATTATTGTGGCTTTCTCTTCTTCCATGCATGAAACTGGGTGTTAATTGGGGGTCAGGTAGTTGCAATCCCCCACCCCCTTGAGTCGAGACATTTATTTTACCCACACACAAACTTAGCATCTAAAAAACCATCATAATAATGAAATACTTCCTGGCACAAAGGTTGTTTTTAATTAGCCCTTTTGCACTGGAAGAAGAGACTGCCATAATAACCATGAATTTGGATCCTGGCAGAGTTGGCCACTAGGGAGACTGTAAGCTAACAATCCTATTCTCAGACTCATAGCAACTATACTGATGGAAGCATTAATGATATTCCACATGAGGAGGTAAACTGAGTAGAGTCATAAAGCCATGATGGATTTCTTTGGTTTGTCCTGCTACTTGCTAAGCAACCAGCACTTCCATGTTATATAAAATAACAAAACCATTAGGGGGACAGACACATTCTAATAGAGTATTTCAAATTATGGGGAGATTCAGCATAATTAAAAATGTTTTAAAAGAGTACTTAAACATTGTTGTTTCAGTTATATTTATGAAATAATAATGAATCACTTAGAACAAAGTTAAAGGCAGGCAAGGAGAGAATGTTCTCTATTCCCACACTCTCATGAATTCTCAGAATTAACAGCTTTATAGTGAAGTGAGACAGCTGGGGGGGAAAATCACATCTGGCAACCAATGTTTCCCTTTGGTTTCAGATAGTACATGGGTAAAGGTAAAGGTAAAGGTACCCCTGCCCGTACGGGCCAGTCGTGCCCGACTCTAGGGTTGTGCACCCATCTCACTTAAGAGGCCGGGGGACACTTCCGGGTCACACGGCCCTCTAGCAGCTATAGTGGCTCATTTATCAGAAGTAATGTATTTTGCATTAACTCTGGAAGTTTTTACTAGATTCTGACCAAACTAAGCCTCCTAGAGCAAAATAAACACCAGGTTTACCCCCCCCCCCCAAAAAAAATCATGGAACCATAGAATTACACAATTGGAAGGTATCCCCAAAGGTCATCTAGACCAACCCCCTGCAAATATGACCATAAAACCTTCATCCCAGCGTTATTTGATTTAACAGCATCAAACATGAAAGAAAATACAATACTCAGAGTGTACTTCCTGTTTCAGAGAGAGAAACACCCCTCTCACTGTATATAGCTCTCATGATTCTCACAGTCACTGAAGAAAATAAATAAAATGTCTCATCTGGGCCTGAGTGTTACATATAATCGAGTGCCAGAAGTATCAGCCACATTAACGAATGTACTGTGTGAACAATACAGGGGGAAACATTGTGTCCCGGGCTTTTCAGGCTTGTCTACCCATGTACTATCTGGAACCAAAGTGGCACATCGATGCCCAGGTGTGAAATATTATGGCATTATTTTCAGCTCTCCCACCCCGCTATTAGCATTTAGTCCTTAGGTGGCGAACTTGTGGCACAGACAGCACCAATAACAGTTTTGTGATATTCTTAGGCAGCCTGCAGCCTGGCTATGCATGCCTTCCCTGTTGTTAGCAATATATTTCTTAAAATTAAGTTTCTGGGCAGCTCTAGAGGCACCCACTATGGTCCAATTAAGGCATAACAGAAGCCATGGTTTCCTGCTATCTGAATGAACTGTGGTGAGCCTTGTACTCACATGCTCCCCCTCCCCCTCCCCTTTCACCTTTCATTGCCATGAGAATGGAAATAATGGTTTGTCTAAAGCTGATTTGTTAAAAGAAGCCAGGATAAATTTCAGAGCCTGGGTTGTTCAGGGCCCATACAACCCTAATTCATATAGTGTGAAATGATGATTTCCCCTTACATCTGAACCAGACCAAATGTCTTGCCGTTAGGGAGATGGGTGTGAGGAATGTAGTGTGGTTTCAAGGAACTTTCCTCCTAGCTTTGGCCTTCCTGCTTTCAGGTTACGCACGGCCTCCCTTCTTTCCATTTGGACCACAGCAAAGTTCCCATTTCCACAGAACAAACTGCTCTACACTTTCATTATTCAGCTGCCACTATGCTGTCAGACCTAGTTTATTCATCCATTGGATTGTTTGGTTTGGAGACCAGTTCACTTGCCAGGGAAAATACAAATAATGTGATTAGGGCCTTAGGAACCTTCCCCATATCTCAAGATTCTATATTGAATGTCGGCAATATGGATGAAAATTGTATACACAAAGACAGGCAGATATTGGAAGCTTTGACAGTGTGGGACCGTCAACTTCCAAAGGTACCACCAGGTCTGAGGAATGTGATAATCTCTAAGGTATTAGAGCCTTAGCCCATTAAAAATGTAAACCAGTGCAGACTCAGCTGCTCTTTAGCTTCCAATGTAAGGCCCCCCATTTTAAGTAATAACAACAGTTTGGGTGTTTGTATAACACGTGTTTTTATGTTGTGAACCACCACCCTGCGATCTTCAGATGATAGGTGGTATACAAATTTAATAAATAATAATAAAAGCAACAACAATAATTTGTATAAAACACGCTTTGGTACAGTCCTTTACAATTCTGCTCAAATTATAGGTTCTGGAGAGGCAAATAAAATCAAGAGATGATGCAACATCAGGAACTAACTTTGCTATGCAGAGTCTAGACCATAAACACTTGCAGGGAGTTGGAGATCTACGTGGAAGAGTAGCTAGGTAAGTTTGACATACTTTAGTAAGGGAAACCTACCTCGACAATATTTGAACTTTGGCTCACATTTACAACATCCTGGGCTGGGGACCCAAATACCTGAAGGAGCACCACTAGTTTTATCATCATACCTGCGCCTTCAGATTTTGGGAAGAGGCCCTTCTCTGTGTTCTACTGTGGGGGCAGATGCATTGTGTGGCGACACAAGAAAGAGCTTTCTCCATACAAACACCCTGACCCTAAAACTGTGTGTCCTTAAACAAAGCACATTACAATAACAAAACTATGTGTTACATTAAATGTGTGGTTTGCCACCTTCTCTCTATGTGTGGTGGTGGATAGAGGCTGATCCAAATCAGAATTGGTGCTGGTGGCATAGGGAGTTACATTACACCAGCACCATGGACCTGATGAAAATTGCTCCTCTCAGCACCATTTGCTCTGAACAGGAAGCTGCTACTTGCCCAAAAGAACCTTCTCCCCTGGGTCAAATAGCTTTGGCATGCAGTGGCAATGATCAGTATCACAGTATCTGGGGGAAGTGTAGATCCCATTCCATTGCCATGGTGCTGAAACACGTAGGCCACTGCTGGCGGCTTCTTTTTTTAAGGGGGGGAACACAAGTGATTTAATGTATCATGTAGTTTTGAAGTTTTCCTCTAATACCTTGGTTTTATAATTTAAGACTCGCATTTGTAGAACGCTGACCTGGTGCCTCTTAAGTTCAAAGCTGGAGGAAGTGTTCTGTACATGTTGTTGCACATCACCCCAGTTTCTGAGCAGTGAGAAATTCCAGGCATTCCAGGATCTTACCCAGGGCTCGTGTTTCCTTTTGGAAGTGGCACACAGCCAAGACTGTGGAGCCTTCATGATATATGGTTTATTTACGCATATATACCACCTGAGCCTCTGATGGAGGGGTTCACAGCATGAACACCCAAAAACCATCTTGTTCTCCCACAGCTACAGCCTTGGATTCAAACAGAAATCAAACATTGCTCTGACTCTCCAGCTTGCTGCTTTACTTCTAGGTCACGTCACAGCCAAACTCTACTCCAGACTCCGGCACTATCTTCTAGCTAACTGTGATCTGGGGGAGGGGCCCCACCCATTTGCTGCCTCACACAGAGTCCCGTTCCTTTGTTCCCTTTAATGGCCCATCACCCATGCTATCACTTCAACACAGGAAGTTGGCCTGGCTTATATTTTAACATTTGATGGATGCAGAAGGATCTCACACAGAGCCTATTTCCTCCACCCCAAACTTAAAATACTATGTTAAATTTTGGTATAAATATTGCCTCATTAATTAAACTCACGCAGTGAGAGGATTGATAAAAATAGAATTCTTAGCATGAGAAGAAACAAGAAACAGGGATGTGGGTTAAGTTACAATGGTGCTGCTTTGCAGGTGGTTACTGGGTTTTAAATAGACTGGAATTGGAAAGAGGCTTTTGGACAGAAACTACAGGAATTGCACTTTCAAGCTTTTATCCATGGATCACAGAAGCTGTCACAAACTCCTTAGTCACAAGAGTAAAAAAAAGAGAAATTATTTATTGGCCTTGGAATGGTATTGGTGGGTCAGCTTTGTGTAGATCAAGTACACAAATATTAAGCAACATAGGAAAATGTGTGGTTGATTAAACTGAATTACCATTCAATACTTTTGCACAGATATCCCATCTGCCACGAGATCACCCCTTTTGGAGTAGTTATTGAACTTGGCCTGGGTATTTAATAGTGTCTCAAAGAGTGTGCATTATAGTCTGGCCTTAAGGTTGGCACTGAAACACCGTATTTGGAACTGCAGGGGACAAACAATTTAATATGTGACACTTTCCTATATAATTAACAGAGCAAGTAGTGATCTAAATAATTAGTGTTAGTTCCCTGGGTTATTTTATTAAAGTAAGGCCAATTTATTCCACCTTTTTTGTGAGAGTGAGATGAGCGAGCACAAATCTCTAGGCTCAGCACAACCTCCTGACATTGCAGCAATAAAGGCTGGCTTTAGTAGCTGTGTTTAAGCAGTCAATTTTAAATGAGTAATTGCTCTTAGATTAAGCTATAGTACAAGGGAATGATTGATACCACATTATGAGCACTTTTTGCATATTGCTTGTTACTAGTGCTCTCTTATGGAAATGTTGAGCTAACCTCTAGTACAAAAGCTATTACTGTGCTTGCTTAGGACCTGTCTCTACACATCTGAAAGCTACTTTTCCATGTTCAGGGAATATGCCCTTCTAGAGCATGAGCAATGGGGAAAATTTATGCCCCCAGTGCAGCCCAGCCTGACGCTTCTCGCTGTGGGTGTTGGTTCTTCTGACACCCAGGAGAGAAGCTCTGGGCTAGGCGGCTGTATGGGGATGGCTGCTTTGAGCCCCCTCAAAAAATCCATACCCAGGGCCACAGCCCCTCTGGCACCCCCCCCCCCATACTACACCCCTGCAATCCAGCAAGGCACAAGAACCCAGCTTTCCCCAGTGCCAAACCAAAACCTAAGCTGCCATCCTGCAGCCACTTACCTGGGAATATGCCCCATTAAACACAAAGAGACTGTCTTCTGGGTGGACATGTATAGCATTGCGCTGTAAGTTAATTACACAATACATTCTTAATAAAAGACTGTACTTTCCCTCCTGTAGAACAATATATACCCACCAGAAAAATGCCTCCTTGCTGCTAAGAAAAATGGAAGAAACTATGAAGCTGCCAAGGACTAGAAAATAAGAGTAAACTAGGAACAGTGCAATAAGGGATGGGCGTGTTGGATTCTCTTTAGGATCCATGGATTCCTATTTCCTTGTATCCTAACAACTTACTTTTCAATCATAGCAATTATTCACCCATTGGCTAAAAGCACTGGTAGGCAGGAGCAGCCAGGCTGTCTTATTTCACAGAAATTTCTTTGGGTATCTACATGTTTTGCTTCATAACTTTCTAAGAGGGCTATAGACTTATTTTTTATCTTAAAAAAGAAAGCTCAGGCTTTTGGTTATGTGCCCGGGAGCACAAATGATGACCTCCATATTTGCAAGCCTTGATGTTGCCTAACAAAATAACATGAACATGAAAACCAATGCTACTGTGCAGAATGGGTGTTACAGCAACTGCTCTGGTTAACGTTTTGCACCAGTGTAGTTTCAAGATACTTTTCAAAGGCAGCCTCAAATAGAATGAATTGATTGGAGGGGGTGTCTTTAGGTAAGAGTCAAAGAGCTAAGTGCATGGTGTATGGATTCTGCCTTATGGAGGAAAGTTAAAGGTTTGGGTCGATGCACTTCTAGGTGAGAGATGGTGTCAGGTATTGATGGGGCTGTGGGATTTTTTGAGGACTGTTAACACTACTTTGCATTCTGTCATCCACCTTTGCTTCCAGATGTGATGCCAGCATTGCAAAACTCTCTGGAGATATAAATATCATCAGGCATGAGATCTCAAAACAAGAGAAAGAAATTCATGCAATCAAGTCTACTGTAGAAAATTATGCTAATAATTTGGAGTTGAAGGTGAGTGAATCTGAAGGAAAAAGTTTCTATTATTCAAATAGACGTGGCAGACATTGCCCCAGTTCCCCATTTGATTCCAGACTACTGACTGACCTTAGTGAAAGACGGAACTATAATTTAATGTACCATGAATGAGTTACAGAAAGCCTTCGTTTACATGGTCTCCCATTTTGCTTCTTCCGTTGAGCAGTTGGGAAGCAATTACAGTACAACCATCTTTGCTTAATGGCAGCTTGTATCATCTAAACAAACTGTGGTTAGTGTTACCTATGGTTTGTTTAAAAGAAGCCATAATAAATATAGCGAGAGGTAGTACTTCTTCAGTACTGAAAACTAAACACTGTACAAAGGTGTGTAAAATTATTAACATTATAGAATGGAGTTGTAAGAATACACAGTTTTTTCCAGGGTTTGTTTTTTTTTAAAAAAAAGATTGAAATCCCAAAATAATTTTAGATTTAATCTTACAGGAGCCCAATTTTCAGTGTTTTGTGCATTTGAGGCTCATGCTTGAGGGCAAAAGCTCAGTCTGGGAATGTCTATATTAATAGGACAAAATTGTTTGTGAGCACAGAGAAGAGGCAATTTGCCCTTCCAGCCAGCATATAAATTAAGCTTTAGGAAAAGGTTTTGTGGCGACACAACCTGAAAGAAAGAACTTTGGGAGAACAGTGCTCTGTTTTATTAATCCTATAATTTACATAAGTGTCCTAAAATTATGTAAAAACCTTATTTATATACTTCTGTTTGGTGTTTTGATATACCTATGTGTGAATCCCTTCAGAGACACTTAATAAAGACCTTTGATAAACAAAAGAATGTAAGAATCATACCAAAAAAAGAAAGAAAGAAAAGTTGCATAAGCCTGTCAGGAAACCCTGTCTGTAAATCTCAGATATGTGAAATCTGGGTGCGGTTAGCAAGTGATGAAGACAGAGCATTTTGTTGTTCACTTCAGTTCCACAGCAGCTCTCTCGCAAACAAGCTGGCACTCAGGAACTGAAATTTACTGCCCTTTGCAACAGAAAAACATCAACAAGCAAGGAACTTGCTGAGGAGATTCGTAATTCATTTTAAAACTTTAAAGGGAACCTTACTACTAACCTGCTCTTTGGCATTCAGGGCCTTACAGAAAGGAGGCAAAAAGGCGGCATCCAAACTGTTCTGAGGTAATGAGCTAGCTGCCCATAGAGGTGACTGCTGCCAGCCTCAACTCTGCCACTGAGCATGTGCAGACTTATTAAAGTAATATACAACAGTGGATTACACTTTCATATCTATAAGGAGATTGGCTATTGCTTGCTAGCTCTACCTTTTTTGACATATATAGACAGTGGCATAGCGTGGGGGGTGCAGGGGGGGCCGGCCGCACCGGGCGCAACATCTGGGGGGGGGGCACTCGCACTCGCAGCTCTCTGCCCCTACCTGGCTCACTCCCTCTCTCTCACTGCAGTGCTGGCTGTGCGAATCCGATCCGAGCCGCCGGGTCGCCGCCCACTGTGGAGGGGAGGGTGCCAGGCATGCGGTGCGGTGTGGAGAGAGAGCGAGGGACTATCTGGGGGAGGGACAGTGCAGCGGGGGGGGGGGCGCAAATTACTTGCCTTGGCCCGGGTTAGGGGGCGCAAATTACTTGCCTTGCCCCGGGTGCTGACAACCCACGCTACGCCACTGTATATAGGCCTGTAACCCCAAAACAGTGTCAGCACCAGGCACCCTCAGGCATTAGACAGGGCCCACCACTGCTGGTGCCTCCCCTGGATTCCCAGCCAACTTACTGAGTGACAGACAGCCAAAAGCTTCCCACAGAGCCCTGGAGCATCAACAATTGTATCACTCAAGGGAATTGTGAGAAATTAATAGTAGTTTGTTTAGCCATTCACCACTGTTACCAGGTAAACCCACATTCATGGTGGCCTCCCAACATAGGTGTGTGTGGGGGGGGGTCCATAGAGGGAACTCTACCAATAGCCCCCTTACACCTGGAGTCAGTCTCCTTCACTAGAGGATTTTAAGCAAAGGTTGGGTGGCCATCTGTCTTTAGTTGAGATTCCTGCATTCCAGGGGGTTGCACTAAGACTAAGTGACCTTCTAGGTCCCTTTCAACTCTATAATTCTGTCATTCTTTGACAAGTATGTAAGATAAAGACTGTTGATGTACCCTCATTGTAAGAACTTTTTAAACTGCATACTTTTTGAAGGTATCTGATCTAACATGAATGTTCAGATGTTTGCAATACTAATAGAAAATAAGCTACCCATGTATATTGCTACATATAATATTCATGGCTTCTCAGTTTTGGAGATTAAGCCCTGCTCCATTAAAGACCAAAGCTATTATTTAGCAGGCATTAGATGGCTGGTCTTTTCTTTTGCTTCAGTATTGCCTTCATTCTTCATAGTATTGTAGCCACACTTTATTTCCCAATCTCCTGTATTCCTTACTGACAGTTTACTGTCTTTCTCAAAGGACAGGTAATCTTGAGAGGGTGCGAGTGGAAAAATTTCACTGGAAAAATGTGGTCAGAGGCATGTTTCAAACCTGTCTTCCTCTTGGCAGAAAATGATGCTTCCACAATCCAAGTAAAATAGAATAAATGCACGTCATAAATCACATATACCAGAATACCAAAGAATGTAAAAACAAAGTTAGTCTTTTCCTATTGAGAGACATCAAGCAGGGGAAAAATGACAAATAAAAGCTCAACAGGAAAAGACACACAGACACACACACACACACACACACACAGAGACAGGGGGAAATGTCCAGAGCTTAGCCACACATCCAGAAATAATCACGATACAGCCCTCCCTGGATTACACGTAAGATCAGAATGCAAAACAGAACTTCAACAGCTAACACTAAAAAATCTCACACCACTTTGTCCCTTCAAGAGTACTTCACTGATGGCCTGCCGTCAATTGTAGTGCAGTTGTACCTCAGGATACATTTCCCAAATATAAAACTGATTTTTCCTCAATCTTATCTAAGCACCCTTATGTACTCTCCAACTCTATCATGACCCTAACATTTTAGTCAGTTATAACTGCTCCTGAAAGCCACACTGAATTCACTGGGTTTTAAGAGTTGTCGATACACATAATTCAATCAGCGAAATTCTGGCGGATACTAAATTATTTTGTACCAGTTGATGGCAAGCCTTTATTACTGAGTTAAATTAATTCTGAGAAAAGCTTTTAAGAATGGACCTGTCGGAAATTCTGGCTTTTCCCACTCACTGCAGCAATAATGTGTGTTTAATGTAAGTGCTGGAATTCTGCCTTATAAAGACTGTTCCCTGTTGAATTCTTATTAGGTAATGCAGCTTTTAGGCAAGATAGACACTTCAAACTCAGAGCAAAACTCAAATTTGAAGGCAATACAAGGAAATCAACATCATGAATTGCAGCTCCTGGATCTGAAGTAGGTGGTGAAAGCTTTTTAACTTTATTAACACACCTAGTTTAGGCCAATGGAATTTTTTTGAGGGAGCAAAACAGAACCATTTGTTTACATGCTTTTGGGAATTCTGACAAACTAGTGAGGAAACTTTGATAGAAACCTAACAATATTGGTCGCAGAGTAAATTGCCAAAGTGATACTCTTGCCCCTCAAAAAGCAAAGGAAGAATTGCACTTTCCCCCTTTGTTGTAATCGTTTATTATGAACCATAGCCCAGAGATAATGCATGTGCAAAGATGTTTGCACCTTGTTTTCTTGCATTTATAAATCTTTTTGTATAGAAATCTAGCACATCCATGAGAAAGAATTCCACCAAGGCCCCTTCTTGATAGTTTAGTTTTTTTGTGTGCAAGTGTTTTCTTTGTTTTGCTTTGTGTTGCTTTAATGTGGTGAAGTATTCAGAAAAGTAACAATAACTTTGCTTACTGGAGACATTAATGCCAAAAGTCTTTTTACGAGGCGTGGGGACGCATTATGAGGCTCAAGGTTTATTTTTTGCAACCTACCCCTTTCAACTTTTCACTGCACACTAAGGTCTCTCTACACAGGACTTCTGGTTTTCTCTGCCAATTTCTTAATTTTTCTGTGACTCTTTTTCTATATATAACTAATTCAAAACTTAACTACATGAGTCATGCAAAATCACATAGGTTCAGAGCTATGAGTAAAACATGGCCTTGAGTCACTTCACCAATTATTGCTGATGTTATGTATGTAGGTACACACTCCCACAGAGAGACTCCCATTTCTGGCTCATGGCTTTGTCACTGTTGTTCATATCAAGACGTCTCGTCTCTTACTTTCAGGATGGTCTAACTAGGCCTGTGTTTCAGATCCTCAGGCTACACTTTGGAGATTTCGTATTCTCAACCAGTTCTGTTTCTCAGTATTATTCTGGCCTTTTATACTCCCGCCCACCTGTTGCATAGCTGGATGTTAGATTCACCTTTTTTCTTTTTAAGTCTTTGGGTTTGCTCAGAAATTGTGTTCATAAGCTAACATATTATACATATTATATTGAGTGGAATCAAATGACTCAAATGTCAGGTTTTTGGTTTTTTTAGTTGCTTCTTATTTGGGAATACCCTTGGGTCCAAGTATTACGCTGATATCTACTGTACACCCTTGAGCAGAAAGTCAGGAATTTCATCTCACATACAGAACTTTACAAAACTTGGAAGTATATGTGTCTGAGCTGGCTCCAGGTCCCAGCTCACAGAGGACCAACGCTAGCCGGTAGTAATGTACAAAGGTCTTTATTGAAGTACAGTTTCCATTTTCAAGCCGGAGCGCCCCAGCTCTACGTCTAGGGTTTAGATCGGCGAAGCTCCATCTGAATCTCCGCCCCCTGTACACCAGTTTAAGATTCTAGCCTTACTCCACCTCTTCCGTCTCTCCTTTCTCCTCTGGGTTCTGCTACCCCCCGGGGTCCCTTCCTTCCTGGATTCTTCTGACGCTGACGTTGACCCCCCTGACTCCTCCCGCTCTTTTCGGCGGGCTTTGGGACCTGGCTCCCTATCCGGGCTGCCAACTGCGCCGCCCTCCTGTACATTTGAACTTGGCGCGCGCGCCCAGCCTTCAACCTTCCTCTCGACCGTTTCCTCGCTCCCCGATGGAGGCGTGGCCAATCCTGACTCATGTCCTCCCGCTGGCAGTGCGCCGCCTGATCCCGATGCCTGGGACTCCTCCCCCCTACTGCACTCTGGTGTGGACGCTGGTCCTGATTTCCGACTGCTGCTCTCTGAGTCCCCTCTGGCCCCTTCTTCCTGGGGTGCCCCCCTAGGCACCCCCCTTGCTCTGACCATGGGCGCCCCTTTCTGTGAATCTTCCGATTCGCTGGAAAGACTCAGAGACCTCGGACCGCTGTCATCGCTAACATTTCCTTCGGACTCCTCCCCCTCGCTCTCTATTTCCTCCCTTTCTTGTGCCTCTGCTCCTGAACCCCTGACAATATGGAACAAATTCAAAATATATCTCAAATGTGATTCTGTGGTGACTATATTTACTTGATTGATCGATGCTGCCACACATGAAAGTTGGCTGCCTTGAGAAAGTTATATTTAGCAGACACAAAATTAGACAATATAAAAAGGCCTGTGTGAGATATAGCTTAGTAATGTTCCAGCCACCTTAAAAGGTAAATGTTGAGTGTGTTTTTTTGACAGACAGAGATAGGGAGGTCTCCAAATTTAACTGGATATAGTTATCGTACTGTGTTGCATGAATATTCACTAATGGTATCTTTAAATGCTAGGATAAATGGTGTTTTAAATGACTTTAAGGATCAAATCCAAAACCAGCGGAAGTGGATAGAAAATGAGTTGAGGAGATCTGAGCAAGAGCAGGCCTCTCTCATAAATCAGTGTCTTTATTCAGTGAAAGAAAGATTGGTAAGTATACTTAGAATTATTACTTCTAATGGATGTTACAGTGAACCTAGGAAGACTTACTTACCTAGACCTTGTGAAAGTACCCGTAATTAAGGATTTTCCAGCAAGGAATACAAACTGAGATCGGCTTAAATACTTTCAGGGCACACATAGGAGGAATAGTGCCCCTTTAAGCAATGGGAACTGGGAGAGCAGGGACAACTCAGGCAAAGAGAAAATTGGGAGAGAGTTCCCTTAGGATAAACTGAGAAGGGAAAATGGGCACAGAGGCAAAGCAAATGCACATGAAAGGAATCTGAGTATAAGGGGGTCAAATATTACTACCAGAGATCTGTTATCCGGCAATCTTTTAGCCCTTGTGCTCAACATAGTGCTGTCAAGTGGTAAAATACTACTTTTATGAAATGGAAAATATAGAAAGCATGCATCATAAAAAATAAAATTACCTTCCACAATGGGTATCATACTTTGCATCATAAGCAAAATCTTAACACAGTGGCTTCAATAAGCCTCCCATGGATGGCAAAGTGCCTACTTTTCAATGAGCGACATTCTAAATTAGTTTAGATTCTTGGCAGTAGAAGAGTTCCTGGCTCCATGCAAGCACTTAAGTTGAGTGTTTAGCTTCAGGAAATCCTTATTCCAGGATTAGGGCTCTCAGTGTTTATCTGAATTAAATGTCTCACACAAAATTCTGGATGCAGCTGGAAAGATTCATTTCATTAAGTCACATCACAGGAGTGAGAGATCCAGCTCTCTTATATACAAGAGTCTGAAATCTAAGTAACTGCTAAGCCTAAATTATTGACATTACATAGCAAGTTTAAAATGTCCCATTTCCTATATTAAAACATCAAGGTCAATGTTGGCAACCTCAAAAATATCAAGTGCTGGATTGCTTTGAATTTTCAAGGAAGAAAGTGTCTCCTTCCTTTAACAGGGCAGGTATTGGAAGGGTCATTCTCTTAATAATCATTAATCGCCATAATAACAAGTACAGAGTGAACATTCCTTTGACCATAGTTAATTTCATTGCTGATGGGAGAGGACAATGGAGATATCTAGAGTACCACAATGAGAGGATGACTGGATCTTTCATTTCAGCTGCCCCAAGTAGATATTCAAAGACTTTCTTGGATTGCTGCAACCACTATTAACAATTCACATTTCTATTTGTTAACTGAGCAAAGGCAACAAGAAATATATAAATGAGCAAGATGCTCGTTAAGTGGTTGAGCGTTGTCTAAGTATGGCTGCTTGCTATTTCAAAATGTGTCCTTAACATGCTCCACGATGCAGTTTTAAATTTTTTTATTTGCATTTATATCTCACCTTTCTTGCAAGAGGCTCAAGGTGGAATACATTGTTTCCATGTTCTTTCTCCCCACAAGTCAATTTTATTCTCACAAGAGCCCTGTGAGGTAGGTTAGGCTGTAGGATAGTGAGCGGTCCAAGGTTGTCCCAGGGAGCATAATGGCAATTAAAAGACCTGTCTCCCCAGTCCTAGAACAGCATTATGTAACTATTACCCCACCCTGTCTCAACTTAGCCCAACACAAGCTCTTGGCCACTGCCTGAAAGTGACACTTCCCCATATAATTGAGGCAGGTGCCTATCTGTTTGTTTTGTTCTAAAGCATATTGGTGGAACAGAAATGGAGGAAAATAAAATGGAAGTTTCCTCTCACCAAAAGGACAAAAGGCACCAAAAAAACCACAGCAATCTAACACAGAGCTGAGCCAGCTGAAAAATTTATTAAAGTAATTTGTGCAGTAAAAAAAAAAATCTACAGACCCTGGTCTACTAGGATTAAAAACTGAAATAAAAATGTGTTGTATCCAACATTAGTACCCACTGGAATTAATGTATATGGCTAACTTACATCCATTCACTTAAATGGATCTACACTAATAATAATTTTATTATTTATACCCTGTCCACCCGGCTGGTTTGCCCCAGCCACTCTGGGCGGCTTACAGCTTATCTAAGTAGGACTAATGTTGAATAGAATTCTATTACCATAATGTTGGATAGAACTCTATTGGCATCCATCTGTCTTGAGACAACAGAGTGCGCCTCTGGATAGTGGGGTGAAGTCAAACTGCTGCATTAGCAGCACTGAAGTGCCCTCGTCGGAGTACTTGCCTGGGCAGTGTGTATGGAGGTCCTGGGCTGCCCAGACAAGAAGACCCTCCTTTCAGTCTCACTGATGTGGCCCAAAGGAAAGCAGAGCGATATATTTGGCACCAGCTTGGCTGCAGGTGTTGCCAGAAGGAGGCGTACAAGGGGCCATCCAACTGCCTTAGGGATTGCATTCACTCCTTACCATTTTCTTCTCCCAAAGATATCCCACAATATCTTCTCCTAGATCAGGCATAGGCAAACTTGGCCCACCAGATGTTTTGGGACTACAACTCCCATGACCCCTAGCTAACAGGACCAATGGTCAGGGATGATGGGA
Source organism: Podarcis tiliguerta (assembly GCF_965153285.1). Lineage (NCBI taxonomy): Eukaryota > Metazoa > Chordata > Lepidosauria > Squamata > Lacertidae > Podarcis > Podarcis tiliguerta. The sequence goes on along the minus strand of NC_139544.1, from coordinate 27,651,223 downwards.
ATTGTAGTCCCAAAAACATCTGGAGGACCAGAGTTTGTCTATGCCTGTCCTAGATGGGGTACCTTCCCAGGTTGATGAATCCCATCTGCCCCTTACTTTCTTCTACAGCACATGCAAAAACTGCCTCCTTGACTGTTGGACTCAAAATTGGTCTCATCTCCTCAATCCCACCAGAGCCTGCCTTGCATGTAGGGGAAGCCCCTAACTCACCAAGGGTTTGAGAGCTATCGGCTACCCTCACCTGGTTTAGCCAACCAGTCAAAGCCATTCCTGGGATGTGGCTGCTGTCTCATGCTGACAGCTTCTAGGAGCCACAGGTGAGAGTCAAGTGCAGGGTGGAAACTGAGTGGACAAGCTACACTAGAAGGAGCACAGTGTCCCCCTCATCAGAGGTACTATTCCCTCCCCTAACACCCCAAACATAATCCTGTAAAATTTAAAATATTTATAAATAGTCTTTATGGGAAAGAATAGGTAACTCAGATGCAGTTTTGTGGGAGGCAGTAAAAACGGTTCCAAATTCTGTAATTATATTGATTTATCATAAATCTTTATTTTAAAAGGACACAGTGGAAAAGAAAACGGATGATAGTTATTATTTCCTCTGCAAAAGAATAGAAAGCACTGATAAAACAGAGCAATTTAACGCAGAGCTGAACCAAGTGAAAAATGACCAAAATAAGCTTCATGCAAGGATTGCTAGATTTGAGAAACTGATGTGGCATGAGCTGGAGGAAATCCAAAGTGAATATAGATCAGGTAAGATTTTTGGTGGGTTTCTTTAAGGAAATGCATAGAGAAACCTATTAAGTCCTCGCCTTACCCTCTAATCAGGTGTACTTACCAAACTACACCAGAAATTTCATAATTCTGTGCGCTGTTCATAACGCCCTCATAGCTCGGTGAAGGATGTTTCTGTCGGTAATGTCAAAATCAAGCCATTGCATATTGTTCTGACAATAACTGAAATCCACAATAATGAAACACAAATCTGCTAACTATTTCTGGTCCTTTCCCCCCAAGTCACACTTACTAATCAGGGGGTACCCATTGGCTATAAGGTGTGTTTTAGACGTCACACTTACTATGAGACAAAGCAAGTAGCAAGTTACCTTATCTGTGGGTGGATCATTATTTCCAGTAACAATCTCATGATGGCTGTGAGCACATTGGCCATTGGGCAGTTGTAGTTGTAGCAGCAGCAGCAGCAGCAGCAGCAGCAGCAGCAGCAGCAGCAGCCGCCGCCTTGATTGCCCACAAAAATGCATCCCTGTGAATAACCAGGAAGGGTTACAAAAATTCTCCTGTAATTATGAGCCTGCTCGTTTGGGGAACAACTTCAAGAACCAATTCTTATCAGATGAACTCACCTCTGGTTAATGAAGGAAAACCAACAAACCCACAACAAATTCCTTGGGTTCCATCCTAGTAAGATGCCATGTTTGCATACTCAGGCGCATGATGCCTGTGACCCAGTGAGGGGCCAACCATAAATAAGACCCAGGGCATTGGTACTGGGTTGAACTAGGCCACAACTTTATTGATTACAGATGTAAGTAGGTTTTGGCCAAGGCATTGGGTATGTATCCAGAATCAAGCAGCCCAACTGCTGGTTGGTAAGTAGGGTGGGACTCAAATCTGACTTGGGGCCATCCCTGACACGCATCAGGTGATACAACCCTGCCAGGGCGGCCATGGGGAAGGGTGCAGTGGCTCCCTTATGTTTCCATGAGTGAGCATTCTGACTAGGCTCCACACCAGGGCAAGCAGCTGCCTGTGCTCAAGCATGAGAATGGTTAAAGCTCTCCTATTCAATGAACAGCTCCTGACACCCCACAAAATAGCCTTCTCTCAAAGTTTGGGGTTTTCCAGAGTGTGGTATCACATAACACAGGGGCAGCTGGCATGCTGCCTTCCAGATGCTTCGGACTCCACCCCCCCCCAAATGATTCCTGGCTATTGGCTATGCTGGCCTGAGCTAATGGGAGTTCAAAGAATTGTAGAGTTGGGAGGGAGGGTCATCTAGTCTAACCCCCTGAAATGCAGGAATCTCAACTGAAGCATCCATGACAGATGACCATCCAACTGCTGCTTTTAAAACTCCAATGAAGGAGAGTCCACAACCTCCCAAGGGAATCTGAAACATCTGAGGTGGGGAACCATATTGGCTACTCCTTCCCCTAAATTTGCAATTTTGCTCCTAGCACCTAAGAAAAATTAAGTAGGGTGATATCCCCCAGCAAAGAGTTTGAAAGTAATTATTACTGCACTTTCATGGGAAGAGAAGAAACTGATTTAATTCAGCAAACTTTAGCATAGGTAGTATGTGGGTAAAGGGTTGTTCAGTAGCTTTTATAAAAAAAAATTATTAAAGTGAGTTTTTTTCACCCTAACCATGCCTGCTTTTTACCAGGATTTCAGTCAATCCGTGACTCGCTTAATGCACTTAAACAAATACAGACAGCAAAGCTTAAACTCGAAGAAGAAAAGTTCAAGCAAGACATGAAAAAGATACGGCGGAAGATAACTGAAATTCAAGAAGACTGATCCCACTTCTTAAAACATTTGCATTTAGTCCATCTTGGGAAAGTGTGTAAGAGATTGCAAAAAATAAGCTCAAGAATTCTACTATATCAAGCTTGTTTTCTTATGTCTCCCCAGGAGATTAGTATTGTATATTACTGTTGCAATGTCTATAATAGATTTAAGTCAAGTCAATCTGAATCATATTCCTACATCAGAATTTATATTTTGGAAAAAAATAAAATATAAGGGCTGTCAGTAATTGTTGTATAAGCAATTGCTTGGTCTACTTTGGTAATTATTAACCAGTAATTGTTACATTCTGAAATTCTCAAAGCCATAAAAGCCTGTTTTCTAGCCTCAGACAGAAATTACAAACAGGCCTACTAAATCTTTGCAGTGTATTTTTTAAAATCAGGTACAGGTGCTATTCATATAAACAGACACCTACATATAATTTGCCCCTCAAACCCACCTAATTTTATGAAGATGCCATAGGTTCGTGCCTTCAGTAACCAGTCTTGAAAATTCAAATGATCTTATCTACATAGTGTTTTGCCTACAGATTTGTTTTTTTCTTGCTTTTTCTATTTTGGCACAAAGAATTAGGATAGGAAAAAGGCAGAAAGTGATATCTAAGTGATATCCAGGTAGCCTGTGACTATGGATGACTTCTTGTATGACTCATTCTTGCCCTCCCCTCACACCCCTAAAATCTACTTTGGAGGGTTGGGGGACCTGTGGAGTAGATGGGGGGTGCAGGTTGGGAGGAGAGAAAGGAAAAGTTCTCTTGTATCCATTGGAATAACGCTGGACCTCTCTCAAAGATAGCATGGCATAAAGGATGAAAAGCATTCTGAAAGGTTGCAAAACTGGAATGAAGAAGGCTGTGCAACTCATTACTGTTCCATGACCAACTTTCTGTACTTTCTCTCACATTAAGAGATTGCAAATACAATTCATCACCATTTTCTTAACCTTGAAAGATTGCTGTTCAGTAATTTTGCAATGGGTAACAACCTGGAAATGCACCAATTTTGTTTCCAAAAAAAGTAAACTGCTTATTTCCTGGCCATTCAAAAGGCTTGGGAAATGAATGTCCCTTTCCCCACTAGTTTCCCAAGAACTATGCTGGCCCTTATCTTCAAGCAGGACAGCAGTGGTAGCCAAGAGTGTCAAGGTGTCCCCTTGTCCTCATGTGCTCCGCAGTGCCTGAGGACTGACAGATTGGTGGCTCCTGGGAGGACTAAATTCCAAGCACCACTGCTCTTTCAGAGCCTGATACCCTCTGCAGTATCTGAGCTACAATTGTGCTTCAAGGAAAATATAGTGCCAAGCAGCAGGTACAAAACATGACTGCACTGTGGATAGCTCTTCCGTATCAGCCACTGTCTTCATTTAAAGCCGTAAGGGAATTAGATTCTTTCTTCAGTCTCGCAATGTGCAGTTTAGGAATTATAATTACTTCTCTTACTGACATTTCAGAAAGCTAGTCTTCTTGCACTGGAGGGAAAATGGGGCACTTACTCAGGGAGTTACTTCTGAAATAGTGGCATTTTACCTTCCCATCTATGAGTGATAGAAATGAATAGAGGCAGGGGCAGGGGGAGGAAACTTTGACTACCTTTAACCTTGCTATCTTCAACAATGTTGGCAACTGTTTAAGGGGAGATGTTAGCAACATACCTTACAGTCCGAAGATAAAAGCCACTTTCTCTGTTCTCTTGCTACTTGCTCTTTAATTTTTACAGGATGCAGAATGGTAGGCTCCAGGCATAACAACACTCTGTATGTCTTTCTAATACTTAAATGGCTTTCACAACTGGCATTTATAAAACCTGGCAATGTAGATAATGAGTTTCTGAAATTAAAAAAAAAAAAAATACAGCTCTCCCAAGGCATTAAACACTCAGGCACTGAGAAATCCCAAGTGTTTAGATTTACTGCAATTATCATCACATCGTAATGGCGTATAAACCAACACATAGAAAGATTTCAGTAAAATAATAAGCAAAAACATTGATATTAATTATAAAAGCCCACAATCAGTACAGGCCTAAACCATGTAGAATCTGATGCATCTGAGTCAAGAATGAAATTCTCCAGAATATTTGAAACAAAGGCTTAATTCTAATATATATATATATATATATATATGTATTTAAAAACCACACACACACACACACACCCCACAACACAATCTCTGAGATTGCAACATGAAGTGGTAGACTGGCATGGAGGGAGAAATTTCTTAAGCTTTCCCCTGTGCACCATCATTCTGCTGGAAATACATACAAACAGCTTCCAGCTGCTGTCTAGTCTTGCTTGAATAAAGTGCAGGTACCTGCATTTTTTTCTCTACAGAGGATGGAAGCAGCTGTAGGAAGAATTTCAGTAGAGAAATAAGATGCTGAGACGCCCCTCTCCCCAGCCCCATGTCAGTCTACTTCCAATTATAGCCTCAAGACACTGACTTCGTGCTTTAAAGAAACCTGACATTTGTAAAACAAAAAAACAACAGCCATCTGAAAATAGAATCACAGAATGAACATAACATCTTTTTTCATTCTCAACCCCCCCCCCCAACAAATTCAGCCTTAGGTGAAGGTTTCCACTCGCTTTGGGGTACATTCCTAGGCAACCAGACTCGGAACAGACTTGTCCCTGGTGCCCCAGAATTGTCTACTAGTTTCACACCATTCATAAAAACATTTTATACAATTAACAATTTCTTACAAAAAAGATTATTATGCAGGAAGTTAAGGAACAAAATTGAAGTTTTCCCTTGTGGCAATTGATTTCTGTCCCTAGCAACATATTCTAGGACATGGATATTTGCAGATTGTTCCAGTACCCGATCACATTCTGAAAGATATCCTTGTTGTTGTTCAGTGCCAACAGCAGAGTAAATGCATTATTTTAAATTTCATGTGAAAATTGCTAACAATGGAACAAAGTTATGTCTTATTGCAATCATCAAATGGCCCTGAACTGTAGAAGCAGCATTGCAAATTCCAAAACAAACATTTTGCATGTGTTTCAACACATGTACACATTTAATCATCAACACCACCAAACTAATATTATTTCCTATGCCTGAGAAGGTGCGCTAAGGGTCACTTCTAAATAGTAAAAAAGAGATACTGATACATATGCAAATTGGCAAAAGCTTTGGTGTAATATAGTATAGGGTTTGGTAATTTCTCAGCTCGTATTTGCTTAATTCATGGAAATATTTATCAGGCTCTTCATCAGACAGAAACAATGTTTTACTCTGTGCTTCCCGAGTCCATAGGCATCTGCTGGAATCTTTCATGCAGGTAGATTCAGTTGAGCACAAAACAAACTTCCACTGATTTTCAACTGGTTTAATGACAGACTCCTTTTAAAATATGTTGATCCTAATTGTTTAACAAAATGGAACCTTGACTTTTAAAGAACAATTGCTAAGTGGATGTTATTGCCATGGGCTTCCATCTGTCAATCTCCCAGTGAAAGTGACACTAGGATGCCGCTGCCGCTGAGAGTTTCTTGTCTAGCTCCAAAGCTCGAACATCTCCATTAGCTTTGGCATTTGCTACAAGAGCCTGCGGGAGAAATGGAGGAAATAATAATGTTGATGCTGAAATATATCTTGGTTGGGGAGGAATTAAAGTTAAAGTTATTGTAGCCAATGCTAGTCCAACTCAGAGTAGGTGTATTAAAATTAAGGAACCTAACTTAGTTATGTTAATTAATTTCAATGACCAAGAAGTACTAGCGTTCCATAGAGGATGTCATGGGCCAGGAGTCAGCTTTGCCTGCTGAACAGCAGCCCGAAGGGGGAGACGGCAGTGACTCCACCTGCAGCTGCTCAGCCTTCAGGAACACAGAGGAAAAGGTGCTGATGAGAACCAGCTGGCTTCAGCCTTCATAAGCAGAACTTCCACCAGCGGTTAGATGCTGGAAACAGCACTTGTAGTTCCTGGCCCTACCTTGCTGCTTCCTGCTCGTCTTGACCCTTGATCATCAGATTCCTTGACCCCTGGACCGTCTAAGCACGTGGATTGCTGTTTCCCTGACCCTAGGACTGGACCTGACTTTGGATGCTGACTCTGTCTCTAGGCAAGTACTCCTCAGAGACTCTTCTAGTGGGCTGGTCTCCCACTCCACATTGTTGCTCAGCAACAAGACTACAACATAGGTTATAAGCAAAGGATGTCATGTGGCTGATCCCAGGCTACAAAGGCCTAATATGTATATTCTACCTCTGAGCTATGTTCCTATAGTACCGTATTTTTCGCTCCATAGGGCGCACCGGTCCATAGGACGCACCAAGTTTTTTTGGGGGGAAATAAAGAAAAAAAAATTATTTCCCCCCCAGGTGCTTGTGGGGCCAGCAGCGGGGAGAAGCGCTCTTCTCCCCACCGCCTGCCTTCAGACCAGGTCCGGGGACAGCGGGAAGACGCGCTGCGCCTCCCAGCTGTCCCCGGAGCTTGCGGGGCAGGCAGCGGGGAGAAGCGCTCTTCTCCCCACCGCCTGCCTTCAGACCAGGTCCCGGAACAGCGGGAAGACGCGCTGCGCCTCCCAGCTGTCCCCGGAGCTTGTGGGGCAGGCAGCGGGGAGAAGCGCTCTTCTCCCCACCGCCTGCCTTCAGGTCAGGTACAGGGACAGCGGGAAGACGCGCTGCGCCTCCCCACTGTCCCCGGAGCTTGCGGGGCAGGCAGCGGGGAGAAGCGCTCTTCTCCCCACCGCCTGCCTTCAGACCAGGTCCGGGGACAGCAGGAAGACGCGCTGCGCCTCCCAGCTGTCCCCGGAGCTTGCGGGGCAGGCAGCGGGGAGAAGCGCTCTTCTCCCCACCGCCTGCCTTCAGACCAGGTCTGGGGACAGCGGGAAGACGCGCTGCGCCTCCCCGCTGTCCCCGGAGCTTGCGGGGCAGGCAGCGGGGAGAAGCACGCGTCTCCCCGCCGTCAGCCTCCAAACCACATCGGGAGACAGCGGGATGGCGGCGTTCCGCCTCCCCGCTGTCCCCCGACCTTGTGGGGCTGGCGATGGGGTTCTCCTGAAGTCTGGAGAGCGAGAGGGGTCGGTGCGCACCAACCCCTCTCACTCTCCAGGCTTCAGCGAAAGCCTGCATTCGCTCCATAGGACGCACACACATTTCCCCTTCATTTTTGGAGGGGGAAAAGTGCGTCCTATGGAGTGAAAAATACGGTAATTTTTCTACTGACCAGAGGTAGATGAACACACTCCCTCTGATAAAGCATCAGTACACCTGACATTTTGTTCCTGACAAAAGCGTACTTGGGATGCAGCAAGGCAGGCAGCCCACGAGCCCTCCTGCTCTCTAGTACTTAGGAGAACCATGTGGCCCTATCTAATTCCTAAGATAAAAAGCATTCAAAAGGTAAGCGCTACTCACATCTATTAATTCATAATCATCTTTGGCATACAAGTGCCTTAAGAGATACCACCGGGCAACTGATGCGACAGTTTCTGGATACCCTGGTTGATACACCACTCTTTCTAGCATGCGGCGAGTTTCCCTACAAAGGAAACAGAAAACGTTGCAAAATGCAATGAGAAAACTAGAAAACAAGAGTGAGTCTATAGCATTGTAAGGGCTCAGGTTTCAACTTTGCTTTCAAAAAGCAAAATTTGTATCTGTACAGCAAGTTCTTACATAAATCTGGGGCACTTGCAACAAAAGAACAGGGAACAAACCTGCTGCTGGAGCAAAAAGAAAATAGTGGACCACTCCATTAGAACAACCTGTTACATGTCACTAATCTCCTACTGCATGGACTCAATGGAACATATCACTATGTCAGGCTGCTTTGTTGTGATTCAACAAATAATTTACACGCAAGAACTGGAGAACTGGATCCTGTTGATGGGCTGGAACCTTAAGACGACTTCATTAGGGACAAGCCTATTAGCACAAGGACTTCTACCTGCACAATGGGACTTCCTCTCCTCTCCCTGTGTCCTCCAATCTGCTCCCGGGGGCTGCAGAAACCTCCAGAACAGATTTGGGGGAGATATGTAGGAAGAGAACATCCCATGGTGCAGTTGGAAGTCCTTGTGCAAGAAAATTACTTTATTGGATACAAACCTTCATTTCACAACCCTCTGAGAGTGAAATTTGACGGCAGGCGGGCAGAGGAGCCCAGCTGACCAGTGGCTACAGTGAGCCCCTTTGAAGTCTGCTTAGTGGTATGGTTTGAATTCAAACCACACCTGCAAAGGGACACAGTGCAATTGTCACTGATCCCCACTTACAAGGGAGCAATCAGGAACTTTAAGGTCCTGATTGTTCCTTTGTAAGCAGCCTCATGAGACAAACTGGGATACATGTCAGTCCTAATCAGACCCATGGGCTATAGCTTTGCCACCCCTAGAATAGGTCCATGTGGGGGGGGGGGGCGCAGCCAGGTACACTTGCCTCTGGCCTCAGAGGGTTAAACCAGCCAGGAGGCCCTGCCAGGGGCTTGCCAGACTTACGCTGTCATGCCAAGAACAAGACTGTAGCCCTGGGCTTCAGATAAGCTCTGCAAGGACCTTCCTGGAATAAAATAACTGAATGTGCATCTAGAAATGTTGTTTGCTCTTGAGGAAGCAAGTGAGTGGAAACTTCACAAAAATCTACAATTGCAAGCATCATTTTCATATTATGAATAGAGAGCTTCTCTGGATCTTTACCATCATGGGTGTTTTTTTAAATCTTCCATCCGCCTATTTTGTATCTTATTGCAGTGGAAAACCTGTGGTTTCCCCCTACACTTTAGCCCCCTTATAAAGAGCAGGATTTTAATAAGGTTTTGCTTTATAATATTTACCATGTGGACATTTTCTGAATTAGAACATATGGGCATGTTACATTAGGTATATTTTAATTATATCCAAAATGCTGACAAAAAGCATAGACAGTTAACACATAACATACAGATCAATGCACACCTTGACCCCATTTTGCGGTTGTACTGCAGAAGCGCCTGCAACAGAACACCCAACGGACAGAAGGAAAGCTTCAAAGCTTCTGTTGTGGCTTCCTGAACCAGGGATGGCCAGTGATCATTTGAAATATTACCCTTTAAACAAAAACAAATTTAAAAACAATGTTTTATATCATTGTGTCATAATGGTCAGTGGTTTTAATTGCAATGTTGCATGACAGATTGCTTACCCGTGTACCACACAGATAATTATGACCTGCAGCTTTGAATTATAATGTAATAAAACGGCTTCCAGAACTGCTGATGTAACAGAACAACCAGGACTACCAATCTATCTTCCTAGAGGTGGTTTTTAAAAAAAAATGTATTTTCAGCTTTCAATTGATAGTTTCAAACACTATCCTGGACAAGTGGAAGTGTGACGTAATGCATAAATATCATTTTGAAAGTTTCACCTACATCTTAATCATGATGATTATGATCTCTTATCATTCTCATTGCAGAAAAATCCCTGGATAGTGATAGATTAACTCCTAGAAAACTCACTTGCCAGCTTCAATTAAATTAATGCAACATGTTGGATGAAGTACTTTTGAATCCACAAACAGAATCAAAATGTATGGGCAAAATGGTTCATCCATACAAATTGCATAAGGGTATTTCTGCTGATCAACCTTCAGAGAAAATGTATTACGAAAATAGCAACACTTCCCCCAGCTGCTTGATTTCACTTATAATTATGAAAGAAAGGGTAAAAGCAGTATTTCATACTGTCAGATGCAACAGTAATCTATGCAGACGAGATGAAGCCTTTTCCAAATAGTGCTTAAGCCAGAGTTACTGTTCTAGCTGTCACCAAAGTGTTGGACAAGCACATTTTGAACTTTTATTATTCCAGCTATCCAAATGTTAGGAATCCATATATAGTCCCGAAATAGCCTGTAATCTATTTTGCTGGAAGCTAGAGCACTATCTTACGCACAATTGTGAGATGAGAAGCACCATATTACGTTTTAAATTCAGTTCACATGCAATCAGTTCATTTTATCATATTGTTATTACTACTACTTTTATTTTTTTAAATGATCAAAGCAGCTTACGAGGATAAAATACAAACAGATAAAATCAATTTAAACCCAGAAGATTTAAAGCAATGTGCAATATAAAATTCCTGAGCAACACAATAAGGACAAAGATGAGCACTACAGCAGAGACTAACTTAACTACTAGGTAAATAAAAATGCCTTAAGCCTGCCACCTAAAATTGGACTATGATAGTTCCCTAGAAAAACATTCCAGAAACCAGGGAGGAGGGGACACTGAAAAAGGCAATTATTGTGTAGCCATCCTTTGCACCTTTCTCAGGTGAGGCACATGGATTTGGGCCTCTGATGAAGATAGGAAGGTCCAGGCTGGTTCATAGGGGGAGAAGAGGCCCTTGAGGTATTGAGGTCCTCAGTTGCTTCATGCAAAACCAGCACTTTGAAATGACCCTGTAAACTAATTGGTAGCCAATTAGGCCACAATTGGTGTGATATGTTCAGACCTTCTGGTCCTGGTGAATAAGCTGGCTGCTGAATTCTGCGCTTGTTTCTGTAGTTTCCAAACTGGTTTCAAAGGCAGCCCCACATATACAACATATTTATGAACTTGGCTCTCTTACCATGCAGATTTCCAGGGCAAGCTTAGCAAGCCTTAGTAGACTAGAGAGCTTTCCACTCCAGTGGCCCTGCTGAGATGCCAGTTGCAGACTTTTTCGGTAACACATCTCTGCTGCAACCATCATTCCCTGTGACTGGTACACTTGAGCCAACCACTGAAAGCAGAAGAACAAAGTTCAAACTTCATATTTTTCTACTACTACTGCCTATCAAATTCCTTGTCTTACCATTCTATTAAATATTCTTTTAAAAACAAAACTCTCAAATGGTGAAGATTACTTTTGAGTAAAAATACAAGCATCTGCAGAAGAGAGATACCATTTCTTCAAACTATAATCTGCAATTCTATACACAGTTTTCCTGACTGACTTATTAGATTTGGGTAAAATGGATCTGAGAGCTGGAAAAGGTAAATGAATTTGCACATAGTTTGAATTTGCAACCTAATTTGGGACTGAAAGGGGGGGGGGGGACTAAAGATGACAGACAGCTTCTCCCTTTAAGTGCCATAGATCATAGCATAAAACAGGATTATTAACCTGCTGCATATGAGACATACCCACCAGACAAGAGGGTTTCTGCGAGTATAATAAGTTCTGACTTAGCATGTGTAACATCTGCTAGCCACAAGGAGCCTGTGCTGGTCCTGGTACTAGCCAAAACGGATTAGCAAAATCAGGTAGCTGCTACCAGGCAAGCAGATGACTCCCACACAATTGACTCTGGTGCTCTCTATTGTTTTTTTTTGTGGGCACTCACACAGCCATCGTTAAACTGGGATATACTGGCACTCCAGCTATCCTAACTCATCACACACATTTGGGAAACGGCTCGAGAGGAGCTGATCATGGTGCTGAACAGCTAAATCCTCCCCCTGAAAAGTTTTCGCCCGTCTGCTCAGCACATCCAACTCACAGTCTGATGACAGAACCATAGAATTTAACTCTTGCCACAATAAGGTTTCACCAAATCCATCTGCATTTTCATTTTTCATTATATCATAATCTACATTTCCCACACAACACTTAGGTCTAAGTCACTATAATTGCATTTTTGCCTCTGCTCCATTCATTCAGACATGTAAGTAATTATTTAGGGCTGGTGTGTGCAATCGTTGGTCTTCCAGTCGTTGCAAACTGCAGCTTCTACCAGCCAGGGATGCCAGAGTTCAGCAGCATTTGGAGGGCCAAAGGTTCCTCATGCCTGATTTAAGGGCTGGTCACTCACCAACTGCTCTACCTGGCTGAGTTCCTTTAATCTCTTCACAATTCCCCTTGTTCTCCTACACTTTACATACCCCTGCTGAGCATCTGACTGAGCTTTGCCTGTTCAAGGGGTTGGAGCAGTCCACACTGCAATGACGTGTTGCAAGTTCTACTTGTTCAGTATTAATGTGGTTCAGGCACAGAGTACTGAAATTCCTATAATTTTTTCCAGTCTAATCAATAATAGTCCAACTGTTAGAATGACTTTTTTAAAAAAAGAACGATGCTGGCGGGGAACTGTAGAAGTTGAAACTTATTTTATGTGAGCAAACAGAGAGAACCAAGAAAGAGAGAGTGCACAGTTATGTTGGGTGCACTAGATGTGCCTATATTGATAAAATCAAAATTGTTAAGCAAAGTTCTGTTATGTAACATGACTGCCAAACAAGATTAAGCTGGGCTAATGGCAGTTGCCCCTATGTAGCTCTTTCCCAAGCAAGCTATTCTCCTTTTATGACTCGGTGATTGGCCCACATTAGTAGTGGTAATAGTGGAGGAATTTCAAAGGAGGAAAGGGGAAGTACGTGAATGGGGGGGGGGGCGGATTCCTGGGAGAACAGAAAAATTCTTAGTCATAAATGACTTCCCTGTGCAGATCTGTAATCTAAAGCTTTTGTTGCCAAGAAAGAGTGAAACAACAGCTCAGTGCTTAACTACCTTTTGTTCTTTTAGTTCTTGGCTCTGACATTAAAACATCTTTGCTTGCAACAATAAAATGCAAAAAGCCATCTACTCTGGGCAATGTATCAAGTGCATTTATCTGCACAAAAATGGCATCAAAGAGAAAATCTCAAGGCTTTAATTCTAAACGACCAGCTGAAGAAGCTTCCAAGGACCAATGTGCTGATACAAAATTAATTTGCAGTATCTGTTCTTCTACAGGCTGTCATGTCAACCTTCTATTGATTTAAGTAGTGTGATGTCAAAGGTGCCACGACGGCTAAACAGCTCAGTTGTAAGGCTTGCTTCAGTTGCAAAAAAACCATGTCACAATCGGATGCACCTTTGTCTCTCTCATGATTGGACTTAAACAATCCCCTTTGCAATCTGACTTGAGCTAGCCCCACTGGTGACCACTGCCAGTACACAATATCTGTCTACTACAGGCTTGCCCCCCCCCCCACTATTTTTAAAGGCTTTCATTTAACAAATGGTAGCTCCAGATGCTTCTTCCAATGGATGTCATAGTCAAGAGTGAAGAAAAGGTGAAAGACAAAATAAGTAAAACAAGAAATGATCTTTTTTTTTAAGACCAGGAGCTATGGTAAGAAAAGGACAAAATGCTGAGTTAAAGCTAAGTGCTGAGTAGTATATAGAATGAAGAAAGAAACAAGAATTGGTGGTAGGAATTGCTGCTGTGAAAAGCCTTGAAGCAGAGGTGAGGCAGGGACAGAACTGGGGGAAAGACAATCAAATCTGTGTCATGTGACCCTAGCTGGCCTCTTCTGGATGACTCCAGCATGGCAGCCAATAAGCATCACTGGTTATCCAGCACTACAAAAGGGGAAACTTTTTGGAATCATGGATCAGAGAACTCAACATTTCAATATACTGGAATATAAACAGGGATCAGAAGCACTAAGAAGCCAGGAGGAAAACCAGAGGAGCATTCACACATGTGTTTGCCTGTGTGAACAACTCTCCTCATTCAGAAACGCCCAAGCTATTATAAGCCAATACCAATGCCCTCCCCCTCCCCGTTTTATTTCTGCTGATAATAGTGCAGCTTCAGTATTGTACCAATTTTCCTTCTCACATCGCTTCCCAGCTTGCTAAGTTAAGAGCTGGGAGAGGCGAGAGGAAACAGCAGCTCAAAGAGTCTAAGTTCCTGAATCTCTGCAATGAGAGCTTTTCTGAGTATGCTCAGAACATGCATTAATTATGTGAACTCAGGGAACTTGTTTTAAAAATGTTTCTTCTATAAAACGAAGCAAGAGGAATACAAAACTACACCTCATTATTCCCATTAACTGCATGGAAAGAGCCCTCGCCCATCTTTTCTCAAGCTCATTGAGTCTGCCTTCCTCCTGGCTTCACCTCACAATCTGGTAAGCACAGGAAAGTGTAGAGAAGGGCACATGAGAGGCTGCTGATGGTGGCGGAACAGCTCCCATGGGCTGAGACTTTCCAAGTTTTGTGTGATTCAAAAAAAGCTCGAGCTGATTTTGTCTGCTTTCCAGACAGATTTCAATGGAAGTTACTTCTAGGTTGTGTTTAGGCGCAGCTCTCAAGCGCAGCGTTTCTCAACTTTCGTACTACCAGCTGCTGTTATACCACATTGTGATCATACGATAAAGAGACCCAAAACCGCAGGGCAAAAAAGCACACCCAAACTTACATGCCAAGCTGTAACTGAAGTAGAGTTGGACATCACTGCCTTCCGGAGCTCTTCCAAGATTGCATCAGGAAGCTCTTTGTGAGACTGCCAAAGTGGTTTGCACTGAACTTGCCTTAAAAGCAAGTATAAAGTTGGCTGCTCAGGGAAAATTTTCAATCCCTAGAGACAAACAACATTTTGAGTTGAACACAGAACATCATTTGAAGCAGTTTCAAAGAAAAGTAGTGCCTTCATGTGAACAGTGTAACTTGGAGTGACTCAGAGGAACTACGGCATGCTCATCTGTCAATCCGTAAGCAAAAGGGGTGGGGGGAATAGTGTTGCTTCTCTAACAACAGGAAAAAAGCAAGAGGAGAAGGCTCAAAAGATACAGTTCTTTTTCAACAAGCTAGTCAATACTTTCCCCACTGAAACCAAAATCACCATGACATTTAATAATTCCCAGTACTTTTTGGCAAAAGAACTGTGCTGCCAAACAAACCCAGACACAAACATTACACAGATGAGATGTGACTCCAAACATATTCTCCCAGAAGCAATAACATTTGTGTCTGGCCAGCTCCTGGAATAAATCCCCCTAAAGAAGACAACTGAAATGTGTCAGAAATCACTCACTAAATCAGAGCTTTCCAAACTTTTCAAGTTGGTGACACACTTTTTGGACACACATCATTTCGTGACACAGTAATTCAGTTTTACTAGCAAACCAGAGGTAAAAATACCCACTTTGCAGCCCCAGGAAGAGTGCGAGGAGTGCTTGTGCGACACACCTACACACTACAACCAATACACTAACATGTCGCAACACACAGTTTGGAAAGCTCATTGCACCTTTGTGACCTTGTCTCTTAATTTTTTTCTCAGCTATTACGCAATATTGGCTAGGGACAAGAGTCAGCACATCATTTATTTCTTTTACTGTGGTAGAGATGGAAAACTGGCAAAGGCTTGCCCATTTGAAGCTAATACGTTTATTAGCAATTCTGAAGTGAAACTTGTCTGTTTAAGGAAAACTAAAATCACTCTCACACCTGTAATAACTACAGCCATGCATCCAGCTGTTCTTTTGATACAGTTTTACTCTCATGCATTCTTAAATCTGTCTGTGCTTGGCTACTCAGAGTT
This sequence comes from Podarcis tiliguerta, assembly GCF_965153285.1. Taxonomy (NCBI): domain Eukaryota; kingdom Metazoa; phylum Chordata; class Lepidosauria; order Squamata; family Lacertidae; genus Podarcis; species Podarcis tiliguerta. The sequence continues at coordinate 27,635,376 of NC_139544.1, read as the reverse complement.
AAATGCATGACCTTTCAAACACCCTTTCACACACATGAATTTGAAGAGGATCCCTAACTTGAGAGAAAGAGAGAGAAGACCTGAACTACAGGACAAACCTGTATCAATACAGGACATAGCATTTAACATTGAAATACGGGACAGTCCTGTATTATACAGGACAAGTGGCAACCCTAACTGCTGATAACTGAGTTATTACTAATACATACCTTTGTACAGAGCGCTTCAGCTTCCGAAGTTCTACCTGTCTCATTTAAGCTAGTAACAGCTTGGAAAAGAGACCATTCTTCAAGAGCTTGGGCATAAGAAGTTGGAAGATCCTTATCTTTGACTAGAAAACATGTAAAGGTCATTATTTGTCAAAGCCCAATCTGCACCTACATAAAGTGGTATTCATTATTACATTTTTTATAAATCAACAACATTGATAACAGTGGTACTCTCATTCACTAATCATTTCAAATGAGAAGAAAAATTTCTAAAGGTTTCCTCTCATAAGTAACTATTTGTAACAATGCAAGGTCTTACTTTTAGCTGAGATTGTAGCTACAATTGTTTTTTCCAAATCTGTCCTCTTGGGTTGTGTATTATGCAGGCAAACAATCGTGTTTTCAGCATGACAAGCAGCCAGGAGCACAGCCCAAGAAGCAGGGTTATCTGAAATAAATATGAGAGAACTGTCATTTTCAAGGTACACTAAGCAGTTATACAAGAGAGTGTACTTAGTGATGCAAAACCAAAGAAAATGAATAAATCCCCAGAAGTTTGCATGCCCAAGATACTAAAAAACTGACATTCAGTTTTAATTCTATAAATGTTTAATTCTTTAATTATTTCTATGGTTTTAAATAATTCTGTTTTTTATCTGTAAGCTGCCTTGGAAAAAAGTGGAGTAGTAATAGTAGTAGTAATCATCATCATCATCCAGTTAACTGCTCATTTTGCAAACAGATAAAATTGGTGAGTTCATTATGAAAATGTTGCCTTTGCTCATTAAGAGTGGTGGGCTATCTGTAACCTCACTTTCTATGAATCAGCGTTTAGAGCCAAGATTTTTTAGTGTCCCAGAAAAACTAACTTATTACGTTACTCAGCTACAGCCCTGAATCTGATTTAAAATTAAGGATTTAGAAGTAAAAGTTACCTGGAGAAAGATGGACTGCCTTTTGGATATTCTTCAATGGATTGTTCTTTTTACTTTCAGCTGTGTGGCATCCTAACGCCAACTGATTAACTGCAGTGTTCAGCAAGGCTCTCTAAATAAGGGTGCATGCACAGCAAAAAAGAGAACTTTAAATTTATTCCTTGTCTAATGAAAAGCATCAGTCTAAATTCTCGATGTAGAAAAATATTTTGATAAGGGAAGATATTAACCTTTCCGTGGTTTAAATCGTGAATATGAGCAATGGTTCCTGCAGCAGCCCCACCCTGCAAGATAAAATATTGATCTGATTATGGTATGACAGAGTATTACAAGTCTGAGGCATCAATTAAGTCAGATAATTCTTCTGCCCTTTGGATGTACGCATGTGGAAATGTCAAATAAGTTTGTATGTTTAAATACTCTGACTTCTTAAAATGATGGGGGCGGGGAGAGAATCAAGCTGTAAGTTGCTCCCTTGGCCCTCTCATTTTTTCTACATATTTGCTGACAATGTTCCATCCCATGGAGGGAACAAGCAGAGGCAGAAGCACTCTCCACCCTATTTGCGTTGGAAGGAAAGCCTTCCTCCTGCGGGCATGAGACAATTCCTTTTGGGAATGAGGCAGGAGCATGGTGTTAAAAAGCCCACCACAACCATGGCATGGTCCCAATTTAGTCCCCCCCCCCCCAACTACTTGTAGAAGAAAAACCAGCTATGCAAAGGCAAGCTATGCGACAAACATCGTATCCAGCTTGGCTCTGAGACAGGGAATTCCATGTGCTGAGTGATTTCTGCAGTAGCAGCGACCATTCATCCTTATATCTTACCCTTCAGAGAAGAGGAACAAAGGGTGAAGGGAATTCTGCACAGGTTGGTAAATGCAACCTAATGGCACAACTGATATATAGAGAGGCTATAAACTTATTTGTAAAACAGTGGAATGTGTAACGTTAATGCCAATTTGGCAAGCAGATCATCTTGAAGGGCAATTGTCTAAACAATTAACAGTCGTGCACACAGTTCTTGGTGCCAAGTTCTTATTTATTTAATGATAGTTCAGTATACAAATAAATGCCTTGATTCTATTTCAACCTATGCATATTCACCTTTGCATTTTGTGGTGTATACCGAGGTACCAGTTGGGACAGGAGAGACCACAGGGCAGGATTATCTGGGTTGCTAGAGAAAAGAGCACAGCAGTTTTAAATTGCCATCGTATGCGGTAGCAGAACCAATCAACATGGACTGAAGTTATACAACTTGCTCTCTAAGTGATTGCTCCAAGTCAGAAACTTCTAACTTACAAGGCAGAAAAGGAAGCCCTCATTTATAAAATGCTAGTAGTTTAAGAATTTGGGGGGGGGGGGACATAATCAAGTGGAGGAATTAGTCTAAGAGCAACATACATAACAATTAGGTTATTAAGTTTTAAATCTCAAAATTATACTGACAAATCAAGGTTTCAAATAAGGGAGCAAAAGTTACTCAAGATCAAAAAACATTTCTCTTATCAGTTGCAATTAGTGATGGATCTGATCAAATGAGTTGGGATTTATTTTTAGCCAGAACAGAAAGTAACTATTTTTTCTTGCCATTTTGAAATTTGAACACTTCTGTACTCCTGATAACAGAACTGGAGTGCAATAGAGCTCACTGCAAACATTTATTAGTTTTTGGGTTTAGATAATAATGCATTGGAGGTGAACTAAGCTATGAGTCTCACAGTTGTGAATTTGTTATTACTAGTTGATATCTGATTAGATACCGTGCTGAGATTTTATACACACAAGATGATTGTTCCTAAATTAAATATTATCAAAAGGAGCAGCATGAAATGTTACAATTTCACTGCTACTATTTTTAGCATAAAATATTTAACAGGAATATGGGGAAAGCAATCAACTGAGTATGAAGATTAGGTAGTTGCAACACACTCCAGCTTTATCAGATGAAAAGCTAATAAATAATAATTAGATAACCCTCAGTTATTGAAGCAAGAGAGAAATGGTCCTTCAGAGAGGACAAGAAGGGCTGAGATAGGAGTTTTGAAAAATCTGTTTCCAAGCAGGTTCATTTGTTTCAATTGTGCCCAGTGCTTTTGAAATTTAATCAGTTATCCACATTAAGTTGGGAAAGTTCACTTCACAGAATTTGGCTACTTAATGGCTTGATAAGAACTCTCTGCACCACCATGAAATGAAATAGAGAACAAACACACCCAGAAGAAAAAGTTTGACTTTGAATAAAAAATGAACATACCCCAGTGTAAAAGTTCAAATCTCTACTCAGCTCAACTCAACTCAAATATGCAACTCATAGGGCAGACTTGGCAAGCTTCTTTCCAGCCTAGCCTACCTTGCAGGGTGGTTTTATGTCAAAAGAGCACTCCTTGGAGGAACAGAGGGATACAAACGCAACACAATTCATTTTGGAAAGTACGGGTTGCATACCTGTGAACAGCTTTTGAAACTTGTCTCTGAACGGCCAGATTTCTGCCTTGTAATGCATAGACAGCTGATGTAAGAAGGCACCTCTCATAAACATCATCCTTTCTTTCTGCTAGCTTTAATAATTCTTTCAGAGCTGCCGTTGCAAGTGTAGCATCCTGCCTTATCAGCCCTAAAGCGCACAGAGCTTGCAGACTTGCTATATTAGGTTCCTGTAATATAGAGCTGTAAGTACAACACAGATAAATGGTTACTATTACCATGAAGTAAAACATGAAGGATCTGTTGTTCACATGGGCTACAGTTCACTTGGAGTAGAATGCAATGTTGTGCTGTATGTGTTCCATACGTAGACGATCCCCAGGTTTAGATCCTACCATCACCAATTGCTTCTTTTAACTGGATAAGTCAAGAATGCAGGCCTCTACCTAAATACATAGGTCTGGGATAGATGAATCAATGGTCTGACTTTGTTTAAGTCAGCCTTGTATGTCCATCAAGATAGCTGAAGTTCTACTACTAACAAGTAACTACATCTTTTTAGTGCACTCATACAGAATCTTGCAGATATACAAGATTCACATTACTGGCAATGCCAAGTTTAATTTTCATGACACTACTCTCCTGGCCTGCTGCTGAATCTACAACCCATAACCTATTGAGTTGTGAATTATATTTCCCCCTAAAAACCTTTTCACATACAACCTCCTTGAGATCATCTGGGGCAGTGTAATGCTACCAGCTATGGTGACTGTTCTGCCTCCATAGTTGTAGGCAGTATCCTTTGTAGCTAATGTTTTGATTGCAAATGAAAAATCAATGCAAAGACCAGCTTTATTATACTTCTTACAACATCTCCTGTTGGCAACTGGGGGGAAAAATGACCTAAAAATCATGACTCATCAAAACTGGACTGAAAATTGATATGAAGAAAAGCAGTGAAACAACCTTGACCGTTGGCTGTTCTCCCCTATTTCCAGGCAAGACTGCTGTTCCTTTCTTCTTCTTTTTAACAGGAGATGGAAACTATATTCATTTTCATTTATTACAGCCGGTTTACTGAAGCAATATAAAACTTAGCTTCTGGAGCAATAAGTCTACATTTTACAACACTGCTTTGCCCTTCCTGATAAAACGATGCATGTTTACCATTACTCTCTAAGATAAATGACCAATATTGTGTAGGATGCTCTTAGTGATTCAACAGATGGCTAAAACAAGAATGGTGTTGCAGTGGTGAGCATTCACATTTTCTTTTATTAGGTTACCAAGTGCTCCAGGCTTGAGGAATACTTGATCAGAATCCTTTGGTATTTCAGTAAATCTGAGGTCTACATAATGGCTACAGGCAAGCATTTCTGATCCATGTTAACAAAGTCTGCCCCCCACAAATGTTGCATTTTGGTACTGAACTCAAATCTCTGCACCCCTTTTCTGCTTCCAGTTATCAGCGCCATCATCTGAAGGCTTCATAGTACAGTGGTACCTCGGGTTACATACGCTTCAGGTTACAGACTCCGCTAACCCAGAAATAGTACTTCAGGTTAAGAACTTTGCTTCAGGATGAGAACAGAAATCGCACGGCGGTAGTGGCGGGAGGCCCCATTAGCTAAAGTGGTGTTTCAGGTTAAGAACAGTTTCAGGTTAAGAACGGACCTCCAGAACGAATTAAGTAAGTAACCAGAGGTACCACTGTAGACTATTCAAAGACATTTTACTAAAAAAATAAATTAAAAAAAAATAGGGCAAAATGAAGTTAATGCAAAACATTCCAAATAGGTGAATGTAAGTGGGACCGGCAACAGAATATTGGCTCCAGCAAATCTGGAAAAGGAACATTACAAATATTGTTCTGACCTCTGAATACTGCCCAGGAGGTGGGACGGGAAGAGGAGCAGCAACAAGAGAGACACAGAGAGAAAATGACTTTTCAACTGACATCTTAACTCTCCATTCTCAGCTCCTCTCAGTGCTTGAGTCAATCAATCTTTACAAGTTCTGGCTCCTTAAGAACATAAAAAGGACCCGGCTGGATCAGACCAACGGCCCACCAAGTCCAGCATCCTGTTCTCACAGTGGCCAACCAGATGCCTGTAGGAAGCCTGAAAGCAGGAGTCCTTATGAGCTCCTTCCCTGTGTGTAAGAGTAGAAAGTGAAGGGGTCCTTCTTATCCTGTTTTGGGATATTTTTAAACAGGGCTCTCTTCGAATTCACAAAGTTATGTGTTTCTGCATACCTAGAAAGTCCTCTTAGTATGAAGAGCCGCTGTCTTGTTCTGGGGCATCCCCATCTTGCTTTCAATCAGGAGGTATTTTAGCTACTCAGTTTACTGCGGGGTCTACAACAAAATGCTGCTGTGGACCCTTTCCACCTAAAAGGAGTGCTTCTCTTTAGGGCTCTATCATGCCATTCCACTCAAGTAGGGCATTCTACTCCCTCTCAAGTTGCATTCTTTTTTTCTCAACTGTTACTTTACATTTTGTAGCTAGTAAGGCATATACAGTGCTAACAGGAATGTGGGTTGTTGGGGGTTTTTTTGCGGGGGGGAGGGGTTGTTCCTTTGTGTGTGCGTGTTTCTGAAGATATTTTGCAGTACAAGATAATCACTTTAATTATTGACTTCTGTAAATGCAAGAACCTATTACATACCACTTAAATAAGAGGGTTTTTGCATCATCCACTTGATCCTGCTTGTACTCCATTATTGCAAGGGCCGTTAGGATATAGGCTTTGTCTTGCTCACATTCGGCAACAGAGAGTGCTCTCTCATAAGCTGGTAATAAAATAGGAACAAAGCTTAAAAATTCAAAACAATAGCAGAAAAAAGGAACCATGCACAACTATTGCCTTGATTTCCCCAAAGACAAGCAGCACAATACATTAAAAAACATATTCTGTAATGGGCTGTTTGTATATCACTCATTTGGTTAGAATGGAAATTTCTAAGTGCATCAAAACAGAGTTTTTGACCGAAGGAGCATGACTGGAAATAGCAAGTTTTGCCCTTTCTGAGCTGACTGCAAACAAATACAGAATACCTAGCTGAAAAAGCTGTTTAGTCAAAACTCAATGGCAGGAGTCCACCAATACATTTGCCATACTTATCTTGGTAAGTGTCACTGGCAAAATAATGACACTAGCCTTGTCCTAAGCTTGAAAGGATGGTAGGTAATGGTTATCCCTGAAGTTGTGCTGCACTTTGAAGACATTCCAAGGAGCTTGGAAATGCAATGTGCCTAATGATACAAACACACCCAGCATATTTTTCCTAGCTCAGATTTGTGCCCTGTTGTATTTTGCAGATGTTTGGAGTGCATCAGAAGCATGCCTGTGAGGATGACCCCCCATCATGAATCTTACAATGGCAGGCCTCAGGAAGAGAGCTGGGGATTATTTATTCTACCCTGATCTCTACAGGTGTCTCCTAAGCATAGAGCAACTGTGGTGATGATTTCCTGCTCCCACTTTTCAGCTCCAATACTGGAAGAGAGCTGGGAATATTCTATGATGTACAGTCGTACCTTGGTTCCCAAACGCTATGGGAGTCGAATGTTCCAGCTCCTGAACGATAAAAAAACGGAAGCAAGTGTTCTGGTTTTCGAACGTTCTTTCGGAAGCCAGATGTCTGATGCAGCTTCCACATGTTCCCATTGGCTGCAGGAACTTCCTGCAGCCAATCAGAAGCCACGCTTTGGTTTCCAAATGTTTTGGAAGTCGAACAGACTTCAGGAACAGATTCTGTTCGACTTCCGAGGTACGACTATTGTGCTTAGGAGGTTTGCAAAAGCTTGATGTCATGCTGGAGTCAAGACTCTGCCCTGCCCTGCCTTGTCAAGATTTGGATCCTGGCAACCACAAATTCTGGCTGGGTGCTAAGACCGGCCAAAATTTATGGGCCCTCATACTATAGCTTGGTCAACTGAATGGACCAATCTGCAGTGCATCTCATTTGTATGAAGAGAAAAGGTATCATTTGTATGCATTAGAAAGGTATTTGAGAGAAGATTATCTATAGAAAAGCCCCCAAAACATTGGGATCTTAATGCATGTTTCTACATCACAGTATAATCCAGTTAACGTTGCAAATTCATACTAATTACCCTGGGTATGTGCAACACTTACCCTTCTGACTTTCTTGGAAATGTCCTTTCTTGAAGTAAGCCTGGGCAATTCCTAAAATATCATCAAATTCTGTGAGACGAGTCAACAAGTAAGCCTGGATGGCATCATCATAATGACCTAGAGCACTTTCAAGAAGGAAAAAGAACAAAACTCATTCATATCAATTTCAGGCCTAATTATGAGCTCACAACAAATGGTTTGGTGCAATCGAGCTTCATAAAAAACCATAAGGTGTAATTACTACCCACTATACTGGACATGATGTAGTAGTTCATTTGTGAGCAACACTTAGTGCATTGGTCGATTCACCTCCAGAAATGATGTAGAATTGTTTCAAAATGGAATACTGCTATAAAGACAGAGGCATGGGAGTATAAATTAAGGTGCTGATCTTAAATTGTAAGGCCACGTGTTTGAATCCTGGCTACCTTAAAAATTGCTTCTCCACTGATGAACTTTGAAAACGTATTATTTATGAGATTTAAAATGCAATCAGAATATAAGGAATCAAGGTAAAACAACAACACCTTTAGTCTTATTTCCTTCAAATCCTTCTTCAAAGCCCACCTTTTCCATGAAGCCTTGGGCAGAACTGCCTAGTTCCCACACCCTATTCTAGCCTAGACTGCAATTAAGCCCAAGCACATGCAACTGAAACAACCACATGTTACCTCTCCGCGTCCCTTATCCTACCCGTTCTCTGTTGTTTCCCATGCCAAATTTTAAACTGGGACTGGGACTGGGACCTCCCATACACACTGGTGGTACTGTATAAATCAATCACCCATGATACAAAATATATACCCATCTAGTCAAAAACTAATATCCAAACACTGATGCTCAGCAATTTAAGTTCTATGTGTAGGCTGGGATCCAAAGGAGAATGCCGTTTGTTCTGCTTGCATCTTGGCTATTAATGTCCGGAATCAATTATGGAATTAATATAGCAGATGAAGCAATCTTCTAATAAGAGCAATTGCTTAATGCAAGTCAAACCATTTACAATGTGACAGTCCATTGCACCCCTTGAAAACAGCAGAAAATCTCAGTAATTAAAATACTGGTGGGTTCCTCATTATTTATTTACTACTTAGACCCTGCCTTTCCTCCAAGAATCTTAAGGTAGAGTACATTGTTCTCTGTTTTATCCTCACAAGAACCCTGTAAGGTAGGTTGGAATGAGAGAGGACAACTGGTCTAAGGTCACTCAGAGTTTCATACCTCAATGGAGATCCCAGGTTTGATATATGCTAAATTATGTCTTAATGGATTATTACTATGAAAACGTATTGTATCAAGTGACACAGGACTAACATATCCTAGTAGAAGCACAATGTGCAAATGCAGTAAGAGTCATATTCATTATTAAAAGGTTTTTGGCAATAAGAGTTCTTAATTTGAGGTGAAGATTAAAATAACAATTTGTCCAAAAATAAGCAGACTTACCACAGTGCTCTGCCATAATTTCTCATTGCTATGCAGTATTTCTCTTTATCTTCAGAATTTTTCAACAGCAGAACTGCCCTGTAAAGTGAATGGAAAAAAAATAAGAGGTTCAAAATTCTACATACTTATTTCAGTAAGATCACTTTATCCAAATTTTAAGAACTTGATTCTAGTAATTAAAATTGTTTTTTTAAAAACCCTCGGGTATGCAAGCCCCATTGAGAAAGAGGGGGAGGGGAATACCATTTTATTGCATTTTTTGTCAAAACTTTATTTCAGAGGTGTATCTTTATCTTTCCAAATATCTTATAATCTTCCTTGAGCACTGAAGATGAAGCAGGATACATATTTAAATAATGTTCGTTTCACACTTACAAATAATCAATCTTCTAGTGTGACAGCAGCTATTCTCTGAAACTCCCTGCCGATTAATGTTAGGCAGATTAATATGAGACACATTCATTGTATTGTTTTCAATGCTAAAACTTATCTGTTTAGGCAAGCCTATCCAAACATGTAACTTTATGACGTCTAACTGTTTTTTTAAAGTGTTGATTTTGTCTATATTTTGATCATTTTTAGCATATCTAATTCCTGTATCTTGGCTGAGCCGGGAACATGTAACTCCAGTTCTGAAAGAACTGCACCAGCTGCTTGCATGCTACTGAGCCCACTCCTCTTCAATGTATTTTTACTGACTTACAAAGCCCTATCTATACCTGGAATACCTGAAACAATACCTTCTCCTGTATAGATCTGCCTTTTTGTTATGATCTGCCAGAGAGGATCTCTTGTTGTTCTGCAGTTTACCTTTGGTAGGCATCTACGGCCTGCTTTTTCAGCTGGAGATATTCATTCAAATAACCAAGCATTATGAAGGCACATGCATCATTTTGGATTCTTTCTGAAATAACAAATGATGTACACACAAACAAAATGAAAAGAAGAAAACCATTATTATTATTATTATTATTACTACTACTACTACTACAATTTATATACCACATTTTAATGTGTACAACATTTAAAACACATTACAGAACATCTACATAATAAAACATAATAAAAAGCATACTGACACACAGCCTAATAATAAAATAGTCATCATAAAAGCAGTCCTCTCCCCCACACTTTCACAGTTTTTATTATTATCATTATTACATGTTATTTGAAAACTATTAAATATTGACAGAATTAAAACTATATACATATATAAAATCTGTTTAAATGATACCAATAATTACAATAAAAACAACACAGCACCAGCCCTTTCATTAAAAGCCAGTTGGAACAAGAAAGTCCACACCTGCTGGACAAAGGACAACAATGAGGGAGCCAGTCTCGCTTCTCTAGGGAAGGTTTTCCAAAGTCTGGGAGCAGCCACCGAAAAAGCTAAAGAATGCATAACTTAATAAACCACTGGGTTCCATTCTGACTTTACTGAGGCTTAAATAAGTGACATCCCTGATTACAAGGAAAGAGAAACTAGGCAGCTGCTTTAAACATACGAGAAATTTACCTGTGTATTTAGTCAGAGCAATCTGTGCTGTTGGAATAGCATTCATTTGAAGAATATTGTACTTATACAATTCAGTGTTTCGGTTGGTTTTATCTTGCAGGGTTGAGCACACCCAGTGGGCATAACCTTTTGCGCCTTCAGTCTGATTGAACAGAAAACACAAACGGAGTTAATAACTGCACAACTAGGAAGCCTTAAATCTTTTACTCCTGGTTTTAAGCTTATACTCCTCTGAAATGTATACAAAGCACCTGGATTAATACTGTTCGAGCCAAATGCCAGTCATTTCGTTCATTTGGCTAAAACCCCAGACCTATTCCATGTACAGCACTCTGAAACAAACTCAGCCACCATGTTCCAGAAGATCCGTATAATACACCTGAACAAAGTGCACCAGGAACATGGGAAATTCTAGTGGCAGCCTTGGGTCAGTCCCTCAGCTTCCTGTTTAATGGTCTGCAACCTGAAACAGGGCCAAGTGCTTACATGCATGCGGAGTTCAGTGGTATGCCTGAAGAGGTCCATCGTTTCATAGCTGCCTACAGTTTCCGCAATGAGCGCCTGAGGGGGAAAGCAAAGGGGGGAAATAGCTCATTGATTTAACATAACATGCACCAGCTTTGTTCCTCTTTATAAATAGCTTATTCCTATCTTTTTCCTCACTACAGGTTGTCACCATCAGCTGCTAAATTCATCTATGATAGAACTAAAATTCAGTGCAGCCAGTTCTAGTTAGGTCCTCAGGAGTAACACTCCCAATCCTGTAGGCTAGTACTCTAGGACAGGCATCCCCAAACTTGGCCCTCCAGATATTTTTAGGACTACAACTCCCATCATCCCTAGCTAACAGGACCAGTGGTCAGGGATGATGGGAATTGTAGTCCCAAAACATCTGGAGGGCCGAGTTTGGGGATGCCTGACCTAGGATTTCGATGCATGGGTGATTAGATTCCTTGCACAGAGGAAATGTCCTCTGCCCTGGTTGCCAGGGTATAGGAGGCCATTTTAGCTGCAGCAGTGCACACCCATCTTTATACCATCAAGCTAATGCAAACTGATGGTGCTGGAGCCTGTATTTCAGGGTCCGTACTTCAAGCTCAACTGTGTTCTCAACAGTGCTGCTACAGTCTCTGACCAAAAACCAGAGGCACAGCAGTATCTTGGCACAGTGTGGAAATGCCACAAAATCCATTTTTGCCAGTTTCACTATAAAAGAATAGGTGACAACAAGAAAAGTAGGAGAATGCAACGAACTAGAATTTGAATGAAAAAGAAAGGAAACAGTGAGGAAGTCTTTTTAGAAAGCCAGGTTATATGGTAAGCCAGCACTCATATGCAGTAACTTAACTAGCGGGAGATCGATCAGATTCAGTTTCAATATAATCATAATGCCAATCAGAACACAGCTGGCATATATATATATGCAAGGCTGAAAGAAGTTGCTTAACATCTTACCTGCCCAATCCAACATGTTAGATAGGAGGGTTCTAGGGATTGGGCTACTTTGAAGGCTTCATGTGCTTGCTGGAAGAATATATAAAATTGATAGAGAAGTGTTAAATTAGCCTGACAGTGGCTGAGAATGTCACTAAGTATTTTCACAAGATACAAGTGAAATTGTTCCTTCCTCTCATGTTTGACTTACAAATAATGTAAAGTAATGCTATAATCTGTGGCAACCTGAATATTGTAAATATTTTAAAAATATCACTGTCATTTTCTGTCTGTCCCCCCCATGAACTAATCAAAAAGCTTGCATATGAGCCTGGATACAGTGAGCTTTGCCAGTATCTCTAGTAAGCAGAAAATTGGCCCTCAAATAAGACAATATAATTTTTATAAGAATATTAAACAAAAGACAGAGGTCTGAAATGGAGGCCAGAAACTAGCATTAGTTCTCCCAAGAAGAGATCCTTGTTTTCTGTGCAAAACCTCAGCAATTAACAAAAGTTAGCTTGCCTAATTTACAACTCTGAAAACTTAGGAAATTGAGAGGGAAGCATGAACTCTCTTAGGAACTAAAGGCAAGCAAAGCCTGACTTTTTACCTTCACAAGTTATTTCTCTGTTTCTTATCAAGCGTAGTCCTAGTCTGTTAGCTCTTCTCCCTTCACAGAACCACCCTTTTTGATACAATTTACTCCTCTTCCCAATTTGATTCATCTTTCAATATAATGCATCCTTCAACTCCACTTTTCCTTCCACAAGAGGTCTAGTGGGTGGCAACACAAGGACGGGCCTTTTCTGTGGTGGCTCCCTGTTCATGGAACACTCTCCCCAGGGAGGCTTGACTGGCCTATCAGTGGGATTTTTTTTCATGCTTCTCTTTTTCCTTTTGGTTTTAATGTATTTATGTGTGGTTTTGTTTGTTTGTTTGCAGGTTGGTTTGGATTGCCCTGGGCAAGATAAAGCAACTAACAAATTCAAAAAATAAAATAAATACAATTTTTTAAAGTGTTAAAGTTTTAAAGGTTTTTGTTGCCACAGTCTCTGAAAGGCTTTTGTGACATCTTTGAGAGACAGACAAGCTATCAATAATGCTGGCAAGTCAATGGCCATGTTCTTCATCCCAATAAATATAACTTGGTTGACAATGACATTTTGGTGTTTAAATGGTCTGATAAGCACACTAAAACAGGAAGATAGAAACTCTATTTTTTTACGATTGGCACGTCACTTAAGTCCTTCCATTTATGACTCTGTCTTTGGAGCAGGTAGCATGTGCACTCATACTTACCTCTATGTTTCCAGTTGTTAAGTACAAGACTCCCAAATTGGTCCAGGCAACAACATTCTAGACAAAACAAAGGTTACAAAAATTAAATTTAACATCACTGAACCTCCTTTGGAACAGATACATTTGTGTAGAACACTTACAATTTGTTCAGCTTGAATAGATTTGATGAATGCATGTTGTGCAAGGGCATAGTTTCCAACACCTGAAAGACAGATCGAATTATAACATCCTCTGCTATATTCAACAGAACTCTGAGCAATTAAGAGGACTATATTTTAGAAGTTTTACTTTGAAATGTACCTTTGCAACAGGCCACCACGCCCAGAGCATTCCAGTACAGATGGTTGTTACTGTCTAGCCTCACAGATTTTTTAAGACACTGGAAGAGATTGAGAGTGCAGTGCTGTAATTCAATATGTCAAATGTTTTGTGTGTTATCCCAACAGGGTTTGTTTTTGTCTTTTAATAGCCATAGCTTACAAATACTCCTAACAGTGATAGGTCCATTAGTGTAAACTGTATTAAAGAACACAAGAAGGTTATAAAAAATTACCTGTACAGATTTCTCTAGCAGCTCACTAATCTCATTCTTGTTACTGCCCATTTCCGTAAGATGCTGTGCTTGATGATAGTAGTTTATCCCAAGATCACACCACGTGTTTGGGGAAGACATCAGTTTTAATCCTCTACCATAACACCTACAGAAAAATAAACCACAAAATTAAGAGAGTGATTTATATCAGCAAAACAGATGGGAAAGGAAGTTAAAAAAAAATTTAATTCAGTGATGCTATCAAAGGTTATTTTGTTTCTATCCCATCTTCCTGAATACAAATGCCTTTAAGGAAAGAGAGAAAGGAACATTACACAAGCTTCATACTTGACAGCAATGCTGTTCAATGTAGTGACAGTTAGACAGAGAGAAATCTGAATACACCTTGGCCCACATGGCATCAATTGGGGGGCAAATTTGGTACTGAAGAATTGTAAAACCACACATTCTAAAGGCAAGCAATAAAGAAGCCAAAATATGTTGCCTGGGCTGCAGCTGAGCAGGTGGAGTGCCAGAACCAAGGCCCAAGTTATTTCCCTCTCTTCATCTCTTGGGACCGGCTCCTCTCCCTGTTTACCCAAGGCATGCATAATCTAACATTTGGGGGTTCCACACAGTAGCTATGCAGGCTGCTGGCCCACATCTGTATGCCCACATTCAGTTTTTTTACCCTTTGCTTCCAGACCTGTTAAACATGGAGGTCTTTACCCCTTTCTTTGATGTACGGTATATTGGTTGCTAGACATGAAAATATGTCTGAAGTAAGGTGGATATCAGAGCAATGTCTGCCACCCAAAGTTACTGAAATTTCCTCAAAGCACGGGAAAGCAATGTTAAGCACTTCCAGGGGAAGGGGGGGTGGTTAGTTTCAAAACAGCAGTCTATTAATTTCTCCTCCTCAGCTTTGAGATGATAGTTCTCTGGTCTGTGCTAGCAAAGCAGTTCAGGTGAAGGCATCCAGACTTATAGGCCATAGAATATTTTATAACACGCACTATACATTACCTTCCTCCCAGACTGAGCAGGTCACTTTTCTTTAGCACACATTTGTCTGTGTTCTGACCAATAAGGAATCCTAAAACTTTCACATTCACTTTGGATGGTGAAATGACAGAAACACTGCTACAGGCATCTCCAAGCAGTTTCCAAAGGCAGGATACTTCAGGACGATGCTTTGCTGCTCTGAAAGGGGGAAGAAACATCAGAAAAGTGGAGTCCATCTAATTTACCTGCTACCTTTTACAAAAGATAAAGCTAAAATCTTCTCAGCTGACAAAAAAGCATTCTCCTTACAAGCCTAAAAACACCCCAAGTATCAACTTGTGAAGAAAAACCAATGGTGCTGGATTTCTTCTATATGCCTCAACGCACTCTACAGTTAATTCTTAACATCCAGTTACAGAGCTAGAGACTTAGGTGCCTGCAAATCTTTCTGGATTTCTGCCCATCTTTCTGATCCCAAAATCTATGGGAGTTCCAATGAGTACATGGGCTTTGTCATTCCCCATCAATGCTGGGACCCTCTTTCAAAACAGGCATGAGGATGCATTTTACCTCCAATGCTGAAACAAACAGGAAATGGTTTGTATATTCAGGCATGGCCAAACTTGGCCCTCCAGCTGTTTTGGGACTACAACTGCCATCATCCCTACCTAACAGGACCAGTGGTCAGGGATGATGGGAATTGTAGTCCCAAAACAGCTGGAGGGCCAAGTTTGGCCATGCCGGGATATACTGACTTTTATCATTTATAAGATTCAGCTCTCGTTTGTGTGTTTGCTACTACTTTACTGTTTAAAATTGATGTTGTTTGTGAAATAAGGCAACCCTTTCGCTGCTAAGGGAGATTAATATATGAACACTAACCTTGCTAAAAAGCCAAGAGATTGTTCTATGTAGTCCAGGGCTTTTCCATCCAGGTAATCAGCAAGGGCAGTCTTGGCCATCATGAGATAACACTCTCCCAGACCTGAATAGAACTAATAGCCTGTTAATGTGCGGTAAAACTGCAAGAAGAATTAACTAAGCTCCTAAGTCTCATACAATGGCCGATGCTGGAAAACCATTTGATGGACACTATGCATATTTAGCATAGTAGGTACGCGGGTGGCGCTGTGGGTAAAACCTCAGCGCCTAGGGCTTGCCGATCGCATGGTCAGCAGTTTGAATCCCCGCGGCGGGGTAAGCTCCCGTCTTTCGGTCCCAGCTCCTGCCCACCTAGCAGTTCGAAAGCACCCTTAAGTGCAAGTAGATAAATAGGTACCGCTTATAGCGGGAAGGTAAACGGCGTTTCCGTGTGCTGCGCTGGTGCTGGCTCGCCAGAGCAGCTTTGTCACGCTGGCCACGTGATCCGGAAGTGTCTCTGGACAGCGCTGGCCCCCGGCCTCTTAAGTGAGATGGGCGCACAACCATAGAGTCAGACACGACTGGCCCATACGGGCAGGGGTACCTTTACCTATGCATATTTAGCATAATTTTAAAATCCTTAGATGCACATAACAATAAGCTAAGAATGATGAGGATATTAGTATCACATATATGCAAGTTATTTCCAAATAAGTGAATACAAGGAACTAAGGTGTGAGGGATATCTTTACCTCCTTCCTCATTCAAAATGTAGAATGAGGGAAGAATTGAGCAAGTGAATGAATTCTTCTCTTGATTTTTGTTAGAATACATAGAAGAAAGTACTTCTGCTAGCTATTTGGTAACTCCCACATACTTAAGGTATGTCAGAGGTTAACAATGCATAGCTCCAAAATAGGCAGATTTCTACAAAATACTCTTTCCTCATGTCTCAAGAACAGACTACCGCTTTCTCTCACTTCTAAATTAGCTATACTGACTTCCAGTCACCTATACCAGTGCTGGGCCGCTTGTGACCCTCCCAGGTATTCTTGAACTCCAGTTCCCATCAGCTCCAGACAGCATGGGGAACAGTCAGGAATTATGGGAACTGTAGTCCAACAATATCTGGAGGGTCTGGGGTTCCCCACCAACCTAACTCTGTAGGCGTAGTGAATATATAGTGTATATCTTTGTACCCAACAAAAAAACAAAACATGAATACCTTTCAGTGCAGGGACATAGTCCTTTGATTTTGTCAAGATGTGCTGATATTCTGCAATAGCATCTTTATATTTTCCTAGAATCTGTTCAATTGCTGCCGCCTTATAGATGCTATATATAGACTTGGGGTTCAGTTCTCTGGCCTTCCTGAAAGACTTCAGTGCAGTTGTGTAGCCGCCTCTGCTCAGATAGGCCTCTCCTAGAGATTCCCAGCAGTGGGGATCCTTTGGATCTGCTCGCAGAGCTGCCTGCAAACTGGGCACATTGGAATAGTAGTTTATATTCAGAAGTGTTTGGGCTGCTTTTGTTCAATCCTCCATCACAGCCCCAAGTAAAACAAAACAGGCTACTATTGGGGGACTACCAATTTGAAACAGAATTTACACTAGTTTTGTTTTTGGTTTTTAAGATGTACCAATGGTTAATTTGGGGGGAAAGCACCAGTCTTCACAAAAGCAGTGCATTCAGTTCACTGGGACTCATGCAAGAATGCTGTGGAAGCTGCCAGGTTCTTCATCATTGTTATTACATATAATAGTCACTTGTTACCTAAAAAGTCTCCAAGTAACTTACACTTTTGAAAAACCAAGTTTGGATGGCCATGTCCAATTTCTGTACAAAGGTAGAATCCTGCACCCTGCATTCAGAGAGTATAGCAAGGCTGCCTAGAAGCTCCATGATAACCCTACCCCATCTTCAGTCTCCAAACTTGTCACAATTTGCAGAGGCCATTCAGTTATACCAGAGGAGTTTTTCAATTTAATTTTTGCATGTTATCCTTCCATCCTCAAGGTTTCTGAGTTCATGCTGCTGCTGCTGAAGCAAGTTGGGGCTGTGGCTGGCTGGCTGGCAATGAGCTCGCAATAAGATGCTGTTGGTAAGATGCAGGAAGCTGCCACTGAATGACCCTGTCAAGCTGCAACATACTTGGATTAGCAGCGGCATCCCATGCACAGAGGCACTGCTTAGGGAGAGGTTAGGGGTGTTCATACAGTCCAGTGTGAGCCTTTTGTAACTAAAAAGTGCAGTATTGCACCTCAAATGTTTTGCATAGACAGAATAAAAGGCAGGTTGTTTGTAACTGTTACTGAAATTCAGCAGTAAGCAGTCAAATTCATACAGGATTTGCGGTTTTTTAAAAAAAGTATATGTGCATTATCAGACCATCTGTTTATACTGCCTTTTGCAGAAGACATTGAAATGCAATTATTCTCTTACTCTGCCACTGCTTGTGAATGCTGACCAGCTCTTAAGTAGTGAAGTCCACGACGAAGCCAGGCCCATTTTGCTCTCCCAGCACTTGCTCGTTCCGTTACCTCCGTCAAGATGGCAAGGGCAGTTTGCTAATGTACAAATATAAGGTTATGAATAGTTTATTATGTGTGGATATGCAATTACAAAGAACAGACAAAAGTGTAAGCACATGTCAGCTTAAGTATGAGTCTCTGAAGCAGTTTCTCAGCATTCCTACTACTGTAACAGAAACAAGCAAACACAAAGAAGTTTTTCTGAACTATATCCAGCAGTGTTTGTTCTTTTTGCTATGGTGTTGAGTTGGGGCATCTTAAAGATAAGCTTCAGCTGCATAAAGTGTAATTCTTAGCTGTAGGTATTTATTCACATTTAGGGACTGTAAGCAGTTAGGTCAGAAGGAAATGGAACACATTCAAACAGTGACAATTTAATTAGAGCAAGAATGTATGCAAAATAAGGTAAAGTGACCCTTTGCAACATCAGTGATCAGTGATAAAACATGCAGGAAGAGAAAATGTTTATGAAATGTTTGCATTTTACAGCTATTCTGATCAGTGCAGTACATTAAAATGCTCCAGCTTAATACAGTACCAAGTCTCCAAGCTCGGTGCTTAAGTCCACTACCGCTGCTCCAGCTTCTCCATCCGTTTTATCTTTTTCAAAAGCCTTTTTATAGCAGCCAAGTGCTCTGTTTTTATCTCCAGCTATATCCCTGTAGTATTGGCCTAAGTAGTGGAAAGCACTTCCCAGGTAATTGTCCAGTTTTGCTGCCTGTGAAGAAAAATAACAACACAGTACATTTCAATCCATCATTTTCATATGCAGGCACATGGTTTTTCAGCTGAGGAAACAAAAAATTACAAAAAAGACACCAAAAGAGCACCTTCTCTCATAATATCCTGTCCACACTTTAAAATAATATTTGGCACCTTTCTCTGGGTGCCCCCATTATCAAGAGCAAGATGGGTGGTGAATGGGAAAAGGGCTATCTCCGTTGTAGATTCCAGACCTGCAATGTCCTCCTCCCTTCTAGCAACCTTCAGCTGAAGATGAAGTCTTTTTTTTAATTTACCAGACCTTTTAAAAATGTGGTTGAGCGTCTAGGTTTTATTATGCTGCTGTGATTTAATGAGTTGGTTTGTTTTTTTACTAACCTACTAGCTTTGTACACCACTGTTTTACTGATATGTTTTATTATTGTTGTTAATGTTTCTAAAGTTGGAGGCTCCCTTGGAGTGGCAAGCTCATAATCTTTTAAATAAAATACATTAATGAAGGGAAGGAAGGAAGAAAAGCAAGGAAATAATGAAATTTCAATCTCTCTCTTAAAATCACTAAGAATCTGTGTTTTCTGTGGAGCCATTAACTTAACACTGTCCTCATTATTAATCCAAAACATAAACTACATTTTATAATATAGTATAACTCCCTCTCCCTCTCTCTCTCTCTCTCTCTCTATATATATATATTCCTCCCCCCCTTTTGCTACTTTTGGTTCTCTTGTCCGCATAACAATATTTACCGTGTTTAGGGGTACTCTCCTTTTCCTTTTCCTATTCATATTGAAATACTGCCCCTCAATGAGGCCAAACTTAGATTCACAAAATGTTTAGAGGTGTGCGTACCCCCACATACCCACAGGAAAAAAAGCACTGGGCCCAAATATAAGCCACACTTGAATATACCTTTAACATTGGAGGAGGGAAAAGGAAAAAAGAAAAAATACCAGAAAATAAGCCACTCCCTTCCTCGCTGCTCCTGACTGCATACTGGGGGGTGGGGGAGCCTCGCTGTGTTGCTAGCGACCTTTCCCCTTCCTCACTCTCTCTCCCTTCCCGGCCTTGGGGGAGAGGATGGGGGACTACGCACAGGGCGGGCGCCGCTTCACCACACTCCTGGCACCGTTTGCCCCAGGCTCCTGGCTGCATAAAGTAAGGTCGCAAAGATAATACGCACTTTAACTTTTCACGGTTGGAATTTGGGGAAAAGGTGAGGCTTATATTCAGGCCAATACGGTAAATGGTAAGCTCCTTGGGGCAGAGGCCTCTTTTTGATGTTGTTTTATAACGTGGTAGGCATACCACTGGCACAATGTCAACAAATTTTTCTGAGACTTAATAAGCAGCATGGAGATTCGTATTCGTTCCCTTCATTTATCACCCCAAGGGGGCTTACAGGAACCATTTTGAAGCAGCTAACTTCCGCACCACTAGCTTTTAATAGGTGTGGCAGGAACAACCTGAAACACATA
Organism: Podarcis tiliguerta; assembly: GCF_965153285.1. Taxonomy (NCBI): domain Eukaryota; kingdom Metazoa; phylum Chordata; class Lepidosauria; order Squamata; family Lacertidae; genus Podarcis; species Podarcis tiliguerta. Next base: position 27,614,834 of record NC_139544.1, on the reverse strand, counting down.
GGTTGCATCTCTCACAATTCCCTTTCCTTCTCATGATAACCACTGTGTGTTCATCTGGAACATTCCAGAACTGGGAGGAACACATAAGGAGAAAGATTTGGCTCCTTGGTTCCTTCACTCTGCCCTTGATTTTCCCACAGGCTAGTAATCAAGATGCTGACCACTGTTTGGAAGAGGAAAAATCATTATGAAATATGTTCAGCTGTAACCCATTTCCGTCCTCATGGTTTACCTTCAGAAACTGAGTAAGAGCTTTGGATTTATTTTTTCTTGTCTCTTCACTCATAAACCAATAAGTGAGTCCCAGGCAGAAATGGAAGTCGGCTATTTCAGCTTCTTTTTCAATAGCTCTCTGGAAACTAAAAAAAGAATATTTATATATATATATATTTGTTTATTTCAAATTTTCTCCCCCAAATGAGCATAGTTTACCTTGCTTCTGCCTGATGATAGTTCTTTTGCTGATAATGAATCAAGCCTTCAAGGTAGTCAGCTTCCGCTAAGTCTGGGTGGGTCTGTTTAAGCTCCTGTGCAATCTATAGTATAAAAAGTGTTATATTCTACAGTTTCATATGGAGCAATGTCATATTTTTAACAACAGGCTGTATTATGGGGGGAAACGGGACATACTAACCTTCAAAGCTTCATCAACAAGCCCTTTATGGAGGCAGGCCTCTCCTTTAAGAGCTATAAGCTTGGGATCATTGTTTCTATCCAAAACCTAGGAACCAAATGCATGTTTGAAATGTCAGTCTTCAGAAAACTGAAGCTACCTTGTGAGAGAAATACTTATTAAACCAAACCTTATTGAAGTCTAAATAGTAGAATAATATTGCCACTCTGTGAACACAATGATTCCTCTGTCTGTCCGCCCAGAAACAGACAATAGTTTCAGAGTATTCAGTAAAGAGACCAGCTTTCCCCAATCACCGCAACACTATGAAGGGGAGACCTAGACTCAATGAAATTCTCCTTCCTTACAATTATAAAGGCACAAAGGACCCCTCAGCATCTTAAACTGGAAAGCCTAAGGCAGATTTCATTTACCAAAGTTGTTTAAAGAGGGGAGGGAGAAGCTATTCACATACCTGTTCAAGGGAACTTATAGCTTCTTTTGCAGAGTCGACACCTGGAATTTTAATCAAGGCCATGGCTTTGAAGCGATGGGCAAGGTTTTTCTGCTGCTGACTGGAACTGGATTCATTAAGTTGTCCCAATATCTTTAAAGCTGCCAAAGAAAGAATTCTAATTCTATGTTTGACTTAAACTTGGTTTAAAAGACATTGTATTTGCCCGTACAGTTTAACATTGCTCTTTCAATACACCACCAATCAATTATGAATTGTAAAATAAACCACTAGCTTGAGAAGTGGTTGACATCTCAACATAGTATCTGTATCCTATGAAGCAATTTCAAGAAAAGGCTATTAAGATCTACCCGTTTGTAACCTATATTTTATTAGCACTATATAAAACATGTGTTCCACCCCCCTCAATTTATAAGCCCACCTTTCATTGAAATGATCCCAGGGTGAATTACAATACAAAACCAGCAATACAGCATGCCCAGTTAGTGGGTTACTATATCTGGGATCATAGAAATCTGAAATAACGTTGACGATAAAATATTAAATATACTAAACACTGAGGTGTAGTACCAATTTATTGCATGTGCCTGCTACAATAAAATTACAGTGGCAGAGAAGGCTTTTTTTCTGTTATTAGTATCAAGATTGTGGAACCAATCTTCCCCAAGAAATCCACCAGATGCAAGAGCCCATTCTTTTTAAACAGACCTTGAAAACCTTTATTAGATTAGCCTCTGGCTGCTGAGCATGTTAGTGGAGTGCTGCAATTCCAGCTTACCACTACTGCTTGAAATTGCTGTTCTACTGCCTCTATAGTTATTTGATTGCTTTATTCACTTTTTACTATTATATTGTTGTTGCCTGCCTTTGGGATATTTTATCAAAAGTTGAACTACCTTTTTTCTAAAGAAGTTGTATTTTAGCTCTGCAATTACCTTGATTGCAAGAAAGAACAGCTTCTTTGTATTTATGCATTTTCACTTGTGCCTTTCCTAAGTAACACCATGCTTCCGGACACTGGCTAGTCTGCTGCAAACCTGGATGGAAAGATTTTGCATGTTTAACATGATTTAAACACATGAGTTCAGATGGAACTTGCAATTACTCAAATTTTAATGCTATTTAACTTTTCCATTCATGAATACCAGACAATAACCATAGCCCCACCCCAGAAGTAACCTGTTCAACTATTATGTTTTGCCTTATGTATATTCGATCTTAGTATCTGATATATTGGAACAACCTCAAACCTACAACAATATACAAATTAGATTTCATATAGATTGGACATAAATTGTCACTCAGAACTAATTTTGAACTCCTCCTTCCCTCAAACAGTGTCTAAGGATAATTTACATTCTAGTGTAGAGTCCTAAAGACAGCATAAATGCTGAAAACTGATTGCATATAAGAATATATCGGAGCCCAAACTGGGAGAAAAAAGATAGTTTGGCCAGACTCAATAATGCCTCTCTAAAAAACAAAGGATAGCATTTCACTCCAATTCAATCATATTATTCCTATAATATACATTATGTACACACCCATTGTTCTCTTCCCATATCGCTCACCTTCTGTTAGCTTTTTTTCACCTTCATCATACTTTTTTTCTTGGAGAGATTGAATCCCTAATCCAATAAGGGCTGGGCCACTTCTTGGGTCAATATCCAACAGTTTCCGACAACAATTCAGGGCCTCATCAGTGAAACTGCCTAGAATACATGGAGGAATTTCCATTTGGCCACAGTTTAGAAGGTGAGAAGAAAACGAAACTCTCTCTAGTGTTTTCGCTATATTATTTTTCTGGCGTCACATACTATTGTCTGAGTTGTCCAAAACAAATACTGAATGTCTTGTGGCATTCAGAAGCATTGCAGCCTCCAACTGCAATGGCTGAGCATAGCCATCATGGCTAGTGGCCATTGATAGTAAAAGCAAGCTGTTTTAACTTAAAAATGCTTACCTTAGCAGTTCTTACTGTTTTGATAAGGCTTAGGCAAGCCTTTTCTTCTATGTTTGATACACTGCTTGTTAAATTGTTACTTGCCCAGAGCTTTAAGAATGGGGCAGAATGTAAATCTGGATATAAATAAAAACCAGCTTTCAGTACTGCACTTTCAACCAGTCTTGGGACACGTGATGGTACATAATGGAAAAGAAAGGAAGCAATAGCATATATGGCACACACATAGAGGCCAAAGGATTTGAAAGCTTTCGAGGTCAAGAATGCTGCCATTAATGGTAATCAGAGCAATACAGGAAAAGGAGATTATTTCAAGACCACTAAGGCAGCTTTATTTCTATGCCCACCAGAATTGTTTTCATTTATTTAAAATACTTATTAGCTGTTCTTCAGCTAAAGCTCTTGGAACAACATACAGAAAGCAGGTAAAAAAAGTGAAAGAGACGGGGAGGGGCAGATGCAACATTTGTCTTCATGAGTCGCTGAATTCCACCAACAAATTTTAGTTTTTTATTTTAGCTCCCCCTCCCTTTTAGAACCTCTTCTGTGACAAACTCAAATCTCCCAGATAATCTCAGAGCAACTCAGATGTATGAAAAAAGTACAGAAAAGCAGCAGATACAGTGGTCAAATAAAAGAAAGTACTGTAGTAAAGAAAAAAAGAAAATAAATAAACCAAAAACTACCTGATTGAATGAATCGCAAGCAAAGAACTTCCAGAGGATAACTCACAGCAGGATACAAAATCATCATATCTTCACAGGCCTTCTTCAGTCTGAAATCCTCATGAGGAAACTTATTTCAGGAGGAGAGAAGCAATTAGCAATGTAGGCAGTTGTCTGTAGACAGCTGTCAATTTCAAAGCAGGATGTTTTACCTTACAGCAAAATAAATAATCCTTACTTTTGACAGACAATGAATGAACTCTCTATAAGTCTTTTGATGCTCTTCACTTGGAATTGGGTCTGAGGAATTCACAGCCTCTTCAAATGCATTGAGGAGCTGAAAAACAAATAGTATAGATACTGCAATATGGAACAACAAAGCCCAAAATGCAGCAAGCTTTTAACAAGTGATGGTGCGATCTCTGGATAATTGATGCACCTGAAGTTTGAAAAGATTCAGTTCTACTACTGTGCCAGTAAATATTTCTTTTCTACACAAAATCAGAGAAAAGCTATCATTACACATAATTGTGTGGTTCTTTCTGGTGATTTTTTTAACGAAGAGTATCCATTGGGGGTCAGAGGGAGGAACTTGTTAGCCATTTGTCAAAATTGCTCCACACCTTCCACAAAGTGCTTTCCCGCCCACAGTGGGAGAGGGAGATAGATAAGACTTCATCTTTTCTCCACGTCCATGAATGGGAACACAGAGTGAATAAATAGCTAGCATCATAAGAGCTGGGCATTCCCTCTTCCCTTCAAGACAGTCTGCTCACACTGGTGCTCTGATCTCAACTTATATTTTCCTTTTTTAAAAAATAAAAACAAAAATCAACAACTGTCACACAGTTCATACAGTTACACATAGTAGGCGCAATGGTTTGGTCCTAAGATTACCAAACTAACATGGTAAAATTGTGAATACTGTGTATTGCTACCAAAGTTGCTATTTTGCCTTTTTCTGTCCAACATGCAGCATGGCTTATTTTCCCATACTACAATTTCCAGTGCCAGGAGAATGCCTTAAGTTCATTTTAATCACCAGAATGAATAAAAGACAGACAGGCAAATAGAAAGGATCTCACTATGATCCTGTTTGCCTTTGGGTGAAGGTAGCCAAAACATTTCCTGCCTTCAACCACAAGGTGGAGCTGGTGACATTCAAGGCTAGTGGGAGAAACGGGATAGAAACGTTTGTTCTCTATGTTCATCCTACGCTTCATACATATTTTCAAGATTTTAAAAACAATTGCAAAATTGCTCTTGGGGTGTAAGCTAGAAAGTCTCTATGACATCACAAGCATTAGTCAATTGGCACTATCCATAGCAAGATTGTCTGTCGATTTACAGAATGGTGGGGTTTTTTCAGAACTATGACTCTATACAAACCGCTTCATCTAGATAGTTTGATTCAAGAACAGAACAGAAGCAAATAATGTACCACATTAAGGGGAAGATGCAGGAAGGACCAATTTAGTGAAATAATTCAGCTCGAGCAAGTAAGCCAAAGCACATAAAGCAGGGACTGAAAAAAATTACCCCAATGCCCTAATGCAGTTATGTGTTATAAGCAGGACTACTGCTTATACTTTCGCACTGCCAAATATTATTTCTACCCTAATAGGTTTTGTGATTTACAGCCTCCAGTTTGTATAAACCAAGAGCTGGACATATGCCATTTAGTCATAGCCTCAAGCAGGCAGTCCTCAGAAAATCACTGTATCACTTCCCATCTGTAAGATGGAAATTCGGAATTATTCCTTCCAAGCTGTTCTAAGATTCAGATACAATTGTTATTCTGAATTTTCTATAGATTTATTGTTTGAAAAACAATATAGCTGAATCAGGGGACGAACCCTTACCAATTGCTGTGTCTCATTATCCTGGAGATGTGTGCCTTCTTCCAGTAACTGGACCAACCTCTTCCATAACTGATGAATCTCAGCTTTTTCTGCACCTTCTTCCTGTCGTATTTTTATTAGCTTCTGCCACGTCCGAGCCACCTGTCAAAAGAAAACCAGTCAAGCTTCAATGTCTTCTCAAATCTGAGACATTTATCGCCTTTGACTACTGGAGCACTGGAAGACATTTCCCAATTCCAGAGATCAAGGCGTATGCCTTTTAATGTAAATGAGGTGTCAGAAGCAATAAGATGTCAGTGTTATGAGATGATTTTGCAGTCTTCTTGCTTACTGCTGCCTACCAAGTCACACAGCTATACAGATTCTTTTAGTGGTATGGTGTGGGCAGTATCTCTCATGACATTTCAAATACCTTGATACAGGTTGCTTCCACACTAATGTTTTCCACATCGTGTGCCTTGATTGATTGATTGATTGATTGATTGACTGATTGTAATAAAATGCAATCGCAGCACCAGCCTTACCTAGTATGAACAGCAAAGCACTATTGAGGCTTTTATGGGCTCCTCACTTCCTTTTCCCATTTAAACATAGACATAAGCATATTTGACTGCACCTTGCTTTCATTTTATAGTGGATGGTGGAAAAGTCATGAATTAGCCTACTAGCTGCCCCTCAAACAAACTTTAGATTTGGGGCAATGAAGTGTTAGATTTCACAAAAAGGGACGCTTTAGTCACCGGCTTCCTCTCAGGGTTGTTCTTTTTTAAAAAGAGAGAGAGAGAGCATGTAAAATATTGCTAGTCCATTATTTAAAAATGGGAGAGAGAGAAGAAAAAAGTAATTAAAGTCCTCCTGCAGACTTGTGGAAACAGAAGTTGACTCTGAGGCAATGTAATGGACAAAAAAAAAGGTATTTCATCTGAAAGCAACAGGGTGCAAGAACAGCCAAGACTGGTGAAGTCATAAAGCTAGTAAATATTTATGCAAAGGAAAATTTGGTGTTTTTTTTTTTGCAAAACAAACATTGATTACTAACATTGATCACAATAAGTTACAACGAACATGACAGTGACTAACCTGAAGGTATTTTCTCTCTCGCTGATACAGCTCCACAAGCTTTCTACATACTTCACACCATTTCTGTTTATCAGTGCTGGGGGAGAAAGACAAAATGTCTACAATATGAGGGTGCAATCCTATTGTACCTGGAAAGGCGGTGTCAGGAGACATAAGATTTTGTAGACCTGCAGCTGGAGCAGGAAATTCACCCTTTGTTGCACTGGCTGTCCCTCTTTCTATATCAGTCCTCTGAGAGCAATAGGAGGAGGAAAGGAATGTGTTGGGGTTCGATGGGGGGGGGGGGCCTTTGAATCTGCCAGCCCTGGAGCTGCCTACTACTTTCCCCTCCAGACTTTTCCCCCTTTAAACCCTGGCTGGGGTGAACTGCATAGGGCTCAAAACTTGACAGTTCTACTGCCATGTATTTTTCCTCCCCATCGTTCTTATATGTATCTGCCTGTTAAGGAAATCCTCAGTTAATATACTTTTTCAATTTAAAATATTTGTTTAACAATCTGCTCTTTTGTACTTCTTTCTTTTTCAATTGTGGCTTTTTCCACTCCATCTTCATCCTGTGAACCTTGCTTCCTGCAGTCCTCTCTCCCCTCTTCTTATGCCATCTTGCAGTCTCCTTTCCCCTTCCCCTTAGGTACTGGGGACCTTCCCCTTTGCTCTTCCTGCCAACCCCTGGTGGTCCTGGCACAGGCTCCCATCCTTTGGCCCCTGCTTCCCCACCACTTCATTTTAGGGCTACCTGCTTCCTGCTTTAGGACTACCCCACTTCTATTTGTCTTCTGCCTTCTCCATCTCCTTCCCTTCAGTCCTACACAGTGAGAAATGTGTTTCTAATTAAGTTTTTGGAGACAAAAGCTTGATCTACTAGCAGAAGCTATCACCGTGTCACGGAAGCCTATCTACTTAAGACAGCCTTTTTTGTTTTCCTTATTGCATTTTCTAGCAAAAAGAGAAGGATCTCTCTAAGTTCAGGAAAATATAAAAAGGTAAAGGTACCCCTGCCCGTACGGGCCAGTCGTGTCCGACTCTAGGGTTGTGCGCTCATCTCACTTAAGAGGCCGGGAGCCAGCGCTGTCCGAAGACACTTTCAGGTCACGTGGCCAGTGTGACGTAGCTGCTCTGGCGAGCCAGCACCAGCGCAGCACACGGAAACGCCGTTTACCTTCCCGCTATAAAGCGGTACCTATTTATTTACTTGCACTTAGGGGTGCTTTCAAACTGCTAGGTGGGCAGGAGCTGGGACTGAAAGACGGGAGCTCATCCCACCGCAGGGATTCGAACCGCCGACCATACGATCGGCAAGTCCTAGGCACTGAGGTTTTACCCACACGCCACCCGCATCCTCAGGAAAATATAGGTGCATGCTAACACACAAAACGTTTTATGGGTAAAGTAATAACATAAAACAAATAGTTGAACTAAATTTCACACTATAATGGATTTTACCATTTTGCATGGGCAACTTTTCTATCATGTTGATTAAATGTAAAAAAAAATTATCAGGGAACAATTATTTATTTTAGGAATGATGGAAGCATTTTACATTCTGCTGGAATACATAAGATAAATTTGACATGGGAATGCTGTGAATACTGTTGTGATAAACACTTCCTCTATAATTAGTATCATAATATTCACCTCAAGTAAATGTTTAGCTTATTTTTTCAAAATGCTGTAAAATAGTTGATTTCCTACCTTTCATAGAGTTCCAGGAGTTTCTGATACACATTAACCAAATCTTCTCCGACATCTGCATGGTTTGTTTTTTCATATAAATTTGCTAAGCCCTAGGGGAAAGTGAAGAATATAACTTTTGAAGCAAATCCTTGTTGGGTCACAACTATCATCTCCATATTCATATCCATTCCTGAGATATAACCATGTTACTGCTTAATAGTTTTTGAAGCATAGCATTTCAAGGTTCATCAAACTGACTGTGTGAAGATAACACTGCAGAGGCAGTGAGTAATTTGTCTACATTCTCCGCATCATTTATAACTTCTAAGCAAGAAAGACAAGCCTTGTTACATGTAGTCAGGAAGATGCCAGAAGATAATCCAATGTACAGTCTACTAAATTTGAATCTAATGTTGCGTACGATTTGCAGAATATTTGCATTTTACTCATATAAATATATGGAATAGGGAAATGGAACCAGTCATATTACAACATCAGCTGGGATAGCTCAGTCTGTAGAGCATGAGGCTTTTAATCTCAGGGTTGTGGGTTCAAGCCCCACATTGGGCAAAAGATTCCTGCATTGCAGGGGGTTGGATTAGATGACCCTCGTGGTCCCTTCCAATTCTACAATTCTATGATTCTACGTACTTGCCATGCTAGCAACTGCCCTGGTTCAAGTTCAGCAGCTTTTCTGTAGGCACCTCGGGCTTGATCGGGTTGTTCTAGCTCAGCAGCTGCCAAACCAATGAATACCCAGGCATTATAGTTATTCTTCTCCTGTTTCAATACTGCCTATAAGAACAAGTGAAAAAACACTGAAACACTTACAATAAGCAATATTAATAAATCATTTCGAAGCTGAAGAAGAAAGCAGAACTGATGCATGCTCAGATGTTATCACCAAAAGATTCTAAAGCTGCAGAAGGAGCCCAAAGTTAAGTGCTTTGCATGTACAAAGTCCCAAGCTCAATCCCAAACATTTCCAGCTCAAAAGATCTCAACAGCAAAGCTAAAGCAAAAAACCTGTTTAAGACACTAGAGTGCTTCTGCCAACAAGAGAAGACAGTACTGACCTAAATGAACCAATGGCCTGGTTCAATATAAGGCAACTCTTTGTGCTGATGATATCTATGAGGATGACAAAACATCCAAACCACCACCAACAGGGCAGAAACAGAAAACAACACCACTGCTGTGCAGCCCAACTTTAGCTTTTAGTTTGGCAGCAGATAAACAAAAACAGCAAGGAACATCAAGACGATGAAGAAATACTTTAAAATATCAGAGAGGAGTACTATGAAGAGAACATACAATTTCACATGCCGAAATCTTAATTGTACATTTGAGTGCTAGTTACCTTGCAGTGTTTCAGTGCTTCTTTGTACTCCTTATTCCTTATAGCATCTCTGGCACTTTTCAATGCTGCTTTCACTTCCTTGTTGGACATGACTACTGGCAAGGTAACGGAAGAAAATTTCAACAATTATACCAGGCCATATGGAGAATTTTCAAAACAATCTTATTTTAATCCCTTCTTTTTCATGGTATTTTTGCTTCTTCTTAAGTGATAATTTATGCCACAAACCTATGATGCAGGGTTTTGCTTTGTTTTGTTTTAGTCCTGCCACTAAATGGACCTCTTCCTATAGGACAAAAATGAGCAATATCATCCAGGTTTATAATTATAGACAATGGTGATTCTAACTCTTCAGAGCCAAATCAACACATTTTGCTGGCTATAGTAAAGAGATATGCTCCCATTTCACATACAGGTAAAACTCAGAAAATTAGAATATTGTGGAAAAGTTCATTTATTTCAGTAATTCAACTTAAAAGGTGAAACTAATATATGAGATAGACTCATGACATGCAAAGCGAGATATGTCAAGCCTTTATTTGTTATAATTGTGATGATCATAGCGTACAGCTGATGAAAACCCCAAATTAACCTCAGCAGTGCCACAGGCTGATAGCATCCATGCCACGCCACATTGTGGCAGTAATTGATGCAAAAGGGCCCCAAACCAAGTACTGAGTACTTGTGCATGCTTCTACCTCTCAGAGGTCCAATGTTGCTCTATTTGCAGTCCTTGTTTTTCTGATTTCATTTAATATTCTAATTTTCTGAGATTGTTAATTTGGGGTTTTCATCAGCTGTACGCTATGATCATCACAATTATAACGAATAAAGGCTTGACATATCTCGCTTTGCATGTCATGAGTCTCTCATATATTAGTTTCACCTTTTAAGTTGAATTACTGAAATAAATGAACTTTTCCACAACATTCTAATTTTCTGAGTTTCACCTGTACAGAAGCTGATTGGATCTTACCTTCAACACTGACCATAGGACAGCATCCTCTACTTAACTTGGGAGAAGAGGCTTGCTCGGGGTGTGGGGCAGGCTACAACCCCACACTGTTCTGACCTGCAACCCCTTACTGCTCCCCCCCCCCCCCCCGCGTATAATTTTTTAATAAACTTTCTGTTTTACAATTTAAAATACTCATTTTTTATCCTTAAGACATCAATGACTTCCCTGATTCTCTTTCCATGGTTCATTTTACATATCATAAATCCTTGCGTATTTTACAAAAACTATACCATTCAGTATTCCATTATTGCATCCATCAAAACTTATTTACACTGTTGAATTTATCTTAATGCCGCCAACATTTTCAGCTGAACACAGTTATTTCCCATATATTCAATAAGCGTTTTCCAATCTTCTTTAAACGTTATGTTCTTCTTGTTCTCTTACTCTATATGTTAAGTCTGCAAGTTGTGCATATTCTGTCAGCTTAAGTTGTTATTCTTCTTTGGTTGGGACCCTGCTCCTTTTCCATTTTTGGGCTAACAAAAGACGGGCTGCAGTAGTAACATACATAAATAACCTTTTCTGACACCTGGGAGCAACCCCTCACTGCTTTATCTGATACGTGCTGCTTGCCCATTCAAAGCTCAGTCGGTTAGAGCCCTAGCGCTGAGAACACGAAGGTCGCAGGTTCGATCCCCGTATGGGGTAACTGCATATTCCTGTCTCGCGGGGTGGGGGTTGGACTAGATGATCCTCAGGGTCCCTTTCCAGCTCCGCAATCCTACGATTAGTTCCTTTTACACGCAATTCAAGCAAGACTAAGGTGTTAAAGCCAAAGCTGCGCGCGTTAATGCCCGGATTTAAACGAGGAGTTAAACGAGGATTCGTTAAAGCAGGGGCCGCAGCCTCCCGAGCCTGACCCAGCTGCTCTTCTTCCCCTCCGCTTCGCCCAGAGGAACCGCAGCCCAGCTCCAGGGAGGGCCGCTGGCCCTTCACAAAAGCAGGCGCTGACGACAGGCACGCCCCGCCGGAGCTTTTGAGGGACCAGGCCTTCCTTCGCCACGAAGCCGCGCGGCGAACAGTCACTCACCGGCTGCTACTGACCCCGGCCACGGCTACCGCCGGTAGCAGACGACCATCAATGCAGCCCGCGCACGCGCGGAAGGCGCCGCCCCTCCTTAGCCCCGCCCCTCAACCGATGTCGTGGAGAGAAAAATCCCTTCAGAGGCGCGCCGCTGTCAAATGCCAAGTCGGCCTTCCGCGTGGCAGAGGTAGTCGTATTTCTCCTTGGTGTCGCGCAGCAAGGCGCGGTTTTGCCAGCCTCAGCTACGACCGAGCCCCCTTTCCAACCCCTGCAATCCTAAACGCCCGTGCCCTCCAGCGTTTCTCCGATGAAAATAGGGACGGACCTAATGGTCAGGGGTCCCTTTACCTTTTTAAGGGGGAAAAACAGGGGCAGTTCAAATCAGAAACTGGGGCAGCTGCTGTAAATCCGGGACTGTCTCTGCAAAATAGGGACACTTGGAAGGTCTGAGCAGTTCCTGTGAAAAAGTCGAATCGAAACACCATAGGGCTTACTCTTGATGGCACTGACGAGAGTGACTTGTCTCTGTTGCTTTATGCCCATAGCTAATTTTCTAATATTGATGTATCGGCTTTCTTACGCCATGAAACACACGTGGTTCTCAGGCGGTCAAGCTGTCAAAGCAATGGCCCTTTGCTTTCAGCAAAGTGGTGAGAGTGGAGTCTCGCACGCTTATTTATTTATTATTGCATTAACACCCCACCTTTCATCCGAGGAGTTCGTGGTGGCATATATGTTTCTTCTCTTACACACGCACCATTTTTATCCTCACTGCAACCTGTGAGGTGGGCTGGGTTGAGAAGGTTATCCAGCGAGCTTCATGAGAGAGTGGGGATTTGAATACCGGTCTTCAGAGTAGTACTAGTAGCCCGCCACTCTGTTAAGCTGCACCACACCAATGGCAATATTCTGATATCACATCTATACCGGTGTGACCAGCAGAGTAAGGCAGCACCTGCAGAGGAGTCCAGCAAAGCTTCAGAGTCTAACCCTGAACAGAACTCAGACGCTGCGATTCTGTGTAGGTCTACTCTACTCAGGAGAAAGTTCCACAGAGTTTAATGAGACTGTTCGGTCATTGCGTGTACCCTGCATAGCAAGGGAAATGCAGCTTGCAAACTGGATTTTTCGTTTTTATTTAAAGCACGCGATCAGGCCTGAGTTATAAGGAGCATACATTCCTGCCCTCCTTTCTAGCATCGTGGAGAAGGGTCATCATGCTGCTATCCAATTCATAGCTGTCAACTTTTTTCCCCTTTTCTGTTCAGGGAAGTTTTTAATGTGTGACATCTTAGTGTATTTTTTGTCTTTGTGGAAGCCGTCCAGATGGGCGGGGTACAAATAATAAATTATTATTATTATTATTATTATTATTATTATTATTATTATTTTCTTGCGATGAATCCTATTCGGAATAAGGGACTTTCCCTTTTAAAAAAGGGAAACGTTGACAGCTATGATCCAATTACACTTGCTCAGAAATCCCGGGTTTCCCCGTCGTTTAGAACGGGTGGCTGTCTAATTTTACTCAGCAGGAGGAGGAGGAGGGGGAAAAAATGCCACCAAGCGATCTCACCAGTTAACACTGGAACGGTAACTCTAAACAACTCTATGTGCGTTCTTTGACAACAGAGAACCCTTCCCGGTGGCGTTGCATTATGGGAGTTGTAGTTCTCCACCCGACGTTTATTTCCGCCCTCCCTAAAGAAATTATGTTAAAAAAGGGGGTGCGTCTTTATTTCTCCCCTGGCGCGTTGCAACGGCCTTTGACATTAGTTCCTCCCGCTTTCCTTACCGACATGTATGATGAGGGTCGCTGTTTCCTGCGACACGGCGGCTGAGTTTGTGAAGGGTGTCGCTTGCCCTCCTTCCCTTCGTGAGCTTTTTGCTCCCGGACGGGTCAGCGGGTGCGGCAGGAGATGCACCACCTCGGTTGCTCAAGGGACGCGTCATGATCATCTGGCAGGGTGAAAAGAAGGGTGGGGCAGAGAAGGGATCTCTGCATGGAGGCTCCGCTGAGCTCCTGATCTGGCCGAAATGGGTGGAAAAGGTAGAAATCATGTAACCTCTGCAAGTCACCTCGTTGCCTTGGTCCTCTTCGCTTTTTGGGGAGCAGTGAAGGCGAGGCCCCTGCTCAACGAGGATTACTCTTGCAGCAGCTGCGGGAAGCCTAACATTGTGATGGTGATGTGCGATTCCTTAGTAAGTATTTGACTTTTTCAAAACAAAAGCAAAACTATCTAGAGCAACTTCTTTCCAGTCATGCTGCTGCTGCTTGCGAAGGAATGTGAGGCGGGATGGTGTAAATTAAAATATCTACTCTTTCAGGCTCAGCTGCTGTGGACCTGATCTCCCTGCTGCTTGAGCCTAGCTGCTGTTTTTTTCCGCTTGGAGGTGCCATTTACATGCTAGAGAACCCCATGCGAAAAGAGCTTGTATTGAGAGTGACGTTTGTTGCTAAGCTTTCACTTAATAATTGGAGAGCATGTTCTTGTGTCACACTTGGGTTGCAGTCCTATACACGCCTATTTTGGGAAGAAATTCAGTTAACACAGTGAAAGTTAACTTTCAGCACTTTAGATGTAACTTTTTGCAAGATTATGGCATTCGGACTCTGCTGCCTGTGATAGGAGAGGAGGGGAAAATTTAGCATTATACAAAACAATTTAGCATTATACTGAAAAAAGAGCATTATATGAAACAATTCAAGTAGTGCTTTATGTACGCTAGGGGTTATAACACCTCTAGCATAAGTGAATATGTGGGAGTGAACATGAAGCAGCTTGCAAGTTTTGCTCAATAGTGGAAAAATAAAAGGTACAGAAGCACTAATGGTGCTCCAGAACAGGGATTTACTTTGCAAATGGGTCATTGGCAATAAGTTCTTTCTTCTTCTGATTTAAATTGGGAGAGGGGGATGTGGAAAGGTTGCCCACGTTGTCATGCTTCCTATGTCCGGCCCATACATCACACTGTCTTCTTTGCCTGCGTTATTGCAAATGGCCAGCTCCAAAATTGCTCTTAACCAACATGACACAAAGTCTTCTGAGCAATTAGTCACTGCTCTCATGCCGTTGTTCATTCCTGGAAAAACTTGGAACCGGTCACAAAGTCTCACTAAAATCACAGTAAGGAAATCACATAGTTCAGTTCTTGCTTAATTGTACCTCTCACTGAAATGGTTCAGTTGTCAATATGTATACAGTGGTACCTTGGGATAAGAACTTAATTCGTTCCGGAGGTCCGTTCTTAACCTGAAACTGTTCTTAACCTGAAGCACCTCTTTAGCTAATGGGGCCTCCTGCTGCTGCTGCGCTGTCGGCGCACGATTTCTGTTCTCATCCTGAAGCAAAGTTCTTAACCCCAGGTATTATCTCTGGGTTAGTGGAGTCTGTAACCTGAAGCATATGTAACCCAAGGTACCACTGTATTTGTAGGAATATATATTTCAAACCATGCTGGTGTCCTGTCAGTGAAGACATGTTCCTAGAAAACATATATTGCATCCAGAACCACTGAAATGGGTGTTTTGGTAGAATGTGGTTTTTACAGTGTGATTTGTAACATTGCATTGTTTAATGTGGTTTCTAATGTTGCATTGATTAATTTCCAGAGTAATTCTCAAAATGTTTTTTCCCCGCTGCATGCAGGATGGAAGGCTGACATTTCACCCCAAAAATGAAACAGTAAACTTGCCTTTTGTGAACTTCATGCGAAAACATGGCAGTCTCTTTCTTAATGCTTATACCAATTCTCCAATATGTTGTCCTTCCCGTGCAGGTAAAATCATACTCAAGCAAGAAATACATGAGTAGAACCTATTTAAATACTATTTTATGATAGCTAAACTTCAAAAGATTTCCCCTGGGCAACCTTGAAACTTCTGGTTCCTTTTAGTGTCTGTGAGCCAGGCCTTCAGGATAGACATAGTATCACTTGCATATTTTAAAAAGGAAATAAATATGCTTGCGGGACATTAGGAGTGGGTTGTTATCTGTATTTACCAAGTGCAGAGTGGCTGAAGGTCAACGTTAGAAGATTCATCATGTGAGTTAGGACTAAGCCTGTTGTCATACCCCTTTTATAAGTGGAGAAACTAGGCAGGGTATGACAGTGACTTGCACAAAGCCACTCAGTGGGCTTCATTGGTTTGTCTTCTTCTAGAGGAATAAGTTAAGTGACTTTTACACCTTGCACACTCTTTAGGGATTGTGTTACAATAACTCCCTGCCTTGGGAGAGACCTCCCCCCCCCCAATTATCATTTTTGTAGCCCCTTATTTTGACAATTGGTTGGCTGTTTTCTGTTTTTATGGATATTTTTATTTGCTGCTCTGTCTGTTCTACTTTTTTTCTCTTTACTTTTATTTTTTTAATCACATATTTTAGTATTAGGTGCCTTGGGCATTTCCTAGAAGTGGGGAGCTAAAATGGAAAGCCCTTATAAACAAACACTTAACTGAGGATTGATTAAATGGACTGCAACATTTATTGGTGCTCCTCCTTTTTTCTTCACACTGATGAGCAGAATGGACCACCCTCAATAGATGGTTAGGATACCTAGACTGAGCCCAGCACTGGCTCCTTTCCCCTCTCCCTTCCATGGATTGTCAGAGCTGAGAGCTTATTCATTAGCAGAAACCTGCTTCCATTTCTTCACACCTCTTACTGTATTATGGCTTCTGAGAATTAACCTGTCAAGAGTGTGACTGAAGTTAGGAGATTTGACTCCAACTTGTAGTTCGGAAAATAGTGGCAGTAACAGTTCTCAAGTTCCTTTCCTTGCTGAATACAAAGTAATCAAAGCCTGGCGAGAATTGTATTGCTTTTAATATTTTTATTGTAAGTGGCTTGCTTTAAAAGGCAAGGTAGAACTAATAATAAAAATATTTTTCTGGTGATTGGAGAGGGCAGAGGGGATGTGAAGATTCCTCATGCTGCTGAACGAGTTCTGGCCTCCTGGAGCCATTGTCATGTTGGGTTAGAAAAATATAGTGGCAAAGTCTCTATGGGTCCTTGAAGCCACAACTTCTTGCTTTATGGCAGGGGTAGGGAACCTGTGGCCCTCCAGACGTTGCTGGACTACCGCTCCCATCATCCGTCACCATTAGTCCCATTGGCTGGGGCTGATGGGAATCGTTTTTCAACAATATTTGGAAGGCCACCGGTTGCCCATGCCTTTTAGCTGCAGTGGAAGTCATAAACATTTATTTATTTTATATTCCGCTATGTGCCCATAGATCTCAGGGAGGTTCACAACATAAAATTACAATATAAAAAACACAAAACATGTAATAAAAATAAGAACAAAGACAACCCAATAATCTCCCCCTTCCACAACACATTCAAAAGGGCATCTGATGTCAGTCAGCCCAAGACCTGGTTAAAGAGGAACGTTTTCGCCTGGTGCCCAAAGGTGTCTAATAAACATGCAAGAGGAAAGCTGTGCATACTTTGTTTTAGTCAGATTATATATGTTTTATATGATTCATCAACCAATTCTATTATGGGTGTGTTTCTTGTTTTTGTTTTAGCTATGTGGAGTGGGCTCTTCACTCACATAACAGAATCTTGGAATAATTTCAAGGGTTTAGATCCAAATCACACAACATGGATGGACCTCATGGAAAAACATGGCTACTATGCTCAGAAATATGGAAAACTGGATTATACTTCAGGGCATCACTCAGTGAGGTAAGCAATTGGGGAAACCCTATCTCTGGTTAAAACTGGTTAATCAGAGGTGTGATAACTGCTAATAGAAAGCCTCCTGGCTAAAACAGAATTGTTATTTTATCATTTCTATGTACAAAGTGCTTTTCAGTATTTACTTCATTTATCCTGACAACACCCCTTTTGAGGCCCTAAGACTACGTTGAAACAGTACTTTTTGTTTTGTGCTATCTGTAAACCTACTCATAAATGGATGTGTTCTCTGTAGTAACCTCAAGTTCTGACAGTTCACTCATCTGTAAAATGTGTTCCCCTGTCAAATTTTTGTTCCATTAAGTATATGAAACTGGTAGCACTTTTTCAGATGATTTTTTAAAAAAACACTTTCTCGAAACATTTTAGTTTTGTAACTAAAATCCTCATCATTGCTCAAAGAAGTCCTTATTGTCAGGGAGCTACAAAATCCATTATAAAGGCAGCAAACTTCTCAGAAGGGTTTATTGTAAGAACTAAGTACCTTGGGAGAGCTGCAGTCGTTTGCTCTTGAACAAATATTACTGCCTAGTCTTTTTCTTCACAATGCAGCCACTTGTAGGCAACCTTTCTGAGGGTCATAGTTTCTTTATGCTGCATAAGGAGAAAATAATTGGATGTGTCATTCCACTTCTAACACGTCTAGCCCTATTTACTGAAGCTCAAGTTTCATATTCTCCCTTTTCCTTTGTGCATGCTACAGAGAGTTGAAAATGCAGAGGGTTGCAAGGGGAGAAGAGGGAGGCTGCCTCCCCTTCTCCAGCATCGCTTGGAAGAGATCAGAAACGTCCCTTTCCATTTTAAACTAACCATGGTTTCTTGTTACAGCCAAACCCTAAACCATATTTAATATAAATTAGTTAGTTGCCAAACCTGTTTTGTTTTCAGTATGACTTGAGTTGACTTGTTTTCACTAAGCCTGGTTTACTTAAGCCTAGCCACGGTTTCTCCGTTTTTAAATGTCACAACAAGCAAAATTTAACTTCCCAGCTTGTTGCTACAGCCGTGCAAAGGCAGAGGAAGAGAAAGAAGTGGCCAGGTACAAGGCTTACTGCTGGGCCATGTCTGAACATCATTTGCAAAGGCAAACTGATATGAATATCTTTTTATAAACCCAGTTAAAATTTAATGTCATAAACCACTGAATACAAATGGCAGGCATTTCAGAAATGTGAACATAATGATAATTTGCCTGTAATTATAAAGGTAAAGGGACCCCTGACCATTAGGTCCAGTCACGGACAACTCCGGGGTTGCAGCGCTCATCTCGCTTTATTGGCCAAGGGAGCCGGCGTACAGCTTCCGGGTCATGTGGCCAGCATGACTAAGCTGCTTCTGGCGAACCAGAGCAGCGCACAGAAATGCCGTTTACCTTCCCGCCGGAGCGGTACCTTTTTATCTACTTGCACTTCGTGGTTTCGAACTGCTAGGTCGGTAGGAGCAGGGACTGAGCAACAGGAGCTCACCCCATCATGGGGATTCGAACCGCCGACCTTCTGATCGGCAAGCCCTTGGCTCTGTGGTTTAACCCACAGCGCCACCCATGTCCCTATGCCTGTGATTGTATCTACATGGAAATAAAGTATATACTGAATACTGTTCTGATTTTCAGTAACCGTGTGGAGGCCTGGACCAGAAGCGTTGATTTTTTGCTTCAGCAAGAAGGCAGGCCTGTGGCAGAACTCGTAGGTAACAAGACCTATGTGAGAGTCATGCAAAAAGATTGGAAGGCCACTGACGATGCTGCAGCTTGGCTAAGAAACAAAGCCACCAACTTGACACAACCCTTCGTTCTTTACTTGGGGCTAAATTTGCCTCATCCATATCCTTCACCTTCCTCCGGAGAAAATTATGGGGCATCTACATTTCGGACGTCTCCTTATTGGCTACAGAGGGTATGCAAATATTAGCGTATAGCTTGATATAAGTTTTTTTTTAAAGAATTGTATTTCTAGAGCATTTTATTCCTCAACCCACAGAAGGACCATAGCTCAGTGGCAGAGGGTCTCAAGTCCCCAGCACCTCCTGGTAGGACTAGCAGAGGTTCCTGCCTGAAACCCCAGAGAACCTCTACCAATCAGTATAGACAATACTGAGCAAGATAGACCAATGGCTTGACTCGGTATAGGACAGCTTCCTATGTTCCTAATGCTGTGTGACTCAAATCTGAAATGAAAGATTAACCACAGTACAGTGGTACCCTGGTAGTTGAACGCCTTAGTTGTCAAACAAATTGGCTCCTGAACGTCGCAAACCCGGAAGTGAGGGTTCTGGTTTGCAAACTTTTTTGGAAGCCGAACACCCAATGCAGCTTCTGATTGAGTGCAGGACGCTCCTGCAGCCAATTGGAAGCTGTGCCTTAGTTTTTGAACCATTTCGGGAGTCGAACAGACTCCCAGAATGGATTAAATTCGGGAACCAAGGTACGACTGTATTTTATTATGTTGCCAGATTGTCTGTGACCAGGTACAGCAGATATGTACTTACGTTTTTATACTAAACTGTAATCTCCTTGGCCCCCCAGGAATTATAGTAGGGTGATAGTGCTGAGAATTCTCTTTTCAGAATATCTAGTCCTACATCCTTCCTGTTAAAAACCACTATGCTCGTGGTTCCCTGGATAAAGACCCGTGCTATTTTTCTAGAAAAAAATGGTGCCGGAACTCACCATGAACGCCTCCCTTGTTCTCTTCGAATGGCAATGGCGCCCACCTGAGAAGTGAGTCCCACACGAGTTCTGACTGGGGAAAAAAGCCCTGAGAGTGACTAATAAAACCAGTTTAAGCTTATGATGTAAAGATATTCTTTATTTTATTTGTGTATTACATTTCTATCCCACATTTCCTCCAATGAGTTCAAGATGGCATACATGGTTTCTTTCTGTGAGGGGGAGTCAGCTCTTCCTGTTTATTTGTATTCCATTTGAGTTGTTTCCAGGTTCTGTTTTTACAATGGTCACACAAAACTCTCCAGACTGGTTGCCATGGCTCCCACTGCTTAAATGGCAGTGTAACCCTGTAATTCAGCAGAATGTTTTAAAGGAAACAACCATTTCTTCACAAAAGCATCTTCAGCACATGGTTTACTTTTTATATATATAATGAGAATAGTGCTCAATTTTAGTCTCCATCATTGCAATGTCTTAGAATTTCAGCTGTTTGACTGATTTCTTGATTACTCCTTTTTTCCTGTTGTCATCCACTCCAAGGGATCTGTATTGAGCTAGTGAAGTACAATAACCTCAGAAAGTGTACAGCTTGTATTCAGTTTTCTGGGTTCTCTGCTAGAATTTTTGTCTTAGCTCTAGTCCCTGAATATCCTTATACTATGGAGAACATGCAGTTGTTCTTAGCTTGGGAACCGAGTGCAACCAATTTCTTCACTCTTCTCAGGTCACCTTTCATCCCTCTGTGTGGCAGGGACAACCTTATGGCCAGCATGAGCTGTAGAGAAGGCTTTTGACTGTTGGCACAGGAGAGGTCCAATGGGAGAAAAGTTATGCGCAGTGTTATTTTTCTAGAAAAAGAGGTGCCGGAACTCACCATGAACGCCTCCCTGGTTCTCTTATAATGGCAATGGTGCCCATCTGAGAGGTGCGCGAACTCCGTTCCAGTGAGTTCTGGCTGAAAAAAGCCCTGGTTATGTGCCTTCTGCTAGGATCCACCCCATAATTGTGTGTTGGAATGCCTAATGAGAAGTATGGGTAGTATGTTCTGGAGTATACCATAATGTGTATTCCATGGAAAAACTGGAGCCAGACAAAAATAGTCTTTTGTTCGCTCCAGAGTTTTCTGAGGGGACAGCTGTGAACATCTAAGAAGTCAAGAACCCGGCTGGATCAAACCAAACATGCATCTAATTACAGCATCCTGATTCTCACAGTAGCCAATCACATGCTTCCAAGCAGTGCAATAGGGTAGACTTCCTGTGCTGTTGCCTCACAGCAACCAATAAGCACTGTTCATTTCTCTAGCTGTGACATTGTCTCCATTGATGACAATTAACTTGAACACATTTGCCCAGTAGCAGTACAGTGGTACCTCGGTTTTCAAGCGTCTCGGAAGCCGAACGTTTTGGTTTTTGAATGCCGAAAACCTGAAAGTGAATTCTTCCATTTTCAAACATGCCTCAGAAGTCGAACAGCTTCCAATGTGCATTTCTCAATTTTCTCAATGGAATTGGCCGAGCGCCCATTGCGCCTCAGTTGTCGAACGTTTCAGAAGTCGAACGGTCTTCTGGAACAGATTACGTTTGACAACCGAGGTACCACTGTAGTTGAATCAGCGGCTTCAACTAACATTGAAGCTAAATATGAACATGAACTTGAATACACGTTCTACAAAAATAATAATTGGGTGTTCACTTCCAGAGGATTGCTATCAAGTTAATATATTGCAATGATTTGATTGCTAAACAAAGGAGTTCTTTTCTGTGAGCCATGGGTTTCTATGCAGTATGTCACACTTTGACTTTTGCTTTGAATATTGGGTTGCCATTATGTTTATGTGTATGCGTATGTGTATGTGTATGTGTCCTGCCGGGCACATAGAATTAATTCTGTGGTTCTTGGGGTTGCAGCAATGGCCTTTCTAGGTTGGAATGGAGCTTAGCGCTATAGAGCTGATCAAGCTCTCTCATTTGCTGAATCAATTCAAAGCAGTGCATCAACTTGATGGTCTCACAGTACGCTATGTTGCTAAGCAGATGGTCTGTAAGGTATCAGCTGGAGCCATCTTTAAGACGTGTGGCTTTGTTCCTAGATGCAGGCACTGCGGTGAGCAAGGGAAGACCACACGTTCCATTTTTTAGGAAAAGTCTTTCTTGTAGATGATTTGTGTAAGCGTTAGTATAGTTAGTGAGGGGATAGTGGAACCGGAAGAAGCTGCTGGCTGCAAAAGATGTCATTGCGGTGGAAGGCTGTGATAATCTCCTAAAATCTAACTGAACCTTATGGAAGTGGGCTGTAGCAGATCCAACTCTTTACCTATGCATTCTGAATGAATTGCACAGGCAGGAAAAAAGCACCAAGTGTAGTGGTAATGCCTGGAGTATTGCCTCTAAACACATGCTACATTTTGCTGCACAGATCTCTGATAAGAACAGCAGTGGGTCAGGGACTCTCTCCTTACTCCAATGTTCTAACTTATTGAGAAGCAGATTGGGGGTGGTATTCAACTAAGTTTTACCCCGAGTCCATCCATTGTAGTTAGTGAACAAGACTAAGCTAGGCCCACTGATTTCAATAAGTGCACTTTGTGTTACCCTTCATTGAATACCACCTCCCTGGACACCTTCCTCAAAGTGCACTTTCTCTGCAAAGCTTTTTGGCACAAGTCCCTAGTTCTCATGGCATTCTCTAAGCATGTGCAGCTGAACATACCTGTTTATCCCTGTCTCCATTTCCCTCCTCTTCCTCTGGGTCATATTACAGATTGCACTCCCCTCAGGGCTCTTGTTCTCTGTAAAGCACTATGCACTTTGGTCCTGCTCTGTAAATAATGCATTGGGCAGGATTCGCCTAAGAAGCCACGTCATCACAAGCCCTGTTCAAGGGCTTCTGCTTGCGCAATAGGGCCCTCCCCTCTTCTCCCCTCATTTATAAAACATGGAGTCCTCATGTTCAGTCAGTATGTCTACCTTGGGCTGCTGGCAAATTGGACGGTGATGATAGTTACCTTTGACAAAATAAAACATTTTTACTTTGTTACTAGGTGAGATACGAAGCCATCAAGATTCCAAAATGGCTTCCATTTTCAGAGATGCACCCAGTAGATTACTATTCCTCTTATACAAAGAACTGCACAGAGAAATTTACGGAGAAAGAAATCAGAGATATCCGAGCACATTATTATGCCATGTGTGCGGAAACGGATGCAATGCTTGGTAAGTGATATCCTGATTCTCTTACTAATATCATAATGTATTTCTCAATACTATTACTGCAAAGATCGTTTTCTTCCCTGATTCTAGCCATGTAGAGGCTATAGTCCTAATTATGCATTATTCAAAGTCTTAGAACTGCAGCCTATATATTTTTCATAGCTAAGCTTCGCGTAAAAAGATTTTTTCCAGAAAGTAACAACTAGATGTTTTCTGTTGGGGTTTCTTTAATCTATTATTTAATAAAACTTCTATCATACTCTGCCTACAAGGTTAGAATCTGATCCATGAAGAAAACAATATGTCTCAGTTCATGTATTAAGGACTATGGTAACGTCATTTCGGTTGCAGAGGCCAGGACTAGGACCAGCCCACCCATGAGGTAGGCTGAAGCAGCTGCCTCAGGCAGCAGAATCCTGCGGGGCGGTGCCCCCACCCCTGCGGTTGCACAGTTGCAGTGGCAGCTGCATCTTCTTCCAGCAAGATCTCACAGAACTCTCGCAAGATCTTCCCGGAGGAAGGTACAGCTGCACAGAAGGGTAGCCACTTCCTTGTTTTGCCTCAGGTGGCAAAATGCAAGAGGCCAGGACACAATCTCAGGAGTGTACACAGCAATCTTAATGCAAATAATGCATTATGTAAGCCAAGCAATTATGTTTACAAATGTAGCTCTGTACTGTGATGATATTCAACCAAGTCAAACTTAGTAGACCCACTGAAATAAATGGACTTGACCAACTTTGTTTCAATGGGTCTACTCTTGATTCAGGCCGGATATCATCCGATACATCTTAGCTGCATGACTCTGCAACTCCTTTGAGGAAAGGATCAGGTGGGCCTTTGCATGTGTCACACAAGGCATCATTCATGTGGTTCTGCCCCATGTACATCTTCCTGAGACCTGGTCTCAGCCACCACCACACAAATGACATTAACCTGGTTTTAGATGTCTGTACCAAACATCTGAGGGACACAGGTGGCACTGTGGTCTAAACCACAGAGCCTAGGGATTGCTGATCAGAAGGTTGGCAGTTTGAATCCCCACAATGGGGTAAGCTCCCGTTCTTCGGTCCCAACTTCTGCCCACCTAGCAGTTCGAAAGCACGTCAAAGTGCAAGTAGATAAATAGGTACCACTCCAGCGGGGAAGGTAAACAGTGTTTCCGTGCGCTGCTCTGGTTCGCCAGAAGCGGCTTAGTCATGTTGGCCACATGACCTGGAAGCTGTCTGTGGACAAACGCCGGCTCCCTCGGCCTATAGAGTGAGATGAGCACCGCAACCCCAGAGTTGTCCATGACTGGACCTAATGGTCAGGGGTACCTGTACCTTTACCAAATGTCTGTGGCAGAAAGTGCTGCAAAGGGAGTGTTGAGTGTTGTCATGCCTGCAGTACAATTCTGACAGGAGTGTCATTGGGGAGGGAATGTAATTAATCTGGTGTATTTGTTCTCTGTGGCTTAATACATGTAAGACATGTACTTTATGGAAATAATATTCTGAGATGGCTGTCTTTGGGGGAAGAGGTTGGAAATGAAAGGATATTCAGGCACATCAATTCTGACACTGTAGCATTTTTATATTGCTATTGCCAGAAGAGCAGAAAAATGGTCAAGGAACATCTACTGAAACTGAAGTGCGGTAGAGTGAGGAATCCTCTCAATTATTTTGAATCTTCTTTTTATATGTTGGCTTCACATATAGAATGCTGTTCCCATCTGCTGCAGAATTTGGCATTCTGAGAATTCCAGCTTTAATTCCTAAGTGTAATGAGAGAGATGGAGAACAGAAGCAAGAAGGCGCTTAGGTCAAGTGTTTTATTTGGGTAGAATTTTGGTGCCTTGCTGTCTTTTTGATGATCTATGGGCAGTATAGAAAATCTCCGTGTTTTGGGCTTACTGATCAGTTATTACAATCCATGCCAGTAGTTGTAACTTCTTTGAAAACCCTTAGCGTATGTAGAAATTCAGGAGAAATTTGACAGTTTCATACATGATAATAAACACTTTGGGTGAAATCAAGAGAACTACAATGAACCCAGATATTGACAACTCAAATCCTAGGTACGCTTACTCATAAGCAAGTCCCATTGCCAGTGTGGTGTAGTGGTTGAGAGCGGTAGTCTTGTAATCTGGGGAACCGGGTTCGCGTCTCCGCTCCTCCACATGCAGCTGCTGGGTGACCTTGGGCTAGTCACACTTCTCTGAAGTCTCTCAGCCCCACTCACCTCACAGAGTGTTTGTTGTGGGGGAGGAAGGGAAAGGAGAATGTTAGCCGCTTTGAGACTCCTTAAAGGGAGTGAAAGACGGGATATCAAATCCAAACTCTTCTTCTTCTTCTTCATTGTGTTCAGTAGAGCTTACACCCAAAAAACTATGTATGGGGGTAGCCAGGATTTTTTGTTGTGGGGGCAGACCTTTTGTTTAGAGGAGCAGGCCTTTTGTTGGGAGGGGGGCAGAACCTCAGTTTGCTATGTATTTGATTGATTTTTATTTATTATGGGGGGTAGCTGCCCCTCCCTGCCCCCCAGCTATACCCATGTAAGTATGTATAGGGTTGTGGCCTAAATCTTGCATCTGAGCTTGTGCACCACCTTAAATGGGATTCAGTGCAGTTTTAAAAACTCTTTCAAGTTTCAGACTATTAAAGCATACTTTGAGATCTGTATGGCAGACATAAATATGAGCTTCTAAAAGTGGATAACTGTGGGTGTTTAGCAACAGATTAGCAAAATGCAGCATTTCGGATGGAGATTTCTGGAAGTATGGAAGCCACAGTTGTGCATGCTGATATTTAGCTGCGGAAGGAACTTATTCAGAGTTCTCAAGGAGAAAATAAACTGCCCCTCATGATCTCTCATAATCAGCTTCTCTCCGTCCTCCCAGAGGACTTTTCTTTGGAATCCTTGAAACAGCAACGGCTTCTGTATAAATGAGAACACAGGCAATGTGATCTAGGGCTTTCATTGCACTGGCAGAAGAGCTACCTCCTTGTGACATCTAAAAATTATTTTTATTCATGTCAATGTTTAATGAATATTTTGATGTTTGCGTATTAATCCTCCCTTATATTTTGTTGCAGGTGAGATAATTTCTGCTCTAAATGACACAGGACTACTCAGAAGGACTCTTGTCGTATTCACTGCAGATCACGGAGAACTTGCCATGGAACACAGGCAGTTTTACAAAATGAGCATGTACGAAGCAAGCTCCCATGTTCCTCTCCTTATAATGGGACCGAATATTAAGCTGAAATTCATCCCCAATGTGGTGTCCCTTGTGGATATCTACCCTACCATGCTCGGTAAGCAATATTTCTGTTGGAATAGCAAGCTTACTTCATATGACCAGCAGGGATAAAAAAGTATGGCTTAAAAGCACGAGCCGCTCACTTGGGACTATCTAGAAGTTGGTGGACTACAGCTCCCATCATCCCTTACCTTTGGTCATGCTGGTTGAGGCTGGTGGGAGTTGGAGTCCAAGAATGTCTGGAAGAGCACAGGTTAGCCACCCCTGGTTTTAAAGCATGGCTGACTAGCAACCATGGTGCCACTACTGTCAGATAACTGCCCCAACATGCCTACACCATGTTGGGATTTACTGCTCAGCTTGCAAAGAAGGGACATTTAAAGGATCTGACACTGATCAATAAAGCCAAAATTTGGAGATGCCCCAGTCAGTTTCACATCCTATGATTTAACGTTAGTGTATATGAATAGTGTATTTTTGTCCACATGTGCACCGAAGCCACCCTTGATTCATGCACACATTGCCAGAATGATACTTGCACTGCTCTGCGCAGATATAAAAATCACACTTTTAAAAAAATAAATAGTGTGCTCAAAGGACATGTAATGGGTTATATATTTAGGCAGGTGGGCATGGAGTTTTCAGCAGATCCCCAGTCATTTCCAAAATGAGATATTACTGAATGTTTAAATAATGGGGACTTCAAAAACAAAAAACCTAAATGAAATAATGAGGCTCTCAAAATCCTTCTGAAATTATAAACACCTGGAACGTGGAAAATAATGTATTCTGCTTTATTTTCGTTTCTGCGTCAAAAGTGTCCCATTTGCGGGAAGGATGAGAAATATTTCCTGGAGAAAAGAAACCCTTTTAATTGTGGGAATATTTGCCTTTTTACAGTCATGTTTGTTGCTGTTGGTTGTTCTGTCTGCTGCAGCTTGATTTCCTTCCCACCAAATTTCTGAGTACTGCTTCTTCTTCCTAGACTTAATCACACAGGCAATCCTAGATTAATCATAGGCCACATAGTGACCTGAATGTTGTCAAGGCACTAAGAAACTTGTTAGATTTAGCTATGTGACATCGCTGAGGACAAGAAATCAATGTGAAACTGGGATCGTTGCTACCTGGATCAGTGACATGAGTTATCCCACCTATTATCACCATCAACTTTTGATTTATTCATTGCCTTCTGAACAACCATTTACACATAAGAGTATTAACAACACTTATAAACACCAAAACAGCAAATACATTAAAGACAGTACTGAAACCCTAGCAAAGTAGACACCCACAGTAAAGAACAATTTATCCAACTGGGAAAGTTTGTAGGAACAAAAATGTATTCATTTGTCTAGGGGTCATTTAGTAAATAGGATGATCCTGTAATATTGCATAGCCAATTTGATTTTACTGAGAGAAAATCCCGCTGGGCGCGCAAGGCTTGCGGACATATACCCGAAGCATGAGGCGTGCTCCGCAGCACGCCCCGTACTTCGGGCTGCAGGCTGCCGCCCTAAGCCTTGCGTGTCTGGCAGGACCTCCCGCCGGGCGCGCAAGGCTTGCGGACATCTGCCCGAAGCATGGGGCGTGCTCCGGAGCACCCCCCGTGCTTCGGGCTGCAGGCTGCTGCCTGCAAGCCTTGGGAGCCCGGCGTCACTCCCGCCAGGCTCCCAAGGCTTGCGGATAGCTTCCTGAAGCCTGGAGAGCGAGAGGGGTCGGTGCGCTCCGACGCCTCTCGCTCTCCAGGCTTCAGCAAAAGCCTACATTCGCCCCATAGGACGCACACACATTTCCCCTTCATTTTTGGAGGGGGAAAAGTGCGTCGTATAGGGCGAAAAATACGGTAATTCACTTAACCTGGCATTGTCTGAAGGCACATGGTACAACAACCTTTCTGATACAAAGCAGGTCTGGTTAATGCTTGGATAGTGACCCAATGTGCAGCATAAAATTAATGAGTGTGAGGATGATGCTTCCTGGGCACAGTCACATGGGCGATCCTAACCTATTGGAAATCACTCTGTGAACATGATAAGATGGCCATGCTTCATAGTTAACTGTATTTGACATGACAGTACTGTATTACAGAGGGAAAATTGGGTCAGTTCAGAGTGAGGGCAAAGCCTTCTGAATAGGTGAGCTCTTATGAAGGAATCACTGAAAGGTCGCCAAGAAGTTGGGGATTTCTCCACTCCTGGAAAATAGTTAGTACTTTCAGTTCAAACCCTATATTCTAACTAGAGACTTTAGTTTAACATTACTAATGAATGAGTCACACAGTCTCTTAATCAAATCTCAGCCCCTACCTTCTTGTTCCAACTGTCTTAATTTCCCCTCTCTCTCTTCTTGAAGTTTGTATTTTTAAATCACCGTCCTTCCTGTGCTCTCATTCTCCATATGTTCTCTCCTGGTTCTTCCTTCCTGTATTCAGAATATTAAAAAAATACAAAAAAAATATTCAAAAATGATTAATTTATTTAGGTGAGTAACAAACAAATGATTAATGTTATTTTCTCAGACACTCCGACTGATGAAGTAAGCTCTGACCTTATCTGTAGTAGACAGGAATATAGTCTCTGTCTGTGTGCCTTAGCATTTGATTTTACAGTTTGTTTCTGTACATGTATATGTCACATCTTAACAATTTCCCTTAAAAGTGTGGTGTTGTATCTAACATGGCACAAACAGACTTTTATTCCTGCAGCAGATTTTGCCATCCCGTATTTCTCTTTGTAGTACACCATGGACCCCCCCCCAAAAAAAAAATCACTCCAGAGGGTTCTTCAGCCCTCTGAAGCATGTTTTTGAGGATATGCAGGGATGGAAAGGGACAGGAAGTTCCATTGCACAAGTGGATGCCTGTTCCCTTTGTGCAGTGACAGCACTGGAGGCAACCTATGGTGTTGTACCTCCATCTTAAAGGTTGTTTAAATTCGGCAGATGGGGGGGGGGACGGGCTTCAGGGAGAAGGAAGGGTAAGTCTTACTTGTGCAAACAGGACTTTGCAATTAGATGCCACCCTTAGTTCAGAAAGATGTTAGGTTTAATTTCAGTGACTTAAAAATCCCTCTATCTGTCTCTTTTGCACCGCATATGAGTTGCTTAAAAGTAACAAATAAACTGCTAATGGTTAGAACAGAACTGAAGTTTTGTGGAAATAATTTCCCTAGGTAGCTAGTATTAATTTTGCAGCAAGAAAATGTAAGAGGCATCTTGGACTTAATCTAAATGCAAAGATAAGAGGATCAGAAATATCACTATAAGGGGCAAAGGACAAGTTGCAATGGTTGACATAGTATATAATTTATTTCCTTGTTGGTTTTATATATTTCTGCCTTTTCTTTTAAAGGTAAAGGTAAAGGTACCCCTGCCCGTACGGGCCAGTCTTGACAGACTCTAGGGTTGTGCGCCCATCTCACTCAAAGAGGCCGGGGGCCAGCGCTGTCCGAAGACACTTCCGGGTCACGTGGCCAGCGTGACAACGCTGCTCTGGCAAGCCAGAGCCGCACACGAAAACGCCGTTTACCTTCCCGCTAGTAAGCGGTCCCTATTTATCTACTTGCACCCGAGAGTGCTTTCGAACTGCTAGGTTGGCAGACGCTGGGACCGAACAACGGGAGCGCACCCCGCCGCGGGGATTCGAACCGCCGACCTTTCGATCGGCAAGTCCTAGGTGCTGAGGCTTTAACCCACAGCGCCACCCACGTCCCACCTTTTCTTTTAATTATGTTTAATTCTTTTTAAATAATGTAAATACCAAATTTTAAAAACAAATTGACTTAAGTCACAATTTCAATTTCAGACGTTGCTGGAATACCCATACCAAAAAATCTCAGTGGATATTCACTGATGTCCCTGGTACTGAAACAGGCAGAAGATAAAGTCCCAACTAGAAAGCAACATCCTACTTGGATTCTGAGTGAATTCCATGGCTGCAATGTGAATTCTTCGACCTACATGCTGAGAACTGACAGATGGAAATACATAGCATATTCAGATGGTCGTTCAGTATCTCCTCAGCTGTTTGGTACGTTTGCTACTTGATTAATGTACAGTCTGATCCTCTGTTCTGGTCCGCACGAGTATCATAGGGAGGCGCAAATCAATGTTGCATTAGCAGAACTATATAGCTCCTGTCTTGAAGCAACATAAACTACCAGACCTATGATTAATTGTTGCTGCATCATGTCTTGTGTGGTTCACCAGAAGAGCAGAGAAGCAGTGTAGTAAAGTAGTAGTGATAGTAATTAGCATCCCATTCTTCATAAGGATCAGCACCCTCCTTTGCAACCATGCAAGTTTGTACAAACAAAATATGACAGTTAAATCAAAACACAGTTCTGCAGTCAATGTGCTGCACTGTTGGAAACAACAAAAGTGCAGTCTGAAGACACTAGAATCACTGGCCAAAGCCTGAGACAGGTAGGACAGTTGTCTCTTTAATGTCTCAACTGTGCATAGCCCAGTCTGCTTAAACCCATAAACCTGGGTTTGAATTTGACCAATGAACTACGGTTCCATCCTCTCAAATTGGACAATGTGGTCAGATGACTAGGCACCCAAAGAGGTTAAGGTCCAAAAAGGTGGCATGCTGTAGTCTAGGCCTGGGTACATTACCAAAATCATCAAGGGAGCAACTCACCTATGAGGAGTAATGACATTTGAGGGTTTGGGGGGTTTGTTTGTTAAAGGTGAGTAAAGTGGCACATGAGAGAGGTATATAAAAGCATGCATGGTGTTGAGAAAGTGGAGGACGTTTTTCATAAAACTAGAACCTCTCATAAAACTAGAACTTGGGATTATCCAATAAAGCTGAATGGTGATAGTTTCGAGGGGAGGGAAAGGAGTATTTTTCCACGCAGTGCATACTTAATGGAATTTGTTACTGTGAGATGTAGTGATGGCTGCCAACTCAGGCGGCTTTAAAGGGGGATTTCAAGGAAGGGGATTTCAGTATGTAACACAGTATGGTCCTTCAGATGAAAGTTTCCCTTCTCCTGCTCTGTGCAGGCTGGCAGGGAGATTTCCTAGCCCAACCTACACTAGGGTAGTGTAGCCATTAGGGTGTTGGACTAAGATGTGGGAGACCAGGGTTCAAGTCCCTTCTCAGATAGGAATCTTGCTGGGTGACCTTGGGCCAGGCACCATCTCTTAACCTCACCTACTTCACAGCTTTGTTGTAATGATAATATGGAGATGGGAGAGCCATGTACACCACCTTGAGCTCCTTTGAGGAAAGCTAAGATATAAAAGCAAAATAATAATAATAAAATGAATACTGGGGATTGAAATTGGGAGACCTTCTGCATGCCAAACAAATGCTCCAGTTCTGCGCTACTGCTTTTTTCAAGTTCAGGCTCATTAATTTGTCCTAATCGTTCTTTGTTGCAGATCTCTCTGCCGATCCAGATGAACTAACAAACGTAGCAACCAAGTTTCCAGAGGTCACACAGTATTTGAACAAAAAACTCTACTCCATCGTTGATTATCCCAAAGTCTCTGCCTCTGTTGAACAGTACAACAAGCAGGAGTTTATCAACTGGAAACAAAGTTTAGGACAAAACTATTCTGATACCTTAGCTAACCTCAGGTGGCACCAGAACTGGAAGAAGGACCCAAAGAAGTATGAGGATGCAATTGATAGATGGATTAAAGAGAAGACAATTGTGTGAAATGTCTGCAGAAAGTGAGAATGGACAATCTGCTCCTGAATATAAAAAGGCAGTGTGGGTGCAATAAGCAGTTACCTCTTACCGCAAGATACTGAAATGGGACGTGGTGTCAGATGCTATCCTCCAGTCTTTCCCGTTTCCCGACACAAATCCACTCTGCTAAGCTATAAATGCTAGCTAGCCCCAGTTGCCTGTTAAACAGGATTTGCTAGCCAGCTTCAGAACCTGATTTCAATTCTGGTTAAGAATCCCTGCTAAGTGACCTGTGATTAACATGGAAGTTGATATAATGGCCTTATTGGGACATAATGTTAAATTATGGTTGTTAGCATGAGCCTTGTCTGCACTTCCCATCCCCCTTCTCCTCTGGCACAGCCACAAAGGGATATCAAAATCTTTTCCTTCCATTTTTAACCAGAGTTTACCATTATGTTCAAACCTCAGCAAACCATTCTGAGTCTCAACTGTGGTTCATAGAAACCAACCAACTTCAAGGTGCATTTTGTGAATGTGATGTCACACTGGGCCCTGCCAAGATTTGGAAAAGTATTCTGCCAGCAAAGCCCCTGAGCAAAGGATACCCTAGGGGATAAATGGAAACCACCACCCCTCCACCATCTCTAGCACTGATAAGAAGCCCTTAACATCCAGGGGAAATCTCACCATGCCTGTGTCAAGAGGTTGCTCTAGAAGGACTCTTGAGGTGGGTTCCCAACTCATCCCCCTTTCAGAGGGGGAGACGGAACCATCTCCCAGCCCCGGAGAGCATAGAGCCCAGAAAGTCCCATGTTTGGGCATCTACCTACCAAAACAGTACATGTCTGATAGGCCAAAATTATAGAGCTACTCATAGTAAGGGGTCTTGGGTGAAGTGTGGGAGACCAGACTATAGAAGCAGCTGGAACAGCACATATTGAAATCTAGCAACTCTTTTGAACCACCTTGTCTATTCTGCCATGCCTTTTGACAGATGGCCTCTGTTGCTGGCTTCTACTTAGATCATGCCTTTAGAGCTAGGCTTGTTGATGGGCTGCTTTTATTGTGCTTTGGCATGGACTACACCTTGACTTCAGTCTGCTTTTCACCTAGTTGCAGGAGCAGACAGGGCTACCCCAGCCTCTGCCTAAGAACTAAGCCCTGACATAGTTGGAGCAGGACAATTTGCTTGTTTCCCTAACCCTTTGTTAAGATTAATCCGAGTTTTAGGTTTGGACAAAGCAATAAAAAGCAGTCAACTGAAAACAGAAACAAAAGCTGCTTATTACATCTGCACTAGCCCCAAGACTATACTTTTTCAGGTGGGAAAGGATATACTGTAGTGGCTAGGACTTCGCTGTGAATTAGGAATTCTCAGGTTTCAATCTTGTTACTGCCATGAACTCACTAGGTGCCTTAGGCAAGCCAC
This sequence comes from Podarcis tiliguerta, assembly GCF_965153285.1. Taxonomy (NCBI): domain Eukaryota; kingdom Metazoa; phylum Chordata; class Lepidosauria; order Squamata; family Lacertidae; genus Podarcis; species Podarcis tiliguerta. The sequence continues at coordinate 27,581,188 of NC_139544.1, read as the reverse complement.
TCTTTCTCCGCTGTTGCCTGCAATACGGGGAATAATCTGTGGCTTACCATACAGTGTTGTAAGGATAACTATTAGATGCATGTAAAACATTCTGAAAGCACTATACGCATTTGTATTACTATACTTGGAATAGCAAGTATAGTATTTGCAGTGCCCTAACTGGAGTGGCTAACCTTTGAGCTTCCGTATGTTATTGAACACCACATCCCATCAGCCCCAACCAATATGGTTCATAGTCAGGGATGATGGGAATTGGAGTCCAACAGCATCCACAGGATACTTTGTAAGCTACCGTATTCTTGCACTAGTTAAAGTATTCATTTTGTGAGTTTGTGTTCTAACTGGATTTTTTTTCTTGGTCAGAACACAACATTTCAAAGTGCAGTATTAACAGTTTAGGGCTGAACAAGGGCAAGCACATCTGTTCAGCCTCCCTCCAGGTAATCCATTTGCATTCATCCCGATTTGTTTGCACAAAGCTTATAGGAAGGTTAGATTATACCTAGTCTTACTGAGCATTCATCCTCCATTTTGCTTGTGGTTATGTTTACACGGAATCATTTGTTCACCCTCCACTTTTCGGTGCATTTTTCTGTCACTTTCAAAACCACAAAGAGTCTTGAGTTTTTTAAAAAGTGGATTTGTTGTACAAGAGCAACATAACCCTTTTAACCCACCTTGAATGTAGAAAGCTGAAGTTCTGGTATGCATTTCAATTCGTCCCACAAAACAGAGAAGTCTGGCAATGCCCTCAGTTACTACTGAACACAAAAGAGATACATGCAATTTTAGGTCCCCACCATACTGATGCCATTTGTGACTAATGATTGTGTGATACAGTCCTGAATTCCTTTGGGTTAATGTTTTGTGTAGCAATTTACAAGTGGGGTTTTTTAACAACACCCCCCCCATGAAGTTAGTAGTATGGTGGTGGTTAACATTGTGTGGGGTAATGCTAGATTCGTCTACACTTCCTTCTTATTCTTCTAAGGGCTTGCAGCTATTAAAAAACGCTGTTTTGTTTTACTGTATTGCATAAGCCTTTTAAGTACTGTTTAACCTTCATGCAACACACTCCAGATACTTGTCTGGGTATACCAACACGGCTTGCATTTGCAGTTTAAGTGTGAGCAGCATATGTTGTTTCATTTGGTCTAAATATCCAAGACATTTGCATGCAGATTTTTGCTACTCAAATATGTTAAATCTCCCTAGCAACCGTTGTCCTTTCGATTACACACACACACACACACACACACAAACACACACAAACACACACAGAGATAGTCCCCTTTCCTTCAAGCAAATGCAAGGGCAAAGAATAAGAAGAAACTCAGAATAATTTGGATCTGCTCTCTAGTGCAGTGGGAAAAACTAGTTGTCTTAATCTCTCCCTGCCCCTGCCAAACCTCCATGTATTGGAACTGAGAGGTGAAGTTTAAAACGAAGAAAGGTGGTATTTGTGTAGGCAAATCTCATCATATTTCCCTCAAATGCTGAATATGAGTGGCCCCATGCTATGAACCTGTGCTCAATAGCCTCCAAGACCTACATGTGGAGGCTGAGGTTGATCTGGAAGCTGCAGCTGGAGCAGAATACAGTGGCCAGTCTCGTGAATGGAGCAGCCTAGCATCAGCATGTAACACCCTTGCTGTAAGAACCATACAGGCTGCCAATATGCTACCTATTTGAGATTGCCTTATGAAATTCAAAACAACAGCCCCAAACTCCTCTCCCTGCATTAAATGGTTTTAGCAGGAATCCTAGAATTGCAGAGTTGGGGGGGGGGGGGACTCTGAAGGAAAAGGAAAAACGAGTTTTGCCTTTTCCTTCTGCAGAAATATACCCCCATTACTCTCAGAAAATGCTTGCATTTGAGGCTAACATTCCCAGCTCCTGTTGCAGATGGCTTGGAAATCCTGAACAACAGAACTTCTGTCATGGGTTAATGATGAAGTGCCCTTTTTGTGTGCTCCTACTTTTTAATGTTTTGTTACACGAGCTACACAACATCTTTGTGTTTTTTCCCAAATGAAAGCTAGTGGGACACTGAGCTACTACTGCTTTAAGCAATGCTGCCTCTGAAGGGAGAAATAGGACAGGATGCTGGAATTCATTTCAGCATTAATAAACAGCTTGGGCTGTGTTCAGACAAGCACTTGTTGCATTTCATTTTATTTCACTCCCTCTGTTCTATTACAATTTGCTTACATGTATCCTGTGCATACATCCTTGCTTGTCCTGGAATTGTTGGGTTCATTATTTGTTTATAAATGCTAATTTCCTTAATTGAACCCATGCACACCCAAATATCATTTTATATAGTGTGCAAGGGACCAACTGTACAAAAGCTTCAACCTTTTTACTGAGAAACAGACTTTTTATGTGAAAAAGGAGTGGAGTACCCAGAACATAGACATATTATCAACTCCTTGCGCTATTTTCTAGAGCAAATTGTGGAAAAAAAATAAAAATAAAAATCCACCTGCTGGAATGAACTCTGCGATTATGTGAGAAGAATATTAACTATTAAAGGTGAAAGTAATTATACTCCTTTAGAAACTACTGCAATTGTAGATTATCAGTCAGGGGTACTTATATATGACATTTATTCACACCTGTTACAAGACCACATATTTTTGCATACTTGCCACTAATGCCCACTTAGAAAGGAACTACATTTGCATAAAGCATTCTTAAAAGCCTTTCAGTTTTGCAAGTTACATTTTGTACCTGCTGGTTTTTCTCAACCTCTGCCCACAGGTCACTGGCAGCTTTCATTACAGCTTATATGCTAATTAGACCAATTGTACTGAACAGAGACAATTATCATATGTTTCATATTCAAAATCTCTAATATTAAGTTCACTTGCACTGATTGTGTGGAAGATGACAAAATTAAGAAAGGCAGTATATATGGTCAGTTTGCATAGCAAAAGCAGTCCTTATTTTTGCCCCTTTCTCTTGAAAAGGGACAAAATCTGTGGCAATGGAATTTGAAAATAACACACCTGAAAATTGCTGTGATGAGTGAAAGCGGATTATGCAGAACCCCGTTGTTGACAAACCTAACAAAATGGTTGTGCTAAAACCACATTGTGCAAGTCCCATCATAAGTTATGGAGTGCAATGAATTGAACAAAACTTCAGGAAGTTTAAAACATTTGACTGTTACCATGTCCAAGCTAGGCCCATTTACTTGGAAACAAGTCCCTACATTTCCAGCAAGGGCTTAAAATAGCAGCTAGATCTGAAATGGACAAGTGGAATCTCCTGGCCCTTCTGGGTTTCCTTGATTTGGAAGAGGGTCATGGCTTCATAATCGATTAAACTAAGCAAGGGTCACAAGGGCTCCAGATTCACAGCCAAATTTCAGTAATGGGTCAGCGCTTTGAAGTGTGAAGTATTTGTTAAGGTTCTTGTGCAAGTGCAGAGTGCGTTTTCCACACTGGAGTAGGCAGGAGCCCTCAGACTTCTGGTGTTAAGATGGGAGTCTCCCAGATTTGAGCAAGTGAGCAGCCCACAGGAAAAGAGCACCTAGTGTGCTTGAGGTGGGCGTTATAATAATTTGTCATTTCTCTTTCGCCTTTTTGTCTTCCTCCTTGGGTACTTCCCAGGCCAGATATGGCAAATCGGCTGCTGAGACATCCCCAAGGGATTGCGATAACAGAGGTCGTGGGGTGTGCAGGTGTTAAACGTCTGATTTCCCCAGGAATATCCGGGTTAAATGAGTCAAAAATACTTGTTGACAATGTCCTGGGGATACTGCAAAAACGTTCGGTGCCTGCAATCCCACAAGAAACTGTTTAGAAGCCGCTTTCGCAAGCGGCGGAGGGCGGCTTCTCACCCTCCTCGAGGTGGACGACCGTGGAGACGGTGGGCGGCTTGGTCTGGCAAGGGCACAGCCAGCGTCCAGGGCGCTCAACAGCCGTTTGCGGCGGCGGCGGGCGGTGCCGGTGGCGAGCCCGCCGTCGGGGCTGCCCCTCGGGGCAGCGGCACAGCCTGCGCTGGAGGCGCCGCGCCCACGGGCCGTGGCTGTGGAACAAGAGGCACACGTAGGGGTTGAGGGCGCTGTTGGTGGCCGCCATGATGCTCCCCAGGGCCGCCCGCGCTTCGTCGGCGCCCTCGGAGGAGGCGAAGGCCAAGGCGAGCTCCAGGAGAAAGCGCGGGAAGCCGCAGAGCGCGAACAGCATGGCCAGCGCCAGCGTCAGCTGCAGCGCCCGGGCCCGCGCGCGGGGCAGGCTCCGCGGCGCAGGCGGCGAGGGCAGCGCGCACTTGGCGACGGGCAGCAGCCGCAGCAAGAGCGGCGGAGGCGGGCGAGGAGCGGCGGAGGCTCCCGGAAGCTCCGCGCCGTAGTGGCGGGCGCTGCCCGCTGCCCCCCGCGACGGCTCGGCGTCGTCGTAGTCGTCCTTGGCGCCGGGTGCGCCGCCGAGCGCACTGAGGATGCGGCCGCAGGTCCCGCCCAGGAGGCAGGCGGGCGCCACGAAGCCCGCGACAGCCCAGTACACGGCGTAGGTCTGGCCGTGCCAGCGGGGCCGCTGCGCGAAGATGCTGAGGCAACGGCCCCCGGCCTCGGGAGGCGCCAGCCGATAGACGAAGGCTTGCGGCAAGGCGAGCAGCAGCGCCAGCAGCCAGCCCAGCGCAGCCAAAGCGCCCCGGGCGGGCAGGAAAGAGAGTGGCGGGTGCGCGGGGCCCCTCACCATGTGGTGTCGCTCGATCGCGATCAGGACGAGCATGTGCGAGGGCGCCAGCAGCCCGGAGCCTTGCAGGAGCCACAGGAGGCGGCAAGTGGCGTCCCCTGCAGGCCACGCCGCTTGCCCCGGCTCCACGTCGGCCGGCGGAAGCTGGGAGAGCAGCACCAGCCCGCACCCGTAGAGGTCGGCGATGGCCAAGTGCGCCAGCAGGAAATCCATCTTGCGCCGCCGTCCGAAGCGGGCCCCGCAGCAGCACCCTCCGCAGCGCAGCCTGTGCAGGAGCAAGCCGTTGCCCACCAGCGCCAGCAGCAGGATCGCGCCCGCCGACAGGGTCCGCGCGCTAGGCTGCCCCAGAGTAGCCCCGGGGGACGAAACGTTCAAGTTCCACCCGGGAATCGCGATGCCGGATAAGTTGGGTCCGACGGCAAGGCTGTCCGGGTTGAACGTGTCCTCCATGGCAGCGAGGATTGTGCACGGGTGCCCTCGGCAGCATATATAGGGGCTCTGGCTGTCACCTGTCACTCACCGTGGGTGGGCGCACCAGGCTGCAGCCATCGCGCCTGTGTGCTCTGCCCACTCCTCAGCCCATCTCGCCCTCCCCTCCAATTCAACGGTTGCAGTCGTCTTGAGCGGAGTCAGTGTCTCTTTATTGTCACATTTTCCACAGACGCCTCCCGAAAGCACACGCCTTTCGCAGCTAAATACCGGCGTTCAATTCCCACTCAACGAAAAAGATCGGTTTCACGCTCCCCTCTGTAGCCGCCGCATAAATTCACTGTTGCTTTCCCAAAGGGAAATAGCTTGAATGTGCTAGAAAACCTGTTGCAAGGAAAGCACAAACAAATCCTGCAGTATTAGAAAAGCCCAGAAGTCTTGCCACGGACGCCACTGTTGGGTTGAAATAAGCGACAGAGGAGTTGTCTTACTAAAATAGAGTAAAATCAGACTGCATATTCTTCATAACCTTATCAAAGCTAAAATTGTCTTGTGCCCCTGCAGCAGTTTGATGTACAGAAATTGTTAAGCTTTTCACAGCATCAACACTTATCAGCTGATGTCTGCACATCAAGCTGCTGTTATAGGCATAGCTTTAGTGGGCAGTTAAATAGCTGGCAACTGTGCAACTCACAGATGCAGATTAAACAGCCAGAAAGTATTGCTCCTGATTTCCATACTTCCTACAGTGCTCCTGTGGTATTTTCACAGCTTTTGCCCCAACTTGGTTTGTTGTTTAGTCGACTCCCCGTGACCCCATGGACCAGAGCACGCCAGGCACTCCTGTGTTGCACTGCCTCCCGCAGTTTGGTCAGACTCATGTTTGTAGCTTCGAGAACACTGTCCAACCATCTCATCCTCTGTCTTCCCCTTCTCCTTGTGCCCTCCATCTTTCCCAACATCAGGGTCTTTTCCAGGGAGTTTTCTCTTCTCATGAGGTGGCCAAAGTATTGGAAACTCAGCTTCACGATCTGTCCTTCCAGTGAGCATTCAGGGCTGATTTCCTTAAGAATGGATAGGTTTGACCTTCTTGCAGTCCATGGGACTCTCATGAGTCTCCTCCAGCAGCATAATACAAAAGCATCAATTCTTTGGAGATCAGCTTTCTTTATGGTCCAGCTCTCACTTCCATACATCACTACTGGGAAAACCATAGCTTTTACTATATGGACCTTTGTTGGCAAGACAATGTCTCTGCTTTTTAAGATGCTATCTAGGTTTGTCATTGCTTTTCTCCCAAGAAGCAGATGTCTTTTAATTTCATGGCTACTGTCACCATCTGCAGTGATCATGGAGCCCAAGAAAGTAAAATCTCTCACTGCCTCCATTTCTTCCCCTTCTATTTGCCAGGAGGTGATGGGACCAGTGGCCGTGATCTTCGTTTTTTTGATGTTGAGCTTCAAACCATATTTTGCGCTCTCCTCTTTCACCCTCATTAAAAGGTTCTTTAATTCCTCCTCACTTTCTGCCATCAATGTTGTGTCATCTGCATATCTGAGGTTGTTGATATTTCTTCTGGCAATCTTAATTCCGGCTAGGGATTCATCAAGCCCAGCCTTTCGCATGATGAATTCTGCATATAAGTTAAATAAGCAGGGAGACAATATACAGCCTTGTCATACTCCTTTCCCAATTTTTAACCAATCAGTTGTTCCATATCCAGTTCTAACTGTAGCTTCTTGTCCCACATAGAGATTTCTCAGGAGACAGATGAGGTGATCAGGCACTCCCATTTCTTTAAGGACTTGCCATAGTTTGCTGTGGTCGACACAGCCAAAGGCTTTTGCATAGTCATGATCTGTCCATCTTGGGTGCCCTGCACGGCATAGTTCATAGCTTCTCTGAGTTATTCAAGCCCTTTCGCCACGGCAAGGCAGTGATCCATGAAGGGGCCCAACTTGGTAGAAAGGGGAAATGAGACCAGCAAAAGGTCTTCTCCATTCTTCCCTTGGAGAATAGGAACAAATGAACTAACTAAGATGCAGATCCACAATTTGTGGCACATTAACAGCTGACAAGTGTATTGAGGCATAGATATTTGTAAACTAGAGCCCTCTTCATCAAACAGGAAACATGTTTTTTAAGGTGCTGCCACCTTGCTCAGACTAAGCAGATCTGAGTCTGCTCAGTCCTGAATGCCTGTGTATTCTGGCTTAAGTTCCATGGTGAAAGAAAGATGGAATATAAATGTGTTTTTTCTTGTGTAGCCAAACACAGTTACCTTCCCCCTGAATTTTTTTTTTTAAATCCTAAAGAACAACAACAACAAAAAGCCTAAATGATCAGGTGACTTTTCAGAGGTCCTTGGGGAGAGTAGCTCAATCACTTGGGAGGGGGGACACAAAGAGGCTGACTGTCATTGTGTTATGTGGTATTTTTTTATTAATTAAAACAACCCATACACACATACACAGCTAAAGCTGTTTACAAATCCTGTTCAACCAAAAGTGATTCTTTGCCATGATAGTTTGGAAAGTTGTATCCTGTTGGAAGGCATATTTGTTATTGTGCTATGATTTACAATAATTTTTTTCTGCATCTTTTCATTATAAAGAATTGCCGCAGAAAGGTTGGCCACAGATTAATACCGCATGAATGTACTTGTATTTTTATTGCAAAGGATAAATCTTTCTCCTACACCAAGGCATTTCTAATATGATTTCTACCAGATGGTACTTCTTTATAAGTACGCCCCCATCAGAAATGAATCAGAAATGGTAGAAAAGCATCCAAGGTTTTCATCTTCAAATAAAGAAAATTATCCAAAAATGAAGATTTAGAAATACTCCTTTTTGTTTAAACAACAATAAAAATGCTGCTTGTGTTATTTTAAAATTTGCTACTACTTTTTCCTGTTCATTTTTTGGCAACTTTTTTATATTACTATTTCATTTTTGACCCTCAAAACAGTGATATAGGTTGAGCCTGAAATCAGTGAAGCCGACTTGTAATCAGTGAGTTTGGATTGTAAGGCAAAAGTCTGATTCCATCTGAACTCAATGGCTTCTAGCCATAATGGCTACTATAGTGCTGTGGAACCAGTGGCCCAGTCCTTCAGACCTCTCTGCCCGGTCCTATGGACCCTCCCCAGGCAACAGCCCATGTCCTCAGGTCACATCCATCCCCACCAGCTGTGCTCTGTACCCTTGTCTAGTGCTTTGGGCATGTCTGAAACATGTTCTTAAATTGTGGCAATGCCTCTTGCTTGCCTGGATGGAGAGATATGTGCAGGTGTGTAGAGACATCTGGCTTTTATGTGGCCGCACTGTAGACAACTGTACAAAGTTAAAGAGTTACCTCTGTTGCTCTGCCCACTTTTGCCTCTGGCCCCAACCACCACATGATTGCGGAGGAGGGGATGCAACCCCTCTTCTACCCACTCCTCCACCTATGGGCGCAGCCAGGATATATGGGGGGGGGGCAGGACACTCACCTGTCACCATCCTCTGTCTAGCGCTATCCCTCAGTCGGGTTGCCAGTTGCATTGCTAGAATGCACCACAGCATCATCCAAGTGACCTCAGTGAGCATTTCAATTTCAAACATTCTAATTATTTCTACTTGATTGTTGGTTTGGGGGAGTTGTTTCCTGTCCCTTGCTATGCCCATGCCCTCCATCCGTTGTGCTGCTCCTCAAGTGTGATCAGGGCTGGATTTAGGTTTGATGAGGCCTTAAGCTGCTGAAGGTAATGGGGCCCTTTATATGTCCAGCTGTCCTTTGTCAACAACAAATTGTCGCTGTTTTTTGTGTTGTATATATGCTATATGGTAATTTACGTAGGTTTTATTTTATTTGTTTTTTTATCTGATATTTCGGAAATGTACATCCAGTTTTCCCCCTCTTTACATTTTTTGGGGGCCCCCAAGGGAGTGGGGCCCTTAAGCTATAGCTTGTTTAGCTTATCTGTAAATCCAGCACTGAGTGTGATGAAGAGTTCTGGAGTACTTCTAAAGTTTGCTTAGGACCTCATTGCACTCTGTGTGTTTGTACGTACAGGTGGCTAATGACTGTATTACCATATGGTGTCTATTTTCCCCCAACGCTTTTCTGACTTTCCTAACAGCGCAGCTCTTCGCATATTAACCCAGAAGTACGTTCCGCTCAGTGGGAATGGACTGCTCTTTCCTCCAGCGTGAATTTAGGGGTGCGTTCTAGATCTAGGAAAGGGGCAGCAGCCGCTACCACGTGACACCTCGCCGTCCAATAGCGTCTCTTCCTTCGCGTCTTCCTTCGCGTTTTAATGGCGTGACGCCGCGGAGAAGCAAAAACGGTTCCTCAGTTAGCGATTTGCGGTGGCGCTTCACTCGTGGGTCTCGCCCTCCAGTTGCTACTGCAGCGTTAGGCCACATTAATCAGGTTTGTAGACGTCAAGACGCCACTTCCCTTCCACCTCCCTCTTAAGCCCACATAACACGCGCGAGAGGAAGGGAGACGGGGGGGGTGAGGGGTGACAGCGCAAGGACCTTCGGGAGTTGTAGTCTCAGGGAGCGCGGTGGCTGCTGGGTATTGCAGTCTGAGCTTGCAGATAAAGCTCATGCACTTGCCTACTAAGACAAGGCTACGCTGCTTGAAGACTTTTTGTGTCGATCGCCGCCTAGCGGTTGTTGTTATCAGTGCTATATTGTCTTTAATTGCCGACGTTTTTCTGAGCTTTGCGGCCAAATTGGGTACGGAGGGAGGAGAACGCCTGGCTCCGAAGCTGTAAATGGAAGTATAAATGGAAATAAATCACTCCGTGGCGTGTGGATCCGCCGCACGCCTTTCAAATAATGTATTTGTGTAACTCCCGTTTACACACGCGCTACATCTTGCAGTCGTGATATTCTTTGAAAACTGATACCTATTCAAAGAAGCAGGGATATTTTAAACAGTGCGTTTAACCTGGTAGATTTCTGCAGTTTGATTGTTAAGAGTGCTGTGTAGCATGGGTGAAATTTTATATTCACATTTGCCGTGAGGAGCTAAACTAAATCGATAAAGGGTCTCAGGTTTCTCCGCTCACGTTTCAAAAAATGGGCATTCTCTATGAGCTACTCCTGTTAGACACTTGTAATTTACAGTACAGCAAAGTTGTGGCTCAGTTATAGCTATATAACCACTCTAGCCAATTACTCTAACAATGTACTGCAAAAACAGCAGGAGGCAGTGAATCCTCTGTCATAATGCCCATTAATTCCAGTGGTCTACTCTTGAGTAACACAGGATACAAATGACCGTGAGTATGACTCGCATAGGATATCATAGAGCCCCATCCAGGCTGTACTTCATGAATGCTGTTAGCTGCCCACAGCTGTCTGCTTGTAGGAATGCTGCCAGAAAGAAGGGGAAGTGATTAGATTAGAAGGACAGCTCCTCACCCCAAAACAGCACACACAGGAGTGGGTGAAGATGATCTAATGAGAGACTGGATTATGGCCATGATATATTTTTCTAAGTTACTTGACTTGACTTGATTTTTTTAAAAAAATAATTGTGCCCATTATATTATTATAGCTCAGTTGGTAGAGCATTTGACTCCTAATCTCAGGGTCTTGGGTTTGAGTCTCACGTTGGGCAAAAGATTCCTGCATTGCAGGGGGTTGAAATAGATGACCTCCCAATTCTACAATGCTGTGATTATCACAATGTATGTTTTAAGCTTTATATGATTTCAGTGGCAACTGAATACTCCTCCCCACTTCCTATCTTATGCGATAGATTTCTCGAAAGCTTTATAAATTGGGAAGGATTCTTGTGTGTTTCACATTATATAAATCCCACATGTGGTGTTTTTTATTTTTTTTACATTTTAATAAGTATGTAATAAACCACACTTGCATGATTTTTGGCTTCTAAGCCATCTGGCTTATTTTAAGTTAAAGTTAGATATTAGGCAGAGAACAGCTTTTAAAAATGTGCATACTGAAGATGTGCAAGTGAGAAGAACCCATTTTCTTTCAGGGGGTTGCCCCAGAGAGGGGTAAGATCTAGTTATTAACATACAGTAAGGATTGTCTTTGCATCACAGTGGAGTTGGCAACTTCAGCCACTACTAGGTGGTTCTCTCCCCTCCCCCTTCACATTTCTGTATTCTGAGTACAATGCTGCTGTGGATGCTGTGCCAGTATGTTTACTTCCAGGCAGTTCTTTCCTTGTTCATCACAAATCTCAAGAGTGTTCCCAGCTAAGAGTTTGCTTGGCAGTAGGAAGGGTGAGTCACAGGAAGAATGAAAGCTGGGAAACACAAGTTAATCGAATTTGCTATAGACATTGGCGAGTGTCCACAGCTGGCCTTCTCCCATTGCAGCTGAAATCCTTTTACACTCTCTCCGTACTGAGAGTTTTTATGGCCAATTTACACAGACACTGCTATGAGTGTCGGCTACACTACTGCTACACACCTGTATGAGCAATCAGATTCCACTTGCTTGTGGCTGAATAAGGATTGTATCGGTGTGCTGGGAATTGCATAGATTAAATATTCTAAAACTTCTGTGATAGCACGAAGCCCATTCATCTCACTGGGATTATGTCTGCAAAAGATGTGGGGTTCTGATGTTGCTTGGGGCAGTATTGTTTCGCTGGAATGAATGGAGGCCTTTTGCAGCCTGATCCTATATATGCATGTTTGTCTGAGAGTGAGTTCTCAAACAAAGTTCAGTTGTACTGTTTATACACCACTTTGACTTGTACAAGACTGGCACACTTGTCTAGTATTGGATTTATAGTTGGCCTCTATTCATTGTTAGGGACGCGGGTGCCGCTGTGGGTTAAACCACCTAGGACTTGCCAATCAGAAGGTCAGCATTTCGAATCCCCGCGATGGGGTGAGCTCCCGTTGCTCAGCCCCTGCTCCTGCCAACCTAGCAGTTCGAAAGCACGTCAACGTGCAAGTAGATAAATAGGTATTCATTAGTAACAATGAATAGGTAAAGGTAAAGGGATCTGGTTCTGTGCGCTGCTCTGGTTCACCAGAAGCGGCTTAGTCATGCTGGCCACATGACCCGGAAGCTGTACGCCGGCTCCCTTGGCCACTAAAGCGAGATGAGCGCCGCAACCCCAGAGTCGGTCACGACTGGACCTAATGGTCAGGGATCCCTTTACCTTTAACTATTCATTGTTACAAATGAATTTAGGAAACAGGATGTTTTATCAGAAAAATAAAGCACTGGGGGGGGGGGGTGTGGAAATTCACCCTTGATCATGGGCAACAGTAGCTGCCCGAGTGGCTGGGGAAACCCAGTCAGGTGGGCGGGGTACAAATAAATAATTCTTATTTGGGATGGCAGTCCCATTTATGTTTCACAAGCTGGTCTCTGACCGTAATAATACATTGTTGTTGTTGTTGTTGTTGTTAAGCCTGAGACATGAGTAATATTTTCATCATTGCGATCCAGCGTTCCTGGAGGAGGCAGGTTTGGGGCTACTTCTTTATTTTAAAAAACATGTTTTTATTTATTTTTCATGGTACAGAAGATACATGTTGTTACGACAGTAAACAACAAACAACTTGTCATGATAAAATTGCAGACTTTGGTCATGCGCCGTAATAAAGTTTCATTACAGTACTCTAAAAGATCTAGTTGCTTTAGGTTAGGGGTTACTTTTAAGGTGAACAAGTGATTATCTAAAACGTCCTTATCAATTCAGTGCAGCCTGGTTCTTAACTTTCCTATCTGCTCAGGCAGGATGCATCTTCTCCCAAGTCACGTCACTGTGTGAAGGCTCTACGAAAACATCTTTCCCAGTAAAGAACTTCTCTGTATAAAGGCATACGTGGTGGATATGACCTTTGGAAGCTGATGATTCAGAACTTTCACCCACCTCTTACAATCTTCCTTCTATATTTCTGTGACAATATAACTTCTGTGTTGTTTGCCGCACTACTGTCTTAGAGGATCACCATTCAGATTTCCCTGGGAATGTGAATCTGCCACTTTCCACACAGGTACCATTCTTAACAATAGTTTTTAAATGCAGTGCCTCTGACTTTTCATTTAAAGGTCTTTCTGATTGTGAAATATAATTAAAGTAGATTCAGAAAGTATCTTGTTTTCTCGCTTTCATATGTAGTGTTTTGAACTATTTTGTACAACGTCTTCCATTGCGAAAGTTTAAGATATTGCCTGTAATTATATGTATTCTTTCATCTTGTGCTGCTAAGTATTTCCTTTTATCTTATTCTACAATTCTATGCATGCCTAATGCAGTGAATTTACATTGAACTCACTGGGGCTCATTTAGTGTTGGTTTGGAAAGCTGGAAAGTATTATAAGCTAAGACCGAAGACGAGACACAGTGACTGCAGATCTGACAGTTATGCAATTTACTCCGCTGTCTCTTAGATTGCAGCTTTAAGCACTCAGAAAATCATTAAACACTTTATCTGTTCTGGCTCTCAAAACACATTTTTGTGCAATGTTTTTTAAAAAAACAACCCAAGAACTGTGTATTATACAACAAAATTAACAGCTGTCACTGATGGCAAAATGAATGTGATTTTTTTCCTCCAGTTCAGGTTGTCCTATATGCTTTATATCTTAGTTTTTGGCTGCCCTGCATCCTCAGAAGAACTTGTGACAAGTTGTAAAATCAAGGTTTTTGCATACCTTTGAACAAATAATACCCTGTTGTCACAGAATGAAAACGGACAGCATTTCAGAAAAGAAAAATGTTCATACACACAAAACCTCCAACCTTTACTTTAGCTTTTGATTAACATTCTGCTATTGCTGTGGAAAGTTGTTGCTATGTTGGTGCCATGAACAAGGGCTACTTGTTTCAATATACTGGCCACCAGATGAGGACTTTTAAAGAGTTGATCCTTGTGACGCTGTCCTTACAGGATAAGCCATTTGCATTCAACAGCTTGCCACATAGATCAGATAACCTTTACAAATTTCACACCACCATATGTGGATAAAAGATAGGGTGAAAATCGTCCAGTTCACAGAATAGATTGCCACACACATGAATGGATGAATCCCTCTTTTTAAAATGCGTAGTCTACAGTAAATTTCAGAAAGGTTTTCAAATGCCGAACAGGATGTACTACTCCTGTTTTATTTTTATTCACCCTTTCCATATCATACTTGAAATAGGAGGATACCATTTGTTCCACATAAAATAAATACAGTGGTACCTCAGTTTAAGAACAGCCCTGTTTATGAACTATTCGGTTTACGAACTCCACAAAACCGGAAGTAGTGTTCCAGTTTGCAAACTTTACCTTGGTCTAAGAACAGAAGCCGAATGGTGGAAGGGCACTGGCAGCCAGAGGCCTCACTAGGGAAAGCACGCCTCGGTTTAAGAACAGTTTCGGTTTAAGAACAGACTTCCGGAACGGATTAAGTTCGTAAACTGAGGTACCACTGTATATTGTTTGTTTGCAGTTAAAGTTCTTTGTGCACCAGCCTACTGTTCAGCTATAAATGGGGGCCAGTAATGGTAGTGATTTTCTTTCCTCAACATGGTTATTTCTGACAGTCATATTAAGTAATATAGTGCATTTTCTCTTGCTTTCAGAATATGAATGAGGACAGCTCTGTTGAAACGTCTAAAAAGAAGGAAGACAGAAGTCCAGTTTGTGTTGGCAGAGAAGATGATATTAAAAAACTACGGAGGACAACAGTGGTCATCCATGACAGAGAAGTTGTTGTTTTCTATCACGACGGAAGGTTTTATGCTCTGGATTGCCGCTGTTACCGTAAGAATTTTTCCGAAGATAGTGTTTTTGGAACAGCTTTAAACGTTAGCTAGTTTGAGCCTCTGCTCTAATTTTGTATTCTGTTCTTTTAACAGATACAGGAGGTCCCTTACATGAAGGAGATATAGAGGTATGCAAATACAGTACTTCCTCATTCAGAACCTTCTGATAAATAAGAATCCTATTAACATAATGAGACAGTAATGCAGTACTACTGTGCATATACAGGGTGAGTCTTTTAAAAGAGGCCCCATGGAACATGTGTACAGTGGTACCTCAGGTTACATACGCTTCAGGTTACAGACTCCGCTAACCCAGAAATAGTACCTCGGGTTAAGAACTTTGCTTCAGGATGAGAACAGAAATCCTGCTTCGGCAGCACAGTGGCAGAGGGAGGCCCCATTAGCTAAAGTGGGGCTTCAGGTTAAGAACAGTTTGAGGTTAACAACAGACCTCCAGAACAAATTAAGTTCTTAACCAGAGGTACTACTGTACAGGCCTCTCTATCCTCACGTCAGCACTGCCAACCGAAAAAAAGAGTGATACTGCCTTTTTATTTAGAGAGCGATAGTTCTGAATTTAAAAAGGCACGTCCAAGAAACAAAAGTGACATCTGAGGGTCAGGGGTGCCTTTACCTTTATCGGGTACAAGGGAGCATTGTTATTCATTTTCTTTATCTATTGCCAAAAGTAGTGTTTGGATGCTTCCCCTGCTTGATGATTCCTTAATAGTCAACTCTGAAGATACTTGGTGTGTGGAGGAAGTTGCAGAGTCGTTTGCCATTTCCTTGAGTCTGGGAAATCCATCTGCATCGAGACCATCGCTGCTGCTTTCCCTTGAGCTCTTTTTTGTTTCAGTTATGCTTTTAATTCTTCCCAGTGCTTTATTAATGGAGACTGCCTGTATACACATAAGAGGTACATTTTTAAGCATAAAGAAACGAAAAGGTTTGGAATCCTCTGCATTTCTGCCTAACTTTAAGAGATACAGTTTTGCAGTATAGCCGTACTTGGTTAGGATGCATTACTTCCTAACGTACTCAAATACGTACTTGGTTAGGATGCATTACTTGTACCAATACAGTCGTACCTTGGTTCGTGAACGCCTTGCGAGTCAAATGTGTTGGCTCCCAAACAATGCAAACCTGGGAGTGAGTGTTCCAGTTTGCGAATGTTTTTTGGAACCCGAACGTCCAACGCGGCTTCTGATTGGCTGCAGAAGCTTCCTACAGCCAATCGGAAACCGTGCCTTGGTTTCCGAACGTTTTGGAAGTCGAACGGGCTTCCGGAACGGATTCCATTTGACTTCCGAGGTACCGCTGTACGTCAAATGCCTGGGGGAAAGGATAGAATCATGATGGGGATGAGGTGAGCAGATCACACTTTGAAAATTTCCGGACTGGTTTCAGTCTAAAATGCTGTGTGTATATGTGTGTGTGTTGTCCTACCCCTTGAACCATCCCATCAAGGAATGCTGCATGTGGTCAACACTTGTTCTCATGAACACTTTTAATAAATGCTGGCATATTGACAGTTGCATGATCATCCTCTTGAGGTTTAAGGATGAGTGACCCTTGATCCTGCTTTAGTGCCAGTGGCCATTTCTGGACTGTCTTGAATAGCTGCCCATTGCAGAGTGCAATAGCAACAGCCTAAATTACAGGTTACCCGTATATATGCTAATGTAGGTAGGCAATGCTGGTCGAGGAAAGGTCACAGCTAGCAAGCCAGCTACAGCTGGGCATTGGGAATGTGCACTAAAAAGGTGCACAGGTAATTGAAGAATAATGCATGGCTTCAATTCTTTGCTGAAGGGAAGGGGAAGCACGAAACAAGAAGGATCAGAAAGAACAGTATTTATGAACCTACCAAATAAATTAGTGCTGCATAAGAAATGCTCATTACACCAGTGAGGGCGGTCTTCGTTGGATAGGAAAGGACATCATAAACGAACATGGATTTTTCCTGTAGAGAAGAAGAAGAGTTTGGACTTGATATCCTGCCTTTCACTCCCCTTAAGGAGTCTCAAAGCGGCTAACAATCTCCTTTCCCTTCATCCCCCACAACAAACACTCTGTGAGGTGAGTGAGGCTTAAAGTCTTCAAAGAAGTATGACTAGCCCAAGGTCACCCGGCAGCTGCATGTGGAGGAGCAGGGAAGTGAACCCAGTTCACCAGATTACGAGTCCACCGCTCTTAACCACTACACCAAGCTGGGATTCATTGTCAAGGGATTCATTCTGCCATATTGCAGTTTGGTATACATGATCCTTTCAAAGTTTAGCACTTTTAAGTTCCTTTGGTTTGAACGGGAGAGTTAAGAACTTGCTTATATCTTCCTTATTTAAATCAATGGGACATAAAGCTCAACATGGATAACAATCTAATGTTCACATGCTAGACAGTTCCTAAATATTTCCATGCAGAGTTCCTGATGTGGCTTATTAACTCTCTGTGCGCCCACACACTATCACTGCCGCCCCAGACAAATTATTGGGGAAGATCAGGTTTACAAATTGACAGGTCATTATGTAAATCCTAAACATATTTCATGGAAATAGTTCCCATTGATTTCAATAGAACATAAGGCTACAAGCCTAAGCATATTGACATGGGAGTAAACTTTTGAACTCAGTGGGACTTAGTTTCTAGCAAATATGCACAAAGCACTAGTCTCTAATCCACAAGCCTGTACCACAATATATCTATTAGTCTGCCACAAGATTCCTTTTTGTTTGTTTGTGCTGTAATATGCTATCACTGGAACATTGGAAGCTGCCATACTGAATCTTATCTCATACTGAATCCTTGTCTGCACAAGGAAGATCAAACTGTATGTGAATGTCTTAAAAAAAGGTCTTTGCACCCAACATTTTTAGAGCAAATAGCATCAGCTGATAAGGCTTATAATTATGAGAATCTCAAGATGGCATGGAGGAGGAAATTTTACCTTCTCATCCTCTGTTGTGGTGCTGAGGAAAATCCCTCACACACTCACTTAGAACTCACTTAGAACATATGAGATGGTTATGTTGAAATTCCTAATAAAAATATTTTTTTTAAAAAAAGAAAAGAAAATATGAGATGGAGCAGTCACACCCATTGCCTACCTTCAATTTATAAAGAGGTTGTTTGGGAGCATTCAGTTTCTGCAAGAGACAATGTGATAGCCTATGCAGCCCTGCCAATTTTTGAATGAGGTGTGGCTGCACAAATTTTGCAATTGATTTTGAAGAGCGGGAGAGATGAGCTAGCCCATGCCTAATCATTACCGCATGAGCGGAAGAGAACACTCTCGCCACAACAGACCTAGACTCCTGAACAGTGCGATTGCCGTCCTGAAATATAAGTCAATACAAGGAGGGAGAGAAAAAAATAGTCAAATTACGGTACTTTGTGGGGGGAAAGGCCTAGAACAGAGAAAGCCGGTTTGATGCATCAGCTAGCTTCCTGCAATGTACAAGGGAATGTGCTCTGCTACTAGCTCACTAGCATGAGTGAGGAAGGATAATATTTAATCAATATATTCTCTCCTACTATCCTCAACATTCCCACACTGGGCCCTATTGCTGATGTAGTAATAGTTTGCCATTGGGGACAATGAATATATGATGAGATCTGACCCTGGCATTCATTCATTTATTATATTAATATCTCACTTTTAATCCAAGGAGCTCAAAATAGCATAAATGGATCTCTCCCTCCCCACAACCCTGTGGAGGAGGTTAGGCTGAGAGACAGTGACTGGGCTGTCATCCAGTGACTTCATGGCTGAGTGGGAATTTGAACCCTGGTCCCCCCTAGTCCAACATTCCAGCAAATGCACCAAGTTGACATTTATTTTAGACAATTATTCACAGAAACACCAGTAGGGGGGAAATTAGCATTACTACCCTTGGGCTCTTTACTAAAGAACATTGTATGCCATAGATCTTTAGACTGCTTTAGAAACATTAGTTTAACCTTGCTTACTTGGATAAATTAGCCAAAACTCAATAGATGCACACACGGGTATGCTTATTTTGGGGATTTAGTAATAATATCATTTTTATCATCTCTGGATAAAAATTATATATATATATATATCTGTGGAGCAGCTTTCTGGAGGTATGCTATGCCAAAACGTGTCTCCCCTGAATATATTAATTCTTTTTCTAACTTTGTGTATAAGTAAAACATTAAGCTGAAACTTTGCTGAGTTTGTAGCAAATGCAGTCTTTAACAGACTATTGTATAAATGAACTTAATTTTCAAATAATAGTGAAACAGTATTAGTATTAGCTCAGAAACATTACCTGGTTTGAGCTTGTCAGTCTCAGTAAATTGGGGAATTCATCCCTAATCTCATCTATAATTTCCAAGAAGAGTCTCTGTATTATCTGGGCTGAATTGAAAAACGGTAGTCAAAAAGAATGAAGCGCCTGTCTTCAAAATTATACTTATCGTGTAAGCATTGTTCAGACATGAAATATTCAGGTTGGAGCAAGTCTGTGGCATCAGAACGAAAAACTATGGTTGCTGTCCAGCCAACTGCTGGCTGATCTAAATTAGCAGAATTCTGTTCAATTGAGCCTGAAACCAATTTTGGGATCTGAAATGCCAGCCCACTTCACCTCCTGCATTTATTATGACTCGGGAATAAGCCAGTGAGCCCTGCTGCCTTCTGAAACTTCTGGATGGCAGAAGTGGATGGGAAGGAAGCAGGAACATATTCTATGAGTTTTCTCCAGTATTTAACCAGGCATACGATGCAGGCACAGCACAGGTGCATGTGTATCTCAGGGTTGGGGAACCTTTTCCAGACCGAGGGCCGCCTTTCCTTCTGGCCAACGTTTCAAGGGCCACATGCTGGTGTTAGGTGGGACCCAAGGCATTCCCACTAGGCAAAAACATGTATGTGTGGAATAGGGCTAGTGATGAGGGCCATGGCTGGTGCAGAAGGGGTGTGGCCTGGGGGAAATTCCACAGGCCAGAGAGGCATTGAGGGCCATATTTGGCCCCCAGAAATGAGGTTCCTTACCCCTGGCTTATCTGGTAGAAACTGACTTAAAAAAAGAAAATCAAGTACAGAGGTGTAGAGAAGGCAGTGTTCCCAGAATCCAGGATTTGAGAACTCATTTCCATTTGGGGATTCAAGACTCAGACACAGAGTAGCTCATACCTTGTCCAGCAAATTTGTTGACCAGCTGCCCACATATCCAGCCAATTGGCCTGAAAGACATCCTGCATGCCCTGGTGTCTTATCTACAGTTCCTGAATTTAGCCTAATCTGGTCTTATGCCATATATGTATGACAATACGTCATACATGTCTGTATCTCCACCTCCAAGGCAATAAACCTTTATGAGAACACAATGTGCCTCTTAAGCACAGTGCCTCCTTGACTCCTGACATCATGTGTACACAAGAAAATAGCCCCCCTCCAATCACTGTAGTCTCAACAGCCAGGACTTTCAAATATGATCATTCCAAAATAACATAAGGTAAAACCCAATGGCTTTCTTTTTACATCACAGAAACCACATTAACAAGTACAGTGGTACCTAGGGTTACGTACGCTTCAGGTTACATACGCTTCAGGTTACACACCCCGCTAACCCAGAAATAGTGCTTCAGGTTAAGAACTTTGCTTCAGGATAAGAACAGAAATTGGGCTTCGGCGGCGCGGCGGCAGCAGGAGGCCCCATTAGCTAAAGTGGTGCTTCAGGTTAAGTACAGTTTCAGGTTAAGAACGGACCTCTGGAACGAATTAAGTACTTAACCGGAGGTATCACTGTATTGTTTTCTTGAGTTTATTGTCTTTGATAGACTAGCATAAAAGCTGAAGAGCAAGGTGGAAAAAAATGCTCTGGTTTCTGGGTTATACAGAACCTAACTTTCTTAGAATTCTGTTTCAGAATGAACGAAAAGTTCCAAAGTCCCCTCCCTTGACTTTTAAAACAGAGTACAGTGAATGTTGGATGGAACGTGTGTGAGTTTTACTTTAAGAAAATTTAGTGGCCTACTATGCCGTGGGTATATTAATATTACAATTTATTTTTCTGTTTATCAATTGTATTTGATAATACAATTAACGCCCTGGGCGTGAGGCGCCGGCCAGGTGAGCAGGAAGGGGCAGGGGCTCACGCCCCTGCGTGGGCGGGGGTTGGAGCTCCCGCCCACAACCACTCCCCTCCCCTCTGGGGAGGAGAGTCTTTACAATTTATTTTTCTGTTTATCAATTGTATGCTTTGGGCTACTGACAATGCAGACTTATGCATATCTACTCAGCAAAGTTGGTTATATTTAGCTTAATAGAACTTAGATGTTTATATATTTGTACTGTTACTGCACATAACTGCATGATTTTTTCTACACTGACAAAAAAAGATTGGGTGGAAAGGCACTAATTATATATTTCGTTCCAATTCTTCCTAGGACATATTAGACAGGCAGTGCCCTCCTCACATGGCTGGTGAAATAAACTGTTATTACACCATTGCATGGCAGGTTACCTCCTCCCTCCAGAGGAAATAAAGACACATGACACAAATATTTAGTTTAATGGGCTAAAATTGGCCACAACTTTATTGGTTACAGGTAATGAGTGGTATTGGCTTAGGCATTGGTCCTAACCGACTATCCGTCTTAAGCCTGATCGCTTGAAGTCTGGGAAGGGTTAACCACCAGTAGGGGGAGTCCTTGTTTTGTAGATGGAAGAGGGGAGGAAGCGCCATCACCTGCCCCGCATATTGAAGGGTAGTCCCATAAAGGATATCAGGGGGCATGGCCCTGTCCGAAGCCTATGGAGGTGAGGGCCTAAGGCACGCCCCTGAGCAGTGACCCCGGGGGAGTTCCTAGTTGATGTGCATCAGCAGGACTCCCCCTACCGGTGGTTAACCCTTCCTGGACTTCAAGCGGACAGGCTGAAGCCAGATAGTCTGTTAGGACCAATGCCTAAGCCAATACCGCTGATCCCCTGTAACCAATAAAGTTGTGGCCATATTTAGCCCATTAACCTTAAATAATTGTGTCATGTGTCTTTATTTCCTCTGGGGGATGGGGACGGGAACTCGCCACACAATCTCAGAAGGGGGGGGGGTGTCCTTAAGAGTGAACCAGTACTAAAGTTATTTTCCAATGAACTTTAAGGGAGACTTTCCAGGAGTTTGCACTCTTGAGATTTCCACGTTTTGTGAAATTTCATATATTTATTTATTTGTTTTGTTACATTTATATGCTTTTTTTAAAAAAAACACCAGGAACCTAGTATTCCTATTATAGTGGTATGAAGGGTTTTGTGTGGGGTATGTTCAGTGTAATAATAATAATAATTTTATTATTTTTCCCTTCCCATCTGTTCTTCCCTCCTTCCTTTGTGTGTTTAGGACATCAATGGACAGCCATGCATTATTTGTCCCTGGCACAAGTATAAAATAACTCTGGCAACAGGTGAAGGATTGTATCAAGCAATAAATCCCAGGGAGCCATCTCCGAAACCCAAATGGCAGTCGAAAGGAGTAAAACAGAGGACTCATAGAGTTACTGTGGACAGCGGAAATGTTTATGTGACTCTTTCAGATACAGATGACAATATAGATTCTGATCATTATGCTAACATACACAATAGGATTATACTGCCTCCAAAGAAAAAATAGCATCTTCTGTGCTTCATAGTAAATGGCTTTAAAATAACAGCGAATGTGAATGTTATCCTTGCTGTCTAAAGAGCATTCAGCTTCTGAGTGATGATATGAAATTGAGCTCCAGTCTCTCTAAAAAGGGAGTTGATCAGAGAAGTATTTGTGCCTTTGAGAAGAATATAGTATAGTGTGCTTATAATAGATTAATTTTGCCACTAATCAAAATGTTAGAAGATTTATATTGATCCAGCCTTCAGAAGTGTCTCTTGCCTCCAGAATATAAAATGATGTTTTAAAAGTATTATGATGTACCAATGTTATCAATATAATTGGAGATGTTGTGCTTGTATGCTAATATGATTTGTTATTGTTGGGAGTCTTTGATTCTTTTTCTCGCGCTTAATCCAATCCTTCTCAAAATGATCGCCAAAGTTCATATTGGTTCCTGCAAGAATTCCCGAAGGCTGTTCCAGCTGTGCAGTTATTTAGCAGTGCATAGATCTGCCCATAAGTGAGGCAGGAGGGAGCCCAGCTTCTGCCTAATGTAACTCAGCTAGAGGCCAGCTCAGCCATGTATCTTCTGGAAGTGACAGGCTGCTTTTGGGCCAAATTGACTGTGCTGAAGGTATATCCTGGAAAAGCTGAACTTCTTGGTAGTTTGCCATGCCTTTCTTTACAGGCAAGGAGAAGAGTGCAATTGGTGTGTGTTGTGGCAGAATACTAGGTATGCCACTATGTGGCTGTAGGGAGAGAGGGTAGGGGTGTGGGGTGGGGTGTG
This sequence comes from Podarcis tiliguerta, assembly GCF_965153285.1. Classification (NCBI taxonomy): domain Eukaryota; kingdom Metazoa; phylum Chordata; class Lepidosauria; order Squamata; family Lacertidae; genus Podarcis; species Podarcis tiliguerta. The sequence goes on along the minus strand of NC_139544.1, from coordinate 27,557,915 downwards.
GGTGGGTGGGTGTGTGTGAGAGAGAGAGAGAGAGAGAGAGTAAGCTAATGCAGTGATAAACGCCTGGGTGGTCCAAATTGGTGGAATGTACTCCAGAAAAGGGTGAAACTGCTTGCCGGATGTCAGGGAATTGCACATCGGAGCTGGAGGCGGAGAGGAGGCTCCAGAGGGATGGTGGAGAGGGTCCCAGTAGGGAGAGGGTCCCAGTAGGGAGAGGTAGCCCATCCGCTGGGGAAGGAAATAAGCGTAACACCAGTGGAGAAGGGGGGCAGATGGAGGAATCAGAGAGGTGGCTCCAGGACTCCTCGCCGGAGACCAGCGGGGAGAGCACGGGTACTCCGCTGCCCACACCCACTTTGCGCAGACTTCCGCGCAGGCAGAGTAGGAGGAGACTGGGCGTCAAACAGCTTCTATGCTGGAAGAGGTTCAAGAAACGCCCACTGACGGATTCTGCCAGCGACTGAGGCAGCCACGGAACTTGAGGCTGTCCAGACAAAAAGGGTTCAACCAGGCAACCTAGCCAAGAGTAACGGCAACTTACGCATGAGCAACCCCTAGAACCATTACACCAGAGGATGGAGGACCATGACTTTGAGAAGTCTATCACTCATCTTTAACACAGAGACACATAATCCTTCTTTGATAATGGCTTCACTTTCACGATAAGATGCTCAAGGATTTGACACACTGGCATTTTTTCATGCTTATTCTTGTCTTGATAGATGTGCAATTACTCAGTTATGCATATTACCTAGGTACAGCCATGCTCTGAGGAATGCAAGTATTTAACTCTTAGTTTGTCAGTTTTGTTTCTAGATGATATGCATGCATCACAAAGGTCTATTGAAATACTTATGAAACTTTTGTTGAAAATGCAGAAGGCACGGCTAAAAGCAAGTCTTAAAAAGCAAGTATTAAAATACCCATCCTACTGTGTTTGCCAACCTCGCACAAACACTGCAAATCCCTGGTAGGTGCTGGAACTGATGCAGAGATGCTGTAAAAGCTTTCAAAAGTTATGCCACCACAAAGGATAAACAGCAGCAGCAGCAGAAACCACACATATCTGTAACATTTAATCAGGTCTGGGGTTTTTGCTAAGTAAAGAAATTTGCCCTTTTCTCCTAGCTGCAAACAGAGCCCTTTTCTTCCAGTAGCGAGAAACTGTGCACAGGAAAGAGTTTGTGAGCAACAAAGCCCCTTTTACACAGTAGTTTGGGATAAGCCTGGCACTCACTGCTGTGGAGGTGGAGCTGCTGGGAGCAATCTGCCCTTCCTGGCTAGCTGACTGACAAGGACAATTGAGAAGAAAAAGAAAATAACCAAATTCCTGCACTGCCCTTAATTTGATGACGGTTCTCTGGAGTTCAGAGTTCTGAAACCATTTTCTAGTGTACGATTGAACTTTGTTTTTAAACCAAGCCCATAGGAAAGCTCTGTACAGTAATGCATACATACTGGAAGAGCGAGTTAAAAGACAAAATACTGTGAAACTAAATGCCTTTTGGACAGGATCAGTCAAAGGAAGCTATGAGTGTCTTCAGGAAAATAATAGGAATTGTGACATACATACATAGGCAGCTATTTTGCTGTCAAAAATTCCAAAATAGCCTTGTGATTATCAACTAATAAAAATCTTAGTCATTCTTCAACTTTTTAACATTGCTTTTACTACTTTAAAAATTAAAGGGAAAAGGTAAAGGGACGCCTGGCCATTACCTTATAATATTTTTTATTAATTCTAGCATATAAATCATAAAATGTACCACAAAACCTATCACTTATACAATCTTTTTAGACTTCCATCAGCACCTCTGATGATCCACCGCTTTAACCACTTCTTACGCATTTCTTAACTTTATATTGCCTTTACATCTCTTAACAAATCATCCTCCCCCTTGTCCATTTTTACAATACTTCTAATAATACTCCTCACAAAACTTCTTGCAACCCTACAAATGTCTGTTCTTCACAATTACTGTATTTTTCGCTTTATAAGATGCACCAGACCACAAGATGTACCTAGTTTTTAGAGGAAAACAATTAAAAAAAAATCTGAATCTCAGAAGCCAGAACAGCAAGAGGGATTGCTGTGCAGTGAAAGCAGCAATCCCTCTTGCTGTTCTGGCCTCCATGATGGTTGCGCAGCCTGCATTTGCTCCATAAGACGCACACACATTTCCCTTTACTTTTTAGGGGGGGGGGGGAGTGAGTCTTATAGAGCAAAAAATACAGTACTTTTCAAATAGTCTGTAAATTTACTCCAGTCTTCCATCAATTTCTGGTCTCGCTGGTTTCGAATCCTTCCTGTTAGTTTATCTAATTCTGCATAATCCATTAACTTCATCCTCCATTCTTCAATCGATGGTAACTCTTCTTGCTTCATTTTTGTGGCCAATAATATTCTTGCTGCTGTTATTGCATCTAAAAAGACCTTACATTCCTTTCTATTTATGTCACTCCCCACAATGCCCAATAGAAATGCTTCTGGTTTCTTCTGCAGTGGCTGCTGTCTCTGTCAAAGCCCAATTATCCCCAACAATTGATTACTACCCCTTTTCTATTTCTTACTAGATGAAATTCAGGATTCACCACACTTCACCGGTATCCAAAATATACATCTAGGTTAGGTCTCGGCCTGCATGTCAGTGGGATTACTTAAAAGAACTAAACATGCATATGTCATCTGTCAGAAATCTGGATATTCTTTTCAATTGCTTTCCATGTTTGGCTGAAATCTCCAGTGATGCAAAGGAGGCAAATATCCCATTGTGTTTTGGTCTGTTTATTTTGACTGCTCAGCAAGTTATGTCGTTAATTGTTTACTTTCTTAACGGTTCTAACTTGTGACCTGTGCACTTTAAACTGGCTAGTTTTCTCTGTACACAGATTAATCAATTGCTTTTAGTGTGTGTTCCTTTTCTGTCTCTGCAAACTATTCAGTAGCTTTTAGGATTTGTAAGTTTTATCACGTGTACTGGGTGACTGTTATTTCACTGAAAGCTACTTTTCATAAAATGATCCTCGCAGACACCACATTGCTTTTATTTAAGTGTTGTTTTACTCCGTTTTTGCACTGGCTATCTTTTTTTTGTGTGTAAGTCAGTAACATGGCTTTTATTGAAGAAATATTAAGTATAAATGGAATCCTCTAGGAGTAATAAGTTGAGGCAAGACTTAACAGTGTGATTTGATTAATCAACAGTGACAACAAGTAGTTTTCTGTTGGAGGCCCTCCTCACCACGCCATGCTTCTCCAGGAATCATCCCTAAACTCCCGTCCCAGTTCTTTTCAAAGGGAATTCATACAAATTACTAGGACTGTTATAATAGGATTAGGTTTATTGTCCTTTTATTTATCCTTTTCTAACTGATGTGGTATAAAAAACTGCACACACACAACCTGCACATACTTGTGAAGTTCCCCTCCATTCAGGGAGTTTGGCAACCAAGACTTATATCTTGATTACCTTTAATCACCACATAATTATCTCTGCCGATGAGAGTGTCAGCAATCAACAACTAGTCTGCCATCACTCCTCCCCAGAAGACCCGCATTTCCCCTCCATTCAGATAGTCATGCTGACTTAAGAGTCTGGGTGAAGCAGCAGGGGACATCAGGGGCAGAGCTACTCAGATCTGCTCCTTGCTCCCATGTTGATGTGCATATAAGAAAGGGAAAGTTCCTTGAAATTATAATATGATGTAGTGCAGACTCTGCATGCTAAAATGTATATACATATTTTCCTACACTTGAGAATGGGAGGGAAGGAAGCATTTTGAGAGCGGGCTGACTGGGTGATACATATAAACACCAGGATATACCATATATTGCTTGGTTTTGCAGTGTTTGGGATTAGTCTCAAAATTTATATACTCTTCAGCACAATATGATTTCCCTAGATGAGCAGCAGTGAATACAATCAATGGAAAAAATATTGCATAAAAATGTTTACTATAAAATCGTTAATAGTAGTAACAATAATATACAATAAGAACAAGAAATTACAATATTAGTATACTGACATTGACATAGAACTACTTTAACCATTGTCTGAAATTTTGCTTTCTACAATGTTTATTTTCTAACTGTTGCATTTCATAGTCGTCTGCACAATATATATTTAATTTTGCATCATTATTTTGCTAGCTCCATATAATAGAAAATTTGATACTATTTAAGGCTTCTTCCTTCTAAGACATCATATATATCATTCAATGTATATTCGAGGTATTTTATAAGTTCTTCTGAGTCTTTTTCTAAATAGCTAGTTATAATACTTCCTACCCAATCATCAAACATGTTATATCCAACTCCGAAACCATCTGGCACAACTGGTCCAAACCCACCATGATTAATTGCTTCACTGCCTAGTGTACTAGTTGAAACTATAATATGGTTTATGTTTTTGTAGGCTGGGTCATTATAAATATCAGGCATACGTCCACCTCTGCGCTGGACGAGGTACTTCAAGGCAAATAAATGGCGATCAAATCCTTGGCCTGGATTTAAAAAAAAGGGCAAATGCATAGAGTAAGTATTAAAACAACAACAGGGCTTACAGATCCTGCCTACTAAAAGAGGCCACAAATACTTGAAACCCACACATGAATGACCAAAAGCTCAGGTGAAAAAGAAAGCTAGCTATGTTCACTAATTTCAAGCGGTCTGCCCCGATTATGACTACCCTTGGATACAACCTAATGTACAGAAAGTGAGCTAGAGCATTTTGATTATATACTTAGCAAATATAATTTTCCATTCTAGTTATATGAAATAGAAAACACTACTTGCACATGATTTTGTGAAAACACCTCCATTAAGTGATAGCTTTTAAACAGCTTCAAGCGCTTTCTTCTATCATTGACTTGATGCCATTCCTGATTTTTATATTTTCCTATTATCCTGGAATGACCTGCAACTTTGTCTAATGATGCCAGACAGCTAGACACCCATGAGTATCCCCAAAGATACACTGAAATGTCTCCCCACTAAGCATAACCATACTTCATCTTACTAGGGGGTGTGTGGCCACATTTGGTTTAACATGACATGCATGTGCCTACCTTCCTTCTGATCTTCTGTGCTATATCTCCTCAGTTTGTTAGAGCATGGTGCTGATAAAGCCAAGGTTGCAGGTATGATCCCCGTATGGGACAGCTTCATAGTCCTTATTACAGGGGGTTGGTCCCTTCCAACTCTACAGTTCTGTGATTCTCCCACACAAGAATCTGAAAGTGTTAATTTTTTTCTCAACCTCTCATTGTGTGGTTTGGCACTAATTGGTCTCAACAAACCAGCTTCATAATCTATGATTTCAAGTTGGTATATTTAATGGTAAACTATGGTCTGTGGTTTAGATGCAAAAAGGCAAATTTAAGCTTCTAAGCGCCTCCAGGCTACAGGAGGAAATAGGAGGGGAAAGCATGTAAACCTGGAAGGAAGGTAGGCTCATAAATGCCACCCTAAAACACTATTTAGCATGGCATCTGAATGTCTATGACTGTTAGGAAATATACCAAATTTTAGAACATTCCTGTTTCATATTGTATTTATTTTATTTAAGGCTGTGTTTGATCATCTAGCAATCTCAGGAGAGTACACTGAAACAAATAAACAGACTTCAAATTACAGGGCAGATAAAAACGAACCACACCAAGTACAATAGTAATTAAAACAAATTCAGATAACCTACATAACTAAGAGAATTGTTTAGCAAATATCTAAGCAATACTGTTTTTAGCTGGTGACAAAAACTCAAATGTTGGTGCTAGCCATATCCTGAAAGGGAGGGCATTCCACAACTGAGGCTCCACCACAGAGGAGGCCCTCTCTTAGGCTACCACACAGCAGATGTCATTGAAGTGTGGTAAAACATAACTGGCATCCCTCAATGACCTTAATTTAGGGACAGGACAGTAGTGAATAGACTCTCCTAGTTTCACGAAGTTCCAAAGGACATAAGTAAGCTGCTATCAAGTGAGGTGCTATTACTGTTATGTCAGTTTGTGTTTTAAATGTTGAAATGTTTTTTTGTTGTTGTTCATGTTTGTATGATGTTTTCAGCTTGTATTTTTGTTGTGAACTGCCCTGAGATCTACGGATGAAGGGCGGTATACAAATTTAATAAATAAATAAAATAAATGAATAAAGCTGGCTTTTGAATGATTCAGAATTTTTTATCAGACCAAAAGGGGGAAAAAGCCCTAATGCTGTATCACTGGGGTGATGCTACCTATCAAGTTCGGCTAGAATAACAAAAGATACAAGGTTTTAGAATGCAGACACCGTAAAGAATAGATGTTGCTGGTGGGTTTAATACAAATAGCTCCTCTAGGGGGACAGAACTGGACCTATAATAACCAAAATGCAAATAGCTCTTCATAATTGCAAATCTAGCCAATTTTGAATTACAGAGAATCCTTCAAAGAAGAGACTTTTTAAAAAGTCACATATCTTCATTTCAACATGCTTTGTACTCTTCATTTAGAGAGCTTTTATTTTAAAAGGCATGTGGTGAGAGGTTAACATTATAAATATACTAGAGAAAGGGCATTTTTCTCCTCATAAGAACCAGTATGGTGTAGTGATCAGATCAGGGCTAAGGCCACTGGAGTTCAAAGCCCCATTCAGCCATAAATCTCAGGCTAGTCACAAAGGCTGCTGCAATCTTTTGCACTGTTACCTAGCAATAAGCAAGTCCCATTGAATTCAATTAACTTAATCTTGAGCAGACATGGATAGGATTGTGCTGTCAATCTGTCAGCCTAACTTACCTCACAGGGTTGTTGTGAGGATAAAATGGGCATGGGAGAATGACGTATAATGCCTTGAGCTCCTCAGAGGAAGGGGGATATATAAATGAAATAAAGTATGAAAAATATTACTGCACTATCTATCTCTCAGCAAGGTCTTTAGTTAAATGAAGAAAAGCCAGAATGAATGTATCTCCATGTGAAAACTCCTAGAAAACATTACCCTTTCTGTAAGACAAGTCAAACAACAGAAATCCAATATGTATGAGAAAATGTTGAAAAGGCCTAACCTAATGTAGCCTCCAGCTGCAAGCGTCTATGGTACTTCGAACATTCGTCAATCATGTTTCTCATATCTTCAGTGCTATGCTTCCCTCGTTGATCAATAAATGCAACTGTGCATTTTTTTGTATACACAGATGTTGGTCGAATTGTTTCAGTGCGACCATGCTTAAAAGCTGCAGTACTACATGCTTCGTAAGAAGGAAGAAGTTTTCCATACTGGTGATAGACAGCCATCTGGCATGCAAGCTGAAACACAGCATCAGGGCTCAAATTTTGATTTATTAAATATTGTTTTCCAAACTTTTTATACTTAAGCGTTCTAACACAGAACATTCCCCTTTTTTGATCAAATTTCTGACGTGCAGCACTTATAGCAGATGTTATTGTGTGATCCATATTAAATTCAAGCTTGTCACATGATGTAACAAATAGAGCTGGACTGGCTTGTGGTACAAGAGCCGGGTGCTCTGTGCTGTCTCTATAGACTTCATTAATAAAACGCAGAATTGCAATTCCATCTCCCCAAGAGTGTTCAAAATTTATTCCTGCAGTACCATCACTAGTGACAATCAGACTAAAAGATTTGTCAAACCAGCGATTGAAACCATATCCATGAAGAAAACAATGAGTGAGTTCAAGTTCATTTTGGGGGGAAGCTCTATCTAAGCAAAGACAAAATACGGCACTGTCAATTTTCTTGAGGTTTTCTTCGTTACCTTTTTGAACAAGTTCCTGTCTTAGTGTTGCCCAGGTATTTCTATCTTCAGTTGTCAGGTAGCAAAGTTCAAACTTAGGCAACCGATCAGCATCGTGTATTATTTGTGTTAAATGAGCCAGGATTTCAGATGGGTGTAGAATGTTACCAAAAGCATCCAATACTTCAAAAACATAGAGATGTCCATTTCTCATCACCAACAAATGTCTTGCAAATTCACTTGTGAACAATGCATCTTTGCTTAAATTAGGAATTCTGGTGCTGTTGAAGAGTGACTTATATTGTGACATGTCTAAAGGATATGCATTCACCAAATACGCTCCATACCAGGATATACTAGGTGGAAGAATGCGGATAAAATGTTTGAATACTTTACTCTGACCCCATTTGCGATTGACATAATATATATCTGGCCGCAAATAGTTATTCTTCAGGCTGTTAAGAAATTTTAATGATGATACAACCAGATTTGTTGCTCTCACTATTTGCCTGTTGTATTCCGGTTTTGGATCAGGATTTAAAGTAATGAAAGGGTTGTAGTTGAAAACAATTGGATCTCTTGCAGAAAGATACATATCATACCAGGGCCCTACAAAAACAAAAACAATCCAGTTAATAAAATGCACATTTGGCTCTTTGATATATCAAAGATAGTTGCACAATCAAATCCAAGAGGTCACCAGTTGGATAACAATGTCACATGTGCCATTAAAGAAAAAAAGTCTACCTTAAGAAAGTTGAAGTCTTACCCAAATAAGAACAGTTTTGGTCACACACACACACACACACACACCCTCAAAAAGGATGTTGTAGAGCTGGAAGATGTGCAGTTCACAAAACGATCAAGGGACTGGAGCAACTTATTTTTTTTAGCTTAGAAAAAAAGCAGACATAAGGGAACATGAGAGACATGTACAAAAGTATGTGTGGTGTTGAAAAATTCAGTACCCCAGAGTAATCAGTTGAAGCTGAATTTCAGGGAGATTCAGGACAGAGAAATAGAAATAACGTATTTCATGCAGGGTATTGGTAAACTATGGAATTTTGCTACCATGTGATGTAGTGATGGCTGATAACTTAATCAGCTCTACAGGGGGATTAGATGAATTTATGGAGGATAAACCTATCAATGATGGCTATATATTCCCTCCAATATCAGAAGTATGCCTCTAAATGATAGTTGCTGGGAATCTTAAGTGGGAGAGTGCTATTGTGCTTATGTCCTGCTTATGGGATTCCCATAGATATTTACTTAGTCAACAGCAACAGAGTGCTCAACTATACCGGCTTTTGGTCTGATCCAATAAGCTCTTCTTATATTGGTCAATATTTATTCACCTAATACTAACAGAATATGTGTATTCATTAAGCTAAAGGTAAAGGGTAAAGGGACCCCTGACAATTTAGTCCAGTCATGAGTGACTCTGGGGTTGCGGCGCTCATCTCGCTTTAAAGGCTGAGGGAACCAGCGTTTGTCTGCTTCCGCAGACAGTTTTCCGGGTCATGTGGCCAGCATGACTAAGCCACTTCTGGCGAAACCAGAGCAGTGCACTGAAACGCCAGTTTACCTTCCCGCCAGAGCAGTACCTATTTATCTACTTGCACTGTGTGCTTTCAAACTGCTAGGTTGGCAGGAATTCATTAAGCTAATGAATACTAAATAAGGATATTACCTGGAGAATATGCAACACAGAGACTTGACTGTTCCAAAACTTGAAACAAAACCAGTGATTTAAGAACTTTGAAAAACACTGAAGATAACAATTATTTTTTGTGTGTGGAGAGTAATAGAAGTCAAGACTGGTCATACTATATATGCTTCTGAGGACCAAAAGATACAGGATAATGTGTATTCTACCAGACAGAAAGCTTCAGCAGAGGTACAGAGTTCATTCAGCTGACCATTTTGAGTGCTTAGTTTTTCTGCTTGAATTATGTTTTGTCTGCAATTTGAAAATAGAAAGTGATCATGTGACAATTCTGTTATTCACCTAGATATCTTGAGTGAACTAGTCATTGTGCAATCAGCTTTTTAGGTTTTGAGATAGAGCATTCAACTGCAGTCTCCACATGAAGTGAAATTCTTACATGACTACTTTATCACAAACATATAATCTGGTGGGGGAAAACAATCAGCGCATAACGAGAGAGCATGGTTGTTGAAAAATAATTCCTAAACTGTCTCTGGAATAAACATCAATAACAGTAAGAAAGTTCATGGGCATTTTTTTAATTGCAAGAAAATTAAAAACCAACCTGCTATATAACTTGTATGCTTATTAAGTCTATCATGTTCCAGAAGATCACGATGTATTAACCTCCCTTCTCCAGCTTCAAACTTTCTAGCAATTTTTTCAGTATTTCTAGAAATTGAAAAAGTGTTATTCATCTTAGCACTGGCTTTCAATAGTATTTACTATAATAAATTATAATATTTAGTTAATATAATTTCCTTTTATGTAACACATATATGCAATATATAGTGCCATCCTTACGCACCTGGACATAAATGTAGGTTGTGCAGGAGTAGTGTTTCAACGAATCACACATTAAATAAACATTATATGAAATGAATGGATTAAGTAAATATGACTCTGAAAAGAGTCGATTTAGGTATGCTCCTTAATCAAAGTCAAGGCTAACAAATACTGTAAATAGAAATTGTTGTAATTCCAGGCTTGGAGTTTTTGAGGAAGTAAATGTTTATATGAATTCTATTTAGGAGTCCATAAAGTCAGTTTGCTATGACAGGTCTTCCTGAACTTGTTGCATGAATCATTGACCTGGATTATCAACACAAATTCCAGGTCCCCTATGGTGTCTACAAATTCCAGAGAACTCAGAAGAGTCTTCTACTGTGCATGTGGAAAGAACCTGAGGTGGGACTGGTCTCTCTTATCAGGGGCCTTAGCAGCTAAGTTTTAAAGAAGCAGAAGCAGCAAAAGGACTTGGGCTGTTTCTGCCACCTCTCAGACCCAGTATGAAGTCACACCAGAACCCCTCTCCCTGGTTCCTTCAGCAAAAGAAGGCAGAAGAAGCAGAAGTCCATCCCTAGTATATTGTGCCACTTCTGATTCTCCAAAGCCGAGCAAGAAGTGAGTGGTAGAGCATACCACTCCTTGCATAATCTGCACACACCAAAGAATTTGAGGAAAGGGGGAGAGGAAGTGCACTGCCAACCAAAAACAAGGGCTGGACCCCTAATTATTAGTGAAACAGCACCATCAACATATATGTCCCAAGTAAGTGTGCAAAGGATTGCATCTTAGATTGTTTTCATTCAGCTAGGGATGCAAACTATGCTTTTAAGTCAAAGGTTTCACAGAAATTGTGGTTTCTGAGGAGCGGGAAGGGGCACCATACATTTGTTCTGGGAAGGAGTTACCAGTAAATATAAGAAGCTATTTTACATTGAGTCAGAGAATATGTCCAGCTGGTTCAGGCTATGTATACACAACAGTAATGTGTCCATTTGAAAAAAGACAAAAACAAGATATAGGCGGTCCTGGCAATGTGTGTGTATCCACAACTGCTCAATAATTTTGTAGGTGGGCTTATATCAAGATCACAATCACCACTTCCTTCTTCATTCATCTGGGACATGCGCAGGGAGGAAAAGTCATGGATAAGCTAAACAAGGCATGGGTTTTCAAATGGGTACTAAGTAACCAAACGGAACCTTGTGGATGGCAGGATCTAGAATCAATATTAATATCATCATCATCATTATTAATTTGTACCCTGCCCATCTAACTGGGTTGCCCCAGGCATTCTGGGTGGCTTCCAGCATATAGAAAAACAAAATAAAACATTAAACCTTAAAAAGCTTCTCTATACATGGCTGCCTTCAGATGTTTCCTAAATGTTATATAATTACTCATCTCCTTAACATCTGGTGGGTGGATGCCACAACTGAGAAGGCCCTCTGCCTGGTTCCCTGTAATCTCACTTCTCGCAGTGTGAGGACCGCCAGAAGGGCCTTGGGCTGAATAATGGGGGTGATGACGTTCCTTCAGGTATACAGGGCTGAGGCTGTTTAGGGCTTTAAAGGTCAGCACCAGCACTTTGAATTGTGCTCGGAAATGTACTGGGAGCCAATGTAGCTTTTTCAGGACAGGTGTTATGTGGTCTCAGCAGCTGCTCCCAGTCACCAATTTAGCTCCCGCATTCTGGATTAACTGTAGTTTCGAGTCACCTTCAAGGGTAGTCCCACATAGAGGGCATCAAAGTAGTCCAAGTGGGAGATAACCAGCGCATCAAGACTGAAAGCAGCTTGTTGAGAACAGGCATTAAAAATTCTTGATTGAGAAAAGTTACATTTTTGTGCTACAAATAGGTTAGTGTGTACACAGCCTCTATCTTATTTCTACACTAAATAATAGCATCTCTGCAGGGTTTCAGACAAGATGCTGAAGATTGAACCTGGGACAATCAGTATGCCAAGCATGTACTGTGCTACAGCTCTTCCTATTGGCAAGGGGCACCAATAGAAAACACATACAGAGCCATACAAGAGAGTAGTTGTTTAAGCAGCTGCTGGTGATAGAGCTGGAGAGCAAATGTTAATTTTTGTGTTTACATTTGACATATTGAAATAATTGCAAGTGTCATTTCTTGTACCTGTACTCTTCTTCATTCAATAGTGGCTTCTGGGCAGCTAAATATCTATTAATAGTATCCTCCAGTTTTGGAATAGGCAATCTACAAAGGGATATGACAAATTATAGATCCGGCACATAAATCCTCAGAGATTACTACCTCCCCTTCAATATACCAGCCCACCTGTTCATTCATATTTAAATTAATAATTTATGGCACATAGACACATAATTTATAGATTACCTGGAGTGGGGGAGAATAAATACTCTTTTAATTTGCAAAGCCTTTGTTGTCTGATAACCCAGAGGTGATTCTTACTTGCCACAAGTATTATTTTAAAAAATTAAAGACAACTTAAATGATGAAGACACCAAACCCTCTTCTCTAGAAATGTTAAAAACAGTAAGAGTGGAAAGACTACTAGTTCTGTTTCCACAATGATACATTCACACTGAATCTTTATGCCTTCTAAGATTTAAAGGATATAATGCACAATGAAAATCAGAGGAAGCAAAATAAATCACTTATCACGGACCCCCTACAGTAGCAAACCAGCAGTGCCCCTCTCATACTGATTTATATCTGCAATGTCAGCAGGTGAGGACCAGTATGAGCTATCCCCATGCTCACAGAAACATGCATGCAGATACACAACAGAATTTTGTCCTGTGAGGGTCAGAAGTGCTGAGACACTTGTCTCCTACAAAAAGCATCTTATTTCAAGCAGCTTAATGCTTCCTACAATCCTGCAGTATAATCAGGATGATTAAACAGTTATTAAATGCTGCACACTTTCCACCTGTGTACTACATCCATTTATGGATCGTGAGCAGCCATTGAACAGGGTGCAACTATTCCAGTTAAACTAGACATATTAAGGCGTAACTAGTCTTAATTAATGTTTAGGTTTACCAGGAAAACTGATATGAGATTAGTTTTAATAGAACAAATGTTAGGTGGACAGATGTGCACACAATGTCAATAAATATTATTTATAAATCAATCAATGAAGGAATCCTTCTCAGGTCCTTCTTCTGCCAGGACATGCATGAGAGCATTGGCTGCAGTTTGTAAGTGTGTTGTGTGAATGCTCCCTGCAGTCCTCCAGAAGCTGGAAACAGGCTAGTTTAACCTCTGGTTTGCTAGCAAAACTGAATTACAGTGTCAAAAAATGATGCACGTCTAAAAAGTGTGTCACCAACATGAAAAGCTTGGAAAGCTCTGGGCTTTGCTAGCGTCCCTTATCAGTGTTCCATCTCTGCATGGTGTACCCACAATGGATCCTAGTGTTAAGCTGGCATGCACAAAAAGAGTCTTGTGGTGCCTTGACGCCTAAGAGCACAATCCTATCTGTTTACCAGAAAATGTACTTCCAGAAAGCTCAACCAACTTGCCCTAAAGTAAGTGGCCATAGGATCACAACCCAATATACTGCACAGCATAAGTTTCTGCAGGTGGTAACTGCAGCTTTTTAAGACGAGAGCTTTTTAAAATGGTCCTGAGACGACTCACAATGCAAACATACAACGTGGTCAAATAAATCTTACTTATATTTTGCACTTCAGGGTGGAAGGAGGAGCTCACTCAGGTAGGATCAGCCCCAAGCACTCTGCCCAACAAGCGGGCCGGCTTTCACTTGAGGTGCCTCGTTGCGTTTGCTCTTAAGTGCAACCAACTGTGCATATATAACCCCTGTGGGAACTGGAACGAGTGGCTTTTTGGGAAGAGCAGGAGGAAGAAGAAGGCCCGAGGGACCTGCTCGCCTTCCCGCTTCCTCCTCAGCTCCTCTTTCTCCCTCACACCCACCACCCACCCCCTGCAAGTCTGGAGCAACGGCGACGCGGGGGAACCTGGGCAAGCTGGGCTGGAAGTGCATGGTAGGAATGGTGCTCCGGTGCACGAAGTGATGGTCCGTGTCCTGCTCCGACACGATGCCTTCCAGCTGCCCCACGGTCCTCCAGTAGCGGCGGCTCCTGGCCGCGCTGCTCCACAGGGCCGCGGCGCCCCACCGTGGCCTCGCTCGGTGCATGTTACGTTGAGGAGGGGGGGAGCAGGCGGAGCAGAGCAGGCGCCAAACGATCCTCGCCGGCACGCGCTTCTTAGAATGGCGGCAAACGGCCGCGGCGGGTGGGGGGGGGCGCTCGGGCGGTAACCAGGGCAACGCGACGGAGCGCGAGAGGCCGTTGCTCTTCTGCAGAGGCGGCGCGGGCGAGCGCTGAGGCGGCCTTGTTCCTTGAGTCTCCCTCATGGCCCCCTCGTCTCGTGCTCTTTTCTTCTTCTTGGGGTTGGGGGGGGGGTAGAGCTTCTCCCCCGCCTCATATTTTATTCCACCTCGGTCGGTGTATGTTTCTAGGTCACCCGTTTTACCTTACAGTGCCGGATTTACGTATAAACTAAACAAGCTATAGCTTTAAAAATTTAAAGAAAAAAACACAACTGGATGTAAATTTCCAAAATAGAAGATAAAAAACAAATAAAATAAAACCTACATACAGCAACAGTGTTTTGTGTTGTGTAGGCGCCTATGATGTAACTAATGGGCCCCGCCTGCTAGCCTGGTCCCTAAAATACCACTGGTTTGCTCATTTCTATATATAGGGTTGTATTTCACTATTAATATACTTCTTTTTAATTTTATTTCAGTTCAATAATTACTTTGATAAAATACATATTTTGTTATGTGCAAATGGCTTTAGATACCTATTAGGTCGATAAATTACCATATAGCATATGTTCAACACAAAAAACAGTGACAATTTGTTGTTGACAAAGGGCAGCTGGATATATAAAGGGCCCCATTACCTTCAGTAGCTTGGGCCTCATCAAACCTAAATCTGTCCCAGAGTGGGACCCATTTTATGGAAGAAGGTGCAAAATAAATGACTTGGAAGGGCTCCTTCCCCACACCTAAAACCAGTTTTCCAACATGAGGGCAAACCTTGTTATTTTAAGGAGCAGCAAGCCAATGTATTGAACACCTCCGCCCCATCTCTTTCTGCTATCGGCCTAATGAAGCATGCTGAGAATAGTTCCACAGTATAAATAAGGTCACTCGTATTTTTTTACATGTGAATACATACATACAAGAGAAGACTCATGGGCGTAGCCAAAGGTGGTGGGCAGGGTGGCAGCTGCCCCCCCCCCCATCAATAAAAATACTTAACTGAGATTCTTCCCCCCCCCCCAACAAAGCCGGCCCTCCCCCAACAAAAATCCTGGCAACGTCTGTGTCTGCAGCCCGTATGTTTTTATAGGAATTAATTGCATATTTTATTTTGGAAAGCAACACATTGAACAACCCAGAAGTAGTATTTCAATGCCTCCTGCCTTGCTGCATTTATTAAGGATTAAAAGCAAAGCAAACAAGAAGGCTCCTCTCGTGTTTTGTGTCTCAACTGTATGTAGGTAAAGCTACAAGCTAGGCGTGGTTTTAGAAACCACAGATCGGCAATTTTGACAAAGCGTTTGCCAAACACTTCTGAGAAATGCGACCTGATGGAATTAGCAATAGTAATTCTAGACATATGCCAACAGATCCAGCAGTGTTAGCAAAAAAGGGAGAACTTTTGGCTGTACATGCAGGACACATTAACACCACATGACCTCAGCCTAGTGGGTGGTACCAGTACCCTTGAGGGAATGAAGGCTTTTTGAGCATCCTCAAAGGTCTCTTAACTAGCACCTGTGAAAAAACATCATTTTTATCAGAGCAGCTCATGAAGGTGGAAGCCAAAACGTTTTACTGTAAATAAAATTAAGATTTCTGTTTAGTCCTTGTAATAAATATGTGCTACAAGATCCAGAGCAAACTTGTCTGAAGCTCTCTTTGTTGTTTTTATTCTCCCATCCCCATATTTGGTAGACATACCATGGTATCCAACTAAGTTCTTCTAAGAGTTAACCCATTTAAACTAATGCCTAAGCCATGTCAATTACTTCTAATGGATCTACTCTTGAGTATAACAGGCATTGGTGACAGCCCATATTGTTGCATCCATCTAAGTAAAAGTCCATTGCTTTCAGTGGGTCTGCAACTTAAGTTGGAGGCCATGCATATTCTGTTAATATTATTACTGTTAAGAATTCCTTTTTTATATAGCGAAATTGATTTGCAGTGGCATTGCTAGGAGCAGGGTTTTTTAATTAAGAGCCTCATAAAATACCTATTTCTCTTTTAAAAAGGTAAAAGACATAGTGAACAAATTCTTACTGAACAAAATATACTTTATTTAGAGACCACACCTTTAAAAAAAAATCATGTATATTTACAATTAAATATAAGATGCAATTTAACCTTCCTATTAATAACAAAGCAGGATGCAGCATCTGAAACGCCTTTTTTTTCTTCCCCAAAACAATGACACTGTTGTGCCAGTGAAAGGTCTGAAAGCAAATGTTTCAAATTGAGGGCATTTCTTTCTTGAGTGTGGACGCCTCTGCCCCAGCTCGGGCTGCCCGCCTTCCCGCATATGGGAATGACTGGAAGTGGATTGGCTGCCAGTGAGCTCATGTATTTATGGATCTCTTTCCCGCTAGTAGCAGCAACAGCAATGTACCACGTAGGCTCCTTCCGTTCGGTGAGATGCTGCTGTTCCCAACGCCACACTTTGTTTTTCTCTCTCCCTCTGCTGACCTGACCGTATTATGTTGGCTCTGCAGAAATGTCGAGCCGCTCTTCCCTTTGCGGGTGCTAATACCCTTTGTTGGTAGGGTTTACTGACGTCACGAGGCAAATGGCTGAGCTCGAAGCTGGGAGCTGCTGAGTTTACGTGCCGGTTTCACCTTCGGCAGCAGCGAGCTGTTGTCACAGAGAGCTAACGCTCATTTTCCACTTGCAGAGAAGGGATCGCTGAATAGGAGGAGGACGGTGGCGGAAGCACCCCACGGCCGTCGACGGGGTGAATGAAACAACCTCAGGAAATGGAGAAAGAATAAACCCAAGCAGCTTTGGATTTATAATGCAAGCAGCTTTTGCAGGATCCACAGTCACCTTGCTCTCCTGCTTTTGGATTTAAGATCATGTACGTGGGTTGTGTTATTTGTTCCTTGAGTATTTCCTGTCTCTGGCAAAAACAAAAACAAAAAACCCCGTGTGCCTTGAGAAAATAATGATGATTCTTGTCGTCACTTGAAAAACATCATTTGCTCCCCCCCCCCTTCTCCCCTTCCCACATTCTCTTCATTTTGTCATAATAGATGTTTGATACCAGCAGATTAAAAACATTGTTTATTTGTAGGTCCGTTCACGTTGTAGCTTTTGGAAATGAAAGAGGTGGCTTTTCCGAGGATGATCAGCAGCGGAGTCTGATTTGGACCTATCTTGGGAGAAGTGCTCTGGTTTCAGAGACTGACAGCAGCTTGTTGTTAAACTCTGCCAACTATGTTAGAAATCCTGCATTCACCGAATATCAAGCCTGTGTGTTTGGAAATGTCAGATTGGTGGTACATGACTGTCCTCTCTGGGTAAGAGACTGTAATATGAAATTAACAGAGCCATCTTAAATGTATTTACACAGGGGTCTAATTGAGTTCCAAGGGGTTTACTTCCTTGTAATTATGCTAATATTGTAGCTTTTCAGTGCAATCCTAATCATGTCTTCTGAAGTAAGTCCTATTGAATTCAGTGGGGCTTACTCCCAGGTAAGTGGAATTAGGATTGCTGCCTTAGTTTGGTCAACTTCTAAACCAGTATAAGGTTCTTAGAATATAGCTTCATAGAAAAAGAGAACTGAAAATTCTATCTTCTGTAAATTACTGCCATTTGAATAAGTTCATTCCTTGAAGAAATGTGAAAAGATCAAAAGAAAGAGGACCATCACCTGCTGTTCCGATATGGAAGTCATGTGTTTCAGAGAATAAACACATCTTGGTGGGTTGAAAAACTGTATTAATGCAGACATTTAGCTGGAACTAATAGAACACTAAAGCAGTTTAAGCAACTAATTTTCTATGAGGCTTTCAGCTTTGAATTTGATTGACAGTTGCATGATTACAAAGTTTTGAAAAGAGTGCATGTTATTTATTTTTGTAATAAGTTGACCATATACCAATTTGGCTCTTAATAGTGTTTCTGGAGTTAGTGATAGGGTCACTTATCAGGAATCATATTTATAACTTTTTGATAAGACCTTGGGTAAATTCTATTGGATCAACTTATGGTTCTGTTAGTAAATTTCATTTATTTTCACTTAAAGAGATTTCCTCCCTACCCTCAATCCTTGTATGCAACATCTTCATTTACAGATATTCTATAAAAAATCATTGCTTCCCAACCACACTTGGGCTGCATCGAAAGCACCACCACCATTTTTGGAGTGTTTGTGTATGCATTTAATAGGAACAATGTGATGTGAGTAAAATGAAAGAGAGGGGAAGAAAGACAGACCTATGCAGTTTAAAATTTAAACATGGGGGCCATGTCTGAAATGGGTGAAGACTGTGGTTCTTTAGAAATTCCTAAATGTTTTGAGATGGTGTACATCAAGGAAAATCTTTCGAGTGACTGAATGGTTGGTTATTTTGGAGTTGACTGGTATCTAAAGATGTAACATACAGTAGATTGTTAACAAGAATCTATTCCCTGAAATTATCTGATGGATATGGAGCACATTCTTTGGGCCTTTTCCAAAAAGCAGCTTATAATTTTGATACCCACCCTCTCTAGTGCCATTATATTTGCAACCCCTTGGAATGGAAGAGGGGTAATCTTGTTGCTGAGCCATAGCCATTTTCAACATATTGGGATAGGTGTTGTATAGCAGAAGTGCACAGTATCTGAAGAGAGTATATGGAAACCAGGAAAAACAAAAAATAATTTAAATGACAGGGCATTTAAAGTACAAAGTGGCACGGGTAGAGTGAGGAGTTACTATTGTGTTACTCTTCACTACATTGTTGTAAGCATTATTAAGTAGAGAAACCATGATCATATAACTTCAGTGCAATAGTTGCTGTTGTAGGGGAGAAACTGAATTTTCATAGTAACTCAGTAATGAAGCTTTATTTTAGGGAACATTCAAATCCGTGAACTGGTGCAGTAGATGAAAAAGGTCCCCTGTATCCCTGGCATATGCATACCACGTGCCCAAAACAATATTGTCTAGGAAGAACTTTCGTTGTGTTAAAAATCCTATTGCTTAAGATAATTCTGGAGAATTTACAGATTTAAAAAGTGAATAATTACAAATAGTGTTAAGATATCTCCTACCTCATGACAAATCCTCAGGACAATGTTTAAAAATTCATTCTGAACTATTAAATCAAGAA
The DNA here is from genome assembly GCF_965153285.1 of Podarcis tiliguerta. Lineage (NCBI taxonomy): Eukaryota > Metazoa > Chordata > Lepidosauria > Squamata > Lacertidae > Podarcis > Podarcis tiliguerta. Next base: position 27,538,294 of record NC_139544.1, on the reverse strand, counting down.
TGAATAACATGGTCTGGACCTATACCCACAGTTAAAAACATGAAATAGATTGAACAGCTTCACACAAAACATTCATAGTTTGTAGTTTTTCCTGATCATATGTGCAGAACAGTGATTTAAGATCATTACCCTTTCTCAATCTGAGAGTCATCCGCGACTGGACCTAATAGTCAGGGGTCCGTTTACCATTACCTTTACCATTGCGGGATGCAGGTGGTGCTGTGGGTTAAACCACAGAGCCTAGGACTTGCCAATCAGAAGGTCGGCGGTTCGAATCTCTGCGATGGGGTGAGCTCCTGTTGCTCGGTCCCTGCTCCTGCCAACCCAGGAGTTCAAAAGCACAAAGTGCAAGTAGATGAATAGGTACCACTCCGGTGGGAAGGTAAACAGTGTTTCCATGCGCTGCTCTGGTTCGCCAGAAGCGGCTTAGTCATGCTGGTCACATGACCCGGAAGCTGTACGCCGACTCCCTCGGCCAATAAAGTGAGATCAGCGCCACAACCCCAGAGTCGTCCGCGACTGGACCTAATGGTCAGGGGTCCCTTTACCTTTATCCTTTCTCAATCTGTGCTGTGCAATGATTAGTATATGCATACATATGTTTGTGTATGGAAACATGCAGAGACAACTGACAGTCAACATTATTGATTCATCTGACCTTGCATTTACTGTCTGGAACATAGTGTCATCAAGTTGGCTTACTTCTGCTATTTATTATTAGTGTTGAAAACTAGTATTTTATGCACATCTCAAATTGTTTGACTAAACAGCACATTCCTATATGTGTCTACTTAGAAATAAACTAACTCTTAGGTGTGTAGGTATACAATTGCAGTGTCAGCTTTCTTCAGGCATAATGTTTTTTGCAGCAATTTATCTGAGCTTTCCAGATACTTACAAGTCAGGCAGCAACTCCCAAAATTGCCATGTTGATCAGTCTAGCTCTAGTACAATGCGGTAGAAATATTGGCACACATAGGATAATTAATGTTGTGCAAGAGTAGCAACAATAGCTCCAAATCCTATGGGTAAGAGGTACTTTTTAGATATAAAATACTTCCATTGTTGTTAACTTGTTTTGCAAGTAAAGCAAACAAGTGAGACCTGTAACAGACCATTGCAGCATTAATTGTGCCTGTTTAGTGTTCAGTCAGTTACTCATGCCCTTTGCCAGGGAACACTTTCTCTCCCTCTTCCACCCAGTCAACATTCTGTTGCACTGAGCATGCTCAGTCCTCACTGGACTATTTTTGGGGTTCCCTCCCTTGGGGTTTCCCCCTAAAGTTGTGGTTTTTTGTTTTGTTTTGCTTTTGCACTTTTGCAAATCTTGCCGTTTCCCTCTTCCTTGTGTATGGATGGTGCTGCTTTGGCTGCACAAGGATCCACATCTATCTCTGAACTTCTGAAATGGAGGGAATTGATATCTAGATGGACCTAACTATCATGGCCTAAGAAGTATGTTAAGGTTCCTAATGTGCCTGCAGAAGTCTGGGATTTCAGCATAGTTGCTCTCTAATTGGGCAAATATTTGGTCAACATTTAGAATGGTGGGGTGAAGAATGTACAGAGATATGCCTGTGAATTAACACTTCTCAGTACATTCATTCACTAATCAAGTTTTAATGCATTAATTTTGGTTTTATTAATCTTCCAGGTCTTGTTTTCTGTGTCTTCGATTTTCACATTTCTCTATTCCTTCTCCTTTGAATGTAGTTTTCTGTTCTGTTCCCGTCCTGCGTTTACTTCCCACAGATCTAAACATTCTGAATTTATCTCCTTCTCTATTTTGTCTAGTGTTATTTACAATGTTGGGAAGTCTAATGCTAATCTCAAATTGTTGTGCTATTTCTGCACTTCTGCAGACTGGAATTTTACAAACTGAAAAATAAGGAGAGCAGGAGATTACTCTGAAAGCCTTTCATCAGCTAGTAATAAGTATACATTGCATAAGAAGCAAGGACATTGGACTGGCCTTTCCATTCTCTAGTAGTGAACTTTCCAGAATACAACTGGAGAAACAAATGTAGAATATCCGGTGGCCTCTGCTTGTAAGAATAAACAAAAGATTGTCATTCTCCATACTTGGGCATTCAGAATTTTATTATAATAATTGAAATAAGAGAATGGGGGAAAGTGCCAGTCAAAGGAAGTACTGGAATGCAGATTATTGTATGCTGGGAATGTGTAGGCTGGAACAAGCTCAAATAATAGTAAAGTATCTCACAGAGGAAAAATAAGCCAAGTTCTCTTCTATAACACTATAGTTGGTTAGTTCTTTATTAAAAGAAAGTTTGGGCATACATTAAAAAATTAGTAAGTACTTCATTTGGATTTGAATGATTTCTCCCATTTTTATGGCTACAAATGTTACTGATATTCAGAAAAGAAGACACATTTATTTAAATTATGATTAGTATTCATACGGTACAACCATGCCAGGGATATTATGCCTAGATTAAGCTCTCAGTAGTGCAGGTGACTTTGAATTATACCTTCCCATTAATTTCTTTAAAAGGCAGCATTTTAAAAAACGAACCTCATGTGTTTTTGTTATATTCGTACCTGTGAACAGATTGTTGTAGCTACAATTTACTAGAAATTAAAAACAATTTTGCTGCATAAAGATTCCTTATAATTAATCCACCAGTAAACACAACAACCAGAGGTTCTAAAACCATACTGAATGTTGGTCTTTGAGTTGGGAGGTCTAGATCCAAATTGCTGTGCACCTATTAACTCACCAATTAGTGTCATGCACTCAGTTCCCTATCACTAAAGTGGAAATATCGAAGACAGGGTTACTGCAAAAATGAATGAGATGAAGTTTAGAGGTAATTTTTCATAGTAATGAATTTGTTAATTCTGGGTATCTCTATGCAAATAGCTTTAAAGTAAAAACAAACAAAACTGTGACTACAAATTCTGTTCTTGACTTTAGCAACCATTCAGTTCATCATAAAAAATCACTCTTTCGTATTACTTTTGTGTGGAGGACTGTTTTGCCAGTTGCTCTTGATCCATAGAAAATGGAATTTAGCTCCATCTTTTTGTTTTGTATAGGATATTTTTGACAGTGACTGGTACACATCTCGGAACCTTATTGGAGAAGCAGATATCATTGTGATTAAATACTCTGTAAATGACAAGTCTTCATTTCAAGAAGTAAAGGACATTTATGCACCACTGATAAAAAAAGCATTAAACCACTGTTCAATTCCTGTCATAATTTCTGCTGTTGGTGCAAGACAAAACGGTATGTGCTGGAGCTCATCTTATAAACAGCTGAGGTATCGATATGAGACTAAGTGTTGGGTTAATCATGGTGGGGGAAAACTGTGCTGTTAGTTCAATCATGATACGCTTAATGTTTGGTCACAAAACATTTGTACTGTTGGTTAGATTTGTTATAGTCAAGAGACTTGTTCCAGAATTGCACTTCTACATGGTTGGTAAAGCACTTAGGTTTGTGTACTCTTGTGCTGTTACTGGGGCTAAGCCAGGAAATGCAAGTTTGCCAAATTTAGTTGGTTTCAGAATTGCCGCTTTTGATATGTTTCAGCAGACTCCTGTGCACATTGACTTGAAAGTAAGCCCCAGAGTGTTCAGTGGGGCTTATACCTTAGTAAGTGTGGGTAAGATTGCAACATTAAAATGCTTATTGACATTGCATATCAGTCATCAGCTTGGAAAATTCTTTACATTGTTAGCATTACTTGCCAAACATTTGCCTACTCTTTCACAGTATCAGTTCTGTGTGTAACAGGTAACTTCCTAACATCATTTCCTTTCCTTAGTATAGACTTTACATACTGTAGGTCAATCCCAGTAGCTAAGGGATTCCATTAAAAGGGCATACCTCTGTCACCTTTGCATTCAGAAGTTGAAGTCATGCAGGCTGTATTGTCTGTGCCGAAGCCACATTGGTACCTGTCAGGTGTGTGGTCTGCTGGGTTCCCACAGACTGTGTAGGAGCTTAACTTATTTGAGTGGATCCTGCACAGTTGCAATTACATTAAAATGATCCAGCAGGGCTGATCAAAAGTGCCTGCCCCATGAAATTGGCATCCTCTCCTGATACTTCTCTGGTTAGAACCGAAAATATTATTTGCTGCCCAAGTGGGAGCCACTCGTGAACAAGTTATTTAAAGGGTGCCTGATGTGTTCGACTTGAACTTGGACTGAGGCTTTAATCCCTTTTGAGCTATGAAGCTCTGGGCAAATCCCTGCCTATTATCCCACTGCACAAATTTGTTAGGTGAAATTTATGCTCTGGCTGATGAAACAATGAATGCCATCTTCTGAAAAATTGGTAAACATGGTAAAAAATGATTTTGCACATTTGATTTCTACAGCTCTCTCTCATGTATGTGAAGATCTGTTCTGAATCTCATCGCCCTTAGCTTTTGCATGAGCAGAGTCCATTGTCATAACTTTAGCTGTGCCATTGTTTCTCAAGCTTCTAATAGCTGAGATACAGATTTGAGCCCTTACTCATGAAACGGTTTACTCAGCATGGCCCAGAGTAGTGTTACTTTATGTCTCCATTTTGGTATGCCTCATGGGTAATTTTGCTGTGCATCTGTATCATGAGCAACTGAATGATCCAAACACATCTGTGGCAAAATTACCCTGCTCTCAGAGGAAACTGAAGGAGGCTTGTCTAGAGCATTTATTCAGGCAGAGGCATAGTGGGTAGCATCTTTGAGTGTATTTCAGGTTGACAGGAAAATTGAAATTTTAACATAATGTATTTATTGTGGCATAGTGACAGGCATATTAGCGTTCCTGCCCCCTAGAATGTTGTTTGGGCGTTTATGAGCTATGCACTTTTAGTTTTAATGATGTTTAATGAATTCTGATGAAGGCATTATTTGTGTGAAATCTGATACAGTGTAAAAAAATGAAAAAAAAGTTTTTGTTTCTTCCTTACTTCTGGTACCTTCCAAGCTAATGTGATTATTGGAAAGTAGTAGCATCAGAGTACCGTAGTCTGTAATTTCTTATTGGGAAGCATTTGTTTAAAAGTTTATTCATTATACAATTACTTAATACATTGCCATGTTTTTGTCCATTATATTATTGTAAGTTGCAGCTACTTTTAAGTGTTTTTTTAAAATATAGTTGTTGTAATGCAGTCCACTGAATTCTTAAGCTTTGTTGCATTATGGGTCCCAATACCTTGCAGACCATTTCCATATGGTAGACTATTTGAAATGCTTTTTAATTAAAACTATGATGCCACTGTACTGAACAGCAACATGAAGGAAAAGGGAAAACTTTTCCAGATTAAATTTGTGTAAAAAAGGAGAACATGTACAAGAATGAAACTTCTTGGTATGGTCACACTGTTAATAAACAGGCTATTCCACTTTATCTGAAAACATGCCATCATATTCAACAATAGTTTCTACCATAGTAAGATTGTAATAATATGAACCAGTTTGATATTCATCATACTTATTATTTAAAAGGCTGCAATTTATCCTCATTGATGTAATACCTGATTCCCAATTGAAATTTCTTTACTGGAATACTTGTGGGCAGTTAACACTAAAAGTATAAAAAAGGTTGTGTTGCATGTTAGCCAAACTCTATGAAGTAAACCTTGAAAATTATCCATAGGTAATGATGCTTGGTGAAAATGTATTGATGTCTCAAATTTCTCTCTCTCTGCATTTATATATACAGATCTATGTTCTATCAAACTGAATTATACTCAGAATAGACCCATTAAAATTATTGGACCCAAGTTAGTCATGTCCATTAATTTCAGTGGGTCTGCTTTGACTATGCCTACCATTTCATCCAACCTTATATTTGTCATTTTTGTCATGCTTTTGCAAGGCAATAACTTATTTGGAGTAGTTGATAATCAGTATATAAATGACCCAAGAGAGATTATTTCAGTGTGACTGCACCACTGCTTTTACAGTAAGAACTGTCAGTAGATAGCAGTCTTCTCTTTCATGAAATATTATCTGATGTGGTTCATAGGCAATTTGATATATCCTAGAGCATACTAGAGATTAAATTTAGGGGGCAAGAAGATCTTGTCTTTTTGAATATCAGTCCCATGTACACTGATAATACAATATAATAATGCACTTAAATATTTTTATTTATAACAGCACAAGTTTGTTTTCTATGGGAACCTTTTTCCTTCAGTTAACAATGAAAATAACAGATAATGCTGTCTGCAGTGCCTTGTTTACTCTGTCTGTGGTTCTACTGACACTGCTTAGTAAGGAATGCAGAATTCTTGTGTAATATCATGCTGACTGCAATTTAGAGGACATTGTGGTCTGGCAAATGTCCTTGCAAAGTGTTACAAGCTTTCCTCATTATTTGCCTTATGATTTATAATGGCCTACCATTGAAACTTGCCTTAAATTTTTGAAACTTTTGATAAATTGAAAAGTGAAGTGAAAATAACAAGACGCTTAATTTCATTTTGGAGGGGGGAATACTGTGTCATGCACATTAATCATTTTGGCAAGCCATATTTGCATTTCAGGAGGGATCTTTGTAGAAAGCCTTGATGCAACCTTAGCTGTTATACATCAGACAAACAGCGAATAACAAGATAAGGGGTAGTATTCAGTGCTAGTCCTACTCAGAGTAGACCTGTTGAAGTAAATGTACATTGCTAGGTTCATTAATTTCAGTGGATCTACGCTGAGTAGGATTTAGTTGAATACAGCCCATGTTCAAAAATAGCTTGCAATAAGAAAAGTAAGATATAATTTACATGAAAGTTCTTGTTTAATTCTTGTTAGAGTAGCTCTGCATTTGTAGTTGCATTATTTATGCTGTTAATAGATTTAAAAATCTTACCTTTTGTTGAACACGCTATTAATTCCTTAGTATAATTTTGAAGCTACTGAAGAAGAGCCAATGTAATTAAAATATTTTGCATAATTTGTTTTCTCAGAAGTTCCCTGCACTTGTCCTTTGTGCATCTCAGACAGAGGGAGCTGTGTTACAGCTTCTGAAGGGATTCAGCTTGCTAAAGAACTTGGAGCTACTTATTTGGAACTGCACAGTCTCAATGATTTCTACATAGGAAAATATTTTGGAGGAGTGGTAAGTAGAAAAGAATCTCAGAATGATCACATGGTAAGATTTCAAATATCTTTTGAAATTTGGACTATGATTTTTTTTGGACGGATATGGACATTGGCTACTCAGGATCACAGCCTCTGCTCCTCAGACCTGAAGTCCACTGGATGACATAGGTCAAATATATATATATATCTGTTTCGTACACTATCCCCACAAAGAGCCAACATGGTGTAGTGGTTAAAGTGTTGTATTAGGACCAGGGAGAAGAGAGTTCAAATCGCCACCCAGCTGTGAAGCTGGGTCAGTCACTCCCTCTTAGCCTAATATGCTTCACAAGGTTATTAAGAGGATAAAATGGGAAGGGGGAGAATCTTGTATGACACCTTGAGCTCCTTGAAGGAAAGATGGGATATAAATGTGGCAACTCATTATGACAGATTAAACTTTAGCTTAAAGCTATTGGACAGAGTTGTTGCAAGGGTAAATTGTATAAGTGAAATAAACGGTGTAATTGGAACATTTTGCTCAAGATACCACAGGAAATCGTATTAGGAAGTGGGGATATTTTCACTGACAACAGTCTTGCACTGCCTCTTCTCCAAGCCATTTTTAAGGCCACCTCCTTCATTGTTCAAAGTCCACTATTTTGGAAGGAGAAAGTCTACATGTACAGTGGTACCTCGGGTTACAGATGCTTCAGGTTACAGACGCTTCAAGTTACAGACTCAGCTAACCCAGATATAGTACCTCAGGTTAAGAACTTTGCTTCAGGATGAGAACAGAAATTGTGCGGTGGCGGCGTGGCAGCAGCGGGAGGCCCCATTAGCTAAAGTGGTACCTCAGGTTAAGAACAGTTTCAGGTTAAGAACGGACCTCCAGAACGAATTAAGTTCTTAACCCGAGGTACCACTGTAATGAATAGTACTTGGAGGAGTGGAACTAAATTAAATTGAAATGCAGCAAAAGTTTTTGAGCGCTATCGTGAACGTGCTTTCTGAAACACAAGTGCATTTGAGTTCAGTGGGACTTGCTCCTAGTATGTGAGTATAGTATTACGCCCTTAATCTGGACCCATTTCGTACAGTTGCAATATGTAAGAAGTGCTGTTGTTGCATACTCCTAGCTGGGGCAACGCTGATGCTGATTAGTATTGGACTTACTGGCGCGTTGCGCTAGGGCGCTGGCCTCTCGGGGGCGCCCCAGTGAGTGGGGGAGCTGTGCGGCTTTGCCGGCGGCCTCCCCTTTCCCTGCACACCCGCCAGCTGTGCCCCATCAATCATATGGCTGGCGGGCATGCAGCTTGCCTCCCAAGCCTCCGTGGGAGGAGAGCGATCCCCACAGAGGCTTGGGAAAAGGTCAACAACTCTGGGAAATGGAGGGGGGCTGCGCACCGTAGGTATTTTTGCACCAGATATGCTTAAGACGGCCCTGTCAGAGCCCATCTGTGCTCTCTTTTCTGAGTGTCTGGGCAAGACCTGCAGGCTCCTCTGGGAGCCTTTGCAATAGAACCCAGTCACTTGCTGGCGGGCCATCCCCAGTGGGTGGTGGTGCTATTAGAAGTGTGAGGGCTCAGATGGAAGAAAGAGAAGAGGCAGGGTGAGAGTTGCAGGAGGAGGAAAAAGGAAGGGAGGGTGGAAGAAGGCAGAAGGGAAAGCAGGAACCAGAGGGAGGGAGGAAAGCAGGCAGATGGACCAATGGAGGAGGAGGGGAGGTGGTGCAGAGCAGACCCAACTCCAGTGGCCAAGGAGGAAACAACTGGCAGAGTGCAATAGGTGATGAAAAGCAAAGTTTTTGAATTTTGGGTCCATGGTCTCTCCTTGCTTCAGAGAGATATCTCCTCAATATATCTCTTCAGAGGGGTGGTGCTGATACATCTCCTTGCCAAGGTCACAAAGGAGCCTAGGTACACCTCTGGTAGCAGTGGGCCTAAGCACATGTGCATCACCAACCTGTCCTTTCTCATCCCAGTCTTGGCAAACAGCAGCTTTGAGGCTGGTACAGTGGCAATTCCCTCACATGCCACAACTAGTTTAAAAATGATTTAGGCTGCAGTTATATGCACATTTTCCTGGTAATTAATCTCACGGAAGGCTTTCTTCTGAGTAGACATTCAGAGAATTGGGCTATTAATTTAAAAGGTCTCTAAAGTGATAAATAGTTCATTTCAGTTCATTAATTACATTAGCCATTGGCTAGCCATATCAGATTTTTTTAAAGAAATGGTTTGAATGGATACAGATTACACCCAAGATCATAGAGCAAATGACATTCTCAAATGAATCACTGTCTTGAAAACAGTAGCAATAGATTCCAAATTATTTCTGGGAAACAATATTTAGTGCCATTAATGGATTTGCCAATCTTAATTGTGTATTGGAAGTGAGCCTGTTTTAAGATTTCTGCAGTTTGGTTTGCAGTCAGTAGGCACTTTAGTTTGTCTGTTGAATCAGCTACTTTAAAAATGAACTTCAATAGACGTTCAGTTTCTCCCATGGAAAACAGGATAGTTAATGTGCAAAGTAGTAATTTAGCTGTGAGGGAGCTAATTGAATACATATTATGTTGATTTGTTATTGTTTTTAAATTAACATCTGTGAGAGCTGTCCTCATTTGCTTGGCTTTGCCTACTAAATTTATTCTATAAGCACTTTGGGCATGGTGTTCCTTCCTTGTACTAATTTCTATTAGTGTTATTTTGAAGTAGGAATGATAAAGGCTGATCTTTTAAAGATTGGTTGGTATAATAAACAATATCTCACTTCATCAAGTTTGGATGATTTTCATGTTCTTCCTTCAGAGAGGCTTATGAGGCCCCCATTGCTGCACCAAGGAGGCTCAGTGCACAATACAGCACCTAGCAGAACTATGGCAAGGCACTCATAAGCATGGGCACAGGGACTGGCATGTACCTGTGAGCTCTAGAGTCTACTTCCATACAGAGAGGGCCAGCTCTGCAGCCTGTCCAGTGTATGCAAATCTATGGACTAGATTATGTTCTTTCTTAGTTGCTAACTTTGTATCAAATTTTACTTCTTTACTTGCAAGTAAATGCCTCTGTGGTTTGGTCTTGGGCGGGAGCCAGAATAGTCCTCTCTTGCATTGGGCACCCTATACACCCTTTACATAAAAGGCCTTCCTACAAAACGTTTTCAAAGAATCTTTAAAATTTCAAAGAGCAGGAGGCTTACTTCATTTCCACTAGCAGGGAATTCCATAATAGACATAGAGGCTGCTGGAGGAAATGCCCTGTTTCTTGTACTCGGCAGATGAGGCTAATTTAATGGGAGAAAGGGTAAAAAACCACATGGAGATTTGGACTCTTGGTCAGTTCTGGTCAGTTCTGAAACAGCCAAACTCCCTGCCACTAACATCAAACTAACTCCACTAACATAGGAGTCATCCTTTCTGCTTTGCTTAATATCTTCTAAATGTTCAGTGCTCCTGCTTTTGTATGAAAAGGTACATAAGAAATTTGTTATCTTTCTAATTGATTAAAGTGTCCAGTCAGCATTTAACCATAATTGATCTGCAGTGGCTTCTTAAATAAATCTAAGAAGGTTAAGTAAATATATATGTGTATATTTTATTTTAGCTGGAATATTTTATGATACAAAGCTTGAATCAGAAATCATCTGAAAAAATGAAGAAAAGGAAAAAAAGCCATAAGTGCCATGGAGTTAAGCCACCTCAACTTGATCAGCCAGGTATAATTTCCAACAGAGCACATCTAAGTGACAGCAGATGGAGGGAGAATTTTATCAATTTTAAAGCCCTGCTGGCCTGTGCTGTCAGGGGTGGGGGGCTTCTTTTTATGGTTCTTTTGAGTGTGTTTTTGACAAACCCTCCCATTTCAATGGAAGAGAAACTAACACAGTAGCTCTATACTTGTGTAGTTGATGGGTCTGATCTTAGGATCACTCAGGGGGATGGAGGGCTCTGGTAGACCATAGGCTGCCCTATGCCTGGAATGCCCTGTTTTGGGACTACGGTAACTCCTGGCAGGCTTGCTGTAGCAGAGGGGCTTCAGGGCCTAGAGGAAAGTATGAGCTACAACAAATAATTATAGCACTGGTGCCAGGCTCTGAATAGATGCCAGCTGTAAGTTCTCTGGCACCTAACAGCTTTTGTTATTCATGCTTCACTGGTATTATTTTCCACCCCACCCCACCATCCTCTACTGGCCAGATGGCAAAAGAGCCCTGGCCCATAATGAGGAATCAGGTGAGTTTTTTGAACTCTGATTACGTTAAGTGCATGGCTGCTGTCAAAAATGCTGTGTAGCTCCTCAGACTCCTCTGGCATCTAGTACAATTTACCCTGACATCAGAATGTTCTGCATTTTTTTCACTATTACAAGCAGTTGCTGGTGATGTTCAGTATAAAACGTAGTTTGGCCTTTGTGAGTATGCAGCCTTTTATCTTCACAGTCCTTTGGCTATATCGTTTAAAACAACTGAAGTTCAAGCAATTCTCCAATTATTAATTTCAGAAACATTAATTTTTTAGTAAATGTTTTTACAGTTTGTATTAACCGGAGAAGTTAGAGAAATTGGGCTTCCTTTGATGGCCAAAGTGTAGTAAAGAGAAATGTATTTAGGGCAGTTAGGAAAACACTGTTATGTCCTCATTTAATCCAGTCCCAGGGAATAAAAATGCTTTTGTTTGCATTGTGCTTAGTGCAAATTTGGAGTTACAAACAGTTTATTCATGATTTCTATTTTTTTGGTTTTGTTTTAGAAAAAATGCCAATCTTAAAAGGTGAAGCCTCGCATTATGACTCCGATTTACATAACCTGCTGTTCTGTTGCCAGTGTGCAGATGTGGTATTTTATTCTGAAGACTTGAAGGAAGTAGCAGAAGCTCACAGGATTGTTTTGTGCTCTGTTAGCCATGTGTTCATGTTACTTTTTAATGTGAAGAGTCCAGCAGACATTCAGGATTCCTCCATCATTCGAACTGCGCAGACCCTCTTTGCAGCAAACCGGCAAGCTGTGCTTCCTGTTTTAAACCACAACTCATCATGCAACTCACCAGTAAGAGTCATTGTTAAAGACTCTTTCTTCTGTTCTTGTTTGTCAGACATTCTGCACTTCATTTACTCAGGTATCCTGTCAGAATGGTTCTGGCTGTTTTTTGTCTTTTAGCAAGAAAGAGCTAACCTACTGCAATGGGGCTGCATACAATCTCGCTAGAGGCCTAGTTCTCGTTGTTGTAATAAATCTGCACCTGAACTTAACCACTTCAGACTTGAAGTAGATGCATACAGATTACTAGCACGTCAGGGAGTAGACTATCTGAAAACTTTTCTTCCAAATGTCTGGTGTTCTTTTATGTAGGGATTTTTTTTTAATGAAGGAGATTTCAGTGGGAAGTGTAAATGTTGCCAGAACTTTTGTTTTCAAAATTTAAGTTGGTTGGGCACCAGACTATCTCGTTCAAGTCATTTTTGTTGTTTTCTGATTGTTACATATTTTAAGAACTTTTGCTGAATAGTGGTGATGGAGTGATATTGATGACCAAACTTGGAGATGATAGACTTTGGCACTTGGTTACTCTACTAAGGAGGTGCAATAAAGCAATCCACCAAGCTATTGCAGTCAAGAGCCTTTGAAGAAGGAAACAAACAAACAAAATGGAAATAGTGCAGTGGCACTGTTTGGTGGATTGTACCCAATTTTACTGCCCTAAGAGTCCTTAAACTTGTGTGCTCCTGTCTACACATGGAGTTCTTGCTCTTGAAAGGACTGTTCCTTTCAGTGTGTTTGAGGACAATTCCAGTCACATGCCTATTGGGTTTATTGCACTGGGTGGGGCTGCCATATTCTCCAGGAAATCTGTTTATGCATCAAAACACATGCAGAACTCTGAATCTAGGTGGCATGTCTAAATGTATATTTTCTTCCAAGTCAGATGCTGAAATGTTGTTGTTGTGTATGTGTGCATTGAAGGATACAACTTCACAACCTTTGCAAGGCCAGTTGTTCAAGGGCAAACAGATTCCTTCTCTCCAGTTCTAATTATTTCTTTATTTAAAAGTCAGGAACTGGGGAGGTAGTTTTGTCACTTCTTGTCATTCACACCCTAGGGATGTCTTATTAGTGCCGATGACACCCACATTACTAACATCAAGCACAATAACAGTGACGTTGCTATTTGGGCATGTGGAGAGGCGAGATTTTCCTTTTCCCAGGTACCAAATATAGTTCTTTCAGTGATATAAAAATGCAGTGTCCCTGCGGCAGAAATGCCACCCCCTGAGAAGATGCTTGGGTTGTGTGCAGCACATATTGGTAATAACTGCATTTCTGGAGCTAAAAAACTGATAGTCTGAGAGGAGCCATAGCCTAGAAGTATTGTTTATCTCATCTCCACAGGTGCTTTCCAATGGGAACTATTAGAAGAACATATCAAAAAGAAGCTGAAGGATCTTGGGAACGTTGAGCTTGTTCTTGAGAGAGTAAAATGTATCTTGAAAATTCCAGGAAAGGTAAGCCACATTATTTTATCTTTCAATTGCACTTATTGGATTGCAAAAGGACCAGATGGAGTGGTTTGGATCCCTTAGATACAATATTTATCAGTAAAGGGTGTTACGTCCAAATGACTCACCATTAAGTTCAGTATTACTTAGGCTATAGAAACAGGGGAAGATGGTGAATTCAGCAACTGGAAAGATTATAAACTTTTTGAATATGTGGATTTAATAACTCAGGGGAGATAATGACAGAGTATTCAAAAACAATCCTTATTCAACAATCATTTCTTTATTAATATTCTTCCTAACAATGAAAGAGTTTAAAATGCAGCTATGGGAAGCTTAAATGCTAACAAGTGTCAGGTTTCAAAGGGGAAAATATTTGGTTCATATAAGGGAGCATTACTTTATTTTGTTTATGAATGTTGATGCAGAAGCTGCCGTCTCACTAGGTGAAGTAGCTGTCTCAGGCTGCCAGCTTTTGGATACCTTTAAGAGAGACACACGCATCTGACCCAAGGCTGGGACACAATGTGCAAGGCTGGTCTTTTGCACAACTCCTGTTTATTTCAACAAGTGCAGGATAACTTTGTGATGGATTGCACCCCCCGGTCAGAAACAAAGTGTCGTGTTCAGGATTCTATGTATGCATAGGAGAATGTTACCTTTCTTTTTGCAACCTCCCCCCTTGATCTTCCCAGTGTTAGGTGTCCAGCTAGAGGAACATCCCAAAAGGTGAGGGGCTAGGGTCTGCTACTGGCAAGGAAATATTGATTACTACCCTGTGTCACAATTATGGTCTGTGGGACGCTATATGCATCCCGGGGGGCGGGGAGCTTACAATGGCAGGCTACATATTTAGAGTAAGAACCATTGTGAGATCCCTATTTATGGTAGTAGAAATGCAAATGGAGGAAGGGTTTTTGAAAGTACGCAACAGATGTTGCTGATCAGTTGTGAACTAAGTGAAAAAACCAGGCTCAGTGGTTTTATATTTGCTACAAAAGCAGGAACAAAGGGAGGCACTTAAAAAGCATTGGCACTCACACGTTCCTCTGTCTTTTCCTTTTTCAGGTTAACAACTCAAGAAATTGCAGATCATATTTGTCAAAAAGGCCCCTGCAGTTATGTAACAGCTCTCTCAGGCTCTTCTTTAACACAACTGTATTAGCGGATGTCATGTTCAAAATACAAGGTATTAAGCTGATCTCATTTGTTTCCCCCCCTTTTCCCTTTAAATAGTCAAACAATGATAAAATACCTCCTGGTGATAAATTGAATAACTATTTCAATAAAAATGAGGGGCACCATCAATATGCTTTCATGATCTATAATATGAGGGAGAATTCAATATGTAAGAGCCTATCATAAGAAGAGCCTGCTGGCCAATGGCCCATCTAGTCCAGCATCCTGTTCCCACAATGACCAACTAGCAGTGACGTAGCGTGGGTTGTCAGCACCCGGGGCAAGGCAAGTAATTTGCGCCCCCCCCCCCCCCGCTGCACTGTCCCTTCCCAAGATAGTCCCTCGCTCTCTCTCCACACCGCACCGCACGCCTGGCACCCTCCCCTCCACAGTGGGTGGTGACCCGGCGGCTCTGATCGGATTCGCACAGCCAGCACTGCAGTGAGAGAGAGTGAGTGAGCCAGGTAGGGGCAGAGAGCTGCGAGTGCGAGTGCCCCCCCCCCAGATGTTGCGCCCGGTGCGGCCGGCCCCCCCTGCACCCCCCACGCTACGCCACTGCCAACTAGATGCCTGTGAAAGACTTGCAAGCGGGATTCGAGCACAAGAGCACTCTTCCCTCCTGTGGTTTCCAGCAATATTTATTATAGTGTTGCGAAAATGTTTCAAAGCCGAATGTATGATAGGAGAGGGGGGAATCTCATTTGATATTTGATTATACTGCAAAATCCCAATTACAGCAGTGCCTTTAGTAGGCTGTCTAAAATAATCACAAAATAGTTTCAAAGCTTCCAGGTCTCCCAGAACTTTTCAGCAGCCTAGATGGTAAAAACAGAGAAGTGGGATATGGGAAGGAGGAAACATTTTTTAAAGCTGATTTTAAAGTCATGGAGCCTGTACCGTTGAACCACGGTTGTCAAATGTAATCCATTCTGGAAGACCATTGGACTTCTGAAACATTCGACAACCAAGGTGCAATTGCCAGTTGGCAAAACCCATTGAAAAAAATGGAGAAACGCACCCCGGAGGCCATTCGACATCTGAGGCGCATTCGAAAACGGAAGCATTCATTACCAGGTTGTCAGAGTTTGAAAACTGAAACTTTCTGCTTCAGAAGCTTTCGACAACCGAGGTTCCACTGTATCTGATCAAAATCTCAAAACAATGGGGAAGGAGGTAGTATGAGAATGGTTAGGGGCCAGCTGGGAAAAAGAATCATAAATGTGGCTGATTCCTGATCTCTCAAAACTCAAGAATTGTCTGTTATACAGGTTTGTCTCCAACCTTGGGCAAAACACACAGGTTTCTTAGTAGGTGGAAACCACGACGCAGGCCTGTTATAGCTTCTGGGCTTGACAAGGCATCTGCCCCTCACCTGAGCCTTCTCCAGCCGAGGAATCACACACCTCCTCCCTGAGCTAGCGAGCCCCACCTGGACTGTGGGTCCTTGCCTGCCTTCCCTCAGAGCTGACAGCTGTAAGTTCTGGAATCCTGAGATCAGGGGTTTTGCCTCTTAAGGCAAAACAGGAAGTGCCACACTGTTCTGCCACACCACCAGTGGGACACTCACCACCACTTAGCCACCTACTGGTGGCACTGCAGCTGTACCACCAGCTGTGTCACCGCTTGTGGAGAAGCAGTGGTAGCATTGGTCCGTGAAAGAGCTTGCAAGATCTCTCTCAGATCTCAAGAGATATTTTGCACTCCTAGACATCTTTTAAGACTTTGCTGAGATCTCGCAGGAAATCAGCACCTATCCTGGCACCACTTCTCGGCCAGGACGCAGGCCTTATATTAGTGAAGGTGAGAGCCACATAGCACCTAAATAAGGTAAAGGTACCCCTGCCCGTACGGGCCAGTCTTGACAGACTCTAGGGTTGTGCGCCCATCTCACTCAAAGAGGCCAGGGGCCAGCGCTGTCCGAAGACACTTCCGGGTCACGTGGCCAGCGTGACATCGCTGCTCTGGCGAGCCAGAGCCGCACACGGAAACGCCGTTTACCTTCCCGCTAGTAAGCGGTCCCTATTTATCTACTTGCACCCAGGGGTGCTTTCGAACTGCTAGGTTGGCAGGCGCTGGGACCGAACAACGGGAGCGCACCCCGCCGCGGGGATTCGAACCGCCGACCTCTTGATCGGCAAGCCCTAGGCACTGAGGCTTTAACCCACAGCGCCACCCGCGTCATGTTAATGTCTGTTAGTGCCTCTTCCCCCATTCCATTGTAAGACTATGACCAGATGCAAACTCCATGTTTTCAACATCAACCAAACAATAAAAAAGAAATCACCCACCTGTCCCCACATTGCTCTGTTTACCATCTAGCTTGATGAACAGTTCTGTAAAACTCAAAAACTTGCAATTCTAACTTGTGCTATTTTGGTTGGCCTATATATTGGCCTAATTTTCTTATACGCCAACACAGCTGCCTATACAAGATGATACTGGCATTTCTTCATTTTTGCCTTGCCAGTCATGGACCTTTATTTGCTGTCCTGTGTACTATTAACAGTGTCTAATCTCATTGACTTCAGTGGGATTTAAGCAGGATTTTGTACAGAATTGCAAGCCTTAACTACTTCTATGCCTATACACAGACAGGAGTAGTGGCAAGAATCAGAAGAATCTTTATTTGCATCAGCCACTAGCCATAGCAATAAAATAAAATCTACTGAAGAAAGAGGTAAAAACTTAACTATACCAAATACATTTTGGAGGTTTACATCACTAATCAAATAATAGATATTATTCTAGTTGCCTCCGCTAAAAACCTTGCAGTTTTTGCTGCAAGTAGTGGCAAGTATTTTTGATCAACTTCAAACTTCTGCTTGCACAGGATTAAAGAGTTGTTTAATTATTTTGCTTTCAGCTTTGAAAAGCCACAGCCAAGTCTGAATCTCTATGAACTAGGCACATGCGTACAAGGGAATTCTTTTCTAGATGCCGCCTTCAGAGAAAACAAACAGTCCTTTGAAAGGAGAACAAAATACAAATGCACAGCTTGGTGAGACAGACAGCTCAGTTCTAAGGGCTACTCTTTGGACAATTCTTGTAGGAAGTTGAGGGAACAATAGGTTTCATTGCTTGTCTCAAACAAATGCCACAGAGGAATATATTCATATTAACAAGAGTGCAACCATATATTACAAACAGAACACAATGAAAATGAATTTGTACTTTTTAAAGTGTTTTGTCTTTAGAGCTAAAAACACCTAATTTAAGAATGTACTGCACAAAAGAGTGCTGTTGTGTCTACCAGATTGCATCCAGATTTTTGTCAGGACACGCAGATCAGTCCCTAAGACTTTTTAATTCCAGTAATAATAGGAGTACCTCTGAGGATGTGAAAAGTCCTATTCCTTCCATACTGAAGGATCCCAAGCATTAAACCAATAGTTCCAAGTTATAGAGCATGGCACTAAGACAGTTTTGATCCTGGAACTGTTATTTTAAAAAATGAGCCTCTGATTGTGCATTTTAAATACTTAAATACTCATGAGTTAGGCCTAGAGATGAATAAAATTATGGGTAAATGCCTCACCAGTGCATTATTTCTCTCATACTGCTGCAGATCAATGTATTAGAAATGTGAAATGCTGGAGCCATTTAGAAGTCTTTCTATTGCAGAGCAAATGTCACTTTGCTTCTATCAGTGCTTTTTTCAAAGAATTAAGCCCTATTCAGGCATTTTATTCAAAACTGATGTGAGGAAAGAGTGGGGCTGCAGCAAACAAGAACATAACTCTGCCCCTGATACCAGTGCTGAGTAGCCCTGCTCTCAGGCACCTCTGTCTACAGGACACACATTGGCTGGGTGGGAATCTTTACTCAAATAGCTGAGTGCACAAAGCCTTCTATACTATATGGAACCCTGAATAGTTAGGGTTGCAGATGATGTGGAAGCCTCTTGCAGACATTTGCGTTATACACATGGATTCCATATTTACAGATTGGTGCAACAGATCACAAAGTTTCAGTGGGCAGCATTAATAGAAACACACACACACACACACACAGTCTTTTTCTTTGCTGGTGCAATAAATTACGGAATTTGGGTTCAGGCCAGTGTGCCATATAATTTTAAGCATATTTACTCAAAAGTAAAACCTACTGAATTAAATTGGACTGATTCCCACAGTAAATGTGTTGAGGATTGTAAACTTAGGTGTACTGAAGGCAACCAGAGTAGATCCAGAAACCAAATATTTCATCCTAAATGGACAGTGGGTTCAGATCCCATTAAGTGAAGGCATCACTATAAATCCTGTCACTTCATATTGTTTTATATTGTAAAATTTGTTAACCATGGCAGATTTTTCCTGAAACACCAGTGCTCAATATAAGAAAACATCGCTCTTAAATTAGGAATGAGAAACTGTGGCCCTTTGTGTGTTATTATACTTGTAACTGCCATCAACCCTGTAGTCCAATAGCATCTAGAGTGCCACAGATTCCGCATCCCTAACTTAAATACATTTCAGCACAAAAATGTTGAAATCATTGCCTTGGTTTTCTTTCTCTCCCCCACCCCTCTTCTTGCAGGTGCTACAGTGCCCGCTCACAGAGCAGTCCTCGTGGCTCGCTGTGAGGTAATGGCGGCTATGTTCAACGGTAACTATGCAGAATCCAATAGTTTTCTGGTTCCAGTTTATGGCATTTCCAAAGACACTTTCTTGTCCTTTCTAGAGTATCTGTATACGGATTCCTGTTGTCCAGGTAAACAAATATTAAGCTTTTTTTGTATATTCATATACTTCTGGTGCTCTGGTTGCTCCATTGGTGAAGGAAGAGGGAACAGAAGTAGATACCATCATATCATTTTTCTTCTACAGCTGAGCAAGGCTGCAATCCTGTGCAGACTTCACGTATTTTTCCGTGTATAAGACGCCCCCATGTATAAGATGCCCCCTATTTTGGGGGGCTCCAGATTAAGAAAACACTCCTCAGCACTATCTGTGTATAAGACAAACCCCAATTTTAAACCTAATTTTTTGGTTAGAAGAAACTAGTCTTATACACGGAAAAATACAGTAAATTCCATTTAACACCATGGAACTTACTTCCGAGTATACTTGCATATACTCTGCACAGCTGTAATCCTAAGTATAGTTGTTGCTGCTGAGTACATTTTGCATAGTGTTGTAGCTTTTGAATTTTCTGGTTCTTAACCTTGGATTTTTTTATATTGGGTGAAAATATTTCTGGGCATTCCTGTATTACATTTTAAAGGCTCAGTTCAGGCCAGCTTCAATATGAGTGACTCCTAGTGCTACTCAGTCACTGCTCTTTTGTTGGAAGCTACAGGCAGAA
Organism: Podarcis tiliguerta; assembly: GCF_965153285.1. Taxonomy (NCBI): domain Eukaryota; kingdom Metazoa; phylum Chordata; class Lepidosauria; order Squamata; family Lacertidae; genus Podarcis; species Podarcis tiliguerta. The sequence continues at coordinate 27,518,268 of NC_139544.1, read as the reverse complement.
TCGTAATTGACTTTTCACACTCCCAGGAGTATGATGGTTTTTCTATTCTCACTCCATGTTTTGTCCACAACAGTGTGGCATAGTTGTTGTATATGGGGGACAGTTGAACCTTAGCATACATTTACTTTGTGGTGGGCACCTTTTTATGATCTTTCCTTTTTTAATCAGTATTTCAATTATTGGTAAAGTGTTTTTCTAGCCCAAGAGAGAGAAGGGTTTAACATCATTATCACCAAAATGTTATAACGTTAATCTATTATGGTGCTGTAATACTATAATGCAATAATGTTAAATATATTTTTAAGCTTTCTCCTCGTTTTAGCGACATGGTTAATAGTGGTGTGACCAGAAAGGGGTAGGGATTGTTTAAATAATAAAAAAACCACCATAGACTTATAGTACCGTGCCTCCCTTTCATTTTAAAAAACAGTCAGAAAAGTGTTCTAGTGATAATTAAGAGGTTGATTTTTTAAAAAGAAATGGGCCGTAAAATGGCACTCATTGCAAATTTTATAATAAATGCCTGCTGAGCTGTGATAGGTCCTCTTTCTTAGTATGTCACTGTCCACATTAAAAAAACTTTAAAGAAGGCGGAATGGTAATGCAAAAGGCGTTTATTTTCACCTGGAGAGATTGTGCTGCTCTTCTGTTCCTCTGAAAAAAAAAGACTTTCTGCGGTCTGAGAAAAGACAAGAGAACCACAGAGAAATATAAGATAGCAATAATTGAATGATGTCATCATGTTGGATGACTTGTAAAACGTGAATGAGTGTAATATCTATACCCCCAATACAAATAGACAACCAAGTACACCGTTCAGATTTTTTTTGGCTCAGAGCTAATGAAAACAAATAAGAATAAAAGGCTGGAAAAAAAAAACAACTACAACATAGAATATAGATAGCTACACTTCAAAATCTCCACATTTCTCAAACCACTAATATCCATGTGTCTCACTGTGAGAGGAATACCCAACCCGCAAATTTCTATCCAGCATTGTGCAAGTAGAAATTTGCGGGTTGATAATTTATAGCCAATCAATATGTGACATGCCACCCACACCTTTATTTGTTACTCAGGGAATTTCCTCTACCCACACTGCCCCATTCCCAGCTGACTCATTCCTCGCTTCAGATCTCATTAAATAGTTGTTTACCAGACACACCCAGCTGTGTACTCACTCGGTCTCCCTGACCCCATTGTAAAGAGACAGCAGACTAACAAAAGATCTCCCTTTTTGTGTCAGAATCAACACTGAAATTGAGTTTGTACTAACTTCTATAAATTAACTTTTATTAATAATAATAATGGTTAACATACGTTCTCATAAAAAAACTCCTCAAAAGAAATGTTTCAGGTTGATTTCTTGTTAAATAGGGCATGTTAATGTGAATATTTTATGGTATGACCTTGAAAACTACTGGGTGTTGATTTGATAACTATATTGTAGATTGCAGTGGCAATCCCTAAAATTATATCCCCCCAAAGGGAAAAGAAACAGCACTTTAAAAGAAAGAAATCACGTCTCTCTCTTTTTATTCATTTCACCCTCTTTTCTTTAGTTTCTTTCTGCCATTTGAGGAAGCAGGCACTAAAATATTCTGAAACTATAGCTATGCTGCTGTCAGTGTGTGTCATGGGGTTTCCCAGTTGGCAGCTACAGGAAAAGAAAGGACCTTGTGTACTCATTGGGGTGGCCCTTTCTACAGCCAGCAACAGGAGCTCCTTGATTATGCAGGACTCTGCAGCATGGGTCATACCTTGCACTTAGTAAAATGAGTCTCCCAAGAGACATATTCACTACCCAGTTAAATACAAATAGTAGGATTTAAGTTTATTTAGTTCTATAGACGCCGGTGAGATTAAATCATACTTCAGCTAAAGTAGATTGTGGACAGATCTCCTTTAGAACCACCATTTATCTCAAGAAGGATGCTTTGTGATTGGTAAATGGAAGGGGACTCTTCTGATAGCTCTTGGCATAGCCATTTTGGACTCATAGCTAGTAAACTAGTCGATTATGTGTAGAGGAAGAGCGGCTTAAAAATGACCACTGACCTATTTGAATTAGGGAGCATAGAAGAGCACCAGTAACAGACATGTAAGGGTTGCGTTCAAGTGGTCAGTAATCTAACTCAGGTTTGATATTCTTACCAGCCAGCATTCTGCAAGCTATGTCGCTCTTGATTTGTGCTGAGATGTACCAGGTGTCAAGGCTCCAGCACATCTGTGAGCTGTATATCATCACACAGCTCCAGAGTATGCCTAGTAGGGAATTGGCATCAACAAGCCTGAGTGTTGTCAGCTTGCTTCGGAAAGCAAAGGTAAGTGCTAAGCATCAAATACATGCACATTTCCTTCAATCAATGCTTTCCCCTTGCCAGCGAAAGCTGCGGTGTTCCAAAGTATCATTTTATATTTCATGGTTGCCACCTGGCAGTAAACAACAATAACAGCAACAAATTGCCAGGGCTGCTCCTGTCCCTTTAGCAATGGCTTGAAGAAATTAGCAGATTAGTCTTTTTCCAGAATTGAGCTAAGCATAGCATCTGTTAAATGGTCAGCTACAACAGTGAAGGAGGGACGCGGGTGGCGCTGTGGGTTAAACCACAGAGCCTAGGACTTGCCGATTAGAAAGTCGGCGGTTCGAATCCCCGCAACGGGGTGAGCTCCCGTTGCTCGGTCCCTGCTCCTGCCAACCTAGCAGTTCGAAAGCACGTCAAAGTGCAAGTAGATAAATAGGTACCGCTCCGGCGGGAAGGTAAATGGTGTTTCCGTGTGCTGCTCTGGTTCGCCAGAAGCGGCTTAGTCATGCTGGCCACATGATTCGGAAGCTGTACGCCGGCTCCCTCGGCCAATAAAGCGAGATGAGCACTGCAACCCCAGAGTTGGCCACGACTTGACCTAATCGTCAGGGGTCCCTTTACCTTTACCTTACAACAGTGAAAGAGCTATCAGGAAATGATACCTACTTCAAATATTAATACCACAAAGTAGGGGTAGCTAAGTGCAGGAAGAATGTATATCTAGGTTGTAGCCAGTGTTAGTTGTACTCATAGTAGACTCATTATTACAATTAGTAGAGACAACTAACTTGGGTCCATTAACAGCACAGGGTTTACTTTGAGTAGGACATAGTTGGATACAGCTCATTGCAACAGGCAAAATGAAGCATATGCATGTGCGCGTATAAAAGGCGGACACTGGAGTAATAAGCAGTTTCTATTAGTGTCACATAGACGGGGTAACTGGGTGTTCCAGTCACAGCAAAGAGATGACATTTCTAGATAAACGTCTACCCATTTTAGTTAATGCTTTTGCCAAAATGTGTTTTTCTATAATATTCGAGTACCTCTGTATTTTATTTCCATTTCTTGCAGTTTCACAACTCTGATTGCCTTTCAAACTGGCTGCTTCATTTTATTGCTTCTAACTACTTAATCTTCAGTCAAAAACCTGAATTTGAAGACCTTTCGGGTAATTTACCAGTTTGCTTCCTAACCACAAAGAAGTTGATGTTTCGACTAATGCTAGGGTGGATTGGAGCAACTCAGTCATGCTTAGTCACATTGATTTCAGTAGGTGTACTCTAAGCATGATGAGGTCTGGATCCAGCTCATTATCAACATGAGTGCACACTGTCACTGGTGTTATTTTAGCAGTGATAGGATGATATCTTGCCCACCAACCTTTAAATCACCTAGAATCTGCCATTCCAACTTTACTATGGAATTGATGGAGCTTTGTCAGACAAACAGGTAGTTTCATGAATGCATCAGGGGGACAACATATCTGTAATTGTTGATATGCCACACTGTGGACATTCATGACACAAAATTATGAAGAGGAATTATGACGACTTAATTCAAGAAATTTACAGATGTAAAGAAAAATAGAGGTTGGTGCATAACTTGTTCATACAAACCTACCCCCCACTCACTTGTTACATTATCAAGGGTAATACTATAAACATTTGTGGTTCCAGCTTCATTTTACTCAAACAAGTATCCCAAGATGAGGGAAACGTAGCAAAGAATTCTGAGAGTAGCATTTGTGGGAGGAGAAAGCTGAGACTCATAAAAATCTCCCTTCCAGCAAGGATCCAATGATAGGGGGAAAACCTTCAAAGAATTCGTACAGCAGGGAAAGCCTGGAACAGCCTCCAAGAACTTTGAGTCTGGAGGAAAATCAATCTATGCACTTTATTATCAGGTGCCAAGTTTTGCATCCGGAGGAGAAAGAAGGAGGCCCAGGTCTAGATGGAAGATAGAAACCAAATTTGGAAGAGGCCTGTGTTGTCCACTATCTGCTTCCACACCCAAGCAAAGCAAATTACAATAGCTAGCTTTCTAAATGCTTTACAGTCCAGCTCCTTATACCACTTTATTTTTCATGAGAAACAAAATTATCTGGAACACCTATAACACTCTTATGTGAAATCCAAAAGTTCTGTAAGTCAGTATCTCATACCAGGAATAGCTGTTTGTGTAAAGACTTCCACAGCTTCTGGAACCCAGATTACACAGGGTTCCAGTTTGTGTGCAGGCCTTTGTGCTTATAATAGTACCTGTGAAGACTGCATCCCTGCAGATGTTTTTGCATTGTATGTGCAGTCATCAATGGGCAGGATTAGCGCACATGATATTGGGGGCAGGGCTCGTTTGCGCGACCCCATTCATGAGCTTGGAGATCACATAAGTAAAACTTCTGAGTAGGGATTTGGTGGTCGAGGCACTGTAAAATGTGAGCCTTTGGGTTCTAAAAGTTGTACAGAGTAGCACCTTTTGAATGTACATCCATTTTCTCTGCAGCCTTAAAAAGAGCCAGATTATATTGGGATGCCATAACTAGTATTGTATCTAGAGAAAGGAAGAAGGGCACTTTGAAGAATAACATGTATTCATGGCTAAAACATTTTACCAATGGGTAAAAGAAAGCTTCCCTCCATAAGAGAGCTTTGGAAGCAAAAGCTAGGGCAGCTTTATGGATTCCCTTGTCCTCAGTAAGAGCTGTTCGACAGTGGAATTTGCTGCCAAGGAGTGCGGTGGAGTCTCCTTCTTTGGAGGTCTTTAAGCAGAGGCTTGACAACCATATGTCAGGGGTGCTCTGATGGTGTTTCCTGCTTGGCAGGGGGTTGGACTCGATGGCCCTTGTGGTCTCATCCAACTCTATGATTCTATGATTCTTTTTCTGCTGTGCCCTCAGAAGATCCTGGGCAGGATCTATCAACTTTTAGCAAGGATCTGTGATACCCCACTGATTGGCAGTGCCCCCTTCCCCTCAAAATTTATCATTTCCCTGTATTTCAGTTTATCTTCTATAGTAACAAAATATATTGACAATTCATTTCTACCAAGTCCATTAAACATGGTGTTAGATGAAAGTAGGTCACATATCGTTTTCAAATCCGTAGTGTGTTAGAATCTTTTTACCCTGTCTGTTTCCAACCCAAGTTGAGTGCAGAACATATGAAACTGCTGTTCAGATCTGGTACAAGGTAGAACTTTACAGATTTTTTAGCTTAGAGAGAAAAAGCTTATGACGTTGTTTAGAAATACCACGCTGGACAGAGCAATCTTTTAACCTGATAAATACATTTCCTTTTTTTTCATTTTAGTGGAAGAACGCAATTTTGTCGAGATGCATAGATGGCCTTCTAGTATGTACCTGAAACAGCTTGCAGAGTACAGGAACTACATTCATTCTCGAAAATGCCATTGCGTAGTAATGTAAACTGAAAGCTGATCCATCCTTAGTTATGAAGAGAAGAAAGTCAATTGCTTCAGGAATCTTCACAAGACTGAAAGCAAATGCTGAGCTTACATGCTGTGAAACCATGATCTAATACTGCACTTGCTAATGAATAACTACTGTATTTTTTTAAAAGCATGTGAAACAAAATTTAGAAAAGCATAAGCATTTAACCAGGATGTTTCCCAATTCTGCTGCTGGGTCTAATTTCCTTGTATAGAGACATCAATTCATGTCATATTATTTCAGGTTTTTAGTGGAGTTTAGACTTATTCAGAGCCTGGAAATCATGTCAGCCCATGATTGGGATTTTAAGAGTCTGAAGGAGATTCCAAATTCATTAAATGTTTGTAGGTTCTCTTTGTCTGGAAACTGTAGAACCTAATTTTGTTTGCTAGTTACTCTGTTAAGGATTTCTGTAATTTATTTTTGGGCCTTTTAAGAATTTTGTAAAAACATAGAGTATTATGTTTCTGCACTGGTAATTAGAAAAATGTACTTCCTATTAGCATCATTAAATTCCTATGTTATGGTGTAAAATACATCACTACCTTTCTAGAAAATATTGATTTATGTTTTCCCCTCACTAATATATCTAAAACAGTGCCATTTATTTGCTGGTCATTATCCTGCAATGCAAAAGAAAGGATCAAGTAATAAGCATTCTTCCACATTGTTTCTGGTGTGTGTATATATCCTCTACAAATGTGTTTCCATGTGGAGAAAAACCAAAACATTGTCACAACCATGTAACGCTACTGCATTTTTGCCAGCTCTTCCTGAGTAGATGACAAATTCAGTCCACATGAATTTCTCCAGGAAAATTCTCCCTAAAGGGGGCATGTGACAGAAAGGCTTTTCCAAAGTACATTGCATTCGGCGCTTAGCCAAGGGCATGAAAATGCAAGGGTTGGAAATCTGCAAGGCAAAGCTTATGGAGCAAGGTGACACTCAGCAGCCAGGTGTAGTCTTTGAAAACCCTGACCAGGGCTTGTTGCTTATATTTTGATGTCCCAGAGGCAGCTGGACAGATCGGCTTTGGCCACTTTGGAGCTAGACATTGCAGATTCCAGGGGATCCAGGCATGCTATTGCATTCAGACTGCCACCCCAGTCTCCCAGTCACCAAAGTTTAATTCACAAGCCCTGGCTTTTCCTTTTTACACATCTCCAGACGTATGATGTCCCAGCAAGATTCTCCTGTCCTTTGTCAGAGAGGCCCTGCATGTAGTCACCCCGCATCCAGTCTGCATGCCTGGACTGGCCAGGATCCAGAGGGCTGCATGCCCTCCTGGAAAGCAGGAGCTGCCTCCCATTGGTTTTCAGTGGCATGTCCCTGCTGAGACTATTGTCTGCTTTTGTGTGCATATGAGGCTATATATATATATATGTGTGTGTGTGTGTGCCTGTATTTCCTCACCTATCCTCAACACCTGTGTGCACATCCAGAGGCTGCCACATTGTACCTTCCACATGTGCAAACATGTTGTAGGTGTAGGATCCTTTTGATGTCACCACAGATGAGATTTACACCAAGCATTCCTCCCTTACAGCCCACATGCATTTCAGTGGCCCTTGTAAATAGTGTTTTCTATTAGGTTTTTAACCTTTTTTAAAAAATTGAAGCATTGGTGGATCTCTTACTAGAAACTAATATCCAGCAGTGTGGTTTTTATGGAGACCAATTAAAAACACACACACACACTTGTTGCATTTTGCAATACATTTTCCGCAGGTCAGCAGGGCAAGCATGACAGTTTCCCTTCTAAATGTCTAATGATTTGCTAAGTATGCAAGCACACAAAATAGGTTGTAATTCCTTACTTGCACTCTGTACTTGCATGCATTAGATACAACATTGCATACTACAAACAAGCACAGCAACTCAAAGGGATTTGAGAATTTGTTGCGGTGATGTTGACAAGTAACCTTGGGAATAATGGGAGGAATTCATCTTTGTGCTAAGGCGATAGTTTTGCCATTTTGGCTTGCCAGACAAAATGGTACCCCCCTCCTTTCCCTGTGTGCTTCTCCAGGGGTTCTCACAAGTAAATTTGGGGGGCATGGAGTGGGAGGCAGGAGAAGAGGAAAAGCCCCATTGTGCAAGGCTTTTGTGTAGGGCTTCCACTAATGTGACTCAGTCAATGAATTCCGCCTGGGCTTGAACATGTTTAAAATTAAGATGTATTGTAAACAATTTCTTCACCTGAAAGAGGATAGCCACACATAGGAGTTTGCTATAGATGTGCATTGTGCAATCAAAAATTTTACACCCCTAAGGCCCAATTCTGGCCTGCTATGGTGCAACGCTGTATACAGCAGTAATTGGATAGAACTGTGTGAGAGAAAAAACAGAGCACTAGTATTACTGTAATATGGCAAGTATAGCAATTTAAGAAGCTTCCTGGAACTGAGGGGAACTAGTTAGTTTTTTAGGATTAGAAACCACATATGGTGCACCTGTTTGTGTTCCTCGATGCTCATGCAGATGGTGTACGGCCCTAGCTGGATTAGGAAGAATGCATAGTTGAATCAGTTTAGAATTAGTATGAACATGTATGAATTAGTTTAGCTTGAAAATTAGCAAGCCATGATTTGGTTTTAATATATAAATAAATCGAGAAACTCCTGGGTAGCTTGATCTGCCGAATGAACCACAAAAAGGCAGAAAAGCTTCCAGATTCCCTTACAGGCACATGCATTGTACCATAATCCCTGCCCAGATAGTCAAATCCTGCCCTCCCATCTGCAAACACATGATAGCAACTTGTAACTTTCCTAAAGTTTCCTACACTGGTTTCATGGGGGAAATGATGTAAGTCTATTTTAGAAGACAACTAGTAGATTTCACATTTCTAATTATACAATTATTAATTAATAAGCAGGTATTGTAAGTAGCATTCAAGAGAGTTCACACTGAAGGGATTACTTCGATGTCTATTTTTATTTAAATAATAATAATTTCTGATAACAGACTGTTATAATTTCTTAAAGTGAAATTATGAACATGGGCTAATGTCAAGCCAGCATGGAGATGTATAGAGAGCCAACCTTAAGATACAAGAATCTTTGTTGTAGTCTTGTCACATGGATGAGAGTGTTTGTAGCTCAAAGAAACACTTATTTTATTATGGCATGTGTTGGATATGTAATAATAATTTCACACGTTAGCTGGTGCTTAAAATTTACAAGATTTTAAATTTAATATTTAACTCAATAAAATGTTTCTACTAAGTGTTCATCTCATGTGCTTATTTATCCATTAAATAGCTATAGTTCAAACTATACTCAGTGTGTATTTGATCTTTAGAAATGAAAAAAAAAAAAAAATCAGTTTCATGCTAGATGAAGTCTAACATATTCCACAGTAAATTTGTATTATATTGATACTTCATTGTGCCGCATACTAGGAGTGTGCACTGGATTAAAACAAAACTTCCAAGACAATGCACTCACCTCCGAAGGATTAAGGTCTTAACCAAAGCAAAATGGATAGCCTCACCTGCCGTACTTGCTCTGGTAACCTCCAGATTGGATTACTGCAATGTGCTTTACATGGGGCTGCCTTTGAAGACATTTCAGAAACTTCCAGGGTCCAAAATGCAGCAGCCTGATGACTATCTGGGATTCCATTTAGAATTCATATAACCCTTATTTTAAAATGACCGCACTGGTCGCCAGTTTGTTTCTAGGCCTAATTCACACACTCACATTGGTGTTTAAAGTCATAAATGACCGAAATATCTGAAAGACCGCCTCCGTTCCTACAGATCCTCTTGGGTGTTAAGATTGGCAGTTTCACCAACCTCAGAAGTAGAGACAATGGCAATGCAGGAGAGGGGCCTTCTCAGTGGCAGCCCCTAAGTTGCAGAACTTGCTCCCTGCAGAGGTGCATTGAACACCATAATTATTCAGTTTTCACTGTGCTAAAGACATACCTATACATTTGACAGTTTAAAGTATTTTGGGGGGACCAATCATGTATACTTGCTGCATTGAGAATTGTTTTACTTCCCATTTTTTATAATTTACAAACTGTTTTGTGGTTTTCAACTGTTTCAAATGTTGTAACCTGCCTTGGGACCTTACGGTTTGTAGGTAGGTTCTTTCTATGATTTTCATCACAAGAATGACTTGCAACATAACACAGCAATCAGCCTTCAAAGCCCTGTTTTAGTTCTGCAGATGGAAATGGCCCAAGATGAAACGAAACAGCCTTGTTCATACCAAAGGCTATTATACAACCATTATGTTATGTGCTAACATATAAGAGCTTCAATTATGTTAAAACACATATAATTGTACCTGAAGACAGCAACTTCAAAAAAATAATCTGCAATTGCACAAATTAGCAGCGTTCACAGAAGAAGGGCCTCTCCCTTTGACAACAAAGCACAAACCTCAATGGCATTCATGGGTGGAAAAATTAAGTCACCTTGCATATTGTACGGCTGACAAGAAAATAGATTTCCACCAAGGTGTGTCACACTTTCATCAGAGGCACCTGATATTTGCTAGCACTTTCCAATAACTTAACAATGCATGACTCAAAGGTATACATGCGCAAGAGCACAGTGCCTCTGTGAGGTCCCAGTGTAGGCTTATATTTGGGAAAGCATGTGTAGAGCATTCCAGAGCTAGACTTTGGTGGCAGTGTATGCTCCTCAGGATCCATGCACATGCCCCAAGGGATGGATCCTGTGTCTTCCCACTCAGTTCTTTGTCAGTTACAACAACAGCATCAAAAGGCATCTCAGGTGAAGGGCTGTGGAATGTTCTAGGCTCAATCTGCGGCATCTCTGGGTAGGTTGATGAAGGGTTGGCTAAGACACAGTGACTGGCTCAAGCTCAGTCTGTGAGCTCAGTGGGGACTGGAATCCAAGTCTCCCCTGTACCGATTTGTACTCTCAAATTACCATAGCAGAAGTAAAGGTAAGATAAATGCCCCCTGGACGGTTAAGTCCAGTCAAGGGTGACTATGGGGTGTGGCGTTCATCTCGCTTCAGGCCAAGGGAGCCGGCGTTTGTCCACAGACAGCTTTCTGGGACATGTGGCCAGCATGACCAAACTGCTTCTGGTGGAATGGGACACTGTCAGAAGCCAGAGCACACAAACACTCTTTACCTTCCCACCACAGCTGTACCTATTTATCTACTTGTGCTGGCTTGCTTTCAAACTGCTAGGTTGGAAGAAGCTGGGACAGAGCAACAGGAGCTCACCCCATCACGTGGATTTGAACCACCAACCTTCTGATCGGCAATCCCAAGAGGTTCAGTGATTTAGACCACAGTGCCACCTGTTCTGTAGGAAAATTAGCTGTGTGGGGAATTAGTGGCATATCAGTTTGAGGGTGCTGTTGTTCTCAAATACAGGGAAATATTCTGACACCAAACTCATCACCTTGCTGGACAGTGCTACCCCTGTACAAAGCATAGGAGGCAACAAGTTGACTGATCACAGCCCTTAAAAGCACAGGATTTAAGTTCCTTCTCTGCTGTTGCATTCCTGGGTGGCATGGAGTTAAGTGACTGCATCCTCTAAATTCCACCAGCGTATTGTATACAGAGACGAAACTTTCCCCCCAGAAAGTAATTGTGAAGGTCAAGAGAACAGCTGCCAAGTGCTTTGCCATTAAGTACTACTAAATCTAAACATTAACTTTTGTGGGCAGGCATTGTACAGATCCCCTGCCCAGAGGCCTAACAATCTAGGGCTCACTAGAAGGGAGAATGGAGAGTCGTAAAAATTGAAGTATGCTGACTGATGCCCCACAATGCCCAAATGCACAGGAGACAAGAGTCCCAAAAGGGTGCTTTAGGATGCAGCTGTAGCAAATAAGAATGGTCCTAATTTTGAGGCAGGGATTGATGACTGAGAGGGAGATACCCTGCCTTGTACCCTTTTATGATGGACTGCCCAATAATGTATGAAGATGGGCAGATACAAAGGGCTCTGTTATTCTCAGCCTGAAGAAGGACCAGCTAACTTTGAGAAGTGATTGAAGGAGGGCAGGACACAGATAAATGGAACCAAATTTCTACAAGGTGGAAAAAGCCAGGTGTCAATGTATGGACTCACCCATGTTGGAAGGAAGTGAACAAAGCTAATGATATTGGTTGTATGAGGAGGAGAAGTACGACCTACAACAAAATGGTGCAGTATATTCTCAGAATATACTCAGAACCCCAGACATTGCATTCCCTCTCCTGGTGGTTTTTCATTCCTACTCTCCACAAATTATCTTGAGTTCTGTGCCTCATGCAGCATGCTCAAACCTCCCTGGGATGTTTTCTGTGGCTCCCTTTAAGAGTGCCCCCCCCCCAATCTGCAAACTTTGTGGTTCTCTCAAAACCACTGATGCCTCCCCTATGTGCATGGATAGTGCTGTCTGGGCTAGGCAAGGACCAGCTCTTGGAGAATGAAGATTGCTACCAGTGTATATATGCATATAAATTATATAATAAAACTCCTCCTTAGTACAAGCATTTTATTCCACTGCATCAGGTTCTGACCGTCCCCATGTAAACTAGCAGAGATGGTGCATACTAAAACATGCCAGAAGTTACAGCCACATGCTCAGCAAAACCAGACAGTGACCAAAGCCTTCCGCCATCATTACTCTACATTGAAACGCACCATAAGCAACATAGTAGATGCAGGATAAAGCGAGAGGCAGGCAGCTGCGATTTCATTTCCAGAAGATAGTGCAGTAGCATGAGGTAGTGCTGTCCTCCAGTCCATTGCTGCTCTGAAAATTAAAAAAAAGGGACACATTATGAACACTGGAAGGTTTCCGTGAAATGACATTCGGCAGATATGAAGATCCTGAGCAGTACTTTGGGAGAAAGCTTGGTTTCAAAAAAGAAACCCCTGAGATGATTATACTGGAAATGCAATACAGTGGTACCTCGGTTTTTGAACGTCTCCATTGATGAACATTTCGGTTTTTGAACGCTGTAAACCCAGAAGTAAATGCCTGAGTTTTCGAACACACCTCAGAAGTCAAACATGCCATGCAGCTTCTGCTGAGTGCAAGATCCTGGGGCCAAGCTATTGGCTATTTAATTTTTGGTTTTTGAATGTTTCGGAACTCGAACGGTCTTCTGGAACGGATTACGTTCAAAAACCGAGGTACCACTATAGTTGAAAAAAGAATATTAAGTGACCAATAACTGCCCTGGACTGTGCAAACCTATCCAAACTATGTTTTCTGCACTCTCTCTGTTGGTGCAAAAGTGTACCGAGATGGTTGCACACCATTATAAGGCTCTCACTTCTTTGCACAGTAGGAACAGCAATTTTAGTTGTTGCACTTCCTATTGCCTCCTCCAGTGAGTGATGCCCCTCTGTTAAAAGCAGAGGCTTAAAGGTTACAACCACACCATGCACTTAAAGCACATTGCTTCCAGCAAAGTATCCTGGGAAATGTAGTTTGTTAACGGTACTGGGGAACTGTATCTCTGTGAAGGGTAAGCTACAAGGCCCAGGAATCTTTGGGAAAAGCTGTTGCTTTAATTATATGGCGTGGATGTAAGTGCAACTTGAACTGAGGCAATGACTACAGTTGGCAAGGACTGGCACTTATTCTGCGGCACAGGGTTAGCATAAGCTACCTCTAGCTGACTTGGAGGTTGAAGTCACTGCTCTGTGGGAATGAGAAAGGTTAACAGGCTCTGCAGAACATATTGAAAAGCTCCTTTCTCCAGCTGTTGCTTCCAGCGTTCCAAGCCAGGCTCCCAGACAGAAGGACATCGAGAATGCTTCCAAGGGCAACTGACCTGTGAAGCAGCTGTTCATTTCCAGAGATCAGGCATTTGCAAACCCTTGCATGTTTCCAACCCTATTATTTCAAGTGTCTAGGCCTTCGGAAGAGCTGTGTGCTTGGCCTAGAAAAAGTATCTCCCCCCGCCCCCCCCCCCGCCTCTGGTATGCCTCTTTTCAACTAATACAATTCAGGAAATCGACCGCCCTACAATATCTAGCTGCAAGCAAGATGCTGGCAAGCCTCGTTTCTCTTCATCTGATGCAGCATGAGATGCCAACATACGTTCTTGCCATTTTAAAGTTGCCTCCTCATTCCTGCAGCAAGATTCCTCTGTACATTTTAAAAATACTTTTGGAGCAAGCTTTTCTCAAAATAAACCTCTGTGCAGATCAGGAATCCTTTCTGCTGTTTGTGGGAGCAGCCCGTCACACGTTTCTGCTTTGTGTGCAAGGAGTTGCACTGGCAACTACTTGAGCTATGCTCATCTTCCTCAACCTGGTGCCTTGCTGATGTTTTTTTGTTTGTGGGTTGTTGTTTTACTACTACTACTACTAATAATAATAAATTTTATTTATATCCCGCCCTCCCCAGCTGAAGCCGGGCTCAGGGCGGCTAACAACAATAAAACAGTACAAAAGTACAGCACAAACAACACTCTAAAATCATTCATTATAAAATTAATTAATTCAAGCCACTGGCAACCATTGGGCCAGAGCTCCGCGAAGATTTCCGAGGGAGGGAGTCAGGCTGTGCCCTGACCAAAGGCCTGGTGGAACAGCTCTGTCTTGCAGGCCCTGCGGAAAGATGTCAAGTCCTGCAGGGCCCTGGTCTCTTGTGACAGAGTGTTCCACCAGATCGGAGCCACGGCCAAAAAAGCCCTGGCTCTAGTTGAGGCCAGCCTAACTTCTCTGTGGCCTGGGACCTTCAAGATGTTTTTATTTGAAGACCGTAAGTTTCTCTGTGGGGCATACCAGGAGAGGCGGTCCCGTAGGTACGAGGGTCCTAGGCCGTATAGGGCTTTAAAGGTTAAAACCAGCACCTTAAACCTGATCCTGTACTCCACCGGGAGCCAGTGCAGCTGGTATAGCACTGGGTGAATGTGATCTCGCAGCGAAGACCCCATAAGGAGTCTCGCTGCGGCATTCTGCACCCGCTGGAGTTTCTGGGTCAGTCTCAAGGGCAGCCCCACGTAGAACGAGTTACAATAATCCAGTCTGGAGGTGACCGTTGCGTGGATCACAGTGGCTAGGTCAGGGCGAGAGAGATAAGGAGCCAACTGCTTAGCTTGGCGGAGATGGAAAAATGCTACAACTCCAGCCAGCGCGGCCAACAACAACATTACTTTTATTGGAGTCAAACAACATGCTATGCAAAGCATGCAGCTACGAATTTTTATTAATATGAAGCATGAGGGAATTGTAATGAGTACCACAATGCATGGGGAAATGAAGTTTAAACCTTCCGTCCACCACCAGGATCATGACCAGAGTCCCTTCCTGTCACAGCCACTTGCTTTATTAAAAAGCACCCAGCTGCGGCTAATGGTTATATGCGGATGCAATTGCAGCAAGGGAGGGAAGGTTCAAACCTCCTCTCCCTATGTGCTACCTAATACGATTCCACCCACCCCGGTGTTAGAAACTCAGATATATATAAGCTAGGCACCAAATGGCTCCTTAAACCAGGGTTACAGTCGCCAAAACAGAATGTCTAGTCGCCATTTGGGGGCCAGACGGCTCAGAAGGCTGTCTTTTTCAATAGAACGTTTTGGTTCCTTAAATTCGTTCTGATGGTGCAGATAAAATACCATGGATAGAATTATAAAGGATATGTTGTTAGTGTGTGAAAACAGGCAAGATCCAAGGACCTCCAGGCAGGCTCCTCCAGATCTTGGAGATGTCAGGTGTTATCCTGGTTGTCTTCGTTTGGTCACAAGTGGCCAATAGCTGGTGAATTTTGAACGCTGCCACAGACCACTTAGTATTAAGCAAAACGAAACACTAGATGTACTGCTCTTACGTATTGAATATAACACATAGTTTGGCACACAGGGCTGCATCTGCATTTCTTCCTCATTCTCAAGTTGGCGGGATAGCATATCCAAACACTTACCTTCACAAGGCTCCAATCTTCTGCAAAATGGATTTAAGTTCTCCACTCCTATATAGAGTGTCCAGGTCTGTAAAACCACCTATACACTTTTCTCCAATAAAGACACGAGGGACCTGGAAGAAGTGGTTAAAGTTGTTAGTTAGGATTACTCGGCAAAGAAAAATGGATTTTAGGAGCATAGTCTCCTAGGGAGGCAGGAGCTTAAAACAGAGCTATAAGAATGACAGCAAAAGATAAATGGTAAGAAAGAGAGAGGTGGCAGCTTGACTGCTAAGTTAGAGGAATAAGGGTAGTGCAGGGCTGGAGAACTGGATCTGGCCAGCAGACCTGATCCTTATCTCCCCTACCTTTATGGGTGAAATTTGACAGTTGGGTGTGGCCAGACACCTGCCAATCACCCAATGTCACAATGACATTTGGTGATGGGGTGCTTTGAAGTACCGACAATAGTACCGGCTTACATAGAATCCTGTGTGGTGCTTTGAAGTGCCAGGTAGCTGATAGTCAGAGTTCAAGGTGCAGAAAAAGGCTCTTTGAAAGTCCTGGCTGGCTACAGAGTTCCTCATGGAGCTCCCAAACAGCTGATCCCAGAGACCTTGAAGCGCAAGGTCTGAGAGGCTGACAGGCACTTACTTGAAGTTCTGCTTTTCTCCTGCGTTCCCTATGGAGAACTCCGTAAGGCAGTCGTTGTCAGCTGGTTCGCTCTCACTCTCAGTCAGCTGACTCACAGTGACAACATGCCTCCCTTGCCAATGCACAATCAGGAGTGCGTTTTAAGGTTCCCAACTGGGCATTGGCAGCCACACCCCCACCTGCCCCTCACCTGACACTGTATGTGATGTCAGGTGCATGCAGCTAGCGGTGAAGCAATCTGATCCAGTACCCGGAGCAGTGCTTGTTCCAGGGGGTGTGGTGCGCATCCTGGGGGGTGCATTTTGTCATCCTTCCTTTGGAACGGTACCCGGTGCGCCCCCCCCGCCCCCCTCTCAGAACGCCCCTGCGTGCAGCAAGTTGGCGTGGGGAGAAGAAAAAAAATACAGCCTCCCAGGGTAAATTGAGACCCATGCCAGGCCTAATTAAGCCTGTGGATCAGACCTTCCTCACTCCTGGAGTGAACAGGATTTCCAGGTACAAATCTGAAGACTCTTCCCCCTCACTTAGGGTGCTGGAAGTTCCCAAGACGGTATACAGTGATGGCACCTCTTCCAATAATTCCTTCAATCTGCTTCTCTTCCGTGTTGTGAACCATGGGATAGAGTGGCAAGCAAATGGAACAGAAAAGCAGGCCCAAAATACCACAAGGTCACATCTGTATCTTGCAGGCCATAAAGACAAGTTCTTGCTGTGTGTGATGCTGTAAATTTCAGGGCAAGCAATGCTAGAGGCAGCTCATCTCTTCAGGATGCAGAAAAGACTGTTGTAACAAGAACTATTGCAGCTGAATCTCAGGTAACAGGAAATTTGCACATGACAAATTTCCATCAGGAGCAGGTGTGATTTACCCTCCCATGCACTACTGCAAAGGTCACTGTGCCATAGGCCTTGGACTTCATCGCCTAGATTTGCATAACTTGCTTTTGCCAAGGAGGAAGTGCCTTCTTAGCACTAAGGATTCTTGTTGCAGCTTGCAGTAACTCTCAGAAGGCCCCTATCCAGAACATTTGAAGACCAGTGATATGTGCCTGCCGTCATTCTTGGCCTGAAGCTAATGTATCAGGAGGTTTTACTCAACATCTCTTATCTGTTGCTCACCAGCACAGTACGAAGCTCCTCACATGAAGCCCTGTTTTGCGGCATTAAGCTGTGGATTTTAATCGGAGGTGCTGTTCTCAGTGCAATAATGTTAAGTTTAATTAGATATAGGTCCCCACAATACAACAGGCACAGTCCCTCGTTCCTTCTGAAGTTCTGTGGTGCAAATCCCATTGAGGTGAATGGGATGGGCAACCACCCAACCATACTTCTATGCAGGTTCTGTTCATTTCGGTGGGACTTGCAAACAGGGAATTCCCAGGGGATTTGGCTTCTACCGGCTCTCCAAGAAGAAACCTCTGAAATCGGAAGAAACGTCCTTCAGGATTATTCTGCCATAGTGGCCCACCTATGGGAAGTCCCATAGAGGTAATATATACCCCATCCTGAATGATAGCCACCAAAAGCTCTATCTATAAATTTATCTAATCCCCTTTTAAAGCAATTCAAGTTGGTAGCCAATTCCAGTTATGCACTATGTGAAGTAGTGCACCCAGTTGCCTGTCCTGAATCTTCCAACATTCATCTCCACTGGATGACCCCAGAGAGAAGGAGATAAACTTTTTTTTCTAAGCTAAAAGCCCCCCAAAGCTTGTAACCTTTCCTCATGGTGAGTTCCTCTTTCTTTGAACCTTTCTCCATTTCTACAGCATCTCCCCCCCTTTTTTGATGAGGCAACCAAGACTGTATACAGTATACCCTGCTGCCCCACAGATTTGTATAGCGTTATTATGACATGCAGTTAAGTGCAGCTGTTCCTTTGTTTTACATCCAGCTCGGAAAGGGGAAACAGAAGTGCTGCCCATTAACTTTATGCATTATAGGCAGCCATTCAAGAGACAAGGGCAGGGCCAGCAGAAATGTTGGCAACCCACCAACGGACTGTGCCAATTATCATCATGGCTGAGACACCATGCGCCTCATTTACAACTGGGGTGGCTCCAAGAAGCTGTTGGGAGTCTAAATTCCCATCAGGTCTAGCCAGCCTAGCTGATGGTCAAGGATGATGGGAGATGGACTCCAGTAACAAAAGGAGAGCCGCTGAAGTAGAAATTCTGAAAACCTGTGGTCAGAGAAGCCAGCTTCATATACGCAAGGGTATAGCCTGAACACAAAACTCACAGGCTCTTCGCCCTGCAGTGCATAACTAAATGGAAGCCTGACTAATTGAGAATTCCAAAAGGGATTTACCTCCCTTGCCCAACACCCTGCCCTGTTAAGAAATCTGAATTCCCTAAAGCGTCCCTGCTCCAGGCATGTTGCTCATCTAGAAAAGTTTGAAGGAAGAAGTTGCGTTAAGTTTCACAAAGGGAAGAAGTGGCACGGGAAGGCAGACCTTATGGCTTCTCTATTGCAAAATGAGAATGAGCTGGTTATGGCTTAACTTACATTATAGTTGCCACATGTTCCTTTGGAAATAGTACAAGGTTTTACAGGAGTGATCTATCAGGCTGCTAGTCTGGTCCACCCCTGGAGGGATTGGTTTTAAGTACAGTGCTTAAAATACTGAAATGTTTCAATTTCTGTGTACTCTAGTTACAATATATTTCAAAAGATTCACACCTTACTAGATATGTTTCAAAAGACTCACGTCTTACTAGGTACAACGTTTCAAAAGACCCGCTTCTTAATAGTTATGTTTCAAAAGACTTACATTGTGTCTTACAAAAATCTTTCTCACCTATAGAAGAATTCTGGAAACTGTTCCAGAAGATGCACATTCTTGCTGTGAGTGTCAAGAATGATTTATCTTACCCATCACATCTCATGTGACACTTGCTCTCATCACCACCACCACCATTTATATATACTGCTTGATTGTAAGAAAACAAAGCAGTTTACATGTGCCTACATGTCTTTTTTTTTTTTTAAGGGCTGGTTGGACTCTGTTAAATCCCACAATGGAAAAAAGTAGAGCAGGATGGTGTGCTAGCTTGCTAATCCCACCATAGCCTAAATGAGCATGACTTTGAACCCTTCTGCACTACACATTTAAAGTGGTTTGAAACCTCTATTGAACAGTGATGGCTTCTCCTCAAGAATCCTGGAAACCATAGTTTTTTAAGGCTGTTGATAATTTTTGGGAGACACCTGTTCTCATAGAGTTAACAGTTTCTAGAGTTCCCGGGGAAGAGGGATTGGTTGCATCTCTGTGAGGGGAACAGGGGCTTCCTAACAACTCTCAGCACCTCCCACAGTAGCTCACCCCCTGATTTCAGGTGAGCTACAAGCAAAAAAATACCTCACAAGGGCATATGAAGGGCAACGTGGTCCTGAGCTGCCCTGGAAGAACAGAGATCTTTGCAAAGCTGGGTAGCAGAAGTGGCCCTTAAGTTATAAGGGCCACCTCCACTACCCAGCTTTGTTTCTATCCTATCCTCACCCCCAGTTGGAGCTTAAGGCCCCCACTGTATTCACACAACAACCCTGTGAGGTAGGTAGCAAACACAAAACGCCCTATGGACCAGACCAAAAGTCTCTACAGTCCAGTATCCTGCTTCTCACAGAAAGTGACTCAGGTGGGGATGGATGGGCGTTAACGCAAGATTCCCGCAATCCTCTCGTCATTACATCGCAGCAGCACTGAGCGCAACG
This sequence comes from Podarcis tiliguerta, assembly GCF_965153285.1. Taxonomy (NCBI): domain Eukaryota; kingdom Metazoa; phylum Chordata; class Lepidosauria; order Squamata; family Lacertidae; genus Podarcis; species Podarcis tiliguerta. The sequence continues at coordinate 27,498,294 of NC_139544.1, read as the reverse complement.
GTATCCAAAGACAGATGCTCGTTTCCGCACAAAGTAGCCCCAGAGATCCATTGAGAGCTCAGAACCTTTGCTCAGAACTTTGCTGTAGGCGCTCAAGGCGGGGTCATTTCCTGAGCCATGCGTAAAAAGACTTCCAGCGCTGTCCACAAGTTGGAGAGCTTTTTCCAGTTGATGTCATGGGGGGGGGGGAGCCACTTCCTACGGTAGGGTGGAGGAATCTACAGAGAAATGCACGGCTAGAAAGCAGAAAAAAAAATATTGCTTTCCTTCTCCCTCGCGCGCAAGAATTAGGATTATTGAAAGGGAACTCACTGTTCTGGCCCCCGTTATCTCCAAAAGATAGTCCTGGATAGCAGACATGTCGCTTCGGGTGGTGAGATCCACATACTCGAAGTGCCCAGGCTTGAGATGAAGTCCTTCCAGGAGCTTGACAGCGTCGTGGCAGTAAGGACAGCTCGACTTGCCGAATACAACCACCTTATCAGCTTTCAGCTTGCTGTTGACGAATTGCTGAGCCATTCTGGGACCTTTGCCGCCTCTCCACAAGCAGCCTCGCGCAACTGGAAGATTGCAGCAGCTCCCGCCGCGCTGTGCACTATTTTATGAGTTACAGCCGTCGCTCCTCCTTTAAGGGACAACACCCTGTAGGAGGAGCCCTCGCCCTCTCTTATCTGCGGCTTTCTTGTTTCTTTTTTTAAAAAAAAAATGTCAGAAAGGACTATGAACAGTTGCCCAGTGGAAGTGTTATGGTCTGTATTCCCTACACAAGCCGCGTGGTAAATAATTTGCTGGCGCGCCCTTAGTCCATTTTGAACGGAAATTGTTTGCTTCATAGCATCTGCATGGCCTTTGTTTGTTTTGGATAGAAGAGTCTTCCTTGCAGCAGTCAAACTTGCTTCCTGAGGTGCAACTCCTACAGAACGGCGTGAGACCAACTTCCAAGTAAATATGCACAGTTTTCTGTGGGATTGAAAGGCAGGCTAGAAATCCCTCTAATGGACTCGGAAGGGACACTGATGATCATCTAGTCCAAGCCCCTGCAATGCAGGGGGAATCGAACCTGCAACCTTGGCATTATCAGCAGCGTGGTCTAACCAACCAAGTGAAAAGTTTGGTCTGCAACAGAAAGTCATGCCTCTTCTTTCCTGGTGACATTGGCATTGTATTTACTGGCTCTGCTGGGCTTGTTCGTGTGACAAAATAGCCACAGAGCTAGAAGCAACAGGTGCCTTGATACAATGCACTTTCCAAGACTGAAATCCGAAACTAGAGTGGCCAGATGCAAAAGAAGACAGGACTCCTGTGTAGAAAATAAAATAATAATAATAATAATAATAATAATAATAATAATAATAATTCATCATACAGTGTGTTTATATACTTATCTTTGGCCCAAAGGTTCCCATAGTGAACATGTTATTACAACAAAATATACAGTAAAGTAAATGCCATAAACCAAGCTAAGCAGGAAGCCTCATTGAACACAGTGGAATTTACTTTGGAGTAGACATATATGGGACTGCACTCCTCAGATCCTGGAAATGGGGGAGGGACACCCACCTTGGCCTCCAGATTTATGTATTTATCACATTTTCATCTGTTTCTTTTTCTCGTCAGGTATAATTGGACGCACACAACCTCTTATACTATGCATGGAGGAACAAAAGAATAGATCAAAAGTCTCACTGAGAGCTAGAAGCTTCAGATTTTCACCTGCCTAGGATTTCCCTCATCTGACTGAGCTGGGTGCACACAACTGGTTTTGCCCAGATTGCAAGGGCTTCTCCTGTTGTATCCTCCCACGATCATATGAAGTAGGATATTCTGAGAATACTTTCAGATCAAAAAGGGTGTAACTTCTAACACAGAGATTGGATTTCTCTCTCTCTAAAAACATGGCAGGAAGGAAGGAAGGAGTCTGGAGAAACAGAGGAAATAACTTCTCTTAATATTATAATAAAAATACATTAAAAATTGAGTTACCCTGCAACAGATTTTAAATGAAAAGGATTGCATCCATTGTTAGTTTTCCTCAGAGCAGACCCACTGAAATTAAAAGATCTAAGTTGATCATCTTCATTAATTTCAGTGGGTTTACTCTGAGTAAACACACCATTGGAGACAACCCAAAGACAACGACATTTTCACAGTGCATTTCACACAGGTGACCTGAGGAACTCCTTGCCTCCGGAAGGAGTAGCATGCTTGAGCTGAAAACTATTATATAAATCTATCAACATGATTATAAGATTATCAGTTAGGTAAGCTGCCCATTTCGTTAAAGCACCAAACTGGATAGCAGGAAAAGGATTGTCCCATTTAGGACACAACCTCTGATCTGTGTATTGCAGTACAGGATATTGGGATGAATGAATGATGCATTGTTCTGACTCCCTGATTGACTAAGACTCCTCACATGTGACAACTGCAGCTCTTGTGAGACTATTGCAAAACCCTTTTTGAAATGCAGTGTCAAGAAACTTGGCATATTGCCAAGTTTTAGCAACAGTGTCATCTCCACAGCCATGTTAGGAAAGCTGTGTCACATCTGTATGTTGCCGGTAAACAAGCCACAAAGTCGGCGAATAACTCTGGACTGTCATTGCCTGTCATACTTGCAGTCCCATGTTTGTCATGTACTACTTCTTCTTTGGCGATCACTCGTAGCCAAGTAAGATTGTCTTCCATAAACACGGTTTTAACAATGAGTCCGTAAGTGACTGTGGAGGCCAGTTCTGGATCCACACGTCCTTCCACAGTGGGGACATAGGTTTTCCCGGCTGTGGAGATGGCACATCGCTATCAGCTGGGGCCACGTGGCTTCCCTGAACTAGTCAATGCTCTCAGTTTAACCTAACTCACTTGTCATGAGGATAATAATAATAATAATTGATTATTTATGCCTTGGCCATCTGGCTGGGCCTCCCCAGCCACTCTGGGCAGCTTCCAACAGAACACTAAAATACAATAACCTATGAAACATTAAAAGCTTCCCTAAACAGGACTGCTTTCAGATGTCTTCTAAAAGTTTGGTAGTTATTTTTCTCTTTGACATCTGGTGGGAGGGCGTTCCACAGGGTAGGTGCCACTACCGAGAAGGCCCTCTGCCTGGTTCCCTGTAACCTGGCTTCTCATAGCGAGGGAAGCACCAGAAGGCCCTCGGCGCTGGACCTCAGTGTCTGGGCTGAACGATGGGGGTGGAGACGCTCCTTCAGGTATACTGGACCGAGGCCGTTTAGGGCTTTAAAGGTCAGCCCCAACACTTTGAATTGTGCTCGGAAACGTCCTGGGAGCCAGTGTAGGATAAATTAGGGATCACAGAAGCCTAGAACTGTGGAGTTGGAAGGGACCACGAGGGTCATCTAGTCCAACCCCCTGCTATGCAGGAATTCTTTGCCCAATGTGGGGCTCAAACCCACAACCCTGAGATTAGGAATCTCATGCTCTACCAACTGAGCTACCTGCCTCTCCACAATCAGCTTGATTGAAATGGGATACAAGCATGTGTGCTGATAAAGTGATATCAGGGTCCATATTTTAACCCAGATTTATAAGCTTTGGCCACCATCTGAAGGCCACTCTGAGTCTCTCCACATGTTGCAGACATTATGTTTGAAGCTGTTCCACGTGTGGATTAGGCACTTCTCATCAGCAGAAATCTTTTAAGAAGAGGACACTGGAACGCCTCTCATATCTACGTGCAAAATCTAGAGGATGAGTGGCGAAGCTACTTGGGTCAGTGAGGGAGCACACAGGGAATTCTGAGGAATTGTAGACGGTGCCAGTCAGAAAATGCTGCCTTGAGGGCCTGTAGGAGATGACAAGCCTGGGCAAACAGGAACTGAACAGGAAGAGCAAATAATCTCTCACCCATTGTGGATTTTTGAGCTGATATTGACTTGGACCTTTCACAGTAGGTACTAGCAAGCACACTTACACATTGGCAACCCATTATATAGAGTCTTTTGGGAGCAATGCAGGGCTGAGTTTTCTTACTGCCCTGAAACTAAATGCCAAGAATATTCATCATAGATTGAAGTTTTCAGTTTTTCCAAAGCAAAGTGCCTTATAGTGGTACCTCGGGTTACATACGCTTCAGGTTACATACACTTCAGGTTACAGACTCTGCTAACCCAGAAATAGTACCTCGGGTTAAGAACGTTGCTTTAGGATGAGAACAGAAATCGTGCTCCGGCGGTGCAGCAGCAGCAGGAGGCCCCATTAGCTAAAGTGGTGCTTCAGGTTAAGAACAGTTTCAGGTTAAGAACGGACCTCTGGAACGAATTAGGTGCTTAACCCGAGGTACCACTGTACTCTGAATCAAGAAAAAGACTTACTTTCTTACTGACATTGATTTTACCCTGTGACTTTAAATTGATACGTAGTTTGACCAGCCTACATGGGAACCCTGAAATTTCTTACCATATGGAGATTTTGTTTTGTTTTGTTTTGTTTTTGTTATTGAATTTTTAAAAATATCATTGCCTGGAGTGAGTTTTTATTAAAGCACTCGGGAATCCTGAGCTATCATTTTGGATTGACTTGTCTAACTTTGCATTAATTAAAAAAAAAATGTTATTAAGAAGGATAACAAATACAATAATATGCTCTGGCACAGAAATCACAAGGATTACATTGGCTGTGTTATTGCCTATTCAGCCTTTCAAGCCTGCAGACTCAACCCTCAGGAGGGATTAAGCTGATTGCAACCAATTTTTAAAATTGTGTCATGGCACAAACCTATGGATGCCAAGTTGCATTTTGACTGTGATCTATTCATCATCTGCAATATTTAGCACCCATGTGCCTTATACAGAAAACACATCTAGGCAGTGGCGTAGCGTGGGTTGTCAGCACCCGGGGCAAGGCAAGTAATTTGCGCCCCCTAACCCGTGGATTTTAGTAGGGGCAGAGAGCTGCGAGTGCGAGCACGCCCCCCCCCCCAGATGTTGCGCCCGGTGCGGCCGGCCCCCCCTGCACCCCCCACGCTACACCACTGCATCTAGGAGACTAGAGATGTGCTCTTGATTTAGGTCCTCTTAAACCCCATGGGTCTCCTTGAATAGGTACTGTTCCTGCCACTGAAATGAACAGAGGAGCCTGCAAAAAGCACACACAAACAGAAAACAGATTCCAGGGTGCTGTGCAGTGTCCCGGAATCACACAAGGGTTTGTTTATTTTAATCAATTACAATTTTATGCCGCCCTTCTTCCAAGGAGCTCAGGGTGGCATTAATTGTTCCCCTCCTTCCTCATCACACCTCTGTTATATGCTGAATGGAGAGATTGTTACTAGCCAAACATCATCTGGTCAGATCCAGAGCTCAGCAGGTATTCAAACCATCTCAATCCTACTCTGACCCTCTAACTGCTACTCCATACTACCTCTCAGTTTGCTAAGGAAGTAGCATTAATATTTGTGGTGGGTGGCATTACTGTTCTGTACCCGCCAACATTTAGCCAATGAAAATAGGGAAGATAATAATAATAATAATAATAATAATAATAATAATAATAATAATGTAGCCCGCCCATCTGACTGGGTTGCCCCAGCCACTCTGGGCGGCTTCCAACTTATATAAAAACATAATAGAACATTGAACATTTTAAAAACTTCCCTATACAGGCTTCCTTCAGATATCTTCCAAAGGTTAAGTAGTTACTTATTTCCTTGGCTTGGGGGTAGCATAACTCCATACCCTCCAACATTTTTCTGATGAAAATCGGGACGCCCTAAGGAAAAGCGGTGACATTCTTAGATCAAATCAGAAACCAGGATGGCTTCTGTAAATCCTGGATTGTCCCTGGAAAATAGGGACACTTGGAGGGTCTTCTGTTTCAAATGCTGAATATTATTCCTATTTGGCTATAGTTATATATCTGCACACTAATTCATTCAAAACTTTATTAATCTTGCTGCTTTGCTCTTTCAGATTCTGCTGTCATTTTGTCTGTTTCGCCATTTTAAGGTGGTTTCGTAGTTTCTCTCTTTCCAGCATTTTAATTATTTCTTTCTGTCTTGCAAGCAGCATTTAAAGTGTTTGTAACCGCAAGGCAGGGTGTGAGCAATTTAAAGGAAGGAAAGGAATGAACCCAGCTTGCACTTCCTTTCTGAGAGTAGAAACGCACATTTCTAGCTGTTACGGGAAGTTCTTCCAAGGCAGCTTAAAGTGTGTGAAGAGGAAATGGAACTCCCACAGCCCAGCATTCTGCCCCATACAGGAACTCCTTTGCTGGGCTGAGGGCCATTTCAGAATAAGCGGTAAATGTCACGTTTTCCGTTTGGATTGCTACATCTTTGAAAGTCCCGTTTTCAGACTTGTAACCAGAGTGCCTTTCTCTAGACGTGTGCCAGCTTCATAAGTGACGTGAGAGTATTGTTATAGGTTGTGTTTTTTTGGGGGGGGGAACCTCTAAACACTAGAAATTAAGAAATGGTAGGATTTTGATTATTTGGGATTTGAAGGGAATATACAATCTGCAGAGGAATTCCTGGGTTAGCCTATGCACAGACCCTGGAATCCCGTGCATGGCTTGGCAGGGATTCGGGTGACCTGTAATAGTATATTCTACTTGGGGACAAGGCATGCAAATGTTCAAACATGCTTCGAACTATGGGCGTGCCAAGTTACTGCTTTCTATCTACTATGGAAGTAGCTTACTTATTTTGGGGTATAACACGAACTTTTTGTGTGACAGAGATCAGGATGCGACCATGGGTACCCGGAGCTGTGCGCGCCATGCAGCATGCATGGCTGTGGCACCAAAATCTGTGTCACCTGGAACAACTTGAACCCTAAATAATTTGGGTGTGCACTTCGGGTCCTGCATTTTGAGGGGGGGGAGAGGTATACAAATGTTCAATTTTCAGATTTTTCTTCATGTTGTGGCATCTTAAACTATACTTACCCCACTTTTCAGATTCTAGCACATCAGAAAATAACTTCATTATTTTGATATCCCTGGGAGTAAGGAAAATGAAAAAGAAAACACAAGCCTATTGGTGCACACAAAGTGCCATAATGTACCTAATTTCAACAGAGCTGACCTTTTAAAAAGTGGTTGGTTGATTGCTTATTTTATTCTAAGATTATCATAGATAAACTATTTCATCCCTAGGTTTATTCATTGTGGTTGAGGAGACGGTGAAGGCATTTCAAGTTCATGTAACAACAATAATAAAACATATTCCTGAGGTGTTGCTATTAAGGATGACTTGGACAGGCATGAATATCAATAGTCTGCTCCTTCCTACACCCTGCCATGTCGCCTTGCTTCATTTTGGAGGGATGAATATGGAACTGGAGCATGAGGTGTGGATAATTTCAGCAAGCACGGAGACTAGATTAAGATGCCAGTCTATCAATTGTGCAATTTTAGCTTGCTGTGGCTTCCATTACTAAAGTACCATGAGGAATTACAGCAGCTATAAATAACTCTGGGCTGTGAGGCAAAAGTAGGTGTATACAGCTGTCTTGTTGCTATAACAACCGCTTGTGACTGGGGAAGGGGGGGAAAGTGTAAGATATACATCCTGAGAGCAGAAATAGGGTTTGTTTGTTTTTCAGGGAAATTAAGATAATGAAATACACGTTTAAGCCGTGGTACTAAGCTGGTGATGGTGACATTCTGAGACCTTTCTCCTGAAAGACCTACATTGGCTCCTACATTGGAAATTGTAGAAGCTATCCCATTTAATTTTGGTCACTGACTGTCCCATCTCAGAAGCCAATTCAAAAAGGCATGCCCAAAACTTACTTCTGCACTTGCTGGTTTGGGTCATTTATGTTTAAGAGTCTTCTTCTTTTTCTTCTTCTTCTTCTTTGGTGATCCCTCGTAGCCTAGTAAGATTGTCTTCCATAAACACAGTTTTAAAAGTGAGTTCGTAAGTGACTGTGGAGGCCCATTCTGGATCCACACATCCTTCCACAGTGGGGACATTGGTTTCCGGGCGGTAGTTGATCACGGTGTGGATTTGCCAAGCGTGCCTTCCTCTTGGCATGTTTCTCCCTTGCGTCCTGAGTTTGAGCGTCTTCAAAGCTCATGGCACCTTTGGTAAAGGCTGTTCTCCAATTGGAGCACTTGCAGGCCAGTGTTCCCCAGTTGTCAATGTTTATACTACATTTTTAAAGATTTGCCTTGCATTTTTCACTTGCTGGAATGGAGGCATTTAAGTTTAAGAGCAGTTTAGTGTTGACATAAGGTGTCAAGAGGAGAGGAGCAGGTGGCAGCAGGGGTGGAGGAAGGGGGTGCAGTGGGGGCGGCCCCCTGGTGTCTTCGCTTAGGGGGGTGACATTTGGCATGCAGCTCACCCGCGACTCCCAAGACTACCCCGAGCTGTCGGGGGAAGGGGGGAGCTGCGCCGCTTTGCCCCCCTTCCCTCTTTGTTTTTACAGCTGGGGGAGGCTTGGGAATTGCGGGCGGGCGGTGCACCAAACAGGGCCTTGCAGAGCCAGGCAGAGGCCCGGGCCAGGTAGATAATGTGGGGCCCCCCTTTTTTTTACCCTGGGGATAACCGAAGTCTTATAAATAAGTAAGTATATAAATAATTTTCACAAAAGTTATGCTGACAAATAATTTTATTTCAAGGCTTGAACCGTATCTGCATATAAGGACAAAATGGAAAATATAGATATACAATAGTGCTTTTTAAAAATACACCCACCCATTCTGCGCTCCTCTGAGGAGCCGATTGCAGGCCCCGCCCCGGACACCGGGGAAGCTTTTCTCTTGCGCTGCCAGCCATGGCCCCAGGGAATCCGCCCACCGCCTCCGTGTTCGTCCCAGTGCATCCCCTGCGATTGTGAATATGCTGACTGACGCCCCCTTTGGAATCGGAGACCTGGGCCAAGTGGCCCATATGCCCCCCCCCATCTGGGCCTGGTGCCAAATGTCTGCCATCGGCGGCTCGCTCCACCCCCGTGGGCGGCTCGTTCTGCCCCTGGCTGCAGGGCGCTCACACCACTCCGTGCACCTGAGCTGCTATCCACGCCCCGGCCCCCTCAGGAGTGCGGCCCACCCTAGGCAGCACAGCCATATGCTTCACCGCTGAGTGGCAGCAGCAGTGAGCAACAAGGGCAGTAGGTGTGGGCCCTTGGGGGGGCCTTCAGAGCCAGTTCCAGTTCCAAGGTGGCAGCAGAGGGACCCTCTCCCCTCAGGGGCTGACTGGGATGGTGGCAGCAGCTGTTACTCGCAGCTGAAGAAGGATGTCAGGAGCAGGGCAGCAATAAATCACACGGCGTCAATGAGGTTAACTCTTTATTCAAGGAAACTGGGTTGGCTCAGGAAGCCAGGCCTAATGAGCACAGCAACTCGTCCGGGTAAATCTTGCCCCTATGAAGCATTTGTGTGGACTGAAGGTCCCCGACTTCCCACAGTTGTCTAAGTCTCCTCCTCCCGCTGGCTTTATGAGTTTGTTCAAAGAAGTATTTTCTCATGGTGTTATATATTCAAAGGTGCATACAATATGCTGATTATCCACTAGGTGGCAGCATTGTATCATTGCACCACATTTCCATTTTATTAAACAGCAGAAAGAATCGCTGCTTGCAATCAGCTTTGAGAATCGCTTTTTCCCGAAGGACTATTGATATCTCGCTTGTGATATGCATAAATTCTACCTCCCCGAGATTTGCAGTCCCAGAGAGTACAGCTGTTGGCCATCATGGGTCAGTGAATCATTGATCAATGGTCAGTGACTCTGGTCCAACTCTAATTGAACTTTGTATGAGCAACTAATGGCTCACCCATATCCTTCAAATTCAGCACATGCGGAAGCTGCCTTCTTCAGCGTTGGACAGGAGAAGTCTCTAACTCCCCAAGGGTTTGAGGCGCATCGGCTACCCTCACCTGGTTTAGCTGGTCAGCCAAAGCTATTCCAGGGTTTGACTGCTGTTGCATATTGACAGCTTCTAGGAGCTACAGGTGAGAGTTGTGTTGACCCAAAAGGCAAGCTGGTCTGGAAGCCCTGCTTGCAGCATATTGATGATCAAGATGACCCCTGCCTAATCGATAACACCTGTAGTGCTGAGCTCGTATGTGTTTCACAAGCTTTCCCTCCCCCCCATTTCATTTCATTTCATTTAATTTAATTTGTACACCACCTTTCTATATTACTATACACAAGGTGCTTTGCAAGCTGAAGAAACAACAAATATCGTACACCTTATAACAAGCTGATCCAACACAGAAATGTCACAATAAAAACATAGCTTTAAAATAAACAACTTATATCGAATAAAGTAACATCCATCAGCATATAATAGAACACAATAAAATTAAATATCAGCAAAGAATAATTAAACAGAAATTTATTCTTTAAAATCGCAACAAATAATTTCTAAACTGTAACCAATAAAAATAACAGCAAGTCACAGTGCATAGAAATAACACAATATAAAACTGAGAAGCAAAGACACACAATTTAGAAAACTTTTTTTTTTTTTTTAATATCCCTGAACTCCTCTTCTCTCTTCCCAGCTGCTTCTGCTCTTCTGGGAAAGGCTCCCGGGGCTGGAGAGGGTGGGGCAAAGCAGGTGGGAAAAGCCATTGCCTGATGGCCAGCAGAAAGTCTCTCTCACCTCACAGTTTGATGTATCCACAGGCCCCAGGCCAAGCTAGAGGAGGAGGTAATGGTTAAGACCAGCTCCCGGTGTTCCCATGTGATGTGACCTGCCTGGGCCTATAAAGGTTGTGTGTCTCTTTACTTGGGTATGGACAAGGCATCTCCTGGCTGTGGAGTCCGTCCCACGTGAGTGCTGTGAGCAGGGGCAAGGAGGAAGACATTGGACCTTTGCTGTAAGTTTGTACCTTCCTTGATAAATTGTTATACCTGATCACTATGGAAGTTTGGGCATCTTTCTTTGAAATTCCTGCGTATCTGAACTCCTATGTGTCCTCTGGCTCTGCAGGGCGTTTCAAGGGTGGGGGACTCAAGGTGAACAAGCTACCCCAGAAGGAGCATGATGTTCTCCCCACCCCCAACCAGAGGTGCTACCTCTCCCCTGACACCCCATACGAACTCATGAAGGAAGAAAACTAAATCCTTCTTCCCTGGATGAGAATATGTTCACATACACGTTCAGTGTTTATGTTCCCTTTGTGTGCAAGGGATAAGGGCTATGAGGCAGGAAGGGACAACATATGAAGATGGACGCTCTTAGTGGCACACATCTGACCGCAGTGTGCACATGGTTTCTCCCTTTGTACATGTATTGCCCTGTGTGAATCTCTGGTGCCAATTTTAGTGGAACAACTTGCACCCTTACTTTGACTGGCACATCCTCCCTGAGCTCCATTACGAATGCTTTGCTCTTTTTTTTACTTTTGCCCTGTGCTTGTGGAAGTGTGGAGGTTTCTTTTAGCTAAAAGTCCCCACTGAACCAGTCATCAATAGTGGGGTGCTGTTTGCACTCATCAGCTACTGATGGCCACTGCTTGGGGTTAGTCATCTTTCCCCTTGTGTCTTTCTTAACCACCAAATTATCCAAAGATCTTTTAGGGCACAAGATGGATAGACCAATAGGAGGTGAAGCCAGAGCCAACGACACGCAAACTAAGTCTACTTTTATCCCCATCCTCCTCTTCGCTCAGTTCTACAAGGGCAATGCTGAGACTAAAGTGGAGAGGTTGTCAGACAGCGCCACCTTCTGGACTGGAGGGTAGAGACAGGTTAGTGAGGCAGGGCCCATATTGACCAACCTCTACAGTGGTACTTCGCGTTAAGTACTTAATTCGTTCCGGAGGTCTGTTCTTAATCTGAAACTGTTCTTAACCTGAAGCAACACTTTAGCTAATGGGGCCTCCCGCTGCTGCCGCGCCGCCACAGCACGATTTCTGTTCTCATCCTGAAGCAAAGTTCTTAACCCGAGGTACTATTTCTGGGTTAGCAGAGTCTGTAACCTGAAGCGTATGTAACCTGAAGCGTGTGTAACCCGAGGCACCACTGTACTAGCATATATTTTTTTTGTCACTACATCTTTTGTTACCAAAACTTTTAACACTGTGACCTCACTTGAGCATGGAAGCCATCTCTCCTAAATCAAATAAGCAACTCACAAACACATTCAAAGTCAGGAGGGGATGTTGATAAAAATAACCCCATTTCCATTAAACCCCATTGAGGATTTGATACCAACAAGGGCTTGTGCAGATGTGTGTGTAACAGCTTTTTTCTCTCAAAACTTCGGAATACGATTAATGCAGCATGTAATGTGCTAAACAAGTGTTGCTAATTTGCACGACGGTTCCTGGCAATGTGGGTATTGAATCTGAATAGTCTGGAAAACACATATAACCCTATTCCCGTGAGCAGGCACAGCTGTGTAGATGCGCATTAAATTGGCATTTTTACATCGCATCTGGGTTCTCCTCCTGGGAACACTGTCTCTTCTATAGAAGAAGAAAGCGTTAGGTGTGGTATTTCTAAATATGCAAATAAGATGGAAGTCTGAACAAGCATAACCTGGAGATGAGACATCATCCCATAAATGTAGGAATCCTGCGACAAATTGTTTCTGCATCTGTTTGGAAGTGGCTTAAGCATATATGAATAGGAAAAGCAGTGCAAACACTGATCTAAATGTAGAATGTATGCTCCTAAGGCTGGGAACTTTTGTGTAATTCTATAAAGCACAGGGTGTAAAGTGACTTTTTCCAACCAGGTGCCTTCCAGCTGTTTGGGACTACAATTCTCATTAGCCCAGCCAGCATGACCAGTAGTCAGGGGATGATGAGAGTTTTAGTTTGGGGAAGGCTGGTGTAAATCAGAAGCACTATGTATAATTCCCACCTCTAGCACATTATAAAACCAATAACAGACCCTCCAAGTGTCCCTATTTTCCAGAGACAGTTCCCGATTTACAGAAGCCGCCCCGGTTTCTGATTTGATCCTGGAATGTCCTTAGGCAGAGCCGTAGCTGCAGCAGGGCTAGCTGGTTTTTTTGCCCCAGGTGAAGCCTCCAGAGGGGTACCATTGAGGTTCCCAGCCTGTGGGTGTGTGTGTGTCAAACTGGGCCTTAGACCTGTGAGAAATAAAGCCTAGTTTCACCCATGCCTTAGGATACCCCTATTTTCACCAGAGAATTGTTGGAGGGTATGGCATTATGTGACTCACGAGCCGAGGAGATAAGTAACTATTAAACTTAAGAGGACATCTGAAGGCAGCCATGTATAGTAGGGAAGTTTAAAAATGTTTAATGTTTTATTATGTTTTTATATGTGTTGGAAGCTGTCCAGAGTGGCTGGGGCAACCCAGTCAGATGGGCAGGGTATAAATATTATTATTATTGAATAGGAAACCCCTCTTTTCCTCGGAGAAATGTTGGAGGGTATGGAGTTTTTAGTCCAAACTCTGCTAGGCACCAGTAGATGGGAAAGGCTGGTGCAAATGACTAGCACTATGTATAATTCCTGCCAACAAAGGTCCGTATAGTTAAAGCTATGGTTTTCACAGTAGTGATGTATTGAAGTGAGAGCTGGACCATAAAGAAAGCTGATTGCCAAAGAATTGATGCTTTTGAATTATGGTGCTGGAGGAGACTCTTGAGAGTCCCATGGACTGCAAGAAGATCAAACCTATCCATTCTGAAGGAAATCAGATTGTGAAGCTGAGGCTCCAATACTTTGGCCACCTCATGAGAAGAGAAGACTCCCTGGAAAAGACCCTGATGTTGGGAAAGATGGAGGGCACAAGGAGAAGGGGACGACAGAGGATGAGATGGTTGGATAGTGTTCTCGAAGCTACCAGCATGAGTTTGACCAAACTGCGGGAGGCAGTGGAAGACAGGAGTGCCTGGCGTGCTCTGGTCCATGGGGTCACGAAGAGTCGGACACGACTAAACAACTAAACAACAACATGTATAATTCCCACCTCCAGCACATTTTTAAACCAATAAGCCCACCCTGTAACAGACACTCTTGGACAAGGCCCATGAGGGGCACAGAGGCTGCCATCGCCAGAGAAGTGTGGTGAGGCGGCAGCTTCTGGGAAGATATTGTGAGAGAGTTCCATGAAAGGCCAGCCGGTAAGTGACATGGTGGGCAGGGGAAGCACCATCCCATTTCGCCTCAGGTGGCAAAATGGGTTGAGCTGCCCCAGAGAAGCATCTTACTTCTTACTGGCTACCACATAGCAGCTAATCCATCACCATTTGTACTTCACAGGGAGGCTGTTGACATCATTCTTTTGTTGCTATTAAGGCAGTGACAGGGAACTATAAGAGTTTTGCACCAAAGCTCTGTCATGTCAGAGTAACGTGTAAGTGGATGTGTCAAAAGACCAGTATTTTTGTCTTTGTAATGGCTAGCAGGCTTTAAGATTAGGATATGAAAGTGATGGAGCCACAATATTTAACCTGCATTATGTGGGCAGTTTTGTTTTGTTTTGAAATAGCAGCCCAAAAAAGATCCTTCTCTGCCCCTCAAATATATAAGTGTAGTTTATTATCAGCCCATTACTGCAGAATAGGACCTATGCCATGGGTAGGCAAACTAAGGCCCGGGGGCTGGATCTGGCCCAATCGCCTTCTCAATCCAGCCCACGGATGGTCCGGGAATCAGTGTGTTTTTACATGAGTGGAATGTGTTCTTTTACGTATTTAAAATGCATCTCTGGGTTATCTGTGGGGCATAGGAATTCATTCACTATTTCCCCCCCAAAATATAGTCCGGCCCCCCAAAAGGTCTGAGGGACAGTGGACTGGCCCCCTGCTGAAAAAGTTTGCTGACCTCTGACTTATGCATTTGAGTGCATTACTTCTCACAACAACACCTTCCACTCCTGGCTCTGTTGTGCAATTTTGGCTGGTTTCTGAGACTTGTGGTTCAGCAGCTGACTCAGAATTCTCTTGCTTGGCTACAATGACCAACTGCATAGTTTACTCCAACAGCAGGTGTGGTGCTGGCTAGAAATGAATCAGGGAAATGTAAATGACAATTTATTTGATTTTTCTCTTCACCAAAGTAGGAGCTAATTAGGGCCAGGCAGACAGAAATAATAAAGAATTGTTATTTTAAAATATTAGCCTTGTTGCTGCTGTGCATCCAATTTAGATAGCAGACTGCTGGCAGCAGACCAAAGACTTTTCAAAGTGCTTTTCAAAGAAGGCTTGCCACACACCTTTGGCACGGTATAAATCCTTACAATTTGCTTTGCTGAACAGATCGAGCTCAGAACTTGCTTCTTAATTGCTCTAGTGCTTAGTTAAAAAGCTAGTGCTGCATTGGCTACCTTCCAGAAAAGACAGGAGGTACTTCCTGAGTCTGGGAGCTGGAGAGATGGCCTGTGCTTGATAGGGCTGCATACCTGTTGAAAGACCAGGGACATTGTTTAGAGGTACTCGTTCATCCAGACCTGTTACTGGAAGTCCATGGGGCCTCCATAGCTAGGAGCAAGTGCCTGGTAGTTCCAGCTATGGCTGCTTCACTGTCTGTGGGCATTCCTGCACAAAGCTAGCCACAGTAATCCATGTTCTGGTAACCTCCAGCTTGGAATACTGTACAGTGGTACCTCGGGTTACATACGCTTCAGGTTACATGCGCTTCAGGTTACAGACTCTGCTAACCCAGAAATATTACCTCGGGCTAAGAACTTTGCTTCAGGATGAGAACAGAAATCGTGCTCCGGTGGCACAACAGCAACAGGAGGCCCCATTAGCTAAAGTGGTGCTTCAGGTTAAGAACAGTTTCAGGTTAAGAATGGACCTCCGGAACGAATTAAGTACTTAACCTGAGGTACCACTGTAATGCACTCTCAGTGGGGCTGCTCTTGAAGACAGGTTGGGGGAAGGAGGACTGCTAGAGGAAGCTACAGTCGTACCTTGGATCCTGAACGCCTTGGTACTCGGACGTTTTGGCTCCAGAACGCTGCAAACCCGGAAGTGAGTGTTTGCGAACGTTCTTTGGATCCCAAACGTCCGACGGGGCTTCCGCAGGTACCGATTGGCTGCAGGAGCTCCCTGCAGCCAATCAGAAGCCGTGCTTTGGTTTCCGAACGTTTTGGAAGTTGAACGGACTTCCGGAACGGATTCCGTTTGACTTCTGAGGTACGACTGTATTTGGATTCCAGAACCTGGAGTTCTTAATTTAGGGTTACCATATTTCTAGAAGTAAAATTCAGGACACAAATGTTTAGGCAATCAGCCTCTAAATCCCAAACATTTCCCCCAGCTGCTCTCTCTAGCAAATTTCTAGTATCCACAAGGCAGGACCGGCTTCAAACAACTATCACTGCATCACACAACTTCCTGTCCCAGTTTGACAGACTGTTTTCTGTCCCTCCTAATTCCTTGTTCACAATCTGTGTCTTGCTTCCTGTCTCTTTATCATCTGCTTAGTCATCTTACCTGCCCTCAGATTCTCAAGGAATAAGAATTTGGATAATGATGTAAAGTGGTTATATTGGTTGGTGTGTGAGTGGGGAGATTCGGGTTCAAACTTCCACTCTATCGCACAGGCTCTTCAGGAGATTTGGGGCCCCGTCACTGTCTCAGTCCCAGCCTAACTTACCTGAAATGGGGGGGGGGGGTAAAGGGAGAACCATACTGTCCTTCTTCAGAGGAAAGGTGGGACAAAAGGAATAATTTTATTAGTTATATGCAGCCCATCTGACTGGGCTGCCCCAGCTACTCTGGGCAGCTTCCAGCAAAATATAAAAACACAATAAAACATCATACATTAAAAACTTCACTATACGGGGCTGTCATCAGATATCTTCCAAAAGTCAGATAGTTCTTTATCTGATTGACATCTGACAGGAGGGCATTCCACAGAGAGCGCGCCAAGCACCACTACTGGGAAGGCCTTCTGCCAGGTTCCCTGTAACTTCTCACATTGAGGGAACCACCAGAAGTCTCGCGGAGCTGGACCTTTAAAACACATTTAATAAAAGTTACGATATTCAGCTGAATACCAAAGCACATAATGAATTATTAATTCTGAGAGGAGAATCTCAATTTCTTTGGCACACAATTATGGGTCTGATTCACCTAATAAAGTCTGTCACTTGTGCAATGATTCTCTCCCCACTCTCTGCCCCCCTGCACCCTCTACACAACCTCCAAAATTGGCTTGAGTGGTAGAGGAAACCCCCCAGAACTGCACACAAAGAAAGGAAAGAGCAGATAATTCCATCTAGCAAGCTGAAATGCTTACACTGATGGAACAATTAACTAAGTGCAATGTTGAATTCCTCCCTGTTGTCGCCTCCCCTGCCCCCCGCTGGGCACCCTCCCAGCTTGTTTATATTTAAAAACACAGGCCATATAGGTTTGACACAGCCATTCCAGGTTATCATCTCTTCCAATTGCCAGGAATTGATTACAGCAGCATATAATACCAAGCACTGAAAGATAAACTTTCATCTACTCCAGGATTTTTAAGAAGCAACACCTCCCCACTCGAACGATAATAATAAACAGAGTTATGTTCCATTTTCGTCGGCTGAACTTTTGCTTTTCACTGTGCTTGCTATAGCTGCTTTCGAAAGTTGGCATTTTTGTCAAAGGAATTATTCAGGCTGACGCAATAGGATGCCCTCAGGGGCTGAGCCATTTCAAGAGGACAGAGGCACTTGCGAAACTGTAGGGAACCCCTGACACAGACCCACAGGGTGACGAGAATTTCATTCCAAGTTACTTTGGGGGGGGGGGCAGTTTCTCATTAACTCCTTTGGAAATGGAGTTTCTTCACCAGGTCCTTCAAATTCATATTTAAGTGTTCTGATGCTGGTGAGAGGCGGGGGACAATAAAGTTTTGTTCACAACCTACATATTCATTTTCTGCCTGTCCTGAGACCAATTTATGGAAAAACTATGTTAGTTTCCTTGATTGACTTATTGTTAAAAATCCCTTCAAATCTTCCTTCCTGTGAAATTTGGTAGCCACTCTTAATCACAGTAGCCTGGGCTGGAGGCAGAGGTAGAGAAAGAATGAAAGCTGACGATGTTTCACTGCTTGAAGTAGAAATTAAACCTTCCTGTGTCTCCTTCAGATCCATCCAACATTTTGTTCCATCGATACACCTTGGTTCATAGGAAGTTGACGCTATAAAAAGGAATTATAATTGCCTGGCCCAGGAAGATTCAGAGTTTCGGCTGAATGCAATCTGGTTTGCTAATTACAAACAGGCTATATACCTTCACCCACCCATTCAGTGAAATTTCCTGACCTACTACTATAGTGCTAAATAGCTAGATGAGGCTGGGTTTTTAATAAGCCCTTTTGCTCAAGGGTTTGTCATCAGCTTCCTTTGCATCGGTTGTGATTCTTTGTTTTTAATGAGCTGGCGGCTCAACCCGGAGTGACTCCTCCCTAGGAGGTGACGGGCGGCAAAGACAGTCAGACATGAAGTAGTGCTTACTGAGGAAGGAACCACCACCCACAGTCCATTTAGTCATATGGCCTATGAGTGAAGTTCTCCTGGATTTCAAAGAATTTCAGGTTTCCTCTACACATTTACAACCACACATAACAGCCCAGAATGCATACTCAACTTACAAATGGGTATCTTTTCTGTGGAGAGTTGCTCACAAGAACCTCACCTGTGATCTGTGCATTTTGATATGACAGGGAGACACGCAGTGTCATCTGCAAGCATATCTTTGGTATATGGAAGACCAGACCATCAACGTTGGGCATGTTTAACCTGGAAAAAGGCAACTGAAAGTAGATATGATAGCCATCTTCCAATATCTGATGGAAGAGGGAACAAGCTTGTTTTCTCCTGCTCTGGAGGTTAGGAATTGAACCAATTCCTACATGAAGGGGGATTCTGACGAAATGTCAGGAAAAACTGTAACAGTATTTTACTTTGTAGAACAGCCTCTACACTGAAGGAACTTCATAAACCATATTAATGTGTAAGCTATATAAGAAATGCCTTGTTTTCTTGCGTCAGAATCACTTTATGAGACCTTCCTCTCAAATTCTTACAAATGCTCACCTGCTAATAATGATATTTAAATGTCTCTTGAGATAAACACCTGCATCTTCTGGTGCTTCCTATCAGTTGCATCACGGCCAAGCTTGCTTGGCAACTGGGCTTCAAAGTGAGTGCAGGAAGCGATGATGGCGATGAGCCATGCTTCCTCCTACTTGAAGAGAAACAGGGCTGGATAATAAGACCTAAGATCAAGGCCCTGACTAATTGCGGTAATTGAAAGGCCTTGTGATTCTGTCCTGCCCCACTTCTCCTTGGGGGAAGCTACCATTCTGTCCTTTATTCCTATACCATGATTTGTTCAGAGGCGCAGGAAAACAGCTCACAAGCAGGAGAAATTACAGGTGGCACCCGCAACAAAATCTTGCAGTGCAGAGTACACCTAAGAGCCAGCCATGCCCTCTTTCAGGAAACTCCATTCCATTTCTCCTTCCTCTAGTTTTCTGTCTTCCTGCCCCCAACAGTCAGTATAACATGCCCATGGCATGTGCTTAGTCCTCAATAGATTGTTTTTTACTTACACCCCTGAGATTCCACCCCCGAAATATTTTTCTTTGCACTTCTTCAAATCTCAGGGATCCTCCTAGCCTGCTAATAACTCCCCCTGCTATGTGGATGGTGCTTTTTTTTGGCTACATACAGGATCCACAGGTTCACTATAAGTTAGTTATTGCTTAATTAAAAGTCCAAAATAATGGACGCCAAGCTTGTTGAATATCCCCTGTCCCCAATGTATCTCATCTTCATTGGACACACAGCAAACGAAAACAAGCTTGCAATTATAAAAGAAAAAGGGGAGGAATGCCAAGTATTGGAATAAGGTTGTGCAAACGACCTGCTACAATTTACCAAAGGATTATTAGGACTGATTGAAAGAGAAGCTCAGAACCAGGAACTAATATCAATAGATCTGTACTTTGCCAGGTGGTTGGTGTTGATAACAAGCCAGAAACCAGCAGAATAACCCACAACTGGTTGGCCTGCCAATCCCCCGGCTATCACAGGCTTGGGTGTTATGGTCAGGCTACAACAAAGTCAGCATAACATACACACCCAGCAGCAGAGCCAACTGCGCAACTGCTGCAGAAACAGAAGCTGTCAGCTTTTTCCTGTGCTCAGGTGGCTACAGTTGCTTGGAGGGGCTTTTATCAGCTTCAGCTGATATGCCAGATGTGACCATTATTACCTGGAGAAGGCAAATTTGGCTCCAGTCATCCATGCTTCAATTACTTCCAGGACTGGATTACTGTAATTCAAGGGTGGGGAACCTTAGGCCTAGGAACTGAATGAGGCGCTTCAGGCCCCTCTGTCAGGCCTCTGGGGTTGTCCCCTGTCATACGTGCCTCACTAGCCTTGCATTGTACCCTTACTCCAATGTTTGGAACGTGTCCTTTATTGTAATATACAGTTACTGACTTTCACTTGCGTACAAGTTCCCAGTACGGTGGTACCTCAGGTTAAGTACTTAATTCGTTCCGGAGGTCCGTACTTAACCTGAAACTATTCTTAACCTGAAGCACCACTTTAGCTAGTGGGGCCTCCTCCTGCTGCTGCGCCGCCAAAGCACGATTTCTGTTCTCATCCTGAAGCAAAGTTCTTAACCTGAAGCACTATTTCTGGGTTAGCGGAGTCTGTAACCTGAAGCGTATGTAACCTGAGGTACCACTGTATTAGTTTCTGGCTGCAGCAGAAGCCCAGCTGAGATAGCAGGACCCACTCCATTAGCTCAGCGAAGAATCTAGCTGCCTTTTGGGTCCTCCTCTCCCTGCACTGTCTTCATTCAAGATGGCCATACTAACCATGATGTGGTGCCTGAGTTTGCTTGTTTTCCTTTGCCCTCCTCCACCCCTTTTTCTTCTGTGTTATCTCTTTTAGGTTACAGGTGGGCAGGCCCCAGACTTGCAGGATTTAATTTGTTACTTACCAGAACCCTGAGGTCCACCAGCCTGAGCCAGGTCCAAATAGTAGCTTAGCAAGGGCAGGCATACACCAAGAGGGTACAACAGAGTGCTTCTAGCATATGCTCAGCTCACAGATTTGTGATCCGTACTAGAAGTAAGGTCACGTATTGTTTCAGATGAAATGCACTCTAACCTACAGTAATTTGGGGCAGGGGAAAATGCTTTTTAGTTGTTGCGGTTGTTGGGTAACTAGGAATCAAATGTCCTTAGTTAATTTACTGCCAGTCACCCAGAGATCTACCAGTATATTCTGATCTTGCCACCCGTGTTTTAGAGATTGCACATTTGCAATAATATATTGTTCTTCTTTTTTTAAACTGCGTGTTGCTTAGTAAATTTAGATGCCTTATAAATAATGGCGATGATTGCAGGAAGCCACTTGCCGTCATGAAGGCACAAGATTTATAAAGTGGGACTGCTGTGTTTACCTTTCTTTCGGCCTAACCTGCCCGCACAAAAGGTCATTTTTACATTAAGAGTTTCTGCCTCTCAAATCTATTACGGGCAATCACTGGAGCTTTGAAATGCAAATAGGTGAAGTTCGGAAAGCTGTCAAAGTTTGCTTTTGACCTCTAGTCAACAAACCACACTCTACCTCTTGGAAGAGCAGCTGACCTATTTTATACTGTCGCACCTTTGTGAAAGGTTTTGGCAGCCGTTCCAGGAAAACACTGAGTAATGGAATAAAACCTTGGTTTCAGAGAAAACTTTCCATGAAAATAAGTTTTCTGTAGCAGAGAACGCCTCTGATCACAGGGGGGGACGGTCAGCACTCGGCCTTAATGTAAAAAGTGGCGAATGATTATTTGAAAAGTAGGGCAGGAATCTACACATTGCATGTGTGGTGTGCATGTAATTCTGGCAGTGTTGCACCTCAAGCATAATGCATTATGTCCCCCACTCCTCTGATATAGGACACTGAATGTCATGCTCTAGGAAAAGAGAACAGATATATTAAAAAATTTTAATGGACATGCTAGTTCCAACCAGGCATAAATAAAAAACTTCTGAGTTGCATGGCTAAAAGCAAATGTAAGACCTGAGTACATTCTGTTGTAAACAAAAACTGCTCCTTTTCCCTTATGGGATACACGAGAGCCCTTAGAGCTTCTCCATCACTAGGAGAAAATAACAGTGGCCAACCAGAGAATATTGAGAAGCAAAGCAGCTAGTAAGCCTGATCTTTATTAAAGCTGTTGCAACAGGGTGCTGCCCCCACACGCAGGAGAGGGGAAGAGGAACCAGGACAAAGGTGTGCAAGCCCTTATACAGACTTTTGAACTGCCCACCCTGTAGCTCAGGACCACCCCTCCATACATCATACATATATCACAGAAGGGATGTAGCCCAAGAGCACCTCACAAATACACCATACGTACATGAGTTGTTTTTATCCTGTCTGCCAGGTTACCTGACTGGATTACCCAGGCATCCTGGCCACTCTTTTGTTATGATAACTACTCAATTCCTGAATCCAGGTCACAGGCTTACCCTATTCAAATATTAAATGTGCCCTTGAGACAGGATTTGTGAGTAAAGAGACAATGGGGAGGCTCCCTGTTTCCTTTGACCTTGCAGAGAAATATTTGAGGTCAATTTGGAAGAGACAAATGGTTTCAGGACTTTTTCTGTGGGGTTTTAGACATGTGGTTTATACATTTATGAATATTTATTATATATATAAGATCTTAAAATTCTTATAACAATACAGTTTGAAAGCCCTAAAAAAAAAAATCTCTTCCCAAAACAATGAGATACAGTGGTACCTCGGGTTAAGTACTTAATTTGTTCTGGAGGTCCGTTCTTAACCTGAAACTGTTCTTAATCTGAAGCACCACTTTAGCTAATGGGGTCTCCTGCTGCTGCTGCGCTGCCGGAGCACAATTTCTGTTCTCATCCTGAAGCAAACTTCTTAACCCGAGGTATTATTTCTGGGTTAGCGGAGTCTGTAACCTGAAGCATATGTAACCTGAAGCCTATGTAACCCGAGGTACCACTGTACTTTAGCTGAGATTCCTGCATTCTACAATTCTGTGTAAGGCTGAACAATGGGCCTGATCCAGGTGAAACTCTTTCCTCCATTAGCACTACCAAATAACTTATTCCCAGGGCTGCCGGATGTGCTTACACAGCCCCCATTCACTCCAATTGCGCCCACCCACAATATTAGCCATGCTCTAGCTGGCGCGATGTGGGATAGCAGTCAAAGGAAAGGAAAGGGGATCCTTTTACAGAGGAAGGAAACATTTAAGTATCAGTAGGCATAACAAACCACCCGCTTTTGCAACTGACAGCCTTTCTACTCGCGGTATTTGTTTGTAGCTCAGCATTGCCCAAGTCTAACTGGAATAGTAACTAATTTTGCAATGTTCATTGCTCAAATACCTATCGAAATGCTCTAGAAATGGGGTTTTTTTGTGGGGAGTGGGTGGGGCCGGAGGAGAAGAGACTCTGGCAGTGCCAGTAAGCTTTGGAGAGGGATGTCAGCAGGATTTCCTAGGCATAGCACCTCCCTGGCCCTCAATCCATTGGCAAGAACTGCTGCTAATGTACATATATTAACATAGCCTAACTTGTGATTATTATTATTTGATTTCTTGCCCACCCTTCACCTTAAGGTTTTTTTAAAAAGCACATTAGTTAGAGGAATAGGTTGGATCCTATTGTAAAGTTGAAAGCGGAAGAAGGGGTTGGGTAATTTACACAACCTTGAGCTCCTTCGCGGAAAAGCAAAATGCAAATATATGTCATTCACACTGGTCCCCTTGCTTTACCGCAACATTTCGAAGTCCTTCAAGGAAAAAAAGAAAAAGAAAAGGGACAACTCTGATAAGGAAAAATAAGTGCGCGTGCACACACACACACACACACACACACACACATTTAAGTGTGTGTGGTTTCACTCCTTGGGTGTCTGAACTGCTGACTCCCAGCCTAGCTTCCCTCTCAGGGCTGTTGTGAAGACAATGTATGCAGCCTGGAGCTCCTGGGAGTAAAATCAAGATACAAATCTACAACCACGAGCACAAGTCACAGCTCTCAGCAAAACACGTACACAAAACTTTTATGAGAAATAAAAAAGGATCATTGAGTTAATGCATTGCCTATAGGAATTTTAGCTTGCTGCAACCCGAACGCGTTTGCTGATTCCTTTTGCATTTTCTATTTTGTTTATGGTTGCTGCATATTCATAAATAACAGCCCAGTGATGACAAACCAATCAACACCAGGGATGTTGCAATAGCATCTTTTTTTTCTAAGTAGGAAGGAAGCTTTATTTATTTCAAGTGAGTTACTTCTGAGTAACACATACCCAAGTCAGCCAAGTTGCCTTTTATTCTGTAAAGGCAGTGCTCTTAGGGAGTGAATTAAATCATTTGAATGTAGAGGAAAGTGCTTAACCATTTCCCAGGATCCACCTCTGTCTAGCTTCAGGCTAGTAGCAGCCACCACTCTTGCTGGTATGGGGGGCATTCCAAGACCCTGGTGGGAGTGGTCAGCCTTTTTTGCTTTGATTGTTTCGCAACAATGATTAAGTGTCCTTAGCAATGGTGCTGAAGTCTTAGAGTTGCCTCCACATTTGGTGTGCTAACTTTTTTCAGAAATGTCTGATTGACTAAAACAAACAAACAAACAAAATTTAGGAGTCTGAGGTCTCTGCTGGCTAAGTACATGTGAAACCCCTGTACTCCTATCACTGGTCCTGTTCAGGGATGAAGTAGAATCATAGAATTGTAAAGTTGGACGGACCCCAAGGGTCATCTAGTCCAACCCCCTGCAATGCAGGAATCTCTGCTAAAGCAGATGGAAGTGTTCCAATATTCACCTCTCAGTGCTTGTGCCATGATTATTAAAAGCCTAAGAAACAAATGATGCCAAGTTGACTGTAGACGAGAACACTACAAGCACTCTTGTGAAACCACCACAGCCTGGATAAATTGCAGAAAAACAAACATTAAGACTTGCATTTGCTCAAGGTTATTAGGGGGAAAGCTAGAGTTTGGAAACATGCATGCTCATGGTGGGCCAGAGTTGTTTTATCTGGCCCTGACACAAGCAAGCCATTTCATTATACTCTTCCAGTTGCTGCCGGAGGAAATGTGCAGGTTGTATTCATGTGTTGTTTTTTTACCTAGGCAATTGCAGCCCTTCTTAAATAATAGGCAGCCCTATTCAGGGAAGTTTTTAATATTTAATGCTGTATTGTTTTTAACACTTGATTGGAAGCCACCCAGAGTGGCTGGGAAAACTCAGCCAGATGGGTGGGGTATAAATATATTATTATTAATTAATAATTTTTTATTTATACTCCGCCTTCCCGGTTCAGAAAACTAGGCTCAGGGCGGCTAACAACAAATTTAAAACACTTAATTGATGCAACAAGAAACAGCATAAAATACAGTATAAATGATGTTTCAGTAGTCGTTCACATTTACAGTGCAAGACTAAGATGTTAAGGTCCATTGAAAGCACATTGCTCCCCACCCCACTGAATACTGGGAAGTGTAGTTTGCAAAGACTGCTGGGAATTGTGGCTCTGGGAGGGGTAAATTAGGATTCCCAGGATTCTTTGCTGGGGATGCCCTGTGCCTTTAATGTATGTTTCCCACAAACATCTGGTTGGAAACAGGATGCTGGACTAGATGGGCCATGGCCTGATCTGGCAAGCTGGTCTGCTTAGCCAAGAGGGTGGGGAAAGGATGAGAACAATGCTTGTTTGTATAGACTATTAGCCATGAGGACTCATTAAAATTCGTTCAGGCCTCGTTCTAAAGGAAGGATCTCCAGATGTACAAGGCCTTGCCACGTTGACATTTGGCCAAGATGCTAGCTCAGTACATATTAAGTTAAAAGGTGCCACATTCTGGATAATCATCTTCCCGGCAGGACTGATGGGAGACCTTAAATGCTGCAGGAAGCAGTCTTAAGCCGGCCAGTACATACTGTGTCTATTTGCAGCATGTTCTGTTCTGTGCAGAGATCTTCGGAGGTCATGTCCAAAGGTTTTTTGTTTCGATCTGCCTCTCGATTTAATTCAACCGGACGTAGATCCATGATACAAATCCTGCCTTTTGTTCTTACCTTGGTTTATTATATTAAACCCTTCCACAGAACCCATAGTCTCTGAAGTCCCCGTTTTCAACGTTAACAGATCCGAGTGAAAAATGTTTGTAATGTTTCCATTACAAAATAAAAAACCGCCTGGTTGGTTTTTTTTAAAAGGGCATTTTAGTTAAGAGTAAAGCAGTTTCATAGGCAAGACACTTGAAAATATCCAGTTACTGCCCTATAATTCATATTTCTAATGTTTGATTAGTAGTGTTAGTGAGAGAAACTGCATAAACCATCTAGTTCAGGCATAGGCAAACTTGGCCCTCCAGATGTTTTGGGACTACAACTCCCATCATCCCTGACTGCTGGTCCTGTTAGCTAGGGATGATGGGAGTTGTAGTCCCAAAACATCTGGAGGGCCAAGTTTGCCTAGTTAATGGAACTGATGAGTTCACCATAGATTGTCAGGATGAAAGTTTTAATTGTAGACAGACATACTTGTATGCTAAATACTACTTTGGACATGCCTTTTTTGTTTTTTACTGTAACTCATTTAGTAAAAGAAACAGCCCTCACCTACTAGATAATACAGTTCCTGTTCCTCCTGTCTTAGGTCATATGCATACCATACCTTGAAAGCACACGGCTTCCCCAAAAGAATCCTGGGAACTATAGTTTACCCTACACAGAACTAAAATTCCCAACACCCTTAACAAATCAAGAGAACACAGGATTCTCTGGGGGAAACCATGTGCTTTCAATGTATATAGTGTGGATGTGACCCTGTTGAATGTGATTCTTACCTGCCCCCCTGATCTACTGGGAGGTCATAAGGACATTCTGTGCTGTTTCAGAGGAGTGTGTATTTAAAATTTTAGCAACAGAATTACACTACTGATGTTATCTCATTGACTCAGTGCACTGCCATTTTGGTTCCTGGCCACAGCTTTGTAACACTATTATTAATTTGGCACTGTCAATATATGTGACCCTTAACAATTTATAATACTCTTGTTTCCAGAGCAGTTGCCATGTTAACCTTCTGAAGCAAAAACAGTACTTAAATGATAACAAAATCATATGCATTTGAAGTCTGAAGTTCGCTTTGTCCAGCTGCGGGAAATGAATTTTGTTTGCAGAAATATTATGTTAAGGAGAATGTGGATTGAGAGGTTAGTGTGTGGAACAACTGGACATTTCCCAGGCCTCATGGAGAATGTGCACATAATCCGCCCAGAAAGAAGGAATTGTGCACATTTCTCAGACAATATATGTAGTCTCCAACTGGCCTTGGTAAATACACATATATTGACTGAATTTTGTCCATTCTCAGGTCATTATGCATTATGTCCAACAGGCTTTGAGAAATCCTGTCAACGTATACACAAGGAGGATGGAAAGAGGGAAAATGTAAGGTGGGGGTTCAATGGCAATGAAATGTGAAAAGTACATTCAATTAACACTTAAATGTATATTAAATATAATGCACTGGGCCAGATGGTGTATCTTGTCTAAGGCCATGCTGTGGGTTCATGGGTGCACTGAAATTTGAAGTTAGAACTTTTTGTTCATAAATCACTTAGCTATACTGCTACAGCAATTCTCAAATTACAGTTCATTTAAAGTAGTTGTCAGCTTTCAAGGCATGTAATGATGGAACCTTAGAGAAATAATCGCTCTTCAGCTACTTGTAAACAAACTTGTAAAATCATGAAGTATATGCAACTTCACGGGTGGATTTATTTTGCATTATGATGTATTACAAATGCAGCATTAGTGCTTTACAATCTCTCTGCCAATTAGCTGTATCACCACTTTTGAGCTAAGTAACCATCATTCTGGTTTTACAGGGAGGAAATGAGATGGAGGAAGTGATTTGCCCAAGGCTATGGCTGAGTTAGGTTACAAACCCAAGCTTCTCTGCCGCTCAGGCTGACGTCCATGCACTTGCAGCAGATTGAGATTTCCCACTCAAGTCTCGTAAGTAACAAAACTACATATGACAACTGGTCAAAAACCAAGTTTGATATTACTGTTGGATCCTCTATGCAAATAACATGAACATAAAAAAGAATGTTGCCAAATGCAATTCAGAAATTTCTGCATCAGTACACTAAGCCTTGAAAGCCAATACACCAAAAAAGTACTCCTGAGGAAGAGGTTTCACTGTAGTAAGTCATAATATGTTCAAATGACTACACTAAAAAGCTGTGAAAATTTATGCTTTGTGGCTAAAAAAATGGGCTGTGAAGAGGTACATGGTTTCTTGTGAAAAATGTTCCAGATATTATAATTTTTTGTCTTTAAAATCTGAGTCCAGAATTTCAGAGTTATATGTGTATAACGCTTACAGTATTTGTATGAAATGTACTATGTTCTGCTGTACAGCAACACACAACAACTGAGTTGATGCTGGAGACAAGTTTATTAAAGATACTACCAAAATTTTGGCAAACATTCCAAAAAATAAAATAAAATCAGACTTGTAAACATAATGCTTCCCTTTTCAATTGGCAGCACTTTTGAAAGAAATATATTAAGACAAAAGAAAAGACAAGTATAAGTCAATTTTGTGACCAAATAACTTATGTTCCCACATGATAAAGTGACGGTTTAACTTAAATTAAACCAATTAACTGCATGAAATGAAAGTTTGTGCTGTTTGATGATCACAGTATTTTATAGTTAAATACATCTTTGTTATATTCCTGACACACAGGAAGAAAAATCTTTAAATATACATTTCATGTAGGCAATAGCTTCATTGCATATTCTCTTCAAAAATACTTTTATAGCAGTATATAAATAGGTCACCTACATGTTAATTTTATAATTTTGCCCCAAAACTATAGAATATTTTTTTTTGTAAAGTATCAATTTTTCCTGGATAAGAAAGCTGACAAATCGTTGAAATTGTTGAAATGGAAATATTTGTCTTCCAGAACAGATGCAGCAGTTTTATTGGGAAAAAACCCTGCATTAACACTTGTCAGTTGTCAACCTGAACATTTGGCCTATATAGCAGATTTACCCCCCCCCCCAACTGTGTATGCACACAACCCCCTCCTCTCGCTCTCTCTCATGCACACACGCAGACATACACACACACTTACTTCAGACACAGTAGTGCTTCCCATTTTAATGTACTGGGAAGCAGTGTTTATGGAGAAATGGATTAAGTACAATTCAGATACATAAGCAAACAATGTAAGGCAATCATTGCAGTGGGGGTTGAAATCACAGAAATAAGTTACTCTTGTTGATAGGTGTGTGCATGTGGGCATTCACACATACACACCTCTGAACCCTCCAGAAACAATGTTTATTTTATTGTGCAAATTTTTAAACTTTCTACCATTTAAGGCAAATCGTTTTTGCATTAACAAGAAAAAGTCAGGAAGAAAACAGGCTTGTAATTCATCCAAAAGCCTCTGCTTCTGCTACAATTTATATATATATATATTTTAAAAATGTGCACAACCTCAGAACTACAGAGACTGGATCCCCAGTACCCAATGGTAAAATGATTTCCATGGATAAACGAGTAAATGTTAAGGATAAAAAGGGACCGGGGGAAAAAGCAGCTTCAACTATGCAGGGAAGCAACATCCTCACCATCAAGAAAAACAGCAACTCGGCCTGCTAATGCTGAAACTCCCGCATTAGAGATTTCACTTTGTTTTTAAACCTTAGAGCAAGTCATATGGAATTTTAAATAAATAATCTTTAGTTTATTCACATCTTCTGGTCCAGAGCCCTAGTGCCATGACTCTGCGTGCCGTTGGTCATATTCACCTATAAGTCTCTTAATGTGAGCCAGCTTGTTGTGGAGATATTCACATCTGTACTTTTCTTCATGGTAGTTAGGACTAGACTGCAACAGAAACAAACGTAAAATTCTCACTATATACAGAGTATATATTTAGCATATTTATATCTCATCGTCCTATCGGACACTGAGGGTATATAAACCACAAAACAATGCTAAAAAGTAATGAAATATGCAAGCATGTAAAACCACAGATAAAACAACCTAATTTGCCCCCCTCCCCGCCACAAGCATCTCCTGAAACCTACCAATTCAGAAAGAATTGGAACCATCACAAAGTTGGGCTCTTAAACCCATCTCAGATACACAGTTCACGAGGACACCATGGTCATTGGCACTGATGCCGAGAGGTCCTGCACAATAATCAGGGACATGCTTCCCCTGTCTATGATCAGTCAGGGATGTTTCAGTCACAAAATTGGAATAGAAAAGAAGACTGAGAAGATTCAGACAATCAAATTCCATAGAGGAAACTTTTGATTTCAGGTGTTGTTGTTTTTTGTTAGCCTTTTTTTGCCCTTTGTATGCTATGCAACCCATGCCCTGGCATTTTCCATAATTAATCAGATAGTTAACAAAACTTACGCAATTATACAGTGTAATTCACTGTATTCTGTTCTCTGCCTATCAAGCAACTTGTGTGTTTTGCTTAAGGCTGGTGACAGATCTGGCAGCGACCACATGTTTTAAAAAATGAGGGTACTTCCTTCTCAGAGAATCCATGGTGTAACCTGAGACAACTCTTGACATACACAGTATTCAAAAGGCATATCTAACTAATGCTACATAGGAACAAGCAATGTTCCAATACTAACGTGGCCTTGTGGTTACAGTGGAGGTTGGCTGCATATCGTACTGCAGTAGAAAGGACAGGTGCCATTTTGTTTCAAAACGGGACCAGCTGAGATGTCTGTGAAGTGCTTTATGTGGACCCAGGATGTGCTTCTGGAGACATAGTGCATATAAAGTGTGTGACGTGTCCACAAATACAGCCATGGGTTCCCAGAACTAATTTGATCACTGTGGTAACTGGAAAAAATGGTTACCGCACAAAAGAGAATTGAGCACAGCTCTTGCCTTTGGACCCATGGCTGAACCAGATCATGTACTACTTTCTCCACACTGCTGGGTCCTTGCAGTCACTCTCACAGTTTTAACATGGGTTTAACATACATTAATTGACCCAGAATTTTTAGGAACTCTGTAAAATTCTGGAAGCAGGAGGTACAATGCAGGGAATACTAGGTACTTCTAAATCCTACTGTGCAAGGGGAGCCCAATGAACACAGTTACATGAGATAAGATGAAGCCTCTTGCACTTTAGTGGGATTCAGACATTAATGTATCTGGATTGCTCATGTGAAAAACACTTGTTGTGGGGTTTATACCACCCTCATCTGCCTCTCTCCACCTCCGCCAATGGGACCAGCTGATGTCCTTCTCAGTTCATGCCTCTCTGGCAGAAAGCTCCTCCCCAATCCTCAACAGATGGTTCTTCCAAGGCCTGAGTGACTGTCACTTCCCTTTCCAGCTCTGCTCTGCTTCCTAAGTTATGTGCCCTGACTCAGAAAGTGATGCAGCCACATAAGGCATACAGATGCTCAGTACCGCATTTGCAATTACTCCTTCAGTTTTAAGCAGCAAATGAGGGAGAGCACATAAGAAGAGGCATATGGTCAATTAGAGCCTCATTTCTAAGTCACATTTCTAAAATTCTCATTGTTTTAAGAGCACTATTTATAATTCTGAATTTCTGGGATCAATACCAAGCCTTGGCTGTCACTATGGCTAGAGGATTCAGTTGGAGAGTGGAATGCTATAGAAGGCAGGACAAAAATGTGTATCACTCATATGAAGATTCACAATTCACATTGATCATAGAAGCCAAAACGAAACACTTGCCACAAACGTATTAAAAACAGACAAATAGAAGCATTTGTCCAGACTGAAAAGCAAGCCCAATGCAATGAGAATCCGAGAGGCAATGATCCAACATGGTTTCAGTATTTAAATATATGTCACCTAAATATGTGTTTTAATCCATTTCACTGTAAAATTAGAAGTGCTAGAATTCTATACAGTGAAGCCAGTATGAGTACAGGAATTAGGTCTTTTTGATATTAACTCTGAGCTCTAATTAATCCTATTCAACTGCCATGGCATACTGTTTTATACATACACCATACACAATAATTAAGTATAGGTTATACAAACCTGTTTGATCTTCCGATATTCTTGTAAAACTTCATCATGAAGGATCTACAAGTTTAAGGATAAATTTATGGTTACTAAGTACAGCTAGAAGAAGAAGAGTTTGGATTTGATATCCCACCTTTCACTCCCCTTCAGGAGTCTCAAAGTGGCTAACAATCTCCTTTCCCTTCCTCCCCCACAGCAAACACTCTGTGAGATGAATGGGGCTGAGAGACTTCAAAGAAGTGTGACTAGCCCAAGGTCACCCAGCAGCTGCATGTGGAGGAGCGGAGACGCGAACCCGGTTCCCCAGATTACGTGACTACCGCTCTTAACCACTACACCACACTGGCTCTCTAGCAATTAGCTAGCAATTAACAATTACCTTAAGATTAACTGAAGACACTGTACTACACCTGTACAGTAAGAACATCCATCTTAACACATTCCTGGATCACACATTCATTTTACCAAAACCTCCCACTCTCCCCTCAAGAATTGGGATGGTGTGAATTTGGTATTACAGTTTGAAAACCCATTTGGTAGAGCCCCTCATTTCTGCCTTCTCTGCAGAGAAAAAGAATCGCTCACTAATAGAGAAGAACAGTCAGTAACAAAGAGTCACTGAGCCAGTTCAGACAATCATATCTCAGCTTACTAGGCCAAAATATGAATAAGACTATAAACCAACTTCAAACTGTTGCTTAATGTCTTGGCTTGTTCTGGAGCTGGTATCCATGGAATACTGAAGCTACAGTATCCCAGTTTGGATGAAACAGGAAACCATGATTTGTGGGAGAGCTTTGTTGTTTTGATGGATGTCACTGGAGGCTAGAGTTTAAACACCCCCCCCCCCAAGGGGACTATGAACTTAAAGCAATGTTGAGGTACAACTTATGTTTAAGAGGAAGAACATGGGCCAAAAAGTAAAAAGTCACTGTGGAGGTGAGAGGAATTTTGCAACGTATGTGTGAAGCGGTGCAGGGCCTCTGGAGATGCTTCTGATGGGAGCGGGACGGTGGTCACCACTTGTCAGCTATACTTGGAGAAAAATACCCTGACTTCAGACTGAGGAAGAAAATGGCAATTTCCTGTTCATCTAGCTGACCAACTGAAAGGAGAAGACTATAGTTCCTTTGGAACTTCCTACTATGGGATGGAAGGGACAGGAACTGAGCAGAGGAAGATTGGAGTTATCCTTGAGATTTCAGCTGTCCACCCCAATCACAATGGAACAACAATACAGTGGTACCTCGGTTTACGAACTTAATCCGTTCTGGAAGTCCGTTCTTAAACCGAGGCGTGCTTTCCCTAGTGAGGCCTCCCGCCACCGGTGCCCTTCCACTGTTCAGATTTCATTCTTAGACCAAGGTAAAATTTGCAAATCAGGACACTGCTTCTGGTTTTGCAGAGTTCATAAACTGAATCGTTCGTAAACAGGACTGTTCTTAAACTGAGGTACCACTGTATTGTGACCAGCCAACAAAGAATACAGTTTAATATATCAATGGCAGATACACAAGACCAATGAATGTCAAGAACTGGATTTATCAGATCACATCTGGATTGAAAAGAAAAGAAATATTGCTCCTCACTTGATGTTATATGAAAAGTTAAATAATATAATACAATGAATGGAAATCATTAGGAGTGCAGCTGTTGACTAAGTGATAATTTTATAAAATGGAATATAACCAGAGGTAAATAGGAGTATGAAACACAGTATTAGTAGATGATAAAGACGCCTCAAGAATGGCATGTGGGAAGCCACTTAAACAAAATTGTATTAATTTGGAAATAATTAGTATAATTTTCATAATCAAGCTAAAATTTGGAAAACCAATAAAACTGACAAAAAAAGAAACAGGAAGCCATGGCTAATTAGCGGCTTTCTGGTTGGTTGGTTTACACTGCATGCATACAGCCCCTTTGCTCTTCCATTTGCAGTGTGAGCAAATGTTCATCTCAGTTTATTAAACCAAGATATGCTGAATGTGGGCATTGCCTTTCAGCATCAGAGAGCTTTCGAACTAGACACTTTAGGAAGTCTCCTCTCCTCCTGTTGTGTTTGTGCTAAGCAACACTCCAGGGGTTAGAGGCTAGGACAAAAGAACCAAGTTTATACAAATATATTGTTGATCCTACCACAACATGAGCGTCATCCTGCTCTTGCACAACTCTGTGTCATCACTAATCATTGGTTTTAAGACCCAGCAGCAAGCACTACTTCTCATTTATCTTAAAGTAATCTGAGGGCACAAGACTGATGAACCTACATCCCTAATCACTATATTGGTTTGAACCAGAGAATGGGAGTAAACACTGCGGATCAGTTCATGATTGATATGTAAAGAATTCTCCTAAAATAATCCAATACTAGTTTAAGCCTTGCCAAGGAAAGGAAAGATCCATCGCTTCCCAAAATAAAAAGATGTGACGGGGTTTACAAAATAGAACCAGCCTCTGCCAAGTCTGCAGGACAGGAATGATCACAATTGTGGAACATTTCCCAAAAGTTCTTCTCTATAAGGCCTCCATGGAGGGATTTGGAACATGCAAGGTACAGTCAAAAGTTCTTATAGAACTTAACATTATAGCCATACCATGGGGAACAGATGTAACGTGCGTCCAACAATACTAATCCAAATCATGAGGCATACTTGGATGAAGGTTAAAGCTACATTAACATCAGAGGAAGATGGAAAGCAAGTTTTACCTGATATTCTTTTGATCCTGGAGAAACCAGCTTACGCTGTGCATCTAGTTTCATAAACCTTCTAGTAACACTCTCCATCCTTGCATGTAAGGTTCTATATTCATCATATTCTGCGTTGAAGTCATCCTTGTAACTTTGTCGTTGTTCATAAGAGATAATAGCTATGTATTTTCTTTTTTTTAAAAAAGAAGAAATAAAATAAACAAGATTTAAAATTCATGGTATTGTAATTTTTTTAAAGGTTACCATAATTCACTTCTCCTTAAAAACTTATTAAGAGGTATAAATTACTTAATTCCCCCTTCACTGTCATGGTGATCTAACCACCTTTTAACTAGTCAGAATTTAGTTTCTGCAATCTCCAGGTTACCGGTTATTTTGTTCAAAAAAATGTTCACAATGACATGCATTTTTTACATAGGAACCAAGAATATTAAAATCAAACACTGCTGGTTTTTAAAATTCTTCTGTGAATCTGATTATAGTTTATATTTCCTACAATTAATACAACTGAAGGACCTTTTAAATATCAGGCAAAATCTCATGACTTGGGTGGACTAAAGAAGTTAATAAAAAGCCCAGGTGGCTAAGACTTAAGAAATGGTTACAGTACTGTATCAACTACGATTGTGTGGGAGGAAAGATAAACAGCTTCCACCTCACTGAAGATGTTTTAGTGGAAATACATTTTATGCAATCAAATTAATTGCTGCCTATTGCTACAGATCTCCAAGCCTCCCTCTCTGCTGGGTTAGGGGAATTAGAAGGAACAATATTATAGATTGTCTCCTTTCTGTTCTTGCATTGTCCTACGTTATACCCTTCACTTTATCATTATTCACCTTTTCATTGCTCTGACCATGCAACAGCCCTCTTTAATTCCCTAAACTGGCTTCCTGTTTGCTCCTAGATCATGCACAAGATTCTTATCCGTACCTTCGCAACCCTCTGTGGCCTTTGCCTTTCCATATTCAGTTCTTGTATCTTGACACAACCCTAACTATAGCTATTACTCATACAGCTCCACCCTCCTCAACTATCTGAAGGTCTTCTCCTACCTGAAATAACTTCACTCTTTGCTGCCCCTTCTACCCAAAACTGTCTTCCTGAACACCTCCATGTTGTTTACTCTCTTCAAGTACTTCCTCAAAACCCGCTTTTGCCATGTTATGAAGCGTCTGGGACAACCCCCAGTCCCGATAGCAGATTGTAACTAAACCCAAGTACATTTATGAGAAATAATGGTACATTCTACTTCTATTTACTACTGCCTCCATCATTCTCCACTTCCTTTATTTCCCTTGTGCCTATTTTTAGACTGCAGGTGCTTAAAGACCCGTTTTCTCTCTTTTTGTAAAACGCCATGTACATAGGCAGCACTGTAGATTAAAAAAAAACATTATTCCACTGGCCTTGCAACCCTTTATCTGTTTTCTGCATGACTGCTAACAAACAGTGCCTTTGGGAGAGAAATTGCTAGCCACACCGTCAAGTGAGTTTCTACAGGAATGCAAGACACCATCGTCTCAGATTTTTCTGCACAAAAGGAGTGTGTGTTGCCCAAGTAGAACAAAACAGGGCTCTGTGCCAGTTACAGCTGATACGCGATAGACATGTGCAGGCAGCGTGATTCCAGGGACAAGGGTCATGTGAACATGATTGGAGTCATTGCACTCTCACCGCCGTGTTGTACAGTAGCACTACTGGGCAAGGTTGTGTCAGCATTTCGATTCACAACATTCAAAAGCACACACTGCTCTTTTTTTTCTTTTTCTTTTTACACCAAGGGTTATTAGGTTTACTGCATGTATTTAAATCCCCAGTACAGATGTTTTTTTTAAAAAAAAAATCTTGTTAGAGAATGAGAAGTAAATCTCTTTCCAACACATAGGGGTGTTGGAAAAGCATTTCAAGTAACTCATAAAAATGTGCATTTCATTTTCTTTGTCTCAAGAAACAATTACAAACAGGACATACTGAAAATCAGCAACCAGATGTTTGAAAATAGTTACTTTTCAGCAGGATTTCTACAATAGCACTAACTAGTTAATAATTAGCTAATAGCTAAATCTGTGACTGCTGCAAACTGGACATCTACCAAGAGGAGATGTTATGTCTGAACAGTGCAAAGTTCTAGTTGTAGAAATGTTTACACCCCAAGCAGGCTGCAGTCCCACACCACTGGCACGGCTGAGAGGCCAGCTCCACCAGATGTTTCAGCTTCCTCCACTATCACCTGACAGCAGCTATTCCATCA
This sequence comes from Podarcis tiliguerta, assembly GCF_965153285.1. NCBI lineage: Eukaryota > Metazoa > Chordata > Lepidosauria > Squamata > Lacertidae > Podarcis > Podarcis tiliguerta. Next base: position 27,461,349 of record NC_139544.1, on the reverse strand, counting down.
GCTTGCAGGAAAGAGCAAGACTTAAGCAGAAGAAGAGCAACTATTGGCTCCTCCTCTCCTTGAACCATTTCTCTCTCAGCTGGTCATTAGAAAAACTTAACTGAGAACTAATGCCCAACTCCCCCTCCCCTTCCTTCATCCTAATCTCTTTTTCTTTTGTGTCTCTTTTTAAGCCTGAGGGCAGAGACTGTCTTATCACTGGTCTTTGTGAGGCACTCTGGGAGCCTTTTCAGATGAACAGCTGGGTGGGAATGCTTTTAAAAAAATAAGTGAGCTTAGTTGATTGGACAATATTTTTGTTTTTTACTTCCCCCACCACTATCTCATCTAGGAAGCACACACACTCCACATGACCTATTTCAACTTTTAGAAAAACAACAATGATTTTGAAGCACAGACATATTCTGGGGAAGAGGAGCAGAGACTGTTTTTATTATAAACAGTCATAACCCAGTCTGCATTGCAATGGCTTTTTCAAAACAGGTGTAGCCTGCTAGGCCACAGGAATATTCATGCAGCCATACATTCATGTTGTTTTGATGCCCATTTGTTTCCTTGACTGCAGTGGCTTTTGTGTCCCATTATTCTTTTTCACTCCCTTTTGCTTTCGATGCCATTTATCAAGGGTGACCCACACGATTTTGTTTGCATCTGCGCCACAAAATTGAAAGGCATACCAGTGTGCCGTTGTCAACAAAATCACATGGGCTGCCATGGCCAAATTAAAAGGCGAAAAGGGAAAGGAGAAAAAATGGTGTTTATAATCAGCCGCTGCCAAGGGAACAAAATGGATGCAGAACATACCAAACAAAAAACCCCAAACCAATAAATTCAGAAATAGTGTCAGACATCACTGAAAATATGAAGTGCTTTTCAACAGAAAGCTATAAAGTGATAGGTAAAGGTAAAGGTAAAGGGACCCCTGACCATTAGGTCCAGTTGTGACCGACTCTGGGGTTGCGGCGCTCATCTCGCTTTATTGGCCGAGGGAGCCGGCGTACAGCTTCCGGGTCAACCCTAACATATTTATCTACTTGCACTTTGACGTGCTTTCAAACTGCTAGGTTGGCAGGAGCAGGGACCAGACAACAGGAGCTCACCCTGTTGCGGGGATTCGAACCGCCGACCTTCTGATTGGCAAGTACTAGGCTCTGTGGTTCAACCCACAGCGCCACCCGCATCCCTGATGAAGTGATACTATAATGCAAAATACAAAGCTGTGAAGGAGCAGACATGACTCACTGAGTGGGGTGGAGCCACAGCAACAGCCTCTAGGAAGAAGCATCACTATTGCTTACGAGGGGTGAAATGGCGGTGAGGTTGCGGTTCTGTGCGCACCCCTTTGGGAATGCGAATTAGCTCTACCAGCCCCAACCTTGCCACCGCCTCCCCACTCCCAGTAAGTGGAAGTGGCCCTGCTGTCGGGAGGCTCCTGCTGCTGCTGGGCTCCATAAGATAAGCTGCTCCTGTCAAGGAGTTGCTTAGGATTGTTCTCTATTACTACTTTTAAATGTGTAAGTACACTTACTTTGCAAGCTTCTCTGAGTGTAGGAAAAGCAGCATACAAATGCCATGAATTAATTAAGTCAAACCTTTGCTCTATCACTGTGACAGTTGATGCTAAAGCCAAGATACATACATAGAAGGGAGCGAACTGCATAGGAGCTGGCTTAGACTACTTCGCGAGATCCGAATCATATGTGGTTCAGGACCCCTTTAATGTTAACTCTTACCATTTGCCTGAGCTTTCCCCTGTGCAGGTTGCTGAGAGTCATTTGACTCCAAACTTCTGGGAACAATTTGAATTCAGCCAGCTATCTCATCTAAGAGAGTTACTCTTTTAACAGATTACACTTTCTGGAAGGATGAACGGGCAGATCTCAATACCAGGAATCAAGATGGCAGACAAGCTATCCAAAGAACACAGGTACTTTTGACTATTTTATTCTTATGAAAAAGCCAGAGGTGAGGTAAACATGAACTTTATTCACAACCACTCCTCAAGATGGCATATCAACTAAGAGACTTTTCTCTTCAGCATGGGAATCGGAGGGAAAGTCATGGCAGAGCTGCAATAACGCAAGTCTACTTGAAATAGACTTGAAATGGGACGCAGGTGGCACTGTGGTCTAAACTACAGAGCCTAGGGCTTGCCGATCAGAAGGTCGGCGGTTCAAATCCCCACGATGGGGTGAGATCCCTTTGCTCGGTCCCTGCTCCTGCCAACCTAGCATTTCAAAAAGATGTCAAAATGCAAGTAGATAAATAGGTACCGCTCCAGCAGGAAGGTAAACAGCATTTCCGTGCGCTGCTCTGGTTCGCCAGAAGCAGCTTAGTCATGCTGGCCACAAGACCCAGAAGCTGTCTGCGGACAAGACGCCTGTTCCCTTGGCCAGTAAAGCGAGATGAGCGCCACAACCCTAGTCGTCTGCAACTGGACTTAACAGTCAGGGGTCCCTTTACCTTACTTGAAATCTTACACAGAGCAACATTTCCTGACAGCTTTCCCCTCTTTACTTAGTAACTTTCTTAGTTACTAAGTGCTTTTTCACTTTGAGGGAGCACTGCATAAATTGTTTCCTGCCACTCTATCCACTTTCGCCAGCATTATCCTACTTACACAAAGTAGTCCGGTAGTTCACTTGTTGACAAAGGATCTGTGGTGGAAGCGCAAGTCTCTTCAACACCTATAAAGAAATACAAGTTTACACACTTTGATAAGAGATTGTTCCCAAACCAAACTGGATTTGACTTTCAAGTGCCTACACAGAGGGTTCCTTTCAAGGCATTAGCTTTAAGAGACAATTAAGAGCAAACCACCCTATTGAATATTTATAATAGTAGTTGCATGACAAATTCTCAATCAGCCAACGGCAGGAACTTAAAATGCAAAAGAAACTTTGGTCTCTGTACAATAAAAGCAGTCCAGTCTTAACCTAAGGTCAGCCTTCTATTATTTCAAGACAAGTTGTGGCATCTGCACAGCAATTCAAGAATTTCTGTGGCAGATGTCGGTGGACAAAAGGAGATGGGAGTTTTACATCAACATCCAGCTTTCACTAGGGCACAATAAACAACAATGGAGTGGAATGCCAAAGTGCTTTTCTTTCTGCTAATTCTTCCCCTTCACACAAAGTTATGAATATGCAAAGATAATCAAATAATTTACTATAAAATAAGATGACAAGCAATTACTGGGTTGAATCTATCTGTCATCAGAATGGCAGGGTTAAAAATAATTGCTTGGATGTAAAGAATTTCTTGTATGAACAGAAGGCACTTGCACTTACATGTGAGGCAATATATATATAGATTTCTTAAAATGCTGCCAAACACACACAATCAAATATAGTGGCAGGTTAATGTATTTCATATCAATATATAATCCAATTTAACACATTAGAAAAGGAAAAACTTATTTCGTATTCCTAAAAATATAATTTTAAAATGTGTGTTTCTTAAGCTGCACTTAGTCTGATAAAGAAGACCAAGAATCTGTGATAGTACCCTGTGCAGTACCCTGTGCGACCAAGCAACTAAACAAAGACAATTCATATTGTCCCAGGCCCTGACTAGGACAACCAAGTCATGAGCCTCAGTGAATTGGAAATCTATTGTATCTAGTCAGCAATAATATTTAAACAGGAATTTGTTCAAATATGTAGTCAACTTTTTATTTAACTTCACAAAATAGCTTTAATAGTTCACAACTAAATTTGGTTCTACAAAGTGTGTCAGAGGTCCTTTAGAAAAAGTTACAAATCACAGTGCCATTGCTGATATTCAATAACTTTTTTTAAAAATAGCAGCTACATTTCCTCCCTGTCTGGGTTTTTTTTAACCACAGCATCTTTGTATCCTTTCTAAAATAGGGAAGGCAACAGATAGGTGGTCAACTTTCAGGATAACAACTCAAGTTCACTACAACTGTTGGGGGAAGCCTGGAACTCTGTATCTAAATACTGTGTCTTGAGACAATGTCAAATCTAACAGTTGAGAAATTGAAAGAATGGTATGAATAATTATTTCTAGCTATTTACTAATGGAATGCCTATGTACTTTAATAATGTGCAACAATAACTTAATCATGCCACAGCCATCAGTCATGTTTGTATTTTTCGCTATCTGAAAAGTTATGAGATGTGGTTCTTGAATTGGGCCACAAGTGTGGTCACAGTAGTCAATATAACAAACTTGTGCCTTTCGGCTGTTTATGCATAGCTCCAGCCTATATCATATGGGGAGTGGGGGCTTGTCACCTTGACTCTCTGCTCTTGAGACACTTCGAAGTACAAAGCAAACCCTAGCCCTATTCTTCAGTTGCAAGCATGCTGGGGCTTATCTCTAAGTATTGTGATTTCAGCAACACCCCACTAGACCTTCTCAAAGCTCAATTCTGAGGTGAGACAGTGCCCTGGTGACTGTAAGTTTGCGGCTGATAATCAAGGCCAGCCAAAATTTGTAGACTGCTGCATACTGGGTTCATTACTGTCAATGATTTAAATATTATTCCTGTCCCACCCATTAGATTAAATCAATACAAAGGAAATCTGTGGGGCAGGTTAGAATAAAGGATGGTCAAGAGTACATTCCCACAGCTTTTTGCAGCTGTTACTTCTCTCCAGCCCTGAAACTGTGTATATGCAAGTTAATAAAGAGAAAAACAACCTTACAAGAACAGGCGTACAAATAGATACTTCAGCTGATTAGAGAAATTGTTCGGAGGCAAGATATATACACCGTATAAAGCTTTCATTCATGTGGCTCTGAATATGCATTGGTCGTTGGCAACCGATTTCAAGTTCAGGCAAAAGGAAAGAGACAGGGAATTTCCATGTATTAAATTTGCATGGGTTTAACTGCTTATGGGCTGGCCCCATCCTGCACTAATAACAGGAATGCCTGCATCCTGGAGACAAGGGAGGGGTTGGCATGGGAGGTAACCACTTCATTCAACTATCCCTTGTCTACCTGTATGCAGGTATTACTGTATGCAGGTATTACCGTGGACAAATAACTCCCATGCTTCAGTGCTAATGTAATTATAGGGCATAGGTGCCTTGGTCGTCCAAAGTGAAAAGCAATGACAATACCTTCAATCAATTTCAGGCTGGAGTTCTTCAGTTTGACAATTTCCTTCTTTTCACAGTCTCTCTCCTTCTCTGCAGCATTCCCAGTGTTGTGGTCTTTGATTTGGTCCTTCTCCTTATGCTTCTTTGACTTCTTCTTGGATTTTTTGTGCAACGCTGAGTGTTTCTCATCCGTAGACTTTGGGCACACTGACAGATCTTCAGCAGGTGCTGGGATTTCCAGCGGAGTCCTAGAAGTATATTTCTGATGCTGGTCCCCATAAATGCTGCCATTCTGACTCAAAGTGTCAACAGGCAGGTCTTGAGTCCCCCGGCCTTCAGGAGTGCTGGGGGAATTGGAGTTAGAATTCACAGTCCGAGGAGGATTTGAAACAGGAAGGCAAGTTGGAGGAAGTGGCAGAGCAGCTGGTGTTGCAGCAACTGCAGGGGGAGGGGGAGGCTGAGAAGCTTCAGCATTCTTTTCACCAGAAGCAGTCAAGTGACCATTTAGTGTTGGTTGAACTCTATTGGTAAGATGAGATATCCTTGGTTTCTTGCTCATTAAAGGATCAATAAAATCAGAATCCAAAAGCCGTTTCTGCAATAAAATGAGGCACACAAACAGCACTGTTATTTTTGCAGTTATTAAGAAATGACAATTAGAAATAGTTATATAGCAAATATAGAAGATAAAGGAACACTATTTCAAGCTTTAGAAGAAGAGTTGTGTGAGCAGAAGGGAGCTCCTGCAATGGATTTTATTTATGGTGCCATGGGAATTCTCTGTTGGACGTTGATAAGATCTTAAGAAAACCAAATAATTCACACTGTGATAATTTAGATATTAAAGGAACAATGTTTGTACTTAACATGTCAACTGGTGCTAAATATTTTCTGAAACCACTAAACACACTTTCCTTGTCCTAATTTCTTGTGTCCACATGCAGCCATGGCCCAAAATATTTTGCTGCCTGAAGCAAAGCATCAAATTGTGACTCCTTACCATGAAAGAATCAACTTTTTAAGTTTTGCTACACTCTTCAGACAGTTTTTTTAAAAAACACAGAGTGAATATATGCCCAAGAGCACGCATGCACACACCCAAGCTAGATGCTACTTTGCCAAATCAGCACTTTCCCGGGGAGACAAGAAGCCACATTTTGAAACTGAAAAGCTTAAAATGCGCTTTGGTGGCATGGGGCTGCCAAACTGGAAAGGCAACTAATGCCAGGTGTATGTGTGCTCAAGCAGTCAAGTGGGTTGTGTCCAATGACTCATATCTGTGAGGACATGGACTGTTTCAGTACAGTGCAGGAAATCTTACCAGAAGGGCTCAGCACCAATCTACACAACAGATTTAAATTAGATGTGAGTCAGAGAGAGTGCACAGAAGAGACAGAAACCAGCAGACCAAAAGCAAGCACAAAAAGTCATTCTTCCTCCTTAAGGCAGATTAGAACTGCTCCTGATTCTTTTTCTCTTGGAACCCTTATTATGAATTTTAAGCCACTCTATAAGTGCAATATTTTCAACTTTGGAAGACTGTTGTAATTCCCTCTCCAAAACAGGTGTTACCATAATATAGATATCTATAGAAATACTCAGAGAAAGAGAAGCTGCCTTATATCAAACTGGAACACTCAACCTTCTAGTTCAGTGTTGTCCATAGTGGCTAGTATAGCAGCCAGAGGTGTAGCGTGGTGGGTGCCGTGGCCCCGGGTGCAATTTTGAAAGGGCACAAACAGGCGCCCCACAGCAGGCTCCTTCATCAGACCCTGGCTCCGTGCCAGAAGAAGCTATGCCTTGGCATCAACACTTGTGCCTGTTGCAGTTCCACCCCCTGGGTCAGGCCTGACCTGGGGGGAAGGAGAGCAGGCAAGTGGGTGGAAGAGCTGCTGCCCACCCTCCAAGGCACACCTTGCGCCTGGCAGCAGCAGCTCTGCCACTGGGTCACTTCTGGAGAGCGGCTGCCACCCACCCTCCTTGGCTGCGAGGTGCCTTCTGCCTGGCAGCAGTAGTTCCACTGCCGAGTCACGTCTGACCCGGAGGCGGAGAGCAGTAGGAGAATGGGCAGGAGCTTCCCCGCCCCTCTCCAATCCTGAACTCTGTGCCCTGCCTGCCCCAGACAGCGCAGGCATACGCTCCAACACTGGGAGCAGCTCTTTCGAACTTCAGACAAGAAGATGCCAGGACTGAACCTAGGACCTTTTTGCATGCCAAGTGAGTGTGCTCTACCACTGACATGGCTCTTTCCCACTAGTCAACTGAAGCTTCCAAACATACATCAGCATTTGTCATGTGTTGCCTTATTGGATGAATCAGGGTATAAAGAGTGACAAATAAAATACCTGAGAAGGAGAAGCAGATGCAGCATCTTTTTGAGAACCCAGAGGAGATTCCAAGTGACCGGTGCTGGTGACATTCTGAGATGAATTGAGTTTTCTGTAAAGATCACCCACATTCCAGGTTACAAGGAATATCAAGTTAACGATGCTCTAGCAGTTATTATTTGCAGGAAGCAAATAGCTTTTGTTTTCAAGTCAACGTATTACAAAGAAGGGATTGAACTTACCGGGAGAGTATTAATTCCAGCGACTGTTTATCTATTTCATTGTACCCAGGCCAGTCTTTCTGAACTTCCTTATAAACATAGTCTTTCAGTGTATAAGAGTTGTCCTTTGGATTCAAATTGGCTACCTACAGATAAAGAGATAAAAATACAAACAGTATCAGCAAGTTGACAGAACCTGGTGTTCAACACATTAATCCATGAAGGCAGGTCTCCTCCACAGTGGTGCCTACTCTATAGAACGCCTTCCCCCAACTCCAATGTTTGGGAGGCACAGACTGTTGGGTTTGTCCACTGCTTCCTAAAATCCCACTTAATCAGACTTTCCCTGACTGGTAGCACTACACCCTTCCTAGTTTTATTCCTGTGATTGGGCTTCTCAGTATTATTTACTCTTGTAAATCACTTTGCAAGTGTAAATCACCATGCAAGTAGTATAGAAATATTATTAAAGAAATAAGCTACAGATAAGATTTGGGTAAGACCATGCAAGACTGATGTAAAAGCCACAACAGCTACATATAGATTTATCCCAAGAGTTTAAAGAGAATATAAATACCATGTTAAAAATAGTTTTGCTTATTCAGTGTATGTATTTGCACACAGGCCCATAGAAATGTTTTAAATACAAAACATATACATACACATGATTAAATATGGTTAAACAGACATATGATCTGATATGATGACTGAATACATCCAGATTCCATCCTAAGCACAAATTTGGTTCAAATTATCACATACCTAGGTCACACAGTATTGAAATATGTGTGAATGTATATATTCTGAAAAAGAGGTGGCCAACATTGCATTTTCCCTTCATATGTATTAACCTGTACAATTCAACATATTAGTCTAATCCTGCATTTCTCTACACCTGAACATTACCTAATTATCCTCCAAAATTGCTTTGGTTACTGAAACTACTGCAAAATAGCTGGTGTTCTTTCTTATGTTTATCCCACTTGTTTTTTAAGACATATATTTATTTCCCTCCTTATTCTTCCTAGATAACAAAAAGCAGAATTTTTAGCTAAGCCCAACTGATCTCTCAACTGGCTTAAGATTTCTACTTTCTTCCCTAAATCACTGCACCATCCATCAGAACATTCCAGATTCGTAAAACCTATGTAAACAATGGAATCTTTTCACTTTCTAGAGTCAGTGGCAGAGCATATGCCCGTGCTGCCCAGGGCGGGCGCATTCCCGAGGGGCATGGGGGTGTGTTCCTGAGGGGTGTGGAGGGTACCCTTCCAGGCACAAGATAGCTGTGCACGCACCCACCAATCCCCTTGCCGCTCGCCTGCCTTCTTCCTGCCCTCTCCCCTGCCTGCCTGCCTCCTCCAGCTGGGAGCACGGGGCAATGGCGCACTGCCCGCCCATGACTCCTGCACCTACCGCCAGCCGTCAGGGGAAGAGGAAGGGGGGAGCTGCTGCGCCACGCTCCTGGCTGGAGGAGGCAAGCAGGCAGGGGATAGGATGGGAAGGAGGCAGGCGTGCGGGAAGAGGAGAGGAAGGAACCTGCAAAGAGGCGCAGCAGCTTCCCCGATGGCTTGCGGTAGGCATGGGAGTCCCGAGTTGTGGGCAGGCGGAGCACTGAATGTCACCCCTGCTCAAGGATGGCACCCAGAGCAGTGTGCCCCCCCGCCCCCACCTTCCTCCACCAGTGTCTAGAGTGATATGAGTAAGTGCTTAAAAGATAACCGAATATGAAATTATTCCACTATTTTATGCGATCACTTTTAAACACCAATCAAGTATAGCTGTCTATCCCAGATACCTAAACAATGGCTACATTCCAAAGAAAAGATCTGCATGTGCAGAAGTGAATTGCACATGAAGCTGGAACTTTGCTATTGTTCTTGGCGCAGCAGTTTCTGAAGAAGCAAACTGCTGCTTAGCTTAAAAACCAGGTTGCCTCTCTGGCAGTGAGAGTAGGAATACAACAATGCTGCATCAGTAGGAGTTAACTTCAGATATTCTACTCAGTCAAGACTTCTGAAATATACTTCTCAGCTACCTTGTAGTTTCTGCAGAAAGAAGAGTCTACATTTTTACACACATGGAATTACTTCATCATCCCACTTTGAAGGCTTGCTAGTTTGAGCATGGCAATACCATAACCACTGAAAACAAAAACATGAGAAAGGATAGGAGAGTAAAACAAAGAATCTCACCTGTTGAAGAATAATTGCAAGGGAATTCCTGTCTTTTTGACTAACACCATCTTTGAGTAAGCGAGCAAGAAGCTCTGGTTTTTTATAGGTTTTCAGTGCCAATAAGTGAATCACTCTATCCCTATATGGCCGCTGAGAAATACTGTTGTTTGTATGCGTCTTGCGTATTGTACTTGCTGGGTTGATGGGAGTGGACCTTTTCCTCTCAGGCACTGCATCTGGAATACTTTGTGGCGCTTTCCGAATTTGTACTCTTTTACCTATATGCAAGATAAACAACCGTTTTCATTTCTCTCCACCTTAGACACAAAAGAGTTACCCAAAATTTACTTCCAAACTGACTGTTGGAGAAAACAGATTCATTGACTCAAGTTTTTATGACATACTGGGGATTTTTTTTTTTTTAAAGGATTTCCAACCGCTTTAGAGATTTGTTCCTTCTTTGTTCCGATAGCCTACATTAATATCAGTAACAATGGATGTAATTTCATTATCTTATAAATTAAGACTCAAGTAAATCCCTGCAATATATTTCCAACGGGCAAGTTTGGTCAATGTTAAGGCTATGTAATTTGTGTGAAGGGGTGATCATCAACCCATCTCTTTTTATTCTGTAAAATTTAACTGTGGCATCCTGCTAGTGAACAGACTAGGTGAGTCCAACTATGTGCTAGTTGATGAAATGGAACCATTCTCTTTTTTTTGTCGGTATTATTTTCTGCTGGTATTAAATTTTCTCTGGTGTGTGTGCATATCCTCTGCTCTCAACTGTTCTTTTTAATGAAACTAAGTCCAAGAATCACTGACTGGTACCCTTGCTATTGCGCTTTACAAATTCTAAATAAAATGGATTCAAAATTTAGTAGAAGAGATAATCTAATTTTACTAGCAGTTTCTTGGCAGCTAGAAATAAAATAATTGATCTTTTGACACCTGATAGATACTCCTCAAAGACTTTCAACTGCTTCATTTTACACTAGAAGGAGATGCTAATAAGCTATTTCTAGGAAATAAGAGTTTTCCATGTCAGTGAAACACCCAAATTCAAAGCTATGCATGGCTGAACTCACCCGGTTGCTCTGAACAAGTTTATTGTGGGATATGGTTTATTTATATACAGTTTTTAGTCCAAAGGCCCCCAAAGTGGTGAACTATATTACTACAAAAGACCGCTATGATATTGCTCACTCTAACCTATGCCACACAGAGTTACAACAGAGCACTAAAGATGATAAGCAAATATGTTTCTGGTTAATATTGCAGGATCCAATATGACTAGTTATTTCCACAGCCAGTCAACATGGTTGCTATGAAGTTTCTCTGAAGAACCCACAACTAGCATGTTTTGGTTCTGGAGCTTTGCTGTATCTTTCCAGGAAAAGAGCTTTGCATCACCACAAGCATTCAAAATTATTTGGCAAGAGCTGTGTCTTTTAAAAAAGTTCTGCAGGGCTTCATGCCTTCTGTAAATCTTGGTAACTGTGTGGAAGGAGGAGTTCTAATGAAAACCACCTGAACTCATTCCATATACACACAGATCCCAGATTTGAACAAGGGATGACGTGGTTTCAACAACAGCTACTAATGCTTCGGAATATGGCTATTTAAGAGTTCTTTGGTGTCGTGAGGAGATGACTGGCTGAGAAAGCGGGTGACAATGTTTTGTAGAACTGGATTATACTAGGAAACTCACTGCTTTGGAGGCCAACTAAAGGTAAAAGACAGAAAACTATATGGTTTTATTACTGCTTTACTAAAACCTTTGTTAGTTTTTATAGAAAATCTAACAGACTTTAACCAAACACAGGTAAAACCTATGTTATTTAAAGAAACTATTATCTTATTTCAGCCATCCTGTGATAACACTTCAGTAGGTATTCTCTCATAAATCAGGTTGTTATTTTCCTGTTTTAGAAACAGCTTCCTCCCAGTTAACATAATAGCTTCCCAGTTATTATAAAATATATTGGCAACTTGTCTAGCATTTTACTATTGCAAAAAAGACCCAAATGCTTCTCTAATTCTAATCTACTGCAAACAACAAATTCACCAGAACCAAAACATTCTTTGGAAGTTAAATGTTTACTGCTAATAGTGAATACAGATTAAATGATCTGTTTACATCATGACACAGCTTGCTTGAGAACTGCTAGAAAATTACTATTCCTCTAGGTTTCACTTGGCAAAAATATGTTTGCATGAACAAGTCTGGAGTTTTGGCATCCTTTGCCCATCTGTGAAGTGAGAATCAAAGCCATCTACCTTACAGATTGCCAAAGAAAAAAATAAAAGAAGAATAATGCAACTAGAAATTAAGAGAGCTACAAAAAAATTATTTGGCTAATTTTATAAAATTTAGCTTTTCTTCCAAAAGACGTTTAATGATTTGCCAAGAGGACAGCGCATTACAAAGATTGCCATTCTGAGCATGTACAACCCAAGTTTCTAAAGTCAATAAAGTAAAAGATAACTTGAAGCTCATATACAACATGCAGCAACTTGAATTCCTGCTACAAAACATTAAAATAGACACATAAAGAGAAAAAAAATTAAAAGAACTAATCCAAATGAATTAACTGCAGTTGATTCCTATTATCCTATGCACCTTAATCCTCACTACTGTGTTTCTTCAAACTCCTGAAGAGCTATAGAGATAAGGTAGGATAGAAAAGGACTCTTCCTTCTCTGTCCTACCTTATCTCTATGGCTCTTCAGGAAGCTGAGCCTTCCCTGGCACATTACCCAACAACCAAAGAGTATCAAATAGTATAGATTACATATGGAGTCTCTCCATTTTCCTTTACTCAGGCTACAAATCCTATACTCCCTTGCTTGAGAACAACCCCCACTGAATTCAGTAAGTCTTACTCCTGAATAGACCTATTTTGGATTGTGAAGGAAGCCATATCACAACAACTGAATGCCAATCCACCTATTATTACAATTACCATCATTAGCAATCCTGTAGATACCACTGGTATAAGAACTAGCAGACATAAATATTCAGCAGCATAAATATTCTAGCTTTAATACCTACGCACTTGGTATGTCAGCTGCAGCTGTCAAAAACATCAGCTGGCACAACTTCTGCAGACACTGGACATCCTTTTTTTTTATTTAATGCACACAGAAATGTCTGGATCAAAGTATCTCTGCATATTATGGTTTAACTTATGTAACACATCTGACAGAATATAAATTGGCAAAACTGGTGTCTCAATTAATCTCTCTTCTTCATATCTCTCTTCCATCACTGTACACTGTAGCTGCTAGTGCCATCTAAAATCCTGTTAAAATACTGCCTCCAACATAAATTTGGACACTGAACTAAATAACCTCTGAGATCCCTTCTAAATCCAGTTCTATGATTTTAAGATACTAATGTTCTACTCCTTAAAATCAGAAAGATATCAAAACAGCAACTTATATCTACTGCAGAGTCCTGAAATGAATTAAAAATATTGTTCAAACGGTAACTATGGTAATTCAGTAACTACGGTAATTCAGCAGCAGAATTCAGATGAACCTGACATGATGCCATCAGGATCAAGAGATACATCACTAACAGATAGTCATTGCCATAGCACAAATGTCAACCATCGTTTCCTCTCAAACAATGTATTCTGGTGCCATATGGATGCTTTCAAAAAAAGGCAACGTATGAATGTTGCAGTCCTATATATGTTTACATAGCAGTAAGGTTCACTGAAACCAACAGGTTATACTTCAACCATTACAACAGTTAGCATCAGGCTGTTACAGAGGGGGAGAAAAAAGAAGATGACAGTCATACCTACATATGGTCCACCAGGTTTTATGACCTTTGTACTTCGATTGCGAGACTCCTCTTCTGCTTGGGTCATACGTTCTCTAGTCATTTGGTAAGAATCATTTGTTGCACATACTGTGATTTTGTCCTGTATAAACCCCAAGCAACTGAGCTGGGAAGATCCGGTACTAAGCAATAATGAGAGGAAAAAATCCTTATTTAAAACATTTGGATGTAGATACAAAGATATAGCAAAACTACCGTATTTTTTGCTCTATAAGACTCACTTTTTCCATCCTAAAAAGTAAGGGGAAATGTGTGTGCGTCTTATGGAGCGAATGCAGGCTGCGCAGCTATCCCAGAAGCCAGAACAGCAAGAGGGATCACTGCTTTCACTGCGTCTGGCTTCTGAGACTCAGAATATTTTTTTTCTTGTTTTCCTCCTCCAAAAACTAGGCGCGTCTTGTGGTCTGGTGCGTCTTATAGAGCGATAATTACGCTAAGTATGAAAAGATACTATTTTATTTCCTTCTGGTCATTTAAAGCCAAGTTATGGACTGTAACATATTCATCTGTTTGCCAGTTTTGTATATAAATCTGTAATAGATGTTTTTGTAACAGAGAACTCAGGCAACGACATAAAACAGCATAGTGGTTTATACAAATATACTGCAGCAGGGAAGTGAAATGAATTGTGATTTCTTAAAGCAAAAGCAATGAATATGGTGAAAAAATTAAGAGCAGCCTTGATGGATCAGATCAAAAATTGAATCAGTCTAACATCCAGTTTTGGCCAATCAGATGCCTCAGGACACCCCATAATCAGGGCTAGAAAACAAAAGTCCTCTCCTGTTGTTGATCCTAGACAATTCTTAGTGGTCTAGTTTGTACATAATGCTAAACCATGGTTAAGTGCTCTGTGTATAAAGAGGATAGATTCACCATGAGTCTTGGTCTCACACGATGCTCATTCCTCCCTGGTGACTGAAAGCCAGGGTTGAGGAACTCTTCTTCCACTTGGCTTTATAGAATGAAGAGAGGAGAGTGGGAGCCAGAGCCCAAGACTCATAGCAGCTTCTCCCTGATCTGCACATAGCTAACCTATGGTTTAGCAGAACTGGGCCAATGTTTTTAGTTAGCTGCCCATTATGAAGAGGCCATTTGAGCCAGACTTAAGAACTAGATTTGACACTTAAAATTTACAAAAATGATCCTAAACATTTTTACTCAGAAATTAGTAAACTTAGAAGTGCAGACTTCTCCATATTCCACCAAATCACAGTAATATTTACAGGTGCTTCAAGATCAAGAATTTACAAAAAGGCAAAACGTGTGTAAATAGACACTTATCTGCTCAATCCCCACTGATTATTAGATTAAATATTCTGGTGCCTACAGAAGAGGCCACAATAAGTAGTTTCTAAGAGGCTGTAGCCTTAAAGAAATTTGTACTGAATTTCTATAATACACACAAAGCAATTGTGCCAAGAATACATATTAACATTCCTTTCATTCCATTCTATAGCAAAGGCATGATTCATCAGTAGTATCCTGGGTGCATCTGCCATATTTAGCAGGCTGAGTAACAAAAGTAAACAGCTCTTTCTGTCTGCTCTTTATTAAATGTGTGAGCACCGTGGATCATCTCTAAGCATCACACGTGTATGCCTGGTAGAAAGAAACTCGCTAATATAAATTGGGCAGGATACTTTGGCACATTTATAGGATAAAGAGTGGAAGACACTTCATATCAAATAGCAGAAGGGGAAGAAGTGGCATTTTTTTGTCAAACACTAAGTCTCAACAAGATTATTTCCCACAGACAGGTAACTGCATTCTGCAGCAGATTGTAGCACATTTTAAAGTAATGTTTAAATTAGGAGAGGGATTCCTCATCAATAGTTCATGGCAATTACTCTTCTGATCATAGCAGCAATTAAAAACAATTTCATTTCCCTTTCATAAACATTACCTTGAAACAGTTTGCTGGACGCAGTCAAAGCTTCCCTGAGGATTATCTTTGCCAACATTTGACAAATAGAAATTAAAGGTATGCACTTCATTTGGGAGATCAGTTTTGGGAATCTTGACAAGCTGAAAAAGCAATTAAAAAAAGACTCAGAAATGCTTACTTTATGGAAAAGTACCATATCTGATCATTAATACTGTAATGAATAATACAGCAAACCTGCAATGCCAGCCGCTTATTATCATGTAACAGATGCAACTGAAAGATGACAATTTGCCAAAGGGACACCCACTGGGTGATATCCAACCAAGTCATAGAGTAGGTCTTCCGAAATCAATGGACTGAAGTTCACTGATTTCAATAGATTTATTCCGAGTATGAATAACACTATAGCCCACACACTGAGTCTAAGAAAGAACTGCATTCTAATCACAAAAGCACAAGCAAAAATATTGCTACACATAGAAATATTTTAGAGTTCACAATATATTTTCCTTTCACTGGTTTATTAATCCATAATAAGGCATACAACAAACTAGACATTTCTTGCAAGGTATAGTAGCCCTAAATGCACCTTTACATAATTCATTTACATTTAAAGTCTCAATAATCTCATGTGTACACACAAGGGTGGGGTGTGTGTAATTGTTTTGTTCTTGTTTTTATTATGTATTTTGATCATGTAGGTTTATGCTGTGAACTGCCTGAGATCTTCAGATGAAGGGTGGTATACAAATTTAACAAATAAAAATAAATGAATAAATGCAGGCACAACAGACTTCTTCCAAATTTATTGGCTATAGGACACAGCAGTAGCGATGCCAGGCAGCTTGGCCACTCAGCATTATCTACAAACCCAGAGTATTATATTTGGGTCCAGAGGGCCATTTTGGACTTGACATATTATATGTCCACTCAGGTGCCAAGCTAAAGTTGCTAGGATTTTCTTCTTTATAAAAACTGAAGATATAGTTAGGATAAAATAGGGATAACTATGGTCCAAATCTTGTCTAGCATAAATGTCAACAGTATTACCGGTACTTTATTTTTGAAATATTTTTCATTAATGCAGTACATTTCATACAATTATAGGCCAGTATTTCATTCAGTATTTATAAGCCTAATTAGATAGGTATTTCCAACAGAAGTTCAGTGGGGTGAGGACTATAATTGCATCTTCTTTCTTGCTCTGTAGCTGTTGCTATTGTCAAAAGGTAAACAGCAAGAGATTCAAGAAATGAAAATGAGGCCGATACAAACATTGATACCTGCCCACTACAGCAAACATTCCAGTGGGTTCACAAGTAACCCTGCTACTAAAGTTGGCTTCAAAATCACTCTGAGGACCCAGCAACTTCTATCAACAGCTTTTGTACAAAAGCATAATGGGGCCAGCATAATGCAGCTGTGCTGTTCCACTGACTGCAACTGATACTGTATTCTAGTAGAGATTATAAAGTACTGTACTGTGCAAGCACAGATAACGTATACAAAAGGGGGGGGGGGAGACACTCTGTCATGTGGCCCACTATACAAAGGCATATCTTATGGAGCAAGTATTTTTGAATAGGTAAGCAACACTAGAAAATGTCTAAATAAATTAAGCAAAGGGGATCTAGTTCAAAGATGATGTCTATGTCCAACAAGAGTGATCTATCTAGGGTTTCTTCCATACCTGGCGTATCACACCAGCAGTTTTCCTGTACACTTAAGCACAGCTTGGCAAGAAGAGTGTGCACAACCATGTGCCCTAAACAGAAGCAGGAGAAGGGAGACCCACAGTAGGTTCACCCTGGCTGCTCCTCTTCTTAAGGGAAACAGAAATTGGGTGTGGAGTGAGACCCCTTCTTTGGGGTGTCAGGCAAAAAGACTTCACCCAGAATCCCCTCACAATGCAGATATGCTGGGGCTTTTATTGGAGCGGAAGGCAGGGTCAGGGAGCCTTCTGAATGTCAGCTTCAAACTACTCTATGAGAATATAACTACAACAGTGGTTGCATAGTTCTCTGTGTTTGTGGCTCCTCATTTTGGAACCTTTATGCAGTATTCCCAACTGAAATATTTTTCTTGCATGTGTGTTCTTTTTCCAAAAAGTCTATGTGTGTTTTAGATTCAATTCCATTCAATATTACTATTGTAGACTGCTCTTTAAGATAACAGGGTTTTTTTAATGGGACCAAAAGGTGGTATAAAGATGTCTTTATAAACAGATTTATAAGTAAATAGTTGCACCTACTGGTTTACATTCAAACAGGTTCTTCAATACATTGATCTTTGGGGTTAAATCTGATTTTGCTCCTGTAATATTTATAATTATAAAGTATTATGGATGACAGCCAATGTGGTGCACTGCTTAGAGTGTTGGCTGCAACCCAGTCAGGATGCTCACTGGGTGACCTCGCGCCAGTCACTGTCTTAACCTAAAATACCTCACAGGGTTCTTCGGAGGATAACATTGTGAGATGAGAGAAACCATGTATGCCACCTTGACCTCCTTTTTCCTCCAAGGAAAATGGGATGTAAATGTAATAATTAATTAAGGTGGGGAGGGCACAACAGTCCATGAGTACATGAAGGCATTTCAGCCCCCTCCCTAATTAAGCTCCTTCTGCCTCCCCAAAAGGTGTTCCTGGAGATCAGAGATGATATAAAGTGGCATTTGATATGACTACGACCAAATGGAAAAATTGTGTGTGTAAAATAAGACATTGTAAGTGATAAAATTTAGCTTTAAGGTAACTTAAATGATTGTGTAGAATTTGCATATTTGGAAAATTCTTTCCGAGGACCTCTTTTCTTTTTGCTTCCTAAGGTATTTTCCTAAAGGTTCGAGTTCTCTGCATAGTCACTGAAGTCTTCCAAAAACAAGGAAGAATAAGTAGCAACTAAATGTGCTTGCTTACAAACTCCCATACAGTTTGGGCATAACATATGTAAGGAAATGTTTCTAGTTCCTGTAATTCTCTGCACTCTAAGGCATTAGCATCCATGCAACAAGGACTGAATATATAGAGAAGAACTCTATGTGCCTGTTTGCCCCAGTCCTCTAGGTAACTTGCTGAAGACCAGACCTAGACACCATTTGGAAGCATTTTTTATTTGGAACTAGCAGTTTTGTACCCAGTGTTGCACTGGAATTCTACACTCCTACTATTCGTGCAGTGCAGTTTAATGAATGGTTAAAGGCGGTAGAGTTTTCAATTGTGCAGTCCATCATTTTGATTCAAAATGGTACCCAACTGTATCCAAGCAGAGACAAAAACCTGCTCCTTGATCTTGGGAATCATCATGCACAATTTGGTTATGACACCTTAAGGGGTGTTCAAATGCACAGTAAAAGAACAACTTTGCAAAATATGGTAGATATTAATGGGCTTCGATGACTGAATTGATGTATTGCCCCTTTTAATATCAATGGCTTGGATCCAATGATAAGGGAGGAAAGCTTTCCATTCCTTCATCCCCACGGCAACCCTCTGAATAACATCTACATAGGAATATGTGTGTGTGTATGTTCTCTTGAAAAATGCAAAATGGCATAGGAGGAAGAGAGTATGGAAACCTTCCATGTATAACTGTAATCCTATATACATTTATTGGAGTAAGACCCTCTGTACTCAACTTACTTCTAAGTAGATAAATATAGGGCTAGATCCAGGCTTGTGTTGAGATGGGGAGAGGCCACAGCTTAGTGGCAGAGTGTGTTATGCTAAATTTCCATTTCCAGGGAGATCTGTAGGAAGATCCCACCTTGTTTGAGACCCTGGAAAGTCACTGCTAGTCAATGAAGACAATGCTGCACTAGACAGACTGATATTCATTTTAAAAAGGGAGGGGGTAGCAACACGCCGTGAATATGCTACAGACTGTTTCAGGTCGGTTAAGAAATTTTCAGAAGTATATCCTTTGGCAAGAGAAAGGCAACATTCCTTATATTTCTGCCAGGCACAATAAACTGGATGGCTAGGGGCTGACATACCAGCAAAAATGAAGTAGTTTATTAGTCACCACGTTAAAGGGA
The DNA here is from genome assembly GCF_965153285.1 of Podarcis tiliguerta. Lineage (NCBI taxonomy): Eukaryota > Metazoa > Chordata > Lepidosauria > Squamata > Lacertidae > Podarcis > Podarcis tiliguerta. The sequence continues at coordinate 27,441,775 of NC_139544.1, read as the reverse complement.
GATTCACACGTCACTTCTTTAATTATAGCAGAAGGTGTAATTTTCAAAAAGTTTTTAATTTTTGAAGTTTCTTTATACATTACCACCATTTTAGAAGTGGCATTGCCAAATATAATAATTGGTATGACTCACAAATAGTATGTGTAATTCTTCAGATGTATCTTATCTACCACTGAGAGGAATCCATGCCAGTCGAAACAGAACCAACATTGGAACTGTATCTAGTTACTACAGTGGTACCTCGGGTTAAGTACTTAATTCATTCCGGAGGTCCATTCTTAACCTGAAACTGTTCTTAACCTGAAGCACCACTTTAGCTAATGGGGCCTCGTGCTGCCACCGCGCCGCCAAAGCACGATTTCTGTTCTCATCCTGAAGCAAAGTTCTTAACCCAAGGTACTATTTCTGGGTTAGCAGAGTCTGTAACCTGAAGTGTATGTAATCTGAAGCATATGTAACCCGAGGTACCACTGTATTCTTAAATACAGTCATGCCTCAGGTTAAATGTGCTTCAGGTTGAGTGTTTTCAGGTTACGCTCCGCGGCGACCTGGAAGTAATGGAGCGTGTTACTTCCGGGTTTCACTGCTCGCGCATGCGCAGGTGCTCAAAATGACATCACGCACATGCACGGAAGCAGTGAATCGTGACCCGTGCACACACAGATGCGGATTGCGTTCGCTTCAGGATGCGAATGGGGCTCTGGAATGGATCCCGTTTGCATGCAGAGGTACCACTGTACTTAACTTCTTCAGTTGTTCTTAGACTTCCAATATTTGGGTATATACAGGGCAGTCCAGTCCTCAAAATCTGGCTTTAAACCTAATGAAACTCTGAAGGCTGTAAAATAGCAGATGGCATCATCTTTGTAAATAGATCATCAGTAAGTCTGCCGATTCTGAGGAAGGCATTTAGGTACTGTGGCCTGCTTAGTTCAGCTAACCAACCAATGTGGTTAAACAGTAACCAGATGTGCAAGCAGAGAGACGGACAGAAAAGTCAACTTCAGACTCAATCCAAAATTTAAGATAAGACGCACTAAAGAAAGAAAATACTTGCCAACAGTCTAGTGGCTTATGGAGAAGCAGAGCAGTTTTAGCTTTGCATGCTAAAATTTAAGATGCAAATTCACAAAATCTACAGAGTTTCATACAGAGTTTCTAGATATTGCCAGCAAAGAATTCAATTTTGTATTGCCTTATTTTTCCAAGTGTTCATACCTATTATAAGAGGTAATCACATGAAGCAGCCACAGTTATAATACAGTGGTCCCTCAGGTTACAAACACCTCGGGTTACAAACACTTTGGGTTACAAACTTCGCTAATCTGGAAGTAGTACCTTGGGTTGCAAACTTTGCCCCAGTATGAGAACGGAAATTGTGCGGCGGCAGTGTGAGACCCCATTAGCGAAAGCGCACCTCAGGTTAAGAACAGTTTCAGGTTAAGAACGGAACTCTGGAAGTTCGTAACCCAAGGTACCACAATATAAGAATGCCCTCTAGTCTGTTTAAAATTATGGCCTGTATTGTTGTGTTAACAACCAGTCCCAGAGATCAGAGAATGCCACCTGACTTATCCAGGGGTAGCCATCATAGTGCTCTCCAGATGTTGTTAGACTAAAACTCCCATCATTCCTTACCGCTGGCAGTGTTGATGGGAGCTATTGTCCAACAATGTCTGAAGGGCCCCATGCTCCCTACCCCGAAGCACTGAATAACCAACAGCTGAGCTGTCACTTCTCAGCCTAGAATTTATATTGAAACTGGAGTGTCATGAATTCTAGCAAACACACCTATTAAATCTTCCCTGTGCCTTGCCTTCCTATTTAATTTAGTTTTTTCCCCTTCCATCACTTGACTAGGAGAGTCCAAAGCAAACTGGCATTTAGAGCAATGTTGGTGGTTTAGAATAGTAAGTACACTGACCGTAAGACCAGTTTACTTCAGGAAACACCTTTATTGATTGCATGTATATGTACTCCACCTTTCGTCCAGAAAGACACACTTAAGGCTCCCAAGTTCCAATCCAAGCACTGACCTGACCCAGATTTGCCTTTAGTAATGTATACTAAATATGCATTTTTAGAAGTCTAACACTCAATATCATTAAGAGCAAGATTACTTATAAAAGCTTTCCTCCCTGTCCCTTCCTGTTTGCCTTAGACTTCAAAACTTCTCTGTCATACTAAGGAAAAGCCTCTATACATCTTCCCTCCCAAGTCTATCCTTCCACATTTCCAAAAAAGTTAAATGAAAAACATTATAGCAAAAATATTAGGTAACTATGAAAAATGCACTTTCACATATTTCAGTTTTCCATATATTAATATCTCCCCTCCCTGTTTCTTCCAAACATGTTCACATGTTAAGTTTTATGTCACTCTGTTCTGAGAGTGCTCGTCTCACATATCCCAGAAAGTCAGTTTATGGTGGCACTACACACGCCAGAAGAGAGAAGCTTTTGTTAACATGATAAAAGTTATTTTTTAAAAAAAGTAAATACTCACCCCTTGGAGTCCTTGAAATTGGATGGAAGGTCGAGAAGGAACCAGATTCTAAAGAAGAACAAGGAACAATGAGCTCTCAAAGAAAAGAAAAAAATCAAAGCTACTTCAACAATCATCTTAAGTATTTTGTTCATGCTTGTAATTATTGTACAAAGAATCAATGGTTAATGCACATTAAGTCTGATCTCTGAAATGGCATTGGCTAGGGTCAGATGCAATGTCAAACCATGGCTTAGTGTTACAGGAATGAGTTGCAGCAAGGCTTGGGTTTCTGCATTCTGCCCATCCCTGCCTCCCATGCTGTCAAGAGGACTTCTGCAGTACTCACTTATAGTTTTCTTGAACCCTGACTTCCACTACACTCAAACCCAGTATTATGGTTTATCCCCACCTATGGTCAGTTTGAAATAAAGGCAACTTCAAAACATGGGTCCGCCTTCTAGCTTCATGGAAAGAAGAAGAGGGAGCAAGGCTGAAGCCCACCATGGCTCATTCATGTAGTACTAAACCATGGCTTAGCATTACACCCATAGTATGCGCTCTGAATGAAACAATGTTGTTCCACTTGCAGCAACAAGTGGAACTAATGTAAGTGAAGGGAAAACAGTTCTCAGTCATTCCTTCTGCCCTCTGAAGCCCCCTGCACGACCATCTCCACTGCTCTGAATAGGCTTTCAGGGTCTGCAGCAGAAAAGCACTTCCTCGCCTTCTCTCTCCTTAGCAGAATAGCCACACTGAACATCACCCATTATCTTTATCTCAGCTGGTCTAACACAAATGTAATTTGATTCAGCTAACTTAGCTGGGAAAGCATTAGATCCCACAAAAATGAAAACAGAATGAATCAGGTAAAGTTCTTCACAAAAAACTAAAACAAGACATAACTGTGGGACACATATCCCTTTCCACTAATTGGGGGGGGGGGGCAGACTATGAATAGCATTTAAAGCATTTAATAGTGAATGGTTTGTTACCTTTCAGCAGGCTTATTTAATATATACAAACAAAAAGTCGTCTGCTATTCCCAATTTGTTTTGGTACAAGAAAAACCTACGACTGCGAATGGAACCTTTGGAAATTATCCAAATACAATAAAATTGAATGAATGGCTTTATTGTAAGGATACTGAACATGCTTTGCAGAAAGCGACAAAAACAGTGATACTTTACTAATTGTTAAAGATCTAATTTGATGGTGCTTCATATAAGATGAATTACAGCTTTACTGTTGCAATACTCGGCTTTAGGCCATAAAAAGGCAGAGGAACTGAAGAAAAGAATTTCTACAGCCCAATCCCAAATTGCTCAAAATGGTTCCTACCGCTGGATCTTTCTATTTGATGTTTTGTAACAACAACCAAACCTAACTAGATTTGGTTTTGACAATGTTGCATCAAACTAATTTAGCAGCTTAGGCAATTGTTTTTGCAACACCAATGGGGAAACTCAGGCCCAGGATTGAATGTGGCCCTCTAGACCTTTTTATCTGGTCTTTGCAACTCTCCCCAAGCTACACCCTCTTTTCCTGGGCTACACCCTTTGCCAGCTCTGCTTTAAGCCCTAACTCATTTCAGCCCTTTTGTCTGCTTGATGATAATACCTCCTGGTTGCATGGATGGAGGGATATGCTTGGGGGGGGGGGGGTTGTGTAGAAATATTTGAGGTTGACTAGGAGGAAATGTGGCCATCAAACTGAAAAGAGCTCCTTAGCTTTAATCTAAAAGCACCTCAGTGGACAAGTCCAAGACACCTCAACAAACACTGCCAACAACTGAAATTAGGTTGTATATGACAAAACAATTTAGGTTCTAGTTCTGCAGTTCTGTTGGTTATGCCATGGAATAGTCATTTTAAAAAGAGCAACTCTTCTGTACATATTTGCATTCCTCAACAAGCACCTCACTATTCATTGCTCTGGTGTGGATGCATAAACTATGGTTTATGTGAAATTCAAAATCCTCAAGCGTGTGCACTGCCCTATTATATATGCTGTGGCCATAAGGAGACTGGAAGCTTTCAGGGAAGTTTTCAATTAACGGCATTTTATAATTATGTTTGAGCCTCAAGCTATAGTTCATCTTTTAACTATATTTTATTGAAACAAGTCAACTTAATAAACCATGGCTTGAAGTTGGCTTATTTCCATAAACCATAGCTTGGCTAACCAGAGTTTGTCCAGATTCAACCAAACACTAAAATGTATTTATCTAAAAATCAAAATGAAAGCTTTGGCTCCCCTTTCCCTGCTGTACAAGAGACTTGATGAAATAAGATTCTTTTGCATAACACTAATGTGGAGTTTAATGTCACAGTCAAACAAGACCAATATCTGCATCAGTTTCATAGTGACTTGAAGCATTGCAGATTTGTTTCCAGAAATGTATGTGCTTGCTAAGACAGCTGATGCTAAATGCCTTGTGCGTCAAGCAGGTACCTGCTTCCACCTTCATTTTCCTAATCTTCTTCTACGCATGTTTAATTTCAACACAAGCAATACTAGAGCTTACTCAGAAATAAGGCTCACTGTGTTCAGTGGAGCATGTTTTGAGGAAAGCACAACAATACAAAATATACTTTCGTTATAATTCTTAAATTCATGAAGCATATTCAAATATTTGTTAAATATGAAATGACAACTCAAGTATGCTTGTTTAGAGTTTTCAGACTCTATTCCATTCAGATTCACAATATAAACTGTAATTATATTTGATGCTTCAAGGGGTGTGTTACATCACTTGAGTTGATTAGGAACTCAAATAACTTTTTGATTAAGAAAAATGAAGACATCAGCCTAGGAGTTGAAATGGGAAAACATTTTGCAAACCTTGACCTGTGTGAAATGTCAAACTACCTACATATTAGCAACATATTAAATATTGAAAAACTATACAATAAAAATCAGCCACAGCTTGATTGCTTAATTCTGTTGCCTTAAAACTACTGTATTCTTACTGTGTTACATAGGTAGGCATTAAATGAAAAACAGCTCTTCATAGTATAGTAAAACCAAGCACCTTTTAAACCAAGTGTCCCCTTAATCTCCATACTATTGTTCTCAATTCCCTTCATTTTCCTGTACTCTGTTGCCTATTTATTTTTAGATTGTAAGCTGCTTTGGGCAGAGGTCTGTCTGTATTACCTTTTGTAAAGCTCTCAGTATATTTTTAGGTGCTCCATAATCAACCTAGAAGAACGATATATATTACAAAGTGCAACACCACCCCCAAACTTGTATTAAAAGGGTCACCTTAAGACTTCTGCATGTAGAGTTTATATACTAATAAGCCAGTTGCCTGAACCCAAAGGATCTACATGACACAATGGTACAATCATTTTGGCGCCAGGTTAAAACTCATTTATTTGCCTGGGCAATTTAAAGTCCAAAGTTTTAAAGTTGATCAGTATCCAGCCTGTTGCTTTCTTTTAAAACTGTCTCCATTGTTTTTATGTTGTTGTTTTATCTTTCATAGTATTGTATTGTTTTAATTTTTTTTAATTAACCTTTGTACGCCATCCAGGTATCTCTGTAGATGAAGGGCACCCTAGGAGCATTTATAATAAATAAATAATCAGCAACAAGCACCAAAGCTTGACATCAACATTATTAAAGTGTTACAATTCTAAAAATGTTATGTGAAGAGAAAAAGGGACTAGCACAGTGATCAGACTTTTAGTAGATTAGAAGAACTATTAACACCTGCCCTGACCCCAAAGTTCCTACTGGTTATTTATGGGCACATAAAAAGCTGGCCTTGACACAAATCAGATTCCTGCAGTATTAGTTGTGAGGCCATCCTTCAAGAGAGTGGTCACATTCAGAATAGTGCCAGCTTGTAAGCAGTTATACAAAGTCTGATCACCGATCTGCAGCAGGAGCCAATCTGGTCCTCTGAAGAACTCCCTTCATGAACTATTCTGAATTTCCTATTCAAACTAAAGAAATAAAATAAAAAGACAGGCTGCTGGAATGATCTGATTAAAAAGGTACAAGATGTGTTTCTACCATAATAAGATTTTATTGCATATATGACGTTTCGGCTTAGCTAAACGTTTTGACAGTACCTATAAATGATACATACATTACACAGCAAATGCTTTGCACCCACATCATGTTTATGACTATAAGCATTTGAAGATAATATTTCTTAAATCCCTTACACAGTGCCTATGGCTTCTTACAATATTTTAATTAATTTATTTTTCAGGAGGCTATTCATGCATGTTACATATTTTTAAATGCCAGGCAAAAACATTCCTCTTCTCCCAGGCCTTTAGCTAATTAAACAACCTATGGCTTTTTAAACTGTATGTGTGTGCACTTGTTATTGTTTTTGTTTTTATGGCAAGTATTGTTTTGTTTTCATATTGTAAAACTGCCCTGTGCTTTTTGGATGAATTCAATGACAATAATATCTAACTACTGTGATATAGCAAAAATAAAAAGAAATTAACTACAAATTTCCCTGTGTTTTGGACGGCTGGAAGAACTGTTCAAGTTAGAGATGTTTTGCTGTTTAATTAATTAGGGAAATGGGCATAGGGAAAGCTGGTGAAGATTACCAATGCAGGCAAGCTAAAAGCCAAACTGACTTTTGTTCATCAAACTGTCACTTTAATAGCTACTTTATGACTCTGCAGGCAGCTGATCAAATGGTGGGCAAGTACTGTTCCCTTCCGTTACAAATTCCCGGTATGTTGCATATTGCAGAACTGACTTTGAACATATTTGCACAGTAGTATTTTACCAGACAAGGAAACAGCAACTAGCTTTGTTACTTCAAATTTTATTTATCTCAATTATAGGTAAATAACATCTGTATACACACAATAATTCTGTATGTAAAGTAAACTCCAGGAAATTAAATTATATTTATTCTTATGTAACTGATATTTCACATTCTAAATCACTAAAAAAGTTGCAGCTAGGCTCCTGTTTTTAAGTTACTCACATTTGATTTTACAACGCTAGGGCAATTATCTTTCTTGATGATGCATTTACCTACAAAATGCAGACTAGCTGAACTCAGCACAAATTTTAAATAGTCATGTGTTGTAACATGCAAGAGTGTCACTACATTTAGGTTAAATTAGGTATTACGTACATGAGACCCTATTCATAAGAGACTCCAGAAGAATGCTTAAAATTAAACTCAAATCTACAGTTTTATATATATTTTACATTTTATAAGAAATTAAGTTGATGTGAAAATTATGTATTTTACAATTACAACTTCAGAAACAGTTTATTCTGTGCCACAAGTAATATGTCTTACATTATGGAGACCTATAGCATTACGGAATTTTAAAAGCTAGCAATTTCAGCCTCAACAAGCCTTTGGTTTCTTTAAACTCTACAAAATAGGCAAAAATTATTCAATATGACTACTTTTTATGTTCTAAATATTGACCGAAGTTAGTTTCAAGACAGGAGAAGAATTATATTTAAAACTGAACATAAAATTGGTATACTATGCAACTCAATTTTTTATATTAAAGAACTGCTATAACTCAATCTCACTTTAATTAGGTTAAGTCTGAACAACAAAAAATCCTCTGAAGATATTTACTCTAAAACTTTCTTTATAAGCAGTTTGGTTGACAAGTTAATGAGTTTATTTTTAAAAAAACACAGAGTATGAAAAATAATTATACCTCCAACCACACGCTGCTTACTCCAAAATTCTAACTTTTCTTAATTATTAAAAGATGGGGGAGGGGAACACAAGCAACTCTCTACATTTAAAGAAGAAATCAATAGTGTTTAAAACTATCACATTCCAGAATATGAGCCTTTGAGCAGCCTTGACATAGCAATAAGAGTTTGCAGTTCTTCAAGAAACATATGCAGTGGAAAGCTGCAATTTGAAGTTGATTTCGAAGGATCATTTGGCAGAAGTAATGATTTCCACTCAGGTTTAACAAGGGAAACAGCTGATGTACTGCATAATTGTGCAGTACAAAACCCAGAGTGGCTATAATACACTGTTCAATGGCTAAGGGGCAGAGAGAATGATGGCCCAGACACGCTAGAATAGAAGGGGCAAACTCAGTGAAGGAAGCTTACTCGCTTACTCTATTTTAGATTCACCTACTTATTATGAAAAACAACCATTAGTCATAAGAAAAGGCACAATTTGGAGGTCAATTCTGGGAAAACCATGTCTGAGTCATCTTTTTACATGAAGAACTACATAAGGAAAGCAGCACTGAGACTCTGAGAAGAGAGACTGTTGTCTGTCAATAACCTGTTATTTAAATTCTGTCTGGTTTTAGTATGTTCCTGGCTTATCTTTTAAGAATTGCTCCTAGAACTGTTTCAAAGGAAATCTTTTGGAAGAAAGCCTGCTGGCACTACAAAAGACATAGAATTTATTTATTTTTTTAAAGAAAAGAAAAAAGAAGAGTCGATCAGCACCTTTTCTTGGGATTCATTGTACTCAAAGTAACAATCCTCCAAGATTTCTCAGAACAGTAAGGGAGAGGGGAGAGAGTAACAAATGGGCCTTAGGGGAAAAAATGAGACAAGCAACATTTAATTTGAAATTCCATGTTAAAACACCAGCTAATTAGAGCTTAATCCTCCTTGCTGGGACATATAGCCACTTTTAATGTGCCCCGAACAAACACAAGCGGAGGCTCAAGTTTCCAATGGAAAGCTACAGTAAGGAAAAACTAAAGAAGACTATCAATTCTCCTGTCCCCTACTTTTGCAAGTGAAGCCTGACAGAGATCTATCATATGTTCTTTTAAACTGACCCATTCCCCTGAGTCTAAAATGCCCTTCCCTTACGCTGTTTTTTTTTTTTGGGGGGTGTAGGGTGTTAAACCCCCAAACAAAGACAACATTGCATGAATCCAACATATCTCCAGAATATAAATGAAAAGGGGAACACAATCCAGATATAAACCGATTTAAAATATTTCTACATTATCCCCGATGTGCTGAACAATTTATACAGCTGCTGTTACCACTGGAATGTGCTGTGGAACTTGTCCCCATCAGGATTTCTCACAAGGCAGCTGTTACGGATGGGGGTGGGAGAGGGACAAGGTATTGGTGGTGGGGGACACAGGAAGACAGTGAGAAACAGTTTTCCTGACAGCATGATAAAGATGTACAATAAAACTGTCATAGTTGCCATTGTCCCTTAAAAAAAACAACCAGGGCCACTTCACATTTTCGGGGTGGGCAGGCTGAGAAGCTGGGCCTAGGGAAAAGCTCAGCCCATCCCTCTCTCCCTGCCCCGGGGAGGGAGAGCGAGCGAGATCAGCAGGCAGAAGAACTAAGCCCATAAATAAATGACAGCTCAGCAGAATCGGCCTCATCTGGGAACGGCTGGCTCCGGTCACGGCCAGCTCCAGAGGCACTAGCTGGCACCGACACCGAGAAAAATGACTTTCTTGTGTAAATGCCATTTTCAAAGGATCGCCCTCTGCCACGGCCAACCTCCTCCTCCTCCTCCCTTCTGCGTGAGGTACATACATACAGGGCAGCTGGGGGCATTTGTTGCCCCGCAAAACTTTTTCCCCCCTTCTCTTACGCGGAAGGGAAAGAAAAAAGAGAGGGGGATCAAAAGTTGGTGAGAAGGAAGAATGTGGAATTAGTATTCTTATTCCCACCCCCATGCCTATAAATAGGCACGAACCATATGGAGAGACGGTCCCATGGAAAGGGGGGGGGGGGGAGAAGAGGAGACTTTTCTAAGGGATCCTCAGCCGGACCCAGAGCAGAGTGTGGGGCGAGATTTCACGCCCTGGGATGAGTGGGGTGCGTGGAATTCCTCGAGGAAGCAGCCCCTCCACGCCCCTTGCGCCGGCTGCCTGTCCCTCTTCCCTTCCCGGGCGTCCCAGCCCGGGCGAGTGAGGACGACCGTCGACCCCGGGGCGCCCCTCACCTTGCTCCCCTGGTAGCTCTCCAGCGCTCGGAAGGCGGTCTCGGTCAGCTTGACATGTAGCACCGTGATGTTGTCCTGGGTGACTCTGCCGCAGGACACGCCATACCTGCCCCCTTCCTGCAGCGCCGCCATCTTACCAAGCCGCCGCCAACGCCGCCGCCGCCACCTCCCGCCCCACAGCCACCACTGCCACCGCTGGGGCCGCCAAGCCGCCACCGGAGCCTGCTACTGTTGCTGCTGCTGGGTCAACAGCTACAGCCATCCTGCCGCTGACGTACCAGCCAAGCCCGCCAGCGCGCAGACGCCGCCAGCGCCGCGCCGCCGCCGCCGCCGCGGCACCCCGCCCACTCAGCGCAACGGCCGCCCTTCCCTCTCCTCCTCCTCCTCCCTCTCCGCACACCTTAGCCACGCCCCCTTTCTTCCCCCCACGCGACAGGCCCGCTGCCAGGCCGCGACACGCACGCCACGCCCCCCTCCTCGCGCGAAGACGCCTCGCGCCGCCGGCCTCGCTGATTGGCCGAAGCTTCCCCAGCCGGGATCCGCGCGAAAGAGGCTTACCCGAGGTCAGCCGGAGAGGAGGGGGGCGGGGCAGCACGCTGACGTCAGCGCAGGCGGCGTTCAAGCGCGTTTATATCATTATTGACGCTTAGGGTTGAGTCACCTGTAGGACCATTATGTACCCTGGGCTGTCAGCGGCCGTGCTCTGTACCGCCTGTTTACCCACATCAGTGTTTGCTCTCCTCCAGGATGCTATTTCTCCCCACATCTGGATCCACGAGGCTGCATATCTCTCTGTGTGTGTGGCTTGTGCTCTTATATTGCAGGGCTAGGGAGGCTGGGGTTCTCCAGATGTTGAGGCTTTCAACCTCCCTTGTCCCAGACCATTGGCCATGCGTGCTGGCTGGGGCTGATAGGATTTGGAGTCCAACGACCTGCCTCACAGGGTTGTTGTTAGGATAAAGTGGGGGGGGGAACCACATTGAGCTCCTGTCAGGAAAGATGGGATAAAAATCAAATAAGCCTCTGGAGGGGGGATACCACATTGAGCTCCTTTCAGAAAATATGGGATAAAAATCAAATAAGCCTCTGGAGGCGAGCCTTCTCCAAGCTGGTGACCTTCAGCTGTTTTGAACTACTAAATCTAAGCTATGCTGGTTGGGATTGATGGGTGCTGGAATTTGAAACAACTGGAGAGCACTGGGTGAGGGAAGGCTGGTTTGGAGGATCAGAGGATTCCCATCCTCACTGCTTAGCCAAGTGACTTGCTAGGTGGCACAGAATTTAGTTTTAGGTGGGTGAAATCAGGAGTTTCCTTATGCCTGATTTGTTCTTCGTTGAAAGTCTAAATATCAGTGAAGGAAATGTGTGGTGGGGGCAGCTAGAATGAATGTACTTCCTTTGCCCATTACCAGTCAGTCTCGACAAGATGCTGGCCAAATGTCTGAAGCAGAGAGTCTCTTATATTTGATTGTATATATTTAAAGACTTCATGGCCTTCATGACAACCATGGGGCTATCTCAGATGGGCATTGGTGCAGCACATCGGGCAGGGCAAACCCTTGATGCTTGATGCCATCCCTCCAAATGTAACTCTCAAAGTAATCTGAAATAATAAATATATTATTGAGTGATTTATATAGTTCATTTTTTAATTGTGCAAAACACTTCATAATTCTTATATTACGTATCATTTACTGTTTCCATGCTGTTCCATATACTGTACAGATAAAAATCTCCACTGTATCCGTAAGCAGGCATTGAAAGAGGCTTAGAGTTAATCATTTAGTGACATTTTAACTATTCAGTTTAGCTCCCTTCATGCACTCATCTCAGGGAGTTTGGAAGACATCCCTCCCTTCCATGAGTTCAAGGGATATGTGAGAGGTGCCCATGCCTGGCTAGCTCCTTGCTTTCCTAGCATTGCACTTCGTGCATTGGGGATGTGGCAATCACACCTAAAGCCCTTTCTCTGGTATCAAACCTGTGACTGAGGGCTTAATCCCCCTTGTGTGAAAGGGGCAGTGTGGCTGGCTGTGAAAGTGTGCAGTTCCCTGGCTGCTTTCCTTGACATCCATGCACTGAGTGCAAACCTCTACAGGTCCAGGAGCAGTTTCTCCACTCATGGTCTATGCTTGTAGCTTTCCTCTTCTCAAGGGGACATTCATGGTTCTCCCCTCCCCATTTTTTAATCTTCTTCTCAACAATTCTTTGAGGTAGGTTATAGACTGAGAGATGATTGGCCCAAGGTCACCCAGCAAACTTTATGGCCGAGTGGGGATTTAAACCCTGGTCTCTCAGGTCCTCCTCTGAAGCTGAAGCCATATACTACTGTGACTCTATTCAGATCTGGGATAAAGGCAGGAAGAGTGTTATGAATGTAATCCCAATGGGGGTTACAAATTTAATCCCAAATGTTTATTATGTCATGTAGTCTTCTTACATTTGCCATATAAAGGCATAGATGATAGCTAAGAAAAAAAGCAGATGGAACATATTTTTGGAGACATCAGTGTGCTTATCCCAAAACTGGAAATATCTCGAGAAATCAGGACTGTGTGTAATGTTAGAATCCTAGAATTGTAGAGTTGGAAGGGGCCCTGAGAATCATCTAGTCCAACACTTTGCAATGCAGGAATATGCAGTTGTCCCATGTGGGGATTGAACCTGCAACATTGGCATTATCAGCACCATGTTTTGTTGTCCTTGTTTTGAAATTCTGCATGTTTTTGTTTGTTTGTTTGACAACTAACGTGCTAGCTAATATTTATGTTCTGGTGTTAAAGGAAGATGGCAGATTACTACTAGCAATAGCTGCGTTTGGGGAATCAGCTACTGTTTTAATACAAATTCAGTACATTCCAGCATTTGATACACATACTGAGAAAGGGAGGATGTGTGATTTGGTGGCGGGTTGCAACAGATGGTTGCATAATCCTGTTTGTCTCCATTCTTCCAGGGTCAGGTACTATTTCTCCTTGCCAGGGTTTTTGTTTTCTTTTTAATATGAAGTCTTAAACAGTTGGATGAACTATTTTGCACTATTTTCTTCCCAGGATAAAAGGCTGCCTCTCTCTCTGTGACGATAATGGCATATGGCACAGACAATGGTTAAAACAAAGGAAGAATCACAGAGAATTGTTCATGCTGAAGTTGGTAGCCTTCAGAGCTGCATGTACTCAGTTTCCAAAAGCCTGTGCCAGGTTATTCACATTCCACTACAGGAAAAATAAACACATTTGAATGGTTTCTGTGATGCTAGTGTTTTAATGTAAGATTATTCTGCTTGTGAGGGAATAGTCCAGGAGCACTGGAGGACACTGGAGCCTTGTTCTCTGGCTTCCAAAGGCTAAACTACAGGTAACATTGCTGTTTGCTATTAGTATCTAGTCAGGATTGGGACATCTGTGAAACACAGAGAAGGCTGCTGCTGCTGTTTTTAAGCCCTCTCCTCCTGTCTGAGGCACCCCTGAAACTGCTATTTAACAAAGAATGCTGCAGCACCATTGCTGACAGGAGTGAGGTCTTGTCACCATATAACACCTGTGCTCAGAGAGCAAGAAGAATCCTGAGAACTAGTCTGTTAAGGGCAGTGTTTTTTTCTGGGGGTACGCAGGGGTACATATACCCCTAAACATTTTGTGAATCTATTTTTAAATAGTTTATTCTCTAGCATGGTGAATTGTCAGTTCTGTTGCCACCCCCGATGGTGGCCTCATTTCCTATGAGGGTGTTTCCTGAGTCTTGGACAGAAGTGAGCATTTAATGTGTGAAGCAGGAGTTGCAATCTAGCATGGTGATTGGTCAGTTTCGTTGTTACCACCTCCGATGGTGGCTTCCTTTCCTTTCCCTGTGTAATGCATGTTTTTTGTACTTTTGTCCATTTACTGTATTTATTTCCCCCGATTTGAACTATAAAATGGTGATTTTCTTGAGTCAAAATGAGAGTACATTTTTTAAAAATAGAAACAAAGGCACTGGTCAAGGGTGCTTGGAATGGTGGCTCTGTGAGGGCTAAACTACAGTTCCCAGGATTCTTTGAGTGGTGCTGGGAATGTGTTTTAATTGTATGGTCTCTGTCCGCAGCCTCTGAGATAACTGAAAGAGAAATGGATCCAGTTCACAGCCTGACCAGCATGCTGATTTTCCAGGAAGGAAGTTCTGCTCTGTTCAAGTACCGTAAATGTGCATAGGGCTGCAGTCTTAGGTGTACACAGTGATACCACCACCACCACCACCACACTTCCTAGAATTGAAATAGGATGAAAGCAGCCTTGCATCCAATTATGCGCACTTAAGTCCCATTCAGATTGATAGAAAAACTTCAATCAGTGGGACTGAATCATGCATAGTTGCATGCTAGATTACAGCCATTGTGATTTATTCCTCCTGACAACTTCTCCTTAATTCTCCTAAGTACTGAAGTGAGCACCGTTTTTTAAAACTTTCACTGACTTTGAAAGAGTAAAAGCTTAATGAACAGGCAGAAGTGTCCATTGCGCTGCATCCCTGTTTATATCATGTGTGTTTCTTGCTAGACCGCTTGATTTTATTTATTTTTTTACTGAAAACAGGCTGCAGTTGCTGTGGTCCATTTGTCCCATGGCTGCAAATCAGGATGACTTTGTTCAGAACAGGACAAAAGGCTTAGAATCCTGCTTTGGAAACATGTTTTGTCTGTAGAAAGGGATTTCCTAAAGTACTTTAGCATCTGATTTGGAGAGGTCCCATCTGGAGGGGAGCATTGTTAAAGTCACACTGGTGCCAGAAAGTGCAATGATAAGGGCTACAAAAGAGATCAATTTAACCTTCAAAAGTCAGACAATGAATACAAAGAACTTTTACAATGGAGACCATTTGATAGGAGTCTTCTCTCACCAAGGTCACCAGCAAAGTGTCCATACACACAGGTTTTAGGCTTAGATTTGAGAGGTTAATCGTATTTTAAACATGTGAAACACCTGCTACACAAAATACAATGCAGTGTTGCTGTTGTTTTGTTTATTTTCCTTGTGCAACGTTCTTGTGGAGGGTTCACACCAAAGGTGAAAAGGGTTTCCATGGAGCAGCCCTCACAAGCTATTCCAGGGAATAAAATGATAAATGCATATTAGACTACTGCTGGAGCTCATTTGCATCTCACTCTGTTGACCCTCTAGGTTGTAAGGTAGACTGCCGCCACCCTGGAGAAGCTCATGCCCTAAGGTTGGGGAAAAGCTTGGTCTATTTCCTGTACTACATACCGGTCTTCGTGGAAATATGAACATGGTGTAAGGTGGGCCAACTTGGACAGTTGGATGTAACAATTCACCTATCAATCTGCCATCATTAGGAAGACTAATGGCTGGGCAGCCAATCCAGCTGTGTCTCTCCCTGTTCACATATGATGTAAAGTGTAGGGCAGTTGGGTGTGGTTTGGGAAAATTGCCTCCCGGGCCAAATTTGGATCAGTGGTTCCCCTCCTTAGGTACACCAAAAACCAACAGCTGGATCTTCACTTTGTCTTACTTTGCTAGATCCTTATAACCGACCTTATCAGACAAGATGTCACTTTTTGAGGTGCAACCTAGAACAAACTTTGGCTTGTAGTTGGTGAGGACACAGCTTAACCATAAGCCCAGGTTTGGATAATGTGCTCAGCCATAGCTTAGCTGGGGCGGACTTGGGTCTTTCAAATTAAAGCGGCACCCTGTTCATGGCCAAAATTTGGCGCCCCGTCCTGCCTCAGGCCTTCCATTCTGTTCACTTCACTATGCCATAGTTGCAGTGCTCTGAAGTGCCTCTTAGACTCAGTGCCCAGTGTGGGGAAGACAGTCATGCTGCTCTTAAATCTGCCTCTGAGCTTGACTTAGCTGTCAGGGCTTGAGGAAGGCGTAGGTCAGCAATCAAAACCAATAAATCACCCAGGGCCAGTGAAGTTAAATCTTTATCCATGGAAACAAACCACAGATCAGGCCCTGTAGTCTCAGCAACTCTTTCTTGGAAATCTTGTCCCAATGACATAGTTGCGAGGACTGAAGGGCCCCGCCTTCCTACTGTGATAGGAATTTTGAGGTCTTAAAGGTAAAGGTAAAGGTACCCCTGCCCATACGGGGCAGTCTTGACAGACTCTGGGGTTGTGCGCCCATCTCACTCAAGAGGCCAGGTGCCAGTGCTGTCTGGAGACACTTCCGGGTCACGTGGCCAGCGTGACATCGCTGCTCTGGTGAGCCAGAGCCGCACACGGAAACGCCGTTTACCTTCCCGCTAGTAAGCGGTCCCTATTTATCTACTTGCCCCCGGGGGTGCTTTCGAACTGCTAGGTTGGCAGGCGCTGGGACCGAGCAACGGGAGCGCACCCCGCCGCAGGGATTCGAACCGCCGACCTTTCGATTGGCAAGCCCTAGGCGCTGAGGCTTTTACCCACAGCGCCACCCGCGTCCTTTGAGGTCTTAGATATATGGTAATGTTCATAAGCGTACCAACCAAGCACGTACATAGATCAGCACAAGAAGACTGATCTGGAACCATTTTGACTCCTAAACTGAGAAATGTTTTCTCTGCAAGGTCAAAGTGGGAAATCTCCCCAATGTCTCTTTCCTCACAAATCCTGTCTTAAGGGCACATTTAAGATATGAATAGGGTGTGAGCCTGTGACCTGGCCCAGGAACTAAGTATTTAGCACTACAAAAGAATGTCCAGGCTCCCCAGGCAATTCAATCAAGTAACCTGCCAGACAGGAGATAAACAACGACAGGAGAAAAACAACATTCAAATTTCTGTTTAGATCGCCTTTTCTGTGATGTAGGTATGGTGTATCTGAGGGGTGGTCTTAGGTTACACCCTTTCTGTGATGTATGTATGATGTTTGTGGGGGTAGTCTTGATCTACAGGGTGGCAATTTCAAAAGTCTTTATAAGGCCTTGTGCACAATTTTTCAGGGTTCTTCCTCCTCTCCTGCAGGTGAGGGGAGCACCCTGTTGCAACAGATCAATAAAGATCAAGCTTACTAGCTGCTTTGCTTCTCAATATTCTCTGGTTGGCCTCTGTTATCTTCTCCTACCAATAGGGAACCTATGTAAGTGCTCTATATGGGCTCTTGGATACCCCATAAGGGAAAAGGGCAATTTTTGTTTACAACACTACCTCTCTCTAAGGCTCCTCCAGGGTTTTCCCCACACAGTCTCAAACAGTGACTGCAGAGGTGTCTGCACACCTCTGACCTCTGTTCTGCTCTCCTCATTATTCTGTGCCTTCTTGGGGAGCTTGGCACTGCAGGAAGCGGAGAATCCCTGGATTCTTCAGGAGCCTCTTGACCCCCTCCTCTCCAGCCTCTGCTTCTGCCTCAGAGTTTGAACTGCATTCAGCCACAGACTCTTCCTGCTCACTAAACCCTGTTGCCCCTCCATCTTCCAACACCTCTCCCCCCCCCCCCGTCTTCTCCTTCTGACCACTCATCATCGTCCCTCCACCAATCCCCTGGCTCTGAGTCTTCTTCCCCTGGGGGTTCCTCTGCTGGTGCCTCCCACCACTCTTCTGCATCCAGCCAGTTCATGACATCATGGTGTGGTGGCAAAAGGGCTTGGGAGCAGCGAAGCAGATGCAAGCTCCTTTCTAAGGGCCCACAGGTATGTTGTCCAGCCAAGGCTTGGTTTAGCATGCCATGAGGACCAGGCTAGGATTGTAGCCTTTAAAAAAAACCTTGTACATTCCTCAGCCCTCTGGATCAAAAATGCGAATTTGTTTTTTTCGGTACAATGTGTCCCCACCAGAAAATCATTAAACAAATTAGAGGGCAAGGAATTTGTTTAAAACTATAATTGCTTAAGTCTGGTGGACTGCATGTAGGTAATTTAGCATGTAGCAACAGGTTCAGTTTACTATTCCATTTTAAAATATATAATTGTGCCCAGTGTTTAGATATTGTTCCTTAAATAGGAGCCCTGCCGTTCTGGTTTTGTATTTTAAAGTCTCTGTTGTTGTGGAAGCAATAGAATTTTTGTTTCTTTTGCTGGAAGAAGTTGTAGCCACCACTTAAGCCTTCATTAGTTCTGTCAAAACACCATAACTGCTGTGTTTTCTAGGAAGACGAAGTTTTGCCATTATTTATAGAACCGAAGCTTGTAAATGGGGCATTTCTTATCTTTCATAAACACTATGAACACAGTAGCCAGCAAAATGGAGTACTTGAAAATAAAATGTAGACCTTTTATGTGAATATTTTATTACACCGGAGTGAAGTTTAGGCTGCAATCTTGTACACACTTACTTGGGAGTGAGCCATACTAAAATATCTATAGGATTGTGCTGTTAGGCCACAGTCTTTAAATGCACTTTCTAAGACCACTGAATGCAGTGGGACTAACTTCTAAATCCCACCTTTCCATGCCTCACAAATTGGCCTTTTAACCATCAATCCCTCTTCACAGGGAACTCTGAGAATTATAGCTCTGTGAAGGGAATAGGAGTTGCTTAACAATTCTCGCCACACTTAACAAACTACAGTTCCCAGGATTCTTTGGGGGAAGCCATGACAGTGGTACAATACCTACTTAAAATGTAAGTTGCAAGTGTGGCATTAATTTTTTTAAAGTTGCTTATAGTTTAGCTGTGTGCACTGCAAACTATTGTGTTGATAAAACACAAACCATCTAACACCCAGAATCTAGCATTTCACTATCCCAGAGACAATCTATACATATACATTGTGTATACATCTAAATGTGCATATGTAGACTTTATGCAGCTTTATGACATGCCTTTGCACCGAAGTTCTGCCCTCATCTGGGCTATATGCCTACATAAAGTGATTCCAAGGTGATTTTGTAATTAATTAACTACTGTATTTGTAGGGTTGCTATATTTCAAAAAGGAAAAACCAGGACACCCCAAAAGTTGTTGAGCTTTATGTTACAAAAACGCCAAAAACCCCCACAATTTTTCAGTTGACTTGCCTAAGATCCTGGATGAAACACCACCTTTCGGAAATTCCCCTCAGACATCAATTCCGCCTTTGAAACCTTGGAAGTGTCTGGGGAAATTCAGATGTATGGCAGCCCTACCATTTGCACAATGTTTGTGTACTCAAAAAGCTTGAAGTATGTTATCCAAAAATACTCCCTTTGACTTGAGGAATACCACTTTTCAAGATTTAATGCTGGATCTAATCGTTGTGTATGCCAGGTATACAAATATGGAGATTTGTGATATTTTAATGTCATTTCTTTCTTGACTTGTGCGGAAATATGTATTTCAAAATAAGGCTTTCTAAATTTTTCAGCCGTTGGAGCCCTTAGCTAAGGCTTACTCACTAGCCAACTATGTCTCACTTAATGTAAAACAAATATATCAAAGTTCATCTAGCAAACGTTAAGAGTTTTGCACAGCCCAAGTGTACAGAAGTTTGAGAAACAATTTTGAAATTAGGTTAAGAGGCTCCAAACATATTAAAACTCTGGATGCATCCAAGGCAGCGCTTTCACTTTTTGTTCTTATGAATATAAACATGCTTTCACCACTTGACAATGTTGGCTCAGGGTTTTTGTTTTGTTTTGTTTTTAAAACAACAACACTGAGTTTGTGCAATTGCATTTGCATCCTCAGGAGATGTGTGCCAGATGAGTCTGATGCACTGCACATTGTGGAAAAAATGGGAGATGGGGAGACTTCAGATGGGCCGGGTGAAATTTCTGCATGGGACAATAGTGCAAACTCATAATAGGAATGGGTCTGATGATTTAAAGAAGAGGGATGAGACGATGGCACGGAAGACAGACAGCAAAACACAGAAAGGTTTGTACTTCTTCAGGCTGCAAGTGGAGCACTTAGTAATATCATATAAATCATTGCAGACTGCACCACTGGCACACAAATATCAGTGGAATATCGTTCAAAAAGCCTGCTATCTATGTGCAACAGCTGACTTGTCAGCTGAGGAATCTAGAGTCAGGCTGTTGTCTTTCAGGAGGCTAGGGAAGGTTATGTGAATGAAATATTGTATATTAGAGCTGATTCACTGACAGATATGCTGAATGTTAAGTCTCTTAAGGATGCACTATATGGGGAGAGCCTCCATGCACCTGTAATGGCCACTAGTTTCAATACTACAGAAGCCTCCCTCTAGCTATCTCTTGCTCTGTGCTCCCAGGAAGGACAGAGTTTAGCATTTGCTCACTTTGGCATTAGCTTTGCATTTTCTTGTTATTGAGGACCCAAACAGTGCCAAAGTTGGGTCTCTTTGTTAGTCTCTCCTTGAAGCTACAGACACTTGTACTCACTCTTGAAACTTGGCAGCCACTACAAGTGTATTGAGTGTTCTATATATTAGGCTCCCCTAATGCCTATTAAGTATGTGTGTGTGTGTGGGGGGGCTTAATATCTGAACAAATCCCAGCCTTCCCCAACCTGATGCCTTCCAGACATTTTGGACTTCAACTCCCTTCAGCCCCAGTCAGCACTGCTAATGACCAGGATGATGGGATTTGTAGTACAAAACTTCTAGAGGGCAACAGGTTGGGATAGGCTGCCCTTCCACCATTATCCTATGTGCTTCTTCATGAAAGTAAGTCCTACTGAGTTGAAGCTCCATGGAATGACTCCCAGGCTTAAGCAATTGCAACCTTGCACTTCAATTTAACCACTTGCTACAATATTGAATGTTGGTGGTTTTTCCCTACGCTATGCTTGCAGACTTTCACCTACATCAATATTGCACATTTTCATCATGTAGGACAGTGGTTCCCAGATAGCTAAGTACTGCAGACCCCCTGCTTTTCAAAAGCCAAGCCGTGGACCCCCTACTTACGAAAAATTTGATATCTCCCTGGTAGGTTTTTTTAAATGTGAATTGTGTCACAAACCCCCTGGGTGGGTTATGCAGAGGCCCTGGGATCCATGGATCACTAATTTGAAATTGATGATGTAGGGTATTTATGCAATGAATTGCATAGCCTGCCTTGGACAATGTAAAATCCCTAAGGTATCTCACCTGATTCTTGCAAAGTACTGTAATTGACTGCAAGCAAATCCAATAGCTAAGTAACCCTTGTTCAGAATTTTAGCAACTGAGAAGTGACTCTAATTAACTTTGTGGTGTTAACTTGGAGGGATTGTCAGAAGTGCTCCGACCAGAAAGTTTACTTAAGATAAGAACCTTGCCCATGCAAGGACACCAGATATTAAAGCAAAACCTGCATGCTGCAGATGTGTGTCTCTGCTTCCACAGCTAAATCTGATCTTTTAGCTTTCCTTTCAGTGTAACTTTGCTTTTTCTTCTAGATCTTATAGGTTTAGGGAATTAGATGTTTTGCTGTTATTAGCAACCAGTATTTAATTCATAATGGATATCTCAGAATCTTGAAATATGTTTAGCCAACCAATTGCTGAAGATAAGATTTGTGTGAAGTTTTCAATACAATTTTAGGTCTGCCTCTTTACAGTAAGCAAAAACTGCTCACACTGCAAGTGTTCACCTTATACATGTCTGCTCTGGTAAACCCAGTTAAGATCAATAGGACTTAATCTCTAGCAAGGATGCAAACTGAAGCAGGCTAGCCTAGCCTCTTTGAGGCCATATTCACACTATATACTTTAAACAAAGAATATTGGGAGCTGCAGTTTCGGAAGGGTGCTGAGAGTTGGTCTGAGGCCCCTACAGTGTTTCCCATGCAGAAGTACAATCCCAAGAGTCCCCTGTTAAGAGGGATTGATTGTTAAAACCACTTAGCTTTAGCTCACATTCCTAAACCTTCTAGGTTGAAATCAGAGAGTTTAACCACTGGTCCCAGAATTTTTATCGATGTCTTTCTTTACAGATGATATAACAAATCCACCTGGTATAGGGTGGTGTATATATTCTAATAATAATAATAATAATAATAATAATAATAATAATAATGGCAACTTTGACAATAAACCAATTTCCAATGCTTCTTTTGTTTTATATTTGTATGTGTGTGTAAAATCCTAGTATATTTGCCAGGATTTGTAATTATTTAATAACTGTACATATTAAATGAATTAAATGTGCATACATTCAGTTTGCCTTTTTGCTAGTTTCAAGGGTAAATTGTAAAATAAAATAAAATATCTAGGTTGCAGAAAGATCTGCTCTGTTAAAGGGGCTTTAACAGTGCAATCTGTATCAGGTAAAGCATATAGGAGTGTACTTAGTCTGAATGCCCCTTCAAAGGAATGTAACAGGGAGGATTTACTTAACAGGTGTGTCTTGCTTGCTTAATAAATTGGCTTGTTATTATATAAATATGGGCTGTGAGATAGTTAACAGCGTTATCATATAAGAGGCAATAACAGGACTTCAAAGTTAACTTTCATGAATGGGAGGAACATGCACATTCTACAGCTGCTGTTTTTATCTGAACTAGATCAGAGGACAACATTGTTTCAGTTTACATTGTAATCAGGACCAGATTAAGGGATTACAAGGACACATGGCTATAAAATTTGGGGAGGGGTGTTCTTTCTTGCTTAAACTGTGTCTTTTAAATGGGTAATCACGTGAGAATGATCTGAAAAGCTTCACTGCTTTTTGTCGGGCTCTGTCCATGACCCATCCATTCATCACAGAATGTTAGCCTTATGGTAGTTTCTAATATATAGTTACATATATACGGTAGTTATTTCATTTATGAATTGCTTCCCATAAAATATCCAGAAGCAATTTCACAATTAAAAACATCTGCAATAAAAACAATCACAGTTTTGTATATTTAAAAAAATTACAACATTTAGAAACACTTTCATACGTAAAAATAGTTTCAAATCATGTTAAGTAATATTGTTATATATAGAGTCTTGAAATGTAGTTTTTTGTATTTTCTTCTAGGGGACAGAAATGCGAAACATCTACAACAATGCAAAAATCTATGCAACTAGCAGCCAAGAACGTCACAAGTGGGAAACTTTTTATGACATAGGGAATTCTGAAGAAACATCTGTTCTGCTCTTCCTGAAAGAGTTCTATGAATATTTCTTGCCTAATAGACTTACTCACTTAGTGGCATGACCTCTTTGGCAGTACTCAGAACTGCCCATCTAATATTGAGAAATACACAAGACTAGTCAAGACTCAAGTCTAAGTGCACGTCTCAAACAGGAGAATCACAGGATTCTCTGCAGTTTAATTTAAGAAATTTGCAAGTCCTTGCACAGTTCTGACAATTTCCCATTTACCCATTGTTATAACCAAGTTCCACCCACATGTATGCTTGAAGCATACAAATTGATTCCTAATACATATTTTGGTTATGAAATACGGAAGGAACAGACAGTGAGTTTAGGGTTAGATGTCCTTTCTTCATGATGTTCTGCAACACTTATCAGCAACAAGCACTTCATAAAGACACGACACTTATTCATCCTGGCCCTGCACTGGTCATAAACTTGAGAAACATCTGTGCAAGGATTGGGTGGGAAGGGATTTCACCCCCCCCCCAGGTCCGTTTTAGGCAAGATGTGAGAGACTTCATGATTTTGAGCAGGGACTTCCCAGGAGCACCTCTACCATTAAGAATACTTTCTCCCCAAGAAGGCCCACCAGGCCACTTCCTTAGGGATGCAGGAGATAACATGCAGGATGTCCCTTGGGTTTTTGTTTGTTTTAAAGTTAGTAGCAGCTATAAGACCATAATGCTAGAGAAGGATTATTTTGAAGACTTTCTGTTTTGCACCATTTTCCCAATTAAAAATGTCCCTCCCTCTTGCATTGTTAATTTTCCTCCTATGGGAGGGTGTTTTGTTTTTTGTTTTAAAAGAAAGGATTAAATAAGTTTTTAAAAAATAGGAACAGGGAGGAAAGCTGCTTCCTCCACCTTCTAATCTGGTGGCACAAGTTCACCAGGGCCATAGGAGCCAACTCCTAGAGGCTGAGGGGTCTTTGGGGCCCCCAAAAAAGTATTTGAGGGGGTCCAGCCCCACCAAGTTGATGGGCGTTACCATTCAAATTGTGGACATGCACTGCATCATGTGATTGATTATGCAGTGTGGAGCTTACCTGCCTCCCCCATATTTTATTCAAGCTGCCACTCGTGACCAGGGCTAAGGAAACAATGGTTTCTCTCTTATAGCATTGCTCTACTAGTGTTTTGGATCTCTTGAGGAGAGTGAAATATTTTATCCATTTCTTTTTTAAAAACTTGTCTCTGTGTTTCTAGTATACTGATTTTATAATGTTTCTCATTTTTATTGTTAATGTGTTTAGCCTTGGGAACGTGTTTAGATATTCAGTTTATATATTTTAAAGTAAAAATGAGTGTGAGTATATTATTGGCCCCATTCTTGAGTCCTGATTGTCTCCCTGGCTATCTAGTTTACTCTGGAATACTTTGTATATAGCTTGCATTTTAATGCTATTAATATTGAATTATACACTAAGCACAGGTTATGATTAAACAAACATTCATTATTCACACTATTAATTGTTTCTTGCTATTATATCATTGGATTTAATTAAAAAAACCTGTATTTACATAAGTGCTTGGCAGCCACACTGCTACGCGAGGAAGCACCTCCTGACGTCGGTGGAGACATTTGGATTAATGTGTTAAAGGCTGCTTATGTATTTATTTTGATCCCTCAACCCCAGCTCTACTGTAGTTGACTGGACGAATCTTCTTGAACGAGACATGCAAGTTGGCACATGCATGTTCAGAATTAAACAGATGGTGCTGATTTTCACCCACATTAAATAGCTGATAGCTCCTGACAGGAAAAGTATCCTGTTAAAAACTTGTATATGAGAAATGAAATAAGTTGTCTTGCGTACAAAATGTAAACCGAAACACTCAACACATTAGACTTAGCTCCAGGACCAGCTCCAGAGGGTGACAAATGCTGGACTGGACTTGTCACAATAATATCAGAAGTCCCACTATCTTAAAAGTGCTGCCATTTCCACTTTGCACAGAACATTCTAGAAGATCAGATACAACTTAAGAGAATTCTCAGGGTTCATGTCCTGTCTCTACCAGGTTCAGGGGTTTCATGCCAGAGAACCCCTCAAAATCCTGAAGCTACTTAGACCAGGGTCCCCACACAGAAGGAAGATAGCTCTTCTCAGCATCTCAAGAAGAATAAAAGAAAAATGCATTATTCCCTCATTCTTCCTGTTTTGGTGGACAGTAGTTACAGACTGCTGCTTAAACTAGGCCATCTGACGCCCACACATTATCTATGTGATATAAGGGTACATCAGAAAGGCAATGTGACCACTTTGTAACACTGACTTTTATACATAAAAAAAATGAGAGGAAAACCCCCATAGCAACTGTTTCTCATTTTAAATAGGTGGCAAAGTTTACAGCTCTGTGCTCAGGAATGCCAAAGGGGCATTAAACAGCAATGAGCCAAGTGACCTCTTTTCAAGATCTATGGTTTAATAATTTGCTTTTAGCTTTCTTCATTGTCTGAAAAGAACAACAACAGGAAACGTTCCAGGTAATAAGCTACCTGTTAAAAGTCTTGAGAGCTATTATCCTGACACAGCCGATTGCTTTCTCCTCGCATCTGTGTTTTTCAGTTTCAAAGTCACACGGTGACAATGGCAAAGTAGTCAACGGCTGTTTTGTCAATTGCTAAATCTTCCTCCAATTTATTGATACCTCTGGAGTTTTATTTACAATGTTTTGTAGTATTTAAAAGGAAACATTCATTGTGTTTTAAAAAAATGCCTCCCCTCATGGCACAGTGAAATGGGATAACATTTCAATAAGAGTTTACTGACTTTGCTGGTTACTGTGAATTGGCTGTTCACTTCCTGGATTAAAAAGAATGTTAATGTTTCTTAATGGATGTTTGCTAAAAGGGGCAATTTACCTGCAGAGGTGAGGCCTGAGACAAAGGCATAGCAGATTGTATTCAAGCATAGTAGTTTAGGGCAGAAACAGAGAAGAAAGCCTGATAGCTGGCTGAATATAAATCACTTTGAATCTAATATGTAGTTCTAGGTAAGTGCCAAGACTTCCAGAATTTTACACTGCTCAGAGAGTGGGGTGGCGTGTTACAGTATGTTTGTTATGAAGTCACACCTGATGTGTCTCCAGTGCTCCCTCACCTGAAGAAAACAAACCTAGGTGATGCTGTCCCTAGAAGTTCTTTCACCAACCATGGAAGCTGGCAGCATGTAAAAGTATTAATTGGCAGCATGGGTGTGCCTATTACTTCAAGGACACACCTCAGCATAACTCCGTATTGAACAGAAGTTGCAATACATGCTTAGGCCCTGTAATTATTCCCTTCCTATTGTTCGACTTCAGCTTTCTGTCACGAGAGAAGTAAAGCATTCATTGTGTCTGTGCAAACATAATCCTTGTGATATAATCAATTTATAGCAGAGCGTCTTTGGAAATCTATGTTGCTCAAGATGCCACTATATCACTTTAGCAACCTGTAGCCCAAGTTTAATGTTTTGATAGACTCTTCCCAGGGAGGCTCACCTGCAGGGCCATCTTAAGCATATCCATTGCCGTGGTGCAAAGCTCCCTCCGGCGCCCAACCCCCCCCCCCCGTTTCCCCGAGTTGTTTACCTTTTTTTAGGGAGGATGGCGCTGCTGGCGGGGCGATGCCAGGAGGCACTGCGTGCAGCCTCTGTTTCTTTCCTGGCGCCCTATGCCACTAGCCTCTATGGGTATGACGCCCCTGCTCACTTGGTGCCTTCATTCTGTATCTTTAGGCATCAGGAGAAAACGTTTCTCTTCAACCATGAGTTTGGCTCATTAACATTTTGTGGCTTTTAAAATGTGTTTGTGGGAGAGAGTTTATTGGGTTTGTTTTTGTTTTATGATGTATTTTGTATTCTCATTTTGTATTTTTCTGTTGTGAACCAGCCTGGGATCTTCAGGTGAAGGGCACTATAATAATAATAATAATAATAATAATAATAATAATAATAATAATAGAATAATAATAATAATAATAATAATAATAATAATAATAATAATAATACAGTGGTACCTCGGGTTACATATGCTTCAGGTTACATACGCTTCAGGTTACAGACTCCGCTAACCCAGAAATAGTACCTCGGGTTAAGAACTTTGCTTCAGGATGAGAACAGAAATCGTGCTCTGGTGGCGTGGCAGCAGCAGGAGGCCCCATTAGCTAAAGTGGTGCTTCAGGTTAAGAACAGTTTCAGGTTAAGAATGGACCTCTGGAACGAATTAAGTACTTAACCCGAGGTTACCACTGTAATAATAAATAATGCAAGTCAGGTTTTGTGTTTTGTTTTTACTTTGGTTGCTTACACAGTTTCTTGCTTGTTATAAGGTGGAGTAATCTGGGGTAGAGACAAATGGGATAGAATCTGAAAAAGCTCCTTACATGCATTGCTTGGGCTCCTGAGTTGCCCTTTTATTTTGTTCATCTCTTAATGCAAGAGTGACAGATCCAGTCCTGAATGAGGAAAACAAAACTTTCAGTACCTTGTTTTTCTCCTTGGCAGTGCTCTCTGTGTCACTGCTTGCTGTTCCACCATATTAGCATTTTAATAATAACCACCTTTGAAGTTCTGTTGTTCCAAGCAGGTTTTTGGAGAAGGCTTATTTACACACCTCTAGTTGACAAGCACCATTGTGTGTGGGGTGGGGGTGGCGGAACCCTTTTTATCAGAACAGCAAAGAGCAACTCTGGTGATAGGGATAGGACCAGTCATGTCCAATGTTGTTTCAAGTTGGTTTTAAGGTAAAACCATTTTGCCACGACTGCGTGATTATGGTCAGCCTTGTGTTCCTTAACATGACTCACTGTGGTTTTCTGTTGATGCAATTTTCAAGGGAAGTCAGTCCCTAAGGGGAAAAAAAAATAGTTTTAATTTTTTTGTTCTCCAGACAGCTTTATTCCCTTTATGTTTGCCTATTTATGTTGTAATTGACGCCTCACCTGAGGGAATTTGTCCCTCCCCACTTTTACACAATGTCTTTAAATTCTGAATAAAACAACTACTTTGCACAATGCTTCAGTGGTTGCTGCCAACAGCCCCCTGTGGACTGTTTCTCTGTTCTAAGGTACATTTTGAGGGAAGACCAAGGGAGTAGACAATAATGAGACTTATGCCCTCCCACCACCACATTGTCTCGGTGCTGGTCTTCCCAACCCCCCTAGCATCTTTTCTTATTTTATCTAAATGTTATGTCATGTTGCAGAACATCTAGGCATGATTGTTAGGCTCCAGTTTAACATCTGTCACAGAAGTGAAAACAAAAAGGGATTCTTATTTATTTATTTATAAGTGAAGCACATAGGTAAAGGTAAAGGTAAAAGGGATCCCTGACCATTAGGTCCAGTCGTGGCCGACTCTGGGGTTGCGGTGCTCATCTCGCTTTATTGGCCGAGGGAGCTGGCATACAGCTTCCGGGTCATGTGGCCAGCATGACTAAGCCGCTTCTGGCGAACCAGAGCAGCGCACGGAAACGCCATTCACCTTCCCGCCGGAGCGGTACCTATTTATCTGCTTGCACTTCATGCTTTTGAACTGCTAGGTTGGCAGGAGCAGGGACCAGGCAACAGGAGCTCACCCTGTCACGGGGATTCAAACCGCCAACCTTCTGATTGGCAAGTCCTAGGCTCTGTGGTTTAACCCACAGCGCCACCCGCGTCCCCCGAAGCACATAGGTACAAAGGGGCAATTTGGAAAGGGAAGGAAAACAATTTCCGGGGGTGGGAATCCAACTTTTGTAGTGTAGTTTTGCATCGATGTTCATTCAAGCTGGCTCCAAGACCGTTGCAATGACCTCTGTTCAAGGCTGCACTTAAAGACTGTTTGGAAGCTGCAACTGCTGCAGAATGTAGCAGCTAGGTTGTTGGCGGTGGTCAGCTGCAAAAATGCACCAAACACCTGATTTAAAGCAGTTGCACTGGTTGTCTATTAGATTCCAAGCCTTAAGGCTCTCATATCAGTTTTAAGTCAGACTAGCTGAAAGAGTGCCTCCTTCTATACAAACCAGCCCAGTGAAGGAGGCCCTCATGGTGGTTCTGCCACTCTCAGTGGACGGTGGTAGCAGCGGCAGCTTGTGAGAGTGACTCAATAAATATGGAACTCCCTTTCTATAGAGGTGTGTCTGACACCATCTCTTTATAGCTTTCATCAGTTGTTGAAGAGGCACCTCTTTACCGTGAAAATTGAAGAAATTGATTTTGGTGTCTTCCCTGTAATGTGCTTTATAGAATTATTGTTCTGTGGTTACCAGTTTGTTTGCTTTTAAATAATCAAATCCCTGGCCTTTATTAATTTCTAGGGTTTACCCCAAATCTCTAACAATATGCTGTAACACACCCTACCATCTTCTAGCTAAGGGCTGGTTAAAAAAAATACAACAACAACACATGTGTTTATAGTAACCCTCATACTCACATCCTTTTATGTGAGACATCTTGGAAAACCAATGTTTGAGGCCTCTCCGTAGGCCAAACATCGCTTTTTCAAGTGAATATTTACAGAAGATGAAGTCATTTTTTTTCCTGTCAAGCCCCAATTAGGCTTGACAACACTTGCAAATTTGAACCAGTTCCTGGTTTTTTTAAGTGGGCATTTAAAGTCTGGGTAATCACTGAAGACAGATGAGATCAGGAAAGGATATTAGAGCTACCAGGGCAGTGACCTTCCTAAACTGTCAACAGTTCCTGCCCATTATATCAATCAGGGCTTGGGGAAGACCTATACTAGCAGTCAGAAATCCTAAGATTGTGCAAGAAACAGAACCCATGATTACGTCAAGTAATCTCAGTGAAATCTTGGGCTCAGTTTTACTATCTGTTTAGCTGGTGTATAAAAATGGCAACCCAAAGGGCTTTTCCATCGCGATATTATTTTCCACCTCCCTCCCCACGCCCTTAATTAAGCAATATCTATCTAATACTGCAAATAAAAATAAGAATAATGCGAGCCAACAACTCAGAATGGAAAATTCTGTTTACAAAAAGCTAATGAAATTAGTAACACACTTTCAGCTCCTGTTGTAGAATTCAGGGCACAATGTACTGTAGTTTAACAAAGTATATGTTCTGTGTTTTTTTATATATCTATCTATCACCCCTGAGGCTTCCATTTAATCATTTACTTCTTGATGACTAACTGCTGTTGCTCAGCCCATGGCGTCAGTGTTGCAAGTGGATCCTCTTGCCTCCAGGAGGGAAATGACGTAAGCATTCCCTGTTAGTGCTGCTTGCTTTGGGCTTTGTAGCATTTCCCCTGTGGGATTAGCAGATCTAAAGGAACAGAGGTTAAGCCATTTCAGTTTTAAATAGGTTAAAAGGAGGACGTGCTTGCCTGACATTCCGACAAGTCAAATGAAATGACAGTTCTGAACATTGGGAAAGAGTGGAACTGCAATCTTGATTTTCCTGTTTAATCATCCCTGTATACAAATACTATTATCTAGCTTCTGCTTCTGTTAAATGTCAGCAGCAGCAGCAGCAACAGCAACAGCAGCAAATTAACTTTTCTATGACCCATCAGCATGCACCCAGCATGTTCTGCAAGGGAGGTGGATTAAGGCTAGTTCAGATCTGAAAATTAATTCACATGACTTTTATAAGTATTCTGAGTCCTCACTCAGGATAGTGAGCTGGGCATTTGTGAGTCATAGGTCTTTCAGTCCATTCTCTCTTCTCTTTGCCCCTCAGATAACACAGTAGTATGACCTAGTGGTCAAAGTGTAGATCATGCATACTGTGTGTGTGTGTGTGTGTGTGTGTGTGTGTGAGAGAGAGAGAGAGAGAGAGAGAGAGATCAGGTTACAGTGGTAATAGATTTTGCTAACCCAGAAATAGTACCTCGGGTTAAGAATTTTGCTTCAGGATGAGAACAGAAATTGTGTGATGGCGCGGTGGCAGCAGGAGGTCCCATTAGCTCAGGTTACCTCAGGTTAAGAATGGTTTCAGGTTAAGAACGGACCTCCAGAACGAATTAAGTTTGTAACCAGAGGTACCACTGTATTACAGTGTATTACAGTATTACACTGTATTACAGTATTACAGTGGTACCTCGGGTTACAGGCGCTTCAGATTACAGGTGCTTCAGGTTACAACTGAAGTAGTTAAGTACAGTGGTACCTCTGCATGCAAACGGGATCCGTTCCGGAGCCCCATTCGCATCCTGAAGCGAACACAATCCGCATCTGTGTGTGCGTGGGTTGCGATTCACCACTTCCGTGCATGCACGTGATGTCATTTTGAGCATCTGTGCATGTGCGAGCGGTGAAACCCGGAAGTAACACACTCCGTCACTTCCAGGTCGCCGTGGAGCATAACCTGAAAACACTCAACATGAAGCACATTTAACCTGAGGTATAACTGTGTTTAAGAATACAGCGGTACCTCGGGTTACATATGCTTTAGGTTAAATACGCTTCAGGTTACAGACTCTGCTAACCCAGAAATAGTACCTCGGGTTAAGAACTTTGCTTCAGGATGAGAACAGAAATCACGCAGCAACAGCGGGAGGCCCCATTAGCTAAAGTGGTACCTCAGGTTAAGAACGGTTTCAGGTTAAGAACAGACTTCCGGAACGAATTAAGTTCGTAAACCAGAGGTACCACTGTATTATGTTCCTGCTGCACTGCAACAATGTTGTATTAGCAGCATCTTCAGTGAAAGGTCTGTGAATTCTTCTCTTCTAAAGCTTGAAATCTATATTTTATATGTACTCGGTCCTCTGCTGCAGTTTGCTGTGTAGCCAACACAAGAAAGAAAAAAAGATCATGGGAAGTGGTAACAAATCAGAACGGCTGTGGATCTCCACATGCTTCCCAATTTTTGTTATGAAATTGCATAAAAGGCAGTAAGATCTTGCCTTGGACCTTCTTGGTAGTGGCACCCACCCTGTGGAACGCCCTCCAACCAGATGTCAAAGAGAACAACAACTACCAGACTTTTAGAAGACATCTGAAGGCAGCCCTGTTTAGGGAAGCTTTTAATGTTTGATGCATTACTGTATTTTAATATTTTGTTGGAAGCCGCCCAGAGTGGCTGGGGAAGCCCAGCTAGATGGGAAGAGTATAAATAATAAATTATTATGATTATTGGAGAAAGAAAATATTTGCAATGCTTTGGGTTCTTAGAATGTAAAAGCAAGTCTTCTCACTTGTCCATCTCTGTAGGGAGGGCCTCTGAGATGAATTTTATTGGGGCATTGCAAGGGGTTGGGCTAGATGACACTTGCGGTCCCTTCCAGCTCTACAATTCTATGGTTCTAAGAATAAATATAAAAATAAATATAAAAGAGGATCAAAGATAAGAGAGCACGTTTGATTTGAACATTTTTGTTCATGCTACAATACAGATAAGGTGAAAGGATTCACAACGAAACATCCTTTCATACTGCAGTGCAGATCAGACGTTAGAATTAGTAAAAAAAAAGATAGGTAGATAAACCTATTATTAAAAAATGAGCATTTCCAGGGGCTTGTGAAAAATTTCACATCATAGCATGAACATTAATTGTTCTTTGTTTTTCTGTTGCATCAGCTCAGGGCTTTTTGGGCTCATAGTAGTTGGCTTGGCTGGTTTATATTTGGAAATAATTTATTTCGTTCAATGTATGCATGTATACCTTATGGCGTTCATTTAGAAGACAATTAATAAATCAGTGATGATGGTGATGTTGTTGTTTAGTTGTTTAGTCGTGTCCGACACTTCGTGACCCCATGGACCAGAGCATGCCAGGCACGTCTGTCTTCCACTACCTCCTGCAGTTTAGTCAAACTCATGCTGGTAGCTTCGAGAATACAATCCAACCATCTCGTCCTCTGTCGTCCCCTTCTCCTTGTGCCCTCCATCTTTCCCAACATCAGGGGCTTTTCCAGGGAGTCTTCTCTTCTCATGAGGTGGCCAAAGTATTGGAGTCTCAGCTTCAGGATCTGTCCTTCCAGTGAGAACTCAGGGCTGATTTCTTTAAGAACGGATAGGTTTGATCTTCTTGCAGTCCATGGGACTCTCAAGAGTCTCCTCCAGCACCATAATTCAAAAGCATCAATTCTTCGGCGATCAGCCTTCTTGATGGTCCAGCCCTCACTTCCATACATCACTACTGGGAAAACCATAGCTAATATATATTAAAAACGGTATGCAATACTACTGCTGATAATAACTATTATCATCTTGTAGGGTGCAGACTTTGGTTTAAAAAAGGATGCAATTGTCTCTCATTCTGATAGGTCAAACGGAAATGACAGTTTGAAATATTGGGAAAGAGTGAATCAGCGAACTTAATTTCCCTGTTCAGTCATCTTGGTATACAAATAGTATTATTTGGATTTTGTCTATGCTACATGCCCTACCAATTAAAGCACTTCCGTTATTTCATGATTGAGGGCAATTTCTCATTGTTTGGTCTGAGAATTAAGGGATCACTTTTTTTACTGCAGCAGATTAATAAAGCTACCCCACAGGAGCGGGGGTGGGGGTGGGGAAAGCCAACAGAGTCATATGGCACCTTTAAATATGATTACATTTCATTGTGGCATAAGTTTTTGTGGAGAACAGTCCCAGTCATCGATACATGAAGTGTTATTATAGGAATACATGGCACCCTGTTTTTATTGTAGCTGTTATGGTTCTGGGCATGCAATTACAGTATGAAATAATAATAGTAATAATAATAATAATAATAATAATAATAATAATAATAAACATTAAATATGGCTTTTCCTTCTGACAAAGTGCCCAATCCAACCACAGAAAAATACTTTGATTTCAACTTGAGATTGAGTGTTTGTGTGTGGGGGAGGCAGGCTCGGTTAATTTCATTGTATGCAGATTGTACATTGACAATAAAGGTATTGTTATTATTATTATTATTATTAACATGAGATAGTTAAGTGCTTGTCACAAAATCACAAGGCGATGTCGTGGAGGAAATGGGGAAGAATGGGAAGAGCTCAGAAAGTTGGAGTTTGATGATGCTGTGAAGGCACTCAGTAGGTTGGGGCGGCAAAAACTGGCCCCCAAGAAATGTCAGAACCTGATGAGGGGGCCAGTGATCCAGAGAGTAAGGAGATGGATGCAGGAGCGGGACCAAGTGACAGAGAAATGTTCTACCTCTATGATTTTGACTCCTTCTGGTTAGATACTTGTTGTGGAGCCTCTCTTCTGGGGAGCTTAGTAGAGTGAGACTAAATCCGCGCCGATTCCACTCCTGTGTTCATGGACACAGAAACACCAGTGTGAACCAACTCCACAGGCCCAACCCACTTGAAGGAATGCCCAGTCCCTGGGCTCCAGCTGCTTGCTGCACTGAGAGTTGTGCCCGCCCCACTTTGAAAAGAAGATGCAGGAGGCATGTTGGCTCAATGTATTAATAATTCTGAGCCAAGCAACTATGCTTTTCTTGCACCTGCTAAACGTTGTAATCACTGCCTTGCCTGTGTACTGATCTGTTGCGTGCATTAAAGTCTTCAACGGGAAACAGAATGGAGAGTTTGAGTTCTTCATCTGGAAGTAAATCAGACAGGCCTTCTCCATTGCCTGAATTTAGAGAGAAACAAATAAAGAGCTCCACATGCTTCATAATGAATCAGGAAGTCCCTTCCCCATTGTATACCTCCCTGTCCCCCGGATAGGCCTGGGCCCTGAACCCCCTCTAGCCTGTCTTGAGAGCCTTGCTGTCCTTCATAGCAGCCATACAAGTCTGCAAATATATCTCACAAGATGCTTTCACCATGACTGTTGAAAGTGAGCCTTTGTCACACTCTCTTTCAGTTTATCAGTGTCTTGACTTTTCAAGAATACATTCATAATAATACATTTGACTTTTCAAGATTAGTAATACATTCCTAAGGGATGGAAGTGGTTCTCTCTCTGAGGTAGTTTCCTAGTTACTCTCTTGCATTTTTGAAGTTTCTGAATTCCTGGCCTGGTAGTACAGTGAGTCTATTCTCACTTGTGGGAATTCCTGTGGTGACGTCTTGATATAGCATCTCTCTCCATCTGTACTGGGGTTTTCTGTTGCACACTAATGAGTAAATATGTTGTGTATGCAAATGAAGTGTGATATATTGTGTGGGGTTCATTTTTTTTTAAAGGCAGTTGTGGGGTGCACAAATGAGATCAGAACTGCAACTTTCTTTATGTGGGGGTGTTAACTGCTTTCTTTATGTGGGGGTGTTAACTGCTTTGGTGATTTCACCTCACCAAAACTCCCACAGAACTGCTATTTGTCCCACAGAGGAAAACAGATGTATCTCTGTGTCAAGGGACTGACATAGATTGGGGGAAAGCTAGGAAGGGAAAGGGTTAAACTCCTTTGTCCAGTTCTATAGACTCAGCCTTAAACCCACCCCAGCTGCTTTTATCTTGTAAAAATGCAGATCTCCCACAGCCTGCCTAGTGGTGCCCACAATCTCTTATCTACTGCACTACAGCAGCTTGGCTCTTGTCCAATGTTTCCTTATCACTTACTTGTTCTAGAGGCACACTCATTTTGGAGACATGGATACAGAACTAGATAAGAATCGTATATCCAGCTATGAACTCTGCAAGCAGATGATTTGATCATAATGCCACAGATTAGTCCCAGAATTTGAACATCAAGTTTATACATTAGCCCCACCTCTAACCTAAACATTAAGTGCTGTGCTGCCCTCTTTTAGGACACATCTAAGGTTGCTAGGTTTTCTTGGCAAGATATCTTTGGCTTTCAGAGTTCCCTATCGGGTAGCCTCTTCCCACATGTAGGTGTATTGATGGGCAAGCCAAACCTGCCTGCTGTGCAGCTTTTAAAGTCACAGCAGTGTTACAGGGGGTGAGGGGAAGCGAAAACCCTGAGCCGATTGCATTAATTTCATTGCATAAAGCTTATAAAAGACAGAAGAAACACTATGGTAAATCACTAGAGCTGTACGAAAACTATAGCTAAGACAAATGGCCCTTTTTATAATAGACGTTGTGCATTTTTGCTTCAAAGTTGGTACCTGGAGTTGGGATCATTGTGCTCTGAGAAAAAGCACTTGTGGCTAAGAATGGATGGATGAGCCCTTTTCCATTCTGTGACAGTTTTGCATCCTCTCAGTCAAAGAGCTGCTGGGAAAGACAAACCCCTCTTGAGATGCAAATGCTGTTAACTCTTTCGCCATAAAAATTCAGGTGTAAATATGTGTGAATAAACTATATTTCATAAAGACACTAGTCTCCCCTGGGCCTCATTGCAGAGGAGCACAAACCCTGGATAAGGGCCAAGACCCACTGAATCTCACATCAGTCACAACGATCGGTGTGGCTTGTAACAGTATTTCAATCTTCCCGGTTAAAGCATGTTCATCATGGAAGTTAAAAGCATCAAAAAATCTAAAACATAAGTAGTGCTTTGGAGCTGAATAGTGGAGTCCCAGGCTTTGCTAGGTGCTAAAGAAATGAAGTTGAAATGTGTTTAGAAACTTTTCTAACCCCTAGTGGTTTAGAACTAAAGACTTGCATGGTGGCAGATGCAAGATCTGACTTCTGAATTGTTTTGCTGCTCAGACCTAGCTTAGTTATGCTAATTTAAATGCAAATGAGCTGTTGTAAAGGACCTGAGTTGTTGTGCTGTGTTGTGAGCCAGGAAGTTCAGTCCCGGTGCAATGTACCGTAGCCAACAATAGCATTACAGGGAGCCACAACAAAAGTGATACTGACCTGAACAAGGCAGAGTCCAAAGATCAGTTTTCAAGGAGAGAAAAGAGATCACTTTCTCAGCCAAAGCTGAACCGTGGACACTTCTGAATAAAACTCACCTTCCTCTCTTTCCCCTTTTTAAAATTTTTTTTTATTCAACATTATAACAAGACATATTGTCCAAAAACATATCATCTTTATCCCCCCCCCATTTTTCCTCCCTCCCCTCCCCCCTCCCACACAGAACCCCCCCCGACCCCACCCCCGACTTCCTTCAGTTCCAGTCTCTGGTTTCTCTAATAATGCTGTTTTCTGCATGTTACAAAGTTGTATAGATCCTCAAACTGTTTAGCTGATTATTATCAGTAAAAAATTTGTGAATGTTTATTCAAAACCTGCCAAGGAGTCCAGTTCGCTTTGTTGCATCTTCAGATACTTTGTAAATATTCCCATTCATCCTTAAAGTCACAGTTATCCTTGTCCCGTAGCTTATATGTCAATTTTGCCAGTTCTGCATAGTCCATCAATTTTTCTTGCCATGATTCTTTAGTTGGGGTTTCTTCTGTCTGAAAGAGCTTCCTCTCTTTCTCTATCCAGGGGGCCAGTGATAGGGAAGGAGGGAAAGGGCTTCACAGCCTCATCTTAACCCTGGGTCACTCTGCTCGCTTGTTGAAGTGGCTTTCCTTTCTCCCTGACTGGCTGGCATACAGCTTCTCAACTCTGGGGCAATGGGTGTCCTGCAGATGTTGTAAACTCTGAACACCAGATACTTTGCAACCTGCATTCCCTGATTCAGACCAAGCCAGACTTTAAGATATTATGAGCATCTGGTCATCCACAATTACTGGATTGTCACTTGATGACAGCGTGGCATCACGCCTTCTTGGCAATAGCATTCCCGCTCTGAGATGCCCTTCTTCATTTGTGAAGTGGAGACAGTTTAAATGACTTCAGCCCCCCCCCCAAAGTTTACCCACACTTTCCTAGACTTGGATTTTTAAAATGTTTACTTTTTGTTTTGTATACTCCTCAGTTTTCTTTTTACTTGTGATGTAGAGTTGAATTATTATTATTATTATTATTATTATTATTATTATTATTATTATCATGGCTTAAGGTTTTTTTTTAATGTTTGCATTTTTATTGTAATTGTATTTTTTTTGAGAAGTTTATTACATTAAGTTGTACATTGGAATAAATAAATATAAGCTATGTCACAGCAGTCCGGCAGTGAGGTTGCTAAGTTTTGCATTGGGAATGTTGCAGCTTTCTTCCTATATATACAGATGGCAAAAACTACTCATACTGAAGACAGAGATGCAGCAGTGGATCCAGGAATACCTCAAGGCTGCTAATCTGAGTGACTGGGTGAATCCCGCCTTAGTCAGGATCCATCTTTAATTGGTTCATCCATAAATACCCCTGACTGGAGCCAAACATCCAGACCTGCATAATCATGAACAGACAGAGGTGCCAAAAGTTTCTGTTTTGAAAATCATTTTCAGAGAATTAATTTGATACAGTGTTGGCCGTCTGCTCCATTTCATTATTTTATGTTTTAAAGATGTTTTAGGGGTTTTTTTTTTCTTTTACACTGCCATGGTATATATGTGTGTATATGAGAGTTGGTGGTTTACAAATACGCTTATAAATAGAATAAAATATAAAATAAAAGCTGGCTTATTGAGCAAGAGGATACACAACCAAGACATCAGGAAGTCCTGGTGGCCCAGGTAACTGCCCTGCCTTTTCCCTTGTGCCTCATCTCACACACTGTTCCCAGGTCTTCTGTCATGCATCAATTATATGATATACTGATATCAATGAAATGTGGGTTAGCAATCTCTTTAATAACAGCAGCAGCAGCAATAATAATTTTGTGAAAATGCACTTTTTAAACTGATTTTTTTCACTCGAGTCAGTCAGCAGAGTCAGCTTGAATTATTTCTGACTTAACGGCCAATGTAACTGAGAAGTTTCCAAGCTCTATTTTTTGGCAGAGATATGAGTCAGCTAAACTGTGAAAGCTGACTACACACAACAGCTGTTTAAATTATCTTGTCAATTCAGAGATGGCCTCTTCTGTTTCCGTCTTGCTTGTATGTCACTGTGAGAATTTGTCATGAAAGGCTGTGGCCTATCGGACTCGCTATATTTAGCTGTTTGAAGCTTCTCTTGCTGCCTACCTTTGGGACTTTGGCCTCCGGCCATCATGATTGCCTGGAGAGGCAGTGCCAAGGTTTTCCCTCAGCTATACATGGATGGGTACGTCAGCCTTCCTCCAAAAGGAGCTAGTGCCACTGAAAAAAAGTGCCACTCAGCTATGTGGCCGTTCCAGATATTTGACATGCATATTTGTTGTGTGCCATCACCCTGCAGTATGGCATCATCAGAAATACTTTGTCTTTGAAAAATGATCTCCATGAGCTGAAATCAAAAATGCATTTGCTGTTCTCTGTTTTCATTGAACAGTCATCTCTGCTAGCATTCATAGAGAGAGAAGTTTTGTACATGATCTCCACCAATAACTCTTAGCTCATCATCTGCATAGTTTATGGATGCCTTGCAGGAAATCTAATAGCGTCTGCCTGCCAGAAGAATGGTGGAATGAATTCCCCATCCCTCCTGCAACTCCCTGTGTGTGCCCAAAATCTGCTCTAAAGCAAATTTGTGGTGTGTGGTGTGTATGTTTGAAAAGCTGCAGAGGGGATGAGAGGAAGGAGAACTCCATCACATGAGTGGAAGTCAAGTTCAATCTGAAAGTTGCCAATGCATGTATGAGAGCTGAAAGCTAAAGGTAGCAGCAATTGCTCAAGGATCCATCTCTATGTCTAGCCATGAGCATCTTTAGAATTCTCATAATTCTCCTGCGCTGGCCCGCTCCTTCCTACTTTGGCTTCCTCCTCCTTTGTTGAATCCATCTGACAACCATGACATTCTGTCCTCCTAAGCCGTAGGTTTTGCTGAACCTCCTGCTTGATGGTCCAGCCTTGCTTGTTAGTGCCATTGGATTATATGCTTTGATATGATAATATCAGACCTGTGTTACAACCCCAACAAGTGAGCCAGCTGCCTGGTGTCAGCATTGTGAGACTCTCTTTGACACCAGTGAACTTCATGGTGGCTCCAGAGATGCCATTGGTTGCTACTGTTTCCATTGCTTTGATATTCCAGAGAGTTTTGCAAGGACAGCTGGACAGCTGGGCTGGACAGCTCACTGCTTTGGGGCAGTGGGGGAATCCTTTGATTCTGAATACTAAGGTTTAAGGAAAACCTCTCATTAAAGAACACCTTGTTGATGACACCTTGTTTGTGCAGATTGGCCTCAAAGCCTTTTATCAGAAATAGACTTCTCTTGCTGCTTACTTATTATGTACACCTAATAGTAATGTTTTGCTTTGCTGGGATGAATAATCTAAATGGTACACTGAATGTCACCATTCTTATACTGGACCACATGGTTTACAAAAATGTTGCAAACTCCTTCTCCTCTCTAGAATTAACTGAGTAAAG
This sequence comes from Podarcis tiliguerta, assembly GCF_965153285.1. Taxonomy (NCBI): domain Eukaryota; kingdom Metazoa; phylum Chordata; class Lepidosauria; order Squamata; family Lacertidae; genus Podarcis; species Podarcis tiliguerta. The sequence continues at coordinate 27,401,289 of NC_139544.1, read as the reverse complement.
GAACTTGAAGACTTTACAATGTCGAGGATAATTTCAGGCAGATATTAGTAGAGTGTGTCAGGTGCAAGAGCTACTGATCCATCTTAGTATTAAACAACTTGAAACTTAAGAATTCACAAAGGTTGGTGTCAAAACCCACTCTCAAATCAAACTTACTGCAGATAATTGTCCCAAAAGAGCATGCACTTGTAGATTTATGTGCATTAATACCAACAACTGTAATTTTTTTTAGCCTCTCGGTGGGTCACACGCTGCCTATTCCTATTGTTCACAAGTCATCAACTTTGTCACTTGAGTAGTTACATAATATTGAACCAATTTCTAAAGTGGTTGCTGAAATTGATGCAATGCAACACGGGCTTGATAGTTCTAAGCACACTCACTTTGTGTTGGATTGTGAATGCTATGTATTGTCACAGAAAGAATTACCCAGGATGCAGCATATATCCTGACTTCCACGCTCTGCAGACTTCTCTACCCTCCCCTTTCAATTCCTACTTGTACTATCAACACTGCCTAATCTGTTGCATATTGAAGGTAACACTGAATATGTGTCAAAAATTGATTCTTTTTTTATACCTGTATTCCTTGTTCATGTATGAGCATGGTCACCGAAATTTCTATTTAAATAACACACCACAATTTTATAGGTTTTAGGAGAAGACAACTCCCATTCCTGGAAAGTTTTCCTCATTATGGTTGACTGAGTTCAAATGTGGTTTTTGAAAAGATGCCACACTAGTTTCCAATCATAGTTTTTCCCCTTAAAATTCAAAAATCATTGTACTTTTTTTACAATGAGTGAGGCACATAGGAAACTTGGTTATAAATATTATTATTAATCCCCCCCAGATCACTCAAGACATCCATTTCTCCCTTGTATTTTTTCAGTTAGTTTTTCACCCAAGAGTGCCTTCTGTTTGGCTTATCACAAGCTTGTTTATTTGTGTTTTCTGCAAACACACACACACACACACACCGCAAGAGAGAGAGAGAGGTTTATCTTGTTTTATGTCCTGTTTTTCTGTCCCAGCAACATTCATAGCTGTGTTGCAAATATTTACATCAAAGGTTGGCAAATAAATCCTTAAAAGAAATAGGGCAGGCCCAAGACATTTCATTGCCCGAGGCAACGCAGCACAGTTCCCTCCTCCCACCACTGGTCCCAGTCCAACTACAATGTACTCAAGGCTGACAATGTTAGTTGGGGGCCTGAAGCAAAAATCCCACATGTGTCTCTCTCCCTTGGAACAAAAACACAATAACAACAAACATAACCATTTGCCACCTTTTCATGACACTCAAAATCTGATGCTGGAGGATATTTCACCGATATGAAAAATCAGTCTCCTATACACATATGCCTTTTTACCCAAATTGTTAACTTTCTACATATCTTTGACTACACTGCTTATTAACAGTAAACAGTATATTTCAGGAAGAGGATCTGGCCCTGAATCTGAATTTATAAAGAATCTTCACCCTTCAGAAGATCATCACCAGTGGCGTAGCGAGGGGGGTGCAGGGGGGGCCGGCCGCACCGGGTGCAACATCTGGGGGTTAGGGTTAGGGGGCGCAAATCCACGGGTTAGAGGGCACAAATCCACGGGTTAGGGGGTGCAAATTACTTGCCTTGCCCCGGGTGCTGACAACCCACACTACGCCACTGATCATCACAGAAGAACTGACCGACTTAACCTAACCTTGTTATACCTGGTCTTGTGTCAGGAATTTAATGCATATCTAAGCATGCAATATGATGTAGGGGCCAGAATAGATCCAGCATCGTATAGTAAAAGATATTAATCAGTATATATATATCTGCTGGGGCATTTTCCTCCTCCCTTCCTTCTGGTGGCACAGGTGCAAAGAACAATATACCAGTCAGAGCAACACACACAAATTTATGTATAACAGTCTTGTGGCAACCTAAAGACAAAAAATAATAGCTTGGGGGTACTTCTGCATTCACCTGCTATCACTTGAGGCCAGAGGCGTAGGAAGTGGGGGTGGAGCGCCCCAGGTGTCATCGTTGAGGGGGGTGACATTTGGCGCGCTGCTCACCCGAGACTCCCAAGCCTACCCCAAGTCGTCGACGTGGGGGGGTGGGGGTGACAAAAAATTTCTGCACCGGGTACCACCTGCTACACCTCCGCTTGAGGCTCAAGTGGCTTGGGTGGCATAGAGCACCAGCTTGGGCTGGTGGCTCAGCTGCACTCCTGTCTGGACAGGTGTAGCCTGACTTCTGTTGTCTAGGCTCTGGTAACCTCTAGGTTAGATTACTGCAATGCATTATATGTGGGGCTGCCTTTGAAAATGGTTCGGAAACCAAAATTCAGTGGCCAGGTTGCTCATTGGGGCAGGACAGTGTGAGCACATAGCACTAATCCTGGCCCGACTGCACTGGCTACAGATTAATTTCTGAGCTCGATTTAAAGTGCTGGTTGTGACCTATAAAGCTTTATGCGGCACTGAATCCCAATTTCTCAAGAACCGCCTCTCCCCATATGAACTGACCTGGACCATGTGATCATCATCTGAGGCCTTTCTTGGTGTGCACCTCAGGAGGTGAAGAGGGTGACAACACGAGAATGGGCCTTTTCAGTGGTGGCTCCCTGCTTGTGGAATGTTTTCCCCATGAAGGCTCACCTGGCGCCATCATCACATATCTTTTGGCCCCAGGAAAAAGCTTTCCTTTTTCATCAGGCCTTTGGGTTTTAATTATCTATGGCCTTTTCTGTAGGTGTGATGTTTTAATCTATTTTTAAAAAATAGATTTGTATTTTAGGTTGTTTAAAATTCAGGTTTTAATATATGTAGGTGTTTGGTTTTTGCTTAAGATATTCTAAGTTGATATCACTGATATATATATATATATATATATATATATATATATATATACTTCATATATTCACTCTGATCTAGCACTGTTTTACAGGTGTTCCAGTGTAGATGAAGAATTGTCTTTCTTTTAATGATTGCACCACTGACTCTAATGGACTGGGCATCTGTGTATGCCAAAGTGCTCCCTCTACTAAATCAGAAAAATGTCTGGGTTTTTGCCAACTGGGAATGTGTGTTTAAGTATCACTCTTTGCCTTTTTGGGGGTGAATTCCCAAGAAAGCCCAACAACTCTGAGATTGATTTCCCGAAAAAAGCTCAACAATTTTTGTGTCTGGATTTTTACTTCTTGTAATATGGCAACCCATCTTTATTGAAATGAATGGGACTTTAAGCACAGGAGCTCCATGCCTGCTTTGGAGTGGATACACAGCTCTGGATTAATGCAATCAAGTTGTTTATATCATATGATTTTTCTTCCTGTGCTATATTACTCTAAAAATGTAACATGGGGAAAGTTGAAATATGCATGTAGCTCTAAGGATAGCTGAGCCACTTCCAGGACCCCAGTATATCTGTGGGGTTGTTTTAAATGATTAATCTGAAACAATGAGTCAAGCCTTCTTTCGGTGTTCTGTTTGAAGGTCACTGAAGATATGGGAGCATCGTGTAGGAACACTTCTGTGTTTAAGCTAGATAATGAGGGAAGCATTCCTGAGTTCAGCACTTTGAACTAAAGCTTGGGTGTAAAATGTTGCGTGGATCCACCCAAATGTGTTGGTTCTCATGAGCCAGAGGAGTTTTTCTGGTATAACGTGCATCAGAAGCATAAAAAGGATGTGTAATCACCACTAGTGGGGCTGTTTCTGCTGACCTGTCAGGTGTAGAAAACACCTAGCAACTTGGGCTGCTCTGTGCAATTCTCCTACAAGGAATATGCCTCACCTTCAAATTTATGTTTTTAAGACATATAAATTTGTGTGTTAAGATTTGGCAACTTGTGTGAATGTGTTTCCCCCGCCCTCCAGTCTGATGAAGACCTTAGTGGTACACTTTGCTAACAGCATAATGGTTATCTATGTCATGCTAAACAAATGTTAAAATGTCCACCAGGGTTGGTGGCAGAAGTGGAAGGGGATCAAGGAAATGTTGTTGTTGAGCTAACTTAAAACCAATTCTTTAGAGCTGGGTTCAATGAGAACATTCTGACATTTTGTCTTGCAGTTGCCACCATTTGGGAAATCTTAAGAAAGGAGTTAATTTATAAATTATATGGAAGGTTTTCAAATGAAATCTCCAAGGAGTGTGTGGATGTAATCTGTTGGTTTTTTATCCCTGTGCATTGTTATTGGTTTCAGCGGAATACACTGGTATATGTGGTCTGTGATTTGCCAGAGTGCCTTCCCTTCTGTTAGGTATCCTTATTAGCTCAGTTGGCAGAGCATGAGACTCTCAACTTCAGGGTCGTGGGTTTGAGCCCCACGTTGGGGAAATGATTCCTGTATTGCAGGGGGTTGGACTAGAGGACCCTCGTGGTCCCTTCCAACTCTACAATTTTTGCTTGTGCAACATGACTTTCCCTTCCTCTCCTTTCCCCATGCCCTTCCCTAAACCAGCTCCAGAGGGCTGGGGGAACCCCTGAAACAGGTTTTGGGGGCATGCAGGGGTGGGGGCAGCAGTTCATTGTGCAAGGAGAACAGTTGCCTTAGTGAACTCTACTCATTATCTGGGTGGGTCCAGCACTAGTAATTGGACCAGCTTACAAGCCAGCAGATTCTTGGCAGGCCTAGTTCAACCTCCAAAATGTCTCCTTTGGGGGGCTCACACTGGTTACCAGTGGCAAGCAAATTGCCAGTATTAGTTTTCTCCATCCAAGCTTTTGTGGGGTGCAGCAGGGCCCTTTACGCCAGCAGAATTGAGCTAAGCCAGGCAGAAGGAGAGCTCCACCATATCCAATTTGGCTTAAGTGTGGTGGATCAGGGGTCTGTATTGCTCTCCCTGGCTGTTGACATCAGTGGTAACTAAATTGTGGTCCTCCAGATGTTGGTGAACTACAACTCCTATCATCCTGTCCATTGGCCTTGCTGACTGGGTCTCATGAGAAATAGCATCCAGCCACACTGGAGGGCACCACATTGGCTATTCTTGACTTGGCCTGTTTACATGTGGCTGTCACCCATAATCTCTTCTTGAGTTTCAACCTTTTGATTCCCAGACCTGAGTCATACATTTTTCTCATACAAAAATGCCTCTTCCCTCCTCCTAATAGGGAAAAAGGAGAACTTTTTTTTACATGGAATTTCTGACAGCAAACATATAATGAATTAATCACCAACCTGATACTGACAAGATAAATTGAGATTAGGTACGTCAGGGGTGTACAAAGTGGGGGGTGCAGGGGGTGGGCTGCCCTGGGTGCCACTCGGGTGTGCATTACAAGATGGCCCCTGCCTCCCCCCGCTGTAGAGCAGCCAAGGGTGCATGCAGTCAGTATGGTCACCACTCGCACGGCGTCCATACAGGCTGCTGCTCTCGCGCACCGTCCATATGGGCGTCTGTACGGGCTGCCTCTCGCATGGCGACCGTATGTGCTGCCGATCTTGTGCGCCGTCCATACAGCGTATGGACATCGCACGTGCGCCACCGGGCGTTTGGTCCCGCCCCTTGGCATCCCGCCCCAGGTGCTGAAGAGGGTTCTTCTGCCACTGAGGTACATCCATGATGCAACAAGCATACATGTTATCTGAAAAGTCTGATCAATTTAAATAAAGATTCCCCCTTCCTCCCACAATCTGAAGCAAGTTATGTGGGAGCAACATTTATACAGATGAGAACAATGTGAATCTCATTATCTTCAGTATATATCATTATTTCATATTATTATTATTATATATTATTTTTAATTATTTAACATATGTTTAAAGCTGTAAAAAGATTTATACTGTCTAATTTCTAATGTCTACAACATATCCTTTCTTTTTTAAAAGGAGGTTGCAGCACCTTCCAATTCTACATTTCCCCCCTCCTGCTAGAAATCACCCCACTTAACATGCAAGAAGCAGCCTGTTAAGCAAAGAGCACTTGAAGTAAATGAAATATAATTGTTCCCTAAAGCTGCATGAATTTTATAAATCACAGGCAGGCATAGAGTCTATTTTAGGACTTTGACATCTCTGATGATGAGTGATCTGTCAGGAGTACACCTGGCTTGGTGAATAGAATAATTGAAGGTTCACACTGGAAGGAAAAAGCAGACTGTTAGTCTTCCAGGGGCATTACTGTTACAGGCTTTGTTGTTGTTTAGTCGTTTAGTCGTGTCCGACTCTTCGTGACCCCATGGACCAGAGCACGCCAGGCACTCCTGTCTTCCACTGCCTCCCTCAGTTTGGTCAGACTCATGTTTGTGGCTTCGAGAACACTGTCCAACAGGCTTATATTGCATTATATTGAATTACAGGCTTATATTGCATTGAAATCTCATCAAAACTGGTGAAATTCTTGCACAGAAGTTGAGTTCCATGTAGAAATTTGTACACCCCTTTATACAGATCACTGTGCCACGTGTTTATTGTAAGACATACATCCTTAACCTTATCTTCATTTCTTAGATGCTTGCTACAAAAAAAGTAGATACGGAAATTACGATACAAAAACACACCGCAAAATATAAATTATGCAAGAGAATGAAAAACTACACCACCAAGCCACAGACAGAATCTCTCCTTCCCTCCAAGCACATACCCATCATCTTGGTCACCAAAAAATTAGCCAGCTAAAGCACCACAAAGATTCACCGGAAAGAACGATGGAAAGGGAGAGGCAAAGATAGCAGCAGATACAGTGAAACCACCATGCAGTTAATCACGTGAGGATCATGGCAATGTTGCTACAGATGTAAATGAACTGCAGTAATGTCAAGCAAAGTGCCGGGATCCTTAATTTCTCTGCCAAGTTTAGCAGTGCTTGTGTTACAGAATTAAACTGTGTGGTGGTCATCTCTAGGACACAAATATATTTAAATGGGGCTTGGGAATGTATTGGGAGCCAGCATAGCGATATAGTGGTACCTCGGGTTAAGAACTTAATTCGTTCTGGAGGTCTGGTCTTAACCTGAAACTGTTCTTAACCTGAGGTATCACTTTAGCTAATGGGGCCTCCCGCTGCCGGACAATTTCTGTTCTCATCCTGAAGCAAAGTTCTTAACCCGAGGTAATACCTGACGTAGTATTTCTGGGTTAGCAGAGTCTGTAACCTGAAGCGTCTGTAACCCAAGGTACCACTGTACTAAAAAATTGCAATAAGCAGAAATTTGTCACTGAATGCACACCATGTGTGCAGATAATTATTATGGTACCATCTAGTTGACATTCCATGCATATGTCTATGTGAACTTGGCTTCCAGGTAGGAATTCACATTGGCTGTCATATTGGATGAGATTGTGGAAGAGGAACTGCTGATGACGGAGGCAACAAGGAACTGATCTCAAGGAATCCTCTATAAAAAGGAATATGTGTTTATTTGACTACTCACTGTACGACCTGAGCCATTTTTGAAAGTAATATTCGAGAGGCAATGGGAATAACATGGGAGGGAGAAGGAAGCTAAGGTCACTCTGTGAACAAAATGCAGTGTGCAATGTTCTGATAAAGCCTTGCATGCGTCTGATAGTCACACGCACACTCATGACTACAAATGATTATGCAAGGAAGTTTGAGAAGGATTTGAAAGGTTAGAGTAGTTTGGTAAACACGGACTGAAAGGCCCTTTGCGTGGGTTGAAATTGGACACCCCATATTGAAATCCTTCCCGATTTCAGAAGAATCAGCCCTGCCAATAAATGCCTGCTGTTTCACTAGTTTGAATTAATACTCGATGATGGTAAAACTGAGTATTAAATTCAGTTTATCGTTTGAGCAATAGCCAAATTAAGGACAACAGTGGTTTCAGTGAATAAGTTGTTGAGCCTGTATCGTAGTATATGGTGATGATTAAGTTCTAACTCACCTGGACTTTGTTTTCGGGACCACACCCACACTCTTACACGTTGAGACAGAAAAGGATGAAAGTGAATTGCTGTGGACCTTACTTCAGTTTTTCATTTGTTCTTGAAAACTGTGTTCAGGTTCTGAGCCACAACTTTATAACATGAGAAAATGTTGTAGCACAAGAAGAAGATGGGCGTATTTTGCCATTTTATTTATCCTTTCACATTCAGTTGATGCAACTCTTTAAGCTAGCAAGGATGGAATATAATGAAGTTTTTATTTTTTTTAATTAGGACACATTTGCATGGTACACTTTTTTTTTTTATTAAGGGGATGGATTTGCATCCACACCCTTGTGAAGAAACACATCTTGCAACCACTTCTTGATCATTTTCCTGCAACCTCTGGAGGTTCTTGCCAGGGACTAGGAGAGAAAGAGAGAAAGACAGAGGGAGAGACATGGAGTCTTCTTTTTCATCCATCTCTGCTTCCCTGGAACGCATTGCCTAGTCTCAGGAAAATACTGACATATGTACCCAACATCTTCTGGTCTTTTAGTGTGTAGTTTATTTTACTGAAATGAGTGTATGTGTATTATTTTAATATTCTACAACTCCATACCGTCCAACTTTTTTGGATCCAAAACTGGGGCGCACATCTTTTGGGATGAGTTCCTGGGTGTGTCACATGATGTGCTCTGTGCTCTAGACCCCCAAGTGCTTTTTGGGGGGCTAGAGAACAGCCCAAGAATGTGCAGGATCATGGCACCTAAAACGGACACTGAAATCTCGTGTGAAAAAAATGAGATATCCTTCCCCCCCAGGTCACTTGGCAGATATGCAACTGTTTTCCTGCATTTATTAGGTTGTTAAAGAGGGTACAACCACCTTGTGATGGCCCTGTTGTGTGTGGACACTGTTGATCTTTTGGATCACAAATATTAGGTGTTGTTTTTTTTTAAAGCAAAACAATGGCTAATGAATATTCTGCTTTCCCCCTAGCTAAGCAGAGAGGAGGCTTCAAATATAGGACATTGGAAGGGCACCAATGTACTCGGGTCACACCCACACCATACATTTCAAGCACATTTATACCACTTTAGTAGTCAGAGATTCAGCAAAAGAATCATGGGAACTGTAGTTCAGCCCCAACAGTACTACGGTCATCAGCACCCTTACCAAACTACAGTTTCCACATTTTTTTGTGGTGGTGGAGAGAAGCCACAACTGTTAAAGTGATATAAGAGTGCTTTAAATGTGTTAGCCAAAGAAGTTTTTGCCAGAGTGTGTACAAAATGGCATTTGGGGACTGGCTGAAAGAAGGCTCCCCAAAGCACCTTTTCTATGGATTGAATGGTCCCACATATCCGGGGAATAAGGGGGACCTTGTCTTGAATACTTCTGTGACAATCCTGTTCATATTCACGAGTTCATGAGGAGATGGTCATTTTTTGAAAACTTACTGTTATATTTTAAGCCTTTGTGTAGAGACAAATGGATTTCTTCACAATGGATGCAATGTTACAGAAAAAGTGGAGACAGTAAGGAAGGACACACTGAGATGGAATGATTTATCCAGGCTTTTTTATTATTATTTTAAGAGAAAGTGAAAACAGGGAACAAAAATGTCTTCACTCTCAGTCCTGCACTTTCTTCAGACAATCTTCCTACAATCTCTGTTGAAAACCCAGTGCCATCTCTCCAAGGTATCAGGAAGATCTGCCATCTATTTCATCCGCCTTTGTTGGCGTCAGGAATCTCAGCCTATCTTTAAAAAGCTCTCGGTGGCTTTGTACTGATGTCTCACTTGGTTTGCCTGAAGCATCATCCTGTGCGATAGTGTTGAGAGCCTCCACACCCAGAGCATTAAATTCGTAGAACAGCAACCAGCCATACTAGTCCTCATTAAAATGTCAATGTACATTTTGCTCATGGATACAAGTGGTGCTAAAGTGGCAATTTATCTCTATTATAGGAAGCTTACTAGAGCTAGCATGCCCACCATATGTTTTTCATTATGTTCCTTTATGATGGAAAAAAATTGCATTGGATGTTGGAGGGGAAAGGCAATTCTTTTCACATTGGTTCACGGTTACCCTTCCTCAGCTTGATTTAAGACTGCTCAATTCACGACCATTTCCCCATTAGTGAAGATGTACTACATTGCTAACTTTTCTTTGTGTATCTACATTCAACGAGTGGCATTTATTATAATTGGCACCATCGTGCAGAGATAAATTAAGATGCCCAAAATTAGAACACAACGTAACAGCTGAATAGTCTAAGTCTTTTAAATTGCTCTTTCTATTTCCTTTAAAATAAAAAATGCTCCCATCATACACCCCCCCCCCAAAAAAAAACCCCACCAGAAAGAAAGAAAAAGAAAGGTCAAAGAAGACTTGAAGCAATAATACAATGTAATTTGCATGTAGCCTAGTTGTCCCATCAACCTGTCTTGGGGAGATTTTTGAGTCATAGCAGAAAAGAGAGGATAACAAACAACTCAGTCATTGGCTTCAACTGATTGGTAAGCATTTGTAACAAAGGGATCCCAGAGCAAGTTACACTGCATTTTACTCACTTACAATGTACAGTTTGTATCTGTCAGCAGAAAGCATTGTTGCTCGATCCACGCTAAGGGAAGGAAGAACCTTGCTTAACCAGTTTTTAATCACTGTGGTTCTGCTAGTCAGAAACATGGTCAATAAGCACATTTTATGTGGTAGTTGAATGAGATAGGTTTCTCTAGTTCCCTGGTACAATATGTGGTGCGTGTGTAGGTTTTGGGTTTGTGGTAGTTTTGCTCCAACTATGTCGCAGATAAAGCTTTGCAAGGCTGGTGCATGTGAAATAAGAATAGCTAAAGTACTACAGAAATGTGAATGACCATTAAGCATTTTCTCTCTACCTTACAGGTGTCCACCCCCTGCCCACAGATCGGTTGTTTTGTTGGAAAACAGGTTCCATTCATTGTCCCACCATGGGTGTAGCCAGGATTTATGCTGGGGTGGGGGGTGGGGAAAGACTTTTGCAGGGGGTGCAGAACTGAGCTATCTGTAATTTGATTGGACAGTTAGTTAAGTATTTTCATTTATTTACTTGATTTAGGGGGGCAATTGCCCCCCTGGCTAAACCCATGTGCCCCTCAAGGAATGGCTAATTACCCACTTAGATACATTCCTATTTTATATTGCCACATAAAATTATCTGCTTAAGCGTGTTCCTATTTGCATGCTTGAACTCTAGCAAAGTAATGATATGGCATCGCTGACATGTTTTGACAGATAGGGTGATTCATTAAATATGTTTGTGCTGCCCCGGGCTCCCTACCCCACCAAATCATTATTCTCAGGAAGGCAAGGAATCCCACTGAAAACATGACTGGACTAATTTTGGTTAAAAAAATAAAAATTATGTTCCTGAAGATGTGTACAGGTACAACCTCTAAGTCTACAAAGGCACTTTCATACCTAGTGAAACCCTGAATTTTTTCTAGCACGGGTTATAGAGATGGCTGTCAACTTTGATAGCTTTGAAAGTGGGGTTAGACAATTTTTTGGAAAATACAGTGGTACCTCAAGTTAAGTACTTAAGTCGTTCCGGAGGTCCGTACTTAACCTGAAACTGTTCGTAACCTGAAGCACCACTTTAGCTAATGGGGCCTCCTACTGCCGCCGCGCCGCCGGAGCCCGATTTCTGTTCTCATCCTGAAGCAAAGTTCTCAACCTGAAGCACTATTTCTGGGTTAGCGGAGTCTGTAACCTGAATGTATGTATGTAACCTGAGGTACCACTGTAAGTTATCAATGGCTTTTAGTCATGATGGCTATCTCTAGTATCAGAGGCAGTCGTTTACATCCCTTGCCTGCAATATAATTTTATGTTGTAAGAAGAGAGCAGTAAAAAGCTAACAGAGTAGTAAGGAGCACAAGTACAATTTATTCCATTTGTAGTTAAATAATAATTACTATTAAATTTGCACCTATACATATAAATTAGTATGTGCACATTTTATACAAACCTGTGCTATCTTTGTCCCTCTCTTTTTTTGCCCTGTGTCAGTGGCCACACTAAGCAGGACTTACTAAATCAGACTTTGTTCAGATAATATTCAGCGCTCTCTCCCTCTCTTTCTCTCTCTCTCCCCACCCCTCTGCTACCCCCATTTTCAAGATAGAATCTCTTTGAGTGAGGCAAAGCTTTTTTTCAGCCGGAACTCACCAGAACTCAGTTCCGGCACCTCTAAGGTGGGTACCATCGCCATTCTAAGAGGGAGGTGTTTGTGGTGAGTTCTAGCACCTCTTTTTCTAGAAAAATAGCGCTGGGTACAGGTTTCAGGCTTGCATGCCTAGAAGTCAGTGCCCAATCCAAACCAGAACTAAGGACAAAAAAAGGCATCAGAAAACTGGAATTATCTGAGGAAGTTGTTAGGTGAAATTAAACACCGCCACTAAGAAACACATAAGCAGAAATCAGATTTCCTTTAGTTGGAGATCTTAATTTAAAGGATGACAATATGTTGCTAAGGATTTTATATATATATATAGAGAGAGAGAGAGTTCCCCCCCCAAACAAATGTTTAAGATTACTCTCATTTTGACTCAAGAAAACCACCATTTTATAGTTCAAATCTGGAAAAATAAATACAGTAGATGGACAAAAGTACAAAGATTCACAAAAAATTATATATATATATATATATATATATATCTTACAGTTGTTATAAGAAAAACTGCTCCCTTTCCCTTATGTGGGGTATTCCAGAGCCTGTATAGAGTCCTTAATTGGGTTCTCTATCGGTAGGAGAAAACAGAGGCCAGCCAGGTATATTGAAAAGCAAAGTGACTAGTAAGCCTGACCTTTATTAAAAGAATTGTTGCAACAGGGTCCCAATTCACCACATGCAGGAGGGAGGAGAACCCTGAACAATGATGTGCAAGCCCTTACATAGACTTTTGAAATTGCCCACACTGTAGCCCAAGACCCCCCCCCCCAAACATAATACATACATCAAAGAAGGAGGCAGTCTACAGCAGAAATCCTATCTTCCAAGATACCTGATAATGGTCACTGATTGCATTACCTGGGCAGCCTGGCCATTCTTTTGTAATGGTTAATCCTTTAGTTCCTGAGTCCAGGTCACAGGCTCAGTGGCGTAGCGTGGGGGGTGCAGGGGGGCCCGGCCGCACCGGGCGCAACATCTGGGGGGGGCGCTCGCACTCGCAGCTCTCTGCCCCTACCTGGCTCACTCACTCTCTCTCACTGCAGTGCTGGCTGTGCAAATCCGATCTGAGCCGCCGGGTCACCGCCCACTGTGGAGGGGAGGGTGCCAGGCGTGCGGTGCGGTGCGGTGTGGAGAGAGAGCGAGGGACTATCTGGGGGAGGGACAGTGCAGCGGGGTGGGGGGGCGCAAATTACTTTCCTTGCCCCGGGTGCTGACAACCCACGCTACGCCACTGCACAGGCTCACCCTATTCATACACAAATACGCCCTTAAGACAGGATTGGCAAACGAAAAGACAATGGGAAGGCTTTCCCCATTTGCCTCTCCTACTGCAGCAGAATATTTGAGGTCATTGGAAGAGTCAAAATGGCTTCAGGATTGCTCTCCCATACTATTTCAAAGACATATGATTCATATAATTAGATATGTGTGCATTTATGAATATTTATTCTGTGTTTGAGACCTTAAAATTCTTATAAAACAGTGTTAAAAAATTAAGAGATATCAGGCCGCATGAAATTCTTTCAGAACGCCCCCAGGAGGTAGCGATGGCCAACCTGGATGGCTTGAAAAGAGGATTAGACAAATTCATGGAGGAGAGGACTATCAGCGGCTACTAGCTTGTGGATATGAAACTGAACTTGTGGATATGAAAGTTTACTATGTTCCCTAATGCCCTTTAAGCTGTTTGGCTTTTCCGATCCAATCAGGGCTAACTGGCAAGAAAACAAAGCTTTGTTGTTGCCTCTCCCATCTACAGGCTTATCTCTTTAACGGTACTTGGTAATTCATCCCCTGTTCTGTTTGGGATTTTGTGTGAGGAATCAAATAACACAAAGCAAATGCAAGACAGGTCCTGCTTTACCAGTGACGGGGATTGATTCTCACAGATTGCTGCACGATGTGTCATGGATAGCGATGGGTGGTGTGCTTGACTGTGTTGGCACATCAAACGTCAAGCCAGCGAATGAAGCTGGAAAGCTCAGGCAAATGCCAGTGTAAACTTGTAACAGAACATGCTCTGAGATGCTCTTTCTTTCTTCCCCGCTCTTTTTTCCTAGGGGAAACTAACCAGTTTGTCACCATTCTGCAGTTCATAGCACCACCTATCTGGGGCCTAGCAAACTGCAGCATCATGACACTCTTAGATTTTTATTATATAGATAGATAAATATTGCTGTGCTATATTGAAAGTGCAGCCAATAAATATTTAAACAAATAAAATATTTAACTATATGAAAACTGGATCCACAGTTGTGCACATTGCTGGCAAAAACAGGATATCCGTTTTTCTTTGCCTAACATTCAATTGCTGAATATACAGTGGTACCGCGGGTTAAGAACTTAATTCGTTTTGGAGGTCCGTTCTTAACCTGAAACTGTTCTTAACCACGATTTCTTAAGCACGATTTCTGTTCTCATCCTGAAGCAAAGTTCTTAACCTGAGGTAATATTTCTGGGTTAGTGGAGTCTGTAACCTGAAGCGTACGTAACCTGAAGCGTATGTAACCCAAGGTACCACTGTACTCCAGGGGAGCGATGAAATTCTTCAGCAGTTCAGGAGGAGCTCAAAATGTTTAAAAACCTAGCCCAAAACTGTTTTCTGAAACACTTCTGGTAGTCCCTAATCTTAACCACCATACATTACTAGTTATTCAGCAAAAATACCTTGGCAACTTCAGAAAACCTTTGTTGGGAAGAACTTTGAAAACAGAAAAAGGCTGAATTTGAACCAAATTTACGGATCAGTAAATACTGGGTAAATATTAGCTATGACTAGATCTTAACTTTATGATCCTATTTTTCCTTCCAAGGGCTGCCTTGTACCAAGTCAAATCAGTAGTCTGGTTTGCCATCTCTCCAATGTGACTTTTTTAAAAAGCTGCTGTTACCCACTGAACTGAAATCCTTTCCATATACAAAGTTCCTGCTTTTCTTAAAAGCCGCACCTCTCTTCATGATAGCCTCACTAGACTATCTGCAGCTTTTCTGTTCAGGTACCGTATTTTTCGCCCTATAAGACGCACTTTTCCGCCTCCAAAAATGAAGCGGAAATCTGGGTGCGTCCTATGGGGCGAATGCAGGCTTTCGCTGAAGCGTGGAGAGCGAGAGCGGTCGGTGCGCACCAACCCCTCTCGCTCTCCAGGCTTCAGGAAGACATCCGCAGCCTAGGCAGCCCTGCGGGAGGTCCCGCAGGGATGTCTAGGCTGCGGATAGCAGCCTGCCGCCCGGCGGGTGGGGCGCCCTGAAGCAGAGCGCCCCTCGCGCCGGGCAGACACCCGCAGCGTGGGGAGCCCTCCAGGAGTTCCCTACAGCGCTCCCCACGCTGCGGATAGCAGCCTGCCGCCTGGCGCGAGGGGTGCCCTGAAGCAGAGCGCCCCTCACGCCAGGCAGACACCTGCAGCGTGGGGAGCCCTCCAGGAGTTCCCTGCAGCGCTCCCCACGCTGCGGATAGCAGCCTGCAGCCCGGCGGGCGGGGCGCCCTGAAGCAGAGCGCCCCTCGCGCCGGGCATACATCTGCAGCATGGGGAACGCTGCAGGAGTTCCCCGCAGCGCTCCCCACGCTGCAGATAGCAGCCTGCTGCCTGGCGCGAGGGGCGCTCTGCTTCAGGGCGCCCCTCGCGCCAGGCAGACACCCGCAGCATGGGGAACGCTGCAGGAGTTCCCCGCAGCGCTCCCCACGCTGCAGATAGCAGCCTGCTGCCTGGCGCGAGGGGCGCTCTGCTTCAGGGCGCCCCTCACGCCAGGCAGACACCCGCAGCGTGGGGAGCCCTCCAGGAGTTCCCCGCAGCGCTCCCCACGCTGCAGATAGCAGCCTGCTGCCTGGCGCGAGGGGCGCTCTGCTTCAGGGCGCCCCTCGTGCCAGGCAGACACCCGCAGCATGGGGAACGCTGCAGGAGTTCCCCGCAGCGCTCCCCACGCTGCAGATAGCAGCCTGCTGCCTGGCGCGAGGGGCGCTCTGCTTCAGGGCGCCCCTCGTGCCAGGCAGACACCCGCAGCATGGGGAACGCTGCAGGAGTTCCCCGCAGCGCTCCCCACGCTGCAGATAGCAGCCTGCTGCCTGGCGCGAGGGGCGCTCTGCTTCAGGGCGCCCCTCGCGCCAGGCAGACACCCGCAGCATGGGGAACGCTGCAGGAGTTCCCCGCAGCGCTCCCCACGCTGCAGATAGCAGCCTGCTGCCTGGCGCGAGGGGCGCTCTGCTTCAGGGCACCCCTCGTGCCAGGCAGACACCCGCAGCATGGGGAACGCTGCAGGAGTTCCCCGCAGCGCTCCCCACGCTGCAGATAGCAGCCTGCTGCCTGGCGCGAGGGGCGCTCTGCTTCAGGGCGCCCCTCGTGCCAGGCAGACACCCGCAGCATGGGGAACGCTGCAGGAGTTCCCCGCAGCGCTCCCCACGCTGCAGATAGCAGCCTGCTGCCTGGCGCGAGGGGCGCTCTGCTTCAGGGCGCCCCTCACGCCGGGCAGACATTGGCCAGCCCCACAAGCTCGGGGGACAGCAGGGAGGCGCAGCGCCGCCACCCCGCTGTTCCTCGACCTGGTTGGGTTTCCCGGACCTGCTTTTGGGGGGAAAATAAAGGAAATTTTTTTTCCCTTTATTTCCCCCCCAAAAAACTAGGTGCGTCCTATGGGACGGAGCGTCCTATGGGACGAAAAATACGGTAACTTAAAAAGATTGATGCCAATTGCAGTCTAATTTGAAAATGGCCAAATGAATATAATATAATAATATAATATAAACAGAACTGGGGGTGTGAAGGTGTGTATAGAATTGCACTATTTGCCTTAAGTGAGTATAGGATTGCTGCCTAAATTCCACTTCATTAACCAAATTAAATTATACGCACAAAGGTAAAGTTTGTAAGGATAAAATAGGGAAAACTGAGATACTTTCCCCTGAGCTCCTGAAGAAGGGAAGGTTAATAAAGTTGGTTATACCGTGGTGGTGATAACGCCAAGGTTGCAGGTTCGAAGCCCATATGGGACAGCTACATATTCCTGCATTGCAGGGGGATGGACTGGATGATCCTCAGGGTCCCTTCCAACTCTACCATTCTATGAAATAATGTGATCAATATATGATTGCACACTGTACCAGCTTATTTAAAAAACCTGTGAATTTAATGTATATTATCTAGGGAGCTGATCCCGCAAATGCTAATTTTAGTGTACTATAATTGAACTCACAGCATTACACACATTCTGCCCTGGAAGTACCAAATATTAATCTTGTTAAAAGGTAAAGGGACCCCTGACCGTTAGGTCCAGCCGTGGCAACTCTGGTGTTGCTGCGCTCATCTCGCTTTACTGGCCGAGGGAGCTGGCGTACAGCTTCCAGGTCATGTGGCCAGCATGACTAAGCCGCTTCTGGCAAACCAGAGCAATGCACAGAAAAGCCGTTTACCTTCCCGCAAGAGCGGTATCTATTTATCTACTTGCACTTTGACGTGCTTTTGAACAGCTAGGTTGGCAGGAGCAGGGACCAAGCAACGGGAGCTCACCCCGTCGTGGGGATTCAAACCACCAACCTTCTGATTGGCAAGCCCTAGGCTCTGTGGTTTAACCCACAACACCACGCGCATCCCATTAATCTTGTTATGAACATTCTAATTGAAAAGTTGAAAGGAAATAACATCAGCCAGCTTTCTTAAGGCACTCTATTCTTAGTGTAATGTGATTGAAATCTTTTGCCAGTGTGCCAATTTGTTGTTTATCACAAAAACTAAAATAAAAAAAATGGTCATAGTTCTACTAGGATTAATTTTTTTATTCGCTTTTGTCTTCTCTGCCTGCCACATATCAGTATGAAAAGAAAATGATAATTTTTTAAAAATTATACATTTGGAGGACAGAAATGGCATGAATGTGACAATGGAAGCTTGGTTTGTGTTAACAGGAACATAATATCTTATCTGTTTATTGGGTTTTCAAGGTAAATCATAACTGTTCCAAAAGAAAAAGAGACAACATAAATCAATTTTCCAGTAATGCTACTACCATATAATTAGAAAAAGAAAAAGAAAAAGGATCGTCACATTTACATTCTTCTTGCTTTGCTCCTGTTCTGTTAACATCAGAATGACAGGAAGAATTCTAATAAGTGAAGCTCCCAAATAAATTCATCCAAGACAGGAAAAGCAGCACCAACTGAATTTCTGCCCGCCATTAAAGAAACTGGAACCCTCCAAGAAGAAAAGTGCCTCAGCAGTGCTTCTTCCACCTCCTGCCTGCTTACCTGTTGAGTCACAAAAGAGAAAAAGACAACTTATAGCTGCTTCTGGTATACTCACAATGTTTTTGCCAAAGAGAGGGGGAGGAACTGTGGGATAAGCATATCCCATATATAAGCATCTCATATAAGCAACATGCTTATTGTGCAAAGGGGTTAATGCCATAGAGTAAGCTGTCATGCCAGGCTTAGGTATATCACTTCCCTTACCTTGGGAGGACCTAGGCAATCAAGTCTATTGTTGCCCCGCATTCTACCTGAGAAGCTCAACATGTGAAGAGGTTTGAGCTGGTTGCTCCAGCAAAGCTGCATGGCTCTCACAAGCCTCTGTTGAGTTCTTATACCAATAATCTAAGAACTTTTACTACTTTATAGCTAAGCTAAGTTTTAGTGCCTGTGCAACTTTTCTGACCGATCTGTGGAAAAGAACATGAAGCGGACCTTTGGAGAGTTTGTAAGTAAACCATTTTTTAAACTTAACAAATGTGTAGTCTTTTCCTGTGCTAGGGGAAGAGGAAAAGTTGGAAGTCACCCAGAAGGGCATATTTTAAAGGTCTAGCAGCCTATCTTTCCACAAATTTTGTGATTTGATTTTAAATCTCTGCAGGGATTCTCTCACCAAAGAGTACTTATGCCAAACCTGGATCTTGGCATCAAGAAACTCTATTTTTTTCCACCAACAAGAACTGCACAGAAAACCAAATGACACAGAGTTTCCTACAGCTGGGCCCATTAGGCCCCGAGGTCATCGGTGCCTAATGTTGTGGGAGACTTAAGCAAATTAAACGTACTTTAAAAAGGAAAAGATGGCAGCACTGATGCCCTTCTGACCCACTTTAAGTCAGGTGGTGACTCAGCTGTGGGCTGCCATCTACCTGCTGAAAACAAGTGGCACAGTGTGTCCAGGAAGAGGCATCTAACCCTTCACCTGAAATACTTTCCACAATTACAGTTTTAACACTCTAGTGCGAAAATGGACTTATAGGAATCTGCCTTGAAGGTATGAAGACAACTTCTTGCATGCATAAACTCCAGCTTCTCCCATCAGCAAATTTTATTGTTATTTTAGAGCGTTTGAATGATAGATTTCCACTTTCCTTTTTCATACATACGGTAATTATTATGCGGACCAATAATGTTCCCTGAAGGAAAACCGCATATGAAAAGAACAGAGGTGGGGGTGGGGAAACTGGAACAACAGATGTCTTTCATCTGTAGCTGACAATTATCTGAAGATTGGAGAACAGCAATTTTATAGCTGAAAGACTTTTCAGCTCACATTGCTGCAGGGCACACTGCTAAAGCACCCCATACAGCATAAAATCCAGGCCCCATTTCACATACTATTGTACCCCAAGGCTACCATATGAGTCTTGGATGTTTTCATGTATTGGATTAACATGGCCATGCAATGTAAGCACAGCAAGCAATGAAACTTAGAAGAGGAACTTCACCGAGTTTCTGGGATTCTGCAGACAAAATTCTGTGAAACGCTCTTTAACATGTGCCAGTTATGGGAACAAGCCTTTTCTGAGGTGAAGTGGATCATCCAGATTGTTTATCATGAGCGCAAACCATAATTTTCTATTCTCATCCTTAACCCGCAATAAGAAAGCATGCAGTATAATGCAGGGTCACGTTGCAACAATTCAGACCAGATGTTCATGCTGTAATCTATACTAGCCCAACCATGGGCAGAGTGCTTGTGTGATGGACACTCATCTGAAAATTTCATTTTTAAAAAAGAAAAAAGTAATTATCTTCGATATGCAGCTATTTAAATAGATGCTTTGACTACACAGCTTATTTTTTCATTAGCTATAGATACATGGGAACCTTACAGAAGCCCTCATTCACTTATTGTTAGGCTATGTTTCAGTTCACTCTGTTTCCCCCTGAACTAGATTTATCTCATATTTAGTACAGAAAAAGAAAATGAGCCAAAATATGTGTCCAGTTAGTAGATATCCTTGGGTCCAGGACTGTTGACAGCAGAGTGAGAGACACAAGAACAAGAGCAGGAATCTCCTCAACAAAAATCAAGAGTTCACATCCTTGGCAGGGCAAAAGCCAGGTCAGTTGCTGAACTGGGTCAACACCAGTTGGACACAGCCCAGCAACTAATGGGGTTCTCTTTGGCTGCATTAGCTTTTCCTTCCTCTCTGTAAATTTGAACAATAAGACCCTATATTAAGGTTACCAGACATTCCCATTTCCCGGGGACAGTCCCCAGATTTACAAATCAATCCCCATACAAAATCCATTGAAGTTGAAAAGTGTCCCCGGATTCACTGAAAAAAATCTGGTAACCTTACCCTATATAGACATGTAAATGAATCTGCTCAGAGTAGATAATGTGCTCATGTAACTGTGCACCTTCAAGTATCTGAGCCATGAGACCAATGTATATGCATGTTTATTTCTGATTTCATGATTCTTTGGATATTGGAAATGGAAAAAAAATGTTCAGAGGTCTGTGGTTTGTGGTTGCAGCAGTTTCAGAAATTAGTGCCTTCAGGTTCTTAGAAACCCAAGGAAGGGTAACTGAAGTACTCCTAGAGAAGTTTATTTTGGTTTTCAATTGGTTAAAACCCACATTTTTGTTTGACAGGTCTAATTGGCACACATTTTTAGTTTTTATCACTAGGCTAGACATTGGATCACTCCTTTTCAATTAAGTATATGAAGTGCTTTGAAGATTAAAAGCACTGTGTATGTATTATTGTAATTATATGAAGAGACGAAGCCATTATATCAGTCATTATGGTCTGTAAAGCAATAAAGCTGCAGAAGCTTCTAAGAGTCTATATGTAATTCTAGTAGTCTGGTTGTCCAAGTCTACCACTTTTAACCTTATGACTTACTGTGGAGCTCATTAGAATCATCCTGAATAAAATAAAATAGAACTCTCTTCACATTAGGCGTCGTCATTTGAAACTGCATTATCTGGTGTAGCTGTTTGCCTTCCATATCTATGTCTTTACACTAATATGTTTCAATGCAACTATAAATAGCTGCCTAGTTTATCTGAAGTTCTCATTATCCAAATGTTTGGGCCACCTTTGAGGGCACCAGGTTATAGCAGTATGCTCTGTTTATGAATTAAATATCCTGAAAAGTTGCCTTTGGAAAAGCTGGAGACATACTAAATTTGTGTGGGTATGTCTCCTTCCCATTTGGTATGCCTGCCTTTAATTATGTCTAGGAATTCATCTGCAGTGTAAACACTGGAGTGCAAAAAAAGAAAAAAAAGAAGACAATGAGCATATTTGAGGGGAAAAAAGGATTAAATCCTGTTACATTTTTAGACGTCGATAGTATTCTGAACTTTTCCTTTTTGCTGGCTCATCAGTTAAGTTGTAGTCAAAGAAATTCTTGTGAGTCCTTGTTCTGCCTTATTTCTAAGGCTTGGGTTTGGAAAAAACTCCCAAGGAATAAAAATAAACCAAATATAGACCATACAAAATAACATTTTAAATTAAAATGCCACCTACTCTTCATCTTTTCCATCATCTGTGGCAGAATAACCATTGCCATCTCAAACAAAAAATGGCTCCATTTCCAGAAGATAATCAACCAGATGTGTCTCTTAAGAGAAAGAGCTCTATGATTCTGGGACTTATGAGATTTTGGGAGGGCCAAAGAAGGTGGGTGGTTGTATAATATTCCTGGGAAACCCCAATGTATCCCTTTTCATTGTTTGTGGCTGCTTCCTCTTGATCCTCTCCTGGATCCTGTTTTCTTTCTCCCCCACTGTGCGAACTTAATCTATTAGGGATCCTGTGGCAAATGAATTTATACCCCAAGCTATGTAACCAATCAGATTTGGCTACTTAGCAGTGTCGCTGAGGGCAAATGAAGCAGTACTGACGTCACCCAGGAGGGAGGAGGGAAAACATACCATGTCGAGGCAGCAGGCTGGTGCTCCTCCCGGACTCTGTCCTGTGGTGGTTTTATTGCCCGGCTGCACAATACAGAGTGACAGGAATGGTCATGTTGCTTAGTTGCCTCAGCGATGCCAGGAAACATTCTTTGCCTTGTGCCGAGCTGTGAGGATGGGCAATAAAACTGCCACAGTAGAGTTTGGGAACACAGGGTTGCCTTGACAACACAGGGTCCCATTCTCTGTGCTCCACACAGCAGCTGAACATTTTCACCCTGGTTTATGACCCGTTCCAAAACTTCTAGATGGGGATGACTTTTGCAGGGAGCAAAGGCGTTATCAAAACGCACAATTTGGGGCTCAGCTGTAGGGGCAGTCACCACGAATACTTACCTTATCCATGTCAGCACTTGTTTGAGGGATTTACCACAATGCTGCTGGCCAAAGATATTTTGCTGGTGGGCGTGAAGTCCAAATTCTTCTTCTGTTAGGGCCGACACTTGGAAAATACTTTTCACAGTATCCATTTTCTACTCGCATCTATTGCTCCCTCATGGTGCTGCTTGAACCAGGACGCTTTACCTTCCTGCATGGCAGGGCTGGTCCTGTGTCACTAGGTAGAGGGCAAGGCAGACATGAAATAACCATAGCAATTTTTGTGATTGCTGTGGCTGAACAAAAAAAAAAAAAAAAAAAGGCAGCCATGATAATCAGAGTCAGATTAAGACCATTAGAAGCCCATAGCACTTAAAAGTTTTTGGTGTCCCCATACATATCTAATTCAAAATATAAACAACAATTCTTTATTGTGGTCCAAATAAAATAAGAATATTTTTTAATTTTTTCCCAAAATGAAACAAAACCTACAGTGTAAGATGGATGTATACAGTGGTACCTCGGGTTACAGACGCTTCAGGTTAAAGACGCTTCAGGTTACGGACTCTGCTAACCCAGAAATAGTACCTTGGGTTAAGAACTTTGCTTCAGGATGAGAACAGAAATCGAGCGGCGGCGGTGCGGTAGCAGCAGGAGGCCCCATTAGCTAAAGTGGTACCTCAGGTTAAGAACAGTTTCAGGTTAAGAACGGACCTCTGGAACGAATTAAGTTCTTAACCCAAGGTACCACTGTACTTCCATTTTATTTATTTTTGCAACTGTTTGGCTAATCTGGTAGTGGGGATGGGAAGCAGCAGTGCTCTGAGCAGCATAGGATGGTAGAAGGCTGCCATTTTAATTTCCAGTAATGCTCCCGAGCAATGCTATGACATCAGGGGAAGTTAAAATGGCAGCTAGACCCAGTCTCCCCATGCAGCTTACAACAATTTTAAAAAGAGGGTTCCGGTTAATGGTGAGCCCTGCCAGGTCACTGGGCTCTTGACAGCTGCCCAAGAATACCAAGAGTTGATGCCAACCCTGACAGTAGTCACAGCGTATTAAATTCACAGTTTGCAAATACAAGTACTTTTGCGTGTGAAAATACCAAGGGCTCATTTTCTCTCAGCTTCCCCTCTCCAAGTGGCTGAAGTAGCAGCTGTTGTGCAAATGGTGTTTATTCCTTATACCACAGTATTCTTCCAAGCTTTCCCATTTGTTTTACAGGCAACAGAAATCTCACTTTCCTGTTTTTCACTGTAATCCCATCCCCAGTATAGAGCCATTAAATGTCAAGCAAATTTTGGACTATATGATAAAGGAAACTCCTTAGAACATTCCCGTTCTTCTTTGGAATGTGAAGTTGGCATTTATCTAGATTGCTGCTAATAGAACGGGGGATACAGTGCATTCTGCAGAGAACACTGCAGATGTGAAGAGAAGCTTAATGTCAGTGGAATGACAAGTGGCCCATACAGAATATGGGGGGGGGGGAATCAGTGCAAACTGGGTGGAAAATGAGAAATTTCCAGTACTGTTCAAAGAACAGTCTTTTGTCTGCTGCTGGATTATGAAAAAACCACTGCATACATTCTCTTTCTCTAATTTATGGTTTAGTTTCAATCGTTTTAATATGGCACAAGGCTATTTGGAGTAAATAAGGAAGGCGGGTAGTGCTGTGGGTTAAACCACAGAGCCTAGGACTTGCCGATCAGAAGGTCGGCGGTTCGAATCCCTGCGACGGGGTGAGCTCCCGTTGCTCAGTCCCTGCTCCTGCCAACCTAGCAGTTTGAAAGCATGTCAAAGTGCAAGTAGATAAATAGGTACTGTTCTGGCGGGAAGGTAAACGGCGTTTCCGTGCGCTGCTCTGGTTCACTAGAAGCTGCTTAGTCATGCTAGCCACATGACCCGGAAGCTGTGTGCCGGCTCCCTCGGCCAGTAAAGCGAGATGAACGCCACAACCCCAGAGTTGTCCATGACTGGACCTAACATTCAGGGGTCCCCTTTACCTTTAAGGAAGGAATGTTAATTTGCCTTTACACATTTGCAGTTCTGGAGGGGATGAAGAGGAATCTCCAACAAAAGAAGTGGGTACCAGGAATGGTTGGTGAGCGAGCAGCACCACCATCACATATTTGGTCTCCTAGCAGTGGAATCAATGGTGCCTGCTGGGAAGCAGGAGGGGGTGGGGAGGTTGGTGCAATGGCAGGAGTGCTGAACTGGTTCTGCTGGTGCACCTGCACAACATAAAACATCCCTACCACCTCACTCCTTTCCAATGACTCAGCTGGTGTGAGGGCAGGTGCATGCCTCCACCTCTCCCACTGGCCATTCCTGGTGGGTCCAAAAAATCTCATTTTGTGTGCAAACTCTTTTTGAACCTAAGAGTTTAAGAACAGCCACACTGTTCTTCAAACCAAGGGCCCACATGTTCCAGCAACCTCTTTCCCACTGTGGCAAACGAGATGGTTCAGGGAAGCCCCTAAATAGGATACAACATAGATAAATACCACAGCTTTCAGCGTCCTGGGGGAAAGAATTTTTGGGAGCCAGTAAGGGGAGGCACTTTGGCTTCTCCGCCCACTAGCCATGAAGCTCAGCATAACCAGGACTGGATTTAGATGAAGAGAGGCCCCTCCCCACCCCCACCCCCCTCACGACTAGAAGAAAATGGAAGAGTGTAATAAACAAAATTGACTGAAGCCAAGGATGATGACGGGCATTTAAAATTCTGCAATTCATAATTTCTTCTCTAAAGGACGTAAGATGTTATTGCTAAATACCATGGTGATTTTCAAAAATGCATAAAATTAACTTTTGCAATAGCTGAACTTTGTAAACCTTAACCAAGTGTCTCCACCATTCTCAAGAGCACCCAACAAGGTCACAGGAAGTATAAGAAAACTCTCTGTTTGCATGCCCCACTTTGGGGGGCTAAGGGGACCCACTGAAAATGCTCTGCTGTAGCACCTCCAAAGATGGAGCTCCCAGTGAGGAAGTACAATATATCTCCAACACGGCTGCGTGTGCAACAGAACCTTGCTTTCCTCTCCCTTGCAGCCCTCTGGAGCAGATTTTGGGGCACACGGTAAGAGGAAAGGAAGTTCCATTGCATGAGTGGAACATTGCTCATGGCCATTGATACAACCCATTGTGTCTGAGTGTCTGGGGTGGGGGTTTTTTGGACAAGAGAGTATCTTCTTGAATGAATCCTCAGTACTGCTTGCACCTCACTAAGCACATAGTGACACCATGGCTTAGTATTCTTCCGAGACTGAAAGTGTTCTGATGAATTCCTTTTCCGTGCAAAAAGTCTGATTCATCACTGAAATCCTCTTAGTCAGAAAAGATTATAAAGTGGCAGCAGCTCCCAAACTATTTTCTCAGGGGATACATGCACCAGTGAAATAGTCTATGTTGAAAAACCACCAAAGAGTTTCATCCCCCATTGCCTCCTGTTTTACCAGGGATATTGGCAACCCACCCATTGTGCTTTTGTAGCCCACTGATGAGACCTGACTCACAATTTGCTTTGAGATAAAGCTTCTATTCTTCATCTCCAGTGACTAGAGAAGGTTAAGTTCTCTTTGCATATTTTGCAAATAGTAAGATCCTGGACTAATAAGGTTAAACTGACATAATATTCAACTAGATAAATACTGGATAGGCATAATCCAGAACAGTGTGTTCAGTTTTGATTACCACCTTTTAAGAAGGACATAGAAACACTGGAAGGAAATTTGAGGATAGATAAAAAAATCTTTTGGTTTAAGGGAACAGTTAAGCCCTTGACAAATTCACTCACGCACCAAAAATACAACTAAAAATGGAAATGTTAAGCTAAGTCTTAGCATCCTGCCTTAACTTCCACACTATGCAAGCAATAAAACATACTCCCAACATAGCATCCATGAACTCAGACTTCTACTTGGAAACCTCATAACTTCAGGAATTCAGAACAGATTTCAAGGTGGACGGGACCCCTACAACATACCTGCATTTTTGGTGTTATATCCAAACAGATGAAGTAGTTTAGTCTTAGAGATTTAAAACCACATTAAGCTAATATTTAAAAAGGTTGGGGAGAAACATCTGGTGCTGGAATAGCAGAAGAGCAGGCACCAGATAAACTTTCCTGTGGAAAGCAGTTCATAGGTTGGTGTGCCAGCTACAGCTTGGTCACTGTGATTGATGTGTTGGTAACCTTACAACTGGACTACTGTAATACACTCTACATAGGGATTCCCTTGGTATTGGTTTGGCTGATGTAGAACACTGCAGTCAGGCTGTTGAGTGGAACACCTGAATGTTCACAACCTACATCTGTGCTGAAGGAACTGCAATGGCAAGGCTTGAGCAGAAAAGTGGTAGGCTGACTAATTTTTGATTTTATAACTCCATATTTTGGAAGCACTGTCGAACAAGAATGTGGGTTTCCAATAAAAAATTGAGTTAGGTTAACTTGCATTGAAAAATAATTCAGTCTGCATCAGAATTTTTTCTGATGCCCTAGGGAGTGATTTAATGTGGCCTGTTTATTTTACTCATATTCAGTAATCAAAACTAAAAACTCTGAAGTTATAATATTCTATTTGCATCTGTCATTCCTTCTTTGTTACTGATAAACTTATGAAATGAAAGCTTTCCACTGAAATTTTAATGGAATATAATAAAGCCCATTTAAGCTGATTGTGTATAATTCAGTGAACATGCAGGCTATTGGAAGGGTTCATTGACCAGCAAACCTAAGCTTCTTTTCTTAGAAGTAAATCCCATTGAGTTCAATGATTATTATTTCCAAGTAACCCATCTGTGTTAAGGATCCATGAAAAGCATGGTTTCTGAAGTGGTGATTTATTACTTGCACTTGTGCCACCCTGGGTTTCAAAAAGAATGTTATTTATCTGAAAGTGCTCCTTTGTGAAAAGGCTTATACATCAGAGAGGTGCCTAGGCTTGGCATAACATACTCAGCCAAGCAATCATCAGATTTTGAAATTATATTATTCCCATTACATGTTACTGTCTACACAGATTGAACAGTGATCCTTTTAACGTTTGCAGGATAAGCAATCTCTGCTAAAATAGTTCGGGACAACTACAGTAACTACAACATTCATATGTATGACCTATATTACAGTTTTGTAAACCAAAATAACACAGTTGCCCAAAACTGTCTAAGAATTCCCATATGGCATCTATTCATGCAAAGTTTTATTTTTAGAAATTGTTGGGAAGCGTCCAAATGAGCCATAGTTTGACTGTAGAGCTTTGGCTGATTATACCATTGCTAGCTGTTACTCTGTAATCACCACGTCGTATAGAGGGCAGTAACTTCTGCCTTACAGACGTCTGTGGTGTAGTCTTCCAATTACTTTTCATTTTCTCCCATAGCTTGTCTGCTTTTCTCATTTGATCCACAAGTTGAAACCCCATATTTCTGTCTGTGATACCATTTTGTGGATAGCGCCCTTGAGATCTGCTGATCTAGCCATTATCAATCATGTACGGCTATTATTTTTCAAACTCATGTTAACAATAGAATTCTAGTTCCTGATATATATATTTTAAGTTCCCGTAAAGAGATGGCAATAGTCAATTGAAGGGTTTCTTTTAAGCACCGTATTCTTAATGTACATTTAACAATAGAAGGAAACTTGTTTAAATGGCATGGAAAGATGAGAACAGCATATTAACCACATTTTCAGCACTGTGAACCTTTGGCGACAAAATAATGGTTACTCCAGAGAAATATGTTTCATTGTTGCATGCACTGTTATAAGCATTTATTTCGTCAGGTGCAAAAAGAATCTTTCATGGACACTAAAAATGTATCCTAAAATTGTACTGCATCACAGAAAACAAAGAGAAGAGTGATCATTTTATGGCCCTCGTTCTCTAAGAAGAGTGGATCCCTTTGTTGCCAAAATTGCACTGTCCATGCACAACTGAGGGAAACGCAAGGTTTTCAGAAGTAGAGAAGCGACACACATACACACAATCTTTAGGAAGCAACCCTGAAGGTGTGAAGACCCCAGATCAGTGCAATAAGGACTGAGCATGCTCAGTAGCCATGGAATAATGGCTGGCTGTTGCGGGGGGCAAGGTGAGGAGAACAAAATGGAAGAGAGGACATTGCTGGCTGGCAGGCTCCATAAATGAGAGCATTCCATCATATTGCAGGTCCTATATGTGTTCTCAGAATGTGAGGATATTGGACACTTTGTTCATTTTAGCAGGGAAGTACTATGGCTTGCGTGAGTTCATAGAAAAAGGGGAGCGGTGTATATTGTAAATTGTTGTAAATATATTGTAAATATTCTGCATATTGTTGCACCCCAAACCAATCTCTGAGGTACACGAGATTCCAGGGTTTCCAGCCTCTTACCCAGGGTTGTGTTTCTGTCGCAATGAAGCACAGTAGAGACTGTAATGTCATACATATATGTATATGCATATATACAACCTGAGTCTAGGATATGGTTACCAGATTTTTTTCAATAAATCCAGGGACACTTTTAAGCTGAGTAGCAACAGGGAGTCAGTAGTGGGGATGGTGAGGCAAAAACCCTGGGGTCAAGCACACATGCATATTGTATAGAGGTGCAAATCCCTTCTTTCACACCCTGTGAAACATAAATGCACATAGTTTATAAAAAAAGGGGCAATGGCCACCTGCCCACGACTCCCAAGCCTCCCCCAATCAGTCAAAACAAAGGGGGAAGGGGGCAGGAGATCGCTCAAGACACATCATAGGTGCACAAGACACATCCTATGGGGACTTCCGGCGAGGAAAAATGGCGGACGCCACGGCAGCGAGCAGCTCCTGAAGCCAGCCAGAGCCAACTGTGCTACCAGCTGCTGAGGTTGCCACTGCCACGTTTCCCAGGGACAGATTAGCAAATCTGGGGACATTCCAGGGATGGAATTTGTCCGGGGACAGATGTGCAAATCTGGGGACTGTCCCTGGGAACCGGGACATCTGGTAACCCTAGTCTAGGACGCCCAAAGGCTCTTGCTTCTCTCATTGCCTTAGCCTTGAATTCAAATAGAAATCAACCCCCCCCCCTTACCAGTTTGTTGCTTTTCTTCTAGCTCACATCATGATATCTTGGCTCTCAACCCTGGCTTTGTCTTTCTAACTACCTGTGAGTTGGGGACGGCCCCCCCCCCACCCATTTGCCATCTCACACAGGTCCACTTCTTTTGTTTCCCTTAGTGGCCCATCATCCAAGCCATCGCCTCATTAGGAAGCTAGCCTGGCTATTCCAGGCATTAGATGGGGTGGGGGTCCAGACATTAGACATCATTTTTGCCAGTATTGTTGATACTGAGCATATGAACCACCTCTGCACTTCTTTCTCTACCCCCAAATTGTTGTTCCAGCCTACAGCCTAGTCCCCCTCTCCCAAACTTATAACACTATAAAAATATTAGTAAATCCATAATTTGAGATTCTGCTGAGAAGGTTCAAATGCGAATGGAGACTTGTACTTGCACAAGAGTTTATGCTTCCAAAATCTGATCCCAGGCTGCTGATGTACTGCTTACAGGAGCTATTGATACTGCTAAACAAAGCCCCTTCTGCATGGCTCATGAGCTCAACTTGATGAGTTTGTGCTTTACGTTTCTCCATTCTGGCTTGCAAAACAGAATTGGCTGTAACCAAACACTGAGCTTGGATAAATGTGCTGGAAATGATGTCGACCTTTCCTAAATCCAGGAACAACAATTTGGAGGCAGAGGAAGAAGTGCAGCGTGGTTCATATGCTCAGTAACAACGATTCTGGCAAAAATGTATTTTCATGAATCTCATTCTCTCGGATTCCGTCTTGCTCTTGCTAATATAGTTTTAACAACTGTGTATTAGGCAAAACTGATCTCTGCTGACTTTAGCTGTCACATCACTAGCAATGGACAAATCTGTCAATTTTGGTTTGTCTCATTTTCTCATTATCGGTTCTCCACATTTCCACATTTGTATACAATTTTGCTGAATATGCACACTTTTGCAAAGCAATTCCCTAATTTAATACATTTTGAATGTTTTCACTAATATACACATTTATGTTATGTACTGAAGTTCTCACCCTGGGCCAGCAGGGGGATACTGTAGATAGTTATGCAAATAAGGGATCGAAAGTGACATTCAGTGATTGGATAGTTTTAGGAAATTGTTACAGTTACGTTATACTAGAGCTCTATATAAGCAGGCTGACTGAACCCTTCAGTTCAGTTCTGTTCTGGCCTGTGAATAAACAAGAGCTGTTTGAAGAATCACTGTGTCGTCTGATATGTTCACCCACAACTTAACAATTTATACACACATTTTATCCCACTATGTGCATTTGTGTACACATTACACTGCAAGATTTAGAAAAATGCAAATTTCAAAGAACTGCTGTTTTGGTTCATTTATTGTTTCAGAAAGGGTGAATTAGGTAGGTTCACCTTTAATTGTGAGCTGAATCAAGTTATGTGACCTTCCTACACATCATAGGAACATAAAACTCCCAATGTCTTTTTCAAGTCAGTCCCGCCAACTTGCATATTACTTAGTGATGAAATTTTCTGAAAATCTCGATACTGAGCTTATCAGTGTGGATTTTTTTCTCCTAATTCCCATCTCACTCCTTAACTTTACTTAAAACAAGCCCCAAGCTCTCCTAAAAGTAGGAGCAATTTTTGCATATAATATAATTATGCATATATACTTCAGGTTTCCTAAAATAACCAGCACATAAACAGACACATACAAAAATGCATATAGCTGTATAAAAATATGCATGCATTTATATAAAATTAAGCTACAGAAGTGTAATACAGCAAGGGTCTTGACTTTTATTGCATTGTGCACATATTTCTGCAGTTAATTACTCAAGCTTTTGTTGTTAAGTGCATTAGTGACTGAGACATAATACAAGAGGCAGTCTAGTGTGAGCTAAGCCCAGCGGATTCAGAACCACCAAATTCCATTTATGAAACTTATCCTCCTCCATTCCTAATGGTATTTATTCTTTTTCACAAAAATCTTCCCTACTTTGAGCCACATATAACAGGGAATTGCAGAAAGGCTCACTGTTATGTCTATACTCTGTTGCAAACTGAGTAAATTATGAGTGCTATTTCTGCTTTCCAAGATATTTTTCATGTATTAGCCTGTGGTAAGGGAAGGCAAAGAGAGTTGTGTATATAGGTTGAGGCGATCCCTAGAAGCCCTGTGTTTTTGTTTCCAAAAAGGCTTCAGAGAATGAAATAAAGTGCCTCCGAAAAGGCTGCATGGATCAAATTCACATTGCATAAAGAGGGAAAATTTGGCGCAGGCAGCAAAGAGGAAATGCAAACTGTGTTTGCGTATTCTTTGGCTCCGAACGCCTTACAGTTCACGGCTAATATTTGCATTGGCTCTTAATTATGTTAAGCAGTGTCATCTTATTACAGTTTCAAAATGTGACAATAACCTCAAGTGAACTTTGGGAAATAAGTGCATCATTTGAAATGGATGCGAGCCTTTCAAACTGGACCGAGTCTGTTCCATTTCATTAGCAGGACTAGATAGAAGGGCAAGGAAACACAGGCAGGGTGACAGGAAGTTGCTTGCAAGGTAGCAAAAGCTGGTTTGTAAACACGCTATAGTTAGTACAGTTCCACTTTCCAAACTAGAATGGACTCTGTAACATGGCAAGAAGATGTTGTAAACAAAATCTGCCCTTTTCCCCGTATGGGGTGTCCAAGAGCCCGTATAGAGTCCTTACGTGGAAAGATATGCTGCCACAACCTACCCCCCGAATTACCATTTTCTTGCAAGCCATTCTGGAGATATGGGTGAAAACAGTGATGGCAGCACAGGACAGGGGAACTGTGCACAGCCTATAATGGTAGTATGGATTCTGAACTTGTTCAACTGAATTTGAAGTCATACCCTCCAACTGTAATGATTCATCACGGTTTTTGGCTCGGTTTTTGGCCCCTATCCCAGAAGAACCACTGCCTCCGGAAAATCCCAATTTTCTCCTCTCGGCAAGAGCCATTAAAAAAAAACAAAAAAACCAGCTGCCAAGAAAAATAAAAAAGGCAGCACTCATAACTCTTTTTGAGGACCAAACTAGATGTGACGGGGTAGTCATGCGCACACCGATTCCTTCCCCTCTTTCCCCACCTTAGCTCACTGTGTTCTGCTGTGTTTAAACAGTTATTCCTGAATCCAACTGCAATATGGGTAATAAGCCAGAAAGGGAGAAAATGTGCTTAAAGCAATGGAGTTCAGTATTCTTATTCTTATCCTGCCAATCTGACTGGGTTGCCCCAGCCACTCTGGGTGGCTTCCAGCAAATTATAACATCAAACTTTAAAAACTTCCCTAAACAGGGCTGCCTTCAAATGTATTCTAAAAGTCAGATAGTTGTTTATTTCCTTGACACCTGATGGGAGGGCGTTCCACAGGGCAGGTGCCACTACCGAGAAGGCCCTCTGCCTGGTTCCATGTAACCTCATTTCTCACAGTGAGGGAACTGCCAGAAGGCCCTCGGAGCTGGACCTCAGTGTCCGGGCTGATCAATGGAGGTGGAGATGCTCCTTCAGGTATACTGGATGAAGGCTGTTTAGGGGTAAGTGAGGTAAGGTGTGGGAAGAGGGTGGGTTTAGCTGCCCTCTCCACACATTCCTTTTCAAAAACAAAGCCTAATGTTCAGTGGAAAAGGATATTGCATCAGCTATTCTGATTCACCAGTCCTTTCTCATGCAAATCTCATTGATGGAACACTAATTTTAATTTAACCATGAGAATAGATTCCTGAATGATACCTTACATGGACTACTGACCAAATATGAAAAAAAAGTAACAACAGCCACAATGTCCAGGTAAATAACACCACTTTTAAATTGCTTCCATGAGAACAATTCAAAAGTATTGTTATTTTCAAATATATGCAGATGCTATGACAAAAGCCATCAATAACAGTTGCAAATTATTTCCAGCACATTTCAGCACTTCTTTTGCTATATTTCAAGAAGTTGTTGATTTGTGTTCTAAAGCGTTCTGGGCACTGAGAGGTTTTTTTTTAGACCCGCCTACTCCCATAACAAAAGGCTCTTATGAGGGGAATAGTTCAAAAGTCCCTGATGGATGGAAGCAAAAGTGACTGAGAAGTCTATCTGCCTCAGTTTGAGATCATCCCAAGTATAAGTGATTAGAATATTCAAGGGAAAGAAGAAATAGTGACAACACGAGTGGAATATTATTGAGGGCTGACATGAGGAAACGAAACTCCAGCCATTATGCATTTGTTTGTAGTTATAAATAGGTTGCTTTTGGTTTAGACAAGGTTATTTAGCCATTAAAATAAATGTTGTATTTTAATCTTGTTTTTAAGTTGTATTCATTCAGCTTGTTTTTATTATTGCTTGTTAGCCGCCCTGAGCCTGGCCTTGGCTGGGGAGGGCAGGATATAAATAAAATTTATTATTATTATTATTAGAGTCAAAAGGTCACATAAGGTACAGCTGGTCAGCCCAGGAAATGGCTGGGGTCAGCCAGTCAGATGGACAGGGTATTATATTATTATTATTATTATTATTATTATTATTATTATTATTATTATATAAAAACTGAGTGGTAAGGGAGAAAGAAATCTGGTTACTTTAGGAGCCAGACTCATGGCAAAACTACTACTACTACTACTACTATTATTATTATTATTATTATTATTAATTAAATGTGTATAAACTGTGCTGCCCTTCTACAGTGGTACCTCGGGTTGCATACGCTTCAGGTTACAGACTCCGCTAACCCAGAACTAGTACCTCGGGTTAATAACTTTGCTTCAGGATGGGAACAGAAATCGTGCTCCGGCAGTGCAGCGGCAGCAGGAGGCCCCATTAGCTAAAGTGGTGCTTCAGGTTAAGAACAGTTTCAGGTTAAGAATGGACCTCCGGAACGAATTAAGTACGTAACCAGAGGTACCACTGTAATTGTATATAGTGCAATGGTTTCTAGTTGGTAATCTGCAGGCTCCTTGGGTCTGCGTAACCCTTCCAGGGGGTCCATTGCACTATTCACATAACAAAAACTACCATAGAGATATCAACATTTTCAAAATTAAGGGGTCCATGGCTTGGCTTTTGAAAAACAGGGGGTCCTCACTACTTAGCTAATTGGGAGAGCTAGACATCAGAAGACAAAACCGGGTGTGGAGAGTACTACAGAGGCCTCAGACCCCAGAGACAAAAAGGTGCTTGGGAGAAAGCAAGAAGGCTGGAAGCTGCACTGTCATAGGACTAGTAATCCCTGAAAGAAATTGTTCTATTGCTAGGTCTTGGATAAAGCAGGGAAATAACCTAGGAATTTTTAGTTAGCTGCATTTTTCAATGGTCTTTTCATTTCCTAATTGTGCTTACTCCTAAAACTGTTTTGAAATCTGCCCCCACCCCTAATACTACACCTTTAAAAAACTAAATGTTTTATTGGTTAACCTTGGTTTGATGCCTTGCTTTCTCCCCCTTCACCCCAATGCCTAATTGCCTCTACCCATTACAGTGAGTTGGCAGTTTCAGTAAAAGAGACAACATAGTTCATAGGAGACAACAAAAGGAAAGAAACCAGGAAAACTAAAGACATTGATTTGGTGGCAGTGCTGTGGACCCTGGGAAGGAAATGGCAAATAGCAAAGTTAGTTGGTTTGCTAGCCTCTTCCCACCTTTGGTACATGCTATAGCTTTTTATGTGATGCCTGTGCATGATTGACCCTAAGATATGAAGCAAAGTTACCTGGGTTTTGCAAAGGTGCAGATGGAATTTGGATTGCTCTGCTACTTGCTGAATATAGTGAGAATCCAATGGAAGAGGAGAAAAAACAAAGCTGCATTAGATGGTACAAAAACCAAATGGCAAAGAAGACGCCTTGGTGAACTTTGGAGTTTTTCTTTGTGGAATGCAGTCCTGATGGCATTGATGAAAATCTTTTTTATCCTTGCCCTACTTATCACAGCGAACCATCGACTTAGAAATACAGGAGCCATTAAGGTTAGGGAAGTCTAACCTGTCCAAGAACATTAAGAAAGAACACTGGGAGGCTAAAGAGATGTCTATCTTCATGAATACAATTGAGTGCCCAAGACTGGGGTGATGATGTGTGTACATAAGGCTGGGACAATGTGTAAATGGGTCAAACTTATCTTTTGTTTTGTTAATGGAGTGGTGTGAATGGGGATAATTATGTCAAAAGGGGGGAGAATAGTGATGGGAAAACTGATTGCATATTCAGGGAAAAGAGAGCATTGGTTAATGTTTGAGTAGTTACCAGTGGAGCAACTCAGTTCTGAATTTTTGTTAAGCAGTCCACTTATCATATTTCCTAGGAAGGGTTTAAGATTTCTGGCAACTAGCTCTTTTTGGAAAGCTGAATGATGCTATGAACTTGGCTGTCACAGTTCACATGAATGAGCCCACCCCAGCAGTTCTGCCTGACAAACTTGACAAGAGAACAGGGATTTAGCAAGAGTTTTAATGGTTCTTCGTTTCCTGGCTGATATACATGAACAAGATATCTCCCACCCAGCATGTTGACCATCCACAGTCTGTTGTAATAGGGCTGTGTTTTCCTGAGTTACACGCTGCCAGTCTTGCTTGATGAGCAGCACCTACAAACAGAAGAGACATGCCATGTGTGTATATGCATCAATGGGAAGTACTGGAAATGTTGTATTTGGCATGAAATTGGGCTGTTTGTTTCCTTTTTTTTTTTAATGCTGGGAAGTATCCTGGCTCTCAGATGGTTAGACAGTATTCTCGAAGCTACAAACATGAATCTGACCAAACTGCGGGTGGTAGTGGAAGACAGGAGTGCCTGGCGTGCTCTGGTCCATGGGGTCACGAAGAGTCGGACACGAGTGAACGACTAAACAACAACATCCTGGCTCTCACTCACAGACACAGTAGTTTGACTCCCAGCTCAATTATTCCTGAAGGATTCATTCCAAAAAGTCCAAAAGGGAAACGTGGGCTTGGGAGAGCACGTCTTTGTTTGAAACTCTGTCCTGCCATGTGATACCCAAATCTTTCTGAAGGAGATGTGGAAGGAGTTGAGACATAGACAGAATCATACTGCATTTCTTCAGGGAATATTGTGTGGAGGTGATTACTTCTGGCGTTCATTGAATATTATACTCCAGGAAGAACCATTTCTGTATGTCATTTGATAAATAAAGGTAAAGGGGACCCCTGAATGTTAGGTCCAGTCGCGGATGACTCTGGGGTTGCGGCGCTCATTTTGCTTTACTGGCCGAGGGAGCCGGTGTACAGCTTCCAGGTCATGTGGCCAGCATGACTAGGCCGCTTCTGGTGAACCAGAGCAGCATACGGAAACACTGTTTTACCTTCCTGTCGCAATGGTGCCTATTTATCTACTTGCACTTTGACGTGCTTTCAGACTGCTAGGTTGGCAGGAGCAGGGACCGAGCAACGGGAGCTCACCCCATCACTGGGATTCGAACCGCCGACCTTCTGATCGACAAGCCCTAGGCTCTGTGGTTTAGACCACAGTGCCACCCGCGTCCCTTTTATTTGATAAATATATCTAAACAAAATAGCTTTGCATGGGCTAGAGTCCATTTGCACAACCAAATTGCACCAGTAACATTCCATATTACCTAGCTAATCTCCAAAGAAAGATGATCATTGTGCTAATGCTTTATTGACTTTTCCTATTCACCAGGCTGGGGGCATTAATGGATGAGGTATTGACTTTCATGTTTTTGTTGCAAATGGCCATAAAAAAAGGCTGCAGTTGTATGTTATAAGACTTAGGAAGTTTTCAGATCCAAATTCTCAGCAATGCCAAATGTACTTTCCCTGTTTGTCCTATAAAACTAGATAATGGAGAGAACAAATGGCGCTCTCTGAACTTCAGCCCCGGCCAACGTATTAGATTTAGCATGTAGGGGGGTGGGGGCATTCGAACAGAAAGCTCTTTGTCAAACAAAGGGTACCACTAAACCTTTGGCAGAGTTTTCCTTTTTCTCCATTGACCTATTCTTTAAAGCAACAGTTTAGTGGGTGAATTTAATTACACAGTAGTAACAATAAGGGGTTCTTTTCGGAATTGTAAGTGACAAGAGGAAGCAAAAAACAAACAAACCCAAAACCCAAAACCATGGTCACTTCCTTCTGCCTGATCAAAAGGGAAGCAGATAACCTGCACACGTCTCACTGTCTGATAGAATTGATTGCTCTCCTGGCTTGGTAAAATCAGCTTTTTAACTGGTTTATGTTGTTCGCCTCTTTGGAGGCATCCAGCATCCCTCTCCCAGTGGGTGCCATTCTTAGGGTATAACCCAACCAAGTTCAGGTTATGGAGTGTCTTCAACAAAGGCTGAGTGAACAGGCAGCTGTGCAATGCCTTTTGCTCACTATGCCTGCATGCGCCATTTCACTTTTGTAGCTGCTTGGTTTTCCTTAGGTGCTTCTAGTAAACAAAAGCTCATGTTGTAATAAATGTGTCTTTAAGGTACCACAAGACTATTATTTTTGTCCTTTAAGTCAGGTTTTGCACATTAAGGCTGCAATCCTAGACATACTCATCTAGGAATAAGTCCCACGAAACTGAGTGGTGCATAAATTTGATATAATAAGTAACTATTCCGAAAATAACTTCTCTGTTACTTTTGTGTCACACGCTAAAGCCTTTTCCAACCAAACTATTCACTGAGCATCCACCCTGATTTGTTTGCACAGATCTAACCTTATGAGGGGATTAGATTATATCCAGTCTTTGAATGTAACAGCTGCCTCTGGTCCTCACTTACCTTTCATTACTTTGATTCCCATTTGATCTACATAAACTATTAGGGCAGGCTCAGCTATAAATGCAATGCATTTTATGTTTTTTAAAAAAATTCCTATCATTCAGAAATTGCAAGCCAGGATCAGTTTATCAAACATGGGAAGCAAGAAGATTTGAGTTTTAACTTGTGTTCTGCTTGTACAGCCAATTCTCCCTTTTGTCTTATACATATTTATATCTGGAAGATCCTCCAGGATAATTTCAAATAATGCCATCTTAATGAACAGCTTGCCTTGCATATTATCTACTTCCTTATTATTTATAGGAATGATTTATACCAAATTACAAAGCTGCCTGGTTTGTTTCATAACGAACTGTGACATGTATTGCAATAATTTGAATACTCTGGAAATAAGACTGCACACACACAAGCCCATTCGTCACTTTTCTGCCATATTGGTCTGGATTCATTTTATCAAACAGGTGGGAAAGCTGGGATGTCAGAATGATGACTCAATGAAAATGGTTTTTTTAGGTTGTTAGCATTGCAGTGCAAACTAAATCTGATCGTATGAGAATAGCCATAAAGCGGTATATAAAGATGGCGTTGTTGCTTTTAAATAATCTCCAGCTATCTGCCATGCCTTTGGTAAAGACGTATGAGCCATTTAAAGGCCTGTGTTCTGAAACTGACTAGAGAAAGAGGAGCAAGCTCAGTCTCTGTGAAGACCGGGAATCTGGTGTAGGTTAGTGATAAAAAAAACCCATGGTACCAGTGAAGTTAACTCTTTATTCAAAAAGACCAAAACAGTGCAGGCCTAGTGATGCCAGCAACTCTTCCCAGTAGGTCTTGCTCCAACAATACAGCTGCCTAAATGCCCTCCTCTCCAGGGGTTTTTTCAAGTTCAGTTTCCTGGATCCAAACCGGACTGGTGTGTGGTTATTGACGCATGTTGGCTCTTTTACCTTTAAAGTGAGGATAAGGGTAACTCTTGATACTAAGAGCACAGGAGCAATGGTAATTTGGGAGGCATTTAGAAGGCCATTGGCATTACTTCAGTTGTGAAGGGCTCAGTGCTTTCCCCATCCTCACCAGGTCATTTCGGGCATTACAGCTGCTTAGAGTGAAAACCCAAACCCAAACCAAACCAGTTGACTTTCCTTGATTAAAAAGAAAATGAAATACTCTAGGCATTCCATTTTAAGCTCCCTTACATCACAGAATCATCACTCCAAGTCAAGATTTGGTTTTGGGAAGTGAGCTGGGGGGGGGGGAGGAATGGCTCAATGCAGCAAAATAAAGTGCAGGAGAGAGAAACTTCCATCCTGTACACTGTACACTTCTTATAATACACAAAGTTGATGTCCAGCTCCAATATATAGCCCAATAGACCACAGCATGATCAATTAGATGCAATGTCTGCTGTGGCCCTTGGTCACTAAAACACTGCACAATCTCTTGCATGTATATCCTACTTTCTTCCAAAAAGATTTGGATTATCTATTGGCCCCACTTTCTCCCAAAGACCTCCATGGTATTCTGGAATGACTGTCTTCTTTTAGGAGTAGGGATTGGGGAGAAATTGGGTTCAGTTCCAGGGCCGTCTAAAGTATATCCGGCGCCATGGTGCAAACATCCCTCTGGCGTCATCCCCCCCCCCATCTCCCAGAGTTGCTGACCTTTTTACGGGGCTGCTGGCAGCTTTATGGGGCTGGAGGAGGCAGGCAGCGGCTGAAGGGCAGCTCCTTCGGTGGGGAAGAGGCGGAGGCTCTGGGCGCGGCGCTGTTTCAGTGAGGTGGGCGAGGACGGTGAGCTGATGCTGGGAGGCGCCACACACAGCCTCCGCCTCTTCCCTGGCGCACTCCAGAACTTGGTGCCCTGGCGCCACTAGCCTCTATGGGCAAGACGCCCCTGTTCAGTTCACATTTAAAGGCAAGCCAACTAAATTTGTACTTCCCAAAACTGAAATGCTGCCATCCTTTGAAATTCCAAATTTTGCAGTGCAGTGCTCTTGCCAAGAAATATGTACAGAAATGCATATACCATGGTAATGTGTGCATTAAAAAATCATATATTAGTGAAAATAACCTACACAAATGCCTTATATTGGAAGAAATTGCCTGCAAATACATGTATATTAGGCAGAATTGCATACAAGAATGTGTATTTTGGATGAAAACTGCACTAAAATCTCAATGATTTTCATGACGATTTTTAAAATAAAAAATATAGAAACCTGGAGAACTGATTTTAATACTGGGAAAATGAAGGAGAGAAATTGAAACTGAGATATTCACCCATCCCTACATATGAGGAAGCTATTTATCTAGTTTGCACGCCTGTTTTATTCCCAGCTGTCAAAGCTTGCAAAGAGGTCCTTTTGACATCTGCATAGGCTTCAGCAGTCAAGCCAAGAGGCCCATGCCAGGAATGTCTATGACACTGCAGAAGATGCTGAGGCACTAAGCTTATGCATAGCATTGCCAGCTCTATTTCCCTTGGCTACTTCAAAGAAAGAGCTGGCGAGAAGGATACTGCAGCCTGGATCTGTGAAGAATGGGACCACAGATAGGACAAAGAAAGGAAAGGGAGAAGCAAGGTAGGCAAGCTAAGCCCACAGGACCCAGTTGCTCAGCGAAGGCACTT
The DNA here is from genome assembly GCF_965153285.1 of Podarcis tiliguerta. NCBI lineage: Eukaryota > Metazoa > Chordata > Lepidosauria > Squamata > Lacertidae > Podarcis > Podarcis tiliguerta. The sequence continues at coordinate 27,360,332 of NC_139544.1, read as the reverse complement.
CAGTTGTCTTATGTGGCATTTGTGCACCTTTCTCACAATCCATTCCTTAAAAGTCTGTGAATAACTCTTTTTGTAAAAAGGGGTTTACAAAATCGAGCCAGCACAATAATTTACAACGACTGGAAATTCTTGGGCCGTGGTTTATAGCATATCTTCAACCAGCAACACGGAACAATTTCTGATTCAAAGCCTGGAATGTAGTGGGAACTGATGGTAAAACAGAGGAATGTTATAGCTGGAACAGCTGAGCAAAAATCCTTTCCAAGCCTGTCAGTTGTATTTATATGAAATTGAAAAATAAAAGCAGACCGGGGGAGGCAGGGATCTTAAGCCCGATTCTTCTCATAACCAAATGGTACAAGCCTGAGTATATTTGTTGCTGGCAGCTGGACTAAAGCCTTTATAAATTGACATGCAGTCTTGGTTGGAAGATTAGAAATGTATTTCTTAACCGCCATTTGTTGGTGGTTAATGTTTATCTTAGCTTTATAGGAATCCTATTCAGCCTTCACATTCCACGGAAAATCAACACCTGGTGGAAGAAATATGGGTTCATGCTCGCTGCCCATGCCTTGCCTCATATTGATCACTCCTTTGGGACAAAGCCTTCCTCCACAAGATCTGGAACCTGGAGAAAGCATGTGGGGAGACCATAGATGTTTGGAGATGTCCTGTGTTCTATGCGAGATCAAGACAGGGACAGCAGAATGACCTCATTTGCCTTCTCTGTCTTATTCCTGCATGTAATTGAAAGGTCTAAAATGAACTATTCTGTGGTCCCATTGATTTCAAAACTGTAGATTCTACAGTTTTGTGGGTTGGGACACTCAGACCCACCGAGTGCCCCTATTTTCCGGGGACAGTCTCAGTTTTACAGAAGCCGCCTCAGTTCCTGGTTTGATTGTGGAATGTCTGGCTTTTCTTTAAAAAGGTAAAGGTACCCCTGCCTGTACGGGCCAGTCTTGACAGACTCTAGGGTTGTGTGCCCATCTCACTTAAGAGGCCGGGGGCCAGTGCTGTCCGCAGACACTTCCGGGTCACGTGGCCAGTGTGACAAAGCCGCATCTGGCGAGCCAGCGCAGCACACGGAAACACCGTTTACCTTCCCGCCAGTAAGCGGTCCCTATTTATCTACTTGCACCCGGAGGTGCTTTCAAACTGCTAGGTTGGCAGGTGCTGGGACCGAGCAACGGGAGCGCACCCTGCCACAGGGATTCGAACCGCCGACCTTTCGATTGGCAAGCCCTAGGCGCTGAGGCTTTTACCCACAGCGCCACCCGCGTCCCTGGGTTTTCTTTAGGACATCCCTATTTTCATTGGAGAAATGTTGGAAGATATGGTACGTGAACCCCCAAGTCTAGGAGATAAGTAACTATACAACCTTTAGAAGACATCTGAAGGCAGCCTGTATAGGGAAGATTTAAAAATATTTAGTGTTTTATTAAGTTTTTATATATGTTGGAAGCCACCCAGAGAGGCTGGGGCAACCCAGTCAGATTGGCGGGTATAAATAATGAAATCAATATTATGATTTATTATGGAACAGGACGTCCCTATTTTCATCAGAGAAATATTGGAGGATATGATACGGCCTCCAACAATGGAAGCAGAACATAAGCATCAGGGTTCATAGCCACTGATATCCTCCATGAATTTTCTTAATCCTCCTTAAAAACCCTTACACAGTTGTGTGTATTTTTAAATAAATACCTGGTATGGGTGGCGCTGTGGGCTAAACCACAGAGCCTAGGACTTGCCGATCAGAAGGTTGGCGGTTTGAATCCCTGTGACGGGGTGAGCTCCCGTTGCTCAGTCCCTGCTCCTGCCAACCTAGCAGTTCGAAAGCACGTCAAAGTGCAAGTAGATAAATAGGTACTGCTCTGGCGGGAAGGTAAATGGCGTTTCCGTGCGCTGCTCTGGTTCACCAGAAGCGGCTTAGTCATGTTGGCCACATGACCCAGAAGCTGTACGGCGGCTCCCTCAGCCAATAAAGCGAGATGAGCGCCACAACCCCAGAGGTGTCTGTGACTGGACCTAATGGTCAGGGGCCCCTTTACCTTTATGGGGAGGACTGAGCATGATCAGAATGGGAGTATGAGCTGGGGAAAGTGTAGGGTAGCAGACATCTCCTGCTTTGCATTTAGGAAGAGAATGTGGCCATCTCACTTGCATTTGACAAATCAAATCTATTCACCCACTTTTGACAAAGTAGACATTTGTGTCTAGAGAATTCTACTAATAATTCCACTGGGGTGTCTTCCTTTGCCATCTTTGGTTTATAGGCCTGATTGCTCCAGCATATCTGAGGTTTTACTTCCTATGAGTAACATGCTTCTTTCTTTCTTTCTTTTTTGCAATGCTAGACCTTTATTCCTTCAAGTCTTGTAACATGCTTCTGCCAGTAATTGATATTTTATGGGCCTGCAGGTCAAGGTGCTTGCTGCTTTCTCATGATTTATAGCGCTGGTTGTGCGAAAGCATATGTCTGTGAGAGAAGGAAAATTCCCTCTTGTAATTCTTCTTTTCTTCTCCTCTCCTTTTTTTATTTGCTCTCATGCATGATTCTTACTTCACTTAGGAATGATGTTCTTCTTTTAACTGATTTACATAAATGTAATATTTTCCTTTCAAAGTCCTCCAGCTAGATTCTATCCTCTGAACATGGCAGGTTGCATTTTTGCATCAATCCCGTATATTTAAATTTGTAATCAATGTTATTCCATAATACCTATAGGCAGAGAGAGTGAGAGAGAGGAGAGAGACGAGCATCCCTCCAATATGAAATTATGCTAGAATGCTCAGTTTTCAAAAGATTTTGATATGTTTCTAAAAGATAATAATGCTTTTCCTTTAAAGAATATATAAGGTAGGAAGGGGCAGACTTGTAGGATCAACTTTAGACTTTTAGATCCACCAACAAAAGCCAGGAAGACAATTGTGGCTGGGAAACAGAGCTTGGTGCAAAATAAGGGTCAAAGAGGCAGAGTCAATTACCCACAGCACCCCAGGAGCACAGAATAATAGACAGATAGCCTCACCTTTTTATTTGGTGCCTGGAAGTGTCGCCAAGTGAGCATTCTAAGACCACATAAACCATGATCTAAGCACATATGCATATAGCTAATTCTTAATGTTTGAAGAAGTCCTATGCCTGGGCATTTTCAACGCTAATCTGTGGGATACATACCTAGAGCTCAAGTAATGGAGAACCATACCAGAATGGAGTGAGACATGAATGCAGACATGGCCAACATATGATTTAGTTATATATAAGCAGGAGGTTCTGTAATAATGAATCACTTTTTTCATACTTATGGTCTTTGTTGAGTTCCATTACATCAAATCAGTACATTTAAGTGAAGAAGAGAAACTCAGGGTATTAGGCTTAGTTCTCCTTTAGACAAAAGGAAATTTTGGTCAAGAAATGAAAAAGGTTACAACGTAATAACTATAGAATATGTGTTTATTCTCTTTGTCCATAATCAGCCCAGGGAAACGAGCACAATGATGCTGCTTTAATTATTGGTGTCATAGCTTAAGGGAGGTTTCCAGTACCGGTAGTTCTGAAACGAAGTAGTGCAAATGCCACGACTCAGCAAATACTCTAAACTGGATGCAGTGACTCAGCTTCCCACACCCATGCAGAATGCATCAACTCAAGTGGTTAGCTTGGTCCATAGATAATTCTCTCTCTCTCCCCCCCCCCTTACCCCTGCTGCTGCTGCTGAAGTTCCCTGTGAATGCCACAATTTACAATAAAATACGTATTGGTAAAACACAGACACAGAAATACGAAGTGACCAAAATGGAGACACTGTACTTCCTTCTTCTTCTTTTTAGTTCCCTTCATGTGGTTTCAAGCGTTTAATTTTTGTCATTATAGAACAAATACAAATTCTCTAAGGAGAAAGAGAAGAAAGTCTTAAAATGACCTTTTAATGTACCGGTAAGTAGAACCAGACCTCAAGGAACAGAAGAAAACTGCGGCGACTGCCTTAGGATAATCAGAAAACGCAGGAAGCTTAAATCACTTTTGAACCTTTTTATTTTTATTTTTTATATTAACATCTTGGTTTCTTTTTCATGCAGAGAAAAGAGAAAGGCGAGGCATTTGTAAAGTAAATGAGAACTCTGGCCAGTGTTTATATTCGCGTTACGAATCTAACTGAAGCAAAAACCACTTTAAGCATCATGCGTGACAAAATAGTTTTGTAAGCCATTGGCAAAAGTTTGTCTTAAGTGGCCCAGTGATGAGAGTTTGTGCAACATTTGGCAATTTGTATTGCAATAGTGCGTCGGCACTTTAGCGACCCTAAAAATTAAACATGCACAGGTGCCCTGTCACATCTAGTTGCATCCTCAGTATGGAGCAGGGGAGGGGCTGGGGTGTTTTTTGGGTGTGTGTGTGTGTGTGTGTGTGCGAGCAACACTACCCTAAGCACATCGCACCAGCAGCAAAATATCAGTCACATCTGCACTGCACACTTAAAGCACTCCCATTCCACTTTAAGAGTCGTGGCTGCCTTTCCCAAAGAATCCTGGGAATCCTAGTTAATTAATTTCACGAAAGTTAGTTAGAAAACCCCTAACCAACCACAGCTCCTGGGATTTGGAGCAAGGGGAGCCAGGACTCTTAAAGAAGAATAAAAGTGCTTTAAATGCATAGTGGCTTCAAAATGGCCACAACTTTATTAGTAAAGATTTTGGTCATATGCACAGTATTAGCGCTAAGTGTTATTCAGAGGTTAGTGAAATGGCTACAACCTCATATAACTGGGAGGAAACCCTATTGAATATATCAAAGGCCTTACATAGGAATGGACTGCAATGTGATGTGTTGCTGTGCTTTCTCTTCCTTTTATTTGGATTTTAATGACTCTGTGAAGTCACAGCACAAAATGACAGGAAAAGGTAACCAAGCTGGGTTTATTTTTTAAATTCCGAGATAGTTTCAACTCTCCTTTTCGGTTTAGGAGCTTCCTGTTATCTGAGCAGTGTTCCTCATGTCACTTGCAGATGACTGCCTTGGTCTGTGTCTGTTTCAGTTGCTCTGTACCACACCCAGCTGCAACCATCAGATAGATGCTACCAGGAGCTTTAAGAAAAAAAGAGATTTCAGACTTTTTAAAATACCAAGTATTTCATTTAAAAAAAACAAGCAAGTAAACCTCAAAAGGCAGGTACGGTGAGCAAAACAGGAACCACTTCATTATCTGAAACTTTGCTCTTTCCAGAAATTCACCGTGTCACACTTGACCTATGTCACTGAAAAAATGTCATGTCATGTTTGAGTTTGCTGTTTTGCTTCACTGATCTTCAAAAGACAAGTATATTTCAGTATATATTACGGTAAGCAGGAACTGTAATGAACCATTATTGAAATGTATGCAAAGGAAGATACTTGTAGCCTTAACACTGCTTGGGAATTCTTACTTCTCAGTGTATTTAAAGATGGCATGCTGCTCTTATGGCTCCATATCATTCAGGGTGGCAGAAAGGTTTGGAGGAAACCTTTAATGGTATATTTAGAGGAGAGTACCTACTTTTGTCTTATTTTAAGCTGATGTGCCATTTAATCTGATTTAAGATACCAAACGAGGCACTTTAGCAGACACTGCTTTCCATGGCATAAATGCTTGTGGTTGAGTCAAGGCTTTCATTTACAACGTAACCTTGCTTTTAAGACTTTCTCTTTTTTTACTGAAATACCCAACAGCTTTAATTATATCAGTGCGGGAGTAGGGATGTTCTTCATGCTCCTTTTTGAGACAACCAACCCATTTCTGATAGCAAAGACCTGTTGTGACAAGGCAGTGTTTAACAGATTGGGATTTCAACCTAGTCATAGAAATGAAAGGGGATTTATGGCAGAACGGAAGAAGAAGTGTCCTATAATTACAAGCATGGATAGAAAAACTGTGGGCCTCCAGATGTTGCTGGGCTCCAACTCCCATCATCACATGCCATTTGCCATGCTGGCAGGGGCTGATGGGAGTTGGAGTCCAGCAATATCTGGAGGGTGTCAGGTTCCCCACTGCTGATTAAGGGGCAACACATGAATTTTTATGGAAACACCCAGGTGCAAAACGTTAATGGCTGTTTAACAGCAGCCATTTTGAATTGAGAAGTGCTGTTGTGTTTATGGATAATTATTTTCCTGCTGGTCTTCTTTCTACTCCAACCTCCCACCCGATCATCTCCCCCACTACATGCCAGATTCAATACATGTGTTTACTTATATATGCTTGCAAAATCATGTCTAGAACCCTACATGTAAGGAGAAGGGGTCAAGCTTGGAGTGGGGGTCAGTTTGGAACAAAAAATGGTTGGTGCGCCATTTTAAAAATAGAGATGTGAGACTGGGGCAGAGGTGGGTAGGGAATAATACAACAACAACAACAACAACAACAACAACAACAACAACACATATGCTACCCGTCTGACTGGGTTTCTCCAGCTACTGTGGGCATCTTCCAGCAAATTATAAAGCCACAGTAAAACATTGTACATTAAAAACTTCCCTATTCAGGGCTGCCTTCAGATGTCTTCTATAAGTCAGATAGTTGTTTATTTCCTTGACATCTGATGGGAGGATGTTCCACAGGGCGGGCGCCACTACCGAGAATGCCCTCTGCCTGGTTCCCTGTAACCTCACAGTGAGGAAACTGTGAGAAGGCCCCCAATAGGTGTATCTCAGTGTCCAGGCTGAACGATGGAGATGGAGACACTCCTTCAGGTAAGCACAGTTAGTTGACAAAAGGTAGGATGTAAATCCAGGTCTTCATAATTGAAGCCCTATTGACTATGCATGGGCCCATTTTGATGCCCCTAGTATTGCCTCTGGAGCTCACCTTATCATCTGACAATTGTAAATCAATATACTTCTAAATCTTCTGCAAAAAAAGAATTGTAGTTTGAAAATGAAATTCCACATGGGAGTTGAGCCCGTTGCGATTCAGTGGGACTCGTTTTCCATGTAACGTAGGGCTGCACTTGCCTGCTGCTGCTTTCCTTCTTAGTCAGGGATGGGAACGCCTTTCAGCCTACGGGGCCACATTCCCTTGTGAGGAACCTCCCAGGGGCCACTTCACAGCAGTGGGCAGGGTCAGAGTCAAAAGTGGTCTGAGCAAGAGATGTGACACTCACCTTTGGGCAGTTGACTAGCCACACAAGTCAGAGGTTTCTACATCCTCCCCTCTTATTTTCCCAACGCTCATTCAGGAAACAAGAGGCATCAATCCTGTTCAAGAGCAGCTTCCAGCCAACCAAAAGCATTCAAGGATGGTGCGGAGCGGAGCAGGGCAAGTAAAGGATATGATCTGGGGAGAAAGGGCCTGGCTGGAGAGACAGAGGGCCAGCTAGAAAGCCTTGGAGGTCCACATTTAACCCACAGCTCTGATATTCCCTATCACTCTTCCAAGACATTCTTTAGCTTCCACTTTGATACATATTAATCTAAAAGAATGGATTTCTGCTATATGTCAGAGAGTACCATGGTTAATACCAGACCCAGTTAATACTGGGAACTACAGGGGAGCCATTAAAATGAGAGGGGTGGCCATGCGAGCTTTAAAGTGCCTTAGTAGGTTCCTAGATAAGGGAATGCAAAGAAAACTAGAGCAGGATTATAACGGCTGGCAAATGCGACAGAATATATTTGCTGGGAGTGGGATAGGGAATGTGCCTAGTGCTCTGTTTTTTTGTTTTTGTTTTGAAGAGGATTCTGTTGAGACAACCCAGGCAGAGGCTGGAAATAACAATGCTTTTGCATGCAGAACAATTCAAGGCACAGGCTTGTCATCACTTTGCAACGTCCTGCTGGCATCTGCTCAAAAACACACTGGAAATTCCTGAAAGGTGATCCGCGAAGCTGGTGGTGAGAAAGAGCCAAACATGGCCGAGTGCCTTTTAAAAACACACCACTAAGAAACATAATAATTAGGAGTGTTGTCTAAAGTTTTTTGAGCTGAGGAAATGTGTCTGCTTTATCCAATCCGTCAATTAATCCTTTAAAAACTCACTTAATTGTTGTATCTATCTTCCAACGGTCTTATAAATACTTGAATCTCCAGGCACCAGAGAGCTTGCTGCGGTTGTGGAGCTAGAAACTTTCCCTCTAATGTGCTCATGCTTTGCACACGTAGGAAAATTCAAGAAAGGGAGTCATTCAGTCATGCAATTCTCCACATGCATTTTGGAAGTTACCAGAGTCTCATTCAGGACTACACCACATGTACTACTGAATTCTGGGTAACCCCTTGGGTCTGGACCCAACAACAAAAAATGTAAACCTCATTGGCAAACTTTGAAATCTCACAAAACTCACTCGTTCTCTTTTCCTCATCCTGGAGCAGAGATGGAGAACCTGTGACCATCCAGATATGGTTGGAATCCAACTTCCATCTGTTCCAGCCAGTATGGTCAGTGATGAGGGTGATGGCAGCCATAGTCCAACAAAATATGGAGCGCCACATCTTCCTCATCGTCATCACAGAGCCAACTGGCAGCATGTAGAGCCAGAAAATTAGATAAGCCTAATTCATGGGTAAGAAATAGACACTTAGGTCTTAGGGTCCTTCCGCATGGGGGCTTAATATTGCAAATGAGTCACTGTGAAATTGCAAGTGTGTTGTTGGCACATTATAATTTTCGGAACATCAGATTTCAATGGAAAGAGTAAATCCAGATTAAATGAGGAAAAAATATAGGTTGGCATTTTGATCACCATGTTATCTTGTGGATGCTGTGAAAAAAGAGTTACCGGTACATGAATGAGATGCACTATCCCACAAGAAGCACCAGTCTGGAAGCACCCCTAGAATTCAAGGAATGGCAGAGAGACCTGACAGGTGACACTGGTCATGCCATTTCAATGATCCAGCAAGGGATTTTTCCCCCCAGCCCAAGGTCCAGATGGAGAATCAGCTCACACCTCCACGGGCCATTTTTTATAGGTGAGCTGAGCCATGCACCTGTCCATCACCAGAAATCGTTCTTCAAAGGGGCTCGATGATGGTGAGCTGGTTTTGCCTGTTTGCAGGCTCAGTGTGGATTCAAAGGTAGGCAAAACTGTTTGCAAGGGAAAACATGCCTCTTTGAATTCAAACCACACCTGAAAGTGGACTGCTTCAAAGGGGCTTGCTATCAGTGCCCACCAGCCAATCAGTGCTGTCAGCAAAACTTACTTGCCAAGGAGTCACTGGGAGTGGACTTCAAGCACCTGATTGTTCTTTTGCAGCTGAGTCTTTATCTGCCCTACATTTGATGTCACTTATGAGGTCTGCTTTGGAAAAAATGGCCTTGCAGACCCCTGGCAGGCCTAATTAGGCTGGAGATTCCTCACCTCTGACATCTAGGTTTGGAGTTACATCATGTAGTGAAAAAGATCAGGGAACATTCAGATTGGAGGAATGCCAAGTAGCACTGTGATGAATATATCTGAGCTGAAGCTGGAGGCTGTGCAGCAAACAGATACAAGCAGTTCGGAGAGAAGCACAAACTGGATCCATTGATGCAACCTGCAATTTTAATCTGTTGCACAGAGAATAGAGCTCAGCATGATCATGATGCTTCAAGCACAGAAAAGCAGCCCAGTTATGTTTCCTGGAGTTAAGGAACAACTGTAGATGTTCTTGGGGCTGATAAGTTGTTACCCGGCCCAGTGAGTCCTCAGAATAATTCTGTAAGTGGTTTTTCACCATGACTAACTGTCAAAGAGTGCTTAAGAAGTGTGGAAACATTTTGTCTCTATCTTCTTACCTCCACATGCTGCATCTGAACCACTCCTGAAGATCCTTGAAGTTTCAGAAGTCTACTGGGTGTTGTGTAGACCTGCTTTCAAGAAGAGGTTTTCAGAAGTTCTTGCTTCTGTGTAGGGTTTATCATGCTCCTCTTTGGATCATGGACCTTGTCATCATGCCTGCACTTACGATGATTCAAAAGCAGTGAAAATGCACAGGGGTAATCTTCCTCCCAGGATTTTACTGCTCCAGACTTCAAACAGGAACATAGGAAGCTGTCGCTGCCCCCAACAAAAATCCTGGCTAACACTCATGGTTGGAGGGTATGGAATAGGATGTCCCTATTTTCATCAGAGAAATGTTGGAGGATGTGGGATTTTCTTTGAAAATGAAAGCATCTAAACATGGGATTCCCAAAAATCAATGCAAGGTAATACAGTCATAGGCAGGTTATACTGTAAGGGTTTTGTGGCCAGAATCAGCAGAACTCGTGATCAAAACAAGGACATCTACCCAGCACGTTTAGTTTGAGGTACCAGTAGAACATCAAGAAAGAAATGTTTGTGGTATAGGATAAATGTGGAAAATCAGATTTGGGAGTCAGCAAGGAAAGATAGTAAATGAAGCCATGAAAAGAGGAGAATTTGTCTCTATTATACATTCCTTCTAGGGAACATTCCGTTTTCAGCATAATCGTATTATATGGATTTAGAAAAGCATTGTAGTAACTTGTATATTGTGAATGATGTCAGCTAGCAGGTATGCGCCTTAATGTGAGGACATTCTCATTTTAGTTGTTAGCTCCTTTGTACATGTTAAAAATGTTCGGCTCGTTTGTTATATATGTGTGCTCCTTTCCCTGTTCTTCTGGAGCCATCCCTCCCCCCCCCCCTTTTTTAAGGCCTCAAAAGAAAAGCCCTGGGATGTCATGAGAAATGGAGAGTGTCAGTGAGCACGAGACGGACAATGGTGACGTACATTTTCCTCTGCCCAAACATTTCCTCGTCTTTCCAAAGCCACGTCCGACATCCTCTGTTTGCTTGCTGTGACCTGGCTGAGATGCTTTGTGCCCAATACTTTGGCAGCAGCGACGATGCACATTGCGCTGTGAGGATGAGGAGGAGATGATGACTAGCTTCTGAAGTCTGTCAACAAACAGCTGATGGCTAGAACAGATGCTGCTGCTGCCCAGAAAATGTTCTGATCCTTGATATATTTTTTTATATTGAAACTGAATTATTCAGCTTACTGGGAATTTGGCAAGAGATAATTCACAGGATAATGGAAGCAACTGATGACAGCACCGAGATCATTAAGCCCCTTTCATTTGCAACACCACCAGCAAGGTTTTGGCTCCTTTTCAGATGTGTAAAGCCTGCTCCTTGACACACTGAGTCATTAATTGCCTCCAAAGTTTCATTAAAAGCAGATGCATTGCTAAAGAGCAAGTATTAGTCACACGCCGTTCAGAGTACAAGTAGATTTTCTGAGCATGGACAGATTGCCTGTCTAACAATACGAAAAGCAGTCACTAATGAAGTGACTGTATTCTTCATTGTACACACCTAATTAATACGAGCAAAACTGAAAAGCCTGTTGGGAACATGTTATAGTGATTGGATAAAAGGAGACTAGGGGAAAAGACGACGACTTTGTAATAAGATAAAATGCCATGTCTGAGCATGAATCCTGAGCAGAGTGCATTTGCGTTTCTTTCCCTCTTTTTAAGAAGTAATGGTGACCATGATCATGTAGCAGTGAATGTTTACGCTCATGGCAGATGGACGTACTATAAACATTTGATTGATAACTTAAAGCCAATCCATTTTGTTGTTGCTGTTTAGTCGTTTAGTCGTGTCCGACTCTTCGTGACCCCATGGACCCGAACACGCCAGGCACTTCTGTCTTCCACTGCCTCCCGCAGTTTGGTCAGACTCATGCTGGTAGCTTCGAGAACACTGTCCAACCATCTGGTCCTCTGTCGTCCCCTTCTCCTTGTGCCCTCCATCTTTCCCAACATCAGGGTCTTTTCCAGGGAGTCTTCTCTTCTCATGAGGTGGCCAAAGTATTGGAGCCTCAGCTTCAGGATCTGTCCTCCCAGTGAGCACTCAGGGCTGATATTACATGGACAAATTGGGAACTCCTGGCCATCTTTTGCCTAGTCTGTTGTCTCATCTGGCTCCCTTCATGTCTATCTAGCACTCTGCTTACCAAATGAGCCACTTCTAATGTCACTATGATTAAGTGACACCCTTCCTGAAATCCCTACACTGATTTCCTGCCTGCTCCTGGATTCAGCATAATTTCTTTGTCCTTACCTTCAAAGTCCTTCATGGCTTTTCCTGCCCTCCAGCCTGTTATCTCTTTGCTCCTTTATCTCTCTGCCCATGTTCTTTGACCTTCCAGTTCCATCACCTTCAGCTGTCCAAAGGTGTTTTGCTTCCTCAAAAGATGGCACCCCTTCTCCCTTATTACACCATTTGCTTTGATCTGCTTCTTAGAGCATCTCTGTGAACCTTTCCCTCTTAGGAGCCACCCACGCTATACATTTAGAACAGTATCATACCACTTTAAGCAGTCATTGGTTCCCCCAGAGAATTCTGGGAACTGCGACCAGTTCAGGGTGCTGAGAGCTGTTCGGAGACCCCCTTTCCCCCCTCACAGAGCTACAATTCCCTGGGAACAAATTCCACAGTTTAAGAAGAAATGCCACGGCGTACCTGTAGCAGCACAACCAGACGGCTCCATCTGCCCCAGCTGCAACAAAACATGCCTCTTCCATATCAGTCCCCACAGCCAAAGCAGGTGCTGTAACCTTCCAACAGTTTGACTTCACCCCAAGAGGCACTTCTCCATTGTTTCCCAAGACAGTCAGATGCCAATAGCTTCCGTGAGAAGCAGTCTTTCTTTTTGTCTAGACTGAATCGCTAAGCAATATAACTTAAACAAACACAGCATCCTTCCCTTTTCTACCCTTGCCTTCATCTTTCTACCCATCTACTTGTTTCTGTTTGTTTGCTTGCTTGCTTGCTTTGTGTCTATTTTCAGATTGCATGCTTCTCAGGGCAGAGATTTGTCCTATAATGTGTAAAATGCTATGCACACCAGTGACATTACAACTACTACTATAATAATGATAACAAAGGAACAAAGAAGCAAAACAGCAGAATAAGAAGGAATGGCAATTTGAGTAGAAATGTGTACGTTGATATCCTAGTTGATACGGCATCTTATAGAATGAAGCCACGTTAGTATTTCCTTTTCTTCTGAATTTCTTCTATTTGTTTCTGGTCCACTTTTCAGTGATGCTACTGATTCGTATCTGGTGAGCCGAACATGAAAGCAGATCAGTCATAAAAGTTAACAAGTGCATAGCAGGTTCAGCTGGTTAGATGCCCCAAACTGGTTTTCAGAAATATATGCAACGTAGTGAAGTATATATTCTTTCTCTTACTTTTTAAATAGCTGCTCCTTTAGCTGAGTTGGCCCCATCTGTTGGTCCTAGGGAAATGGATTGTGGATGTGGCCATTATTTATCATCTCCTTTAGCAGAAGCCACAGACTGTTGGCCTGTAGAGATCCATCATCACTGCATTAATCTAAGACAAATTGTGCAGTTATAGCACCACTTGACCTGAAGCATCGAGCTGGGCACTACTTGTGCAAGTGCTTACTGGCGAATTTGAGATGCATAGATTTATCACTGGGATTGACATGTGACAAGCTGGTGTGCAGTTGTAAATAATAGTCTGTTTTGTGAGTTTATGGGGGGGGGAGGAGTTGAGAGCGTGTGGCGCAAAAGCAGTTACAAAGACTAGAATATTATCAGTCTCCTGCCACAGAAAGTTGAGAAATTATGGTTACATGAGAAAAAAAATGCTTAAAATGTCTAGGTTTGATATTTTCTTGTGCCCTAAGGCCCCAGTGTTGCTTCCTGCCACACTTCCTCTCCCTCCCTCCCCCCCCTCTCTTCTTCTCTGACTGTGCAGTCAGAATTGAGTTTGGTTCATGTGGCGGTGAGGTTAGAACACTGCATGTGTACAAGCAGAAGTGCTGGGTTGGCTCTGGCAGTGTACCAGGGCTGCCCCAACCTCACCACCTTCCTGTCTTTCCCCATCCTGATAAGCAACAACAGGGCCGGTCCACACATGAGGCAAGGTGAGGCAATTGCCTCGGACAGCGGGATGCACAGGGGCAGCAAATCCCAAGGTAGATCTTTTTCCCGCCTTGTTCCCAATCTACTTCCTGCTTTATCCCAACCCTTCCTATGGCTATCTTAAGAGCAGAAAAAAGGAGCTAGTGCTTTTGTAACCCAACAATACAAAACATTTATCTCTACCAAAAGAATAATAAAATAATAATAAAAATGTTTAAGTTCATGCTATTATAGTAATTTTCTTTTTAAAAAATAATAATGGAATGATACCATACAGGAGCATAGATAACAATCCTTAATAAATGACTCCGTCTGTTAACAAATTAAATTTGTAAGCATGGAAAGAAGATTGACATTATATTACCGTATTTTTCGTCCCATAGGACGCTCCGTCCCATAGGACGCACCTACTTTTTTGGGGGGGAAATAAAGGAAAAAATTTTTTCCCTTTATTTCCCCCCCAAAACCAGGTCAGGGAGGAGCGGGATGGCGGCGCTGCGCCTCCCCGCTGTCCCCCGAGCTTGTGGGGCTGGCCGATGTCTGCCCGGCGCGAGGGCGCTCTGCTTCAGGGCGCCCCATGCGCCGGGCGGCAGGCTGCCGCCCGCAAGCCTTGCGCGCAGGGGGGAGTTCTCCCCCGGCGCGCAAGGCTTGCTGACACTTGCGCGGAGCACGGGGCGTCCTCCGAAGGGCGCCCCGTGTTCCGCGCTGCAGGCTGCCGCCCGCAAGCCTTGCGCGCGGGGGGGAGTTCTCCCCCGGCGCGCAAGGCTTGCTGACGCTTGCGCGGAGCACGGGGCGTCCTCCGAAGGGCGCCCCGTGTTCCGCGCTGCAGGCTGCCGCCCGCAAGCCTTGCGCGCGGGGGGGAGTTCTCCCCCGGCGCGCAAGGCTTGCTGACGCTTGCGCGGAGCACGGGGCGTCCTCCGAAGGGCGCCCCGTGTTCCGCGCTGCAGGCTGCCGCCGGCAAGCCTTGCGCGCGGGGGGGAGTTCTCCCCCGGCGCGCAAGGCTTGCTGACGCTTGCGCGGAGCACGGGGCGTCCTCCGAAGGGCGCCCCGTGTTCCGCGCTGCAGGCTGCCGCCGGCAAGCCTTGCGCGCGGGGGGGAGTTCTCCCCCGGTGCGCAAGGCTTGCTGACACTTGCGCGGAGCACGGGGCGTCCTCCGAAGGGCGCCCCGTGTTCCGTGCTGCAGGCTGCCGCCGGCAAGCCTTGCGCGCGGGGGGGAGTTCTCCCCCGGCGCGCAAGGCTTGCTGACGCTTGCGCGGAGCACGGGGCGTCCTCCGAAGGGCGCCCCGTGTTCCGCGCTGCAGGCTGCCGCCGGCAAGCCTTGCGTGCGGGGGGGAGTTCTCCCCCGGCGCGCAAGGCTTGCTGACGCTTGCGCGGAGCACGGGGCGTCCTCCGAAGGGCGCCCCGTGTTCCGCGCTGCAGGCTGCCGCCCGCAAGCCTTGCGCGCGGGGGGGAGTTCTCCCCCGGCGCGCAAGGCTTGCTGACGCTTGCGCGGAGCACGGGGCGTCCTCCGAAGGGCGCCCCGTGTTCCGCGCTGCAGGCTGCCGCCGGCAAGCCTTGCGCGCCGGGGGGAGTTCTCCCCCGGCGCGCAAGGCTTGCTGATGCTTGCGCGGAGCACGGGGCGTCCTCCGAAGGGCGCCCCGTGTTCCGCGCTGCAGGCTACCGCCCGCAAGCCTTGCGCGCGGGGGGGGGGAGTTCTCCCCCGGCGCGCAAGGCTTGCTGACGCTTGCGCGGAGCACGGGGCGTCCTCCGAAGGGCGCCCCGTGTTCCGCGCTGCAGGCTGCCGCCGGCAAGCCTTGCGCGCCGGGGGGAGTTCTCCCCCGGCGCGCAAGGCTTGCTGACACTTGCGCGGAGCACGGGGCGTCCTCCGAAGGGCGCCCCGTGTTCCGCGCTGTAGGCTGCCGCCGGCAAGCCTTGCGCGCGGGGGGAGTTCTCCCCCGGCGCGCAAGGCTTGCTGACGCTTGCGCGGAGCACGGGGCGTCCTCCGAAGGGCGCCCCGTGTTCCGCGCTGCAGGCTACCGCCCGCAAGCCTTGCGCGCGGGGGGGGAGTTCTCCCCCGGTGCGCAAGGCTTGCTGACGCTTGCGCGGAGCACGGGGCGTCCTCCGAAGGGCGCCCCGTGCTCCGCGCTGCAGGCTGCCGCCCGCAAGCCTTGCGCGCCCAGGGGAACTCCCCCCAGGTGCGCAAGGCTTGCGGATAGCTTCCTGGAGCCTGGAGAGCAAGAGGTGTCGGTGCGCACCGACGCCTCTCACTCTCCAGGCTTCCGCGAAAACCTGCATTCGCCCCATAGGACGCACACACATTTCCCCTTCATTTTTGGAGGGGAAAAAGTGCGTCTTATAGGGCGAAAAATACGGTACCTAATCTGCTTCTCCACCGAGAGACTGTAATACTATTTTTGTTTCATCAGGAATATGAATGCTGCTTGTGAAAATAATAATAATGATAATAATGATGATGATGATACCCCGCCCACCTGACTGGGTGGCCCTCATCACTCTGGGCAGCTTCCAGCATATATAAAAACATAATAAAACATTAAACATTAAAACTTCCCTATACAAGGCTGCCTTCAGATATCTTCTAAAAGTCAGATGGTTGTTTATTTCCTTGACATCTGATGGGAGGGTGTTCCACAGGGCAGGTATGACTACCAAGAAGGCTCTTTGCCTGGTTCCCTGTAACTTTGGGGCCCTCAGGGTGGAGATGCTCCTTCAGGTATACAGGGTCCAAGGCTATTTAGGGCTTTAAAGGTCAGCACCAATGCTTCAAATTGTGCTTGGAAATGTACTGGGAGCTAATGTAGGTCTTTCAGGATATGGTCCCAGCGGCAGCTCCCAGTCACCAGTTTAGCTGCTGCATTCTGGATTAGTCACTTTCAAAGGCAGCCCCCGGCAGAGTGCATTGCAGTAGTCCAAGTGGGAGATAACTAGAGCATGCACCACTCTGGTGAGACAGTGTGCAGGCAGGTAGGGTATCAGCCAATATATCAGATGGAGCTGGTGGACAGCTGCCCTGGACACAGAATTAACCTGTGCCTCCATGGACAGCTGTGAGTCCAAAATGACCCCAAGGCTGCGCACTGTGTGAGGTTTAAGGTGTCTGGTACAAGAAGGCCACAAAGTGTTTAATCAATGCATATACCTCATTAGACACTGTCTAAAAGCCAGTTTTGTTTTCTGGGTTTCATCTTAACTAAAGGTGTAATTAAATAAGAGATTGTTTTTACAGGCACAGGCACATATTTTAACCTAAACCTTTAATCATTATCCATATTGGAAATAATTTTGATTCCAGGTGGGAATTGCTTATTGCAGAAAAAACCCTTTTGATAGAGCCTCACAAGAAATAGCCTTGCACTCAACATGATGAAGCATCTCTGCTTGGGAATACAGATGCTTAGTAATGTTCCATAAAGGCTTCCAGCCTGTAACAATAAAGGCTTCCAATAAATGAGACAGCATTGCCTGATTTCCTATGAACTTAAAAAACATCTATAAGGGATTAGTAGTCTGTAAAGCACTTACAATTAACTTGTCCAAGGAACAAAACAAAAATAGAAAAGTGAGAGTCTTCTAGCTGAATCCTAAGAGATCAGAGCTATGCAGCATGCTATAAGCAGCTCGGTGGTATGACTGCTTACTTATGCCTTGCTGCCTCAGTTTCCCTTATTGAGTAATGCAAACTTCTGAAATGATGACGGGGAATACTTTTGGGGCATTGTAGTCTGCTTTTGCAATGTCTAATGCGAAGTAGATTACTAGATCATTTGGTCAATTATTGAGTAACAGATTGAAATGCCTTGGGGAAAACAAAGAGGGTTTTCCTCTTGGATAAACGTAAAGGTAAAGGGACCCCTGACCATTAGGTCCAGTCGTGGCCGACTCTGGGGTTGCGGCACTCATCTCGCTTTATTGGCCGAGGGAGCCAGCATACAGCTTCCGGGTCATGTGGCCAGCATGACTAAGCTGCTTCTGGCGAACCAGAGCAGTGCACAGAAACACCATTTACCTTCCCGCTGGAGCAGTACATATTTATCTATTTGCACTTTGACGTGCTTTCGAACTGCTAGGTTGGCAGGAGCAAGGACCGAACAACGGGAGCTCACCCCGTCGTGGGGATTCGAACCGCCGACCTTCTGATCAGCAAGTCCTATGCTCTGTGGTTTAACCCACAGTGCCACCCGCATCCCTCTTGGATAGAACTGGCTACAGTCAACTGAAGACTGGTGAGGGACCACTGTAAGAGCCCATTGTGCTATCCTGGAATAACTATGAAGATATGCCCATAGAAGAGCAGTTGTCAGCCCTCTGTGGTGAATTGTGGAGATCGCTAAACTGAGGGCGTGCTCAGACAGGAGCTTCCCATATTCATGACAGGGTTTAGTTCAGGGGTCAGCAAAGTTTTTGAGGTTTGGGTCAGTTTATTGTCCCGCAGATGCTGGGGTGGGCCGGAGTGCGTTTGTGCGTACATGCGCACACATGTGCAAATGCTATTTCTGGCACTCCTTCTGGCGCGCAGGAAGCGTGCGCAGCTTCCCATTGACTGCAGGAACTTGAAGCTGCTTCCACCAATGCCCTTCCTGTGTTCTCTCAGCTTGAATCTCCTGTTCCTGCGCTAGTCTGACAAATGAAATTGTTACACAATACCTGTATACCTCACAGTTTTGTTGCACAAAGTTGGGCAATTCATATCAATAGGCACAATGGAAAGTGTATGGAATGGTTAAGCGGTGAGGCCCATAAATGAGAAAAGAGCTATCCTATGTAGCAGAATGGATTGTGCACTGATAGTCCTTCTTGAAAACCATGCTAGAAATAGAAACAGCTAATTTGTTAACCCTCAAAAAATGTGAAGTAGCTGGATTTCATCTTATAGAACGTACATTGTTTCCTTCCTCTGCTTTATATAGGGAAATGTGTCCAACAATAGAATAATTGTGCTTGATACACGCCCCCTGCCCCGGACTGAAGTGCTTGTTAACGGAGGGGTTACAATAGTACATGGTTTTAATTATTATTCATTCATTATTATTCATTCAGCTGCATAGTCCAGCCCTGCCATCTCAAAGGAAAGCAACAATCAAACAACTACAAATAAGATAGCCAGTTAGCTTTAGGGAAACAAGAAAAATAAAACTTCAGTCTTTATTAAAAGCCAACCGAAACAGAATGATTTCACCTTGTTTTTAAAACTCCAGGTTTTGTGAGACTCCAGATGAAGGAAATGTAACAGTTGCTGAGCTGCTACAGAGGATACTTTTGTGTTTCACCTGGAAGTGCACACAAAAGAGATGCACAAATGATTTGTACAGCTCCTAAATTTGCTTCTAGGTTGTGTGTGAAGCAGGAAATAACAGGTGTTCCTTGTTGCAGACTTGCATGTTCCTCCAGAAGCACTGTGTGTGTGTCCCCCTTTTGCAGGACATGTAGGGAAGTGTGTTTAATTAAGTGTACAGCACCTGAAGATTTCTGCATTCTTTGAGGGGCTTGGGCAAAACCATAATATTTTTCATGGTTGGACTAGCTCATCATGAAGGAGAAGAGGTGGCACAGGATGGCTGCATTTTTATTTATTTTTATTTTGCGGGGGGCGGGGAAATGTCACCACTTTAAGCAGTGACAGAGCTGCAATAGCAACCCAGCGGTGTTTCTCGCTGAATCACAAACAGAATGGCCAAATGGGAGGGATACTATTCTGAGGAAAGCACCTATGAGAATACTTGGGAGGAGGGGGAAGTCTGTGCAGGTGCCTGCCTGGATCAGGGCTCAGCTGAGAGCCAGGAAGTGGAGGACCTCTGCCTCCCATTTAGCCTCTTGTCCTGAGTCAGATCATCACTGGAGCAACAGCTCCCTTGGGACTCTAAGCTCCTGTTTATTGCCGGCCAGCTGCCTGTCTCTCCAGAACCGGGCAAATGCATACTGACTAGGTCATTCCATGCTCTGAGCCCCTAAGCAGCAAGGGCCTTTCATCCCTGCTAAATGAATGTCTGTCAGCATGCGGGCCGCAGGAAAGATAACCTCTAGGAGCACAAAAATGCGATTTATTAGGCCCAACACATTTCGGTCAAGTTCTTCAACCTTGACACTATAAAATATATTAAAAAAATACATTGCCATTTGAATAGTTTTATTGATAAAACGTAGGTAAAATACTGCCAAGTATTACAAAGACAATGGTTGTCAATGGGATTTACCTCTTAAGATTCTGCAGCAAGATGGAATCTAGGATTTCCTGATTTCCTCATGAATTGCACATAACTTGAGCTGTGACTGATACTTCTATAACTGCAAGGCTTTAATCTTCGCATGGTTCTCCAACTTGCCAACATTCATTTTGTGCAGAGTTAGTGTTGCTCGCCTCCCGAAATGCTCCAGATGTCAGTGTGGAAAATTAGTTTCAGGGTCTCTTTGTTTTCTTGCTACAGGACCCATTGATCCTGCTCTCTAGTTGAGATGGACTTCGCTTCTTACAAAGCGAACACAACCACTTCACCACACCCCAGATTCTGTGAGACAACACGTAACAATCTGAGCCTAAACAACAATGCAACAGAGTACTGAGAAACAAAAATAATTATTTTTGAATCCAGTTGAACTGTGTGTTGAATTGGTTTGGGTGTTAATTAAATTCAAAAAACACCCAAAGGCATCATAACTAATTTACATTAAAGGCTCTTTTATATCAATGGAGTAAACACAGGCAGCTTGGTCTACACACCCAGAGGTGCATTTTAAAACAAATGTTCTTTAATCACTTCAGACGCCTCCAAGGACTCACTTGGTGCTTAAAACTGGCTCATTCAGGTCAAAACTTTAAACCAGCAATGCTTTGCAAGTATCACTGCTCTAATGCACACCTGGAGCTCCTCTGGTACATTTATTTATATCTCTGTGTATTTATCTAATTAAGGTCTATACCATTGTTTGTAATAAATAATTTCAAGGCAGTTTACGCATGTAATGTTGTTAAAATTAAAACTATTATAAAATTATTAAATATAATAAAAAGGTGAACCATCTACCGACAGCACTTCAATTCCTCCCCCCCTAGATTCAGTCTTAGGTTTATTGCCCATGAACTTGCACACCTTCTTTTTTGAGCTTCTGAGCAACAGCTGAAGCTCCCCATAGTTATTGTTCTTTCTGCATATTGAAATTTGCGTGTGCAGAAAAGTGAAAATGGTTTTAGGGCCTCCCGGTTTATGGCATCATGATTTTCCAGCATAAATGCCGTTGAAGGTCTGGTTCAATGAGGCCAGCAAGCAACCTTAAAATATTCTTAGTGCAAAACCATTAGAGAGTCTCTTCTGCTCTGCCTGCACAGTCAGATGCACAATGCAAAAGGTTTTCCAGCATGTGTGCATTAGTATTCTTCATGCTCATACGCAGCATGATATTCCGCACTCGGTCTGCTGTTCTGTGAAAGCACATTTCAAGTCACACAGACCGCACTACGGATCCAAAAACTAACTGCCAGGAACATATGAGCTTACAACTTTAGGTGGTCAAATCTGTCCATTTTAATGCTAATTTTAGGCACAATCCACACCCCCTTGGAATACCCCTTTCTCCTCAGTCCCTATCACTATCTGTCTCACAGTTGGTAACAAGTATAGCTGAGCAAAAAACCTCCCACACCTCCCATACAGAGATCATTAGCTGACAGTGTGGTCAGGCTCACCTTACATCTCTCTGGTTGCATTTGTTGCATATTGAGATGGACAGGGGGCGGTAAGAGGAGGTGATGAGGTTGATACAGTGCAAATGCACCAGCAGAGCCAATACAGCGCACCTGCTGGCATGTTTGTACCTCACCACCCTCACCACCCCCTCCCACTCTCCATCCTGGTATGCAGCAGCGACTTAGCCCAAAGGAGGTCAGGTAAGCAGTGTGGCTCCACCACACCACCCACTACTGACATGCAGATTCAGTGGTTTGACTGTTCTCCAGGACTATGCATGCAGGCTACTGTACTTAACGGTGTGAGCGTGTCTAGGTTGTATGAATGGCCCCAGGAAGGAGCAAGATAGTAGAATCTGCATATGGGTGGTGTGCATGGTCCTTCCTGTCCCAGGAAATGGTCAGGTGCATTGCAATGTGTATGGCAGGAAGTGATGTCAACAAAGGAGGAAGAGTTAGAGCCACATGAGGATCCTGTGCATTTTGCTGCATGAGCTGCTTACATGAGAGAATCTGGATTGTGGCCTTTCTCTGGGGATAATTTCGTTTTAGTCCCTGTGGAGAAGTCATATTTTAAAATGTGTCTAATGAGAAAGGGTATGCGTTATATACGCAATGTCTAGGAGTTCACTATGTGTGTGTAGTTATGTGACGGATTAAGTTTAAAATACAAAGGATCCACTGGTGGCTGGCAGTTAGTTGGTACTGAGTTATATTCTTTCTTTCTTTGGCGATCACTCATAGCTGAGTAAGATTGTCTTCCATGAACACAGTCTTAACAGTGAGTCGTAAGTGACTGTGGAGGCCAATTCTTGATCTACACTTCCTTCCACAGTGGGGACATAGGTTTCCAGGCAGGAGTTAATCACAGTGAGGGTTTGCCAAAAGTGCCTTCCTCTTAGCTCATTTCTCCTTTTCACCGTAAGTTCGTGCCTCTTCATAGTCCATGACACCTTTGGAAAAGGCTGTTCTCCAGTTGGAGCACTTGAAGGCCAGTGTTTCCCAGTTATCAGTGCTTATGTTACTTTTTATTTTTATTTTATTTGCCTTGAGACCGTCTTTAAATCTCTTTTGTTATCCATTGCTATTTCGCTTTACATTCTTGAGTTGGGAATAGAGTAGTTGCTTTGGAAGATGATAATCAGGCATCTGAACAACATGACCAGTCCAACGAAGTTGATGTTGAAGAATCATTGCTTTGACACTGGTGATCTTTGCTTCTTCCTGTACATTAGCATTGGTTCACCTGTCTTCCCAAGTGATGTATATTTTTTTCCGGAGACACCATTGATGGAATCTTTTGAGGAGTTGGAGATGGCATTTATAAGTGGTCCGTGTTTCACAAGCATACAGTAAAGTTGGTAGGACGATAGCTTTGTAAACGAGCATTTTGGTTGCAAATCTTTACTGAGTTATATAAGACTGGTCTGGGAACAGCAAGGCTCTTTTTATATTGAGTTAGAGAATGGTAAAATTGCACTTCTGATTGGCTCGCTGGATTGAAATTCTTGGTCACTCATAGGACAGGATTCTCTGCCACTGAGATCTGATTGGTCGAAGGGTAGGCTGGCTGGAATATAAATAGGCTAGTTCTCCCACAGCTCAGGGAAGGAGTATGACAGATTGAGACTGCTGACAAAAAGTGGAAGCAGAGGAAGAACCTGGAAGAGATGGCTGAAGGCAGGAATCTTACATCTGCTGCTGGAGCTGAAAGAAGACAGGCAAGAGGCTATTGAGATTAGGAAAAGCCTGGTAATATTGCCTGTCCCCCCAGATGCTAAATCATTGACTTAAGCCAAATATTGGCAGAGAGGCCATCTAAGGGCGGTGAGCAGTGAGGAAGAATTTTGCAAGGACCTTCTGGAGCAGACCAGAGAAAAGAACTGCCTGCAAGACTGAATTATAAGACAACCAGCAGAAATCCTTAGTACTAAGAGGGACTAAGGGTAATTGGCATATACATTAACTTTGGGCTAAGAACGGAGCTTTGCAAATCCGTCTCATGTAGGTGTCTGTATTTGAAAGCAGCTATCATTTAAAATATCAACCTCCTTTTAAAAGCCAGTATAAGCCTTAAAGAGACAGCAACCAATTAAGTATAGTATTTACATTATCTTATAGCTAATAATAAAGAAAGAACATCTCTTTTTTAAAAAACTTATGAAGTGTGTCTGACTGGTTTTGCACCATATCTAAAGTACCACAGCTACTGGGTTATACATTAAATGCACAGTATAACTATTTGATGGCAGTGCTTTGAAGATGAATCAGCAGCAGTAAATAAAAGCTGATTCTCCACACATTAAAGAAAGCTAAATTTCTACAGTCCCAAGGTGCATATTACAATCCATGTGTGCCTAACTCTAGGGATGGGTGGATCTGTCAGTTTTGGTTTCTCTCAGCTTCTCATTTCCTTTACGTTCAGTTCTCCACGATTCTGCATCACTTTGCTATTTTTGTTGTTGATGCATTTGCTCTTCAGGTAGAGCTACAACATACATTTAAACCATATGAGTCTTGGAAAGAATAATGGAATAATGGGAACTATAGTTGCTGCCTCATGGAGCTACAATTCCCAGCATCCTTAAACTACAGGTCCCAAAATTCCTTGAGAAATCATATGCTTTGGATGTGCTTTCTGTTGTGTAAGTGGTCTCCTCCTCCTCCTCCTCCTTCACAATCCATAAGCAACCACTTTAAAGACTTCTCTTGAAATTCAAATAGTTCCAGAGAGGTGTGGCTAGTTTGGCCCATGTAGCCACTGCAACTCAAAAAGAAAGCAATTATAAAATATGTTTTTATTATCATTTCCACCATCGGCCCCCACCTGCAGCTACTGTGCCCAGTCATTTCTGCCTTTCATCACTTGCATTGTTGATGCCTATAGGATCTCGATGCCAAACACCAAGTAAGTCTCTATATATTCGAAGTTAACTTTGCTCTATATTTAGAGAGAAGCTTATGTTTCACTCACACCACAACTCCTAAGAAAGGATACTGTCTGGATTGGACCCAAATGGAACATAGCATGCCCTCAGTCAGGTATCTCATTGTCTCCTAAAATAAAGTTGACTACCCCTTCAACTTGATATCGTTCTCCGCTAAGGTGAGTCACAAACTGGGATATCTGGAATAAAAATGAAGCCTCCCTGAAACAGATATTTATATACTGTTCTATACTTCCTAAATTTTGGGAGAAAGTGCTGGATTGTATAACTATGACTGTTCAGAAAAAAATTTAAAATTTTCAGCAGAGAATATTCTTCTGAACCATATACCTACTATATGGAAGTTAACGACGGGACAAAAAAAATTGGATTTTATGTGCTCTAATGGTAGCCAAGAGGTTGTTATTGATGAACTGGAAGAATTAAGACATGATCTCCTTCAATCAGTGGATTGATAATATGAAAACACTTGCAACCTACAAACAGACTGCTTACAGACATAGACTCTGCTTGGATAAATACGACAATATTTGGAATGAATTTATGCATAATGTAGTAGGCTATGAATATTTATATTAGTTTAGGAGAATAATACCAACTTTATAAAATAATGTATGGGTTAGGGTATTTTTATATATATTCATATAATTTTCCCCCTTTACACGGTTGTATGTTTTGTTCTTTTGTTCTTTTTTCCTTTTTGTATTGCTTTATTGCTTTATTATTGAAAAATATTCAATAAAGTATCATTTTTTTAAAAAAAAAAGATGGATCCGGGAAACAAACAAACAAACAAAAAATCCACAATCCAGCTGTTTCGTGTTTTTAATATTCAGTCACCCCTAAAACAAATGCCAAGTTCTCCGGAGTTGAGTCAGGCCGCTGAAATTAGAACTAAGCAAAAGTTATGCTTACATAATCAGGCAATGTGCAAAGAATATGACCTAGCATGCTGAGAATCTGTAGCATTCAAAGCTGCCAATGAGATGAAGCTCAGGGGAAACACAGCATTTGGGGACACCGTCTATTTTTACTGGTTGTGTTTTGAGAATAAAAGGGAGTTTTTAGCCACGGGAATGTATGCCTTTAAGAAGATTGTCCCAGAACTGAAGGCAGGAGTTTGCATCCTTTCACATCCCCCTAATACTTTTTATCCCCATTCCCAACACAGTAGCTAATCTTACAGCCTCTTTAGAGAGGCCTTTCCTAGTAAACTCCCTGTTCTCATCCCTCAGTGTCCCAAACCACGGAAATAGGATTATTCTATCTTCTAGACATGCCAACTCTGGGAGGAAGTGGAGAGTGGGTGAATTAAAAACAGCCTTTGATGTCGCTGCCAGTGCAAAATGTAGTAGCCCATCTTTCAACAGGAGCAGAGAGTATAAAACTCCGGTCTTGGCACGACTTCGCTGCCTGCCTGTTATGGGCACAGCTCAAAAGTGCTGCTTTTTGACAGCTTCAAGGGCTCTAAGCAGCCAGGGACCTGCATGCTGGCTCCCATATGTTCTTCCCTGACCTTCAGTGAGGATGCCTGTGTAAAATAACCTTTCTTAAATCAGCTTACTTTGGCCAGAACATGGTGTCCCAGGACAGAAGCCAGACATAGTTGTTTGCTGAATTTGGCAACTAGTAATCATCATGATCTTGCAAGAAGGGAAGAATGGGTGTGTGGTTAAGGCATAGGACAGGGTATCTGGGTTTGCATCTTCGCTCTCCAGCAGATTGTATGTCTGGTTTCAGGCCTCGGTTGCCCCACATGCAATTATTATGATTAACAAACAGACAGATCACTTGATCATATCAAGATCCAATATATTCATATTAGGTTGCATAGCAGATAGTCATAAAATGTAAAATAGTAGTAGCGCATGAAAACTTTTGCAGAAGCAACTTTCCCCTGCATCGAGACTAAACTGCCTTCTAACTGCTCCAATTAAAAAGGATATATGCCGATTTCCTGAACTTCTGTTTCAGAAAACTCTTGAGCAAATGAAAACATGACTAGTGCCATCTAGTGTATCTGATGTTAGACACAATTCCAGCCTTTATTGTTAAAGTGAACGTCTGTAATTTGAGGAATGTCACTGTCATCTTATTGTTGTTAGCATTAGTTAGTCACTTGATCAAAATAAAAAGTCTCAAAGTGAGGGGGCAACAAGATAAAATACAAACAGATAAAGAAAACAATGTGCACATAAAGCACAACAATGCAAGGGGTGTAAGTCCTACATCTCCCCACTAAAAAATGAGTGCCATGGTAGAATTTAGCTTAGCCACCAAAAGTCTAAGTAAAAAAGAATGTCTGAGGCTGGTGTCTAAATAATGACAATGACAAGGCCAAGCACATTTTCCTGAGGAGAGCAGAAACAGGGAGGACACCACTGAGAAAGTTTGTTCAATGTGCTTATTGTGAGCATTGGCACCAGCTTGTGCCCACGATTGTGGAGGCCGACATCCCTCATGTGACGTCCTGCAGCGTGATGTCGTGCAATGTTGCCTGATGTTGTGCTGTTTCCGCTGGATATTGAGGGGGTTCAGACTCTCCTTAAAAACCTGAGAGGGAGGGGGGGGGTGCCTTCCTGCCAGGAGCTGGCGCCCCTGATTGTGAAAACAGTATTTTGAGAGAAAGACAAAAACCTCTCTCTGCCCTTTTTCTTTACACCGATATTGGATTTATAACTTACATTTTCCACAGGTGGCAAATCGTGGTTTTATGTGACCTGCTTCTGTAAACAGAATGTAATACCTGTATGAACTAGATAGTGTATTTGAGTTACAGTGGTACCTCGGGTTAAGAACTTAATTCGATCTGGAGGTCTGTTCTTAACCTGAAACTGTTCTTAACCTGAGGTACCACTTTAGCTAATGGGGCATCCCACTGCCACCGCGCTGCTGCTGTGGCACGATTTCTGTTCTCATCCTGAAGCAAAGTTCTTAATCTGAGGTACTATTTCTGGGTTAGTGGAGTCTGTAATATGAAGCATCTGTAACCTGAAGCATCTGTAACCCAAGGTACCACTGCAATACATCTCAGGTTCTGTTCTACATTGAATGGATGCATTCAAATTGAGGAAGACATTTTGGCACTTTTAAAATACAGATTAGGCTTATTAAATGTATTGTTGTGAGGTTGGGGTTTTTGGGGGGTGGGTGGGGAGTAGGTTGTATGCCTGAGTCCCTTCTAATTCCTGGATCCACCAATGATTCAATTGTTGGAATAGCCCGGCCAGCTTCTTGGTAATGCGCCCCCCCCCCCAAGTATGGGTTGTTAAGGTGACAAAGGAAGTGGCTCTGTGCCAGAGGAAAAATGGGTGGGCCCCTTTCCTTAAATGGCTGGGCGTTAGATGGACAAAAGTCAGAGTATTGTGGGAGAGCTGGGCGAGAAGCAGGCTGCAGGCAGAAGTCTGAGAGGGAGAGACATGCATGAATCCAAGGCTGTGGCTCTGGGAGAAGCAAGAGCTTCTTAGTGTGTTAATACTGTGAGCCCCTCCACCATAGGTTCAGATTGTATATGTGTGTAAATAAACCATATATCATAAAGACACCACAGTCTCCACTGTCCCTCATTCCAAGGTAACCTGAAACCTTGCACCACTCGGATGTTGGGGTGGCATGCAACTGTATGAATTGCTTCCAACTAAAAGAAGTCCTGAAGCAATTTACTAGCTTGTTAAAGAAAAAACCCAACAATAATAAAATAACATAAACATATTAAACATAGATTCAACAATATAATATCGCTGATGCCAAACCATTGACAAGGTTGGTGCAAGGCAGGCCTTTCTGAGGAGAGAATCTCATAAATCCCATGGGTAGTGTATAAATAAATTACGACTACTACAAAAATAAAATAAAATACCCATTGTCTTGTGGCCACCCTTGGACTCGGCATGCAGAGCAGGGCCTTAGGGGATGATTTCAGGAATTTCAAACTATAAAAAGGGCCTTCTTGATGGTGGCATCCGCCCTGTGGAATGCCCTCCCATCAGATGTCAAGGAAATAAACAACTACCCGACTTTTAGAAGACATCTGAAGGCAGCCCTGTTTAGGGAAGTTTTTAATGTTTGATGTTTTATTGTGTTTTTAATATTCTGTTGGGAGCCACCTAGAGTGGCTGGGGAAACCCAGCCAGATGGGTAGGGTATAAATAATGAATTATTCTTAAATTTTTTAATTATTATTATAAAGTGTTAAAACTAGCCCTTTGAACTGGGCCTGTACTGCCTGTGTAGTCAAGGCAGAACCGGTGTTATGTGTTCATGTTTTTTCTTGTTCCAGTTGACAATCGGCATTCTGCACTTTCTGTAGTTTCTGAACCATCTTCAAAGGCAACCCCACATAAAACACATTGTAGTTGTCCGACCTGGACTTTACCAGAGTACAGCCAAGACAACATAGGCTATACGCAGGCTAAAGTAGAAGAAAATGTTCATTTCTGTTTTGATGTAATTTTTGTTGTAAAAACGTTGTAAGATGAAAAATTGGAAAAATAAAATATTAATATATATATAAAAAGACAACACAGGCCATCTCTAGATAGACAGTCACAAAGATATTCCGTCACCCTACTTGTAGCCAATGCCCCATCTCTGAACCTGCTTTCATGCATCTGCTCACACAAGCAGGTTTAAGTCAGAGCAGAAAACTCATGTGAGATTGTGACTTCTCTCCTGTGTATAGGGGGGAGGGGATGCAATTTGCTTAGTGTGAGCTGTAGACAGGCATTTAGGTAATATAAAACACTGATGTGTTGGTTTTTCTAAAATACAGTAATTATTATTATTATTATTATTATTAATAGTAATAGTAATAATAATAAATCTAAGCATACAGTGCCCTCTAGAGTTGATTTTTGGAGAACACTGTTATTTCACCACAGTTAAAATTTAATTATTGCTATCCGTACTTTTCTGCATTGCATTTCACTGATGATAATTCCCACCCCCAAATGTGTACATGTTCCTGGAACTCAGGATATCACTTCATGCATCTGCTGAAGTGGTCTGAGCTTATGGCATAATACATTTCTTAGTCTCTAAGGCTCTTTGCTCTTTTTACTGCAATGGACTACACAGCTACCAGCCTGCCCCCAAATTGCTAAAAAACATATTACTGCTTCCCAATCAATATAAATTGTTTGAAACGCTTTATCACACGATCATCTTATTCATCCCCTCAGTTCCTGCTTCCTCCATCCTTTTCTCAGCTGTTGTCCTTTCACTTTCAGCACTTTGTAATATTTATGAAATGAACTTTATAATCCCTGTTAATGTATGTGTTGCCTATGATAGTGTAGACGGAAACCTTTGCGCCCATTCATCAGGTGAATTTTTGCCTTATATCCTGTTCTCAAGTCCCCCTAGAGATACATGGATGTGGAGGATGCCTTCTATGAACCAGAATCAGTTCTGGCATTTGACTTGCCATTTTGGTGAATGGATGTGACAACATATTTTATGGCATCTTTTCCTACTGATGTCCAAAGCCAGCAGGAAGCAGTGGATACAAAGACTGTTTAGATCGCATCACATCACACTTCTAAGGACAGATGAATGCAACTGATCATTTGGGTGTTTAATTAATTAATTAATTAATTAATATTTTATTAAGTCCGCTCACCTCTCTTGGTGAGGCGGCATTGCTGGACGGAAGGGGCTTCACTGGGGCCCCGACAGTGGAATTCAAATGGCAGTGCCCTTCCTGATAGGCGGCAGGGGCATATGCCCTTCCCTTCCCTTCCATTTACCTGCACCCTGCATTGGCGAATAGGGATGCAGGCTGGGACATGGGCTGTCTGTGCCAGGGGGCAGAGCCAATGGAGCTGACAGTGGGCTTCCCTCGGATCCGCCTCCTGCCCATTTAAGCAGCCCATACCTGGGGCATGGCCTGTTTGTGCCTGCACTGGGTTTCCCACCCACCAACAGTTTACACTGATAGACAATGACTTTGCTGTGGCTACGGTGGTCACCTTTCTTTATGGGGGATGCAGATGGGAATTTGCCCACCGGGCTAATTGGCACTGACGGGGTGGTTTTGCCTACCTCATAGCAATTTGTCACAACTGGTTGAGCATTGGGGCAATCTCAAGTGATAATCTCTGCTGGAAACTGTACATTCATAAATAAGAGTTTTTATCCCATAGGTTTTTGAATAAATGCTTAGGTTTTCCATTCAGTAGGACTACCAAAGATGAATTTTGTCACAAAGCAGAGTGGTATTTCTCATGCTGCATTTTTACATTCATAAAGATACATGCCATTAATATCCTCAAATACTTCTCAAAGTTATAGAATTTTAATGCTGTCCTAATGTAACTAAAAATAATAATCATACAATGTGATAGGAATATAAAAATGTGATTTGAATATAAAAAATGGCAAGACTGAATGTCCTGTGTTGGATTCTAAGTAAACTAACATAGGACCAGATTGTAAAATGCATACTAATTTGTATGTAAATTTAGAGCTGGGTCTTTATTTCAATATCTTTGTCATGAGGGCATAGAATTTTGAGGATCTGCAGTTGTTTAGCAAATTTGCTTTTTCTTGCATTGGAACACAAACAGCTGACAACAGCTTCCAGGGAAAACCAAAGGCTGAAACTGTTCTAAAGTAATATTATATGGTGCTGTGCCATTTTTCCCCTTCAAAATGTGAACTGCGAAACTTTCCAATATCTTTCTTGTGTGTTTCCCAAGCATTTTGATAAATGGAAGACTGTCTGCCTGAATTACACAGTAAAATCAATATTCTACAACATTAATGATGGTTCAACCAACTTTGACATAATAATTTCACTCAGGCTGTTTATTTAAGGAATATGTTTATTGTAAGTAGGTAATGGTAAGTCTGGGACATTAACGGTTCATAGACACATTTTTGGCTTTGTCTATATATTGGTAAAGTGTTATATAGGTTTAAGGTTGGTTCTGTGAATATTACTGTTTTCTTGTTCATTTCTTTAAAGCCCCACATAGAAATGACACACAGCCTAGAATGGAAGACAGCCAGGGGAGGATTAGAGTATGCATTTGAAATACTTATGTAGTACTAATACTATTAACAACCACTAGATGAATAATATTGATAATAACCGCTAGATGGAGCTCCACACTCTAAACTTGCTAATAGAAATCCCTGCTTGCTATTACAGTAAGTCTCCGTGTCCTGTAGCATATCAGTTTGGCATGATAAACATATTATTTAAATAATGCTCCCATTGGCCCAGAGATCTTATCTACACGATATAGAGAAGTAGCCATGATACTTACCGTAGTTTCTTGCAGCAAAACCAATGCAGAGTTTTGTGACACATTAAAGGACTACTGTAATCCTAGCCATGTCTAAAGGTAAAGGGACCCCTGACCATTAGGTCCAGTCGTGGCCGACTCTGGGGTTGCGGCACTCATCTCGCTTTATTGGCCGAGGGAGCCAGCGTACAGCTTCCGGGTCATGTGGCCAGCATGACTAAGCTGCTTCTGGCGAACCCGTTTACCTTCCCGACAGAGCAGTACCTATCTTATCTACTTGCATTTTGATGTGCTTTCGAACTGCTAGGTTGGCAGGAGCAGGGACCGAGCAACGGGAGCTCACCTCATCGCGGGGATTCGAACCGCCGACCTTCTGATCGGCAAGTCCTAGGCTCTGTGGTTTAACCCACAGCGCCACCCTTAGGTCCAATTGAATTTCATGAGGATTACTCCATGTGAGTGGCGTTAGGATTACAGCCTAATACATGTAGCTTAAGTCCATTGATTTCAGCAGCCTACTCTGAGTCAGGCTAACATTGGCTATCACCATTGACTTTCATGGGCTAGAATACACTTCATCAGATGGGTAAATGTCAACAGGGGATTTATACAGAGTCATGAAATGCAAAAAGTGTGCTCTGTGACCATTCCATGCAAAATAAGCAGAGTGGCCATTCACAACAGGCTGTAATTGGTGATAACATGATCACCGTCGATTTGGGATATCAATAGAATCTAGGATAACGGATTCAATTCCAGGATGTTTGCGTTTTCAGTACTGATTTGTGAAGAATCTGCAATAACTTTACGTTTAAGCTTTAATTTAATGGTCCGTACATTTTGCATTATTTTCCTCTCTAATCTCACAATCTTCCCACCTGCATGCATCTATCTATCTATCTATCTATCTATCTATCTATCTATCTATCTATCTATCATCTATCTATCTACAGTGGTACCTCGGGAGGTCCGTTCTTAACCTGAAACTGTTCTTAACCTGAAGACCACTTTAGCTAATGGGGCATCCTGCTGCCGCCGCGCCACTGGAGCACGATTTCTGTTCTCATCCTGAAACAAAGTTCTTGACCCGAGGTAATATTTCTGGGTTAGCGGAGTCTGTAACCTGAAGTGTATGTAACCTGAAGCGTATGTAACCCGAGGTATCACTGTATCTATCTAGGTAAAAAAGGTAAAGGACCCCTGGATGGTTAAATCCAGTCAAAGGCGACTAAGGGGTTGTGGCATTCATCTTGCTTTGAGGCCGAGGGAACTGGTGTTTTTCCACAGACAGCTTTCTGGGTCCTGTGGCCAGCATAACTAAACCGCTTAACTAAACCAGAGCGCATGGAAATGCTGTTTACTTTCCTGCTGCAGTGGTACCTACTTATCTACTTGCACTGGTGTGCTTTCGAACTGCTAGGTTAGCAGGAGCTGGGACAGACCAACTGGAGCTCACCCCATCTACCTACCTACCTACCTACCTACCTACCTGCCAACTTCAGATAACGCTTCATGCATCACTGAAGTGGATTGTTATCCATGAAAGTTTATGCCGCAATAAATGTGTTCAGTTTTAAGGTGCTACAAGCGTCTTTGTTGTTTTTGCTGTGATAGATGAAAGGCAGCAACCTTTCTGGAAACGATTATGTTAAGAAGACAATCAATAGGAAGTGAAATTGACAAATGCAAGAACAGCAGATGGTGCTCTGAGTAACAGAAATCTGATATTTGTCTGGAGATGACTAATCTTTCCATGGTTAGAGAGTTAACAAAAGTTAATCTTGGCTGTGACGCATTATTTGCTCACTCAATGAAGAGTTGGCACAACTCTTTCTGCTATTGGTCTCAGCCAGTCTGGTAAAAAGGCAAGAGAAGCGGCAACTGTGATGGGATGAAAGCTGCTCTGAGTCCCTGGAGTGCTGCTGCCAGACAACACTGGGTTAAATGGGCAAATAGTTTAACCTGATAAAAAGAAGCATTTTTTTGCTCAAGTTTTGCTTTTTTGCTCAAGTTAGAATCAAGGGGTGGAATTCAGTGTTGCACCATTAGTCCATCTGTGCAACATCCAAACCAGGGAAGAGAGGGAACTTTTCACTTTGTTGTTCAAAGTACCAGACAGAGAATCCAGGACCATGTCATAACTTTATGGAGGAAGACTATTGGCCCCTTTACTCACCTGACTCCTGTTCAGATGTTAGCTGCAATACCCATGTCTGGTGCTACTGCTTCCTCTGATAGAAAGCTACCATGGAGGAGCAATGAGCAAGGTGTCAAGACCCCATTGCTAAAGTCTCTGGGTTAAGTCAGCTCTCCCATCTTAGACTAGAAGAAACAGATAGTTGGTCTTCTTCATTGTCATAAATGGTTGGTAGGGTGAGATGGTCTAGTACAGCCTCCTCCATCCTGGAGACCTCCAGACTTTTGGGACTACAACTCCCATCATCCTTTACCATTGACCATACTGGCTGGGGCCGATGGGTTTTGGAGTCCACAACATCTGGCTAACACCAGGTTGAGAAAGGCTGGTCTGGTGAGACTGATATCACTATTCTGTTGCACAGAATAAGAATTTAAATGCACATAAGCTACATGGATAACTCAAGAGTGTGGGTGACATTGGCCTTTGTTTTGAAGCATTGTTAAAACACAGGGGATCCCTAACAACAGCTCATTTTTCCTAAATGGGAAAACTCTCATAGTAGTCCTTTTTGTGTGTCTTTGTTTTCCAGAGTTAGAGGCATATTCTAGCCAGAGCAACAGACCACCCTTAATTTTAGCACCAAAATATGTTGGTGCCCTTTTATCATGATTCATTTCTTTCCAGTGGTTTCACTGACAACAGTACCAGCCATGTGAAAAGCAATTAGGAATAGTAGATCAGCTCCTTGGGTGACCTAGAAAATAGTAGGCGGCAAAGGCAAATGGAACGGACCCAATAACAGCCTCTGTGTGTGCAACATGAAATGCCATAATTAACTACTTTTCTCGGAGCCTGAACATCACACCCTCCCACACACTGCAGAGGTAAGTAAACAGGAAAGATCTTTGGCTCTGCAGGCTACATTTCAGTTCTGTTTCAGGTGAAATTATACGTGCCAACATTGCACTCTGTGGCAAAAAATAATGACGGGCCGTAGTTCAGTGGTTTAGCTTCTGCTTTGCAGAGCGAAAAGAGGGGAGGAAAGCACCATTGAGCAAGCAGAAGTCTTGCACAAGGCTGATGGACATTTGAGTTGAATCCTGAGAGATTGAGAATGCTGTGTTTGTCCTGCATCCTAGGAGTGGCAGGAAGTTTTTTTCCAGCAAAGCAAAAGTGGTGATTGGCTAAGCACCCCTTGTATTTCCTCCTATTATCTTGCATCTCTTTTATATAAATTTGTCGCTGAGCCACGCACTATTTGACTTGGCTTTTGGAATACAGATGATGGAACATTCCCTTCTTTCTTAGCAAGAATATTTGCCATGCTATGCGTTAAGAGACTTCATGATCCTCAAAGGAAAGGATTCTGCCCTGGCTCACTGCCTTTAATGGGACTGACATATGGCATTGACTTTATAACTAGCCAAGCTTTTATTGCTTTATTCCACAGAGGAACTCTGGACTTCATTAATAAACCTGCAAATCTTTCATTCTAAGTGCACTTCCTTATCAGGCTGTACAGGCCCGCATTACTGCATGTTTTAGCATTCAGAACATTTTACTGATAAGAAGTATTGTTAAACAAAACATTAGTAGATAAAACAAGAGCAAACCCATTTATTCTTGGCTACCGATATCACAGCAAGGGAAAAGAAATCACTCTCTGCTGCGTATTCTTAGATATCTAAATAGCTGAAGTAGCTTCACCATTAAGAGCTATTTCCCCGATAATCGTTTGGCTACAGAGCCCTTGTTCTTGTCTAGTATCGTAAGAGGAAGATAACACTTGTCTCCATCAAAAGGCAATTTGCCTGGCTGCATCTTATGGAGAGATGAGAGGCCCACCTCCTGGGCCTGGCTGGGACCAGGTGGCATCTTGCTCCTCCTTTCTCCACCCCCCCCCCCGCCAGAACTGTCTCCCCTCTTGGCCATTCCACCATTATAACATTATGTAATCATTGGTACATGAATTTATTGGGCCTCCTCTTTCCTTCCTAGCTTCCCCCCTCCACCACTTTTGTCATTGAATCTATTACATCACACATCCTTGTTTTAAAATTTAAAAATGCCTCAAGTGAATGATCAGAAAGGCAATGTTTTAACTGCAGAAAGTAAGTAATAAAATAAATAGCTTGATAAGAGTAACAAGCATATTATTTACAGAAACATCAGCAAAACTACTGTGACATGAGCATACAGACTGTCTTTCAAACACATATAGAACAGTGCTTTTTTGCTGGGGGTACGCATACCTCTAAACATTTTGTGAATCTTTGTACTTTTATCCATTTACTGTATTTATTTTCCCTGATTTGAACTATAAAATGGTGATTTTTCTTGAGTCAAAATGAGAGTACCCGTAAACATATATATATATATATATATTTAAAAAGAGCACTGGGTTTGAAACAGACAAACTGTGCAATCCCTAAACAGCCCCCCTGAACACTGCAATCTGAGGCATGTCTCTTCATTGAGTTCAATGGGGCTTATGCCCAGATAAACCTATGTAGGATTGCAACCCAAGTCCCTGTCTTGTTACACACACGCACATGCTTACATACACACATAAACACAGGTCAGTTGCCATGAACGTTTGGGAGGAAGGGTAAGATAAAAACATGATAATTAATCAGGAAGGGAGCAGAGCTGGCCCGCATGAGGGTGAGGCAACTGCCTCAGGAAGCACCCTGCCAATGGGTGGCACACTTGTTCTACCACCCAGCTCTATTGCCTGTTTCTCTGCCCTCTAGGGGCAGAGAGTGGCTGAATCTACACATACATTAAAAAACGCTTTGAAAATGCTTTTTAAAAAAACATTTTTAAAAATATATGGAATTTGCCATTGGTTCAGCAGCGCCATCTAGTGTCAGATTTGTAGAATGCACTTAAAATGCCCTTAAAGCGTCATATTTGCAGCTCTATAGCCGAGTCCAGTGACTGTTGGCAACCTCTGTGGAACACCTCACCTCTCGCTGAGTCAGTGAGAGGGGAGGTGTTCCACCATGCAGCTTTGCTGCTGCTGCTGCTGTGTGTGTGTGTGTGTGTGTGTGTGTGTGTAGATTTCCCCCCACCCCCAGCCTGGTGGTATGGCAGGGCTTTGCATCGACTACAACTCCCATCATCCCTAGCTAGCAGGACCGGTGGTAAGGGGTGGTGGGAATTGTAGTCCAAAAACAACTGTAGACAATTTGCATCGGCAAATGTGTGTTTAGGTTGTCTAGTACACCTGACTGCCATCACAGTAGTTCTTGGATAATGCTGGTATCCCATGTTGTCTCTGAATGTCATCTTGTCCCAACTGCTTAAGTTGGTGCTGTTGCACTGGAATAGCCACCACTGTCAAATTCATTACAACAGCTATCCGTTTAGCAGTAGTGCTGTTAGGTGATTTTAGACTCAAGACTCAATGGTTTCAACACCCCAGGATCTAATAGTCTTAGATGTCTTCATATTGCATAGGTAAAAAGGTAAAGGTAAAGGACCCCTGAATGGTTAAGTCCAGTCAAAGGCGACTATGGGGTGTGGCGCTGATCTTGCTTTCAGGCCAAGGGAGCGGGTGTTTGTCCACAGACAGCTTTCCGGATCAAGTGGCCAGCATGACCAAAGTCACTAAACCACATCTGGTGCAATGGAACACTGTGACGGAAACCAGAGCACATGGAAATGCCATTTACCTTCCCGTCACCTATTTATTTACTTGCACTGGTGTGCTTTCAAACTGCTAGGTTAGCAGGAACTGGGACAGAGCAACGGGAGCTCACCCCGTCACGGGGATTCAAACCTCCAACCTTCTGATCAGCAAGCCCAAGAGGCTCAGTGGTTTAGAGTCTTTAGACCACAGTGCCACCCGCTCCCCTATCCTGCATGACTAACCTGTGACCCTCCGGATATTGAGAATATGGAAGTTGTAGTCTAGCAACACCTGTAAGGCCAGAGGTTCAGCACCCCTCCTTTAGATGGCAATTTGCACGACTTCACTTTCTTCAAGATGTCACTGCTTACATTGAAGGGACTTCTTTCTCATTCTGCTGTGTGGGGCCCTATACCTCTGCCCCCAAAGTCCTGCTTTGAGAGCGCCATGACACTTTGAGGCAGTCCTTCTGTGCTTTTCTTCAGATTCAACCCTTCATGGCACTGCCTCGTATTTGCAAGCAAATGTATTTCACGTGACGTCTCTGTGTTGTGCTTCTTTACAAATGTTAAGACCACACACTCTGGGCTCTGCTATCACATTACGTTGTATTATGCTATGATTAAACAAATGTAAATTTTAACATCACATCACATCATATACATATGGCTGTTGTCAACCCAACAAGCCATCAAAAATACTTTATTGGACGAAGTTGTTTTGCTCAAATAAAAAAAAATGGTTTGCTGTCATTTATTATTTTTAAAGTTTGTAATAATTTATTGTTTTCAAATTGTGTCTGATAAAAGCTTTAATATGTTATAAATAGCTGTAAAGAAAATATAATTCCCCCTTGAGATAAGACATTCTTTATCTTTCATTTTACTTTTTCACAAAACACAGACTGGCACCAAGAAAAGACTAACAAAAATAATTTAACGTCTATATAATGCACTCTAGGTTGGAAGCATTCAAGCAACAGAATTTGTATCAGAGGACTTTAAGTATAGGTCTCATGTAATTTTAGTTACAGTATGGGTTACTGATCTTAAATGAACAAAGCTAAACAAAACCAGGTATTCAGAAAGGGTTACAATCATGTATTGGCCATCACTGATGTTAATTAAGGTGTGCAGTGGTAATTTTCACATAATGAATAATTACTTGTTCTGCTGCTCCCTAAAGGAAGCAGCCAGTAACTATCACAATCTAAGCTAGATGCTAATGAGGGCTAGAAGCACTGCATTATGTACAATGTGGCTCCCAGGTTCTGATAACTTAGCAGAGGGAGGAAGTTAGCATTGGTTTTCCAATTTCCCATTAATTATCCCACCTTTACTTCAACTTTTACTTTCTATTAGGTTATTATATCATTGAACTTTCTGTTCCCTACCAGGGTTTCCCAAAGCTGGGTCTCCAGCTGTTTTTGGACTACAGTTCCCATCATCCATGACCACTGGTTCTGCTAGCTAGGGTTGATGGGGGTTGTAGTCCAAAAGAAGCTGGAGACCCAAGTTTGGGAAACATTGATCTAAATGTTATTTGAGCTAGGGAACTTTATAGAAAACTCGCATCAAATCTGCCAGTAGTTTTCAGTGTAAAGTTCATGGCATATGTTGAGGGGCAAGTAGAAGGAGAAGAGGAAGGTTGAGAAGGAACTAAACTCATGAAAGGTGAAGCCCCTAACAGCCAATTTTTCACCTCATGCAGAAACTGATTGCTACTAGAGGGATGTTCTCAAAAGGCAAGTGAGCATGCCTCCTGGTGACAACCAATGTGATTAGCACCAAGGAGGGGGGAAAAGATAAATACTTGATGTAATCAAGACCACATTTTTGCATGCTTTGAAGTTCAATGGGTGCGAACCAACGTCATCATGCACAGCTGGTTGGCACTACAGTTTGATTTGAAATTAGTATTACACAGGTAGCTGCCTCATATTGAGTCAACTCCTTGGTCCACCTGAGCTCACTGAGCCAGTTCATTGGTCAGTATCGTCTACAGCAGGCATAGGCAAACTCCGGTCCTCCAGATGTCTGGGACTACAATTCCCATCATCCCTGACCACTGGTCCTGTTAGTCTGGTCTGCAGTGACTGACAACAACTCTCCAGAATTCCAGGCAGGACTTTTGCCCAGTCCTATCTGGAGGTGCTGTGGCTTGAAGTTGGGACCTTCTCCGTGCAAGGAAGATGGTCTGCCAGTGAGCTATGGCCCTTCCCCATGACTGTATTGTACAGAAGAAAGAGAGGGGTAGAGTGGGGAGATGTTGATCATCACTATTTATTCACCTAGCTATTCACCTTACATTAGTTTCATCTTAATGTGCTCGTTTACATTTTCTAAACTGTTGATTCAACAGTGTATTTTCTCCTTTGGGATGCATCTTCAACATAATAGATTATGGCCTTATTCTACACAAAAAAGTGTGCACATGGGGAAAAGGTACCATTCCGCTTAACACCCTGCAATTTATACTTTCTTTTGAACCTTACCTGGTGATTTAGCATTTCCCCTGGCAGTCACCATACCTGTAGCTAGATGCTGTGCGAGTGAT
Organism: Podarcis tiliguerta; assembly: GCF_965153285.1. Classification (NCBI taxonomy): domain Eukaryota; kingdom Metazoa; phylum Chordata; class Lepidosauria; order Squamata; family Lacertidae; genus Podarcis; species Podarcis tiliguerta. The sequence continues at coordinate 27,320,230 of NC_139544.1, read as the reverse complement.
GCTTTCTGCCACAGCCCTTTCCCACATTTTCTCTCCTGTCCTCTTGATTTCCTTTTCACTGCTCTTGCGGCCTCTGTGCCCACATTTTGTTTCACTAGTTACTTCCTTGATGTCCTCTTTTTCTTTTTCTTTATTTCTTTCTTTCTTACCTCTTTCAGCCTTGACCAGGGTTCAGGCGAAGGTGCCCCCCTACAGACACTGCCTAATAAAGCAGCCAAGCCAGTCTAGGTATCTTTCATTGAAATGTTTCTTCTGCATTCAGTTTCCATTTGTTCTTAAAAGCCCTTGTGCCTCTCTTCCCCGGTTTTTCATTTCTGACAAAATAGCCTCTCTGCTAGATGTTGACAAATGTGTCATACAGCAAGAAAATCAACACAATAATGCCAGATCTGGTTAGATTCAGCATTTGCTATTTATATTTAGTACTCTCTGGTTATATTAGGGCTTTCCCCCAGGAAGCCTGTCTCTTGAAATGTATGGACTTAGTTTTGATATATATTTTTTTTGGGGGGGGGGGGTAGTAAAATTAGCACATTCAGAGCCTAATAGGGCTATAGAGTTTTAACACCAGCAAATGGGCCTAACTGGACTCATTTGATCCTGATGCCCAGGTTTTGGCATGGTGCTATTCACATTTGCATTTCTTCCTGTGCCTTATTAAAGAAAACTGGTGCTGGTAGTATCCTATTTACATTTCCCAGGATCTATATAATCCATGTAGATCCAAGCATGGTATAGGTGTCGTATAGGATTCTCCTAATAAGTGGATCAGGGCTAAGAGGTTCTTCATACAAAGTAGATAGTCAGCTGATTGTCAGTGCTTGGGCCCAGCTACATTTTTTACCTATAGAGGCATGTGGGTGTGGCTTGTTCCAAATGGTCTGTCAGGCATATTTAGGCATGTGGACCAGAGATGCCTCACTGCTGTTCTTGAACCACAGCGGTAGAAACTGATTGGCTGTACGGAAGAATTTTTTTTGAAGGAGCGTTTTTACATGTGAATCCAAACTAGGGCAGGGTGGGGGGTTGGGTCCACAGACAACCTTCAGTATTTGGGGTTGAAAGGAGTTGGCTGGATTTTGTGACAATACTGCCTTATTCCTTCTGAAAGGAAATCTTCTCTATGGGTTGAAGAACTCACTTAAATTAAGGAGACGTTAGATAATCACTGGCTTTTCTGCTTGAAACAATATCCTTAACTGCGATTGGTTACATAATTTTTGGGACAGGGCCTGCTGAATTCAATCTCTAGCGTTTTCTCAAGTTGGTGAATTTGTCTCATTCCTGAAGGAAACTGCCTGTTCTCAGGATTACTGAAAGCTTTTCATAAAGTTGTGATTTCCTCACATCTAACAAGCAGCCCAATCTCTTTCTCCTAAAGAAGATAGTTGGCATGCAGAAAGCCGTAAAAGCGATGATGATGCAGATTGAATAAGTGGGAGCCAGTCTGGAATGATGAGTATTAAGAAGATGGGGTGGCTGTGAATGTTTCCAACCTAGTGCCTTATTCTATATATGTATATCTTAATCTTTTTCTTTCATAATGTCAACCAAGGCTTGGAGTAGTCTGTCATCCCGATGCTTGTATGGTTTGGCAGTGTAAAAAAGGTCAACATAGTCACTATACAGAGACTCCTCTGAGTCTTTCAGCTGAGAGGCTTGGTTTAGTTTCTCAAGAGCTTGATAGTAATGTTCATAAGGAATATTTGAGTTTTCACTTAGCACCTTTTTTGGTACTTGATTCCCACCCATCTGGTCACGAAAGGCATTTTGCAGTAGCCGGAGTATTGCATCTGATGAGGCCACTTCTTGTAATTTATCTTTGCCAGTGGTACTTTCTGTCACCTTCCTTTTTCCACTCAGGTTCTCCAGTGTGGTGTGATCCTGAAATACATATATATATATATATGTATGAGTGTGCCAAATGTCAGGAGCCATTGAATATTAGCAAAAGGAAGAAGAACTCCACATGTTTAAAGCAAATGCTGAGCAGATTGGAAACCTCAAGTCAAAAGTTCAACGTTGCCTGTGGCGGTTGAACTCATACAACCAGCTGCTCATGGGCTGGGGGCCAGCACACTCAAACTTTCCTCACAGCTATTATTTGCAAAGGGGCTATAAAATAGAATGCTCCATGCAGTGTGATGTGAGCTATCAAAGTTCATTTGTGTTCAGGTCTGGTGCCAGTGGTCAGCCAGGTCAGGCATTGTCTAAGAGCCTGAAAAGGGTTCCTCATTGCTCTGACCCAGCAATGCTTCCATTAATGGTGACCACCTGTCATCTAAATGTACCCAAAATGCAAGGTCTATGCTTCTATAAAATGTACAGAACCCAGTCTATGGATCTATGGAATCTATATATTTCATATCTATATATTGTTGGGGCACTGTGTTTTGGCAGATGGCCACCATGGCTGGAAGCTGAGCTTCACTTCCATTCAAAAGAGGAACCACCAGGGACATCTAAAGGTCATCAGGTTGGCAAACGTTGCATTAAGCTATCATGACTAACAGTTGCTGTTGCATCCTTCATGAATTTATCTAGTCCCTTTTAAAGCCGTCTAAGCTACATAATAGCCATTGTCACATATTTTTGCCTGCCAATTCTGTACATTAATTAGATATACATAGACCTAATAATGGAGGAATTCCAGAAAGACAAAAACATTTTAAAAGGGGAAATTTCCTCCTGTTTGATTCTAATGCTACAAGGATGCTTGAAGGATGGGTATGATGAGAATAGATTGATACCTCTACAAAATCCGTCATCTTTTCCGCACCTCTCCTGTCATTTTGGACAGTATTGTATGATGTGTAGATGCGAGGTTTCTTCATGTGCTCAGGTCGAGTTGAAGTGCCATGCAAAATCAGCTTCCAGTTCACAATTCTTCCTTCATTTTGCAATCGTCTAGACTGAGGGGGTCATAGCAGAATAATTAGTCTTTTACATTGTACAGGTGGGTGACAGAGGAGAATAAACTGGCGGTGGCAGTGACTCCAAGTGCAACACAAATGGAGTGTAGGCCGGCTGAATAAACATTTTAACCATTCTACACACTGTTTGTGTTACTCTTTGAAATCTATACATTGTCCTGTTGCATTTATTTCTCAGTACCCCAATTTCTTCAAAATAAATACATGCCTGCTCTTTAAAGCAATCTCATGAATCATTGCTTCTGTCACAATGTGCAAAAATAAAGCATTGATCTTTTATTGGAAACCCTGATGTCTTCTTATCTCAGCTGAACTCCTGGACGATAATTTCCAACCAAACTAAAGTGATAGGTATTTGCGGCGCTGATTAGAAGAAGAAGAAGAAGAGTTTGGATTTGATATCCCGCCTTTCACTCCCTTTAAGGAGTCTCAAAGCGGCTAACAATCTCCTTTCCCTTCCTCCCCCACCACAAACACTCTGTAAGGTGAGAGGGGCTGAGAGACCTCAGAGAAGTGTGACTGGCCCAAGGTCACCCAGCAGCTGCATGTGGAGGAATGGAGACGCGAACCCGGTTCCCCAGATTACAAGACTACTGCTCTCAACCACTACACCACACTGGCTCTCATATTTCCTCGCTTCTGGCAGGAAGGGGCTTACACCCCTTGTATCATTTCACTCAAGTAGCTTCCCCTGCTTACCGTATCAACAACTTTTAAAGTCCATGTGCCTGTTGGATTCTCTCCCCAAGTGTGAACTGACATAAAATCCCAGTCTTTAAAGCCATTGGGTGACTTATCTCTTTGCCGTTCGGCTAGTAAGACTGTGGTGGTCCCTGTATTAGAGGAAAGGAATAAGAATCCCAGGATAAGGTCACACGAGGAAAACTGATGAGGCTTAGCAGACAGTGATAAATACAGTGTCAGCTCTGGAGACACAGAACGACCTTGAGTTTCACAGTCTGTACCACTTAGGTTCACTGAGGAATAAAGGAATAGCTTGTTGTCTCTCAAGAGCTATACTAATATGTGGATTTGGGAATACTGAGTTCCTGTAGATCATAATGCACTGCCAAAATGATTCAGCACATTGAACAAATAAAATCAATGACTGAATACATTGTATACTTTCCCGGAAGTTTAGAAATTAGGCATTGAGATCCGTCACTTACAAAATCCACAACTTCTGACTGAACAGCCCCCCGCACTGCTTGACAAGCTGCTCATAAAGTGGGATGTAAGGAGGGACCTCAGCTTGTTATGCAGATATCCTTGGGCCAGAAGACATAAATAGGGATTCTCCGGTGATTGTTTAGAAACAAATGTTTGCCCAAGGACTTCCATGGATCCCTGCCATTATCTGCACCTTCCCACATCATTGCAAAACTCATCAAAACAAGTTCAACATTAGCTCCCTGCATGTGTTGAAAGAGATACTTGGGCCACACTACCAGCACCATCCCTGACATTGGAAGTCTTCTCCTGCTCCACTACCAAAACCCACACATTGGACACAGACATCTCAGCAGTGGAAGCCAGGTCTAAGCAGTATGCAAAGAGGTTTCCACAGAAGCTGTAGTCTTGATCACCCAGGGTTCGAGCTCCTGTGAAATCCTATGCATGGAGAGTCAACATACACCGAATTCCATTGCTTAGATGTCCACGCCTAACAGTAGGGCCAGGTAGACGCACAAACTCAAGGATGGGGATAGTAGCATGTCTCTGCTTCTCCTTCAATATATAGTTGTTGTGCAAGATTGTAGGTTTTGCATATGTTGAATGGAATTAACAACATGTCCATTAATGTGTCGATATACTGCACAGGCAAAAGGAAAAAAGAAACTGCCATGAGCAGGGTAAATGGCCCTTAAAGACCTGAAAGTCTTGGCTTTGGCTTAGTTTTTCAGTAATTGGTTCAGATTTTATGATTGGGGAATAAGATTCAGAATATAGTATTGGTGGGAGTACATGGGCTATGATCAGTGCCTTTGTCATTGATTTTAATGAACATAATAACATGCCTTATACTAAGTCATACTAATGGTCCATCTAGCTTAGTGTACTGGTGGGTAGCAGCTCTAAATTGATTGACAGCAGGTTCAAAAATAGGTTTCCTCCAGTCCTCCTTGGGGATGCTAGGAATTGAAACGGGGGGTCTTCTGCATACAAACCATGTGCTCTATCATTGAGCTATGACCCTTCATATTTTCTCTTCTCTCAATTTGCTTTCTGCAACACATTTTTTTAGAGTAGTCCTGGCTGATGACAATTGACATGCTCTGGAGCAAGCAACTTAGAGATTACAACCTAAAGGAGTAGATAAGGGAGGTGGCATCCCTATTTTGCAAATTGACAGGTTTTGTGATCTCTCACACTATTATTTTCTTTATGGATGAAGCTCCAGAAAGCTCACTTCTAATTTTAATGAGAGCTTGAAGGGCCCTGAGGATTGGTCATGAGAAATAATAAGAATTTTTTAAAAATGCCTAGAAGCTATAAAATGGAAGCTATAAAATAGGAGAGCTCTGTTGTAGATGAGTTCTGTTGCTAAGACAACAATGGCTGGTTGCAGATAGATTAAACTCCACATGCCCTCAATAAGGGAGAGTTATATTTCAATTTTAACACTGCTGGACCTCTCTACTTTACATTATTGGCCTTAGCAGGGATTTACGCACACAATCTAACTAAGGTGGAGCCAAGGAAGTATCCCCGCATCTTAGTGAAAGTGGTGAAGGACCTTTTCAGAGACTTTCTGCAACAAGAAGCAACATCTCAGGAGGTGCTACTCTTTGAGAAAGCCCCAAAGGGGACAGTGCTAGACCATGATGTGCAGCCTCATTCCCAGGGTACTCTGGGTTTTAAAAAGGAGATGGTTGCCTCCATTGGCTTCCTCCACTTTTTCTGTACCCCTTTTTCTTAATCCCCTTAAATCACTGAAAAAGTGTTCCACATATACCTACTTTCAGCAAGGTGATGCTACCAAGAGCCCAGGAACAACAATGGCCTTTAGCCGTTGTTTTTCCCTTGCCTAATTTGCTAGAGGGAACATGAATCATGGCCATCTCCAAGAAAACCATGGAGTAAATGAATTTTCCAGGAAGTGAGAGCTGGAGGCAGGTACACAGTATATAGATTGGGGAAGATGTTTCATTTCCTTTTTAATTTCCTTTGTGCTTTCATTTCTTTTTCCATTGTTTTGGGTTTTCCCCTTGAAACATGTGCCAGGAGCATGGTGGTGGCTGGCTCACCCCTCGCCAAACCCATGAAAATCTCTGGATCAAATACCTGCTCAGTTCTGGTAGGTTTGTTAGAAGATATGCATGTTGACATGCAGTTGTGCTTGCTACTGGCAAACAATGCTTTGCCATGCAAAAGCGCCCTCATTGATACACGTTTTTAGTTTGACATTTCAGGGTTTTTGGGTGTGCTGATACTAGCATCCCACTTCCCAAAGGGATGCTTAATCCTGACAGCTCCCAAAACATTGCAAAACAGCAAAAAGAGAAACTGGTTGTGTCTAAGGTACAATTACTAGACATAGCAGTACTAGGTAGTTTGTCTCCTATACCTGATGGAGAAGTCAGGGTCACATGAAGATCACCTCTGCGGGAATATTCAATCGTTGCTTCAAATTGTACATGTTCCAGGGATTTAATGGCATTTTCTTGACCTTCACAAGCTGTTGTGGGAATTTCAATGGTAACTTCACCACTAGCTCTTAATAACCTGGCAATGTTACAAGGAAATTATCAAGTTATTTCCCCCCCAATGTCAATTTATTCTCTTCATTTATTCAGTGAGGTTCTGTTGCCTTTTTACACTACTTGTGATATTAATAGTCTCATGGTAAGATATGGACATTTTGTTTCGTTTACTGTTCCTGTAAAGCTCCTTTGAAATAAATTCTGGGTGAACGAGCAGGAACGTGTATAATGGTTTTTTCATCCCACTGTATGGGGGACCCCTAGTATTTCACAGGTCCAGCAGCAGCACCTGAACTGACAACCTAAGCCAGGTTCAAGGATCCACTGCTCTTTGATGCTTGCTCTGTACCAGGCAGCTATGGGCTAAATTTCCCACAATGCCCAAGATTACAATGCTACATACACCTGTGAGAACCATGGGAAAGTTTTCAAAGCAGCCTGGTATTGGGGTGGTGGCGGCACAGAGCAGATATCTTTTTTGTCTTCTCTGGCAGCAGTAATCCAGGGCCAATCCATTGCCCTGAAAGACTTTTGACTGGATTGAACCTGGAACCATTTACATGCCAAGCCAGATGCTCTGCTACCAATGAATAGTGGTCCCTTTCCAATTCTTCACCTTCTTCTTGTTCTAATGCACATGAAAGGGAAGCAGTAGACCAGGAACACTGTCTTTTTTAACTTAAGTGAGATGCTGACTGGACCAGACCCTCTATGCTAGCTTCCCAGCAGCTGGCTCATTGCTTCTTACATGGAGGGAGCAGGAGGAGGTGGCAGGGAGGTAATCACAATGCAAATCCACTGACAGAGCCAATTAGAAGCACCTGCCATTGCGTTTGCACCACCCTGACCACCCTGCTGCCTCTCTCCTCTCTCCTGGTAAGCAACATAAAATATTTCCGGTAGACATAGGCTATTAACTAACAATGGAATTCTTACCTTGGTTCAAAGCTGCTGTCCTTAACAATGCACTCTTTCTTTTCGGGTACTTCTTTCCAGGTTTTAGGGTCAGCCAAATCTACCAGTGCTTTGGCATTGAGCAATCCAAATCCAAATCTGCTGTTCACCATCAGTCCAGCTCCATTCTTCTTCCATCCCGGATTGTTGGCCAACGGATCGAATTCAGATGTCCAGACTACCAAATGTTGCATATCTCTCCAGGTTAGATTAGGACTATCACAAACAAAATTCTAGTCAATTCCTAAATATCTCACCCAATGGTATTTGGCCACAATCCACTGGAATTTTCTTCCACACACTTAGTACATTCTTTCCAGTGGGTGGGGCTATGCTCATGAATTTTGGCACTCTTAGCAAAATATCCTGGGGCTTTCATGCTGTCCACTGTTCTTCACATAGTTCCATCAGTCAGCAGATCCCTACTAGGTTCCCCAGCCATGTTTTTGCAGGGGTTTTATAGAGAAAGAGATTATGTTGTGTTGGCTGGAATAGTAGGTTAGAAGATCAATGCTACTTCATTATATAACATTTGTTAAGTCGATTTACTATTGTGGCATAATACTACTCCCCATTATATATATCTGCAGCCTTCACTGTAAACATTTATGAAGGCAGTTTTAGGGTTGAACAAGGAAGATCATAATGATTTATGGATGAAAGCATTGTCCTTTCTCTCCCACCCTTCTTTCATTCAGCCTCTGAGAAAGATCACCACCTTGAAACTTGCAGGGTGTCTAATTCCTAGGATCTAAATCAATAATTGTCAATGCCAGTGGCTTTTATATTTATCGTGGGTTGGATCCATATTTAGTCATGCCTGGAACCAGGGGGATGTAAGTTACAGAACAGTTATAACCATGTCTACTCAGAAGTAAAGTCCTGTTTAATTCTGTGGGGTTTACTCACAGGTAAGAGGGGTTAGGATTGCAGACTACCTGTATGTCCCATTGATCTACTCTAAACATGATTACCGTAAGTCTGGAGACAAGCCTATATGTTAAACAGTGTGAAGAACAGTGAGAACCGATTAAAAACAATCCAGCTAACTTTAAGGACCTGAACTGCTGGAGGGTTTTTCCCATTATTTTTACAGTGATGATAACAAGAAAGAAAGAGATGGTGTACTAAAAGGGAGTTTAAGAAGACTTACTTGGCCTCCAGTGCAAGAGCAAAGATCCCTGCAGCTAAAGGAGCAGAAGCAGATGTCCCAGTGTGTGTGGAAGTGCATTCGTTATGAAGGTCAGCACTTATCTGAAGGAGATAAACATCATAAATTACAGAATTTGAGTTCACTGTCTCCATGCACTAAAACACTATTGTCTATGGGTGGGATCCAGAATGAGTTACGCTTAAAACAAACCCAATAATCATGTCTGATTGTTGAGCCTGGATCTAGTTCCCATTTTTGTAATGAGTCCAACCTGAAGGCACATTTGACTCTTTCTAATAAAATAACGTTGATGAGATTGGAAGACTCTTCTTTGCTGCATGCATTTTAATTCTAATTTTTGTATCCAAAAAAAAATTCACACTGAAGGAAAATATGTCCAAGTCAAGCAACTTGCCTTATTCTGAGATCTCAAGGAGCATACAAGATAGCTTTCCATGTTTACCAGTGAATCATAAAGCACATTGGAATTGGGCTTAGGAATTTTTAAAGAGCTTTCTGGCTTTAAAATCACAGAGTTTGAGACTGAATGCTGTTCTTCCCCTCCAACAGAAGCAGAACACGGTCATTCAGAAAATGAAGTGGATGAATTATTAGAAAATGAAGTTTCCCACTTAGATAAAGTACCTAACATGTCAGCAAGGAAAGGTACAAGGTGTGGAAGTGAAGAACTAACGACAGGGCATATTCCTATTTGCACTTATGGGAAGCTTTATAAGTCAACCCCAAACTGGAAGTATTTCTGACCAATCACACTTCAGTTATTTTAACCCCCATCTCTGTTTCACAATCAGACCAGGGTCCCCCCCCCCCCATGCTATAGGAGCAATATGATTGCTACTTCCATCTGGTTTTCTGATAGGGTTGCAGTGGGTTTGCATACTACCTCCTGTTTTAGACACATGACAAGAAGGGTGTTCTGTTCACTGCAAGATTAAATCTATCAGTTGGTCTATGAGCAGCAGTGGCGTAGTGTGGGGGGTGCAGGGGGGGCCGGCCGCACCCGACGCAACATCTGGGGGTTAGGGTTAGGGGGCGCAAATCCACGGGTTAGGGGGCGCTAATCCACGGGTTAGGGGGTGCAAATTACTTGCCTTGCCCCGGGTGCTGACAAGCCACGCTACGCCACTGATGAGCAGAGATGTTTTCTGCCATGAAAGGGACAGGAAACCCACAAATTTTCTATTCAAACACTGAAAGCAAATTCAAACCAATTCCCTGTCCAAGAAGCACAAAGTCTTGGTGCTGACCTTTAAAGCCCTAAATGGCCTCAGTCCTGTATACCTGAGGGAGCGTCTCCACCCCCATCGTTCAGCCCGGACACTGAGATCCAGTGCCGAGGGCCTTCTGGCAGTTCCCTCATTGCAAGAAGTGAGGTTACAGGGAACCAGACAGAGGGCCTTCTCGGTAGTGGCGCTCGTCCTGTGGAACACCCTCCCTTCAGATGTGAAGGAAATAAGCAGCTATCCTATCTTTAAAAGACATCTGAAGGCAGCCCGGTTTAGGGAAGTTTTTAATATTTAATGCTGTATTGTTTTTAACACTCAATTGGCAGCTGCCCAGAGTGGCTGGGGAAACTCATCCAGATGGGCGGAGTATAAATAATAAATTATTATTATTATTATTATTATTATTATTATTATTATTATATAAGTGATACAGAGGCAGTTTGGTCCTTCAGGGTGACAGGTTTGAGAGAGCCTCCTTTCACCCATAAGTGACATTCTTTTTTTCAGCAATCAACACTATGAAGACAAAACTATAGATTACTTTTTGCTCTTAAGTGAAAGGTTGTTTTGTCTTATCATTAGGGAAATGCAGTATCTTACATCCCACTACAGAAGGACTTGGCATATTAGAACATAAAACATGGATCAGGCGATTTCCTCCCCTCCCCTCAAAAATGAAAGCTTGTTAAATCTGGTAAAAACAACCTACAATTTTCTGGTCAGTATAATCCCCACTGCTGTATGCTGTGGCCATTGTTGAAGAGCACTTCTCTGCATACCAGGGAGAATGGCCTTGCTGAGAAGCACTGCTGATGGAGATCGTGTAGATGCTATCTGTGTAGCCATCGCAGTCACAGTTGTCTCCTTGGCGGCCGCCATTCCCAGAAGCCCAGACGAAAATAGAACCTTTCCCCTTTCGCCCCTATAGGAAATGAAAGGAACAGCATGGTTATCACAAGGGTAGAAGCCCCAATGCTGTAAGGTAAAGGGACCCCTGACCATTAGGTCCAGTTGCGGACGACTCTGGGGTTGTGGCGCTCATCTCACATTACTGGCTGAGGGAGCTGGCGTACAGCTTCCGGATCATGTGGCCAGCATGACTAAGCCGCTTCTGGTGAACCAGAGCAGTGCACGGAAACGCCGTTTATCTTCCCGCCGGAGCGGTACCTATTTATCTACTTGCACTTTGGCATGCTTTCAAACTGCTAGGTTGGCAGGAGCAGGGACCGAGCAACGGGAGCTCACCCCGTCGCAGGGATTCGAACTGCCGACCTTCTGATAGGCAAGTCCTAGGCTGAGTGGTTTAACCCAAAGCGCCACCCGCGTCCCCCCAATGCTGTTGGGGGGCAAAAAATGCAAAAAATCATTGTTGCAGCCATTTCATAGGCTGAACTGAACACATCAGCAATAAGTGAGCTATATAAATCGATTGAGAAAAGGTTATTCCCTTTTTTTGGAATAATACAATATAACAACATATAACAATTTGCAATTGGTGCAAGAGTACAGCACTTCATTCACTGCATGGCTATAAGGTTTCTGGAGAGTTGCAGCCATACAGAGTAGACAATACTAAGTAGATGAACATTCACTGAGTAGCTATAAGAACAGTCTGAAGTGGGAAGGGTCAGTCATGGAAGGTTGAAAATGAATGCAGTTTCTCTCTTGTAAATGAAAGCATAACTTGATTAGGGAAACCCTCACATGTGGTCTAGTGCAGTGTGGTGGATTGGAGACACAGGGGTTTTCAAAGGCTTGACCCCTTAAGGCTAAGGGGAATGAGTAAGGAGGAATATGCGGTGAAAACTTCACATTGGGGGACAAAGTGGTTTTTAGTGATGGAGAGGTATGAGGGGTGCTTGGTTGAATAGCATGGCTGTGTGAGTGATGAATGGCTGAGGCTCCATACTAAAGAATGTGGTTTGCACGTAAAAGGCTCCAGTTTCAGGTCCTGAAATCTCTAGTTAAAAAGATCAAATAGCAGGTGATGAGGAAGCTCTCTGCTTGATATTCTGGAGAGTTGCAGCCGTTCAGAGAAGACAATGCTGAGTATATGAACATTTCTTTTTTAAAAAAAGAAACATTCAGAATTATCCTTAGATACATAGAACAACAACTTCTAAAGCTTTAGCAGTATCTAACACCACTTTTTACAATAGGGGTGGTGGTAGCAATTGCATGTGAATTTCTTGTGATTTGCTCAACTGAACAATATACAGTCAATATACACAGAAAAACAAAACGTAACCAACAGAAATAATTGCTCTGAGGGAACACCACCGATTCCAGGTATATATATTTAAAACAACACTTAAATAGATGCTAAGAATTCATTTCATTTCCATGAATTCCACGTATAATATTGCTGATTTATTACCCATGTGACTAGTGCATGATTCACACAAGTGCATTGGCATTTTAAGTGTTCTATGTTTGGCGTGTACTTTCATGGCAGTGGAATAGCAAAAATATATAATCTGTGCCTTCCTGTTGTTTCAAAATCCATGACTCTCCATTAGTTAAAGTCAGGGACCAATCGCCCCCGTTGCCTTTTGAGTCTTGGGTGATGAGTGAGAGGCAGCTATAAAAATGCAAACACTCAGAGCTAGAGCAGCATGAAAAAATATATTGGCTAGATCTTGTAGGAGCTTGCTGGTGACCTTTCAGCCGATAGTTTATGTTGAGTCTTTTTTTAAAAAAAATGAATTAATGAACTTACACTCACTATAAAGAACAGCGTGGTCCACTATTAATCTGCTTGGGTGAATTTCCAAAGAGGACAAAGAGTGTTCAAGAAAGAAATGATTGCTGGTAATGTCTGTAAGGAATGCATTTGATTAACTGGAGTGGGGGTGGGCAACTTCAGGTCCAGGGGCAAATTTGGCCATCCAGGACTCTTTATCTGACCCATAGGATTCTCCCCCAGTCCTGCTCCATGCTCTTCCCAACTGCCTTTGCTTGGCAAGAATTTGTCATTGGACTGTGACAACGCCTCTTTGCTTGCCTGGATGAAAAAGTGTCTGTGTCAAAAGTATCTGTCAAAAGTCAGAAACCTTTGATTTTCCATGGGTGGGATAAATGGATGTGGCTAACTTATGTCCATTAATTTCAATGGGTTTACTCTACATATAACTTAGATAAAGGTAAAGGTAAAGGTACCCCTGCCCGTACGGGCCAGTCTTGACAGACTCTAGGGTTGTACGCCCATCTCACTCAAGAGGCCGGGGGCCAGCGCTGTCCGAAGACACTTCCGGGTCACGTGGCCAGCATGACATTGTTGCTCTGGCGAGCCAGAGCCGCACACGGAAACGCCGTTTACCTTCCCGCTAGTAAGCGGTCCCTATTTATCTACTTGCACCCAAGAGTGCTTTCAAACTGCTAGGTTGGCAGGCACTGGGACCGAACAGCGGGAGCGCACCCCGCCGCGGGGATTCAAACCGCCAACCTTTCGATCGGCAAGCCCTAGGCGCTGAGGCTTTAACCCACAGCGCCACCCGCGTTCCTATAACTTAGATAGATATAACTAAAAGCTCACAATCTGTTCCATCACCCACTGCTGCCTTTGGACCCATCCACCACTTGAATGGGGGCCCCAGAAGGTTGTCCCCAGGCCCTCAGGCTGAAGAAGGCTCCCCATGCCTGAGTCGGAGCAACAAGCAAACATGTGACGAATTAAATGCAATATTGTGTTGGGTCTCCAGCTACAAAGATGAATCCAAGAGCACCCCTAGACTATGTACCTGCTCTTTCAGGGGGAATTCAACCCCACCCAAAGCAGGCCATTGATCATTTATCCTGACTCAGGAGCCAACCACTCACAATGCCTCCATCTTGTCAGGATTCAGAATCAGTTTACTCACCCTCATATAGGCCACAACAGAGGCCATGCAGTAGTCCAGGGCTGACATGGCACAATTACTTAAGAAGGATAAGGCAGGGAGGAAAACTTCTCCTTATCCACTTTTTCACCTTCTAAGCAAAAGCAAAAATAAAACAACCCCACCAATTCAAAAGGGAGTAGCTCCAACTTCTTGGTCACTTTGGTTGCCCGTTTTGGAACATTTCCCAGTACTAAAGATAACCTTCTTGAGGTGAGAACTATGAAAAATATAAGTAAAGCACTAGAAAGGCTGCTGGTCTTCTAAATTGCCTTGCAGCCAAGTTGCTTTCTGTACATTTGTTGATGGATCGCTTTCATAACTATGTCTATGCAAGTTGTTTCTGCCAGCTAAAATGGGGCTCCCTGTTGTGTGATCTATGCGGGCCAACAGGCAAACTACAAAAATGGAGCAATATATTAAAAGCAAATACAATTAACTTCCAATGGATTTATGCACAAGCCCTTATTCAAACTCAGGCCTTTTTGTTTTTCAGCTGGAAGTCGCTGGAACTCAGTTCCGACATCTCTCAGGTGGGCACCATTGCCATTATAAGAGAACAAGGGAGGCACCTCTTTTTATAGAAAAGCACCTCTTTTTCCAGAATAGCACTGCTCAAATCTAATCCCAGACAGCTGATTTATTGCAAGTGCTACTAGGACGTGGCTGAGTATTCCCATTGACATCCAAAGATGCATCCTATTTGTTCAACTGGGCCCAGATGGGCACCATTATGTGGGTATAATGCATAGGTGTCAAATCTATGGGGCTCAGGCCTCCCAATCTTGAGGGGCCAGGCGCTGCCAGGCCTCCCCACAATGGTGGGGGGGCCCCCCTGGACCTACCCTCGGTGGCGAAGGGCCTCATTGGGCCTCGTGGCCTCCTCCCAATGAGCATGATGTCACATGTGTGTGTTGCATGTGTGACATCACGTGCACACGATGACCCGCCCCCCCCATGTCATGTGGAACTCAGCACCTTTGGTACAATGCAAACAGATCTTCCTTCCTGGATCAGGCAAACAGCATCATTACCTACAGAATCTACAGCATTTTCCTTTATTACATATACAGCTAATGACCAATCCCATCCAACAGCATATTAAATTGATATTGTTAATTTGACTCAGCAACACCCCCCTCCCCAACACACACACACAAACAAAACACACTGCAACCAAGCATGCCCTGGGCCCTCTGATCTCCCAGCACTGGCGTGGTACACGTGTATTTCATAGGTAGGCATGAATAAAAAGATGCCAATAAAGGTGTGCATGATTTTTAGCTAGACTAAAGAGCTAGCGTGGTGGAATTCCCCCCCCCTAACGTGCATTCTCACCATCTTAATTATAATTGGATTGAGTTACTCCATGGGCTTACAAAACAATGCATAAAATCTTGGCATGTTAAAGAGAGACAAATGCAATATTCATGAAGCAGAAAGTTTCCATCAATATTTTATAGCACCTCTTTGCACACACAAGACCCCCATTAGTATTGGAAGCAAAACAGGCAGTCAAGGAAACGAGCTGAAAGGCAACGTGGGCTGCTGCTATCTAGATCTTGAGCTGAGCCCTAGAGTCTAAAAGCATACCCCCCCCCAAGTGCCCTGATTTTCCAGGGACATCCTGGCTTCTGATTTGATCCTGGAATGTCCCTATTTTCCTCCCCACTGCTGCCACCGCTTGGAGAGGTGTTTGTCCTGAGTGGCAGCAGCGGCAGAGGCTGTGGCGGCTGCAGCGGTGGCTCTGAGGGAGCATCCTGTTGCCTCTCCATGGCCACTGTCACTGGCCTCCTTCCTTGGGCAGCTCATAGCAGGTGCTGGAGAGCAAGCCAGGATGAGGCTACTACCACTAAGGTCCAGCCCCACATGCCGCCGTGGCTCTGAGGGGCAGGCAACGGGCAGGGCTGCCCTGGGTGGGAAGAAAGAAGGAGCGGAGCAAAGTGCAAGGAGTCTTGATTTATTTTTTTAAAAATGTTTTGTGTGTCTAGTCTTGTGCCTCTCTAAAATTTATTTATTGGTGTGTGTTTTTCTTTTTGTAAATCTACGAAAGAAAATGATAAAATAGAATCAGGATTAAGAGGTTTTCTCAAGATGGTGGAGGGCATGTGTGTTGTGTCCCATTGGTTTAGCAGTGGTGACACTCACCCTTTTTCAGATAGGAAATGCTGGGGGGCTGGGTGGACAAAAAAAATAGGGAGTTGAGGTGGGTCATTTGGGGGGGGGGAGGGTGAGAAATGTCCCTATTTACATATGAGGAAAGTTGGAGGATATGTAAAAGCATTCAGCCACTCTCTAGAATAGTTCCAGTTTTTCTAAAACAGCATCTCTAAAACAGCAGAACGAGGGAACAAATCACATAAATACTGCTCCTTGGAACAAAGCAAGTTACCAGGCCCTATACCCTGACATGTATGAACTGCTTAAAAATACTGCCACTTTCTCGGTTAAGAGGCCTCACCTTTTTGATGCCGTATTCAAAAGCCTTCTGTGCCAGCCGGCCAGGTCCCTCAACAGTTTTCCCATCGTCATTTGGGCCCCAGCTGGCACTATAAATATCCACATGCTCTGGGCTGAAACCGATTGAACTTGCTTCTATGGCGTCTGTGACTATTCCGTCCAGCATTCTTATGCCTTAATGTGAGAAAGCAGAGAGACGGACAGAGACAAACTAGTGGTTATTTCATGCTTTCTCAACGTTAGTATTATAAAACATTTTTTGTCGCTATAAAATAGAAATATATTATTATCCAATATAAGCTGCCAGGGCTTTAAAATACAATTGACAGCGAAGAATTGGAAGAAACAAGATTTACCAACTATTGAAGAATGCCAAATGAAGATGATGGACTATATGGTACTTGCCAAACTGACTGGGAGACTCCGAGGCCAGAGAGAAAAGATGGTGGAAGAAGATTGGAAGAAGTTCAAAGAATATTTGAAAAAATATGTTAATATTTAAATCCTAGAATAGCTTTGGAAGTGGATATAGGCTGCAGGGTTAGAAGTAGAAGACAGTGTATTTTAAAATATTATTATCTGTAGGTGATAAAATGTGAAGATTTTTATGGTAAAAGTAAGTGTGATTAAAAAAATGGTTAAAAATTATGATATATGTAAACTGCTAAAGATGAGGTAAAATGAAAATCAGATAGGGGGGACTTGGGGAAGCTCACCTAACAATGTTTAGAAAAAATAAGGATAAGACAAGGATTTGTTTGTATTGTCTGTTTTTCTGCTTGTGTTGTTTAGCTGTGTTATAAAATGAATAAAAAATTTTTGGGGAAAAACAAACTAAAATACAATTGACATGGGCTAATGGGAGTTGTGGTCCAAAACTTCCAGGGGGCACCAGGTTGCGGAAGACTGATCCAGGACTTTATTTGACGCAGGAGATTCAATTCCATACTCTCCAACATTTCTTCATTGAAAATAGGGGCACCCTATTCCTACCATTTTCATCAGCAGCCTCACATTCTGATGACTGGGCCAGTTCTGTCTTGAGAGGCAGTTGCTTCATTTAGGACGTTAGAAAGGTGTGAAGCAGGTTGACGAAGTCAGACTGGAATGTAGCATGATTGATAGCTTGCAAGCCAGGAGAGGAGAAGGCTGTTAACTCAGAGGAATTCAAATGTGACAGCAGCCAGCACAGTTGTCTGCTCCACTTACAGCTGTCCCATTTTCATTTTTTATATATATGTGTAAAAAGAGCAATGTTTCTGTCCCCTTTAGTACTGCTTCAGAATCCTCTGTTAACCGAGATTTCTAAAATTCGTGTGGGTGGGGGCTGTACAATATTAGCATAGAATTTGAGTATAAGACAAGCAGATGACCTGGACACCACCAAGGTAATTGGGAAATTTGATTGATGACACTGTGAGAAAAGCTGTGTAGAAAAAAAATAAATCTTTCACTTTGCAGGCTACATTACTTTTGACAAGGCATTTGAACTACATGCCTGTCATTCTCAGATTTAAAAAGCAAAACATAAACAAGCTCCTATTTATTTCCATATTACTCTTTCACTCAGACATGAACAGATGACACTTAGGAGTTTTGGAAAACATACCTAGATTTGTTTGTTTGTTTGTTTTGCATTTTTATATTTATTTAACATTACTAGACTGACTACAGTGGTACCTCGGGTTAAGTACTTAATTCGTTCTGGATGTCCATTCTTAACCTGAAACTGTTCTTAACCTGAAGCACCACTTTAGCTAATGGGGCCTCTCGCTACCGCCACACCGCCGGAGCACGATTTCTGTTCTCATCCTGAAGCAAAGTTCTTAACCCAAGGTATTATTTCTGGGTTAGCGGAGTCTGTAACCTGAAGCATATGTAACCTGAGGTACCACTGTACTATTTATTTATTTTTTTGTATCTTTTAAACATCCACAACTGGTTGTTGTTTTTTAAAAAAATAGTATTTCCACCAATTTTCCCATTAGTAAGCCACTTTCAGAATCATTAGACAAGCATTTTCCATTAGAAAACCTATTATTTTCCATTAGAGGGGGGAATGAGATCTTTTTCTTTCAAGTTGTGCCTGGTACTGGGAGTCCTAACTGTGACCTTTCCTCTTTGGTATACGAGCCGATGCAGAGAAGCATTTACATGGCCCCTTCCACATTTGTGAAAGTGCATTGTATAGCCCCACAACTGAATTCTAGCCCATTTTAAAAGGAGATAGGAAGAAGCCCATATTAGCAGCCTAATTCCTGCACAGGTGCACAGGCAGAAAAAACATGAGGGTTAAGTGAATATATTATTTTCTGTTAAAATAAAATAAAGCAATGACCCTGGGGAGAGGTTATAAGTCTTCTATAGGTAAAGGTAAAGGGACCCCTGACCATTAGATCCAGTCGTGACCGACTCTGGGGTTGCGGCGCTCATCTCGCTTTACTGGCCGTGGGAGCCGGCGTACAACTTCTGGGTCATGTGGCCAGCATGACAAAGCTGCTTCTGGTGAACCAGAGCAGTGCATGGAAACGCCATTTACCTTCCCGCCTGGAGCGGTACCTATTTATCTACTTGCACTTTGACATGCTTTCGAACTGCTAGGTTGGCAGGAGCAGGGACCGAGCAACGGGAGCTCACCCTGTCACGGGGATTCAAACCGCCGACCTTCTGATCAGCAAGTCCTAGGCTCTGTGGTTTAACCCACAGCGCCACCCGCATTCCAAGTCTTCTACAGCATGCAACTTTTGTAGCAATACTTTCCAGCCCTTCTGCATGACCATTGCATATAACAGAAATGGAAGACTTCTTCTAATAATACATTCTCGCCAATGCATGTTGCTCCATTTACTATTCCTTTGCTCAGACCTTGAGCATGTCAGGGGTGGAAAACTCTATTAAAATTGAATTGCTATGTTGGATTCTTACCCCCAACTTTGGAATTGTATGCAACTCCTACTCCACATTTCAGGTTGTTGGCTTGCATGGCGATCTCTCCTGCACACCGTGTTCCATGTCTGCAACAAAACCCACAAGTCCATACCGATCATTTACAACTATTATTATGAATGATTATTCATTTGAATGTATACTGCCATTGCCATTCATTTGAATGATAAGTCAATTTTAATGAATTAATTCCAAGGGCAAACCTAATTTCTCAAGTGAAAAAATGGAAATACTATAAAGCAAAGCCTGCCTTGTTTCCAGTACACAAGATACCAAGGCATCTAGGAGGAAGAAAACAGAATTTATATGTATGGCTTGTCCTTGTTGCCAGTCCCAGGGTAAATGGTAACATGTTTTCTGTGATGTGTTCTATATGATTGCTCACCTTCCGTAGATGAAAAGCTGCCTTATTTAGTAGTGCAGCTTTGTATGCAGTTGAGCTGTTGAACGCTGCCAGTCTGAATTCCATTTACATATTAATAAAGAGCTGATGTTATGCAGAAATGGTAGATTTTAGAGATAATGCCATTTGAATTGGAGGATAATGGTCTCCCATTGCCGATAACTGCTGCAGAGAAGCCGAGTGATGGATTTTCAAAAGGCTTGAAACATTAATCCGTTGAAAACCTTCTACTCCGGTGATATTATTTCTGTTATAAGAGCATCCATGTAGTAAATGAAATATCATTTTTGCCTGATAGAGGCTGGCGAACCGTTGTGTAAGTTCCTTATTGTGTCACTACAAAGTGGCCTTCTAATTGGCTTGGAACAACTACTTGAGCTGGACTCCATGTTTGAAATGAGCCAATTCTCCCTGCCCTGGACTTCTCAAACCATCGTTCAAGGCCCAGCCTGCCGAAAAACCATATTGTACTATTTGATTGGCTAGAACAGAGGTGGGGAACCTGTGGCCCACGACTGGATGATGTTAGACTACATTTCTCATCAGCCCCAGATAGCAGGGCCAATAGCCAGGGATTATGGGTATTGTAGTCCAGCAACAAACAAAAACTATAACTCCTCCCCCTGAGGGTTTAAAGGCTATAGATTGCTTAATTAGCCAAAGGCCTGGGGCAAATAAAATGGTTTTGCCTGGCGCCTAAAGATATGTAATGAAGGTACCAGGTGAACCTTCCTGGGAGAGCATTCCACAAATGGGGAGCCATCACAGAAAAGGCCCATTCTTGTGTTGCCACCTTCCAGACCTCTCATGGAGGAGGCATATGAAGGAGGGCCTTGGATGATGATTGCAGGTTCCGGGTTGGTTCATATGGAGAAAAAGGGAGAACAAGGGGTGTAGCCACCCACTTTTGGATCCGCTCACACTCACTTTTGGCTCAATCCCTGCTGACAGCCATCATGCAGTCCTCAGCAGAAAAATGGTTTCCCACCCCTGAGATAGTTCATTTAAATAGCACCGTACATATTATGAAAGTGGTCAAAGTTCACCAAGGGTCAACTGTCAAGATTTGTTTTGCAGAGATTATCAGCAGCATATATTAAAGAGAGAAACAGCAAGTCATTACTCACTTGTTTTCATTTGTTGGGTCATATCTAGGAAATGGATCGTGATCGTTGTCATTGAAATCATAACTTGCCTCAGGATCCTAAGTTGAAAAATGAAACAAAGGAAGAGGATGGATAAAGAGCACTTCTGAAATTGCTGAGGCAGCAGAGATAAATTAATTCTAACTTTTTGAAAACACCCCCCTTTATTTATTTATTTTGCAATTGTAGCAGCATGATAATATACAGGGCTTTTCTTCAGCTGGAACTTGCTGGAACTCAGTTATGGCACCTGTCAGGTAGATGCCATTGCTATTCTAAGAGAACAAGGGAGGTATTCATGGTGAGTTCCGGCACCTCTTTTTCTAGAAAAATAGCACTGATATTATATTTTATTGACTACTCCTGTTAGTTTTTTCTAACAGTTTTTTATATTTACATACACACACACACACACACAAGCTCACGAGAGACACTTCAACTATTGCTCATTATTAATTTGTTTAGCTTTATTTGTCATCTTTGTAATCTCCTAGCCTTTATTGAAGGATTCCATTTTTATCCTCACAATACCTACATGAGGCAGTGTTCAGGCAGACAGAGAGTGACTTGAAGGTCACCCAGTGAGCCTCATTGCTGAGCAGGGAGATAAAACTCATTTTCCACATCCAAGCCCCAAGAGTCTAGCCACTCCATTGGTAAATAATAACTGATTGATTGCTGAAGTATAAAACTCACATAGTTAATATAAATGTCGGTGTGGTTCCACTCCAAGCCATCATCAAGCACTGTTACGACAACACCTTTCCCAGTAATCCCTTTTTGCCACACAGGAATAACATGGAGATCCAATTTTGGCAGAGACGGAGTCATTCTTGTGTCTTGCTAGGAAAAATAAAGGATAATACATTTATATATCCATGTAGTTTGCGCCAGTGTTTCAGATAACAGTCTCTCTCCCCCCCCCCCACCCCAGTCCTTCCTGGAGAAGGTGGGGGTTAAACCTGTGAAGCATGTGCTCTCCTGCTCTCCAGTCAGATCAGCAGGGTTTAACTTTGGATTATGCCCAATAATTCTTGCAATGTACTTCCCAATCTTAAGCAAAAACAAGTCATATCATACTTAATGGGATTTGACTCCCAGTAAGCGTGCTGTAATGGGGACGTGGGTGGCGCTGTGGGTTAAAGCCTCAGCGCCTAGGGCTTGCCGATCGAAAGGTTGGCGGTTTGAATCCCTGCGGCGGGGTGCGCTCCCGCTGTTTGGTCCCAGCGCCTGCCAACCTAGCAGTTCGAAAGCACTCCCGGGTGCAAGTAGATAAATAGGGACCGCTTACTAGCGGGAAGGTAAACGGCGTTTCCGTGTGCGGCTCTGGCTCGCCAGAGCAGCGATGCCACACTGGCCACGTGGCCCGGAAGTGTCTTCGGACAGCGCTGGCCCCCGGCCTCTTTGAGTGAGATGGGCGCACAACCCTAGAGTCTGTCAAGACTGGCCCGTACGGGCAGGGGTACCTTTACCTTTACCCTTTAAGCGTGCTGTAAATTATAGCCTGGTAGCCTGATCTTCTTTCCTCATAAGTAAAGTCGGAACCATGCTCACTTGTGGGATGGGATTTCCCATTCTCTGTGTCACAGTAGCAAACACAGAGTGTGGGGTATGGCACAATGGGCTGCTGATAGAGGGAAGCGTTGGCAGAAATTGCGGCCTCCAATGCATGAGTGGAAGCGCCTTCCTGCTTGCTTAGTTTGCTTCTGATTGCAACTTCAATGCATTTTATTCTAACAATTGCAGTTGAGAGATTATTCCAATCCACCAGTCCGTTCTTTGATAGCTGTTGAATTTTCCATTTTCAGAACCTGAATGTCTGTGCGGGGGGGGAGGGGGATGGTTGGTAGCCAGTGGCAATAAGAGACTTATTAGAGAAAAGAAAAATCCATCTCAAAAGGTGAAAACATTTTGCAAAAGTTATTGTGCACTATGCTCTTAATTTTATAATTTGGAAGCTGAGAGTAGAAGGAGTAGAAAATTGCTTGTCAAGAGTTGAATACCTTGCATGCCTCATACAGTGCAATCCTATGGATCGTTACTCAAAAGTAAGTCCCACTCGGTTCAGTGCAATGGCACTTGCTCCCTACGAAGGATGTTTAGGATTGCAGCCTAAATGGTTGCACTGCAGCTCATAGATGACTTTTGACTTTTCTTAAGACATGTAGAGTCTACATATAAATGCAAGCTCTTACCAGATACCATTGTTGATTCCACATGGGGTCATTGAAAAGATTTCCTGCTGAGTCCCGCAATACCGAACGCTTACTTCTCTTCTTTTCATACTGTTGTTCTGCCCAAGACACCTGGAATATATTTGCCAATAGCAACATATATAAAGAACCTGGAGTTGTTGTTGTTGTTGTTGTTGTTATACCAAAGTATTATTGCATTTCTATCCCACCCCTTTTCTAAGAATCTCAGAAGCACATTTTAGTCTCACAACGTTTATTTCTATTTTAATTGTAGAGAAATCAGTGTGGATTTTTTTTTTTTTTTAAGGTAAAAGGAAGAAATTCCCTTAAAAACAACATCAACAAGCTCACTGATCTCCACAGCCTCTCCAGCTTCCCACACTTTCACAGGGGAAGAAAGCTTTTTTTTTTTTTAGAAACAGGCATACAGGTTTTTGGCACACCAGTAACAGAAAATTATCTCTCTCCTTTTTTTAAGCAACAAGACTCACTCATATGTATAAAAAAACCTTATCCATGAGCTACAGTTTAACATTTAAAAACAATTATAGCAGTGAATGTGGGAGATATACTCTCTTGTTATACCAGTATCAAACTTGTTTATTCACAGTCCATATGCTCTTCCACCTGGCCCCGTAACTACATCTCTTTGCAAATCTCCATATTAAGAAAACTGTTACTATTAGATCACATCTAATAATGATATAATGAATATCTAATAATGAATAAGAGCATTAATGACAGAGGACTACACCCTATTTAATTTAGCATGTCTGTCTATGGAAGCATTAAGAGCATCCTACTTACTGGAAGATAAGTTTAATTATTTTTATTTTTTTTAGGCTGCTGGGTTGTTGTTGTTTAGTCTTGGCATATGGTGATTTA
This sequence comes from Podarcis tiliguerta, assembly GCF_965153285.1. NCBI lineage: Eukaryota > Metazoa > Chordata > Lepidosauria > Squamata > Lacertidae > Podarcis > Podarcis tiliguerta. Next base: position 27,296,327 of record NC_139544.1, on the reverse strand, counting down.
TTACTTTAGGAAATTATATTAAATGATTCTAACTCAACATACTGTATTTTCTTTCTAAAAGGTAATTCAAGCCTGCTCTACCAACTGAACTATCCCAGCAAAGGGTATTTGCATTAAATAGCAAGACAGGCATGCTCTATTTCATGTTGTAATATATCTTTGCAGATTAGGCATAACCCTGTTTGCAAAAGGTTGTAGCAAGAGCCAGGAAGCTGGCCTTCTTCAGCAGCTGCTGCTAGTGCAAATGTAATTAATATTGCGCTGCACACATGTCAGAGTTGACCTCTAATACTGAAAACAAATTCTGCAACCAAGCCTTTGATTTACAAAGCCTGGAGGACCACATTCTGATAAGTGCTCAATTTCAACAGATAGTAGTTTGAGGGGCAGAGGGCAGGTTACTTAACTGACACCCAGTCCCATTATGCAAAGTGGATCTCCCTGCTGATTATTTCATGTGTAGCACCAAATTTCACATGGAAAACATTGATGCCACTGAACTTTGCAATGATCCAGTTTGGAAGGCAAATCTGCCATGCTTGTAAAGCGCACTAGAATATACTGAACTGAACCAACCACCCAGCCCCATAGTTCTTTGGCGGCTCAGGTTACAATCCAAGCTGAAAAAGAACTTCTCTTCCTACCTATATACCTGGCTGTGGCTGCAGTGATGGCAGCAAGGACAGTCTTACTCCCTTTCGTTTCCTTTCACCTTTGTACTTGAAATGCTAGCATGGGGATGTCACAAAACCTGCATTTCCCGGCATTCCCAGGGCCTGCAATTTGCCATAGCGGTTTTTCAAGAACCAAAGAGGAAGGAGTGGGTAGGAGAGAAAGAGGGGAGAGAGGAGGCAGAGATCTCATTCCATCTCTGCCACTGACTCAGCAAACAGAAACAGCAGACTTCTGCATTAGTCAGGCAATTAGGTTTGTGTCTCACAATGCAAGGAGGGGATTCAGACCCCGCTGTGCTGCTGGCGATGTAATTGGGAGCACAGTTGGGCTCAAAGTGGGCACAGGATAGAGTCCAGAATACACAAAGCTTCTCCCCCTCGCCTCAACATGAGAGAACTCAGTTGGCTGAATCCAGTTCTGAATTGAACTGGGAAGGGGGAAATGCCCAGTGAGAATGCACAAAGGATGTGAGCGATTGCCATAATGTCTGATGACGAGATCACCAAGACATCTGGTGTGTTGTGAACACTCTCCACTTTGTAGGCTGTTGCAGGTTAACACCCCCGGTGTGGAGAGACACAACAGAGAAGCTGCTGTGGTGTGAACAAAATAACATACACCTAATTGATTTCCTAGTGGCTATACCAAGAACTAAGATATCAACAATCAGCTGATCTATGTTGCCCTTTGTTATCTGACACACATCTGCTTTTTGTCTTGTTTCCTAAGTGCATAATTCCAGTGGCCAGTTGTCAAACCGCTGGCCAAGATTATACATCAAGATCTGGACCTTCTCATTTGCTAACATTTTGCTTCTTAGAATTTGCACTGCCATCACAACTTCCCTCTTCCCTCTTCCTTCACCTTTTGTTTTCTTTAAAAAGCAAGGAATCTGTTGCATTTTAAGTAGGGTTGCCATATTTCAAAAATGACAACCCAGACACAAAAGCTGTTGTTTTTTGGCAAGTTGTTGAGCGTTGCCAATTTCCATAGACTCCCCTTGGGCTAGTTCCTCAATGAACCCCAAAATTTCTGATGATTACTGGTATATTTTTCACCCTTTTGTGGGGCAAATCTTGACATTGACACCATAAGGCAACAATAGCCCTACTATGCAAATGTTATCTACTTGCCATAAATTTCAGCAGTCTGCTTCACTCTCCTACATTCAGGGCTGGCCCTACCATTAGGCAGCAGATACCAGGAGGAAGCAGCTCCCCTGAGCCACCTGGTCACTTCCACCTGACGGAAATCAGAGGTGTATGTGCCACACAGCCTGCTGCCCTCAAGTGCTGTGGAGGATAACATCCCATTGCCAGAGCTGAAATAAGGCCCCGTCTGCAACATTTAAAGGAATTTCATGTCACTTTAAACACTCATGGCTTCCTCCATAGAATCCTAGGAACTGTAGTTTTTTTAAGAGTTCTGCGATTTGTTAGACTTATATTCCCACCCCAGAGCTGCACTTTCTAGAGTAGTTCAACAAGCAATCACTCTTCCCAGGTAACTCTGGGAACTGAAGCTATATGAGTGGAATAGAGGTCTCCTAAGAACTCTCAGGACACATAACAAACTACAATTCCTGGGGTTCTTTGGGAGAAACCGTGACTGTTTAAAGTAGTATCATGGTAAACTTGGGGCCTAAGATTCAACTGCCGGTTCAGTCAGCTTCTGTACCTTAAACTGAGGGTGGGTGGCCATTTGACACCAACAGAGCAAACATGTGACAGTTGTGGACCTCCCCATGTAACTTTGAGCCTGGCAGTGTTTCTCAGCCTAACTTACCTCACAAGATTGTTGTAGGGATAAAAATGGTTGAAGAGAACTATGGGCAATCCCTTAATCTCCTTGAGGAAAGGGGAGATATGAATTTAATAAATAAATTAAAGGCTAGAGGAGACTGCAAGCCTATGTATGTTTCCTCAGAAGTAAGCCCATCTGGGTTCATGGGGGCTTATTCCCTTGTAAGGGTATTCAGTATTGCAGTCTATGGGAAACTGAAAATGCAATACTTACGCGTTGATCATCCAAGAGTCTTTTTGTGATGTGAGTAGCACTCCTTCGCAACCTTCTAGGATGGCTCTTATGTCTAAATAGATAATGATTTTCAAGTGATCCAATCTGCAATACACAGGATGATTTCTGAGATATTTTCCCACAGGGAGCAAACAGTCAATAGCAACGGATAAATGGAATTTCCCAGAAATGCTTCGAATATAAGAACATTAAATTTTGGTGGATAAAATATTTATTCAAAAGCAGAAGTGCAAAGACTGTGGGAACAGAACTGTGTCTCCACCAATATTTTCCAAGCAATTAAACACGTGAATAATTGTCAACATACACTGTTTTTAAACTAATAGTAATGTGTCTTGAATAGAGCAATGTGTTGAAAATATGCACAGGGGACAGGATTTTTCTTAGAATTAAAAGGAACAAATAGGTTCCAACACTATTACCCATCTATGTGTACAGATGATTAACTGTTAGGTGCTTTTTGTTTAGAGCATAGGACTTCTCCAGCCTTATCCTCAACCAGAACAAAGGCTGAGGACATGTAAATGCATTTGCCTACCTTCATTTGCCCAGGCTTTTCCTCATAAGACCCTGTTCAAATCCTTTCAGTTCCAGATAGACAGATAGACAGATAGATAGATAGGTAGATAGGTAGGTAGATAGATAGATAGATAGATAGATGATAGATGATAGATATAGATGATAGATAGATAGATAGATAGATAGATAGATAGATAGATAGATAGATAGATAGACAGATGATAGATAGATGATGATAGATAGATAGATAGATAGATGATAGATAGATAGATGACAGATATGGAACTGAAAGGATTCAAACACAAAGGAGTCCCAGGTGTCAAAAAGCTTATTTATGTATGCTACTACTGCAGCCTGTGTTTTGCTAGCCCCCAAATGGAAAACAAGCAGGGTCCTAACCAAAGAAGAATGGCAGCTTAGCTGATAGAATACGTGCAGCTTGCAGATTTAACATATAGAATAAGAGAACAAGAAGAACATACGTTTAAAGAAGACTGGAAAATGTTTACTGAATAATATGTGGGTGAAAATTGTGTTCATTTAAAACCACTGGTAGCATTAAGATAAATTCAGCAGTGTAGATAAGTTTTGGTGGATGTAGCAATGGATTACTGAATGGTTTAGTTCATGCAAAATATGCAGGGGTGTATGGTATGCATAAAACAGGATGCAGGCCCCTCCAGCCCAGCATCCTGTTCCCACCATGGCTCCTAGATGCCTGTGGGAAACCCAGAAGCAGGACATGAATAAAAGAACACCCTCCCCTTCTGTGATTTGCAGCTGCTGGTAAAGGTAAAGGGACCCCTGACCATTAGGTCCAGTCACAGACGACTCTGGGGTTGCAACGCTCATCTCGCTTTATTGGCCGAGGGAGCCGGCGTACAGCTTCTGGGTCATGTGGCCAGCATGACTAAGCCGCTTCTGGCGAACCAGAGCAGCGCACAGAAACGCCGTTTACCTTCCTGCTGGAGTGGTACCTATTTATCTACTTGCACTTTGACGTGCTTTTGAACTGCTAGGTTGGCAGGAGCAGGGACCGAGCAACGGGAGCTCACCCCACCGCGGAGATTCGAACTGCCAACCTTCCGATCGGCAAGCCCTAGGCTTAGTGGTTTAGACCACAGCACCACCTGCGTCCCTTTCACAGCAGCTGGTACTCAGAAGCATTGCTGACTCCAACTGTGGAGGCAGAGCACAGCCACCTCATGATGTATTCCACTCTGTCTTCCTCGCTTTTCTCTTATCCAATGGCCTTGCTCTGGATTTCATTAGACAGCACTTCTTGGATTCCCCACAGCTCATTTCATCATTTCCCATTCTTTCTCTGTAACATTGATTTCCCCCAGTATATAGTCGTCTTGCTCATCTCTGGGATATTAGAGCGAATGATATATGGAATCGCTGTCGGCCTGAGTGCAACATGTTCAGCGCCCTCCACTTCTAATTACCAAGTGATCATCACCGAAATGATAATTGGTAGAAATGTCTACAGTAGTTTTGTTTGCATTGCTATGCTGAAATAGCCTGCTTCTGCAATGCCACAGTGATTTTGTGCAGCAGCCTTGCTTAGAATCCTCATTTTTCCTACTTTGTGTTCTGGCAGTTGGAACTCATGTTACATGGTATGCAGAATCTTGAGAGGACATTTACTTGGCCAGAAAAGCAGGTCTAAATCTTGGAGCTTATTCAAATATGGTCTTTCAGCAGTCAGGACAGGGAGTGAGTTTTATTGGATGGAGATCTAATTCCTTTTGCTAAGGTGGCACCAGAAACATAACTCCTATTTGTTGGGTTGTAATGGCCTGGCATGCGTGGTTCTGTTTTAAAATTCCTGGCACGTTGGCTGCAACAGTAGCAGGTCGTAGACTCCAGCCATTTAATTGCAATTATGAGCAAATGTTAGGAATCATGTGGAAATCTAAATGGAGGTGATCAATGCATGCCTAGAAACTACCCAGCTAGTGGCATAATACAGGAAGTGTTAAAACAGAGATAAGAGCTTGAGTGATTCTGCCTTCTGTTAAGCACTAAATGAGCCTAGTTTCAGTTCTGCTCAGCAACAATTCTTACCGGGTTTTTAATTGGGACAGGAAATGTGAGCTTCTAGAGCTACAACTGTTGCCTGATTCAGGCAGTATGAACACAGGTTGGTTGCCACTGAAATCACTTCTGGGGCTCCAGGTAGCCACTGTAATGTTCTACTCAGCTCCCGCATATAAGCCTGCCAGTGGTTAGTAAATAGCCATGCCAGGGCCATTGCCCCCAGTGGATCTGGCAAACATTTGCCAGAGCCAGTTATAGGTTTTGCGGCTGTGTCGTGGAGCTCCTACCATGTGGAAGTGGTTTACTGCTGATGGCAGCCAGCACCACATTTACAGCGCTAGAACCCGGGCCATATAACATGTCACCCCTGTTAGCTTCATCTCAGAGCAAAATTACCGCCTCCCATTTAATGCAGCAGCAATCTAAGTGCTACACATCTTCATCAGAGTGCTTGCAAATGTCCGCCACTACTTGAATTCCAAATGCATTACAAACAGCAACTCCCATAGATTATCCATGATTAGATCTTTGGGAAATTTAGCAAGGTGGAAATATTTAAAATAAACAAATCAAAATTTCTAAAACAAGAGGTGCCAAAGCTGTTCTCGACAGGCTTGGAGCAACACCCTCCGAACTAGAAAGCCTGCCTTCCAAATCAAGATATATACGTGGCAAAAGAAAGGCAGACTTTTCTTTATTATTACTTGACAAGCTCCAGGGATGAGCTATGGCTATGGAATCAGAGACACTTGCTGACTCAAATTAAGTTCTGACAGGAGGGGAGTATCAAAGTGCCTATGAATCAGTTGATCTTGTATATAGGAAACCTGGCCATGAGATGTGCATATCTACAAAAATTCGCAGTTGCTTATTCTCAGGTAGAGAGAACCCTCTGCAAAACAAGGGCGGGCATTTAACTCTGCCACGCTCCCTATCAGTTGCAATCTCTTTGGAACAGCTCACTGCACTAGATTGTGCCAAAGTAGCTTACTCAGTTAGGTAAAAAAGCTCATCACATGGTCTCTGGACCTGGACTCAGGGGCAAAGCTAGGCTTTATTTCACCCAGATCAAAGACCCAGTTTGGCACCCCATACACACACACATTTGTGTATACACACACACACACACACACAGAGAGAGAGAGAGAGAGAGAGAGAGAGAGAGAGCCAGGCTGGGAGCCTCAATGGCGCTCCTCTGGAGGTTTCACCAGGGGCAAAAAAACCTGACTAGTCTCTCCCCCCCCCCCAGCTACAGCACTGTGCCTGGGCTACATTGCCCCTCATTGCTCATCTCTACATTACGCTGTATTCCTGGGTGCCTCTGTTCTGCTTCATTGGGTGGTCTGAGTCGTTGCCAATGCAATATTGTCAACACCCACTGCTGTGTAACAGGCTTGTGTCGCTGACACAAGGGCACAGGATACAGCAGTGAATCAGAACCTATGCACTTCTATTTGCCAGCACAGCAGTTCGTCAGCACTACTTTTATAGGGGCGCGGGGAGTTAAATTTGCTTCCCGCAGTGACAACGAAGCTTGTTTCAAGCATAAGAGGTAAGTGAGGATCATAAAAGAGAAAGCAGATGTTAGACTTTGATCTCCACCCTCTCCGTGCTCTGCATCACTGGACTAACACAGAGACATATTAGGCTGTTTCTTTAGAAACCAGATCAGAGGGGTTTGGTTTCTGCACTACTGGAGTCAACTGCTGGGGTACAGGATACAGGTAGGAAACTCTACAATTAGATAACGGGGCAAGGTTGCTATTACGTAAATGAAGTTACTCATCCCTGACAACAGTGACGTCATGGCATGACAGACGGGGGGAGGAGGTGGGCTGGAGGGAAGGGAGAGGAGAGGAGATTGTGGAAAACACCTGGCGCTGTTAACTTTTAGGATACAGTGTAGGATTGCTCTTGTTCAATCCACATGGCACCTTCACCAAACCACGGAGGCACAAATATGTCCCTAAGAGCAGAGGGTTTGCGGAAAGAAACGGCAAGTGGTTTCAATGCTCTGGGCTGGTAGAACTTTATCAAAGGAGGAGGGAGGGAAGAAAGAAAGACAGAGCTCATTCTTTGTCTGAAAGCTCGCTCCACGGAATGACGGCTTCCTCCTGCATAAACCCAGATGTCTGTGGTTACTCAGAAGGATGGGGGAAGTACTCTGCACACGCATTCTCCTTCTGCATACTGCTTCACCCATCCCTGGGGAATTATGAATTCTCTCGATTGTTGAATTCTCTCTCGTTTCAATCCTGGCAATTGAAACGGATCCTGAGGTTGGAACCCCAGCTAAAGGCATTCCACCTTCGCCTTGGGGAGCTGTAGGGGTTAATGCAAAGCAAGGAAGGTCTCCTTGCGGGGGTTTCCGAGGAGGAAGCATTTCTCGTTTCCCCTGAGTTGCAATTCCCAGCGCCTGCTGCCGATTCCACTCCGTTTGGTATTGTCCCCGAGAAAGCCACCTCTCGCAGAACGCAAAGGAGTGTGCTATCCCTAAAGTCATTTCCTCAACTCTATTTAAATTTATTATTATTATTATTATTATTATTATTATTATTATTATTATTATTCAGTGGTGTGCATAGAAAAGCAAAGAATCCTGTGGCAGGAGAGAAAGCTTGGGAACTCTGAGGACTTTCCCCGGAGACTGTGTTTGCCATATGGAGGGAGAACCCGCCATCCTGAGCTAGGAAACCCACCCACCTCTCCCTAATAATAATAATAATAATAATAATAGCATGAGAAGTCCTTGCTTAAGGGAGTCAGTCTCTAGAAAGGAGCACGTGACGTGTGTAGCTCTGTCTCAGCAACAGAGCCATTAGCGCACAGCCACTATCTCCAGCTGCTAGTCAATGGCATCGCTTGTCAATTACGCGCGCCGCCGGGTTCCTATTCGGGAAAGCGGGAGAAACAAACTTGCCTGCTTTGCGCAATGGGGTGGGAGAAGGGTGGAGTGGGGAGGGAAGCGGGGAGCCTTACCTGCCCCAGAAATTCATACTGCAGCTCGTCGGCGATGGCCTGGGCTGCCGCCGGACCTCCCGGGATCTCGGCTGCCCACTCGTTGACGAACTGCCTCTCCGCCCGGGCCAGCAGGACGGCTGCGCTCCAGGCAGCCAGCAAAGCCACGGCCGCGCTGCGCCCTGCCCAGCCTCGCCTCTCCATGGCAGCCGGCGAGGAAGAAGGAGGACCGGGCGCTTTGGAGAGAACGAGGAGAATCGATCAAGGAATCGAGTCAGGCACTGGAGAAGTCAGGATTCGTGCTTCAAAAAAAGGGAGGAAGAGTGGAAAACTCCTTCCCCACTCTGGTTGCTATGCGATCAGGAGAAAGGCTGGTGCGGCGGGGCGGGGGGTGGAGAAGGAGCTGGCTGTTCTCAAGAAAGTGCCTGGCTGCGATCACAGGTCGCCCGTTTCTGCCCGGCTCATGCTTGAGCAGGACTCCAACCCGCCACAGCCAGAATGGAAATGAGGGCTTGACACATCAAAACGACGAAAGCGATCCCTGACGTCAGATCTCCCGGGCTCGGATCGAGATGGTTGTTCCCAAGGGAGAGGAGGAGCTGGAGGCGTTTGCTAATATAGGGGATGGACTGCAGGATTTATTATTATTATTATTATTATTATTATTATTATTATTATTATTATTATTAGCACACACACGCAAGAGGAAGGGGAAATTCTCCAGCGTCTCTGTACCAGGAGCTGTCCATGGTACGAAGGCTCCGGCAATCTGTCTCACTGTCGGTCTCTTTCGCCTCTCTGAATGAATTGACAACCCACCGCCGGCTTCCCTACAGATAAGCAAAGCCCTTTCTGTAACATGAAGGTTGCTGCCCGCAAACGGATGGGCATTTCGATCAACATATTGTTCCTGTTGCTTTCCTGATGCGGTGCCTCCGGTCACTGTGTTTCTGAAGCTCTGAAGCTTTGAACACTGCCAAAAGAATCGATAAAGATCTTGGGGGGTAGGTGGGAGAGAGGTTTTAGCTGATGGGCTGCTTGCTTGTAAACAGATTTCAAAGAGGTGGCCGTAAGGAACATACGTGTGTGTGTGTGCAGTTGGGGATCATTTCCCTATCTAAAGTTGGGAGGAGGAGTCTGCCCTGTCAACCTAAGAACAGTTATTGTGACCCCACATGCAGGTCTTTTGGGGCAACTTCACAGCTCCTGATGAGAATCAGATTTATTAGGGTTTCATGCCTCGCCTACGCCAAAGCCTAGAGGCAATGTACAAAATGCACAAAATCACAAGCACAGCATTTCGAAACCACAAGATTTGTCAGGGAAGGGGGTTTCCAGTTCTATACAGGGTGAAATGCGATCTCCACAAAGTGAGAATGGAGGAGGTTATACATCCAGGCACATTGCATGCAGTGGGAAGAAGGAAGAGAATGTGGTAGAACAAACATGCATCTGTCCACATCTGCAGATTCTCCACCATTGCTACCCCAATATGGCACATCTTTTGAATCACAGAGGTTTTTTTCCAGGCAGGAAATGTATGAAAAAGCTGGCATTCCTCTCCAGTGTAGAGGAAGGTGGGTTTCTAAAACTTTATTTAGAAACTGATACCCTGCTGTTTGAAACAGGAAAAAAATATTCACAAAACCATTAGGAACCATATATACTGACAGTCTTTCATTCCAAGTCCAAAATGGCATTATCCATGCTGCTCTTCTTACCAGATAAGCCTTAGACTCCTGGGATTCACTTGGTTTCGACAACATTATTGTCACGGCATTATCAAGCCATTTCTAGCGACCCCTCCCATGTTCCTACCTGTTTCTCCAACCAAACTCCGGCATGAGTCAACGCCAACATATGCCTCTTAAGAGCTTAGAGCTTGCAAGTCAGGATGATGATTTTAATGTTTCCAATTCCCCATAGCATATGCCTTTCCTATGTGTCATATGGACCTTATAATCCCTTTAAGAATATAAGAAGAGTCTTGCTGGATCAGGCCCACTTGCCCATCTAGTCTAGCATCCTGATCCTAGAATGGCCAACCAGATGTCTGTGGGAAGCCCACAAGCAGGATCAGAGTGCAGCAGCAGTCTTGTGATTCCTAGCAATTGGCATTTAGAGACATGCGGCCTCCAACAATGGTTCCATGGGAGCCGTGATGCTGCCCAATTGTGTGAGATGGTGGTGGGAGCAAAGATGTCTACAAGTCATCAACATCTACAAAGATGGCTACAAGTCACTGGAGAGAGGAAGTGGGCAGCAGCATCTCCTGCAAACGCACTGACAGTGCAATCCTCTGCATGTCTGCTCCAAGGTAAGTCCTATTCAGGAGGAGCAGGTGGAGATGTGGTCTAAACCACTGAGTCTCTTCGGCTTGCCGATCAGAAGGTTGGCGGTTCGAATCCCCGCAACAGAGTGAGCTCCCATTGCTCCCAGCTCTTGCCAACCTAGCAGTTTGAAAGCACGCCAGTGCAAGTAGATAAATAGGTACCGCTGCGACAGGAAGGTAAACGGCGTATCCGTGCGCTCTGGTTTCCGTCACGGTGTCTCGTTGTGCCAGAAGTGGTTTAGTTCTGCTGGCCACATGACCTGGAAAGCTGTTTGTGGACAAACACCGGCTTCCTCAGCCTGACGCAAGATGAGTACCATAACCCCATAGTCGCCTTTGACTGGACTTAACCGTCCAGGGGTCCTTTACCTTTTTTAAAAAAACATTTTAAAGTCCTATTCAGTGGAGCTTACTCACACTTACTTATAACTGTGTCTAGTAGGAAGCAGTCACTTTTGACCTTCCAAATGTTGTTGTACTCAAAGTCCCAGCCACCATGGCCAATGGTGAAGGATGATGGAAGCTGCTGTCCAAGAACCCTAGGTAGACCACAGTTCCCCATCTCTGGTGTATAGGACTGCAGTCTGCATTTTGTTTAATGCGCAAAATTTATTGTGCAGTTCCTTTTGTTTCACCATTTTTGCTATCTTCTCCTTGGCTCCCACAGTTACCATTATCATGTTCCTTTGCACTGTCGCTCTTTCTCATAAGTCCCCAATGACCTTCCTTCCTGATTCTTTCTCAAACACCGACTTCACTTTTTGTAAGCACTGGTTAGTTGCCTGTCTTTATCCCCCCTCTGAACCCCCTCTTCTCTTGCAATCACTTTCCTTTATCTATCTTGTGAAAATTGCTTCTTTCCTTGACCTTGTTTGTTTGTTTCAGTTACAGGTAGGTAGCCGTGTTGGTCTGCCATAGTGGAAACAAAATAAAACAATTCCTTCCAGTAGCACCTTAGAGACCAATAAGTTTGTTGTTGGTATGAGCTTTCGTGTGCATGCAAGTGTATCTGAAGAAGTGTGCATGCACATGAAAGCTCATACCAACAACAAACTTAGCTGGTCTCTAAGGTGCTACCGGAAGGAATTGTTTTATCTTGTTTGTTTCAGTTATCACAGCCCCAGTTTACCTCCAACTTCTATATCCCTTCCTTAAATTTCAAGAGGAGATGGTGGTTGAAATCAGAGTTTGTTCCATCCTCATCACCCGCTTTGGGTGTTTGCTTATCAAGATGACTCGAGGTTTGCCTTAAGTAGTGGGACAATTGGGAATTCTTTTCTTTGTTTTGCTGTGCTATTGTTTTACATTGGCCTGCGAGGATTTCTTTCAGTTGTCCTCCACGATTCTGGAGATCAATAAAACAAATAAACCTAAACTTTAATTTTAGGTTTAGCTGTGGTGGTGGTGATGAACTGTCACCCTTTTGGCCTAGGAGTAGGATGACACATGGCACCACTTAATGCAAATTAGTTCATCCTAAAGGGTGCAATCCTATCCTCACTGTTTCATGGGTCAAGGGGAGTTGAAGTGAAATGGAGGCTGCTAATTCCTGTTGAAAGCCTGCAGAAATGCCCCTGTATGCTGTACAAAAAGTCCACGGAGCCCCTCCATTGGGAAAATTATTTCCCTGAATCCTAGGCTGAAAGTGGGCAGCATGAATGGAGGAACCCAACTACACCAGATCCTGGTCTCTCCATCCCATGAACTTGCCTGTGAACACAACAGAAATCATGCCAGGATGCCAGGACAGGGCATGGAGAGAGTTATTTCCCACCCTTTGACTCTGATGGGAGGGAACAAGGTTGGAAGAAGATTGCAGCACCCACCAAACTTTTCTGATGGTTCCCCCCGAAGGTAGTGGGAATGGTTTGGACTTGGGATGGAGTTCTGGGCCTGTGGATACTTAGCTATTGGATTTCTCAGAAAAGCTTATTTGGTAACGTAGTTTTGTACCATTTAGTATTTGCAGTTGTGGTGGTTAAATGATTAAAATGTGTGTGTGGGGGGGTGTTAAAGGGATTCAAACCACCATTTAGGATTGTTAGTCAGGGTAGTGGTTATTCTATTAGTCTTGTGAGAGAGAGAGAGAGAGAGAGAGAGAGAGAGAGAGAGAGAGAGAGAGAGGCAGGCCCAGGCAAGGACAAGACAGACACTAGTTTCTGGGCATATCAGAAAATCAGCTAGTAATAGGGAATATATATTTGCAGATGAAGTTAGGGGCACTGAGTATTATTTTTCTTCATTTACAACACAATCCTATGCATGCATAGTTAGAAGTAAGTCTCCAGTATATTTCATCGGAAAGCATAAATAAGATTACAGCATTAGTCACTGCACAAATCCATTATAATAATTTTAAACCTAAAAAATTAAGAAATATGTAATGATGGCCTTTTTCATTAGCATGGAATATTCCATGCAGCATACAAGGGATTTAAGGGTCTTTTTTTATTTTGGTACACTATAGAGGAAAGAAGATTGCCTTACTCATGCAAAACTTCCATGGCAGATTTCAATTCTTGGACATCAGTGGTCCAGAGCACTACTATTGTTACTATTAGTACTATTCATTTCATTTCTATACTGCTTTATGTTTTTAAGAAAAAGATATCCAAGTGGTTTGTAACCTACTTTAAAAGAGCAAATAAAACATTCCAGAATAAAACCTTACAAAAAATGAAATATAATCATATATAAATATATAAATAACAGGAAACTTAAATTACCTGAAAGTTTTCAAAATAAAACATTACAAAAGGAGGTCAAATATAGAAAACACATTTAAAACAGCATCATTAGCCAGAGAACAAAATATTATCTTAAACATACAACATAGGTCCATAGTCTAGGACCTTGGTGTTTGAATGAAGCAAAGGAAAACAAATATTCAACATACCAGGGTTAACACATGTCAAGTAATTAAGGTAATCATGTCTACTTTGGAATCAGTTTCCCTCAACGGCTGGTAAATGCTCTCTGCTCAGCAGCAGTATTCTCTGATGGGTAGCAAATCCATCAAAGGTTCTTTGTCAAAGTTTCCTTTCCAACATTATTGATTCCAACTCCTTGTCTCTCACGCATGCTAGAAAGGCAATGCTCAGTTTCCTGGGAGGGTAGATTACCGTATTTTTCGCTCTATAAGACGCACCAGACCACAAGACGCACCTAGTTTTTGGAGAAGGAAAACAAAAAAAATAATATTCTGAATCTCAGAAGCCAGAACAGCAAGAGGGATCGCTGCGCAGTGAGAGCAGCAATCCCTCTTGCTGTTCTGGCTTCTGGGATAGCTGCGCAGCCTGCATTCGCTCCATAAGATGCACACACATTTCCCCTTACTTTTTAGGAGGGAAAAAGTGAGTCTTATAGAGCAAAAAATACAGTATTTGCTTCCAGTGAGTGTCTAGCCATCACACTGGCAATGCTCTTGGTCTTGCAATGGAAGTTTAATCTGTGGCCAGAAACGGAACATTCCCTGCTCCTGCTGCTTTTCTTAAAAGCAAAGAGGGCCTCTGGTACTTGTTTCAGTATTACAATGACGGATAGTGGTGGTACCTTTTGTTCTCTCCCATGGGGCAAATAGCAACTTTGGGCATGTGTTGGTAGTGATTTTCATTGGGGAAAACAGCACAAGGGAAAGGGACCACTTCCTCTTGCTGTTTCAATTTCTTATCTGCCATTCATCCAGGGCAGGTTACTGTAATTTTTTAAAAAGCAATATTAAAAACAGTGTAAAACCAATTACAGTCACAAGACAGCTTGGGTCTTGAAAATGTATCTCCCAGATGTTAAAGGCCAGAGTAAAAAAATGAGTCTTCAGAATATGTGAGTCATCATAATGATGGTATCAGATGCTGCTATGTGGAGAGAGCCTTTCACAGCTTGGGGCTACCACAAAGAATGTCCTGTCCTAGTCTACCCCCTCAACTTCTGAGGGTAGTGTAACTACCAAGAGAGCCCCCTCTGCTGACGGTAACATCCAAGAGAGGGAAAGAGGCAGGTTCTCAGATATTTGGGGCCTTAGTCATTTAGGAATTTAACCACTAGTGTGAGCATCTTAAACTAGACACAATAATGAACTGGCAACTCGTTAATTACAGAAGCACACTGGCCACAATACAATCCCCTCTGCTATTAACCTAAAAAACCCCAAACACCTATGGAATTCCTGATCACAGATTTCCTGTGTCACTGTGAGCGGCACCCTTATTGGATTATATATTTTTGGCTACGCTGACAGTGATTTGTTTTATTTATGCCCACAGATAGATACAGCTATCACTTCTCTCCCCACTCTCTCTCACACAGCTAAATTGAGATGTGCTGGTGGATTCCTGGTGTCACCTCCTCTAGAGGAACTTACACTTCTGTTTTTTAAAAAAGACACAAATGCACCTCAGCTCCATGCTAAAAAAAATGGGAAAACGTTTGTTTTCTGAATACAAACAGAACGTTGCAGCATGAGACATGCCTTAAGTTAATGTAGGAAGAGCCTGCAGAGAATTGGAGGACTCTTAGACTGCTTACACATTACATGATATTCTGAATTCAATGCACTCTGAAATATAGTTTTTTCTTTCTACTTAGTCCCTGAGCCTACTTTATTACATATCTTATGTCCTTGAAAAGTCCTTTTTCATAAACTGAGTTCCATTCAAAATATGAAAAGCACAATGCAGATTCATCTTGCATTATTTCCTAGTGTGTCCCATTGAAAAAGTATGGGAGCAGTAACAGGTATATAGATCCATACCTATTTAATGACATTGTGGTTGGGTGTTTACCAAGATCACAGTTCTGAAAAACTTCTTCAATCAGCTGCACAGGGAGGAAAAGCCATGGATAACCAAATCAAAGAGAAGTTTTTCAAATGTTTATCCAGTAACAGCACCCACCCTTTTGCAGACATGCAACATTCTGTGATGAGAAAATCTACTCAGTTTTGCTGCAGATAGTTAAATGTGCACACTGTGCACATTCTGTAAAGGGACAGAAACATTATTCACTTCAACTAACACTGTAGTTGACGCAGTGTAGTTGACACTGTAGGGATGCGGGTGGTGCTGTGGTCTAAACCACTGAGCCTAGGGATTGCCGATTGGAAGGTTGGTGGTTCGAATCCCCGCGCCGGGGTGAGCTCCCATTGCTCGGTCCCTGCTCCTGCCAACCTAGCAGTTCAAAAGCATGTCAAAGTGCAAGTAGATAAATAGGTACCACTCTGGCGGGAAGGTAAATGGCATTTCTATGTGCTGCTCTGGTTTGCCACAAGCGGTTAGTCATGCTGGCCACATGAACCGGAAGCTGTACGCCGGCTCGCTTGGCCAGTAAAGCGAGATGAGCGCCTCAACCCCCGAGTCGTCTCTGACTGGACTTAACAGTCAGGGGTCCCTTTTCCTTTAACACTGGAGTGGATTAGCTCCAAAGTTGCCATGTGACACATGGAAGGGAGGAGTTTGGTTTGGGTGAAGAGTTCTAGGAATGGAGAGGAGGAAGGGAACCCTTCATTCCAACTTTCCCCTGCAGCCTCTCACATTACCTTCCACACATTCTCAGAGGGTTCTCCTGAGCAAGGCAGCAAGGAGATAAAGGTTGCAGGGAGAAGACGGGGAGAGCCAAGGCCTGAGAGAACGGGGCTTCAGTCGCAGAAGCCTGGATCCAATTCAGTGCCCAGATCACTGGATTATGTATATAATCGGATGCCTGTAGGTGGGAGCAAGTACATCATAAATGTGATGAATAGCGACATTGGCTATTAGCTCCCAACGTTTTTGACCTTTAAAGTTGTAAAAGGCTTGAATCCAAGTTATCTTCCCCTGTTAATATGTGAGCCTCCTGCTGTGCTTAGGCTTTGCTCCAAGTAGCATTATTTTTAAACCTCTGCTGGCAGGTCCATGCCTAAGCAGGTACAGGGCCCAGAACAAATCACACGGTGTGATCCTTCATTGCTTTCGCCTCCCCCTTATCTCTGCATGGGTGGGTTTTGGTCTGTCAAATTTCAGTGGTGCTCTGTGCGAGCCCAAAATTTGGCACTCCTTGCCTCTTGGCTTCTGTTCTGCTCAATTTACTATCTCATAATTGTGGCACCCTGCAGCCCCCCCCCCCCGAGAATCAGCACCCATTGCAGCAGAACTGGTTGCTCTGCCCTAAATCCGCACTGGTCTCTGCCCCCCCCTCCTCTTGAGGGCAATGGTGGCAGCAGGATCTCCTCTTCCTTACCGACTTTCCTTTTTGCTGTGGGAGGGTCATCACTTTAGTGGTGGGGGCCTCTTCCCTTCCCCCTACATCTGTGGTTCCCAACAGGGGGACAATTCAATTTTTAAGGGGGAGCAATTCACGAATGAGTTATTAACAGTTAAAGACCTTTTAGGCTTCCTCCACATGAATAGGAGTTCACTTTTTGAATAATAAAAATTATATATCACAGGGTGGGGGCATCAGGATTTTAGAGATGGCCAAAAAAAAAAAAAAAAAGGTTGGGAACCACTGACCTATATTCTTCCCTGCTTTGTTGCATGTTTAGTGCTACCAGAAACCTCTGCTCCCATTGTCTCCCTCCTTGCCTTCCTCTAGGACGGGATGAGGTGGGGAGGCTTGTCAACATGGTGAGGATATTGGTGTGGCTACTGGCACCTGGTTTGGTGCCCCCTCCCAAAACATGGGCTTTTTGATCTCCAATATTGACTTGGCCCATTGAGCTACGGTTTCATTCAGAAGTCCATTTTGGTTTCTCTTTTTTCTAATCTTCAGTTCACATCATTTTTCTTTTCTGTTTTTAATGAAAAAGAGGCCTTACGGAAATCTATCAGCATGTTAGTGTGAATTGCCCATATTATATATACTTCGTAGGCAATCTTTCCTAATATACACATTTTTTGCAAAGCAATTTCCCCTAATATAATGCATTATTGTATGTTGTTTTTACTAATATATGCATTTGTGTGCACACAATTACCCTAGTATATGCATTTTTGTATGCATTACTATATTGCAAAAGTGGAGAAGTGTGAATCTCAAAGGATGTCTGTGTCTGGTTTCACATATTCTAAAAATACAATTTTGGTAGACTTGCCTTTAAATTTAAACCAAATTGAATTTCCCTACCACAAACATGGAAAGAAGCCCTTATGCACCGTGTACTAGTAAAGGTAAAGGGACCCCTGACCATTAAATCCAGTCACGAACAACTCTGGGGTTGCAGCGCTCATCTCGCTTTACTGGCTGAGGGAGCCAGCGTTTGTCCGCAGCCAGCTTCCGGGTCATGTGGCCAGCATGACTAAGCTGCTTCTGGCAAACCAGAGCAGCGCACGGAAATGCCATTTACCTTCCTGCAGGAGCGGTACCTATTTATCTACTTGCACTTTGACGTGCTTTCAAACTGCTAGGTTGGCAGGAGCAGGGACCAAGCAATGGGAGCTCACCCCGTCGCGGGGATTCGAACCGTTACCTTCTGATCGGCAAGCCCTAGGCTCTGTGGTTTAGACCACAGCACCACCTGCGTCCCTTCGTGTACTATTACAAACCACCTAAGCTAGCATTTGATTTTTTTTGCTTCAGAAATAATGTCCCCAGACTCCTTTCCTGCTGCCTTCTTTATGACTGAATGTATAAACATAACCCACATAGCAGCATCAAGAGATGCATTTCTGTTCCATAAATGTTGCTGCACTGTTCTGAGCAATAGGTTTGTTTATGCTGTGGAATACCCAGTGGTATTGTCACTAAGCATATTCTACTGTAGAGTAACTGATGTTGTGGGTGGGAGGGGAAGGAATAATCACAGCACAATCCTATATATAGTCAGACTCGTCAGTTTGAGCATATTCCCAGGTAAGTAGATATAGGACTGCAGCCTAACGTGATTAGAATCCCAGTTCAATAGTAGAGTAAAATTAGATTCACAAAGGAGATGTTTGTGAGGTTAAAATGGAAGAAACAGGACTATAGTTCCTGAACTAAGAACTGTGAATCAAACATATTTTCTTTAGGGAGTGGATCCTGCAATATGGATCCAGTCTGCAGTGTACAGTCTAGCTAGACTTTTGTTAGTTGAAAAAACCTTCAAATATTTTGGAGAGATTTGACTCTCTCAACCTTCCATCACAAACTTGATTCCACCAACAACTTGTTCTAGGGCACAGAAATTTGGGCGGGTGCAGATGGCTTGGCAAGCAGAGGTGCTCACTTGACCTCCCAATAGGTGAGCTGCTACTGCTGCTTACTGAGAGGGGCAAGGCAGCAGTGAAGTCAGCGTGGTGCAAATGCACCAGCAGAGCAAATTCTGTGTTTCTGCCACTGCAAATGCACCACACCAACCTCCCCCACTGTTTTGCCTCACCTCTTCACACAGCAAGCAGCAGAAACTCACCTGCAAGTGCTTCATCACTCTGTCCACTACTGAATTCAAGGTACAGTGGTACCTCAGGTTAAGTACTTAATTCGTTCTGGAGGTCCGTACTTAACCTGAAATTGTTCTTAACCTGAAGCACCATTTTAGCTAATAGGGCCTCCTGCTGCTGCCGCACTGCCGGAGCATGATTTCTGTTCTCACCCTGAAGCAAAGTTCTTAACCTGAAGCACTATTTCTGGGTTAGCAGAGTCTGTAACCTGAAGCGTATGTAACCTGAAGTGTATGTAACCTGAGATACCACTGTATCTAGGTATTTCACCTCATTATATAGGTTTTTTCCCTATGTGGCCAAAGTGGATGAAATTTACAGACACAGGGGCCCTTCCAGAGTGACTTAAGGTTGCTAAATTGTTGGTGGGTACATCCAGAGGGTTTCATACCAAACACCTTTAAAGTTTGACCTGTCCATCAAAATGAAAGGCTCCGCCCCCCACTTTATCCATCCATCCCCTCTTGAGCTCTGGGTGTTTCCCCAGTAAGCTTGGTTTTCTTTTAGGCTGGGTGATGTGGGTGGCTGTATCTATTTCTAATTATTGAATCATCCACTGCCAGGAGCCCCTCTGCTCCTCATTCGCATATCCCTTGCATTCATCCCCCTCAAAAATGGGCATTCCTTGGAGTGATGCACTTCTGCTCCAAGCAAGTATTGAAGTTGACACCTTGGGAATGGGACATCTCTGTCATGTGCTCATCCATAGACCTCTCTGCTTCTCTCAGCTTCTCCAGGTCATCTACGCTGTCCTCAAGGCAGTCTTCTTTGACCTGCTCCCTGTCTTAATCATAGATGTATCCCACCCTACCTAGCTCTATCTGGAAAAGCCCTAATATATCAGAGTAGTGTCAGAATTATATAGTATGTTTTCTATGCTGAACACCAGTTACTAATGTGGGTGTTTCATTTCATTTTTATTTTTATTTTTTTAAAAAAAACAACCTACGATGCAGCATTTGAGTTTAATTTACTAAATCCAACGAAGAAGTACAGTAGATGAAAAACCTAATTGGTGACTGAACAGTTTTCAGCAGTTGCTCATTTACTATAACTATTTAAATACCTAAAAGGGCTATTCAGGCTAAATTTAATTCGTCTGCACGCTGAAGAACTCTTTAAAAACCTGAGCACTTTTCCTTTTTCTCCCCTTCTAGCACTCACATTCCCAAGTAATTGAAAGCTAATAAAAGAGAGTTTGTATGTGTAGGCAATCACAAAGAATATAGGAAACACCTGTTTTTACTTCCAATGACTGTCTGCAGGACTAATAGTGAGCGTTTATTTGGAGACGTTACATTAGCTTGTGTAATAGCGCATGACACGCTTTCAGTTTTACTGCAGGCAAACAGCAAACATAGCTAAGAGTATGTGAGTAAATGAAACACAAACATGTCCTCCAAGCCAGCCATGCAAATGAATGGAAGTATAATGACAGCATATATTACCTCCTCTGTCCACCGTGAGTTGGCAGGAAACAGTTGGTGAGCGACCCTCATTTTTCCATTCTTCACAACCTGTCTGCAGCTGTTTACCGAAACTCTCAGGTTAATTCAACCAAAAGGCAGGGATAGTGTGCAGGCAGGACTACATGAAACACACACACACACACACACACACACACAAGCATCTTTAGGGTAAAGAACAGCAAACTGAAAGGCAGCTGTTCTGCACAATGTTTCCCTTGCTCTTCCCTCCCCACCTTTAAATACAGCTCAATCTACTTTACAGCCATGCTAATGATAGCTGTTTATAATGGACAAAACCTCATGAGCATTTACTTAACCTAGAGCTGATTCATGCATCACAGTGGAGTGGCTTGGGGACACTCATAGCAGTTAGCAGCCAGCAGTTCCGGAAAACAATAAACCTGATATTGTCTCTTCCGGTTGTGTGCTGGTGTTGGTCTCTAAGCCACTGATAACAGATAGCACTAAGTACTAAATACACACACACACACACGTGTGTGTGTTAAAGCTATGGTTTCCCCAGTAGTGATGTATGGAAGTGAGAGCTGGACCATAAAGAAGGCTGATCGCCGAAGAATTGATGCTTTTGAATTATGGTGCTGGAGGAGACTCTTGAGAGTCCCATAGACTGCAAGAAGATCAAACCTATCCATTCTGAAGGAAATAAGCCCTGAGTGCTCACTGGAAGGACAAATCCTGAAGCTGAGGCTCCAATACTTTGGCTACCTCATGAGAAGAGAAGACTCCCTGGAAAAGACCCTGATGCAGGGAAAGATTGAGGCCACAAGGAGAAGGGGACGACAGAGGACAAGATAGTTGGACAGTGTTCTTGAAGCTACCAGCATGAGTTTGACCAAACTGTGAGAGACAGCGGAAGACAGGAGTGCCTGGTGTACTCTGGTCCACGGGTTCACAAAGAGTCGGACATGACTGAATGACTAAACAACAACTAAATACACTTTTTTAGGAAGTAAGACTCAGTTAACATAACCTCTGAGTACACTTCCTGAGTGTTGTGGCAATGTCACAAATGACCGGAGGCCTCAAAGCAGGGTAAGATGGTCATTTTAGTGATCAAATCTACCCAAAAGTGAATCTGGTTCTAAGTTTGGGATTTCTAAGTTTCAGTGAAAGTCAGTTCAGTTAGGGGTATGTATGTGTTCATTTTGTAACAAATGAAAAACTGATATGAAAGTTCAGTTTTCATTAGTTGTTAAGTGAATGCCAAAAATAATGAATAAATACAAAGGGACTCTATTGTCATTAGGCAAATAAAATGGAAGTTAAAATAATGCGTCCATCTCTGAGAAGGATGGATGGGGTAGGTATTTTAGATAGTCCTATCAGGTAACCTCATCAAAGAAGAAAAAGCTATGTAGTAGAACAACCAACGTTGTCTGCTTTAGATGTCTGTGCCCAGAAAGCAGATGAATCGCCTTAGAGAGCCACAAACACTTTTGAGCTAGAGCTCAACATTTTGAGCTCACCAGCTTGAAGCATGGCAGCAGAGCCAAGTTCATGATCAATATGCCAAGCTTACACTGATAAAGGAGACAAAGTCTGAGCATGGGCCAAGGTGATGTGATGAGAACCACAAGCACTACCTGAGCAGAGACAAGCAGTGAGGCCCACCCCTACTTCACAGCAGACATGCATTGGAATGTGCAGCAATTTGCTACCTTCCAAAGAAATGGGTTTTTATCTTATGGTAGGTTTACAACTGCTAGAGAACATTTGACTATTTAACAGAAAAGGGGGTTGAAAATGCACAGAACATGTATTTTAAAAAATCAAATAATTGTTTAGGAACCCTTCCTCCCCGCAATCCACATTAACCATCAACCTATATAAAATAAAACAAAAATGCAGCTGCTGTTTACTATTGGAAATTCAATTCCAGACCAGTGCCTAAAATCATACAAATGAATAATCCTCTTTAGCCTGGAAATACCTATGAGCTAGTTAATTGCCTCTCTCATCTTTGAAAAGAGCTATTATGTTCAGTGTGTTTTTCTAGGCTCTTTTCCACATGCTAATTCTTTTGTCTTTTGTTTGCTGTCTGTGGCATGTTTGAACAGAACTCCATTAACTGATCTGTTCCGTTCAATTAAAAGGATGAGCCCTGATTCAGGCTTCTGGGAAGAATCCTGTTTCAGTGTTTACTGTTCAAATAGTCTAAGATACATCTTCAAGATGAATTGAATTACAAAATTTATGATGCTTTATGGCTAGCTCGGGTTATATGCTTTTTGACCAAGAAAAGTCCAGTTGGCTTCTGATGCTTTTTGTCATTTTCAGTTGTAAATTATCTTTTTATTGGAAAAAGAAATAATAAAGAATAAATAAAAAGAAATAATAAATAAAGTTTCAGTGGATACATTTTCTCTTGCTTTCCTGATTCTGTCTTAGTGAAAGTGCTCTTTTCTTTTTTACAAAGTGAACTCCAAAAAATTAGGTGGTCTCTATGTTCATAACATGGTTAATGTAAGATATCAAAAAATATGTTCATAATCCTCATAATTCAGAGGGGACGCTACTTCATATGCGGTGGATCTGTAACAAAATTAAGAGCTTCTGCGACATGGTATATGAGGAGTTGAAAAAAATATTTAAACAAACTTTTGTAAAAAAAAAAAAAACAGAAGCATTTCTATAGGGCATAATAGATTCAGACATCGCAAATGAAAATAAGAGAATATTCCTTTATGCAACATCCGCAGCAAGAATACTAATTGCAAAAAAACCTGGAAAAGTGAAACACTACCAACAAAAAAAGAGTGCCAAGAGAGATTATTTGATTACCTTGAGTTGGCAAAAATGACGGATGCAATTAGGGGACAGTCTAAACAAAAATTTCAAAAAGAGTGGGGAAAGTACAGAGATTGTTTTTTTTAAAAAAAAAAAACACAGTACCTTCAAATTAAAACCTGGACTTGCTTCAAATATGTTTTGCAAAACAAAACAAGGTTTACAAATACATATGGAGAAGGGTAGAAAAGACGAAATGAGAAAGAAACAGTTTATCAAGTTTAAAATCAGACCGACATTGAGGAGGAAGTCTATTAGAATAGAATAAGAACTAAAGATTGAATAACATAAGTCCGTGTGCAGATACTTGTGGATTTATGGAAATATGTTTATCATTTATTTTGTGTTTTCTTTTGTAGTTTGTTTTCTAAGTGTTGTGTGTGTGTGTGTGCTGTAATAATAAGTTAATAAAAGCATTTACATAATCCACATCTACTGAGAACCTATTCAGCTATTCAGAAAAAGCAGTTTTAATGGTACTGTATGACTTCAGCATGTAGCTAGTCCATCACATATTTAAATGCCGTCAGACAATACAACTCCCTGCGCAGGGAAAGTGTGTGTGGCAAGGTGAGTGCATCCTGTCTGCCCTTTTCTCTGACAGATTGGCTTTTGATATGGGAAATATTGACACGTGCCGTTTTCTATGTGCATTTTCTAATAGGGAAGACCTCAAAAGATTATTCCACATGGAGGGATGCATAGATCAGTCAATTTAATGCCTGTGTCAGTTTTGCATGTGTACATTCATAAATCCTATTTCATTTCTAGTTTAATTCAATATATATGAAAATCCCTATATGTAGATGTCACATCTGTTTTATTTATTTTTAGCTACTGTTCATTTTGATCATCCTTTGTATATTTTATAAAACCTCTTCTTTTAATCAATAATTTTAATGGTTTAGTTCAGATTTTTGTAAACCACTTTTACAGTCAAGTGGAATATAATTTTCTTTAAGTCAATGAATCTCTATACAGTGGTACCTCGGGTTAAGTACTTAATTCGTTCTGGGGGTCCGTTCTTAACCTGAAACTGTTCTTAACCTGAAGCACCACTTTAGCTAATGGGGCCTCCTGCTGCTGCCATGCCGCTGGAGCACGATTTATGTTCTCATCCTGAAGCAAATTTCTTAACCTGAAGCACTATTTCTGGGTTAGCGGAGTCTGTAACCTGAAGCATCTGTAACCCGAGGTACCACTGTATATTGTCATTGCTGGCATCCATCTGTCTTGAGAGGAAATGGAGTGCATCTCGGGGAGCGAAGTCAAGTTACTGAGTTAGCAGCACTGAAGTAACCCCCAGGGTGCAAGCCTGGGCAGTTTATATGGAGGTCAACAACAGCAAGACCTCCCTCTCAGACAACAGGATCTCCTTCTCAGCCTTGCTGATGTGGTCCAAAGAAAAGCAGAGCAATACATTTGGAACCAGCTTGGCTGCAGGAGCTGCCAAAAGGAGGCTACAAGGACAAGGTGCCATCCAACTGTCTTAGGGACTCCACTCCAGATTTGTGTAGGGCTTACTCTTTAGCCTTTTCTTCTCCCAGATATATCCCACAAGGCAGAGCAGGTTTGGATTAGAGTTTTCCTTCTCCTAGATGGACTACCTTCCCAGGTTGATGAGCCCCATCTGGCCCTCACTTCCCTCTACAGAACACGCAGAAACCACCTTCTTGACCATTGGACCCACTGTTGGTCTCATCCACTCATCTTCGCATGTAGAAGTCCCTACCTCACTGTGGGTTTGTGGCCCTTCGGCTACCCTCACCTGGTTTAGCCAGCCAGTCAAGGCCGTTTCCGGGTTATGACTGCTACTGCATGCTGACAGCTTCTAGGAGCCACAGGTGAGAACTGAGTGCTGGGTGGAGACCAAAGGTGGACCAACTACCCCAGAAGGAGCACAGCATGTCCACCACCAGAGGTACTACCTTTTCTCTATGCCAAGGAGATGCTCTACCATTAAGCTACAGTCTTTGCCCAATAGAGAGAGCAAGGAAGGATTGAGGGGGCGAGGGAAAAGGTGGTTGATGATGATGTCATGGAACCTGCGTTCGGTTTACTGTCTAGCCTGATGAAGAGGTCTGACGAACTCAGAAATCTGCACACTATTTTGTGATGCTTTGGATGGCCTAGTAAAGGCTTTGGATTTTTTTTCCTTATGGGATAGCAGGGCTACCTTTGCTTTAGTATATATGTATGAAACTAGTGCCTATGCATAGATTGGAACCAAGCATGTGTGTGTGTGTGTGTGTGTGTGTGTGTGTTGCACAAATTTCTCACACAACTAGCTAAGGTGGATGATCCCTAACAAACACTTCTCGCTTCCAAATTTACTACGGCATACTTCTTATTCTGCAATGCTCCCCCCAAACCCCCCACCTATATGGAAATAATATCCCTGTTTCCTCAATAGAAACCTTAATCTCCCAAGAGTAGTAGCAGGTGATGGAGCAAAGATATCAAAGCACGGCTTTTCTATGGATTAAGCCGATGATTAATTCATAAAGCCTTATGGATGAAAGTTATTTCAGAAACAGGCTGAGCATTCAATGGCTGCAAATTCCTATTTGCACTCACCCGCACAAAGCAGATTGCAATGACTACAATCACCCCCATGGGAACAAATGCTTGCCCTATCAGAGAATGTGCTTGGCACCTATTGAATCACAAGTAAAGAGGCAAAGTGTCATGTTCAAGATGGCAAAGAAAGTTGTAATTTTCATGGGAAAGCTTGATAGGGGACTTTTCTAGCAGTGATCCTGGGGAAAATAACAAATCTGAAGCTAATGGGGTATTTCTTCACTCAGGGACGGACATTGGTAATATGCTGCCCTGTGTAGTGGCATTGCATGGGTTCAGACCCAGGTACAAAATTTGTTGCATGAACCTTGGCTATTTATTTCTTCAGATTATCTATAACCCACTCATCGCTGTTCACACAATTCCAAAATGAAGAACGTCAATGGAGCGACGTCTTACTTAAATGCAGCTTCATATAAAATCAAACAATATACAATCAACATAACTACATCAGTCAAGTGAGTATACCTTAATCAAAGCTTGGGCTGAATAGCCACATTTTCAGCAGGCATCAAGACGTCATTAGTGTGGGTGCTGGTTGCACCTGAGAAGGGAGAACATTTCAGAGCTAGGGTGCTACTATTGAGAATGCCCTCTCACAAATCACCACATGCTATGCGTCAGAGAACTTTGACACTGTAAGAGGGGAATCACCCAATGACCTCAAAATCTGGACAGGTGTATATGCAAGAAGGTGGCTTTCCAGATATCTGAGTCCCAAGCCTTGTACTTTCTGTCCATTCGAACATTCCTCCAGAGGCACCAACTTGTGAGGGAAACTGGGGGCGCCAACATTGTGTGTGTGAAGTGCTGGTGTTCTGTCAGGACCTCAGACAAGCTAGGTAGCAGAGCCAAATATGGTGACAGTGCAGTTTCAGTGGCCAGTGGCTGCTTCCCCACTCCTTCCCCTCCATGGCAGGAGGAGAAGAAGGAGCCGGCCACTGAAGTCACACCATGCTTGGCTCCATGCTTGCCCCTGACTTTTTTAAGCATTGGGGGCCTCCTCCTCAAAATATTGGGGGGGGGGGAGGGTTGGGCCCCCAGGCATTGGTGCCCCTGCATTCTTCCATGGTTTGTTGTGAAATGAGGGGGATGATCTCTTTGTGAGAAGGGCAGGGTTCAAATGGGAGTATACTTACTATTATGGAACAGAAGGCACAACTTGCAAGTTAAATAAATTGGAGTGACTTTCCCCGTCCCTTGTTAAAAGTATTTTCTTTTTAGGGTAGCAAGACGACAGCCTTAAAAACACAGTGTATGTTCTTCATTCTGTGACCTTACCAGGTAGCTCCTTGTCCTTTTCAAGTTGTTGCCCTACCAAACAACCTTCAGAGCTCAGAGCACTTTTTGACATTTCGAGTGAAGACTCCCTTCTGAACTTGCTAGCATCCTTTTAAAAACAACGCACAAGATGCATGTGACAGTTTGTATTCTGCTTTTCTAACTTAAAAGGAATCATCCATTCTTCATCTCATATTTAAGATTTCACCTTGAATGCCCTTGACCTTTTGCTTTCTGAACTTGGCACTCAGTGAAAAACAGGGGATGTCAAACAGAGACTTGTTTGGATTGGCAGGGGTGGGAAGGCCACCTGCCCACTAAAGCAGGGGAATTTCCAGGCTTATCCATAAACCTTAGAATTTATGAGCGCCTTCAGGCTATCAGCATTTTGGAATTTTATGCTTGCACTGGTGGATTTGTTGCACTATGGCGACAGAACACTTTAATCCAGTATCACCAGTATGCAACAAATCCACTTTTTAAAAACCCATTTTTTATTTATTTTTTTGCAATTTGAAAAATGATGGGAAACGCACTGAAAAGTGTAGGATAAGCTAGGTGAGGGTAGCCGATGGGACTCCAACCCTCAGTGAAGACAGGCTCAGGCAGATTGAGTGGATAACACCAATAGTGGGTCAAGATGGTAGTTTATGCACATGACGTAAAGGGAAGCGAGGGGCAAATGGGGCTCACCCACCTGGGAAGGTATCTTCCCACCACTAGCAGCTTTGACATCATGATCTGATGTCATGATGGTGTCAGATGACTGTTAGTTGGGCACACCTGTCCAAAGTTGACCTGTGGGATGGGGAGAGGGATCTGCTTCTCTGGCATGTTACTCACAGGGAACACACTGGTGGAGCAGAACCCAGCAGAATTGAACCTTCTGCTCATCAGCTGATGAGTGCAAAATGCAATCATGCTGGCTACAGTGGTCTGCTTCGCCACCCAGCCCATCATCAGCTGATACCATTCACTGATGTCAGGTGATGGACAGGTGGGTGTGGTTTGGGGATGTTGCCCTGTGGGCCAACTTGGACCCCCTGGTGAGCCAAAATTGGACCATGGGGACATAGGTTTTCCACCTGTGGACTGCTGGCAAGACTGTCAGTTTCCCAAGAGCCAATCAGGATGAATGCTCATTGTTGCATAAATAAATCAGAATGAATGTTCAATAAAGATCAGATATAATCTAACCACTCCCTAAAATTTGTGCATGAAAATCAGGATGAATACTGAGCAAACATCTGGAGGAGTAGAAATACTGAACTCAGAATATGCCCCCTTCTTTCTCTGCGTAGTGACACCTATTATTCCCACAGTCACAGGCATATGCAATTCCAATTGGTGTTTTTTAGGGGATGGAGGGCTGATGCAATGGCAGTAGCATAGCTAGGCAGGGGTAGCGGCAGCAGGGTCTGTAGGGTGTCATGGTGGTGTTATGATGGTTGTTGGGCTCAACAACTTTGGTCTGCCACTGGGGGTTGCTATGCTGCTGAGGAATGGCATCAGAAAGCTTGCTTCTATGAAGCCATTTTGCAGGGCTTGGTTCATAGTGTCATTTCATCCACTCTATGCTTCTTATTGGGTGGACTTAATCCAGCTACCACCACCTCCGTCCTTTTATGAATGAGATTCAATAGCCATGATCATCACAGCAATATTTAATAGCCATGATCTCCACAGCAATATTTTATTTACTCTGCAGTACCAAGGCCAGGCCAGCTGTCTCATTACATAATCTGATGAAATCTCTAAAGACAGAACAATTTGCATGAAATGTACATAGAAGCAGCCAATTTACATATAGCTCTAATTGCCAAGCAAAAAGTGTTGAAAAGGAATTGTCATTTTCACTGAACTTAGTATTCAGAACGTGTTGTCTGAATACATCAATTTCTTTGTATCTCCTGTTGTCTGATTTGGAGTTGTTCGCATAAACCAGTGTGGAAAGACGTCTTTAGAATACTTCTGGAATATGAATGAGTAATCCCTGTCAAGAATTATGTTTTTTTAACAACAAGAATTAAATTCAGGAGGGAATTTATGGTTGATGGTTGCATTCTTTTGGACGCCCATTTTTAAGCGATTACATGCAGGACTGAAATGTTTAGCTGATGAATAAGTTAGATGAATCAATTAAAAATTTTGAATTCACTTAAAAAGATGTTCCAGATTAATTGATCAGGAGCTATATTTATTTTTTAAATGCAGTACATATAAATACAGTTGTACATTGGTTCTCGAACGGAGCCCATTCTGGAAGTCCGTTTGACTTCTGAAAACGTTTGAAAACCAAGGCGCTGCTTCCGATTGGCTGCAGGAGCTTCCTGCACTCAATCAAAAGCCGCAGAAGCTGCATTGGATATTCAGCTTCCAAAAAAATGTTTGCAAACCAGAACACTCACAGGCAACAAGAAAGGAGGAAGACAACTCCAGTACCAATGAAGAGGTGAGCCAATTTGGGGAATCTTTTCATATTATTTTGGTGACAGCTGTGGGGTGGGTTTTAATGGGTATGGGATGATATATTAATTGCAATTTATTCCTCCAGGCACCCACATTTGTGAGGTCAACAATTTCAAAATTCCGCCCATGGCAGCAAAATTAAAAGCATAGGAATTAGGCTATAAAAGCTTGTTTTATAATGAAATAAGCTGCCCCCCTTCTTACCCCGCTTAACAAAGAATCAGGAAACAACTTGTAAAGTAACTTTAAAAATAACATTTACCTGCTTTATAATCATTCATTGTTTCACAGCAACAGTAGCAGTAAAAACTATTCAGGCAAAATACTTATATTTACATGCCTCAGGCATTTGCCTGAGCTAGTGCAAGTGGAGACATTTCTGCTTCCTTCGCTTGTCAAAGGAAAAGAGGAACATTAAATACTCTGTGCTCCTTCCTTTCCGGGATAAGAGGGGAAATGACATTGCACAGAGCCCACTCTACCACTCTATGGTCTGAGTATGTGTCATGCTAGCTAGCAAGAATATGCAGTTGTTAGATTTGGCTGCTAATCTCCCACTACAAGTAGCATATGCTATAGCTGGATCTAAGTAGCTCAGGCAAGCTTTGACTAGATAGGCAAGAGTTTTGTGGACTCTGTGCAGAACCAAAGGGACACATATGAAGGAGGTGGAGAAAACCGATGTGAGGGAACCGTAAACAGCTAGATGAAAACCATTGTGAAGGTTCCTTTTTATGATGAAATATGGAAAGCCACAATAGTGACCATTATTAAACGACCCATTTAACATAATCCTCTTTCGAGTCTGAATTTTATTTCTAAAGAAATCAGTATTCAACGCCGAGTTTATTTCTTAAGAAAACAGAAATGCATAGAAATTAGTTATTTTCAAAAGAGTTTTGGTGCCTGTCCTCCACTGAGGCATGAAGATAAAAGAAAAGAAACCTTGGCTGTTGAGTGACTCAGTGGCAGAAAAAAAGGTCTGCTTTAATGAGAGCTACCTGCTGAAGATTTATAAGCTATTCCAGCTATTATTCCTGGTCACCAATGTGCTGTAATCTCCTTCTAGAGCAATATAATTAGCACTGCGAAAGGAGTGACCTTTCTCGAGATCTTATTTTCCATTTTGCTAAAAATATCAGTGTGATCTTGGGTGCCTAGAGCACTTTCAAGCATGACAGAAAACAGCAAACTGACGCTCAGGAGGAAAGGGAAGATCGATGGGCAAACAGTTATTGCTGCAGCCCAATTGGAGGAGGGAGAAGAGAGCCAGCCTTCATATAATCATCTGGGGTGAGGTGTGGGAGCCAAGTATTTATTTATCTGTTACTCACATCATTTCTGTCTCATATCCTTGGCCTTTAAGGACTTTTATCTATTTTATCTCCAGATGGTTTGCATCGAAATGCAGTTCATCAGCTTTATGTGACAGCCAACCAGGGCAGGGTTTCAACCAGCATTTGGCAAGCTTCACACCTTACACTGAAGCAGGGCTGGCCTATCCATGAGGTGGGGAGTCACCTCAGATGGCAGAACCCCAAGAGACCATGTTTTCCCTCCACTCTGCCTGAGATGTTGAATCAACCTCTGGGGCATTGTATGGGAGAAAGAAAAAAAACATGGCAGCCACCTAGTGGTGTTTAGTACCCATTGAGGCTGGTAGGGTGCAGTGGCGTAGCGTGGGGGGTGCAGGGGGGGCCAGCCACACCGGGCGCAACATCTGGGGGTTAGGGGGCGCAAATCCACGGGTTAGGGGGAGCAAATTACTTGCCTTGCCCCGGGTGCTGACAACCCACACTATGCCACTGGTAGGGTGGAAGGAAAGGGACCCAAACAATTGATGGAGACAAAATTAATGGCAGGCCAAGCCAGTTCCTCCTTATTTTGTCTCCAATCTCCTCTCTGCTGAATTCTGCAAGAGGCAATCCTGAGTAAGGAGAAGGAAATTGACGACCATGGGCTGGTTGTAATGAAGAAGGCAGACAGGTGGCGACTGGCTGAGGGTAGGATGAGGTTAGTGGGGCAATGAACCATGGTTGCTGGTTTGTTTTGTAGTAGTGGTCATTTCCCCAAACACACTGTGCCTTTGAAGTATGTTAGATTCCTGCTCCCACATAGTATTCCAGACGTCAGCCCAACTTCTGAGGCATTGTTGAAAACATAATGTTAGAAGTATTGGGTGGTTGCTCGAGAGCAATCAGGCAATATGCTTCAATAGTCTGTTTTAAAAGGTTTATTATTGGTGATAAAAACCGTTAGAATGCTGAACGCCTCTATTCCGTGTCTTGCTCATTCACTTGCAGAATCTGAAAGTGGGCGGTCCTTAAACCTTCCCCAGCAGAGTAGTTTTTTGACGCCCAGTCTGCACCTCCCCTCTCAGCGTGAAAGCCTACTGCGCAAGGAAGGCGTGGGTAACGGAGGACCTCTCTCCTCCCCGCTTTGCTCAGGCAAGGTGTCCTGGCACCTCCTTGCATCCTCCGAGCCCTGCATCTCCCCTCCACTAGAGGCGTGGCTGCCTTCCTCCGCTGAGGAAGTGCTGCTTCCCACGATCTTTGGGGGCTCTCTGTAATCCATCCGGCTTTCCCCCTCTCGCCCCTGAGCCGATGGCAGTTCCCTGACACATAAATTACCTGGAATTGGGAAGGTTAAATTGAAGGGGATGAGATGGCAAGAGTGCATGATGTGCCTTGCCAACAACTGTTGAAGAATGCCATATAGTGGCACCAGTCAAATATATGCAGGAAGTAGATTATATTCTTTTAGGGGGACCCTGCTCTCTACTGTTTTGCAGCAGGGGCAGAGTGTTAAACCATTGGTCTTCAGCAGATGAGTTGGAACCCAGTACTAGGTCACAATCTGACATCTGTTAACTGCTCTGAGAGTTGTTAGACAACCCCTATTCCACACAGAGTGCTACAATTTCCAGAGTGGTTTAACAATCCACCCATCTTCCCAATGATTTCTGGGAAATGTAGTTCTCAGGGAGAAATGGGGGTCTCCTAATGACTCTCAGCACCCTTAACAAACTATAGTTCCTAGAATTTTGCTGGAGAAGCCAAGACTATTCAGAGTGGCATGATTCTGCTTTAAATTTAGATGGGGCCTAACTCTGAACATATTAATTATTGAGCATTAATGGCTATTAGTGCATTTGGGTTTTTTGGCTACAGGTAACCTCTGTTTGGCAAAATATGTGGAGGCCCAAAGTTAGGAGGTTTGTTAAAAACAACAACCACAGCCCTGCTCGACCCCCAGTCTCCCACACTGAGCAAAAGCAGCCTCTGCAATTTCCTTGCAATGACAGTCTGGCACTTCAGTTTGAAGTCTCCTTCCTTGTATGCAAAGGGAAATGGTACATGCAGAGTTCTTCAAAAGGTTGGCATTGCGAAATGTCACTGTGGCTCAAAGGGTAACCGACATTGATCATCCCGGCCAAGTGGGATTATGAAAATTTGCCTTCATCTTTTCAGTTAGAAAGAACAACTGCTCAAAGCAGTATTTGTAAATAAAAGGAAATTACATGTCTCCGAAAGAGGCAGATGATATGGGGGTCTCAGGTGAAATGCCATCTGCCCTGTCTCAAATAAGTTTGACAGCACTAGCTAAAAGACAAAGTGCTTTTATAGAGGTGGTCTATGCTCACAGCTGTGTGATGCATGGTTGTTTAATGGCTGCAATATTTTTTGATATTTTCATCTCAACCTGCTCAGTTTTTAATCATTGCAAGGGTAAGTGGATTTTTAATATATATTAAATTCCCTGAACATGGCACCTTATATCACAAACAATATATACTTGCATAATAGTTGCTCTCTGGGGCTGTGCCAACAGCTGGAGCTAGGCCAGTGGTGACAAATAATAGCTGTTGCTCCTTTAGACTCAATTAAGTTAATGTAGTATATCCGTTTGTGTGTTTACTTTTGTTGCCTTTGTACTGAGAGGCACCATCCTCTGTACCTACCCCCTGTATAATATTTTTATATCAGCTGATGAAACAGATCCAGGATGAAAAAAGGAGACTTGCCTCCAACTTGCCAAGGAACTGTAAACACATGGCAAAACACACTGCTCTGTATTGTCAGCCTATCTTTAGGCATTCAGTTACAAGAGGAAAGAGATGCTCGACACACCAGTGCATTAAGGAGTAGGGGGAATATAACCAGGATGGTGTGGTGGTTACAGCGTTGGGACTCAGAACTGGGAGACCAGAGTTCAAATCCCTACTCAGCCACAAATCTCACTGGAAGACTTGGCACCAGTCACTGTCTAGACCAGTGATGGCCAAACTTGGCCCTCCAGCTATTTTGGGACTACAATTCCAATCATCCCTGACCACTGGTCCTGTTAGCTAGGGATGATGGCAGCTGTAGTCCCAAAAGAGCTGGAGGGCCAAGTTTGGCGATCACTGGTCTAGACTAACATACTTCACAGGGGTGTTGGGAGTATAAAAGGAAGAGAGAGAGAGAAATAGGTACAACATCTTGAGTTCCTTGGAGGGAAGGTGGGATCGTCATCATCATTGTTATGTACTGAGTTGAATAGGATCCAAAAGGCAGCAGTCTGATTGGTCCTAGAACAATAGGATTCAGAATGCAGCAGTCTGATTGGTCCTAGAACAATAGGGTCCAGAATGCAGCAGTCTGATTGGTCCACAGGAGCCACCCAATCCAGCTCCAGGTGGAAGTGAATCTGCAACCTGATTGGCCTACAGGTGAATCCCGGAATTAGCCAATCATGTGGGGCCCATTGTGTAAATAATGTATTTAAGCTGACATTCTGGGGGAACTTCCATTCCTCATCACCACTATGAGCTGAATAAAGAGCATG
The DNA here is from genome assembly GCF_965153285.1 of Podarcis tiliguerta. Classification (NCBI taxonomy): domain Eukaryota; kingdom Metazoa; phylum Chordata; class Lepidosauria; order Squamata; family Lacertidae; genus Podarcis; species Podarcis tiliguerta. The sequence continues at coordinate 27,261,936 of NC_139544.1, read as the reverse complement.
AAATCCACTCTCAACTCCGAGTATATTTCAATCATCATCATCATCGAAAGGGACATGAGAAAAGACCTACTAGATCAGGCCACTGACATACCCTCCAACAGTCCCACTTTGAGCGGGACACCCTGCAATTAGATGCCCTCTGGCTTCTGTTTGAAATTCCAGATGTCCTGGTTCCTTCTCCTCTCCCTCATCCTTGGAAGCCTCCACCACCATGGCCTCCACCACGTGGCCTTTGCCAGCCCTGCCATACCCCTGGAAGTGGGCAGGGCACATCTGGAAGCACACTTTCAGAAGCGGACACACCACTTCCGGCGGCCACAGCAAGATCGAGGAGGCCGCAAGGAGACCAAGGAAGTGGCAGTGGAGAAGGAGGAGAGAGAGAGACGGCAAAGGTCAGGCAGTGGCAGGTGGGGGACGTGGCAGCAGCACGGGGCAGCAGTGGCAGGCAGGGGGAGGGGTGGCATGGTGCACATGGTGGGTGTGGCCTGGATTTGGGTGAGAAGATGTTGGAGAAGAGCACACCCTGGAGAAGAATATAGGTGCCTCATTATCCTCCAGTCAGAGAAGGAGCATGCTGGGAGGGCCAGGTTTTGGCAGGACACATACCTATTTCACTGGAGGGGCTGCATTTGAGGTGCTCAACTGAACCCCTAGCAACTCGCTCTGCTGCAATCTCATCTTAGCCAATATCTCTCTCTTTCTCTATTTCTCAGGAGCAAGAGGTGTTCGGGGAACAAGCAGACATGCAGAACAGGGTTTGGGGCCACAGTGAGTGGCAGAGCGATGTTTCTAACTCACTCCCTGGCAATATGGAAATATGCCCTGCCCTGCCCCTGAACTATGAACTTCCCCATCTGTCCAAAACAAAGGGACACAGCTAAACTCCCTGAGGTCCTCCTTTGCAGCCTCTGGCCAAATTGTGTCTTTGTGTCCTTGGAGATCAAGTACCATAAAGTAGCCTGTTGATTCTCAAACGTGCATTGCCTTTCTGCAATATTTTGCTAACAGCAAGTATGCTGTGCCATAGAGGTTTTGCCCACTATTGTAATGTTATGCTTCCTGATTCACTTGCCTGTGGTTGAAACACGCACGATCTATCAAGATAATGGTATGAGATTGTATTGTACTGCACTGTGAGTACTTGTCACACGGGTCATGTTGTGGAATCTCAATGTCTGCCATTATTCAAGGTCACTGATTCTTTCATAAGGATTGTTGTTAATGGCCGTTGCATGTCAAGGTCCCCAAGCCACCCCTCAAATAACTCACAACACACACATAATTTTTGTTTAAGGTTTTTGGCATAATTTTGGCCACAACTTTATTGAAATACATAAATGTGAGTGGTTGCTTAGGCATGGGTTAAGACTATCTGTCCGTCCCCCCCACCTGGGGACAGAACTGAGTTGCAGACACCAACGAAAGTCAGTAAGGGAAAATAATATTGGGGAGAAATGGAGCTGAGCCACAGGCCCTCACCTCTCCCCACATGCTCCCCAGGGCTTGCCGGCCCTAGCCCCATTCCAGAGATTCGGACGAAAAATTGGCAAGCCCCTGGATTCCTTTAACGGAATTCCCTTTCTGCAGCAACCTTGGAGGGGCAGGCCCAGCCAATCCTAACCCCTCCTCCAACCAATTGATAACCAATGCCTAACCACAACCTTACAAGTTGTGACGATTTGCTACGCAGTAGGCAAAAACCAAATGACCCAGCCAATCGGCCAGATGGACAAAATTCCTACCAGGCCCCTGCCCCAACGGCAGACGACCCCATGACAGGCATAGCAAGGTCAACGCAAAACCCATAAAATTAGGGTGGGGTGGGCGGGGGATCCGTTGCACACAGCAAAGAGAAAGCACCAGCAGCATGCACATGATTTAAAACCACTGATCCCTCCCACCAAATTGCAACATAGAATTTACCCCAGCAACCCAGCCATCCAATTGTTGCCACCGGCTTCCTTAGTAATCCTGCCTGGCAGCAGAGGGGTGGCCTGGCGGACCCCACCGCAACACGCGATCTCCATGAGGGAGAACACGCCCTGTGGGATTCATAGAGTCACAGAACTGTAGAGTTGGAAGGGACCAAAAGTGTCATCTAGCCCAATGCCCTGCAATGCAGGAATCTTTAGTCCAAGGTAGGACTTGAACCCACAACCCTAAGCTTTAAGAGTCTTATGCTCTACTAACTCAAAGGACCAGGTTTTTCCCCCTGAGGGTACTCAAGCGTACGCAGTACCAGCACCATTCCCGCAAATGTTAAAAATGTGGCCCTTACTATAACAACTTCATGGTGAGTACAGGCACCTATATGGATGGATGACAACTTTTTCAGAGACTTTTGATCATAGGAAGCACATAGAGAGCATTGTTGGCTGCCTACTCTCCACCTTAGAGCAGATTTATGCCACAAGGTGCCATAGGAAGGCACTGGACATAGTGAAAGATCCATCGCATCCTGGTCACTGTCTTTTTGAGCTCTTGCCGTCGGGACGGAGATACAGGACGATGAAGACAAGAACGAGCCGTCTTAAGAACAGCTTCTTCTCCAGAGCGATCTCGGCCCTGAATGGGAAGCCCGGACTTTGAAAGTCATCTAATCTCCCTTGCTGTATTTTACTATATTGTTTAATTAGTGTTTTTATGGAGCAGCCAAGTAATTTCGTTGTCCCCGAAGGGGGCAATGACAATAAAGATATTATTATTATTATTATTATTATTATTATTATTATTATTTATTAGATATTTTTTAAAAAAACTAACTATGGTCCCTGGGAGATGAGCTTCATGTTTAGCAACAAAGACAAGTCTAGGAATTCTGGCCGTTGCTCAGATTGTATTTCCTGTTTTCATCAGATACCAGTGTGTGGGTTTCATACTGATTTAATTTCAGCTCTTCTGATGTTCTGCAGACAGAGAGAAAGTATGCCAGTTTCAGCAATTGCCTCATTCCAGTGATAAAAATAATATATGCACCCAACCAGGACACAGTTTTGCCTCTCTTTGTAAACGTGATGTTTGTAAATGTCAGCAGTGGGAAATGTTGCCTTTTCTTTTTTAACATAAATGCTGCAATTTGAAAAAATTGTTCTAGTATTTTATGGTTTGTTGTTGTTGTTAAATTGTAAGAATGATTTCAAATGTAGCATCCCATATATAGCAACAGGTAGGTAGCCGTGTTGGTCTGATGCAGTCAAAATAAATAAAAAAATAGTCCAGTAGCACCTTAGAAACCAACTAAGTTTGTTCTGGCTATACAGTAAGCTTTTGTGTGCATGCAGAAGAAGTGTGCATGCACATGAAAGCTTATACCCAGAACAAATTTAGTTGGTCTCTAAGGTGCTAGTGGACAATTTTTTTTTGGTTTTTATTTATTTATTTCATATATAGCAAGTTATTAGACCATTTGAATGAAAGTAAACTCACACTAGCCTTCCTGTGTCTAGTGCATACACTAAGGTACAAAAAAAGATTGCTTCGTCTTGCAAACACACAGGTATCACCTAGGGAAAACATCAATTGAAGCATCTTTATTAACATGCTCTTCTAAGAAAGAAATAGATGGGGAAAGGCAAGGGGTTGTCAAGGAGTGCATCACCTAACCACAATATAACGAAAATCAAGATCTTCTTATACCAACCATTCAATATTTTCAGTGGAGAGGTTATCTATAGTAATATGTTTCAATGTTGAATGTGTAAGTATATGTCTAGAGACAATGGATAAAACAAACACCGCTAGATGTACTGCTGGATAATTGGTTGTTGGTTATTGGTTATTGTATTTGTTTGTTTAAAAACCAATAAAAAATTTGCGGGGTTTTTTTTTAAATATAGAGAGTGCAGGAAAAGGGATGATTCTATGAAGAAGGCCAGTGTGTTTCAATGCTACATGTGTCAGCTGCAGTGAGCCTTGGATTCCTCGTCCATTGCTCCCCTGTGCTTGGAACGAACTAGTTCAGTTGAACATAGTTGACCAAACTAGTTCAAAAATCTCCAAACTACACATGAAAGTAGTTCCTATAATCAGCAGTTGAACTAAAGGTGAATGATCACAGACCTGTTGTGGGAGTAGGAATAGAAAACTGGAGTGGGAGAATTGAATGGAATAGCTAGAATCCTGAACAGGAACACTCTACACCACAACATTTTGTTGTAGTGTAACAAATAATGTACAGTAATGCAATTGGACTTAACTGTCTGGGGTCCGTTACCTTTTTTAATGTAACTAATGTGTTCTGAACTCTTCCGATGAATGCACTATATTTGGCCCTGAATATTATGGGAAATTGTTCCATTAGGTTTGACATGAACCAAATCATAGCTCTGTGGATTTTCCACTCATGGAGTCTTTGTAGGCCCGATATTGCTGGAACAGAGTGACCCAGATGTGGTTTTTTAAAAGTCCGCTACTGTTATTATTAGTGACACATAGATGCAAATTACGAGCTAAGGGCTTTGGCAGTGGCAAAACACACCGTGATTTCATTATGTTGTGCACAGAGATTGACACATGGAGCTATTCCAGTTGTGTCAGGGTGTTACCTGTCTTTTGTGACGGTTGCATTCATTTGGCATAAAAGATGTGAAGCTGACTTCTTGAACCGAGGAGCTTGTAAGATAAAATATGCAGACATGATGCGAGCATGTACAAGGTGCCAGCAAGAGGTTTAATACATAGCAAAAAAATAGTGAGCCTGCGCGCAAAGTAGACGTGCTACCACTGAGCTACAGCTCTTGCCTAACATAGGAAGTCCATTCCACCCAGGCAGACCATTTCTGCCTCTAGCTCAGTATTGTCTTGTTCCAACTGCCAGCGGCTCTCCAAGGTTTCAGGCAGAGGTCTCTTTCAGCAGTGCAAATGCTCTTATCACTGAGCTATGGGGTTTCTACTGAGCTACAGGGTTACCAAACAGCAGACAAGGTATTGCACACTCCCAGTCTCCGAGCAATAAGAAGCCTGTGCTTACCCAGGGTTTGGTTTCCTTGGAATGAAGGTCAATGGAAACTGTGGTGTCTTTAGGATATGTGGTTTTGTTTACACATATATACCACTTGAGCATAGGATTTGAGGGGTGGTGGGAGGGGCTCATAGCATTACCACCACAAAAGATCTTGCTCATCCATTAGTGTTTCCAAGGAAGCCCCAGTTCATACCCTTGGGTCCATCACAGAGCAGATATGCCTCTGTTTCTCCAGCTTCGGCTTTCCTCTCTCTCTCTCTCCTTGACCTATTCATAGCTGTCAACCGTCCCTTATTTGACAGGAAACTCCCTTATCCCAGAGCCGTGTCCCTCTGCTGTCCCTTATTGATGATGTCCCTTAAATTTCCCGGGTTTCAAAGGAAGCAGCTCCTCTCTCTCCCTCCCTCCCTGCCAGCCAGGGAGGAGGGAGGCTCCAACTGTGTTGCTTGGCTGTGTTGCTCACCCAATAAGGAGTCTAAGAATGACTGGGGGGTGGAGCTTGCATGCCTTGTGCCGATCAAATTGGCTGCGTTGCCTGGGGACTCGCCTTTGCTCAGCGCTTCCCAGCGGAGAGGTGACGGTGGTTTTCCTTGCTGCATCCCCTTTGCCGGGTTGCTGCGCTGTGGGAACCACCGCTTGAGGCTTCATTTGGCAGCTGGCTGGGCTTTCTGCCTTTGGCTTGGAGGGGCTCAGAAGTTGAAGATACCTGTGCCCTGAAAATCCCTTATGTTGGCTGCTGATCCCTTACTTTCGAGGCTGCTGGTCCCTTATTTTCAAATCTGTAAGTTGACAGCTATGCCTATTGTTCCCTATTTAGGATGATGTGGCATCCAGCCAGGTGAGGGGTTGTGACTGGGGAAAATGCTGGCTCCCTTCTTGGAAAGTGCCATCACTTCGTTGTCATTATGGCTACGTGGCTCCCTTTTTTGAGATGCTGATGAGAGCACTTAACTGTCCAAAAGCCATTACCTTAACAAAGAAAATTGTCTGACTGGTTCGGTAGCCTTTTCTATTGGATTCTAAACCTCACTGGATACAGAATCACAGCCTGGAAACGATCCACAGGCATCATTCAAACTTACCCCAAACCCCATGACAATAAATATAAATTGATTGGCTTGAAATTATGTATTTTAGTGCTGGTTTTATTAATTGTATTCTATTTTCCTTTTGGACGTCTTAAATGTGTAATTACTAAAGCTTTTTTGCAAGCCATTTTAAGGTGCATTTACAAAAAGTCTGGTTGGGCAGGCTGAATGTGTGAAGTTTGGGACAACCAGGCCTGACATTTGCAAAAGGTTGTAGCTCGATCAAGAGAAATACTAAAAGTAATATACAGAACAGCATGCATAATCTCTTGGGCTTCTTCCATTTTCCCTTCCCGTCCATTTCAGCATGTAATCTGAATGCACCATGGTGCGAATGAGTGAATGGAAGTTGCCTGACTTGTTCCTTTATGAGGTTGGGCATAAAATAATAAGCAAGCCACCCACTGCAAATTTAATGAGGCAATTTGCTTCATGGATCATACCCAATAAATGACACAGAAATCATTTCTTTTCTACTGATGTGTTGTAAGACGTGACTCAAAGGAAAGTGATAGGGTCTGGTTAAGGGAAGTCTCAGTTGTTATATAATTTTTTTAGCAAATGGTTACGATTGCAAAAATAGATATTTTATTAAAAGTTTAACACGTCACATGCAATGATTGCAGCAAGTACATGTAGAAAGGGGAGGGAGCCGAAGATCTCCATCTCCACATTCTTTACTAGGGATCTAACTAGATGTTCTTGCCTAGCTAGCAGCCATGTCTTGGGTATTATCAGATGTGGTTGGTGATTTTCCTTGGGACCGCACATGTGGGGAATTTTAACAATTCCTGGCAAACATATCAATGAAAAATTGCTTCAACATGAGGAGCACCAATGGGAGCTTGGTTTCTAATGCAGATTGCTATAATGGGGAGGGGGATTTTCATTGGGATCACAGATGGGGAGGGAAGGATAAACCTCCCATCCTTGCAAGCTATGGTCCCACACCAAGTATGAAAGGGGAGAGGGGGGAAACCAGCTCTTTCTTCTACCTTGAGGGAAAAAATAAAGTGATGTAAAGGAACTAGAAGGGCAAACTCTGTGACTCTTATCACTTAAGTCTATGGCTGGCTGTTGGGACATGGAATCTTAGAGAACAGTTTGAGGTGGGGAACAAAAAGGAAAATGGAAGACATAGCAGACAGGGAATTGACAGCTTCTAGTAAGTATCCTGGAGAGAGTAAAAAAAACTTTGTGACATACTTTCCTCTCATGACGTCATAGTAGCATTCACATAATTTTGTCTCTGCTTATCTTAACAGGGATGTGATTCTGCTTTCATACAGGCTTAAAAGCAATGTTTTTTTTATATTTGGCTAAGAGAATCAGTTGTTTTAATGGTGTGTTGATAAAATCTCCACCACTCATTTCATTATTGTCAATTGCTGCTGAGGATCAATCAATCAATCAATCAGATAACTATCACTAATTGTATATTCCATAAGTTTTACATAAAACATAAAACAGACTTTTCCTCTCATGGCAGTTTTTATGAAGGCTGCAGTCCTAAGTATATGTTTGGCATGGAAAAGAGATTGAGAGGAGACATGATAAAGGTAATGGTAATGGTAAAGGTAAAGGTAAAGGGACCCCTGACCATTAGGTCCAGTCGTGGCCAACTCTGTGGTTGCGGCACTCATCTCGCTTTATTAGCCGAGGGAGCTGATGTACAGCTTCTGGGTCATGTGGCCAGCATGACTAAGCCGCTTCTGGCGAACCAGAGCAGCGCACGGAAATGCCGTTTACCTTCCCGCTGGAGCGGTACCTATTTATCTACTTGCCCTTTGAGGTGCTTTGGAACTGCTAGGTTGGCAGGAGAAGGGACCGAGTAACAGGAGCTCACCTCATCGTGGAGACTCGAACCGCCGACCTTCTGATCAGCAAGTCCTAGGCTCAAATATCTAAATAGCTGTCACATGGGAGATGGAGCAAGCTTGTTTCTCCTGCTCCAGAGGGTAGGACCGGAACCAATGGAATCAAGTTACAAGAAAGGAGATTCTGACTAAACATGCAGAAATACTTTATGACACTAAGAGCTCTTCTCAATGGAATGGTGTCCCTCTGGAGGTTGTGGACTCTCCTTCCTTGGAGGTTTGTAAGGAGAGGTTGGACAGTCATCTGTCTTGGATACTTTAGCTTAGATTCCTGCACTGCAAGAGGTTGGACTAGATGACCCCTAGTGTCCCTTCCAGCTCCATAATTCTATGATTCCATGTACCAGAAAGGAAGAAACTACCACTGACCCCTGTGGGTTTTATTTCAAAATTAAGATGCTCACAATAGTGTTATCACTCTCATGTAGTATTACAGGTTTCAGAAAGTCCATTGAGCTGGTGTGTTGCAATCCATCGATGGACAACTAAGGGTGAATTCGCCTGTGCATGTTTATAACTTGCAGATTGCAACAGTCCTATTCATTCATTCATCCATCCATCCATTCATTCATTCATTCATTCATTCATGGTGAATCCAGGTGGGCTTACAGTGGAGAGAGGGTGGAGGTACATGCAAAAGCTCTGTCTCCAGTATCTCACCAAGCTCTGGTCAAGCTCTGGTGCAAAAATCTGAAGAAGGATTCTAAGTGCATTAATATGAATGCATGCGTTGGAAAATCCTGAAAGCACAGAGTTTCCATTGGTGGAAGCATTTAGCTCTGAACACAGTTAGATCATCCCTGCATACCTTCACTCTCAACACGATTCGCACTTTAAGCCTGCAGACATTCACACAAACACATACATGGGACTGTGATGTTACCTACATGGGTCTAACAGCTGCCACATATCAAATATCACCAAATGGAGTTTTTAAATAACCTCATGTCATGCCAATAACAGTATTTTTCAAAGGACACAATTCCCCCAATTCAATTGTGAGTCACTGAGGAGATATCATCAGTTCTAAGAAAGGGTGAATGTATATATAGCAGATCAGAATCCTGAAGAAAGCCCACTTAAGTAAAATTATCTTCACCTCCTGTCTGAAAGCAGGAAATGAAAGATCCATGTAATCTCATTGTACCATGAATTCCTTGGTTCATTTAGAGACTTGCCAGGTTTAGATAATCCTAGGTTCAACTGTATAGTACTTTGTTCTGCTGTGGTTCTGGCCACCTGCTCTGTGTAAAAAAATAATAATATTTACTTCTTTGGATGCAATTCTGCACACACTTAACTGGACCAAGTCTTGCTGAGCTGTGTGGTGCTTGCTTCTGAAGAGACATGCAAAATGACTGCTGTGTAAGATGCAGCCTTTTTTTCAGCACACAGCTCTGTGGGGTTTACAGCATCTGTGATTTTTCAATAGAACTGTTAAGTGATCTGCCACAGTATTTCTGATGTCCATGGAATGGATCTCTGAAAGGAAGGGGACAGTTTTGGAAGAAACTAGTAAACTATTGTGTGCGTTCCAGTTTCTCAGAACATAATGGTCAAGTCTTGGGGTGGTAGCAGTGTGATGACCTGGCTTCCAGGTTGACTGCCTGTAAAGATCTATGACACTGGAACTATGTCATCACTTGCACCCTGTGACATCTTGCTTCTGCATTTGGTTAAGCTATGAAATATTGCCTTAACAGATTTTATTTTTTTACTTTTTTCATAAAACAAACCAGCAGTCGAGGACGTGATCTAAGATTTATAGAAGTGATTATCTTCTCACTTGCTGACGTAAATTTGCCTTCTGGAAAACCCAAGTTGTGTCTCAATATGCTGCTAATGAACAATGAGTCAGAGCAACTGATGATCTCTCCCTTTCCACAAGAGTTTTATAGTAATTGCAAATGCGAAATCATGGCAACTTCTATTCTGAGAGCTTTAGAAGGGAGGATCAGGACTCTCTTTGCTATTGCAGGCTCTTTGGCTTGACGGTTTTGAATGCTCTTCAGTAACGAGTTAATTTTTTCCGTTTGATGTGATAATGTAAGATCATTGCCACCACTGACATTTAGACTTGAGAATGGTTGTTGTTGTTTTTATTGTCTCGTGAACTGACAGTGCAGAATTCCTGGATGCTTAAGGGAAGCAACTTGTTGCATTTGACATATGCATTGCAGCAAAGCTCTTCTCAGGTGTTCAAATTGAATGCATAAAGAGCTTTAGTCGGGTAATGCACACAGGCTATCCTTCCAATGACCCTATCATCACAGGAGACCTTTGCGTGCTGAGCATGGAGGTCTGAGGCAGCTTCTATTGCATTCAGGTGAACCCTGTGCTGTCAGTTCCCAGGTGTTTGGAGACATTGAAACACTGGACACACTTGGAAGCCCCCTTCAGTTCATCTGTCTCAGTGCTCGGAGTGATGCGTCAGGGATGGGGACACTCAGATTGGGACACATACACCTAAACCCATAGATCAGAATTGCTGTGCATTTCTAATAAGTCTTATAGTAGCTCACTGCACCACCTGATGGCCATGAAAAATCCTAGAATTAATGCACTCTCGCTCTCGTCCTCCCTCCCCCTTCCAATATTATTCGTAATGTATTTTTGTGAGTTTGGGGGATTCCATGGTTGAAATAGCTAGGTCAGCTTCTTGGTAATGGCCCTAAGGTATGGGTCATTAATATACAAAAGGAAGCTGCTCTGTTCCAGAGGCCAAATGGGTGGGTCCCCTTCCTCACCTGGCTGCTAGTGAGAAGGACAAGAGCCTGTGTGAGAGAGCTGGGCTAGAAGCAGACTGCAGGCAAAAGCCTCAGTGAAAGAGAGAGAGAGAGATGCTTGATTTCTGCTTGAAGCTAGGTAAAAGGTAAAGGGACCCCTGACCATTAGGTCCAATTGTGGCCGACTCTGGGGTTGCGGCGCTCATCTCGCCTTATTGGCCGAGGAAGCCGGCGTACAGCTTCCGGGTCATGTGGCCAGCATGACTAAGCCGCTTCTGGTGACCCAGAGCAAAGCACGGAAACACCGTTTACCTTCCCGCCGGAGCGGTACCTATTTATCTACTTGCACTTTGACGTGCTTTCGAACTGCTAGGTTGGCAGGAGCAGGGACTGAGCGATGGGAGCTCACCCAGTCGCAGGGATTCGAACCGCCGACCTTCTGATTGGCAAGTCCTAGGCTCTGTGGTTTAACCCACAGTACCACGCTGTGATTATGGGAGCATCAAGATCAGGCATAGGCAAACTCAGCCCTCCAGTTGTTTTGGGACTACAGCTCCCACCATCCCTAGCTAACAGGACCAGTGGTCAGGGATGATGGGAGTTGTAGTCCCAAAACATCTGGAGGGCTGAGTTTGCCTATGCCTGATCAAGACCTTCTGAGGTATTAATGCTGCAAACCCCTCCATCACATACTCAGATTACATATGTGTGTCAATGAACCACATATCGTAAAAACACCACCATCTTTGCTGTGCCTCATTCCAAGGAAGCAGAACCCTGGGTAAGCGCCAGGAACCCCTGCAATACTGCACTGCTTGGAGATTGTACAACAGTACAATTAAAAAAGTTTCAGAGTTCAGGTATAGAATCTCAGCTGGGATCAGAAATCATCCTACCTTGCTTCTACCTGAGTTTTCAAAGAAACTGAGTTTACAAAACATTATCCCTAAAGGTTGACGGAACCAGCACCACCACCCCAATCTGAGGTGCAGGCCTGGGGGAAGGCACAAATATTACCTATCAGACTATGGCATATATGTGTGTGGTGACACGCGGCCGCTGTTGTGGCAAGGTCAAATGTGGGAGAAGCTTTCCGGCCTTCTCACACCACAGCACAAAGACTTACGGATTTTTTCACCCTTCCTCCTCGTCTCGCCCTCACTCCAGACACTTCCGAGTACTTGGGTCATGCAGAATGTAGTAATTTCTAATGCGGCTCTTGTGGTAAAGTGATTTTTTTCAGGGGTGGTGCCACACAGCTCCTTGCGAAGGATGCAAAGGACTCTAAGTATACCTCTGCTTGTGGCCATAGACTCATTGCGATTTACTGAGATGTCATTCATCAGTTGATCCTGTGGACCAGGTCGTTTGTAGCTTATCCTCTTACAACCACTATCCAAGTGCTGTAACTTGGACCTAAGTTCCACAGAAATCACTGGTGCAATAAACTGCGCTTCCTTTTTCAATTAAATCTTCGCTGGAACATATTTTTCCTCAGTTCGCATTTTTGAGATAGTCCTGATTCCTTCTTTACTGCTAAAATACTATTCCCTCATAGAACTGAGCTGCCTGCCTTTGGTGCTCTGATATTTTTCCATTTCCCATCTAGATTTATGTAAGCCTTCTTTATTATTAGAAGTACTTATGGGCATACTGGAATAGTATCCATCTGCATAAGGGTGCTCTGAATCATTTCATGACGTCTGTGTCAACAGTTGCCCCATCATCCACAGGAAGCAGCTGCACAATCAGGTGTGGGCAGGTGGTTGAGTCTACTCTGGCAGTGGGGAGAAACGACATCTGAAAGTACATTAGGTCCCTGCAGCTCGGAGAGAAACAGTGCAGCATCGCTTAAGGAAAATGGAATAAGGGGGATAATGGGAGATTCATTGTGCATGTAAACTGAAAAGCTTCCGAAAGGGAAGGAAATCATTTGGCATCAGCAGAAAGTACCGTAAATGTCATCAGAGAAATTACACATAAGTGCATAGGACAGAAGGTCATCTCAGTAAACTAAAATTCAAGTATAGCAATATTTACACATCACTACAGCTATTTGGGACTACAGCGCTCGTCATCCCTGACCATTGGCCATGGGGCTGATGCGAGTTGGAGTTCAACAACTCTCGTGGGTACCATATTGGGTGCTTCATGTTGGCTACCCCTGCGTGGACTCTGGGAAGCTGCCTGATTCAAAAACTCCATGCACCTGGGGAAATAAGCGTAAGAACAGCAAACATTGGAAAGAATGGCGATCATTTGGACAGTGGGATGGCTAATGGCACAGGCTTGTGAACACAGCAGGCCATAGGATCTAGTGAAATACACTTTAATGCGCTGTATCTCTGTTGCACCCATATAGGGAAAACTCCATGTGAACTCACGTTCCCATGATTTGTATTTATGAAACTGAAGCTGCGGTTGAGTGGCATATTGCCTGCTTACATTTGGCCTTGATGAGCACAGTAAAATTGTGGATGTAGTAATACTGCTCATTGCAACTGCTGGTCTGTAAAGTCCTCTGGGTCTGTCTGATTTATTTACAGACAGTTGGTTAGGCACATAATGAGAGAGAGACAAACACAGCTGCCTCTTTTCCAACAAACAAGCAATTTGCTCATCATCAGACTCAAATTCAAGGGTGGTGCATTAATTCTGAAATAATTGGCTTCTGTGATTTACATACACTTTTGGAGCTAATCCCATCACCTTCAGGTCAGATTGGGTAACGCAATTAGCATCCCTGCAAATTCTCCACAGTGAGGTACCCAGTTTGTGGATTCTTCAGAAGACCTACCTCAAAAATGGATAGGATCAATATTCTAAGGCCTTGGAAATTATGAAGCACCACAGGGCATTTCAAAATCCAAGGGATGACAATATTGGTAGCTACATCTCTGTTTTACAGAAGTAGTAAAAGTGAGGGGATTTTTAAAAAACAAAACAACCACCACCATTCTCTGTAGATGAGAAAAGAATTTGCATTCAAAAACTGTTAAATGGATGTGGGGCACAGGAATTTTGTCCTATTTACCTTCCTTTTGAGGTGATTGAGGGGTGTTTGCGAGTGTCCTTTTTTGCATTGTACGAATAATCTCATCTGCAGTCTCCACCCTGCAGGCTCCTGTTGGGATATGAGTACTACGCAGCTGTGAACAAGCAGCTGAATGTTTACATCACAGGATGGAGCTAACCGTGGGACGGGAAGCTCCAGGGATTTCACAGGGATTTGTTTCTTTGTGTAACATGAGACCTTCCTGTCGCTTGTGTGAAGGAAGTCTGAGTGAGTTGCTTGGAGAAGTCTGAGTGAACGGACATGTTTTTTGTACAGTTGTACAGTCAGAAATAAACTAGAGATGAAATAGACTTTCTGACTATCTTCTTTCTCCTGCTGGTATGCAAGGAAGAAGGGGGTGTGCACCTTTCACCCAGGGAGGTGTCGCCTATCAAGATCTTCCTGGACTGCCGGGATGCCAGCCAGGGTAGATCACCGGCAAACAAGCCCCTGGAGCCTGGGAGAGAGGCCAGCCTCTCCCGAGGGGGCTACTTTTCCAACAGCTCCCTGGGTGCCCATACTTCAGTTAAAGGCATCATGAGGTAACTTTTCCCCAGTCATGTGTGTGTGTGGTGGGACAGAGCCATGGAACTGCCCCTCCCCCCTGACACCAGTGCCTCTGCTGCTTACCCGGAAGAGGATGGAGTGGGGCAATGGTGAAGTTAGGGCTGTCTGGTTCCACATACAGTGGTGCCTCGCAAGACGATATTAATTCGTTCTGCGAGTTTTTTCGTTCTACGGGTTTTTTCGTCTTGAGAAGCACCACTGTGTATTGACGGTTTCCCATAAGAATGCATTGGCGGTTTTTTAAAAAAAGGCGCAAGACGTTTCGCCTTGCGAAGCAAGCCCATAGGGAAATCCGTCTTGCGAAGCAACTCAGAAAACGGAAAACTCTTTCGTCTTGCGAGTTTTTCGTCTTCCGAGGCATTCGTCTTGCGAGGTACCACTGTACGTAGGACTCTCAGCTTCTACTATTAGACAAATTACATTGTTAAAATAAATCATGCTTAAGTAAATGCACTTGCTTTCCATATCATTAGTGGCCTCCACTCTTCAATCTATGGAATGGGCACTTTAACAAGTGCAACATAATGTTCATTCCACATTTGTAAGAAATGAACTTTTTCCTGCGGCATTTCCCGCACTTTGGAACTCCCATAAAGCTGACATATATTATAATCTGCAATTATAACTGATTTAATTGCTATTAACAATTGATTTTTATATAATAATAATAATAATAATAATAATAATAATAATAATAATAATATATTTATATCACGCCCATCTGGTTGGGTTTCCCCCCAGACACTCTGGCCAGCTTCCAACAGAATATTATAAACACCAAACATTAAAAACTTCCCTAAACAGGGCTGCCTTTAGCTGTCTTCTAAAAGTCAAATAGTTGTTAATTTCCTTGATATCTGATGGGAGGGCGTTCCACAAGGCGGGTGCCACTACCAAGAATGCCCTCTGCTTGGTTCCCTGTAACCTCACTTCTCGCAGTGAGGGAACCACCAGAAGGTCCTCGGAACTGGACCTCAGTGTCCGGGCTGAACGACGGGGGTGGAGACGCTCCTTCAGGGATATTGGGTCATTTTATCTCCATTCTGATTTTTTAAAAACCTTTGTTGACATTTTCAATGTATGTTTTATATTCTTTATAAATTGCTTAGCGGTTTTCTTTACAATTAAGCAGTATACAAAACATCTGGAGGGCACAAGATTGGGGGATGCTTGCTGTGGCAAACATCAGTTCATGGGTGATTGGCAAAATGAAAGCTGTAACTGCTGTAAGTGATAAAACGCTTTGGAATTATGGTGTTGCAACTTGGATCAATGCAATGGTCTTTGGGGCAATGTGCCTGACCATATCATTCTTTTGCTAGAGAAGCTGAGGCTTTTTGACTCTCAGATAACACAAAATGGCTTATCTTTTGTCTACAAGGCATAGCAGATCAGACATTTGCTGCTTAATATCTCTTCCCATGTCAAGCAAATTTCCTTCTCAATTCAGTCTCAGTCAGGGGCATCATCTTGGTGGTGGGGCTGAGGGGTCAAGGGCACCCTCAAGGAGGGCTACCTCAATATTCAGCTGTGACGTATCACCTCAATATTCACCTCAATATTCAGTTGTGCAAGCATTTCACGTGGCGTGCTCACATCACTTGTACACGGCAAGTGCCCTGCCCTGATGCTCCTTAAGCAGAATATTTTTTTTTTAAGTATATTGGGGGGGGGGGTAAATAATCATATAAACTGCTGTAAGCATTGAAGTTTTCAGCAGTAACCATGTAAGATGAAACTACATTTACCATAAAGCAGACTAAGTAATGTGCTTGAAGAAAAAAATCAAAGCAGATTTTGCCGTAGGCTGCAGACTTGAAAGCTTGCAAACTCTTACCTGAAAAACATGGCTGAAGTGAAATAGATCACTTTTCTTGTTCATCCCAAAGAATGTAAGCTACAGAACATGACAACAGTGGCTTATTTTAAAATAATATAAATTGCAAAACTGATAGCTATTCCCCCAAAGCCTAATAACTTTCATGTAATAATTCAAATTTGATAAGTGTTGAGTTGGAAACTGTCAAATAGGCTGCATATTTTAACAAATGGATCATAGTTTCCTTTTCAATCAGATCCACAAAAGATACCGTTATGAATTAAACTAAAATAAGAGAATGTCAGAGAATGTCAGCCTAGCCATAGATCAGCGTTTCATTCTTCATAAATGACTCAGCTGGTAGCTATGGCAACTTCTCACTCGTATCATCACCACGTTAGCTGTGGCCTAGTTCTCATTGAGGCAGGAAATATTTGCCTGGGCAGTGCCACTTCAGACTGCAGGTGAGCTCTCACACAACTGCATGTTGCCCCACATGAAGACACGCCCCCGTCACTGTTTACAGCCCCCAGCCAAATCATGTATACAGTGGTACCTC
The DNA here is from genome assembly GCF_965153285.1 of Podarcis tiliguerta. Taxonomy (NCBI): domain Eukaryota; kingdom Metazoa; phylum Chordata; class Lepidosauria; order Squamata; family Lacertidae; genus Podarcis; species Podarcis tiliguerta. The sequence continues at coordinate 27,245,282 of NC_139544.1, read as the reverse complement.
GGGTTACATACGCTTCAGGTTACATACGCTTCAGGTTACACACTCCACTAACCCAGAAATAGTGCTTCAGGTTAAGAACTTTGCTTCAGGATAAGAACAGAAATCGGGCTCCAGCGGCGCGGCAGCAGCAGGAGGCCCCATTAGCTAAAGTGGTGCTTCAGGTTAAGAAGAGTTTCAGGTTAAGAACGGACCTCTGGAACGAATTAAGTACTTAACCCGAGGTACCACTGTATATATTACTGTAACTCAGGATGCCACATTTGACATCTGAGATGAAGTTGACTCTCCAGTCCATGAAAGTTTATGCCATAATATATTAGTTATGCTTTAAGTTGACACAAGTTTCAGCAGCTACATACACACCATATGTTTAAAGCACATCATTGCTCTCAAAGAATCATGGGAACTTTAGTTTGTTAATGGCTCTGGGAATCGTGGCTCTGAGGGATAAACTACAGTTCCCAGGATTCTTGGGGAGGGGAGCCATTTGCCTTAAATATATGTTGTGTATGTACCATGGGCACTGGCTCCAAGGGGCCAAGGCTCTTTTGGGCCCCTCAACCTTTTTTTGAGGCGGTCGGGGTCCCCCCCCCCATTGTTCAGGCTGGGCGCAGAGCTGCGTGTAGAGTGATGTCAGTACATCATACAATATCAGGACATTGTGTTGGGCCCCATCAATGTTCTTCCGAATGTGGTGCCTCTGGTATGTAGCCATTGTTGGTTTTCTGTGAAATCGACTAACATGGCTGCCCCTCTGAAAATTCTCACGTTAAAAGGATTCCTTGATGCAGAAAATTGCCAGCATGTGATATTCAGTCAAGTTCCACTAACTCAGCCTTTTTCAGTCTTTTGCCTCCATATACTGTTGAACTACAGCTCCTAATCATCCATGCCTCTTGCCTAAGCTGGCAGGGGTTGACGAGTCCAGCAACTGAGGACTCAAGGTCAAAGATGGCTGCTCTAACAAGTCATAACCTTTTCTGCCATAAACTGTACGTGACACAGTTTGAGAACTTGTAGAACTGTTGCATTCTGTGCTACGGTTTGCATAGGCATGAGATGAGGAGAAGAGGAGGTTAAGGGGTGATATGATAGCCATGTTCAAATATATAAAAGGATGTCACATAGAGGAGGGAGAAAGGTTGTTTTCTGCTGCTCCAGAGAAGCGGACACGGAGCAATGGATCCAAACTACAAGAAAGAAGATTCCACCTAAACATTAGGAAGAACTTCCTGACAGTAAGAGCTGTTCGACAGTGGAATTTGCTGCCAAGGAGTGTGGTGGAGTCTTCTTCTTTGGAGGTCTTTAAGCAGAGGCTTGACAACCATATGTCAGGAGTGGTTTGATGGTGGTTCCTGCTTGGCAGGGGGTTGGACTCGATGGCCCCGGTGGTCTCTTCCAACTCTATGATTCTATGCTTTGGTGACCTCTCTCTGAATTAATGATTTATTGTTTTGCAAGCCACATTGCGTCTTTGACAGAATAGCTGCTTCCTCCTAAAGGAGGAATAACATTTTCCTGTCTTGCTAAAGATCTGAATTTGTGCAACTTGTCTGACTTCAATGTAGAAACCACAAGCGAACTTGGGTCATGATGTAGAGTGATGTCAGGACATCATACAAACTCCAGCAGATATTTTGGATCAAGGTTGCTCAAGTTCAGCATCCAATCATTCTCTGCTGTTGGTCAGCCTCATTCCTGGCTAAAAAACCTTCAATTTACTAGAAACCTTTTCCTTCAACACATGTTTTGTTCTACAACATTGGACCCAGATGAAACTCCCTAGACCAGGGGTAGCCATTGTGGTGTTGTGGTCTCCAAATCCTACTAGCCTGGAACCTCAGCCATGTTGGCTGTTGTCAGGGAACTGCCATCGGCAGGACAGGAGGTGCAAAGGCTCTCTGAGGTAGAGAGAGACGTAACAGCTGAAGAGGGAACCAGTAGGGGGCGAACAGGAACGTCAAGGGAAGGAGAGTCGGAGGAATGGCTCAGAGACGCTTCCAGCGAAAACAGTGGGGAGGTCTCAGGACCTCCTATAGGGACACCCGTTCCTCGCCGGAAACTGTCACGCCGAGAGTCCAGAAGACGTGTTTCCGTTAAGGAGCTTTTATGTTGGAAACGTTTCCGAAAGCAACCACTTTCGGATTCTGCTAGCGATTGACGCAGCCATGCTGGAGGGGCTCCATCACAGGCAGAGGTTTGAGAACTTGTTCAAACTCTGAGGGACTTGCAGTTTACGCACAAGCAGCTCTTCATCCCATCACAGCAATCCGAAAGTCACCGAAAGCTAGCTTGTGCCAGGGAGAGGCATCATGAGCGAACCAGCCGGAACCGGAGGAGCAGGAGCAGCTGGAGGAGGTCCAAGCCTGGAGGAAAGGTACAGGACATTGGAGATCCAGCTTGCCTTGCAAACGGCGAGGCTGGAGGAGAGGAGGGCTCAGGATGCAGAAAGGGGGAAGGAGAAAACCACCCCGCTCACCAGAAAGATGCCAGGATTGGTGCAGAAATTTGGGGGGGACCCCAGAAACTATCATGCCTTTAGGACAGAGATGCAATACGCTCTCAATCTGCAATTTGATGACTTCCCTGATGAGGAATCGCGAGTGGCTTTTGTAATTAGCCATCTCGAATCAGGGGCGAAGGACTGGGTTAGACCCTTGATGGCAGGGAATAATGAGATCCTAAAGGACACGATGAAGTTTTTTCGTGCCATGGACCTGATGTTTTCCAGTGACATTGAGCAGGGAGTGGTGCGAAGGCAGTTAATGGCTTGCAAACAGGGAAACCGGTCTGTCCGTGAGTACTGGACTGAGTTTACTATGTTGATTCATAGATTGGGGTGGGACTTATCGACGGAGCCCATTCAGATGCTTTTCGAAAAAGGGCTCTCTTCGTCCTTAAAAGATGAACTTTCCCGGGCCCCCAGAGCGGAGTCTATGGACCAGCTGACTAAATCCGCGCTGGCCATAGGAGCGCGCCAGGAAGCGAGGGCTTTGGAGAAGAGGGAGGGAAAAGGAGAACGTTGGAGGGAGCTCCGCATTCCAGACATTCCAGAGCAGCCTTTCCCGCCGGCAGAGCCGATGGAAGTTGGAACAGCGCGGGCGCGCGCAGTTTCAAACCTCGGTGAAGGGCGGAAGAAGGAGGGAAAGAGCGCCAAGAAATGTTATCTCTGCCAACAGCCAGGACACTTTGCCAGAGTCTGTCCATGAAGAAAGGAATGGCAAGGCATGGCAGGAGCTGTTGGGGGAGAGGAGGAGGAAAGCAAGGAGCAAGTAAAAGCCAACGCCTGGCTGCCACCGTCGGGGCACAGCAGCCAGGCCCAAAAGCAGTGAAAGTGCCCTCACCAGAACCTCCCAGACCTGCTCTAGTGATAGAGGTGTTGCTAGAGCTGCCAAACGGACACCCCCTACAGATCAAGGCCCTTCTGGATTCAGGCAGCTCCTGTAATTTCATGAGTAAGGAGTTCGCAGCTGAGCACCAGATACAAACCCTACCCTTAAGTAAACCCCTGCAGGTGACCACGATTGACGGCAGAGAGCTGTTGGGAGGAGAAGTGAACCAACAGACAGTCCCTATGATAATGAGGGTGGCAAGGCACGCCGAGAGGATAGCGTTTAATGTGGCCACCTTGGGAGGAGCTCCCATCATTTTGGGGATGAGCTGGCTGGCACTACACGATCCTCTAGTGGGCTGGCATCAGAGGGTGGTCTCCTTTGGGTCAGCGCATTGCCTAGAACACTGCAAGCAGGGGAAGGATCCAGGGGGAGCCAGGCTCACCCTAGCTGGGATGGAGGTAATGAATAAAGGGGAGGTGCCTCCGCAATATGCAGATCTGAGCAACGTGTTTAGCGAAAGGGAAGCAGACAAACTGCCGCCGCATAGACCCTTTGACTGTCAAATCAACCTACTCCCTGGGGCTCAACTCCCAGTGGGCAAGCTGTACGCCATGTCAGACAGGGAGATGCAGGAGCTGAGGGAGTTCATTGACAAAAACCTGAAGCGAGGTTTCATCAGAGAGTCCCGAGCGGTGGGGGGCAGCCCAGTGTTTTTTGTGGACAAAAAAAACACAGATAAGCCGAGACTTGTAGTGGACTTCAGGTCCCTAAATGCCGTGTCGGAACCCCTGGCTTTTCCTATGCCCCGAATTGATGACATTCTGACCAGGGTGAGGAAGGGGAAGATTTTTACAAAACTGGACCTGCGGGGGGCGTACAATCTGATACGCATAAGGAAGGGGGATGAATGGAAGACCACCATGTTCACCCCTTTGGGAGCATTTGAATACCTCGTAATGCCCTTCGGTCTCCAAGCCGGCTCCGCATGTTTTCAAAGTTTTATCAACCACGTCTTGGGACCTTTGCTCTACAAGAATTGTGTGGCCTTTTTAGATGACGTGTTGGTGTATTCGGAAGATGAAGAGCAGCATGTGAAGGACGTGAGAGAAGTGTTGGGCCGGCTGCAAGCCAATCAGCTGTGGGTGAAACTGGAGAAGTGCCAGTTTCATGCCAAGGAGGTGGAATTCCTGGGGTACCGCTTGTCAGACAAAGGATTGGCCATGGATCCAGGCAAGGTCCAGGCGGTGCTGGAATGGAAGACACCGAAGACCAAGAAGGATGTGCAAAGATTCCTGGGGTTTGGGAACTTTTATCGGAAGTTCATCAAGAACTTTGCACACTTGACGGCGCCCATCACCGACTGCCTCAGTAGCAAGAAGAAATTTGTTTGGACGGCGGAGGCGGAGCGAGCTTTTGAAGAACTGAAAAGGGCTTTCGCCTCGGAAGAACAACTTCTGCATGTGGACCTACAGAAGCCCATGAGAGTGGAAACAGACGCGTCAGACCGAGCGGTAGGGGCGGTACTTCTTCAGCCGGGAAGGAATACGTCGGAGTGGAGACCGTGTGCCTTCTTCTCGAGGAAGCTGAATAAGTCCGAGCGGAACTACACGGTGTATGACAGGGAACTACTCGCCATTCACGAAGCGTTCCGGAGGTGGAGACATTTATTGATTGGGGCACAACACAAGGTGCAAGTGTGCACCGACCACAAGAATTTGGAGTATTGGAGAACAGCTCGAGTACTCAACCAACGACAAGTGAGATGGGCACAGGAATTTTCCAAATTCCACTTTGAGATTTGTTATGTACCAGGCCCAGAGAACGTCAGGGCGGACGCTCTCTCACGCAAACCAGAGTATTTGGAGGGGGAGGGGGCAATCGAAGAAAGACATGTCATTCCTGAGGACCGCTGGGTGTGTGGGGCGGCGCTGGTGGGGAGACGAGAACTGGTAGAGGAAACGGAAAATGACGAATATGCCCAAAATAAGCTCAGAGGTCTCAGGGGAGAGGGTGAGAGCCCGGAGGGTTTTGAGGAAAGAAACGGGGCATTGTATTAAAAGGGGCACTGTATATACCAGAAGGTGAATTGAGAGGGAGGGTACTCAAGCAGTTGCACGATAGTCCCACGGCGGGACATTTTGGACAACACAAGACCATGTGGATGGTCACCAGGGAATTTTGGTGGCCCAAGGTGAGGGAAGATGTAAAGGAGTATGTAAGAGGGTGTGACCAATGTCAGAGGGGCAAGGGGGAAAGAAGGGCGCCGGCAGGGTTATTAGAACCATTACCCACGCCAGAACGGCCTTGGGAGGCGGTATCAATAGATTTTATGACGGATCTGCCCAAATCCAAGGGGAAAACGGCCATCATGGTAGTAGTGGACCTGTTAACTAAGATGTGCCACTTTGTAGCATGTTCACATGCAGTCACAGCGGAAGAAACGGCGAAGTTGTTTGTAGAACACATCTTCAGGCTGCACGGCGCCCCCTTGAGGGTGATCTCAGACCGCGGCAAACAATTTACTTCCAGGTTCTGGAGGAAGCTCATGAGCTTGCTGCACGTGGAAGTCAATTTTTCGACTGCCCGGCACCCTGAAACTAACGGGCAGGCGGAAAGAGCAAATGGCATCCTCCAACAATATCTGAGGTGTTATGTCAATGACAGAGAGAATGATTGGGTCGAAAAGCTGGCGCTGGCAGAATTTGCCTACAACAATGCGGAGAATGTGTCCACAGGGATGAGCCCCTTTTTGGCTAATTACGGGTGTCACCCCAGGGCATTCCCAGGGGAGGGAGGCGAGAGATGGAGCGTCCCAGCGGCCGAACATTTTGTAGAAGAGATGGAAGCGATCCATCGTCAGCTTCAGCTCAACTTAGAAAGGGCCAAGGCACAATATAAGAAGCAGGCAGACAAGAACAGAAGGGAAGGTGAAACAATAAGGGTGGGGGATCAGGTGTGGCTGTCTACCCAAGGGTTGCCGTTCAAAGGGGGTTGTAAAAAATTAAGACCCAAGAGATTGGGACCCTTTGAGGTCATTCAGCAGGTCAACCCAGTGGCTTTCAAACTCCGGTTACCCAGCCACATGAAATTGCACCCAGTGTTCCACAGGTCGTTACTGTCACCGTACAAGGGGGGAGGTGAAGGGGAGTACACCAGGGGACCAGTCTTGGAAGAGAGGGAAAGCAGTAACCATGTAGCGGAAATCCTCGATTCCAGGTGGAAGGGCAATCAGGTGGAGTATTTGGTGGCGTGGGAAGGGGAACCGGAGTCAGAAAACACCTGGGTGACCGCAGAGGAGGTCAATGACGAGGTTTTAACAGAAACGTTCCACCAAAGATTCCCGAGGAAACCACAGCCGGTAGCAAGGTTTAGGAGGGAGTATTTCGGCACCACAGACGAGGAAGAGGAACTGGAAGGATTCGCAGAGTCGGAGTTGGAAGAAGGAACGGACTCAGATGACGAGGAGTACCGAGAGACTAGGAACAACAACAAGTGGAGTAAGGTGTTCGAAACTTCGGACGATGAGGAAGGTTCTTTCCGGGGTTTTACCTCCTCCCAACCCGTAGGGGAGGAGCCGGGAGGGGGTGAAGGGGGCCCTGGAGGGGAGGTGGATGTCAGGGAACTGCCATCGGCAGGACAGGAGGTGCAAAGGCTCTCTGAGGTAGAGAGAGACGTAACAGCTGAAGAGGGAACCAGTAGGGGGCGAACAGGAACGTCAAGGGAAGGAGAGTCGGAGGAATGGCTCAGAGACGCTTCCAGCGAAAACAGTGGGGAGGTCTCAGGACCTCCTATAGGGACACCCGTTCCTCGCCGGAAACTGTCACGCTGAGAGTCCAGAAGACGTGTTTCCGTTAAGGAGCTTTTATGTTGGAAACGTTTCCGAAAGCAACCACTTTCGGATTCTGCTAGCGATTGACGCAGCCATGCTGGAGGGGCTCCGTCACAGGCAGAGGTTTGAGAACTTGTTCAAACTCTGAGGGACTTGCAGCTTACGCACAAGCAGCTCTTCATCCCATCACAGCTGTGATGGAAGGTTGTTGGAGTCCCACACCAATATCGGCTGCCTGTGTCCTAGAGGCATCTTCCCTAGTTGACAGTAGAATAATAGAATCATAGAATTATGGAGCTGGAAGGGACACTAGGGGTCATCTAGTCCAACCTCTTGCAGTACAGGAATCTCAGCTAAAGCATTGGTGATAGATGGCCATCTAGCCTCTGCTTAAAAACCCTCCAAAGAAGGAGAGCCCACAACCTCCTAGAGGAGACCATTCCACTATTGAACAGGTCTTACTGTCAGAAAGTTTTTCCTGATGTTTATTCAGAATCTCCTTTCTTGTAACTTGAAGCCAAGAAAGGCGAATTCCAACTAAATATCAGGAAACACTTTCTGACAGTAAGTAGTGAATGGTGAACTGGCTTCATATTCATATTTGTCAATTTCCATTCAGGGTCAAAATATTTCAAGATGGAGAAGGATAAGAATGCTATCGTGAATTGTACCATCTTCTGCTGAATATTACAGCACCCTGATTGTTACAATAGGATTCCTGGAAATTATTGCTACTTTCTCTGTAGAACATCTCAAGCTAATGCAACCTGCTGGCTTTGCGTTTCACCTTGGTGACTGAACAGTTTCTCTGTTTCGCAAGAGAAATTGGGGCTGTCCTCTGGATTTAGGTAGAAAATACTTTTAAAATATGTCCATCCAAAACAGGGGTAGGCAACCTAAGGCCCGGGGGCCGGATGCGGCCCAATCGCCTTCTCAATCCAGCCTGTGGATGGTCCGGGAATCAGTGTGTTTTTACAGGAGTAGAATGTGTGCTTTTATTTAAAATGCATCTCTGGGTTATTTGTGGAGCATAGGAATTCGTTCATCCCCCCCCCCCCAAAAATATAGTCTGGCCTACCACATGGTCTGAGGGATGGTGGACCGGCCCATAGCTGAAAAAGGTTGCTGACCCCTGATCCAAAATGATCAGAGGCCATAACCATATATTAAGTGACAACAGGGGGCAGCAAGGCACTTGCTTTTTGCTGAAGGATTAACAGTATATCAGGTGAAGCTAGAATGAAACCATCTTGCATGAATTAATTGGGCTTTTAAAATAAAAAAGTAAATAAAAAGTGGAAGTAAACAGTTTGAATCCTAAGTGACAAGATAAATGGCGCTGTGTGACTGCAGCTGAATTCTAAAGTTTGGAGACCATGGTTTAAAATGTCTGGGTGAATCTCCTACCTGGAATTGGAGGATTTTGTTCATTCATTTATTAAAAATATTTGTGTACGGTGGTACCTCTGGTTACGTACTTAATTCATTCTGGAGGTCTGTTCTTAACCTGAAACTGTTCTTAACCTGAAGACCACTTTAGCTAATGGGGCCTCCCGCTGCTGCTGCACCGCCGGAGCACGATTCCTGTCTTCATCCTGAAGCAAAGTTCTTAACCCCAGGTACTATTTCTGGGTTAGCAGAGTCTGTAACCTGAAGCGTATGTAACCCGAGGTACCACTGTACTACCTTCCACATCAAAGAAATGGCAAGGTGGATTACAGCATAATAAAACAACATTCAGCAAATACAGCAAATAAAAAAGGCGTAGCATAACAATGAACAGAAGAAGAATAGAGTGAAAATAATAACCATATTACATACTGCTGCTATTCTAAAGGCCGTTTTGTTGGTTTTGTGGTATCTTTTGAAAGGGAAGCATATTTAACAAATAGTGTTACGAGTGTACAAAATAAAGGAAATTTTATTTTGGAACTTCTCTAAGCAGCATGCAAACAGCCAGCAGATGGCACCAGAATCCATTATTTCGCTTTAATTAGCAACTTCCCAGTTTTGTCTGGCGGGGAAGATTTGCATTCTGTTACTGAAGGTTATTTTTATTTCACTTCCCTTTTGGCGCTTCTGATTAACAGTGGTGCCACACTATTAGCATAATCTTTAATGTCCCGTGAATTTATGCATCCATGTCCATCCTACTACCATTGAGTAGAAGGCTGATTTCTAACGGCACAGCCCTTAGTACTATCCCAGCTTCTGAATTGGCTAGAGAACCCAGTGGTCAGGGTCACTAACAAAAAGAGGCTGTATTTATGGTAGGTAATCTTTCCTAGTAGTACACAGAAGAAAACTGAAATAAATGGCTAGCGGCAGGGCTGAGGGTAAATAAATGACTCACAGATTCTGGGGACAAAGGGAATCACATTTCAGCACAGCTGCCTCTAATGCTGTCGTGTAATGCACAGATAAGGTTCCAGGACAGTTGCACAGTGATCAGCACATACTATTCTGAAATACCTTTTTTGCTGGTATAACATGTTGAGGATCCGCCACTGTTTGATTGCTTCTTTATCCTAGAAGTGACGGGATCCCTGGAGACTATGCGGAAGCTGGCTTCTAGTTCCCAGTTCCTTAAAGTTCAAAACACTCCAGTATCAGAAAGCTGATTCCCTTGGTTCCACTACAGATGCTCAGGTGTTCCTCAGTAGAGACATTATTTTGGAAAGCCTTCTCTGCCCAAAGAAACTCAAAAGTATTGGTCTAGTAGTCCAACAGGCCTCTCCTCCTCCTCCTCCTCCTCCTCCTCCTCCTCCTTCTTCTTCTTCAGGATCTTCCATATCAAACTACTTAAAAGTGTAATTTAAACGGAAAGGTTGTATGAAGGTGGGGGAAATCCTTCTCAACAGGTAAGTCTGGTCTTATTAATATTATTGTATACTGGATGTTTCTGAGAAGGGACCATTAGAATACCCAACAAAGCAATTGACATGTTATAGGCAGCATCCATAAGTCGCAATATTACCTGTCAATCTCATTTTGCAGGAAAATGCTTTACTGATGAGCATGAAAGCAATTCATCTGTCAAGAGAAACCATAGCCTTGGAATACAATTATATGGAGAATGACAGTGAATAAAACAGGAACATATATCAGCCAAAAGACATCACCACCAGGCCCTTGTTAAGTGAACTTGCACATACCATGTTGGGAAGTTTGCCAGGCCCAAAATAGCAAATAATTGCCCTTCCCTTTCTGCACGATGGAAACTGGTGAAACATGAGACTTGACAGGATCAAGCCAAAAGGAATACAGTTCATGTGACATCTTTCTTTTTAAACCCAATCCAATCCTTTTGGGTTCTTCCCTCAGTAAGGTCCTTAGGCTGCAGTCTTATATGCAGAGAGACTGAGAGTATAGCATATGAACTGGATAGGACTTCCTTCTGTTTAGACACGAGTAGGATTGTGCTGTTAATTATACATCTGATATGAATGGATGAGTCTGGAAGAAAAGCAGTCAAAGTCCCAGCTGCAATTCATGAACCAATGAAGATGGGGCACTTTGATTTGTCCTCTGAAAAGAGCAAGTCTGGTGCAGTGTTTAGAGTTGGGGGACTAGGGTTCGAATCCCCATTCAGCCACAAATCTCACTGGGTGACCTTGGACCAGTCACAGTCCCTCAGACTGACCTACCTCACAGGGCTGTTTTGAAGATAAAATGGGGAGGAGAGAGCCACGTACACCACCCAGAGCTCCTTGGAGGGAAAAGTAGTATATAAATGTGCTAAATAAATAAACAAACCAAGATACAGCATTAATTGCACATAAGCAGCTACCGACTGGAAAGCTCAGGGACCAAGAAGATAAGAAATTCAGGAAAGAATCGGAAAAGTTTATAATTTATCTAGGAGACGACTGTAAGCAGGTGAAAACATTAGCTGGATTTTGACCTCACTTGTAAGGTAACGAACACTACGGACAATATGGATAGATATAAAATATAGATTATGAAATAATATACAGTTGAAAATGTTGACAATAGGATCCATGGAGGGGATGGGGGGGAAGCTTCAAGGTTCAGAGTAATCTCTTTATATGGATGCGCATTTGGTATGGTTTTAAATTTATATTTGTAAAATCAAATAAAAAAGATGTATATGTATATATATAAAATTGCACGTAAGCAGCTAACATGCCGTATCACCACCCTTTAAATACTTGCTGTGGATTGGGAAGGGGCCACAGAATTGGGTGTAGAAGAATTGTTGGAGAAGGCTTCCAACAAAAAGCATTCGTCTCATGAGTCCTACCTCTCCTTTGCAATATTTACCAATGTGCTACATTGCAGGGTTGCAGCTACTTTCTCAAACCGACGGACTTCCCACTGCCAGAGAATTCCTATGTGTGTTCCATCTGTCACCCACCTGTGCCAAGTAGATGAAATGTAGCAGCTCTTGAAATCCTAGAAGGAAGCAAACCGTCCTTCCCGGTTCTTCCTGCCTTGGCAACTGAAACAAGATACATAACAGCAGAAAACCAGAGAAAATAAAACACACACACACACACACACACACACACACACACTTTCAAGGCAATGTACAAATAAATAATAATAAAATAACAGAAGCAGCAGCATCAACATTCAGTTTCAAAGACAGACAAAAAATATCAATCAACCAATCAGTTTATTACAATCATAAACCAGAAGTACCCCCAAAAAATCTATACCTGTTAAAATTATGTCTTCTAGATCAGCATCATTACTCAGTTAAGAGTGGACTGAAGCATCCAAGCATTTAAAGCCTTAAAAGAAAAGTCCATAAGAATGAGCATCACTGAAAAGGCCCTGTCCCTTGTGCCCACCAGCCTGATGACCCTTACCTACAGGTCCTTGAAAATTGTCTCCATCAGAGCTATTTTTCTAGCTGCAAAAAAGAAGCCCTGGTCTCCATCATAGGCCCCAGGCAGATTCATACAGGTGCCATTTAGGGCCTTACATGTAATTAGCTGCATTTTAAATTGGTACCTGAAATGCACCAGCAACAGAATTGGTGCTATATGTTCGCAAGCAACCAAGGAGCCACTTGCTAAACCAGCTGAAGCTTTCAAGAAGTCTTGAAGGGCAGTCCCACATAGAATATGGTACAAGGAGTCTCATCTGGATGTAGCCAGGGCTTGAGTGACTGTTGCAAGGTCTGTTTTCTGTTGACATGAATGCTGATAAGCAAACCAGCTGATAAAAGGCACTCCTGGCAACTGTACCTTGATAGACAGTACTGTAACTTTTTATTTTATTTTTATGAATTCCTGGCAACTGCAACTGTATAGAGAAAACAATGCATAGTTTACAAAGAGAAAGTTGGAAGAAATAAAGTAATTATTTGGTTACAATAACCCAACACTGTCAGTTTGATGAATCCATATTTTGATTCTTGAGGACAGAGCAAGTCAGTGTCATGAAAGAAAACCACAATCAGGCAAAAATTGAAAATTGAATTGCAGTTTTAAATGGGAATATGTTTTCTAAAGTCTGCTTTTATGACCTTTTTTCACAAGGGGGTGCTAAAGCCTACTAGATGTCTTATAAAAGCATTATCATTTTCTGATTATGGTTCTTTTTTTAAAAAAAACAACAACCCTTTTTTAATCAGCCTCTGGCTTTTCGAGAGGCAAGCCAAGCATATTTCACCAGACTGTTTGTTGATGATTCAGAGGAGAGCTATGGCATGACTCATCGCTTCTGAAATCACAGCCTAAGGGAGGGGGAGCAACTGGCTTTTAAAATCACCCCATGGAGAAGCAACAATTCCTGCTTTTGCTGACAGGAAAACCAAGCATTGAATTGAATAAAGTAAGTGAGCTAAGTCAGGATACTCGCAGCTGGAATCTCTGCCACCAGATGATTTTCAGTATTTTAGAAAACAAAACAAAACAGCCAATTCACTCTATGAGATTAAAGGCCTGGAAAAAGGGAGAAGTAGAAGAATACCGTTGAAGAATACTACAGAAGCTAGATTTGAGGCTCAGTTACTTGAAGGTTAAAAGAAAGAAGAAGAGCCAGCAAACCTTTATTCTACTAATTCTTCAAAGGGGGCTGGGATGTCACAAACATTGTCAATTTGCCACATGCTTGCTGATTCATCGTTTGCAGGAACCGAATGCTGTTGATGAAAAGCATTGTTCTGTAATGTAAAGGTATACCCTCCAACATTTAACTGGTGGAAATAGGGACATCCTAAATTATTATTATTATATTTATACCCCACCCATCTGACTGGGTTTCCCCAGCCACTCTGGGCAGCTTCCAACAAATATAAAAACATTAGAAAAGATTAAACATTTTTTAAAATACCAGTGTGGTGTAGTGGTTAAGAGCGGTGGACTTGTAATCTGGGGAACCGGGTTCGATTCCCCGCTCCTCCACATGCAACTGCTGGGTGACCTTGGGCTAGTCACACTTCTCTGAAGTCTCTCAGCCCCACTCACCTCACAGAGTGTTTGTTGTGGGGGAGGAAGGGAAAGGAGAATGTTAGCCGCTTTGAGACTCCTTCAGGTAGTGATAAAGCGGGATATCAAATCCAAACTCTTCTTCTTCTTCTATACAGGGCTGCCTTCAGATGTCTTCTAAAGATTGTATAGTTAATTATCTCCTTGGCTCAGGAGTCACATAACTCCATACCCTCCAAAATTTTCCCTTTAGGGATGATCTAAAGAAAAGTGGGATATTGCACGGGCAGGGCTTCTGTAAATCCGGGACTGTCCCTGGAAAATAGGGGTCTGTAAAGGCAGCAGTTTTGTTGCACATTCCATTTGTTTCTTCTTTCTATTTTTCACATTCGCAGTGGACACCTGGTTTTTATCAGTGATTCTGCTTCAGTCCATAGTCTATTTTAAGGTGGTGGATCACGGAGGTTGCTTCCTTCAAGCTCATTAATTTATCTCAAAGCAATTAGCTTGATATGGAAGTGGCTGGGGAGCCCTTACAAAGTGGTCAGGCACTCCCTCCAGGTTGTAATGCCTGGAATTCAAACGGGCAACACCCAGCTTGTCATATTTAACTTCCTTTTACACTGTAGACTTAATTCTTTCTAACCAGTATCCACATGATTAAAATTAATTAATTTTTTTTTTTGTAAAAAATATGCATAATGTTAATCATGGTTTTGGCACCGGGAGCAAAGTCTCCCTGCATTGCACTCCCCTCCCCCGCCCCAGTTTTGGTCCTCTTGTGCTCCATCAAAACCACAAGCTAATGCTGTAATGTAAACATGATAAAGATTGCCTGAGATTGCTTAAGAGCCTAATTAGCTATATACGTAAATATTTTTTGCTTTTCCTTGCTAGTTGGGTATGTGAGATTGGGCGGAATTTGGTGCAAAAAACGTAGACCATTATAACAGTGCAATCCCATCTATATCTACTCAGAAGCCATTAATTTTAGAGGGGTTTATTACAAGGTAAGTGGGTGCAGGATTGATCCTAGAATGTCCCGCTTTTCCTTAGGATGCCCCTATTTTCCTTGGAGAAATGTTGGAGGGTATGGAGTTCTCTAACCCCTGAGCAGTCTAAAGGCAATCCTGTAGAGGAAAGTTTTTTTTAAAAAAAAAGTTTAATTTTTATATATGTTTTTATATATGTTGGAATCTGCCCAGAGTGGCTGAGGCAACCCAGTAAGATGCATGGAGTATAAATAGTAAAATTATTATTAGGGGACAAGACGTCGCTGTTTTCATCAGAGAAATGTTGGAGGGTATGAGACATGGCTACCATTCTGGAAAATGTTTAAATTTGTTTCAGTGAACTGTGATCAGAAAAATGCAGTTCAACTAAAATGACCTAAAATGAAGAATTTGGGATCCTGTGTCTGAGATCTGTTATTAAGTGTGTGTGTGTGTGTGTGTGTGTGTGTGTGTTTTTAATCCCTTGGTTCTTCCAGAAAAGTGCAATGAAAAGAATGCTTGATTCTTTTGCAGCATTTATAACAGGGAGTAGGATCCTTCATGTTGAACCCTCAGGAATGCAGTGCAGTCCTGTTAGACCTGTTGGCTGCTGATGCTCAGCTGTTGCTTACAATTAAAAGGCATACCTATTCGGAGAATTACATAAAGATCATTTATGTTTCGAATAAGACACACCCTTTCTTTTGTTGCATTCTCTTTACTTACTTTCTGAACACATGTTAAGTGCATGAGCTATGAGCTGAAAGTCCCCACTTCAGATCAGAACCACAAACTCAGAGTAGCAGGTTCCACCTTTAGCTATCTTTCTTCCTTCCTTCCTTCCTTCCTTCCTTCCTTCCTTCCTTCCTTCCTTCTTTCTTTCTTTCTTTCTTTCTTTCTTTCTTTCTTTCTTTCTTTCTTTCTTTCTTTTATTCTTTCTTTTGCTGCTCTGCTTTTCAATCCAGAGGATTTTCAGAGTTACTTACAACAATTAAAACCCACAAATAAAGTTATAAGAGTGGGTTTATAAAAAAAAAATGAATTAAACAGCTTTTTAATCACATACTAGTAAATTCAGGTTGCAGACTTAAAGATGATTTAGTACTCTTGTGCAACAAACCCACTTTCCTCTAAAACTGATCTTTTGCAAGAAGAAAAAAGACAGGAACTTTTTGATACAATGCTTGATTGTATCAAATGCTTGATACAATGCTATGTAACCATCTGGAAGCAACCAGAGGGTGTTTTTTATTAAAAAAAAAATCAAATCTAAAAGACTTGGGGAAATATGAAGGCTATCACTTGACATCAAAATATGTCAAACTTCTCCAGGGAGAGTATTTCAACATCAGGGCTTCACCACTGAAAAGGCTGCAATTTAGGTATAATAATGGGTGTAATCTGGGTATAATAATAATGGTTTACCTTACAAGGTGGATATGATACATTTGACACACATTGGAAGCTGCTACAAATGGTACAGGCACCCTCTGCACTCGAGAGACACATTGGGACACACATTTGGTGGAGATGGGTTTGTAAAAATAAAATAAAAAAGGCAACGTACAATATAGAGAGCCGCTTTATGGAAGTTAGCGGGAAAAGGATAGCTTGCTGCACTTCACAGTTTTGGACTCATATGTGTGGACTTTCTCATCAGTGCAGGGCCTGCACAAGCCGGTCACCATCCTGTTTCATGCTAGACAAAACTCTCTGACTCTTGCAATTGAACAATGTGTGCAAAGGGCAGCTACAGCCCTGGCATCTAAACCAGCTATCTTGTGATTTGTGATAGCATGACTGTTGTTATGCAGGCATTATGTTCAGTGCTCTTCATCCTTTTTCCAGGCGCCTTCTCTCTGAATTCTGCAGTGGCCAAGTAGGATTTGTGTCAGCACTGGAACCGTATGAGTGTGTGTCATAGTTGGCGTAATCATCGTCACTATTGTGAGCCCCTCGAGACTGACACACACACCCCTTCCCAAATGTATTCTTCAGCATGTCATTGGAACAATAATAGGGCATTAGTGTTGATTTATACGGTACCATTCATACATCATTATGCTTTATTAGTTGTTCTGCAATGCCTCTTTGGTGCTACCGCATTATTGCCACTCTTGCACCGTAGCACAACCAAGGCAATAAAATAAATAAACCGAAACACCTGCGGTTTTTTAAAAAAAGAAGGTACGAGAAATGAAGCTGCAGGTCTGCCGCAAAACTTTTGCAGGTGCAAAAAGAAATGAAAATGGCACAATAAAAAGGATATTTGGAGGGACCTTGTGTTTAACCATGCTTGAAGTGGGAATTGCTTGGGTGGGCTCACTTTCCATATTAGTGGTGAAATTCTGGGCTAAATACATAGTTAAGGCACAGATGGCATAGTCAAAGCACAAGGGCAATTTAAACACTCAAAAGCAAATAAATGTGTAATCAAGCAATTCCGGCTCTTGGCAGCTAACATTTTAATGCCACACCATGTTGTGAGGGAGTAAAAAGATCAGAATCCTACCACCAGTTTCATAGGTGGATCCATTAGCGAGTACGATATTTTAATCTCACAGATGATTTAATGCTGTAGGCTCATATTTCCATGGTTTATTAGGTTTATATCTGGACAGATTTGTACATTTCACTTTCTTTTACTAGCAGCTTATTAGCTTATTTATTTATTCACGCCCAAGTTCAAACTATTTTGGCAACAGTACTGAAATGTTCTAAACAAGCATACATTTGGGTTGAAATTGCACTTAAAGCACAATCCTACACATGTCTACTCAGGAGCAAGTCCCACTGAGTTCAACAGGGCTTATTTCCAGGTGTGTACACTAAGATTTTGGCCCTTTCTTCTTATATTCTTCCTTTACTGTGGTGGCATACCCAGGACTTCACTCCCAGACCCTCCAAGTGCCCCTATTTTCCAGGGATAGCCCCAGATTTACAGAAGCCATCCTAGTTTCTGATTTGACCCCAGAATGTCCCACTTTTCCTTAAAGGTAAAGGTAAAGGTACCCCTGCCCGTACGGGCCAGTCTTGACAGACTCTAGGGTTGTGCGCCCATCTCACTCAAGAGGCCGGGGGCCAGCGCTGTCCGGAGACACTTCTGGGTCACGTGGCCACTGTGACATCGCTGCTCTGGCGAGCCAGAGCCACACACGGAAACACTGTTTACCTTCCCGCTAGTAAGCGGTCCCTATTTATCTACTTGCACCCGGGAGTGCTTTCGAACTGCTAGGTTGGCAGGCGCTGGGACCGAACAGCGGGAGCGCACCCCGCCGCGGGGATTCGAACCGTCGACCTTTCGATCGGCAAGCCCTAGGCGCTAAGGCTTTTACCCACAGCACCACCCATGTCCCTACCACTTTTCCTTAGGACGTCCCTATTTGCATCAGAGAAATGTTGGAGGGTATGGAGTTATGTGAACCCCCGAGCCAAGGAGAAAAGTAACTATGCAACCTTCAGAAGGCACAGCCCTGCATAGGGAAGTTTTATAAATGTTTAATTATGTTGTTATATATGTTGGAAGCTACCCAGGGTATGCTCCATCTGGTATGCAGGCTGAGACCCTACCTGCCCGCAGACTGTTTTTCCAGAGTGGTGCATGCTCTAGTTATCGCCCACTTGGACTACTGCAATGCGCTCTACTTGGGGCTACCTTTGAAGGTGACCCGGAAACTACAACTAATCCAGAATGCGGCAGCTAGACTGGTGACTTGGAGCAGCCGCCGAGACAATATAACACTGGTCCTGAGAGATTTGCATTGGCTCCCAGTACATTTCTGAGCACAATTCAAAGTGTTGGTGCTGACCTTTAAAGCCCTAAATGGCCTCGGTCCTGTATACCTGAAGGAGCATCTCCACCCCCATCCTTCAGCCTGGACACTGAGGTCCAGCTCTGAGGGCCTTCTGGCGGTTCCCTCATTGCGAGAAGTGAGGTTACAGGGAACCAGGAAGAGGGCCTTCTAGGTAGTGGCCAAGGGAACGCCCTCCCAGCAGATGTCAAGGCAATAAGCAACTACCGGTATCTTACTTTTAAAAGACATCTGAAGGCGGCCCTGTTTAGGGAAGTTTTTAATGTTTGATACTGTATTGTGTTTTAATATTCTGTTGGAAGCTGCCCAGAGTGGCTGGGAAAACCCAGCCAGATGGGCAGTGTATAAATAAATTATTATTACTATTGTTGTTATTGTTATTATCCCAGTCAGATTGGTGGGGTATAAATAATAAAATTATGATGATGATGAAATAGGACATCCCTATTTTTATCAGAGAAATTTAGGAGGGTATGCACTCCCCCATCCAGGCACCGATCTGGTCCAGACTTGTGTGGCTTCAGGAAGCAGTGGCTTCCTTTATTTGTGCAAACATATCTGGTAGGTTTTATTCTGCTGAAAAATATTAAGCTTCTGGTGGGCGAGGCACATTTTTATCTTGCTTGAACTGAGCCAAGTCTTATCATGTAGGAGGACGACTGGCTGGGCTAGAAGTTCAACCCCCAGATGTTTTGGCCTATGATTTCCATCTTCTGGGCTCTTTGAAAGTTGCTTTGCAGTTTGCTACCATTGCCCCTTTCAAGAAGTGGCCAGGGAACTTTCCTGTTCTTTTTTCTTTTCTTACAGAAGTTTTTATTAAAGATTTCTTAGTTTACAAAAATAAGTGCATTGTCTCTTTTTTCAAGTTGCTTTTCTACAGATCAGTTTCGTTTGTTGCGAGATATTAGCGTTACATACAGTGTTCGGTTAGGAAGAAAAGGGGGGAAGGGGGGGAATGGACAAACTAGGGAGCACCCAAATGCTCTGGCTAATACACCACCATTTACATGCCCTCTTAAACAATCCAGTAGTAAAATCAGCAGCAACTAGGCCCTCGACAACCTTCGAACTTTCCTGTTTTGAGGCTGAGGTTTCGTCTTTGCCCGACGGAAACAAACTCTCTCCAAAGTAGCAAGAAAGTGGGATCGTCTTCTTCCTCGCTCTGCCTGAGAGAACTGCGCTCAGTTCAAACAAGATAAAAATGTAGCCTCGCCCAGCCGGGTCAGGAGTCTCAGCTGAACGTCTTAGCCAGCGAACGAAACAAAACAAACTCGCCACCGAGTCTCTTTCGTCGAGCTTCGCTCCCCTCCCTTCTCCACAAACAACCGAAGCCGAGAGCTTTTTTTCGGTTGCTTGTTGCTAAAGCGGCGGCTGCAGGAAGAGGAGGGACCTAGCGGTGCCTGGCTTTTGGCACCACCGGGGGGGTGGCCGTCGGAAAAGCTGCTTCATAGCCGCCCGGACCCTGCCCGCTTCGCTCGCCTTCCCTCTGGCGGGAGTTGTCATTGCCTCGTCCTCGCGCCACAGAGGACGTGAGGGGGGGAACAAACCCACCCGCCTGTCAACATGTCCCAGCCGCAGAAAGGCAAGAAAACTCCCGCCAAAGAAGGCAGATCCGTAAGTAGCGGCGCGGGCGGAGAGGAAGGCGAGCGAGCAGACGGCCTGGGAGCGAGTCTGTCAGACGAAGTTCCCAGTGGTTGTTTTAATTGGTGTTTTTTCTTGCCGCGGGGCAAGAGGCTGAGGGAGAGAAGCGGGCTGGGGGCGGGCTGAGGAATGTGCCCCACGGCGCCCTGTGGGGCTGAGGCAGAAGGAGAGGAGACAAGCGAGAGCAGTGGGTGGGGCTGGGTGGGACGAGGTGGCGGCAGCAGCGGCGCAAGTGAGGGAGCTCTGTACGCGCGCGCAAGGTTGGCGCAACTCGCCCGTTGCCCCTTCAGACGCAGCCCCTGAGGGAGAGGGTAGGCCCGGGAGTCTGCCCCACACTCGCCCCCAGGAACATGGCAGTCCTGAGAGAAGGTGACAGTTCCCCTCCTTCCTTGTGGGGCGTATTTCGGAGAGGGCCGCCCACCGACAGACGGCTAACATTCTCGCTCCGGCCCCGGGAAGAGACGCAGCGCGTGTCTTATCTGCGCGTCTCGGCTCGGGACTAGAGGTCCGGGCAGAGCTTGGCAGAGTTGTCCCCCGCGAGGGATTGTGGGGCGCGAGCGAGCGGTCTTCCTCCCCGTCGTATCATGGCGGGTGGAGATTAAAGCTCAGGGCGCCTCCCTTAGGCTCTGGGTGTGTGAGGCTCGCTCGGTGACTAACCATTTCTGGACAAATTCCAGAGGGGGTAGCCCTTGTTAGTCTGTTGAGGCGGTGACAATGGCTGTATTGTGCTATTTTTAAAATAAATAAAAAGGAACAATTCGGTTCCAGTCCGTGAAAGTTTATGCCACACCAAAATGTTAGTCTTAAAAATGGCACAAAGATGTGCTGGTTCTTCTCTGCAGTTGGTAAACTGAAGGGGTCAGACTTGCCCTGAGGCCCTGCTTTCGGATTTGGAAATCTTGCCTACTAATCCCAGGCGCAAGCGGGCTGGCTCTGGCTGCTCTATTGGGAGGCACTCTGTATGTGCTCAGAAGCATTTGTCGTCAGTGTTGTATATGGGCTCTTGGATACCCCATAAGGGAAAAGGGTATATTTTTATTTACAACATCAGCATAATCATGCATCCCAGGACCAAACATGGGCCCTGAAAATGTGTTGCTGGCTGTAAGCAAGCTCACTTGGTAGAGCGTAAGACTCTTAACCTCAGGGTTGTGGGTTCAAGTCCCATGTTGGGTGAAAGAGTCCTGTATTGCAGGGAGTTGGACTAGATGATCTTTGTGGTCCCAACTCTACAAATCTATGATGGGTGATGTAAGCAGCTTACTAGGATCCCTCCAGACCGTATGTATTTTGCATTCAAGCACATTCAAGAGATTCAGACATCATGTGAAATTTAAGTTGTGGCAATTAAAGTAGATTGAATGTCCCCGTTGTGCTAGTGCAACAAAACTATTCTTAAAAAAGAGGTTTCTGAGGTTAGCAAACTGATAGGGTACTACAATGAACTGAACTGAAATGTGTGGAATGATTAACAGGAAGAAATCCTCCACAAGCAAATCAGGATGGATGTTCATTGTCATGAAGCCTCTGCACAAACAAATCAGAATGAATGCTCAATAAAAAAAACCTGGTATAGTCCAAGTGCCACAAAAGCTTTGTGAATCAGGGTGAACGTTCAATAAATAAGTGATCTGGAGGAGTCCCTAGAGTGATAGATACAGCAATCCAATTGAGGCCTAAGGAGTTGGGGCAAGAGATTGTCCAGGGCATTTTCTTGAAGAAATAAGGGGAAATGATATGTCTTGGGCAATAACTCTTCACTTTCAAAACAACCAGGGAGAGTTTAAAGTTTAGAGCTGCTCCTCCTATAACCAAGGAAGAGCTGTAGCTCAGGGGTAGAACATCTGGCTTTGCATGTAGAACAGGCATAGGCCAACACGGCCCTCCAGATGTTTTGGGACTACAACTCCCATGATTCCTAGCTAACAGGACCAGTGATCAGGGATGATGGGAATTGTAGTCTCAAAACATCTGGAGGGCCGAGTTTGCCTATGCCTGATGTACAAGGTTCCAGGTTCAATCCCTAGATAGCATTGGTTAAGACTCTGAAGAGGTTCTGCCAACAGTGCTGAGCTGCATGGATCAATGGTCTGAGTCAGAGCCTGCTTAGAACATTATTGTTAAGGCAAGCCTATTCAGACAAGCTGATGTTCTTCAATGTTTTTTTTACCCTTATTTTTAATTATTTTAAAACTGTTCTAATGGTCTTTAACTGTGTTTATTTATAATTTTACTATTTCTTGTAAACCACCTAGTGGCTTTATTGCAATCAAGTTGTACATAAATTCTGTTAAATAACTTCGTTTAAGAAAAATAAGCAAGGCAGCTGCTTGTGTTTCTGTAGAACAGCAGATGGCAGCCTGGCGTAGCTCAGTTCAGCATTTAATTTGAGACCAGTGTCTAAAGCCACAGCTCAGTCCCAGCCCTTCCCTGTCTGCAATAAAGCCAATCCTCAGCATTCCCTGTCTCTGCCAACTTTCCCTGGTGACCAAGTCCGCTACCGAGTTCTGCAGTTGCCAGCTGGTGTGAACAACCCTTCTCTTTCTCATAATGCCCCCTCCTTCATTTTGTCCATATTATTAGTTGCAATTCACCCCTCACCCAGTGTGTGTGTGGGGGGGGGAATAAAACACTTGGGGACAATGTTGCAGTGAGGTTAAACCCAACCTACTCTGGACCTGAATGATATAAAACCCCTCCCTCCACACACAAAAAGCATTTCATTTACCTCTGACCATGGACTTAGCCAGGATTTATTGGGGGGGCAGGATTTATGTTATTTGATTATTGATTGGGGGAGCAGATGCCCACCCCCACTCCCCTGGCTACGCTCATGCATCTGGCCATGTGCAGAGTGCCTTTCCTTAGTTGTGGGCTGCCAACATGATCCCATGCAACTGGGAAACAGAATAGGTGAAGCTCTCCCTGGTTAGTAGAAGGAGAAAAGGACAGAGCCATTTCCTTCCTTCTGAAAGAAATCGGTTTGGTGAGAGGAAAGGAAACGCTGGGACCTGCCTGCCCACTATGAATTAGGCCGGGGGGGGGGGGCATGAAATCCTACCTCAGGCCACACTCAAAATTTACAGTTCACACCATACATTCTCAAAATTTCACTCCCAAAATTTCGGGAACTGTAGCTTACAACTAAAAACTACAGTGGTACCTCGGGTTACATACACTTCAGGTTACAAACGCTTCAGGTTACAGACTCCGCTAACCCAGAAATATTAGCTCGGGTTAAGAACTTTGCTTCAGGGTGAGAAGAGAAATCGTGCAGCAGCAGCAGCAGCAGAAGGCCCCATTAGCTAAAGTGGTGCTTCAGGTTAAGAAAAGTTTCAGGTTAACAGACCTCCAGAACGAATTAAGTTCTTAACCCGAGGTACCACTGTACAGTTTAACAAACTACAGTTCCTGTGATTTGGGGATGTGTGCTTCAAATGTATGGTGTGATTTGGCTTGTTTGGCTCTCTGTACAGTACTTCTGCTTCGTTTTATTTGGCATCTGTTGCTTTATTTTCTCGTATTTAAATATGAATAAAATCTATTATTGCGGGGAGGGGGGGAGATGTATGGTTTGTACTTAGCCCAGGGCTCAGGCAGCACAGCCAGCACCAGGGAGGTCCCACTACAGGTTCTGTACCCTGAAGGCGAACAGAGCACGCCCTTGCTCGTCACTAGCCGCAGATCTTCCCTCTCCCCCCGGAACTTATGCGCTCCAAGCCCGCTGTGGGTTAACTTTGTGCCACTGCCGCCAAACCCAAAGGAGCAGCCGCAACAGGCGCAAGCACCCCCACCCCACCCCCGCCTCGCCCTTTCTGGCTTCCCCTCCTGTGGAGGGGCGGGGCCGATGGCAACAAGGACCAGGCTACGCCCCTTTCCCCCCTCCGCCAACCTGCCCCGCCCTAGTAGAGGAAGCAATGCAATCCAGCCACTCGTAGCTGAGTTTGTGAGCGCGCAGTTGGTGCTACTGAAGCTGAAGTTTGGAGGGATCGATCGGAGAGGAGGAAGCAGGAACCCAGGATGGCTTTTGCAAGCTGGTGGTATGCGACGGTAAATAAGAGGGATGTCCTGTGATTGTTTGCTGTGGGTTTTGTGCTGTTTCTTTTTGGTCTTCACGCTGCTGCCTGTGTATAGATCTTGTCAGGGAGTGTCAGTCATCATGGGCAATTGTGTAGATAAAGGGTGAATGGAGGGGAAAGCTCAGCTGGAGAGCTTAAGTGCACACCTATGCGCAGGTTACGCCAGGTATGCGTTTTCCCACAGAACAGGAAACTTCACCCACTTATGGTATGCGGAGGAGAGTAGCTCGCAGGATTCCATTGCAGCATTTTTCGCTTTAAAACGTGGGGAGCTTTTGGGGCGTCAGAACAGAGGGAAAGTGGAACTGGTTCGGAAGACCTGGGGAATAAGTCTTTTGTGCATGGTTTTTGGTTTTGGTTTTTTTGCCTGGAATGTAATAAAGTAGACCATGGACAATTTGTTTAGTCCAATACTTCCTCATGCTTGTCAAGAATGATCTGTTGGCACTCATGACATTGGATGGTTTGAGAGAATGGCATATGAATCTTTTAGGAAATTATTGGTAGTTTCAGGGTTTTTAATGTGTGCTAATATTGTGACAAGTCAGGCTTTAATATTCCTTCTTATTATGCTGACTAGACATACAATCCACAGCTAATTAAAATTAATGACAGGTCTTCTAAGCATGCTGTCCTAAGCCCACTTACCTGAGCGTAAATGCTATTGAATTCATTTGGATGTTCTTCTGAGTAGACATGATTAGAATTGTAGTGGAACTTTTGTGACTGTATTATTGCAAAGTTTTATAGATCTTTTTAAAAAAATCAGTTTTCTTCCCCCGCCCTCAGTAATTTTTCTAATTGGAAAAGGGATTTAATTGGGAAAGGTTCATTTTTCTGATGCTAAAATGACAGTAGTAGGCTTTACTGCATTATTGGAAAAGAGTTTAGCATTTCACTTAAAAAAAAAAAAAGTTCCTGGCTTTAAGAGCTTTACTTTTTAATGGTATTTCTGGCTTGAGGGCACCTCCTAAAATAAATCACAACTGTTTGAAGTTTGACAGTTCCCATCACACAAGATCATCTCAAGTAAACCTGCAATTACTAAAAAAAAGAAAGAAACCAAAACAGCCATCCCTTCAATTTGCTGACCTTGAAAATTCTAGTGGATAGTTGTAAAATTGCAGAAAAGGGGTGGTGGCGGAATAATACACCCTGGGAGATCTGTGGGCAGAAGCAGGTAGCTACATTCATACAGTGATAGTTATCTGGATCCCAATTGACTGACAGTATGTCAATGTCTTAGTAGAAATGCAGTAGGGCCACTAGACTCAATATAAGGAAATGTGGTGGTATAAATATTCTAAACAAATAGGTATTTCATGTAACTGGTTGTGTGCAGCTGCAGGTGAGTTGCGGTCACATGTAACAGTGGGGGTTGCTTAGGTTGGAGAACAAAATATGTGCCCATTATTGGAGCCATAAAAGGTAAAGGTAAAGGTACCCCTGCCCATACAGGCCAGTCTTGCCAGACTCTAGGGTTGTGCGCCCATCTCACTCAAGAGGCCGGGGGCCAGCGCTGTCCGGAGACACTTCCAGGTCACGTGGCCAGCGTGACATCGCTGCTCTGGAGAGCCAGAGCCGCACACGGAAATGCCGTTTACCTTCCCACTAGTAAGCGGTCCCTATTTATCTACTTGCACCCGGGAGTGCTTTCAAACTGCTAGGTTGGCAGGCGCTGGGACCGAACAATGGGAGTGCACCCCGCCGCGGGGATTCGAACCGCCAACCTTTCGATCGGCAAGCCCTAGGCGCTGAGGCTTTTACCCACAGCGCCACCCGCGTCCCAATTGGAGCCATAACTGAGAAATAAAAGCGATTGATTGCATTACTCAACACAGATGCATTTGTAGCACAGTTCTTCCTCAGAAGTAAGACCTATTCAATTCAGTTGGGGCTTAATCCCATTTCTGGATCAAGACTGCAGCCCTAACCTCCTTAACCTGGGAGCAAGCCCCAATGAATCCAGTAGGACTTGTGAGTGGACATGTTTAGGATTTGATTGCAAGTCCTGCTGATTCAGATAATTTGGGATAGGGCTGCAGATTTAGTAACTTTATCCGATTCATGCAAAATATTCAAATTTCCACAGGGTGTTTTTGGGAGGGTTCCCATGACCCACAAGCTATATCTGGCCCATTGCTTAATTTTATCTGGACTTTGGTTTCCATCTTTGGAAACGTAGAATTGGCCAGCTCTCTGCTAGCCCAGTTTGTACTTTCAAATCTCTCCTTAGGTGGTAGGTTGGCCAGCCTCCCTCCTGAGAAAGGATGCATTTGAAAGCAGAGACCAGATTGGCCAACATCTGGCCCAGTTGATGCTTTGAAACATACACCAGGCAGCAACTCAGCATTGGACAGCCTCCCACCTGAAGGGAGCTTTGAAAGTAATCTCTGGCTTATAGCATGGGCGTAGCCAGGATTTTTGTTGGGGAGGGCAGGCTTTTGTTAGGGGGAGGAAAACCTCAGTTAAGTATTTTTATTGATTTTTATTTAGTGGGGGGGCAGCTGTCCCTTGGCTATACCCATGGCTTATAGCAGGACTGACCCACACATTCAGTTCGGAATGTACTAAGAGGATAGAAAAAAGGATCCCCCATTGCTAGAGGGAATTGATTAGGATATGCATACTTTTAATTCAATTAATATTAATTTTCTTTCTCAGTTCCTGTTTTAGCTTAACATCTGAATCAATTAGCTGCTATTAGCAGGTGTAGATGAAAGGTAGTTGGTATTCTTAATTAGACTTGGGAATTCAAGTAGAAGCATAATGAAGCAGCTGTGGATTGTCATATACAGATTGTGCTTATGGGCATGTTGATGGTAAGAACCACCCACGGAGTCTTTGCGCATAAAAAGAGTTGAACCCAACGCCTCTTGTTAGCTCTAAATTCTCCAGGCAGACAACTGAAGTAAACAATCATTTTTCTTGCATGTTCTGGAGTATTATTTTTTCCAGGAACGCGGTATAAACTTTGGGCTTCTAGTTTTGCAATCAATATGTCTTTAAATGAAACAGTAAGAATACACAGTCCTTTTCAAAACCACACATTATGCGTTTGTGTACAGACAAATCTCCAAGGCTTGGC
This sequence comes from Podarcis tiliguerta, assembly GCF_965153285.1. Lineage (NCBI taxonomy): Eukaryota > Metazoa > Chordata > Lepidosauria > Squamata > Lacertidae > Podarcis > Podarcis tiliguerta. Next base: position 27,218,105 of record NC_139544.1, on the reverse strand, counting down.
ACAATGTGGCTGGCCTGCTACTGTGCCATAGACCTCCAGTCAACCTCTTTATCTCACTTGTGTCTCGGTTATGAGAAATGACATAACTTGCAAGTTTAGCATCCCAGTATGTAAAACAAAGGTCTCTTGAGTCCTAACTGGCTACCAGTGCTACCACTGAAAACCAAACATTCTGCCAGCAATCCACAGGTAAATGAATAATAAAGTGTCTGGCAAGGCCATCAAAGTCAGGTAATCATGGGTGCTCAAGATTGTATTAAGATCTTGTGCTTAATCTACTTCAGCAGCATAATGTTAATTGCAGGGACTAAATGTAGGCCATTACAGGGCCATTCCTGCTGGTAGGTAGGGTAGGGTGGCTCACTCATGGGGCTGATGCTGTGTTTGTATGTGTCACATGGCTGTCCTGCACTTTTCCCCAACCAACTTGTTGCCCTCTAGCATTGTGGAGTATGCTATCCCATTGCCAATCACATGCAAGTGCAGTTGGCGCCTCTATACTGAATGAAGACACACCAATGCTTTTTTCATTGGGCAGCATCATAGTCTTGGGATGGTCCTGCTGTTCATATGGTTTGTGTGTTAAACAACCACACATACCAAAAGGGTTGTGACAGATATACACCTGGGCCATTTTGATTGGTTTTAAGTGACTTATTAAATGCAAACAGGATAAAATGAACAAGATAAGATACCCCTTTTTCCAAGGCAGAAGCACCCGAACTCTCATGTTGCATATAAAGGAATCTGTGGTTCTCCAGAAGTTGTTGGGCTTCAGCTCTCATCAGTCACAGCCAGCATAGCCAATGGTAGGGGATGATGGGAACTGGAAGTCAGCAATATTGGAAAGGCCACAGATTCTTCATCTCTCCTATAAACGGGGCAGTCAGATAGCCAACCAGTTGTGTGCTTTTATCAGCAAAGCTTCAAACTGATACCATTTGTGGGCTAATACACAGCAATAATTTTCAGAATCTGGAGTATGTGATATTGCACATATGTGCTCATGCACAGCGGATGAAGCACGGCATAACATTTATTTGCTTCCAGAAACTGGATGCAAATTGCAGGTGTATCTTGTATTTATTGTATCTTGTATCTATTGTATCTTTACTGTATCTTGTATTTATACATTGCTGTGTGTTATATCCTGGCCAAATAGAAACATTGCATGGCTACATAATGGCAAATGTGTGCTATACCAAATGCCTCAGTATCTGAAAATTACTGCTACATACAAGTCAACAAAGGATGAACTCAGTCATGAAAAAAGTGAAGGACTGGCATGAACAGTTCTGGTATGCACCATACTAATAGCAATGTTTCTTTGTAGTCCACTAAACGATACAAAATTGCATTTTTGTGCCTTCTGTTAGTTTGCAAGCAACGTTGTAATAGCTCCACATTTAAAAATACTGCTTTTATTTATTTAATAGCTCCCTTTTGATTCCTCCCTCCAAATTTTCCAATCTAACCACCATTTTTTAAATTATTTTTATTTTTATTTACTGGGGCTGGAAATACAGAGAATAAAATATTTTGTTAGGATCCAAGCCAATGTTCTGTAATTAGGCTTCTATGAACAGGAAACAAATCCATCTATAGCAGTGTATGGGAGAGACATTGATTCCCTCCAGTAGCACTGCTTATTCTGCTCCAGAGGGGCCCCCAACTCTTTGGAGCAGATTTTTAGGGGGTACAAGTGCCTGAAGGAAGCCCCCCCTGCTTCCACTGGCCGGAGCATCGTATAAGTGAAACTCTACTTGGGATGCTCCTGTCATCAGAAGCAAACACAGATTTTGTGGAATGAGAAGGCTGTCCATGGATCCAAGTTCTGATAAAGATGTTCAGCTATGTGGGTGAGGTAATACTTTATGTACAGTGTCCATTGACATTTGAACTTTCCTTCATCTCTTGCTGTGGGACACTTCTCTTTCAACACACCTTCAAAGTTGAGTTTGTTTTCCCATTTGGCATCTGTATTGGACTGGAAAGTTATTTTATATATGCAGTTATTGTTTTTGTTGCTTTATATTGTCAATGTTTTATGTGTAATCCCCCCCCCCCGATGCCTCATAGAAAGTGATTTATAAATCTGTTGTTGTTGTTGTTGTTGTTGTTAACATCTCATCACAAGGGATGTCTTCATGTGTCTGCTCTGAAGATAATAGAAGTCAATGAGAGAAATCTTGAACATGTTCCAAATACATTTTCGCTTCTGTCTTTACAGAGGTCTGTGCCTCCCAGTTTATGAGGCTTACCTTGACTGATCAAGGAGTCAGAGCTGACAGGTGTGGCCATGAAAGAACATGCTTTTATGGCATTTCAGTCTGCTTCATTGAACGCTATTGTTCATGCTTGTGAAGAAAATTGAAAACGCTGTTCACTGGAATGTCGTGTTCAAAAGCTATCCAACTTTAGCCTCTCAAAGTTTTCTTTTGATTTGCTGTGGTTTTACAAGCTAAGAAATTACTTGTACTCTTTAGACTGTTGTTAATACCTCTCCATTTATTTGGGTATGTTAAGAAAGTGTGGTTCTAGTTAAACATCAGGTACTACTTTTGGTACAGTAATAACATCAATAGCCAGATAAATGTTGGACTTTGGATTTGTGCCGCCGCCTTTGCATTGATTCTCCACCCAAAGAAAATACAGGTTCAAGTTTCAAAATTCTGTGACTGAATGCAGCACCTTCCTATAGCTGTATGCTGCTCTTTAGATAGAAATCTTACTTACATTGGTGGGAAAGCTGTGTTACATCTGTGACAATGTATGACTCTTTAGAATTTTTATAGCTGGATCATAGTGATGTAGAATGACTGACTTAGGGCTAGTTCACACATGCATCTCCAGCAGTTATTGACTGTAGCGTCATGCAATGACTTGGATTTATGAATGAGCCACCACAGACTCATCACCAATAATAGACCCATCACCTAAGGTTCACTCTAAGTTTATTACTGTCCAATGGAGATAGTTCAGTTGTCTCGTTTAGAGGCATCAAATGGTAACATATCAAGTGGTGTATATGTGAACAAGCCTCACAAAATAGTTCCTTAAATGAAAAGCTCTTTAGGCAAGCATGGTGCACTGGAAGAGGAAGTGAATATGTTTCTCACGTAAGAGCCAATGTAGCATTGTGCTTATATTCTATGACTAGTACAAGGAAGACCAAGGTTCAAATTCTGGATCAACCACTGGACAAGCTTGCCCAAAGTCAGGCAATATATTCCACTGATGTAGTGAGGATAAAGCAGTATTGTACTTGTTGGGTATATATGCAATAAAACAAGATGTAGGGGTGTAAAGATGCAGCATCAATGGATGGTCTTGGATATACCAACTGGAATTCTTGGTTGGATGGGTTTGTGTGCATGCAGAAGATCAAGTATGTTTATGGCATGATTTCACAAAGTTTTAAAAGTGCTAGTTCAAAAGCAAATGCAAACACCTTGTGAAATATTAATACCTAAAATAGTGTGCTTTATAGAGGCGTACACATGCTGCAAGCTATTTCCTCCTTTTAATTAGAGCATTAGGTGCTGGTTTAGCTGATTAGAGAGTTAAGCACATAATTCCTGAAATGTGTGCTTCGCAGGAAAAGCATTCATGCAAGGGGAGATACTATCTCCTGTGGAATGAAGTCTCCATTATATGCACAGGACTGTTGAAGTGACACAATATAAAGCCCTCTGTGGTTATATGTTTTGTATTATAGAAATGCTGCATCTTACACACTGTATCCTATATCATTCTCAGCACCAGAACAGTTACAGGCAAATACAGTGCAATTTATTTGCAAGATTGCAAATGGTAGATGTGTAAACTGTACCGTACAATTTTTTGTAGAACTTCAGTTTGTTGGACTGATATAGTAGATTTATTATAGTAGATTAGTATGATTGTTTTTGCTGTCAGGTAGCCTCTTTTTTCATAGGGACGCGGGTGGCGCTGTAGGTTAAACCACAGAACCTAGGACTTGCCGATCAGAAGGCAGTTCGAATCCCCGCGACGGGGTGAGCTCCCGTTGCTTGGTCCCTGCTCCTGCCAACCTAGCAGTTCGAAAGCACATCAAAGTGCAAGTAGATAAATAGGTACCGCTCTGGCGGGAAGGTAAATGGCGTTTCCGTGCGCTGCTCTGGTTCGCCAGAAGCGGCTTAGTCATGCTAGCCACATGACCCGGAAGCTGTACACCAGCTTCCTCAGCCAATAAAGTGAGATGAGCGCCGCAACCCCAGAGGCGGTCATGATTGGACCTAATGGTCAGGGGTCCTTTTACCTAGCCTCTTTTTTCACATGAAGCTACATCACTAAGGATGTGCAATGGGGTAGAGCAGCAGCACCTTTCATTCAGTAGGGATGAGATGAAGAAGAGGTAAAATTGGGGGTGGGGGGAGAGATCCAAGGTTGGCAGCAGAGGCCGTGCTGGTGTGCACACACCACCGGGCTGCTACCAACTTAACTCTTCTTTAATCTTGCTGCCACTGCACCTGTCCCATCCCTCTCCAGGTGAGCAAGCAGCAGTGCCACACGGTGCCTCCCCTGTGCATCACCTCTGGGTCACACAGTGGATGCGCCTGCTTAGTTAGGATGTACATTTCTTGGCAAGCTATGTGCCTGATGATTATCTTAGTGTGTGAGCTGCCTCATACAGGTTAAGAGGACCTTTCAAGTATCCTGGTCCCATGCCATATAACTCATGAATGGGGAGCCCTGAGGTTCTCCATAAGTTGTTGGGCCTTCAACTTGCATCAGCCTCAACCTCCATGTACAGTGATCAGGGATGATGGGGAGTTGTGGCTCAACAACTTTTGGAGACACACAACTGTCATCATTCCTGACCACTGGCCATGCAGAACTACAATTCCCCATCATCACTGATGTAAGCCTCTAGGGGTCATGACCAGTGGTTTGTGCAGTGTGGTGTAGTGGTTAAGAGTGGTAGACTCGTAATCTGGTGAACCGGGTTCGCTTCCCTGCTCCTCCACACGCAGCTGCGGGGTGACCTTGGGCCAGTCACACTTCTTTGAAGTCTCTCAGCCCCACTCACCTCACAGAATGTTTGTTGTGGGGGAGGAAGGGAAAGGAGAATGTTAGCCACTTTGAGACTCCTTTGGGTAGTGATAAAGCGGGATATCAAATCCAAACTCCTCCTCCTTCACACCATCCCTGCACTCCTTCCTTTTTGGCACACCATGACTGAATAATTTTAAACTAACTACAGTTTCCTGTTATTTCCTACCTAGGAGACTAGGGGTACCAGGATTTTGAGTGAATTTGGATCTTAAACAAATTTAAAACTGTGTTTTCAGATCTTGACCTGTTCAAAACATAGTGACCATAGGCTTTGGATTCACATGGTATAGAAAGGGATATTTCTTTGCAAGAAATAGAAGTCCAAAGTTTTAGTGGGTGTGGAGAGAAATAGGTTTGTACTTCATGGGTCACGGCCAATATCTTGGCTGTAATCATTTGTTTGCTTTAATTTACAGTTTGTCTTTATGTTTCCTACAGCGTGGGCCTAAAAATGCAAGTGGATCATCGGGAGATAAAAAAGGAGCGGAAGCAGTAGAGGTAACTATAAAACATTATGTTTTTATTACTATGATTATGTTACAGTAATGAATTTTGACCAAAATCATTGTGCTAGTCAAGGCAGCTAACAAACTCAAAATGCATAAATAATTCCTATTTTTCTGTGTGCAATGACTTCTAATTGCTATTCTAAAATTTTTTTACTGGTGAAGGCTCTCACAGCTCACTGTTTGCTTAGATTTCATGATTTGAAAATAGCAACAAGTAATATTGCTTTGTTTGCCATAATTTAGAGGATCAAAGGAGTGATGAAGCACTACATAAATATTTGCAGCCCAGTATCTGTAACTGAACCCAGTTGTAATTTCAATAGTGTGGGAAGGAAACATAGTGTGGGGGAGAGCGAGGAAGCTGAGAGGTACAACAGAGCAAACTGCTTTGTTTAATGATTCCTACCTAGAGCGCTGTAACAGGATTCTCTCAATTCAGAAGAGCAGCAATCTGACATTTCAGCCACACCAGCCATCATGTCACCTAAATCTCTGAGACTTCCTGACTAAATGGCAATTTGCTTGTAACGTGATCTCTTCTGCCTTTCATTAGACAGATGAGTAGATATTGTATTGCCTGGAGAACAAGGGCTGCTGTAATGCATCTCCTCTGACTTTGTCAACTCAATCCTTTCATCGTCTAAGTTTTTTTTCAGCCTACCTGCATAAAGCAGGGTGTTGTGCTGTGTTGAATTCCGAGTTCCTGAAGACACAGAAACTGGAAATGCATGAATAACTGTTTATAGACAGTGGGTGGAATTGAATGTAGGGCTATGGCGATATTTCCGTCAGTGTAAGCATTTTAGCTTGCCGAGCTGAAATCCCATTGCACGATTGGAAGTCCTTGTGTGGACTTTTGTTGGCAGTACTCATTAGTTGAGTCCGGCTTAATAGGTTCTATGTTTCCAGCTAAGTCATGCTCACAGTAGACCTGCAAGTCCACTGATTTCAATGGGTCTACCCAGTGTACGGATATGACTATTATGTTGGCATATCATGGACAAAGTACCATTGTATTGTACTTTCAAAGAAGAAAATCCTGAGAGCTTAATTATGAAAACAACTTGACACACTTGCATTTCCATTGTATTGAACATACATAAGTATAAGAAAGCTATCAAACATTACTAGGAATCATTACTGGCCCCAATCCAGGAAGGAGAGACAACAATAAGAGGCTACACAGCCACTGGAGACCTTCCACTCCCTGCTCTAAGTTGAGATTAGTGTTCTCGGTTAAGGAATGGGCACATTCAGCATCTTTCTAACTTAGCCATTTCTGCCTACCTTTTCTATCTCCTCATTCTGCACTGTCAAAGTGGATAATCCACTGGTAGGTGGCATGTGCACAGAGTAGCAGTAATATACATGCACTGTAGGTACTTCCTTTTCTGTGTCAAGTTTTGAATGCCTTGCCTTGAACATTGCTTACTTCCAAGGAGGAGTTTGGCACTATCTACTTGTCTGAATAACATTGGCTCCTGAACCAATCTTCCCTGCATCATGCCAATTTTTACTCCTTGATTTGGAAACTGCACAATTTGTGGTAATGGTGGTGGGAGTAAAAGGGCAAAACAATTCTGGTTGGAACATTTCTATTCCAGGGCCCTTGCTGAAAGGCCAGCATGAGTGTTCCTACTTCAAAATAAGTTTGAGCCCAGTTCTTCTAGGAAGGTGTGCATTCATAATATTATTTCTATGCAATTTTCTATTCTCTTAAAATGTCAAACTTTGAATGAATGACTAGCATCCCAAACTAACATTTACAGGCAGGAGTGCCAGTTGGCCCTGAGACTGTGCGTGCCCAGGGCTGTGGGTGCCATGCAGTGTGCATGGCCCTGGTGCTGAAATTTCTGGGTGCCCAGCCTCTTCATGGGGATTTTGTGGGTGCTCAGGCACCCAGGGCCCCAGGGAGCTGGCACCTATGTTTGCAGGATTATATATCCATGGCATCACTCTCAGCAGTCTCATGAACAATACAACTGGTTCAGCCTGTATGTTTCACTGGCCTGGCATCTTCCCCTCATACTCCCAAAATTGGCTAAATTCTACCCCATTACTAAATTTAGGATTATGAGGAGTCTGCCCCCCAAAATCATAACAGTATTATAGCACTTAATATACCACCTTTCAGTAGAAATGCACAGAGTGGCTTGCATAAGAGATGTCTTTTTGGAGTTAGCATCTGTTGGTTACCGGACAATTCGTTTATTTGGTTTATATCCCACCTTTTCATCCAAGGAACTCAAGGTGGCCTACATGCATCTATCTCCTCATTTAATTCCAACTACCCTTTGTGGTACTTTAGGCTGAGACCTTGACTGGCCCAAGGCTACCCAGCGAGCTTCATATTGTTGTGGCATCATTCATCACATCATTAATAGACACAGTCCTCAAATTGGTCATTAACTATAAGATACTAGGAGAATGGGTGCTACATCATTTCTATGACGCTGTTTGTAGTGTGTTAGATGTTTTTTTCTGATATATGCAATCTTACAGAGAAGATTATATATATATAAATAATTTATGTAATGCATAGTATATGGCCCAGCCAATGCATAGTATATGGTCCAGCTAATACTAAGCACTTCTAAGCTAGGAATGACTACCTGCACTGGTTAAAGAGATCATTAATGCCTCTTTGAGGGAGTGGTGCTATCTTTACTGATGGAGGCCATGGGTGATGTGCTGTCTACTGTCTCACTTGACTAGAGCAACTTGGAAAATCTCCAGTTCAGATTGGAAGCACAAGTCACGGACATGTGTCAGCTGTTTTTGTTACACTCTAAAACATCATCTGGGACGTTTGATGTTGTTACAGTGTTAGTATATTATTTACTATTCTTGGGGAAAGCTCCAAGCATTCCTGGGTTAAATAGATTTCTTAAGGCTGTTTCACACTACGTTTGGATGGAAATTGTTTGGCAGGTATTATTATTATTATTATTATTTATACCCTGCCCATCTGGCTGGGTTTCCGGAGCCATTCTGGGCATATCTTACAGCATATCTAAAAACATAAAACATCAAGCATTAAAAACTTCCTGATACAGGGCTGCCTTGTTATTAATTTGATTTATTCACCCTAAGGTCCCAGGGTGGGTCACAACAGTTTGAAATAGAACATTAAAAACAATTTGAAGCAGCTTACAACCACAAAAATAGGGTGTGTCCTAAAAATATACATCTTAAGGAGATTCTTCATGAGCTAGGGACCAATATGTATATCATGGAAATGTTTGGAGAAGGGCAACTCTTTGTGTTAACTTGACACCCAGTGTGAAAAACCACCAGCTCAGCCTGGTCTCATTGACATGTTTGAATTCTTGAATGAGATAGTAACTAAGTGACTCCAAGGTTTTCATGCAGGTTGGAGAGAAGGGTTTAAAAAATATTGTGACCAGAGGATAAATTGCCTACATGTGTGTCAGCAGTCTGCAGATCTGCCTGCCTGTTTTCATATTAAGATGCTGGAACTTTGACAGAGAAGGGCAATTAATTAATTAATTAATTAATTAATTATGTTTGCATTGACTTTTTGCACCATTCTTAGTTTTCATCTTTCAATCCATCCTGTGTTATTAATATAGGAGAAAATTTGTATTTATAATAAAAGGCTAAAAGCCAGGAGAAGCTCCTTGTACTTGATTGTCAAGGCAATGTCCTGTTTATAGAGACCTACTTATTTAAAGAGCCGGCCCATTTGAGAGCATTTCAGGTGTAGTATTAACAGTGGCGCACTTTCGGTTTTCTGTGCCCCCCACCACTTGTGCTCCATTCTACGCCACCCTAAAACTGCCTCTGGTATCACCTATTATTTGCCATGATGTCAGGCATCATTTGCTGATGCAATCATTTCCCCTTCCAACCTGCTTGCAACCATGGTTTTCAATCCATTACCAGAAGTTGTACATATTGCTTGTTTTATGTTGCTATGGCCGTTGGCTAATGCGAATAAAGTTTACCTATCCGTCACCAGAAGTCCCTGCCATGGTTTGCTGATTTTTTCCAATTATGACAACCCCTTGGTTAATACTAAAAAGGAAATCGAAAGGGGAGGACACATCTCATTCACAGTCTGTGCATCACCTGTTTAAGCTGACTATAAGGTGAGCAGAGCACAAATCTTTGCATCCCTTCCCAGGGCAGGTCTTTATCCAGGGTAACGGCAGAGTTGTTATTCAGGAAAGGACATAGCTCAGTGATAGAGCGTCTGCTTTGCATGCAGAAGGTCTCATGTTCAATCCCTGGTATCTCCATGTAGGACTGGGAATGTTCCCTGCCTGGAGAGTCACTGCCAGTTGGTGTAGTGATACTTAACTCGAAGGACCAATGGTCTGATTCGGTTTAAGGCAGTTTTCTATGTTCCTATTTATATTCATACTTTCACATGATACCCAAAGATTGCTAATGAGTGAATTAAAGTAATTGCACTTTAGTAAACTGCTGACTACAAATCAGTACATCATCAACATGGCAAGGAAAAAAGCTCTGAAAATAGGATGCAACATCTATCTTTATTGAAGATTTTCCCTACAGCATTAGTGTTTTACTTTTAAATTAATATTTCGATTTTTTTTTGTCTTGTAGAAGAAACCTGAAAGTGCTAGCCTTACTGAATCTCCTAAAACACAAACAAGTGGGACATCTTCCATCAGTAAGGTAACTTGAGTGGTTATAGAACTGTTCGTCATATTCCTGGAAGCATGACCGGCAAATGCTTTACTAATTATCTAATCTTGAATGTTTATGCTGGTGTCATCTGTCTTTAAATTGACTGTGGGTTCTTATATTGTTGACAGATTGTTGGAAGCTGACTTTGGAGGGTTTGAACCTAAAATGTGGCTCATACATATTTTAAATTAATAATATAGATGAGTGGTATATCAGTCAACTGAAACTTCAATGTTCTCAGTGATTCAGCCACTTTAAGTGTGCGTTTTAAGGCTATGTGCATTGGATTCATATGAATCCTGAAGTGTAATGAAATGCCTCAGAGGGATCTTCTGCCTCCCTGAGGTGAATCAGGATCTGTACAAGTCAATCCAACAATGATTTAAGAATGCTGTAGTCAAGTTATTAAAATCAGTGCCCTATTCAACAGAATGAGTAGGAGGGCCTTGTGGATATTTGGCATATCAGAGGCAAAGCAGAATCTCTGGAAGGGAGCACAGAAGTTAAAACAGTGGGCCCTGAAGTGAGTTGTGATGCCTTGACAATACAGGTGTCACCCCTCCTCCACTCCCCACAAAAGGCTGCAGACAGGCTTCTGCTGAAACTGAAAGTAATGTCTCTTAAATTTGCCATAATGATGGTGAAGCAATAGGAGAAGGGCGAGCAAACACCAGAGTGGAGATTTTCTGTCAAATTGCCCATGAAACACAAGAGAAGATTAAGGTAAAGGTACCCCTGACCATTAGGTCCAGTCGTGACCGACTCTGGGGTTGCAGCGCTCATCTCGCTCTATGGGCCGAGGGAGCCGGCGTTTGTCCGCAGACAGCTTCCGGGTCATGTGGCCAGCATGACTAAGCCGCTTCTGGTGAACCAGAGCAGCGCACAGAAACGCTGTTTACCTTCCCGCTGGAGTGGTACCTATTTATCTACTTGTACTTTGACGTGCTTTCGAACTGCTAGGTTGGCAGGAGCAGGGGCCGAGCAACAGGAGCTCACCCCGTCGTGGGGATTCGAACCACCGACCTTCTGATCAGCAAGTCCTAGGCTCTGTGGTTTAACCCACAGCGCCACCCGCGTCCCTAGAGAAGAGAAGATTAAGCAAGTCTTTTTTTCTTTTTCTTTTTTACCCCTTCCAAAACTGTAATGGCTGTTCCTGTGGGAAAATGACAAATTACAGAATGATGTCTGCCACGAGGATTTATGCCTCTGGAAGGTGTGACCTTACCTGCAAATTTCATCAAATTTCACCCCAAAATAAAAAGGGGTTTAGACATTTCCTTAAAAAATAAAATAAATCAAAGGTATCTAGCACAAAGTGCCTTGGTCTATCTGTCTCTAATTTGGTAGGCTTTATTGACTCTGGAGGGGAAAATATGCCTGCAGATTAAATGCATGCATGTCAGAAGAAAAAAATGGTTTATAACCATTGCTGAATTTCCCAAAAGCAAAGTGGCCAGCAGATTGGCAGACAGCGTGGACTTGGACAGACCCTGAGATAAATCGGGTACCTAGAAAGTGCTTTGACGAAAGCTCCAAATCAGGGTCCAAATGAAATCATGTGGCTGACGTACACCAATTGCCTGCATGTATAAAATATCTGAATGAAAACTGCAGACTTTTGTGTTAAATTCTAAGGTGCTATGATGGGTTCTGGGTATCTCACAGCACTGTGAGGAATCTAGCATCATGTTAATCCCTTGAAAACGTCCTGCACTGAGATCATCATAAAACATGCATGCATGTGCAGCTATGTTTTACCTATTGGTTTCCAGGCACAGTTCAAAGCCGTAGTAGTAAGCCTCCTCCCATGTCTGCTTACCTGTTCACTAAACTCAAGGAGGAAGGTCATAGTGGAAGCGTTCTTGGGTGGTGGGCCAAGGAAGGTGGCTTTCTCAGTGACTGCACCAACATTGTAGAATGGTTCGCCCAATGAGGTTCATATGGCCTCCTTCTGAGTGTTTTCTTGTAATTCATGAAGACTTTTTTAATGTGCCAGATTGAAGTGATTTTACTGAAGGCTGTGTTCTGTTTCGAGTTTTTATTGTTGTGCTCCTCTGATTTTAATTATTGTGAGTTGACTTGGTTGGGAGGGGTTGGTGAAGCAGGCTGGTAATGCAGAGCTGCCACAATGGCATCACTGCCATTTACCTGGATGGTGTCAGGGCAGGGTGGTGGCAAGGCTGGGGTTATGCGGACAAATTGGTGTCAACACCAGTTGGCACTTTCCTAATGGATGAGATTTCCAGAAGTTTAGCTGAGCCATTAATGCAGCTTGTTCAGTGTTTATCTATTTCACATATATTGTGTTATAAGGGGAAATATTTATTTTTCGAGTGGTGGCGAAATACCTGTAGGAAACTATCATATTGGATCTACCTTTTCTGTTATTTTCCACCCTGACTGCTAGCAGCTCTCCAGATTGTGGTTTTTGCCTGCTCTTCTAGCTAAGATTATTTTAAGTGGAATGTCTGGGGTGGACCACGGGAGCTTCTGCACATGAAGTATGCACTCTGCAAGTGTGCTATGGTTTGTTCCCATCTATATATTATGCATATAGTAAAGAAAACCTGAAGCACTCCAGCTCCTATAAGCTGTTGTTCTTGTCTAAGTTTTTAATTTGTTCCCTGGCTCTTAACACTTTTATGTGCAGCAATAAAATATTGTCTGATAAAGAGAATAATAGATCTTCTATACAGTGCACACTAAAATGGCTTTATTGCTATATAGAATTCAAAAACAACATTTTGAAAATATCGTTCTCTTCCTCTCTGTATTCTGGATTAAGAGAAATTGCCAAACAAATTTCAATATGCAAATAATTTGTTTTTTAAAAAATATTCAGAATAGTTTCAAAAGATATGTGGTACATTGTTGTTGGTGGTTTCATATAACAGTGTTAACATGCTGAATATTTATTTAGAAATCAAGCTAGAAAAAGTCATATTAGGAAGAGTTTCAAAGATTTTTGTGCCCACAGATTCTTCCTGGTGAATAAACAGGAGCCGTGAAAGGGCTGCCTTAACTGGTTTTTGTAATGCATTTATATGTTATAGAGCGGTCTTCAGGCTATATGCCAGGCACCCCCAAACTCAGCCCTCCAGATGTTTAGAGGCTACAACTCCCATCATCCCTAGCCAACAGGTCCAGTGGTCAGGGATGATGGGAGTTATAGCCCCAAATATCTAGAGGGCTGAGTTTGGGGGTGCCTGCTATATGCCTTTCCCAGTTTGGTTAAACAAAATCCCCTGCCAGTAGGTTATTAGTACTCCCACTTCAAGCTTCCTTGTTCCTTTGGTAGCTTTTTAAAAATAATAATCAGAAAATTCAGATAAATTTCAATAAAACTTGGTACAGTAATTCAGTTTTGTCTACTGTCTTAACTACAAGCCACATAAGTAAAGCACCCGCATTTGACTTTGACAGCAATTCCTGTTCCATTTTGGCAAAGCCTTCTGCCTGTCCCCACCTTCCTTGTGAGGATCTCTCAAGTTTATTTGAATATTCATAGGAGGTGGAGCAACTGAGCCTGCAGACTGAGTGTGTCTGCTTGTGCTGTTCGGATTGGTCGTGCCATCTTCACTGCCATGGGTTTGTTCCAGGGGCTGTGTTAAAACTGAAACCATGGCTAGAACTGATACAAACTGAAATGAAAGCAAGCTTGCGATAAGGATCCAGTGTGTTCTGTTTACTTAGAGCTTGGGAAGGAACATACCAGCTGCCTGGAGTGAGTACTCTTTTTCCGGGATGTTTTTTTGCTACTGTCAGTACTGCGGTCTAACTGCGTTGCGTACTTCCTGCTTTCTTTTGCTTCTCCAACCCTGCAATGCTCTGTACTGCAGAACATGAACTGCTGAATTAGTTAGTGTTGTGCTTAGTAAGTGGGCTGGGGCATTTTATTTCTGGAGTCGCAGAGTTTTACATCTCTTACTCTTGCTTTCTAGCCCTGAGAAGAATAGGCTTTTCTGCAAGGGGCTGCTGACTATCTGGCGTGTTTTTATCAGAAAGGGTGTTGTGAAAGCAGTGACTTGTAAGATCTTAGCAAAATCTCGAGAGTAAGATCTTTATGGCTATAGATCTAATGATTCATAATCTTTTTTTTAAAATTAAAAAACCCCTGAATTGACTGTCATAAGCTCACAATGGTGTCTTACAAATTTGGTGTGTCATTGCTGACTGTCTCTTCAGTGTATATTTGGAACCTGTGTAATTCAGGGTGTGGTGATCTGTACAGGATATCTCTCTCTGTTCAGGCATGTCCAGGTAACTATTGTCTCTACCAACCCAAAGGTGGTGTTTGCTTAATATTATATGTATATTATTCCATAACAATGAAGCTGAATGACTAAAGCTGTTGCTAAGCTAACAAGAGTAGGAAAATGTTTCCGCCCAACCCCTGAAATTATAAACAATCCCCCCCTTAATGTTTTAGAAAACAATTATTTTCAGTTTTGGGGTTTGGAGTTAATTGGCTGAGTTAAACTTCAATCCTAAGCATTCTTACCTGGGAATAGGTCCCACTCAACTCAGTAGAATGTTGAAGCTGAAACTTTCTATATGATGTCTCTCCTCCAGGAAGTGATTTCTTCCATGGTGCTGAAGGTTGAAATCAGGAGGCTTATAATGACAGGCTTGAGTATGCCCATTTATGTATTATGAACCAACCCCGTCCAAGCTGGGATCTAGCTTATCATGTACTCTACTAATCATCACTACCACTGCTCTTTCACTCAAATCACACCTGGCAATATGTGTGGCAACTAGGAGGCCAAGGCATCCATTGAAATGTCATCATTTTCTGTGCTCTGCACAGTTCCACCACCATCTTCAGCAGTGGAAAAGCTCTCTTGTTTAAGAAAAGGCAGCAGGGAAGAAAACTCTCTGCTGACACCTCTTATAATTATAGAACTGTAGCGATGTAAGGGATCCCAAGGGTCATCTAGTCCAACCTTCTGTAATGCGGTATACCAGAAGGAACATCTCCCTCCCCACCCAATGTTCAGCCTGGATACTGAGGTCCAGCTCTGAGTGCCTTCTGAGAATTTTCTCAATGTGAGAAGTGAGGTTACAAGGAACCAGGCAGAGGGCCTTCTCGGTAGTGGCCTCCCATCAGATACCAAGGAAATAAACAACTATCTGACTTTTAAAAGACATCTGAAGGCAGCCCTGTTTAGGGAAGTTGTTAATGTTTGATGCTATATCGTGTTTTTAATGTTCTGTTGGGAGCCGCCCAGATTGGCTGGGGAGGCCTGGCCAGATGGGCGTGGTATAAGTAATAAATAATTATTATTACTTTGTTGTTGATGATGATGCAGGAGTCTGAACTAAAGCCATGACAGATGACCACCCAACTTCTGTTTAAAAACCTCCCATGAAGGAAAGCCCACAACCTCCTGAGGGAGTCCGTTCTACTGTCAAACACCTCCCACCATCAGAAAGTACTTCCTGATGTTTAGTCAGAATCTCCCTTCTTGTAACTTGAATCCGTTGGTTCAGGTCTTACCTTCTGGAGCAAGAGAAAACAAACTTGCTCCATGTGACAGCCCTTTGGATATTTGAATATGGCTATCATATCTCTCTTATAAATGTTATGCCCCTGCCCTCCTTCAAAAATGACTCTTGTTTTAATTTTCCCCTCATCTCCCTACACCAAGTTATGGGAAATGCCCATTTTCCTGCGGGCCAAATAGCTTCATGAAACTTGGAGGTTTTAGATATGTGCTTTTTGGATAACTAGCTCCAGAGCATGGGTATAGGGCAATTCAGTGACAATTTGGCTATTTCCTCCAGTTATCTTTGTGGTGATGACCTTGACACCACATGGTAGCTGTCATTTTCCTGAACCTCTGAGTGCATGTTGAGTATGCACTTTGGGTGTTTAGCAAATAGGACTTGTTAGGGAGTTGGTGGCCTGAACTGGGAACCACACTACTTTTATGCTGGGCCATAGTCCATGGTCTGTGTACCACACTCTTGGGCTCCTCTTCAGACGTAGTAGGCATATTCAATCTGGGGCATTGCCCCAAAGACCGACAGGCAGTAATCCTCTGGATTGGTCAGGTTTGGTATAAATAGTAGGAGCCTGATCTTCTATTGCCTCTTGATCAACACAGTAATGCCTTTTGCTTGCTACTCTTTAGGCTCCTACTTCCAGCTCAAGACTCTGATCTCTAGGCAGTGTTCAAAATTAGCCAGGTGCCAGGCACATTTTGCACCTGCTTTTCAACTGCTTCTGACCAAGTGAAAATGCCTGGGTGCCAGGGTGGCACCTAACATCTTCACCATCTGAGGATCATTGGATCTGGACTGTTTTCACACACCAGTACACCATCCTGTAGAATTCTATATTTTATCTGCACAATGAGAATGAATTTCTGGAACCAAAATGGTTTTTCTGTGCAGCCTAAGCAGGAGCAGTCACCATTAAGAAAAAGAGGTCAGAATAGGCCATTGTTTATGTGGACTGCCCCTGGATCAAGTGACTTTTCTTCTTTAACTTCTCAAAGCTCTTAAGTTAGCTCAAGGTTGCCATCTGAACTCACCAGATGTTTAACTGAGAATCAATCACTGTCAGTCCATCATTTTGAAAAATAAGATTTTAGAGCTGTCTTGCCCAAAAATGCAACTAGACATTCCATTTTGGTGCCTCGCTGAGAGAAGCCAAGTAACAGGGAACCAGGCAGAAGGGCTTCTCGGTAGTGGCACCCACCCTGTGGAACGCCCTCCCACCAGATGTCAAAGAGAAAAACTACCACCAGACTTTTAGAAGACATCTGAAGGCAGCCCTGTTTAGGGAAGCTTTTAATGTCTAATAGACTATTGTATTTTAATATTCTGTTGGAAGCTGCCCAGAGTGGCTGGGGAAACCCAGCCAGATGGGTGGGGTATAAATTATTATTATTATTATTATTATTATTATTATTATTATTATTATTATTATTTTATTATTATTATTTTATTATTATTTATTATGGCTTCAACCTTGGTGTAAGGAACCATTTGACATCTAGCTTATATATCTAAGTATATAATACTGTCTCTAGGAAGCTAAGGTAGAGAGAAACCCTCCAGGTCAAGATTCAGGTGTGACTTATGCCTGCCTTACCTATACTTTGAAGATTCACTGTGAAGCATTTTTTATTCTTTACTACAGCTATTTTAATATTCTATAGTGGTGCTCTGATTTTATCATGAAAATATCCACACTGTGGTTTTGTTCCTGCTGTGTTTTTGAAATCTGAAATTTCTCTCTCTTCTTTTTTCAGTAGAGCCAGGCAGTTCACAATTCACAATTCTTTTATTATAAACTGGGTGTGCCTCTGGTCAAACACGCTACAATCTCTCCCAAGTTCTGTTTAGCTATGAATCATACAGTTATTACCGGTTACCAGGCAACTCTTTTCATATTTGTTTCCAAGCCCAACATATGTATTCACATGGTTCATCAGTGGCAAAACTTTGCTTGTTTATGAACTCAGATAGTGGTAAAAAGCTTTTTTATTTTTTAATGGCTGCTTGATAAATATTTGAAAGGAAAATAGCAGAGGAAAGAAAGACATCACTGCAGCATTAGATGTGTACAATGTAAATGTTATTATTGTCTCCTTGCAGTCTTTGTGACAGATTAAATTTCCCTTGGCCACACTCTTGCCATTTCTTCCTAAGGGTTTTATTACATGTGGTGCTGAAAAACTAAATTGTGATCATTCTCAGTTTAAATAAAAAGTTCCCTCTAGTTTCATGTTCAGTTTCAAACCTGCTCTGTTTATAGTCCAGTTGAAGAACTGATACATAATCAATATAGCTGCTGATCCCATCAAACCATCCTTCTGTGAGTCTTTACAAGCGTAAGAGAGATTGTTATGTAGAGGGGAAGGTTTATCCTTTCTCCCCCAGCCATGACTGGAATTAAAATTGTCCTCCTCCATGCTTAAGAAGCCTTAGCCTATTATATTGTTTTCCCTGGGTATCTCATCTCCAGTCTAAGGAGTTTGCCATGAGCTGCTGTTCTCTTTCCATGATTACTGCTTTGATCTCAACACCTCACTGGCTCTTTTTAAAATTTTTATTTCACACTTCCCTATGGTCCCTCTGATGTTTATTTGCTGCTCTGGAACCCCACAGGGCTGTTTTACACCCACTTGGGGACTGACAGTTTGCTTCCCCAAGTCCTGGAATCCAATTGCCTCAAATCTGGCAGTTTGAGTAGGGTAGGTATGGGACTTGCTTATAAGGCAAGGGTGGTGGCAGCCTCTTCCAGATGCATGTTTACTTCATGACAATAATGAATGTGACTCATTTTAAAGAGGCTTGGAACAGATACTTGTCCTGTATCCAGGAGGAGGAAGACTTTGTACAAGTAACTTGATTATGTGAAGGTGGCTTACTGCAGAATGAAAGTATGACTTCATTGCCTAGCATTTACTTGTTGGAAAAATATAGGTGGATAATATAGTCAAATTACATAGTGAAAGCCTTTTGGCATGCCATTCAGAATCTATTGAAGTTGAGTCCATCACTGAAGACATGTAGTTAACAATAGAATATCTGCTTGACACATTTTATGCAATGAGGGTGCAAAAGAAAATGGTTTTTCGAATTTGGTAAAACAGAAAATTTAAATAAGGGACCTGTTCCATGTGGCTCCTATGTAAATGTAAAATTCTGAGTTTGGACTTGCCAGAGCTTACAACCACTTATTTCAAATGATAGCTCAGTTAGTAGAGCGTGAGCCCCATGTTAGGTAAAAGATTCTGGCACTGCCGGGGTTTGGACTAGATGATCCTCGTGGTTCCTTCTAACTCTACAGTTCTGTAATTCTGAGTTTTAATGTTTTCTTTGGGCCAGCTCTGGAAAGCTTGGATTAAGATGGGATTGTTAGCCTGGTTTTTTCCAATAAATAATTTTGACAGTATAATGACTCTTAAAGAGATAATTATAAGCACAAATGCATCTTTGGTTTCAGTACATCATTAACCTTCATATTGAAGAAAGGTGGGAGGGCAGGTTAATAGCTTAACATTAATTGGTTTTGTAAGCAGCCTGTAATAATTGCTGTTCTGTGCCCTTTCATTTCTCTGAAGTCTAGCAATGTTAGTTTGCCCCTATTAAGAGATTATCAAAATGTAATCCACCCTTGAACAACTCGCTTAGTATTATCAATTTCATTTCATTCTATTGGTTATCTGTAACCCACTTTTCATTCCAGAAGGAAACCAAACATGGCTAATAAAAAACATCTGTGTCTGATATAAGCACTCCAGGTTCTTCTGACTATTCAAGCTTCTACTTGTTTATAGCACATTCCCCCCCCCAAAAAAAACCCTTTGCACTTTAGTTCAGTCCTACCACTAATGAATGAGTATGTTACATCTTGTTTAATCTTGTAACGAGTCTATGGAATTTTGGTTATTTGTGTATTTGTGTACAACTCCCCATTCATTATATGCTGTGTGCAATTTGTGGGGGAAAGGATCAGTGTTCACATCTATCAATGAACATCCAAGATCAATGAGAGCTTTGGGATACAGATTTGCAACGCTGTATTGGGATGGAATTATAAAATATATAAAAATAGTTAACTCCCATTGGTGGGCAATTAATTCACATCCTTTTTTTTTTTTGCACATTGTAGGCTCAGTCTTCTTCCACGGTTTCCTCAAAGGCACCCACTATGAAGCCTTCTGAAACAAAGGTATGTCTTCTGAAAAAGGATAAGCAAGTGTCCATTTATACCAGTCTGATTCTGTGCTACTTTTACAGCAGCTGTTGTTATAATAAATTGCTATGAGATCTTTTTCCATCTCTGAGCACTTATAAGTGAGTGCAAGTTGCTGACTGACCCAAGAAGTAGGTTTTAACACAAGAGTTTAACACTACTAGTGTACTATCAGTGTAAACCTCCATCAAAATGGTTTATATGAGCAAGTAATAAATGTTAACAGTGCTTAAGAACTGTTGTGGAGAGCAATTCTGTTTGTGATCACATATCATTGGCTGTATGGAAATGGCACCTCTTATTCAACCAATTCTTACTGATATGATTTCAGCGCTTGGATTTGAATGGAATGTCCACAATCAGTTTCTCTAAAACAACAACAGCATATAGGTGATGCTAATCGTTTTTATGTGTCAGGTGAAATTATACGTCTCAATTTGCTCATATGTGCATAACTGATAGGCAATCTTTATTCCTTTGCAATTAATAGTGTTTAGTCATATATGCAACTCCCTAGACAACATTCCTTCTTTCAAGAGAGGATAGTAGTGAGTTGAAATTGTCATTGCTTAAGAGAGGGAAAACTTTCCCAGGTAGGTCAGTAATTGATCGTGTAAAATTGCATGTTCTATTTTACCTCCTCATCCCCATAACCTTGATTCCTAAATTTTTCATTTTCTGACTTCATCAAATCCTTCAGCAGGCTAACCACATAAAAACAAGTCTATCTCATTCTGCCTGTTATGTAATCACTCCCATTGTTGCAGAATTCAACCAGGCTCAAATACTGCCTCTACCAGCACATAGAACAATTCACAATAAAATAAAAACTTATAGAGGTTTTTAAGATATCCAATTGCTTCAATCAATTTTTAAAGCAATGAAATCCACATAACTAAGAGACATCAACTGATACATAGTGTGGACTGGGTTGGGGAACCTGAGACCCAGGGCCTCCAGCTCTCTCTGTCTGGAGCATAAGACTTTCTCCAGGCTACACCTGCCATGGGTGCTTTTGGCTGACTGGAATATGTCCTGAGCTGTGATAGCACCCTTTGCTTGCCTGGTTGGGAGAGATGTATGTAGAAAACTTGTGTGTGGTTGGAATATACCGTATTTTTCACTCTATAAGACACACCCGACCATAAGACACACCTAGTTTTTAGAGGAGGAAAACAAGAAAAGCCAGCAAGAGCCACACACACGCTTGCTCGGCGTGGCTCTTTAAAGATAGAGCAGCTCTTGCTGGCTTTTCTGGGAGGTGGGAGAAGGGACTGACTGGCTGCCCTCTGTCCCTTCTCCCACCTCCCTGAAAAGCCAGAGCAAGCTGCGCAGCTATCTGTGAAGCCAGCATAGCAAGAGGGAGAACTGCGCAACGCCTCTTGTTGTGCTGCCTTCCTAGCGAAGCAGGATGAGGGACGGAAGGGAGCCTTATGGAGCCCCTTCTGTCCCTCATCCTGCTTCGCTGGGAAGCCAGCAGACCAAGAGGCGCTGCGCAGCTCTCCCTCTCACTGTGCTGGCTTCAGCGATAGCTGCGCAGCCTGCATTCACTCCATAAGATGCACACACATTTCCCCTTACTTTTTAGGAGGAAAAAAGTGTGTCTTATGGAGCGAAAAATATGGTAGTTTACTGCACCAAGGTAAGAATCACATTACTTGATCTATCTGGTTTTGCCTTTGGTTACACCCTCCACCAGCATGTGGCTCCTAAAAGCCACATAGTGTGGACTGGGGATGCAGCCCTCCAGCTGAAAAAGGTCCCCTACTCCTGGTCTAGAGTATTTAGCTTGTATTAACTTGCTTACTTGGCAGTTATAAATCACGTTTCTGTTAAGGCAGGTTTGTCACGACTTGTCAGTGTAAGCCAAACTCTGAGAGAGCTGGTCTTGCGGTCTGGTGTTCACCTTCATGGGACTGGCACTCAAGTGCTCATATAAATAGGCAAAGTGGGCATCCTATTTATAGATTCAAATGACTACTAGAAGCACTTGGCACGTTCCTTACCTTGTTAGAGAGGGCGCCAAAAACCCAGCTCTAGAAATGCAGAACCTGTTTTTGCACACAATTTAGATCAGACTAGAAATGTTCTGCTCTTCTCTTGTGAACAAAATAAATGATCGCTCCTCCTCTTTCCTATGTGTGAATTGTACCTGTGTGATACCTTTGCTTAATGTAGCAAGAAGAGGAGTCACAGAGGAATATAGAGGTGGTTCAGTCAGGCCTTCAAAGCGCCTATTAATAATCATTTCTGCAAAATTTAAATCACCCAGTCACCTTTGAAATTACATGGTAAACTAAAGTTCTGTGCATTCTGCTTAGGGTAGTGTTGCAATTTGGAATGAGGGATATCTGCTTACTTCTTAGATCTCTGTCTTTCATATCTCTGAAACTTGTTGAAACAAAAAAGGGGTGTGCCTTTTCCTCATATTCCTTTTGCCTTGATCTACCTGATGGGGAGTTGCCTTACTAAAGAGCAAGACTTTAGATAAGGAGGTTATCAATGCTTGTTGGAGAAGAAGTGGTGGAAAATCATTCTTAACTGCTCTAGCTTCCTTGATTGCAGGAAGAGAGAGCATTAATCCTTTTGCTTCCCTGCTGCTATATGTTTCAGTAATTGCTTTTCTGCCTAACCCAGAAGTGGGTCTCTTTTACAGTGAAGTGTTACATGAATGGCATGAAGAAAATGTATAGGAAGCTGCCATTTGCTATTATCAAACAGCAGCTTCCCATGCCATAAAACCCCTTTGAAAACTGAAGGGAAGCTTATTGATATGGCATTGTGGTCTCCTTTTCAAAAGGAAAAAAAGTCATTGATCCCACAGGGAATCCTCAAGCCCCTTGGGTGTACCTAAAAGAGATCTCTTAATCTGAGCCACCAATATATATACAGTATGTATGTTCAGGTCTGTTTCACATTTTTATCCTCATGGCTCAGGTACAGAAGCACATATAATTGTGAGCAGATTTTGTGTTAAAATGGGACCCTTTCTGTCCTCAGACTGCAAGTAAGTGTAAAGGGACCCCTGACCATTAGGTCCAGTTGTAGCCGACTCTGGGGTTGCGGCGCTCATCTCGCTTTATTGGCCGAGGGAGCCGGTGTACAGCTTCCAGGTCATGTGGCCAGCATGACTAAGCCACTTCTGGCGAATCAGAGCAGCACACGGAAACGCCGTTTACCTTCCCGCCAGAGCGGTACCTATTTATCTACTTGCACTTTGACGTGCTTTCGAACTGCTAGGTTGGCAGGAGCAGGGACCGAGCAATGGGAGCTCACCCCGTTGCAGGGATTCGAACCGCTGACCTTCTGATCGGCGAGTCCTAGGCTCTGTGGTTTAACCCACAGTGCCACCCGCATCCCTGCCTCAGACTGCAAGTACCACTGGCCTATTCCCAGTCCTATTCTTCTTCTGTCTTTCCCACTCAACCCATTTCTTTTCTCCATGAGCTGGATCCTTTCTGAATTTTAAACTTGAGTTCCATCCACAATTATATTGAAAATCTCTTAGCATTACTCACACAACACAACAAGGGCTGGAAAAAGAATAGATTTGGTTTCCAGGACAGCTACATTGGATAAAGCAAGGGGATCTCTCCCATGCTTTTCAGATGGGTGCCACACTTTGGAGCAATGCCCACATGGCCTCTGGCAGTGAAAAAATGGTACCCCCACTTCACCCCACTCCCTCTGCTCCTGTAGCTTTAAGGTGCAATTTGTGCTGGTTGGCTAAGAAGTGAAGGCCATTAGTGCAACTGAGTTCAGAAAGAGGCAGCTTAATAGAAAAGAGAACGAGGATGGGAAGCGACAAAAAGAAGCTGCAAATCCAGCTGAAGGATCATCTGCTGAATATCTTTTCACAGCTCCGCTCTTGCAATGCATAATATTACATAAAACAATCAGTCAGCATATGTCCTGTTCTCTAACAGTGTTATCCTGTTTACCCAGAAGTCCTTTTTAGTTTCCTGGAACATAGTTTCTTTCTAGTAAGTGTGCAGAGCATTGCAACCTACTAACTCAAGCCAGTGATGCAGCATAAACGCTACATGGAAAGGCTATGCTCGATTCAGTTCCATTGTTTTCCTCTCTTGCTTTGATGTGTTTTATGGCTGTAAACCTTCTGTGCAGAATAGGAAGCTGGAAAAGACATTGTTCTAACTGGTACCTAAGTTCAGTGTTACTTTTAATGCAAGCGCAACACTTACTTAACCTTCACAACTGTTGGCAGTTGTTAATTTTTTGGATGCTGGTTACCTGTATGTTCTGGGGAGGAAAGAGAGTTGGGGAGAGGTGAACAGAGAAATAGCCCTGCCATGTGTTTCCATACCTTTCCAATACAAGTCTCTCTAGGTCAGTGTGACTTTTAAAGAATATGGCTAAAGCCGAGTAGGAAGCTGACTCAGACAATTAGTCCATCTAGCTCAGTATTTTCAACACAGATCGGCAGTAGCTTTCCAGGATTTTAGGCAGGAGTCTCTTCCAACCCTCTCTGCAGCTGCCAGGAACTGAACCTGGGAATTTTTGTATGGCAAGGCTGTGTCCTACCAATAAGCCTTTCACCAAAGGGGAAAGTTTTCACCATTACAAGGAATACATGGGTACATATGGTGTCCAGACATGCACCTGCTAATTCCTGTAACGTGCACCTGTGCTGGAAACGAGGGTGGAACACATGTTGCCATGGAAGCTCTTATTACTGAAAATGTCGTGTTTAAAAATTCAACCTTTTGTAAAATAAAACACTTCCTCAGAAAGCCTTTAAAAAGGAAAGGCAATTTTCTTTTCAGTGCTTTATGCTCTAAAACAGCCTCCCCTGTTTTTGAAACACATTTCCTTGGCATGCCTTACACAATTTCTGTAAGCACCCTGAGTTTGTGCTCTCAATATTAGGCTTCTTCAAGCCAGCAAAAGGCCAGTGGAGTGGAATCCCACAAAAGGAAACGAAACAAGAAGCAGGTGAAAAGAGATTGGTTTTTGTGTGTGCGTTTGAAAATAACACCAGCTACACCAGCAGCATGTGCACATTCATCAGTCTTGAACTAATAAACTTCATTTTGTGTCTGTCTTTAGTTGCATATAGTCATGCTGCAATCTTTCCCAAAGCATACAGTCTGCCATGGAAATAAACCATCAAACGTAATTTCATTTGTGTCCTTGTTCTTGTGGCGTCACAGTATGCAAACTACTAGCTAGAGATGCGTGGTGGCTAATATCCATGTAGTGGTCGAACTTCACTATTGGAGAACTATATGGATACAGCTATAGCAGACTTGTTTGGGCTACAAGACAAACAGAAAACCTAGGATTTCCTGCTCTTACTTTGTGTTTATAATGGTCTTGCGTACTTATAAAATGTGTGCCTGTGTGGCTTGTGTGTGTGTGTATAGGCACTAGAGAAATGCTTCAAGTCAAATTTTAGAATGATAGCTAATCCAGAGTGAAACATGTAACACTTGAGTTGAAGTGAGCAATTTACAGCTGTGTTGCTTGTGTTCCTTGAAAGCTTTAAAAAGCGCTTGTTGGTTCAATGATAGTAAAGCTGCTCCCGAGGTTTCACTTGTTAGAAATTCTCTCTCCTGACTGGGAATTCTCTCCCCTCTCTTTCCATTCTAATCCACCATTTAAATTGCTCTTCCCACATAATTCCTCAACACTTGGATTTTATAATTCCTTAACTGTCTGCCTGTTTATATGCTCTGCTTCATTTCATTCCGCTAGCTTCACGGTTAATAAGCAATTTTGTGCCACACAAGAGTTAAGAATTCATTGGTCAATTAAAATACGGCTTTCAAAAAAGCCTCATGGGAGTCATAGTTTTTTTTTTTTTTACTCCTTAGCTATGGGTTCAAAATATTGCAATCCCTATCAGTAACAGCTCTCAAGGGTTTGTTCTGCTGTAGCCAATGAATGTCCCTGAGGGAGGAAAGTCCATTTCATCAACTTCTGTTCATGCTGTTTCTGCTTGTAAATATTGTTGCATTCTAAGGGATATCAATTTATTTTTAATGTAATAATTGGCTTTTCCGTTTGACATTGTTCTGTTCATATTGTAGGCAGCCCAAAAAGCCAAAGCAGAAGCTGAAAAAGCAGCACAGTTAGCTAAGGTAAGGTAACATGCAATTTATGTTTTGAATTGCTGTGTCCTGAACTACTATCTCATAAGCATTTACATATGTGATGAAGCTTGCTTGTTTGACTAATCATTATTTGTTTTAAACAAAAGTTCTGGGTTTCATAATCTATAAGGTTTAATTCAGGGCCTTCTGAATGTGTTATCAGTCTATTGGGTTGCTTTCAATGGGATGTTGTAATGCCTATTCTGCAACTTACAATAACTCTGAAAAAGAAAATAGTGGCTTTCTGACAGTAGCAGCTTGCACAGTTGACTATCCCTGCCCATTTCCCATTTCCGCACAGTGTCAAAGGAAAGCAGCCTGAAATTAAGTTGCACTGAAATCAGTGGAGATTACACTTAGTTCCTAGATGCATTTTAATAAGAGTAAATGAGCTCTTAGGAAAAAGCAGGATATAAAACAAGAGGAATAAATAGCTTCCATTATGCACTTAATCTGGTATAAACAAAAATGGTTTGTAAACTATGTATCAGTAAATGAGCTTGCATTAGCACAGTGGCTGTTAGTTTTTAGGAACATTGCCTGTGCAAATGCATGTCCACAAGGATGTCAGTAAGGGGGGGGGGGAGACAGCAGCACCAGGAGAGCAAATGATGCAAAGACCCTCCCCACAATCGGGGAATTAAGAGTTAGAATACAAGTCCCATAGTTACTGGGCACAAAATGAGTTGCACAGTATCACTTAAAACCATGGCGAAACCTGCACATATCACTTCTACCTAGAAATAATGAGGCAGAGGCAGTCCATCCTATGATTCCGGTGGGTGTATTTTGATCCTTCAGGAAGACTTGTCAGATGAAGGAGAGGTGGGCTGCAAGTCAGTGCAGCTTCAGTCAAAGGCTTGCTTGCAGGGTCTGTGCCCATCCCGGATTCATTCAGATTTTGACATTCAGACGGGGTGTTTACTTCACCAAGCACCCCTAATTTTAATGCAGTTGTGCTCACAGACATGTGATACAAATACAACTTTCGGATTTTTGGACAACGTTCAGGCTTGTACGTTGTGGGCTTGTGGTCAGGGTGCAGCCTGACTCCCTCCTTTGGCAATCTTTACAAAACTTTAGTTATGGTTGCCATCAATTTTTAATTTGATCTTAATTAATTTTTTAGAATGTTTTATAATGTTGTACTATTTTAGTGGTGTTAGCCGCCCTGAGCCCGGCTTCGGCTGGGGAGGGCGGGATATAAATAAAATTTATTATTATTTATTATTGTATTGTTCCGTCACAGCGAAAATACTTTTGACTATTACTTTCTTCATTGTGCAGACTAGTTTATTTACATTTTTTCTGTAACTGTTTGTTTACATTTAAATGTGATCAATTATATTGCTATCTCTTTTCACACAGCCAGATGATTCTCAGTCTAAACGTTCATCAGAAGAGAAGCAAAAAGAACCTGGAGGGGTAATTTTTATTTTACTTACTGGGAGATATAATTCTTTACAATGCAAATTTATGTAAGGGCATTCACCTTTTTATGTGTGTACATGTAGGCAAAAAGCCAAAGCAAACCTGTAGTGGAACCTAAGCAATCAAGTACTGGAAAAGTACCCTCTGGTCAGATTGACAAGACAACAACACAGCTGACATCCAAAGAAGAACCAAAGGTAAAATAGAAGCAGAAAACCCTTCTTCAGAAAGCTTTTGAGTGACACTCCCAAGGTTAGGTATCTAAAGTGTTTGCCCCAAAGGATGGGACAAAAATTGAATAAAACCCAACTTTAACTGGACCAATGCATGGCTTAATACCATTTTATCATCATAAATAAGTTGAATAAATGATTTGCATTTTTCCTGCTTTTTTCTAGTTATAAATTAAAATACTGTAATACATAAATACACGTGGATGTTTTTGTTTTTCTTTGCAGTAAAATAATCACAGAACATTAATATAGTTCCCTGTAAGTGTTGAATAAAATGTGATTTCTTATAGATCTTTTTTTTTTTTTTTTTTGCAAGGCTGACTTCGTAATGTCTGGCTATATGTGTGTTTTCCCATGTTCAGCTTCCCAGCTGTCATGCAATTAAAACTCCAGGAAGGGAAAACATCATGTCCACGCTGCAACATAGTTTTGTGTAGGTTGTAGTTGGGCTGCCTTAAAATATTAATGGCAAAGTTTCATCTGGACCTCTCTAATTTTTCTCCACTTAAGGCTAAACCTGATGACAAGTCATTGCCCACCAAGGCAGCTGTTGCAGCTGCTGGCACAGCTGGAGCAGTAGCAGCTGCAGGCTTGACTGTTGCAGCTGCAGAGGTAAGTTTAGTGTTTGGCATTAATCGGATGCAAATGTAATCCTATGCTTAGTTCTCAGAAATGCATTCTTATTTGCAGACTAAAGAAGGCAAATTGCCAGCCCCAGCCCCAGCTGCTGCAGAAAGTAAACCAGCTGAAAAGGTAAGCAACAGTTCATTTGCTGTCTAGTTAGATCAGTGATGGCCAAACTTGGCCCTCCAGCTGTTTTGGGACTACAACTCCCATCATCCCTGACCACTGGTCCTGTTAGCTAGGGATGATGGGAGTTGTAGTCCCAAAACAGCTGGAGGGCCAAGTTTGGCCATCACTGAGTTAGATCACTTCACAGAATCATAGAGTTGGGCGGGACCAGGAGTGTCATCTAGCCCAACCCCTTGCAATGCAGGAATGCTTTTTGCTGAATTTGGGAGGGACCTGAAGTGCCATGTACTTCATAAAAATCTTTTTTTCTAGTCTGACATAGATGCTGCCTTAGATGATTTAATCGATACCCTTGGAGGTCCTGAAGAAAACGAGCCACCTACACCTGAATATACTGGACCAACAGTTTCGGTATAAGATCTCCTGTATTTAAAGAGCCTTATTTATTAGGCCTGTGTTTGTGAGCTTATTTGTTTTGGTAGCAGTAGCCTTTTTTGCATATGAATTTGTACTTCAAATCATTAGTGAATTTGATCTGAATTGTACATTATAGGATTAGACAGATTCATGGAGGACAAGGCTACAAGTGGCTATTAGGCACTGCTATTTTTGTAGAAATAGAGGTGCTGGAGCTCACCATGAACTTCTCCCTTGTTCTCTTAGAATGGTAATGGTACCCACCTGAGAGGTGCTGGAACTGAGCTCTGGTGAGCTCTGGCTGGAAAAAAAGCCCCGCTGGTAGCCATGATGTCTTATGTTAAACCTCCACTGTTGGGGAGGCAGAGGATGCCTAAGAATGAACAACAGCTCTGAGCTTATCCTTAGCAGGGAACTGCAATTTGTTCTAAAGTGAAAGCAGAAGCTCTCTTCCTCTCCTTCTCTCACACATGGAAAAGTGGTGAAGGAGGCGCATACAAGCCTGAGGCTCATGCCGTCTTATTCGAAAACATCTAAAACACAGTTTAGAATGGATGGCTGGTTGCCTGGACTGGACCTCTCCCTTTCTTTTCCTGTTGTTGAGAATTATGTTATCTTCATTCTCACCATAAACTGGGCTCGAAGCCTAGATTGTCACTGGATCTCTCCATTTTCCAACTTCTAAATTTAGAAAAAATGCGTAATGTGTTTGCAAAAACAGCAAGATTTGTAGAAGTCATTTCAGCAATTCTTTAAAAAGCACCTAAATCAAGGGAACCCAGTTAGGGCCAAACTTGAAAACACATATTGGGATTTAACATGCAGTTGTTGTTTTTTGTTTTTTAAAATACACTAGCAGTAGCTGGCTTGGGACCTGATAATTTTCCAGATTGGGTATAGAGGGGAAGTGTAACTCTTTATTCCCACTGAGGAGGGAATGTGTGAGCTTCAGACTCCTGCAATCTTGTTCATGGTAATCTAAACCAGTCATCCCCATCCTTGTGCTTCCCAGATGTTTTGGATTATAATTCCCATCATCCTCAACCAGCATGGCTAATGGTCAGGCATGACTGGGAGTTGTAATCCAAAACTTCTTGAGGGCACCAGCTTGGGGAAAGCTGATCTAAACTATGGTTCACTGCTTGTGAACCTGCATGGTTTATATTTTTAACCATGTTTTTGAATGAATTGTTGTTGTTTTTTGCAGCAACTAGTAAGTTTAGGTGGTTAACAAATATTAAATATTTGAATGTTATTGCTCTCTGTTTTTTGTAGTACATCATAATCTTATATGAATGAATTGTATATATTTATACATTAGCCATTGATTTAAAGAGTCAACAATATTTTTTACATGATGCAGGACCCAATGTCTTCCTTATATATAGAAGAGCTGGGTAAACGGGAGAGCACAATTCCTCCAGAGTACAGAAAACTCCTCGAGGTAAGTAGTAAAACCAAAACTGTGCCTTGGATGCTTTCTCTACTGCACATTAGTTGCAGTACTCATTCACAAAACTTTGTTTTTCAGGGTAAAGGAGATGGCAAAGCAGTTCCCCCACCAGTGGCAGTAGGAGAATCTCAGGTATGGTTTATTTATTTGTCACAAAGTGTGAAAATGGAAAATTTATTACTGGTTTTTGAAGATATGCCTAGTTCTTTATAAACTTTGCATTGTAATCAATGGATGGATGGATGGTGGTTTTACTCAGAGTAGACCTGTTAACAGACTGAACTTAGCCATGTTAATTAATTTCATTGGGTCAATTCTGAGAAAAACCTAGCTGAATATCACCCTAAATTACTTACGCTTTAGTCCCATTGAAATCAGTTAGTAATGACCTACATGTGCCAATGACACGGGATACCTCCAACACATTGTGTGCTGTACTGTTGCACTTGATTAGTCTTGGTATTGTTGATATATAAAGGTTTAAATGGTTTAACTACAACTGTGCAGGCTTAATTGGCTTCTAGTATACAGCTGTGGTTAATGTATGGCCAATGCTAAAATCTCTTCATTTGATTTATGCTGAAGTCAGTAGCTAGACTCTAGAAATTGATAGATGTTGCATGCAATAGATATTTATGCTAGTTGATTCACCACAACATGTAAAGGTAAAGAGACCCCTGACCATCAGGTCCAGTCATGGCCAACTCTGGGATCGCGGCGCTCATCTCGCTTTACTGGCCGAGGGAGCCGGTGTACAGTTTCCAGGTCATGTGGCCAGCATGACTAAGCCACTTCTGGCGAACCAGAGCAGCGCACGGAAACGCCGTTTACCTTCCCGCCAGAGCGGTACCTATTTATCTACTTGCACTTTGATGTGCTTTCAAACTGCTAGGTTGGCAGGAGCAGGGACTAAGCAATGGGAGCTCACCCCGTCAGTCCCTGAATCAAGGGATCAATATCTGGATCCAGATCATAATCTGCTATTTGTCCATTGCTGATGCAGACTGCCACAGGGCAGAATTGCAAACAACTGATAGAGTCAGTTTAGAATAGTCATTCAGAATAGTTTGTAATTCTGCAGTTCCCTTAGCAGATTTGTGTGTGTTGCAGACACAAATCATCTGCAAAATCCTCCTGTTTCTATAAGCAGTCTCCCCATCAAGAGGTAGATTGTCAGCTCTTGACTGGAGATGGCAACCTGTTTTTCTAAAAAATCCAGGGCATAAATATATTTATGTGAGGAGAGTGATTCTCACTCCAGTGTCTGTTCTTCTGCCCCATTTCCCTTTCTGCTGCTACTTCAGGACTGGGAAAATAAGCCACTGTAACTTCCACAGAGTTGCCAAAGTAAGAGGTGGTGTATTTAGCTCAGGATTTGACAACACTACAGCACAGCTCTGCATCCATAAATGTGCAAATGCCCCCAAACTGTAAGCTGCTGTTGGGCAAATGGTTAAAAGTGTAACCCAGTTTGTGTTTTCATTTAGCCAACAATGACAGATGATGACCTTGCAGATGCTCTGTCATCTGATTTTACTTGCAGTGCTGTAACATCTGCTGGAGAGAAGAAAGACTTGCCAAAAGAGGTACCGATTTTGCTATCTTTTTGAAAGGGCCTCTTTATTAGACATACAATCTGACTCCTGTGAAAAACTCAACACATTTAAATTGTTTCATGTTTTAAAAGAAGCCTGCAGAAGAAGGTGAACTCCTACAAGCACAGTCTGCAAGTTCGATCAGCAGTTCAGCTCCTCCGAAAGAAAAGAAAGCCAGAGTGGAAGAGGTATAAATTAAGTACTCTGATCCCCTACCCCACTGAAATAACCCCACAGAACCTGCTATCCTAAAATAGTATTACAAAGTTATAGAGAGAGAAAGGGTGAGCATGCAAAGACTCCCTGGGCTCCAAATAAATTATATATGCTCAGACTGTAATATAAGAGTCAGTGCTAAACCTTGTTGTTTTGTAAAAAGGTATTTAAGCTTTTGAAGACTGGGCTGCAACCTATTGGAGGAAGGTACGTTTCTATTAAGAAACCACCTGCCTGCCTGCATCCCCCTTCTTTACTTCAGCATCCCCCTTTGTCCAATGGCCAAGATGCCTTTAAAATCTGGGAGATGATGATGGTACGTTTGCGCATAAGATTCCAGGTGTGCACACTCTTGTGGATTGGAAACAGTTATTGATTTAAAAGTTTCACCTTTTTACGAATCAATTACTCATTCTGAAATAACTTCAGTTTGGCTGCTATTGTGAAATTATTTGGAACAGTACAGATTAGAAGCTTTTGAACCTTTGGGTACGCAGCCTGAATCTGTAGTTAAAAAGTTCCAAACTAAAATACACTGCAAAAATGAAATATAGCCCTCATTGTGGTCATAAGTAGCCTTTTAAACAAATGTGATGGTTAGGGATTCAAAATGTTACCTATGCTGTATTGGCTGTTTGAGTCAGGATGTGATTTAACTTCCTTTGTTGATCTAAAACAGGCATCCCCAACCTTTGGCCCTCCAGATGTTTTGGACTACAATCCCCATAATCCCTGACCACTGATCCTGTGAGCTAGGGATCATGGGAGTTGTAGGCCAAAACATCTGGAGGGCCGCAGGTTGGGGGTGCCTGCTCTAAGAGGCGGTTTTTCCTTCCTGACAAATGAATGCTCCCTTGCTTTTCCTGGATGCTGGCTTGGCTTCTGTTTTTACTTTCTGCTTGAGTAAGGTATCACTGCATATAGCCTTTCCATTGCCTACTGATATTAAGGATATTGGATGAGCTTAACACTATATTATTTGTTTTGAAATACTGTTATCCTGCCTTCAAAGGTTAAAACTTCCTTGAGGTGGTTTGCAGAAGCCAAACAAACAGAATACATTTTATTTCTCATATATGCATTTTAAAAAGCCACATTCACCTGCTGCCTCCAGATATTGGAGAATATTAAGCATTAAGTAGCTGGAAATAACACCCAGTCAATTTATTTACCTGAAGTTAGACAGCAGTCCAACAACCTATAGGTGATTTAGTTAAATGGGAATTTGTATCAGTGGACTTTCTCCATATAGTGTCATTTTCTTTGTCTGAGTTCACCGCTGTTGGACCACAAATAAAATACTTGGATCAAGTTTCAAGACCCAGAGATGGATTTAGTAGTGGCAAAATGCACAAGCCTCAGTCGTTCTGGTTTACTTACAATTTAGCCTCAACTACAGAAAAGCTAGATTCCCACAGATATGGTGTTTGAAGTGGCTTGACATGTTGCCCAATAGCTGAAGAATACACAGCTTACCCTCCTACACTGCAATGTTTTAGACAGAGTGTCTAGATTACAGTATCCTGCTGTTTAAGGATGCCAGATTCATCAGTGTACTGCCGTAACTGGAGTCCTAATGATCTCAGTATATATTGCATCTATCATGAGACATATGCTGTTTTTATAGCCCATGGTCATTTTTATCACTTTGCGATGCAGGCAGCCCTTAGTGACAGCGCCTTGGATGCTCTTGTGGATACGCTTGGCATGCCAGAACCGGAACCGGAAGTAGACCTTAGCTCCATTGTGGAAGTGGAAGAGGTATTATTCACACTGCAAAATCTTGCAAAACAAGCCAGGAAAAAATACTGCTTTGGCTGCTGCTAGCAGAAACCTTTGAAAGCACTTTGAATTCTATGGTAGTAGTAGCTAGTGGCCTGCTTCTTTTCTGAACTACAATGTAGCTTCATCAATGTGGGAATGTGTGAGAACGACTGGGAAGACTTCTTTTAACAAGCAGTTTTGCAGGACTGTATGACCTTTTTTAAAAAATAAAACATCCCCAAGGCTGCAATCTTGCGCACATCTAATTGGTAATGAGCCCAGCTGGGCAAGGCAAGACTTGCTCCTGAGTAAATATAATAGGATTGGGTGGCAAGTGAATCAATTGCTGTATAAATAACTAGTACATGATTGATACCACTTAAATTCTTGAAACTATGTAGACATGCATAAATTGTGGATGACCCTTGGGGTCCTTTCCAACGCTACAATTCTAGGATTCTGTGCCCCATTGACTTCAGTGTGTTAAATGCATGATGAAAATGTTGCTTGTGATAGTAATTCAGCTGAAAAATGCTTAAATTTGGCTGGATTACTCTCTTCAGATGTGTAGCAAAAGCAACAGGAAATATGCAAAAAGTGCTATAAAGGAATACTTTAATTCACAGAAATTGCCCAATGCATTTTAAGTTTAGCCTAGTTATTTCTTCAAGCTTTTATAGTTCCTATAAAAGAAATAAGGGTTCTTTCTTAGTTAATCTTGATAAACAGAGCTGACAAGGCTAGAAATGTATTGGGCCACTTCAGATAAAATGTGTTTTTAGTAGTACTCTCAGGATCCTCCACCTCTGCCCCTGAATAAATGTTACAGATACAGTACCTATAACATTTCTTTTGCATCTGTAATATGTATGCATGCTATTTTATTTAGTTTAGGAAAAAGGAAAAATATAGATTCAAAAATTATGAGTTGCCTGCAGGAGAAATGGGGGTTGGAGGAAGCAGAAATATGCCAAATATGAAGGGGGGGTGTATGCACAGAAATATGTTTAAAATTTAACACGTTTCTACGGCACAATCACCCTGACTTCCAGCTTGCTTGCAAAAGATCCAGCAATGCAATTCAAGTGTTGACATGTTGTGATTCTTTCTATTCAGCCAAAGGCCAAAGAAAGGAAGGAGAAGAAACCTGGTGAACGCGACGATACAATCCCTCCTGAGTACAGATTAAAACCAGAATTGGTAAAGTTCTCATCTCTACTTTTCATTGCATATGCTATAAAATCTCAGATTTTACCATACTGAGCCCATGTTAAGAAAAATCGAAAAACATTAGCTCTTTCAGCTCTCTGTACTCCCTGCTGGCTATGATCCAGCAGCAGCAAGCTAGAGCTAGAAAGCCCTCTCCTCCAATTATTTAAATGTATCTTCTGTTGTCCACCTGCAGATCAGAGTATTGCAAGTGAATGCTTTTGAAGGCAGTTTAGAAACTGCAACTAATGCAGAATCCCATGTGCAGATGGTTGACTGGGACCAGATAGTCTGAATGCATAAAACTGATTCTATCCCAGCTAATTCAGCTATCAGTTAGTTTCTGCTATCAATTCACAGTGCTGATTTCTACAGCCTTCTACATTTTAGGATCAATATAACTTAGAGCAGAGATTTTCAACCTTTTTAAGTCCACAGCTCCTTTGACAAACTATATTCTTTCTGCAGCACCCTTGTGAGGCTCAGGAGCCCAGTTACGTCACCCCTTGCCTGCAGAGCTGGCAGCCTCTCACCCTTTTTTTGAACACCCTCCCTTGTGGAGCGTTCCCTCAGCCGCTGCCTCCTCTCCCCTCTCCTTGGGAGTCCTCCAGGCAGCCGTTGCTGCTACCCCTGGTCTCTGAGCTGCCCCTCTGCCCCAAAGAGAGGTGTCTCCTCACACTGCCCCACAAGGGCCTGGGACTTATCTGTCTATTTCCAACAGCAAGGGCTGGCGGACAGGTGGACAGGGCTCCCTTACCCACTTGGTTGTTTACTCCAAGGTTGCCTCAGCTCCTGGCCACCAGCACCCCCTGACCAGCCCCAGAGGCACCATTTTGCCTGGGTAGCTTGTAGCCAAGGCTGCTGCAACAAACAGCTGTGCAAGCCTTTGGGAGGCAGAGATGCGAGAGGGCATCAGAGGAGGAAGGGAAGGAAAGAAGGACAGAGGCCACGGTTGCCAGTGGGCCTCCATGACCATCATCCAAGGATGCCATGGCACACTGGTTGAAAACCACTGCCTTAGAGAGTGCTTTTCCCCATATGAACCTACTTGGGTCCTGCAATTGTGTGTGTCTGAGGGAGGTGAGGATAGAAGCATCTGATCATTTTCACATTAGAAGAGTGATGATTTCTTAGCTACTCCTTACATGTATTTTCAAAAGGTAGCCAAGGAAATGTGAAACCAGAAATAATCACTACATTGTATGTAGTTTCTTCTCTTCCTTCAGCCTGAGTTATTCTTTTGGCTCAGCATTCTTAGCTAGTCTTATAAGTGGAATTGCAAAATGGAATATGTTCAGTGGAGAAACTCTGGGGATATCCCCCCCCCCCCCATTGCAGGGACTATTTGGATCCCTCTGGAGTAAATCTATATATTGAGCATTTAAATAAAACAACAACAACTATGTAGAGTATCTTAAAGTTGGTGCAGTGTAAATGGCAAAGTTAACAATAATTCTGCCTGCTTATTTTTAGGATAAAGATGGGAAGCCCTTGTTGCCAAAGCCTGAAGAAAAAGCAAAGGTTCTTAAGTGTTTCTATTTGTTTTACTTTCCTTCACCTGTATTGTAAATAAATGATGAAGCTGAACTTTTACATATTATTTTCCTGTGATTTCATAATGCCTGAGATAAAGGGAAGCATAGTAAGCTTCAAAAGGCAGTTTTTAACACAGATGGTTTACTTAATATTTGGGATCAGTGCAAAATGAATATTTGAATTCAGAGGCACATTTTGTGTTGTTTTAAATTGATTCCTCTTTTGCTATTTTAGCATTGTGGCACAAATGCCTGTTGCTCAATTACTGAAGACAATTCAGCCAATTATCTTTGTCTCAGTGTTTAAACACTTACTTTGCTTTATGGCAGGAGTATCCAATGCAGTGTCCTTAAGATGTTGTTAGACTGCAACTCCCATCATCCTTTGCCATTGGCTATGTTTGCTGCAGCTGATGAGAATTTGAGTCCCAACAACATCTGAAGGGTGCCACATTGGTGACTCCTGTTTTGCGGTATAATTATGCAGGCATACTCCTGTTTTGTGTTTCATAGATATAAAATAGTTCTAGTACAGCTGAGTCAAATCAAAGGTTGGGTGTTCTTTCTGAAAACATTATATACATGCACACATGCTGCAGCAGCCTTTATGCTCCTAACTTTATCAGGTGATCTTTTCTGCCAGCTTGTGCAGTGTTAGCTAACCTGTTTAGGGGGTGGACTGAATCCCCAGAGAGAGGAGAGCCAAGATTCCCTCTTTCTCCCTACAATTACAGGTGGTCAGTATCACACTGACCTCCTGCTATTTCTGCTGTGTATGCAGATTCAAATCCATTGTAAAAGAAGTGCAAGCATGCCATGGAGGCCCTGTAATCTGAGTTCCAGCTGCCCAACCACCATTTTCTTCATCTCAAGTTTCCTCTATTGTATTCTAACAACAACAACAACAACAACAAATTTATTATTTATATCCCGTCCATCTGGTTGGGTTTCCCAAGCCACTCTGGGTGGCTCCCAATAGAATAATAAAAACACAATAAAACATCAAACATTAAAAAATTCCCTAAACAGGGCCGCCTCCAGATGTCTTCTGAAAGTCAGATAGTTGTTTATTTCCTTGACATCTGATGGGAGGGCATTCCACAGAGTGGCTGCCACTACCGAGAAGGCCCTCTGATAATTGATAAATGCCACTTCTTATGTCTGTTCTTTATTTTATCAGCAACACAGTTCCGGTCTTCCTCTCATTTTTTGTTTTTGTTTTTACAGCCTCTTAGCGATTCTGACCTAGCTGATGAATTTTCAAAAGATTTTGCCTGTCCCACTCCTCCCGCAGAAATACCCAAACCATCT
The DNA here is from genome assembly GCF_965153285.1 of Podarcis tiliguerta. Lineage (NCBI taxonomy): Eukaryota > Metazoa > Chordata > Lepidosauria > Squamata > Lacertidae > Podarcis > Podarcis tiliguerta. The sequence goes on along the minus strand of NC_139544.1, from coordinate 27,180,098 downwards.
ACACCTGCTGATGTGCCTAAGGTGAGTTTACTTTGCTTAGAAAACCTGCCTTAAAATTCAAACTCTTTCATTGCATTGGATGCAGAGAATTAAAGGTGAAATAAGCTTAATTCAGGTATAGCATTTCCGTTCCTCCTTTCCTCCCTCATATTCCTCCCCATGTGTCACTTGTGTACTTAGTGTGATGGCAAGGTGAAAATGTGGGTTGGGAACATACCAGGGGCTAGGGCTGGTGGTGTGCAAAGCCACACAAGGGTTGAGAGTTATATCAGCTGCTTAATATAAGGCCATGGGAGGTGTGCACAAAGATGGGGGGTGGGCCATCCATGCTGTGGTCTCCTGTGAAGCCCACCTACTCATTGGGAACGGAGGTTTAGGTGCTACAATTTCCGCTGTTCTCAAGCTAATAATAGATACCAGTTTTCAAAACCCATTAGTTGCTGTTTTCTTTCAGAAGCCAGAAGCTGCTGAGCCCCCCAAAACTCCCAAAGAAAATGTGGCCACATCCCCTGCAGTTCCTTCAGTGCAACCTTCAGCTCCATCAGGAGCTTCTACAGTGAGTAGCTTCTTATGGATCCAAAGCCAAGCCCATATTTTGGGGGCACCAACCATGCCTGCGTATGTCACTCTGTAGCACTGAATGACTCTGTGTCTGCCTTGTGGAAGTTACGTTTTGAGGTGCTACAGAGCACTGTTTGGTCCCCAATGCTTTTTAACAGCTAAACGAACCTGTTGGGAGATTTGAAGCATGATATCTACAGTATATTGATGACACTTGGCTTGATTTCCATGTAACAGGCCTGGATGTGCAAGTCCTGAGCTATCATCTGGATGCAGTTTTGGGCTAGCCGGGGGCCACTAAACTGGAACTGAATCCTACCAAGACAGATGCCCTGTGGATGGGTGGCTTTCAGGTCCAGGAAACTGACCACTTGCCTGTTCTGAAGTCACATTCCCTTTGAAGGAGGAAGTTCGTAGTCTAGGGCAGGGTTTCCCAAACTTGGGTCACTAGCTGTTTTTGGACTACAACTCCCCTCATCCCTAGCTAGCAGGACCCAATAGTCAGGGATGATGGGAATTGTAGTCCAAAACCAGCTAGTGACCCAATTTTGGGAAACCCTGATCTAGGGATACTTAGCGAGGTAGCTGGTAAAATGTGGGTTGAACGAAGTAACTGTTCGGTGGATTTGTAGCTGGTTGACTGTCCGAACCCATAGCATTCTCATTAATGGGGTTCCTCATTAATGTGTGGTGTAGTGGTTAAGAGCGGTAGTCTCGTAATCTGGGAAACTGGGTTCGCGTCTCCGCTCCTCCACATGCAGCTGCTGGGTGACCTTGGGCCAGTCACACTTCTTTGAAGTCTCTCAGCCCCACTCACCTCACAGAGTGTTTGTTGTGGGGGAGGAAGGGAAAGGAGAATGTTAGCCACTTTGAGACTCCTTTGGGTAGTGATAAAGCGGGATATCAAATCCAAACTCCTCCTCCTCTTCTTCTTCTTCTTCTTCTTCTTCTTCTACTTCTTCTTCATCCTGGAAAAATGTGACTAGTGGGATGGCACAGGGTTCTGTCCTGGGCCTGTTGTTCAACATCTTTATAAACAACTTGGATGAAGGAATTGAGGGGATGTTTATCAAATTTGTGTGGCCCTCTAGCAGCTATGGTGGCTCATGTACCAGATGTAACATATTTAGCATTAACTCTGGCAGTATATACTTGATTCTGACCAATATGACCAGTATACAGTGGTACCTCAGGTTACAGACGCTTCAGGTTACAGACTCCACTAACCCAAAAATAGTACCTCGGGTTAAGAACTTGGCTTCAGGATGAGAACATAAATCGTGCGGCAGTGGCAGGAGGCCCCATTTAGCTAAAGTGGTACCTCAGGTTAAGAACAGTTTCAGGTTAAGAACAGACCTGCAGAACGAATTAAGTTCTTAACCCGAGGTACCACTGTATACTTGATTCTGATGGATATTTTGCTCTAGGAGGCTTAGTTTGGTTAACGCTAAATACATCACTTCTGGTAAATGAGCTACCATAGCCGCTACAGGGCTGTGCAAATATGTGTCCTGGGCTTTTTAGACTCATCTTGTTCCTGCTATCTTATTTCAGAAGCCCTCAGCAGCTGAATCCAAAAAGATTTCAACAGAAGAAGTGGTGTCCGCTGCTGCTGCTCCTTCTGTGGCATCTTCAGCTCCCTCAGTAACTTCTCCAGTGAGTAACCATTTGTGAAGGTCAACAAAGGTTCAAGTGCTACTTACAAAAAAATTAGAATGGCTGATTTTGCAGGGATTTCTTAACACATATGCACTGCACATTGCTTAAAACTGTTGGTACAAAATTGTTTGCCATTACTTACTTTTATTTGGGGTATTTAGATTGTAGGTTTTCCCTTCCTTTGCTCATTAACTGTTGGATGTGTTTAACTATTATGAGTGCAGCCTGCTAATGGGAACTCTTAAAGTCCCATTGAACTTAAAAGAACCTTGTGTGAAAGTAGATCTTCATTTTAAGTGGGCCAAGCTAGCAAAGATTCCATGTGGATTTTGCCAGTGCACAAAACAGAAAACTAATTTATAAATATGAAAAAGTTCTGCACTAAGGTACTTAGGCTATCCTAAGCAGACAGTTACTCAATAGCAGTCCGTGCTGTCAGGCAAAGCCACCCTGTTGACTTGGATGGTGCTGGGACAGGGGGAATATGATGACAAGGGTAGAGCTCTGTCAGTCCAATGGAGAGGGAAAACTGGTCTGGCTCCACCGGTGTACTTGCACAGTCCCAACCCAGTCCTGTCCATGTAAGCTGGTATCAAGAAGGTGGTTCTGTGGCTCCACACAACCACATGGGCCACTCCTGCAGTCAGTTAATCATATTAATACTGCTTTGTAGAATGCTGTCCCCAGGGAAGTTCAGCTAGTGCCTTCATTATACACCTTTGGGGGCCAGGTGAAGACATTCCTCTTTAACCAGACCTTTGGCTGATTGACATCCAATGCCCCTTAAAATGTGTTGTGGAAGGGGGGGGGATTATTGGTTTGTTCTTGTTTGTATTATGTATTTTGTGGTTTTTATATTGTAATTTTATGTTGTGAACTGTCCTGAGAACTATGGGCATAGAATGGTATGCAAAACAACAACAACAACAAAAACAACAACAAAAAATAAATAAGTGAATCACCTCCCATAAAACTAATACTTGGGTGGTTAAGTTTTAATAAATGTATTTGTCAGCCACTCCATCATTTGCACTCTTAAGAATATTGCTTCAAACATTGTTTTCCAAAGCACTAAGCTGATTTAAAATAATATTATTTCTAGACTTCACAGGTACCTGATGAAGCCCTGGAAGCCTTATCTGGCAGTCTAGGAAAAGTGGAGCCTCAACCAGAAGAAAAGAAGCCTGCCGTGGATAAAGTGAAGGTAATAAAATGATCAGAGTCCAGGGGCGTATCAAACATCTATCTATCTGTGTGTAACTATTGGGTCTCTCTTACTTTCTCTTGGGGGAAGGGTACCAAATTGTTACAGAACCCTGAATTTCTGGCACTCCTGGGGGTCTGATCTCATAGGAGGCAGTCATTTCTCATGGCAGGAAATAGGAAGTCCACAGAATGCAAACTGGACTTACAACTAATTTTTTGGAATACCAGTAAGTACAGTAAGTAGGCAGTTCCAGTAATCTGTGTTTTAGTTGATTGCAACTTTAATTATAAATAAATAAATAAATAAATAAATAAATTGGCATATACACTTTCATATGCTTCTATGCTACATGTACTACTATGAAACCAAATGACTGAGAAAAGTCTCTCTTTATACATGTTTTGAGAGCTTTCATTTCCCCCTGCTCATCCAGGAGAAAGCAAAACAAGAGGAACGTGAGAAACTTGGAGAAGATGAAGAAACCATTCCTCCTGATTATAGATTAACTGAAGCAAAGGTGATTGATTTTTCACTTGTTGCATGATCTTTTAATTCAAATTAATTGGATGAGCAGCATCCCAATAATTGCATGTAATTGTACACCTTAGGTACAAGATACAAAACATTTTGTGTCAATGAGTGAGGGGGAGGGCGAGCGTGGTGTTCAGTTTTTCAGGAAATTGTTCATAGAATAATCAGCAAAGTCCCAGCCCTACTCTAGTCTATTCTCTTAGCAACAGAGATTGTCATGCTTGGATGAAGCAGGAATTAAATATAGAGCCCTAGGCCATGGAGGGCACACCCATGATTGGGGGCAGTGCAGTTGATCCATCTAATATTCATAAGTAGGCAGACAGCTGCATTTTACTGTAACTGAAGCTCCGCCATCAACTTCAGAGGCAGCACTGCGTAAATCACACACCATATGAGTGTTACAAAGCTGCTTGGAGGTTACAAAAGAATGGAGCAGTGTAGCAAGAACCCCTCTATTCATGATGAGTGGGTCCTATCTAGGACAGGCAGCTGGTTAAAAGTGCAGGAACATGCTTATCAAAAAACATAAGAGTCCAAAAACACTTTCAGGATTTCAACTGTTCCGATCGGTTAGTGTTGCATTTTATACATAATGGTACTGCGTCAAATTCAGTCACCCGTCATAGCTCATTTGTAGCAGTTAACCAGTGTCATATTTTCTCTGCAGGATAAAGATGGGAAGCCACTTTTACCAAAACCTCAAGAAAAACCTCAGGTTGGTAAAAAAAAATGCTTCTAACAGGCTATTTTACATTTTTTTAAATAAAGTTTACGAAGCACAAAATTTATTACAACCAGAGACTGGACAAATGGTTGGCATATTCCTTCTACGTTTCCAACAAAAAACTGAGGAAAAAGTAATAAAGTGTTTGGTTTCCAGTTAGTTTTCAAGAATAAAATGAAACATTTGTTCTAATATATATATTTATTTCTAGCCCTTGAGTGAAAGCGAACTTATTGATGCTCTGTCAGAAGGGTTTTCTAGTTCTTCAGCACCAACGTCAAAGGCTGCCCCAACAGCTGCACCCCAGGTATGTCATGTGTCTCTGTGTAAAAAAGACTTTATTTAACTTTTAGACATAGTGAGAGACAGTTACATACAAAGAATCATAGAATTGTTGAGTCATCTAGTCCAGCCCCCTGCAATACAGGAATCTGAACTAAAGCATCCATGACAGATGGCGATCCACCCTATGTTTAAAAACCTCCACCACCTTCTGAGTGCCTTCCAAACAGGGTTTACTGTCAGAAAGTTCTTCCTGATACGCTCATTGTAAGCAATGCACACACATTCTTGCTTTGCTGTTATTTAATTACGCTTGTCAAAACCACCAGTGGTAGATATTCTCACAAAATGACTTTGACTATCCTGGAAGGTCTCTTCTCTTTGCACCCAGTACTTAGGAGGTTGGTGGTGCCTGTAAGGAGAAGAAACACGCCTGACACGTGGCAAGCTTCTATGAAGGTGTGCTGTAGACGCAGTGCAGAGTGGTTTCAGAATACAGTGGTGCCTCGCAAGACGAAAAGAATCCGTTCCGCGAGTCTCTTCGTCTTGCGGTTTTTTTTGTCTTGCGAAGCAAGCCCATTAGCGGCTTAGCGGTTTAGCGGCTATTAAAGGCTTAAGGGATTAGCGGATTAGCTGCTAAAAGGCTATTAGCGGCTTAGCGGGCTTAGTGGATCAGCTAATAAGCGGCTTAGCGATCAGCTGTTAAGCGGCTTAGCGGCTTGGGGAAAAGGGGGGAGGGGAAAAACCCCCGCAGGAACTCGCAAGACGTTTTCGTCTTGCGAAGCAAGCCCATAGCAAATTTGTTTTGCGAAGCACCTCCAAAACGGAAAACCCTTTCGTCTAGCGGGTTTTCCGTCTTGCAAGGCATTCGTCTTGCGGGGCACCACTGTACCGATCTGAGCAAACTGTATGGGATGCAGAGCACATGGCAGTGAGCTGACTGTAGCCCAAAATGATGTGGACCCAGTGTGAAACAGATACCTGGTTCCTGCCATCTGATTATCCTTCACTGTCTTCTGGCATGTGTTTATGAACCCATTGTTTTTATTGTAGAAACCTACAGGTGCTGGCAAACCTGCTGTTGCACCTACTGAAGAAGTGATCTCTTCTGCTTCTGCTTCTGCAGTCCATTCATCGGCTCCTCCGCCACCAGCAGCTACCCCAGTAAGCAGAATAATATTTCCTACCTGCATTAGTTTCTGTGACCAAAGCCACAGTTAATTTTCCCTTTAAAAATGCTTAGCCTCCTTATCGCTTAAAGGCTTGTTGATTATAGGAACGTAGGAGCTGCCTTATTCCAAGTCAGATCATTGGTCCAGCAAGTTCAGTGTGGTCTACAGCAGCCTTAACCAACTTGGTGCCTTTAAGATGTTTTGGACTACAGTCATGGGAGTTGTGGTCCAAAATCGCTGGAAAGCACCAGGTTGATGGAGACTAGTCTTCAGTGACAGACAAAAACTCTCCAGGGATTCAGACAGTCTTTCCAACCCTACCTGGAGATTTCAAGGACTGAATCTGAGACCTTGTTCATATAAAGGTGCAGCCATGTCCCTCAATTGTATTTTGGAGTTCAAAATGTCTTTGGAAAGATCTGTGCATATAACCATCTTTGGAACAAGAATTGTCATTTTTATATGGGATGCTATTTTTCCATTTTAAGGTAGAGTGGCTAGCCTCTTAACTGCTTTTAGTAATGTTGAATCATAGTTTGAGGCTAATCAAATTTGTTTTACAGAGAGGTATAAAACAGTTATAGGTTGAGGTATACTGGAAGCCAAAGTTGCTTGCTTGCAGCTGAATGGTTTGGTTTTTTTGCCTGGCTATGCATATTTTGTAACTTTCCAAAGTTTTTTGAGTGCTCTGAAGTTAACTTTCTATCATGCTGACTAAAGCAACTCTGATACCTTTGACGTTTTTTATTTCTGAGATTGCATGTGGCATATTTTGTTTTTGCTCTTCTCAAATCTGTTAGGGTAGGAAAGAACTTGATGATGCTGCAGATCTTCTCGCAGATTCATTGGGGCAAAGAGAACCTGACCCAGATGAAAACAAACCACTTGTTGATAAAATAAAGGTGAGAAAAGTGTTTGCCCCCCCCCCGCGCAGTACAGCTGCCTTGACATGGTTGTGGGTACCATATTCATCTCCCAAATCTGCATAGGAAGCTGAAAGAACTGAGCCGGGTGGTGGTGGTTTTGGTTTGTTTGCTTTGGGGGCTAGGGGTTCAGTCTATGGCTTTCAAGGTCACCCCCTCACCATTGCTATCCCACCATACTACCTCCCTTGTCTTTTGCAACACTTGAGGGCAGAGTGAGGGTCTTCTTATTTCTGCATATTGTACAAGGTATATTTAGCTATGAAAGCAGGGGTCTATGCAGGGTATTTTTTGCATTTCAGGAGGTCCCCTTTCATGGAAAGTGTTTCGTGGCTTCAGTTGAACTGAATTTGCTTTCTGTTAGTGTGACAAGTATTTTTTTAATTGCCAAAGGACGTGTGTAAATATAATAAACCTCTATTTTTGCAGCGTTCTTTCTGTCTTTGGATTGTTTTTCATAAAGTGCAGCCTGTTCACAAATAAGCAGGGAGGCGGGGGGAATCATTATTATGTATTCAATTTATATCAGCCCTTCCTTCTGAGGTAGCCCAGGGCAGCAAACATTGCAATGATAAAATGTTAAAAATAAGTTGTTACTACACAAATTGCTATTTTGTGTTTAGTTCTCATAGGGAAGCTCTAATGGGCTATGTTACTTTTTACAAAAATTGGTGTGATAATTGTGTTCATTTTGGGGGTTTGTTTCATGGTTGGTTTTTTTCAAAATTTATGGCAACTTTTTTTTTTGTATTTTCTACAATTTGAGGACAAGTTTAGATAGTGTGTTCTTTGGGTTGAGCTTTCCAGAAAAATTAAGAACATGACCTCCTGTTGTTGCTTTTACAGGAAAAGGCTAAATCTGAGCATAGAGACAAACTTGGAGAGAAAGATGAAACAATTCCTCCTGATTATAGGCATCTTCTTGACTCGGGTGAGAAGGTAAGCTAATCCTTTCTGAATCCAAATTCATCTATACCAGGGTGGGGGACCTGTGGTCCTCCTGACGGTTTTGAGTCTTATCTCCCACCAGCCCTGGCCTTTGGCCATTCTTGTTTGGGGTGATGGGAGATGGAGTCCAGCAACTTCTGGAGAGTCAGCGTTTCCGCACCCCTAATCTATATTGATAGATTTTGCACATATATATTTATCATGTCATGTCATATATCATATCATAGTTCATCTATGCTCTTCATTCAAAGAACCCAGGGTGGTTTACAATATAAAATATATGTTGAGGGCCACATTTTACCATAACATAAGTGAGGAACCAATGGATCTTATGTAGTCAAGTCCCCATGTTCTTTTAATGTGCCTTATAAAATAAAGTCAGTAAAATCAACAATGATACATTTTATAATGCACGTTTTAAAACCTGGCTTTATTTTGAAAAGGTTTAGGCTAACTGGTTTAACATAAGATGTTTATCTCTTTTTATAGGTAATTTTAAATTTTGTAGGATGCAAATCCTTAAATAAATAAATAAATAAATAAATGCTGCTTTTTGTTGTTGAAGGGGAAGCCAACAGGCAAGGATGCTGAGAAACCCAAAGAACAAAAGGTAAGAAGGACCTGCTCTTAGCTAAATGCTATTACTTGCCTGTGGGTTGCATTTACGTAGCTATTTGGAAGAGGGCTGTTCCGCTATAAAGGCTCCCAGAGTGGCTTACATAAAATGAGTATCAAACAAGATAATCCCCACGAGCAGGATTACCAACTAAAAGGCAAAACACAAAAGGAAAGAAGAATGGGAGAGGAGAGGAAAGAAAACTTGAGCCCTAATTTTTAAAGTTACAAATTTATTATAATGGCAACTTGAATGAAAACCAAATGAAATGGTTTTTCTGAAAAGCAGATGAAGTAGCCCACCTTTATACCTGTCCCTCTGCTCCACGCTGTTGTTCTAACTCAATTCATCCTACTTGTGGCCAATGAAGGACTAATATAGACCTCAAAAAAAGAGAGCTGTACAATGATAATTCAGAAAAGGTTCCTTATTTTAATGGCACCTGCTGATTTGGTGGCACTTATAGTAGAAGCTTAAAATTCTTTTTTGGGCGTAGAACCAACAATTTAACCATTGGAAATGGGAGGCTATGTTTAAGTAAGGCACTTATTTTCCATATCACTAAATACTCACATTTTTAAACTATTATTTTTTATTGCAGAAGCCAGCTGATGACTCGGCAGCTATTGATGCCCTTTCAGGGGACTTTGATCATTGTGGGAAACCTCCTGTTTCTCAGCCTTCAACAAAGGTGAGGAGGCCCATTTTGCTAAAACTAGTGTTTCTCATTTTTAAGATGCTCCTTAAATCACCAAGTAAGCATAAGTGAAGGCAAAGATTGCAACAACAACCAACAGGCTTTTATGCATGCTACTAAAACCCCAACTGGTTGCAAATAGGCAACTGACAAATGAGATTCCTGCTTTTTTATTTGCAGTTCAATTGCTCTGAGCAAAATAGTTCTGGCGCTGCTCTGAAGATGCACAGTATTGATTGGCCTGGTTAATACATTGTTTTAAAAAATATAGTCACCCCTTCTCGTTTCCACTTTCTGCATATGACTTTGCTCAAGAGTGACATCTACCTGTAGATGCTCTTGCATTTTCTTTTCTGTCTTGCAGAATTTTACTTTCCCACTGCCTTGTTGTTTCAGGAGTTTGGGCTTTGGCCTCCTTAAGGAACGAAGACTTTATTACATCTTAAAACTGGTCTGTGTTTCTACAGGCAAAAACTCTTTTGACTCATTCAGCATTGCTACTTCTGTTGGCAGCCTTGCCCTTGCTCTTAACAGGACTGCCACAAAGAGGTTGTTCTGAGGTTGATTCCACTTGGGTTTATAAGGCTTTGAATGTAATGTAAAGAGTTTCTCTAGAAAAGGGAGACGTTATGCTGCTTTTATCCAAAGATTTCAGAAATAATCAGCTTATTCATTTCATGGAGGTTACCCTCTTTGGAGCATTAGCCGGAGTTTCTTAAAGGCCAATATAATGAAAGTGTTAAATGCCCCTTAATTACATCCATGCAGATAATTATGTTAAATCTTGGGTTTAAACCTGAATTTTACTGGCACTCATTAACCACTTGAATGTGAATCCTAGAACTCCTCCAGTTTCCATCTCTCCATTGGACCCCCCAAAATAATGGTTGGCTCCATTTCACATTTCCCTCTACCCTTTTTGGCACATATCTTATGCTTGCTAAAACTGTAAACTCTTGTGACATTTAAAGACCTTTTCTCACAATAAAGCTGTCTCAAGCATGGACATATTTATGGAGCTGCCTCTCTTACCACTCAAAGGGCCAGTTGTTGTTTTTTTGTAGAAGGCAGCCTGTTTGTCTCCAACACAATGGTGAATATGCATAATTCTTCCAGGTGTCTTTTTCTGTGCCCATCCATTGAAACGACTAGACCTTATTCCAGAGTGTAAGATGAGTTTATCCCATGAACAGTATATATGAAATGGTATCATCTACCTACTCTATATGTTGAACTGGCAGAAAGTCTCATTATCTTTTTTGGCAGGAATAAAACCAGCTTTGGTGTGACGGGCAATTTTAATTGGGAAACAGTATGTAGGGTACAAGGGGGTGGAGAATAAGTTACTTTCTCCTCAGACCGTTTTCCACTTGTGATTACAGTCTCAGTAGCTGTATAAAAGATAGTGTCTCCTTAAAAGAACCATGGAACTATATGGAACACACAGTTTTGCCCTTAAAAGTAAAGGGACCCCTGACCATTAGGTCCAGTCGTGACTGACTCTGGGGTTGCGGCGCTCATCTCGCTTTATTGGCCGAGGGAGCCGGCGTACAGCTTCCGGGTCATGTGGCCAGTATGACGAAGCCACTTCTGGCGAACCAGAGCAGCGCACGGAAACACCGTTTACCTTCCCGCCGGAGCGGTACCTATTTATCTACTTGCACTTTGACATGCTTTCGAACTGCTAGGATGGCAGGAGCAGGGACCGAGCAACGGGAGCTCACCCCATTGTGGGGATTCAAACCGCCGACCTTCTAATCAGCAAGTCCTAGGCTCTGTGGTTTAACCCACAGCGCCACCCACATCCCTTGTTTTGCTCTTAAAGTTTTGCCCTTAGAGAGTGGCTAGTTTTAGGGTGGTTACCCCACCATGCTTACTGCTGCCTGGGTGTGCAGCATTTCCAGATTATTCATGTTATCCCAATTGATCCACTTTGTGTGGCTCTCGCAGAAGTAACACTTTGCTCGAAAAATCTTTTACCAAACTCTTTCAGACTCAGGTGTGTTTTAATCCAAATATTCATGAGGTTTTTCTCTCTGGTATAGGATGAAAAAACAAAAGATGCTGCCACATCAAAAGCAGCTAGAAAAGATGAAAAGAAATCCAAATCCAGAAAGGTAAGAAATTGTTGATTAGAAAGATGAATTTTTGCAGAGTGTAGTTAGACTAGCCACAGCCCATTTTATAAACTTCAGGCATTTCTGAGACACTCTGCACAATTCCTCAACACTTGTCTTCCGCATCTACTGCAAGCCAGGAGGCTTGTCCTCCTTTTCCACCATCACTGGAATAGAAATCTTCACAAAGCTGTTGTTGTGCATTCTTGGAAGGATTTGAGAATAGGGAAGGGAATGAAGACAGGTGGGAACATCGGTAGGAGAATTCTGGGTAGGCATGTTCTGTCCTAAGAGGTATAGAGCACATACCCTCATGGTATATTCCAACTCTCTCACTGTATGTTGTGCGAGTGCCAAACTGAGGACCAAGATTTCTATGACTTCCCCCTAATCTGTGGCATTTTAGCCACAAAGCATCTGTTTTGCAGGACCTTAGATCCACTGTTATTTCACTGTAAATGTAAACTGCCTGCTGTTCCTGTGTTAGGCTCTTGTACAGTGATGTACAACATGATTATGCACCCTGTTTCACCTTTGTTAATCCTAACTGATTAATGATCAGAGCTGTGTTCAAGTGTAAAAAAATTGTGATTGAATAGTGGAAATAAACACCCAATTTGAAGGCCAGTTACACATGCAGTTGTACTCGAGGCTACATTGAAGGATGTATGCCACAAATAACCATCAAAGATCATGTAAGTCATCTTATGACTATAATCACTGCACAGTGATCATGAATGTAGCCATTCATTTTAAATGTCAAACTATGTGTTATATAGGGTGTCCAACATTTGTGGCACAGAGGAAGATTGGGATGCGCAACTCTTTCTCCCTTCCTGCATTTCCCCCAATCTAGAATTGTGGGCCTCCTGGTGGTGGTTAGTGTGCATTTGTGTGTAGAAAACTTATACCTGTATTCCCCTCTCTCTCTCAAACTGACAGCATCTTTCACAGGGAGGTAGTGCTTCAATCAGAAACAATTGAAGGAAGGGAGCATTCAGCTTGTTATGATCAAATGCTGGCTCTCTCCAGGGATGCATGAAAATAAAAACAAAACTTCAGAAAAGCCATTCATGTGTCTCCTGTGTAGTTTTTAGCCCTCTCAAATGTGTGTCTCTCCACTTCCTTATTCATGATAAACACATTGATTTCAAGCTTTGTTTTACTTAAATGGCTGTGTTTTATTTCAAATATTTATTCACGGTGTTTGTTATGTGACCTCAGCATTCCAGCCAATAACATGGTTGTTACTTTTTTCCATTAAGGCAAAGGAGCAGTCTTCCAGCGCAAAATCTGAGAAACAGAAAAAGAGTTAAATGTTACCAGGTAAGAACTGTTCGACTTAATCATGCAAATTTGTGTGCATCCTTTATGCATGAAGAATGAATTGATTTTTCTGAAAATATGTGTTTCCACTCCCTTCCATTGTGCACCCAGCAGAGATTTGTGCATTTTGGTTCCTCCACCTTTGGGTTCTCCCCCAGGCCCACTGGCAACACTGCCCTGTAAGAGGGTTAGAAGCTGTTTCAGGTTACAGTTGCCTGTTTAGCTCTAAGGTACCCCATCCCTTATTCCTGGAGTCAGTATAGGCCGAGATAGCTTGTTTGTGAGGCTTCACATCTACCAAACTCCTAATGTGTGGACTGACCCACAATATTTATATACTGCATGTGCAGAGCTGTTTTCTACATAGAATATTCTAAGTGCAGTTCAACCAAGAAACCGACTGACTATTGGTTGGTTGCACTTTAGATTAGTAAAAGCTCTGAGTATGCTTGTGTTTCACACTGCACCTGGCATGCTAAATTGTCCTTCAAACAGTATATTCAAAATTACTTTTGCATTTAGCAAAACATGAGAAGCATGCATCTTTAATGTGAAATATGCATTATATATGGGTAAAGCATCTTTGTAAAGTACCTTTAAAATGTTGGAATGGCTCCAGAAAAAGGACACCAGCATTTATTATTGAAATACTTTTTGAAAAATAAATGCATGAGATTTCACATACTGTTAAGTAGCAGGAATTCTATCAATTGGTATTAATTTTCCCAAGAGCTCTGAAAATTAAAATACCAGCTCTAAAAAACAAGGGTCTAAAAATGTAAGTTTTCTTGCATTTCATGGTCATGTCAAGAGAGTTGAATCTGGATCAAAGTTGGCTTTGGATCCTGCACATCCCTCTCTTTTCCTCTTCCTGCTGCAGAGGCTTTCATGGCAGCTCCGAGGGGCTTTGAGACCTCTCTCAGAGAACATCCTATGGGTCCTTGGAAGATCCTTCACCTATTTCATGCTTGTATACAGAATTGCTGCTTTGTGCTTCAGTTGCAGCCTCTAGTGCCTCTCCTTTTTTGAGAGAGAGAGAAGTTTCTTGCTTTGGCAGCACCTGTTTTCCGCTTGAGGCAAGCAACCACCATCAGAGTGAGCAAATTACATTGCATAGGGCAGCCAAGGGGATCCGATACTTGTACTTGTTGTTGTTGTTTAGTCATTCAGTCGTGTCCGACTCTTCGTGACCCCATGGACCAGAGCACGCCAGGCACTCCTGTCTTCCACTGCCACCCGCAGTTTGGTCAGATTCATGTTTGTAGCTTCGAGAACACTGTCTAACCATCTCGTCCTCGGTCGTCCCCTTCTCCTTGTGCCCTCCATCTTTCCCAACATCAGGGTCTTTTCCAGGGAGTCTTCTCTTCTCATGAGGTAGCCAAAGTATTGGAGCCTCAACTTCACGATCTGTCCTTCCAGTGAGCACTCGGGGCTGATTTCCTTAAGAATGGATGCGTTTTATCTTCTTGCAGTCCATGGGACTCTCAAGAGTCTCCTCCAGCACCATAATTCAAAAGTGTCAATTCTTCGGTGATCAGCCTTCTTTATGGTCCAGCTCAATAAATACAGACACACAGGGCTCATCCCAATTTCCTTTTGCAATGTGCTTTCCAGGCACTCTGCACTTTCTAAGTCTGCGCCTGAGCGGGGGGTTTTTTTTTGTCCTCCTGCTTTCCCAGGAAAATCTACCGATTACCACTGAATCAGAACAAATTGCGAGGAAGTTTGCATGAGCCCACAGATAGACCATGCTGGTGGTTTCAACTTGCATATTTATTTTTTGTTGGGAACCTGCTGAATTCTGTTTTATGAGATAACGTTTCCTCCCCTTACTGGCTAAATAATGTGCTCTCTTTTCCTCTCTGTCTAGGCTTTTCATCGCTAATGCAAAAAAGTCTTCGTTTTGCTGGTGGATAGCTGCACTTGAACAAAAAAGAAAAAAGAAAGAAGAAGCTATTTTGCAGAAGCAAGATAGTCTCCCGGGTGGTTTTTGTATCATGGTATTTGGATATAATGGCATGGGAGGCATGAATCTTACTATTTTCAAGGATGACCTTTTTCCATTTATTTTACTGTCTCTTATTTTGTAATTTTCTTCAGTTGTGAGAGGGAACGGACGCTTTATATTTGTAAGAAAAGTATTTCTACGGATTTAATAGCAATGCAAAAAGAAAAAAAAGTCTGCAAATTTTGCACATAATCTACACATAGTGCCTGCAAATCTCAGCAGCATTCAGAAAAGCTGTGGTTTGGTTTTTGGTTTTTTTAGTATAATGAATGCTCTAAATATTCTGGAATATAATGCGTTTTGGCTATCATCTGCCTGCGGGTATTCCTTTTGAAGAATAGTTAGTGAGAAGTGAGTAATCAGTTGCTAAGATTTAAACGTGGGAGAAGAGTAGAAGCGATTGTTTCTCAGTCCTTGGCTTCTAATAACATAGTATTCAATATGAACAGTGCCGCTAGTATTTTCATTTGAAACCTTGAGTTCTGATTGTGACCACCTGTCAGTGGCTTGCAGAAAGGGCATAATATTGCATCTGAATTGCTATTGCATAGGGGTACTCCAGAAAGGATGCACATAGGACTCCAATATGTTCCTATAAGTTACACTGGTATAGCTCCCCTCACCCCACCCCCAGAATCCAGATTACACAGCTTGTTTCTGATGTATAAATTCACATCACAGCTGAATACAGAGGTGCTTTGTGAACTAATTTGGATGCAATGCTTGCTCAACTTCCATGTTTTATTCCCCACCCCCCTTTTTGGTATTCCTTGCAGTGAGAAAAGCTATGGCTCCAACAGCAGGTTCTGATATGCTTTGCATTATGAGTAGCAATTTTTTTATTGACTTTTGGAGTAAGGTGCTACTCCTGGTTTGGTCAAGTCTGCTTCCAGGTAGCTAGTTCTCTAGACTACCATGGTCAAATATATAAGCCGCAGCCTGCGAGGAATATCAACTGTGCAAGCCCCTTTGAACTGCATGGGAGTTACACAGGAGCGTGGCCACTTTCTGCCATCGCTCTTACTTACTTCAAAAGGAGCAAGCGCAGGAGATGTTCCTCTGGGGACATCAGAATTTTGACTGTCCTTGACAATCTAATGTTAAATACCAGACTGTTTTTGAAAGTCTGTACTAAGATTGCCTGTCACACTAATAAAGTTTTAGAATGTATTACCTTGTAAACTGTATTTGTGAACTGTGTCCTTATTATTGCCATTGTGAGACAAGAACACTGGCTGTGGCTAGAAGAAGGTACCTTTTACAGGCTTCCACCAAACCAAAAGACCTTTTCTATCCCAATGCAGCAGTGCTGCACACTCAGTTATTGGACCCTTGATACAGAATTGTAGAGTTGTAAGGGGCTACAAGGGGCATCTGGTTCAACCTCCTGCAATGTAGGGATCTTTCGCTCAAACCCACAACACTGGAATTAAGAGTCTTATGCTCTTTTCTCGATCGCTGAACTATTGGGTGCTTTAAAATTTCACGTATGTTCAGCAGAGCTGGGAATGGGCTCTCGAACATAGTGCAACTTATTTTACTGGATCTTGTAGTTTACGGCTGCGTCTGGAAGAATGGCTTCTCATTAAGGGGGGCAAGCCTTAGGCTTGCATGCTCCCACTCCCACCCACTGTCTCCTCTGGGGCAGTCATCAGATCAGAAGTACTTGTTTCAGTTAAATACTGTGCAGTATTGTCTGAGACTGTGGTCTGAAACGGACAGCTGCATAAACTGCAGTTAAGACTTAACCTTACCTTATCTGAGTTCAGAAATAATGCAAAAGTGGACCTATGGAATCAAAAGGTCCTGATCCTCTGTAGGTGAAGTAATGGATGTTACTTGCTACAGTATAGTTGGCAACATTCCAGCTATGGAAAAGTCAGATTTTCTACATCCCTACACACAGATATCTCTCCTTCCTCCATCCACGCAAGCAAGAGGCATAATCAGTTCTAGGACGTGTTTCAGTCACACACAAGCATTTGAGAAGGGAAATGGCCTAGGAGGAGTCCCAGACTCTAGTTAGAGAGGCATAAAGACCTGGTCTAAGAGAGGTCCAATTTTCACCACTCCTGTTGTAAATGCATAACTTGACATGCATGCAAGGCCTTAATGCTATTTCCTCCACTTTGGAAGTATATTT
Source organism: Podarcis tiliguerta (assembly GCF_965153285.1). Lineage (NCBI taxonomy): Eukaryota > Metazoa > Chordata > Lepidosauria > Squamata > Lacertidae > Podarcis > Podarcis tiliguerta. The sequence goes on along the minus strand of NC_139544.1, from coordinate 27,163,181 downwards.
CATATTTTCCAACCTCTGTCATTAGAATAAGCTCAAATATATGTACTAATCAGCGTTCCAGTTTTTAGAATTTTATAAAAACTTACGTTTACGAAAGTAGCATTTTTCATATCTTTTCAAGAACTTACCATTCTTCATTCTGAAATCGTGCTTCATGCAGAGTTCCACATTCCGCTTTTGGTGTGTAACCATTCCTTGATTTTTTCAAGGTTCTTATCCACCCACTGAATATTTTCTTCAATGGTTTCTATTGCTTGGTAGACAGCACGGAGCTCTGAAACTTTTTTGCCTTGGGAGTTGAAGAAACTTTTTACCTGTTGAGTAAAAATAAATAAATACCACAATAAATTCTTGTATTATTCCCATTATCTTCAATGGGATTTGAAAAAAGAAAAAACGTTGTAGGAGACTGCATCCTATTCTTCCTGTACCAATGCCACTAACTGTACAGCCTGGATTTAGTCATAAGAGATTCTCAGTCATGGAGCCATAAAGAAAAGAAATGTGCCTGTCGTCCAAATTGTACATGAATTACAAGTGTTTTCAAAGGCCTTTTGCTTCAGATTTACTAAGAGATAATATAAATGGAAGCAGAACAGCATATGAGCAGTTAAGTATCATAAATGTCTCATGCATTTATATGTTGGGTTCCAAGAACCTATAATAATACAATTTGTCAGTTTTTTGATGTCCATTTTGCTTTAAACAACTGCTGCTGCTGCTACACTTTGCCTTGAGATGCATGTGTGAAAAGCAATTAATTTTTAAAAAATGAAATCATGGAGTCTCACGGACATATAATGCAGGTTGCGAGATATGCTTACTTCTTCAAGTTGCTCCCTTGTGGAATATTGATTTGTCAATCCAGTAACCAGGTGTGCAATGGTATTCGAACCAAGTTCAAACCTATGCAAACAGAAGAAGTGCGTGAAGTAAATATTTTTATATTAGAAATAAAATAAACAGGAGTACAAGGAGCGATCATATTTAAAACTTACTTTTTTACAAATGTCTGCCAATTCTGCTTTAGAAACTTCCAGGCTAACTGATAACCCTCAGGGTTCCTTCCAACAGAGACAACAATATACGGAAGATCCTGCATTTTTATTAAGTCATCCTGTAAACCTTGCTCCATTAACCTAAACAAAGAAAAGAAACCTCGGTGTGAGGAAACAAGGAAATAATATTATTATCTTAATAGGAACAGGAAAACTCGAGTACGAATAAATGGAACACAGTGTAATGTCTATTTGATTTCATACCCTTAGCTTTCGCTGCAGAGAGATTATTCTTCATTTCCCCCAAGCATCCTCTCATATAGTCAGCATGGAAAGAAGAAAAGGTGCTGAAAGGGGGTACTGTGCCACACGCAGGAATAATAATGATAATAATAATAATTTCTATATGTCGCTCATCTGACTGGGTTGCCTCGGCCACTCTGGGTGGCTTCCAACAAATTACAAAACCACAATAAAACATCAAACATAGAAAACCTCCAGATACAGGGCTGCCTTCAGATGTTTATTTCCTTGACATATCACAAGGCAGGCACAATTACTGAGAAGGCTCTCCGCCTGGTTCCCTGTAACCTCACTTCTCGCAATGAGGGAACCGCCAGAAGGCCTTCGAAGCTAGATTTTGGGCTGAAAGATGGGGGTATACTGGGCTGAGGCTGTTTCTTCCCTAGTTACAATATGTGGAAGAGCCTATGGGCCATAGAGAAGTTTGATTGAAAAGCTGAAATGGGGAAAATCTATATCAAAGGGGAAAATTAACTATTCAGATTCATCTCTTCTGTGCTGTGGGGAAGGGTTCTTTCTCTTTGAAATCTTTGGCGAAGACGAGCAGTGGGAGACAGAACGCTCAGAACGCACCCAGACCTAAAAGAATGAAAAAGCTGGCCTGCAGCTGAAGATCAGACACCACTTGTTCACTTTTGTCTCCTGCACCTCACCTAAAAATCTGATCTGCCCTGCCTTACCCCGTTCCAGCTTCTAATTCCATAGGAAAAGCCACAATGTGAAACAACATTTATATGCTTCAAGCCAGTGCAGATGAACAAAATGTGCAACTGGTGTGTGCACTGACCTTTTAACTGTGAGACACTTCGTTCCAATCCAATGTTACAATGTTGTTGTTTCTTGTTGCATTGCAATGCTTAAGAGATGATGAAAATATGGGTGGCTGTGGCCTTGCATTTACAACATCTCTCTTTTAATTTAAAGCCGTTCATGTTTCCAGAGAATACAGTCATACCTCATGTTGCGTCTGCTTCAGGTTACGTCTTTTCAAGTTGCGTCCCGCAGCAACCCGGAAGTACCAGAATGGTTACTTCCGGGTTTCGCCACTCGCACAGGCACAGAAGCGCTAAATTGTGCTGCGCGCAGACGCGGCCCTTCTGGATGCGAACACTTTGATGTGCCTCCGGGACAGATTATGTTCGCAACTCGAGGTTCCACTGTACTCACCATTCAAGCTTCTCCTTATTTGGGCTTAGGCTGAGAACAGATTCAATTATCCTTTTATCAGTATTAAATTTGGGCAGATTGTGTTTGCTGAAAAGGAAGTCCCAGCCTTCGTCCGTCTGTGCTCCAACAGCATATACCGCAAACTTGATGTCATTGGGCAAACTGCAACAAATGGAGGCTTCAGGTTAGTTCTGATCTCTTAGTGTTGGTTTCTTATGTGGAATGGAATCTCTCAGGAGGTTGTGGACTCTCCTTCAATGGAGGCTTATAAGCAGAGGTTGGAGGACCACCTCTTTTGGATGCTTTAGCTGAGATTCCTGCATTGCAGGGGGTTGGACTAGATGACCCTGTGACGTTAACATATGAGAGTGCTGGAGGTGAAATAGTTAAACAGGTTAACCAATCAGAACCCAGGGGGTGGAGTCAGAGGGACTATAAAACCAGCTCTGGGAGGGGCAAAGGGGGAGTTCATTGGGAGTTGGGTGGTTGGTTGGAGTGGGAGTGAATTGGGATAGTGTCTGTGGGTAGGTTGAGTTAGTGTAGCGAAATAAGCTGAGTCAGGAACAGTTAGGACCTGGGAAGACAAGTAAATATCTGAGAGGTGGTTTAGTGAGTGAGAGCAAGTAGCGGAAGATATAGGTCTGGCTAGGCACCCCATGATTGTAATTGACTGAGATCGTTTATGAAACCACATGCTTGTTAAACTGCAATAAATTAACAGAAGTTTATGTTCCAATTTAATGCTGACTGGACTCAGTATTTTACCAGGTAGGGCCTGGGTGGTGCCAGCGAGAAATAAAGTGGTGGCACAGGGATCAATAGACGGTGAAACATCCGGGAACCCTGTGTGATTGCCACAGACCCTTGCAATCCCTTCCAACTCTGCGATTCTATTACTCCATGTCTGGATTCAATTGCAAATTACTACTCAAGTCAGACTGCCTCATCTCAAGAATCATTGAAAAGGCAAATTCACAGGTAATAGCAAATTTCCTCTATCCAGTGATTTCATGCTCTCCCACCCAGCTGGACTGAGCAGCCACAACACAGCGACTTCCCTGGTTTTAGTTACAGGTAGGTAGCTGTGTTGGTCTGCTGTAGTCAAAATAAAATTTAAAAAATTACTGGAAGGATTTTTTTTATTTCCCTGGTTTTGTATGCTAAATTGGGGTGGCGTTACAGCATTTAAGTTGCCACGATGCATGTTTTTGCCCTGTGAAGCCTGAAGATGCTATGCTGCTTACAAAAGAGAAACACGTACTGGAAATTTCCATCGGAGTCCTTCCACTTTGTATAGAACTCTTTTGCTTTGTCCACACACGGTTGGTACTTTCGTACGCAAGCAAACCCCAGAAGTCTGTTCCGAAGTATTCGCTCTGTCTCTGTCCCAGCATCGTCCCAAGACTGTTTGTCAATCATGTTTTTCATTAGATTGACTATGTATCCCTAGAGTGATTTCACAAACATACAAAAAAACATACATGTGAAATCAATTTTTTAACCAAATCTGTTAAAAACTGTATATATAAGCAGAATGAGAAAGGCAATTACACACACACAAAATGTACTTCCATGGCTGAAGGAAGCAGTTGTTTAATAACCAAACTGAAACACAATGGAACAATAAATGATTTAAGTATGTATCATAATTAACCACCTGAAATTCTGATTATAAAACACATGCACACAGGAGCTAATAGTTTCAAGGCAGCTTCATATCTATGTTCCAGAAAAACAACAACCTACATAAATGGGAACCCTGCTCCCTTGCATCATGGTGAACTTTTTCTTTAAAAAAAGAAGCATGCATCATATTAAAATAAAATCATAACATATTAACCTTATCTAATTTCCAATTGCTTTAAACAGGTGCTGTTTGCTGTTTCTTTAAATACTAACAGTTATTGTTTGGCTTCTTTCCATTAATGACATGCTGATCGTACACTCTATATTGTGATGGATGCTGCCTCTACTGACTCTCGCATCCCGTGAGAATCAAAATAATAAAGCAGCTTCCTTTCATTCTACAGTACAACACATATACATTCATAAAATTATTGCCAATAACCACAGTATGTGAGCTGACAGCCTGCAAGTATTGATGGCTATTTTTCAGTCTTCCCCTTCTTACCTTTAATTGATTATCTATGTCTTTCATGTCCCTCTTCTCCGTAAGTTTGTACAAAGGTATCAGCTCACCCAATCCTTCAAGCAGGGGAGTAATTTCAGTTTCATGTTGTAGGTATATTGTTAAATCAAGAGCTTTAGTAATTGACAGCTTTTCGGCACTGTGGGAAACAAAGTGTCAGTAATAACACATTAAAATATTTGTTAAAGGGGCTGAACCATTCAGTGTATAGAGTTTTTTCATTTTTAATACATATTAGCAACACTAATCTTAGTGTTTTCCTTTTTAACAGCTAATGTTATGAATGAAACCTTCCGGAATTTTTGCACCCCGCAATGGCAAACGGTGCAAAAGCAAAACATGGTTTGGAGTGTTGAACTTCTGCAGCTGTCCGCATGTTGTGTTATATACACTGAGTTCAGGAAAGTGTAGCAATATGATAATACATTAAAACTGCCAGCAGCTGATCCACTGTTGAGTGTATCATGAAGAGATTTCAGCAGCAACGTTGCTTATTATCTGTCTTGCCAGGCTTCTCTGTCTTGCATACTTCCTACTCTATCCTATACATCCTAGATTTATTCGTGCTTTTTACCAGGTTTTGTGGTCTTCCTGAATTAACCCAGCTTTGCAATCCTGCCCACAGGTCATCAGAACAGTACTGATCTGCATGCATGTGCTCTCTCTCTCTCTCTCATGAAGGCCAGCCCCCTTCTTAACCAACAATAGTTCCTGTCTCTGGCTATGTATTTTTTTAGTACATTTATACCCCACTATTCTTCCAACATGGAACTGAAGTTGGTATACATGGAGCTCTCAAGACAGTCTCCCATCCAGACACTGACCAGACCCAGCCCTGCTTAGCAAAGCAAGCTGGCTGTATCAGATATCCTCAGCTCTGGGACCTCAACCAAGGGCTGCTGCCGGAATAGGGAACAAATTACTTTGCTAAATAGGCACCTTCCCTGCTGCCGTTCATTATCATGTGCTGTCTCAGAGATGTACATTAGCTGACACAACATATTCATTACAAGATGTATACACAACTTGTGCACATTGAACTTGTGTGCATTCAAGCTTTACGCACAAGGCAAAGAAATAGAAAGGGGGCAGAAGAGGGGTGGCGCTCCAGGGAAAATGACTTTGGAAATGCCACCTGCCATTGAACCCAATGCATTTTGACTACACACAATTTCAGCTTTAGGAATGTAACCACCACAAAAGTTGTGAGCTTGCTGTATTTCTGCAATATACTCCCCCTCCCCAATGTGGATCAAGGGAAAGTATCAACAGACACTTTGTTGCAGGTATTGTTTGTACTCGGAAGAAATATTTTCGTTATAAAGTAGGATGGGAGCATCCTATAAATCTCTTGTAATGGCTGTGCCAAATACCATGAGGCCAATTTCTAGGGGAAAGGCCTGTGTCTAAGAAGGCTATAAACACGTATGTGCTCATTCCTTATGCTAGCAAAAAGTGTAGTGACGTCTGTAAAAGATTGGTTCAAGACGACATTGTGTCAATGGGCAAGAACTAGGAGAGCTATTATATTTTATTGGAACAGGAAGCAGTATTTAATTCTGAGATGATGATGATGATAATAATAATAATAATAATAATAATAATAATAATAATAATATTTATTTATATTATCATTATTATTATTACTATTAATACCCCGCCCATGTGGCTGGGCTTCCCCAGCCACTCTGGGCAGCTTCCAAAAAAATATTAAAATACTGTAATACATCAAACATTAAAAGCTTCCCTAAACAGGGCTGCCTTCAGATGTCTTCTAAAAGTCTGGTAGTTGTTGTTCTCTTTGACATCTGGTGGGAGATCTCAAGCTCTTATCTTTTCTAACTCTCACTGTCTCAGTACTACCACAACTCTCCCATTATTCACCCAGGAATGGCCTAAGCAACGTCACTGGGGAAGCTCTGGATTTCTAATTTTGCAAATGATACAGGAGTGTCTCTCTCATTTTATTATGTGATGAAGTAGTGTTATCTGTATTACTGTTGTATAGAACAAAAATGGCACGTTGCTTACCAAAGAGATATTTAGTGTGTACTATCATACTTTACCTCACCATCTGGAATACACTATTGATGAGACTTGCTCTATCATTGCTGCTAATTGCTTTATGGTTTTCTTTCAAAAGGCGAATTAGGGCATCCCATCCGTCATCTCCATAGTGCACAATATAATAACCATTCATTCCAACATTAAATTTTATCCACTCCACTTCTTCTGGGAGAATGATGTCATCTACAGACAAAATATATCACAACCTTGTATTTTTCTGCCCAGCAGTACTTGACTCATTTCATTTACAGTTATCAGCCACAGATAAATAACTGATTAGTAATAGTTAAAATTGCTTAAAAACCTAGCCTTAATGTCTACTGCACAGCTGCTTTGTGGATAAAAACTTCTGTGTGTCTTATAGGGACTAAAGAAATGGATAGCTTGGAACAACTGTATCTTCTTAATTCTTATAATCTTCCATAATAAAATTATTTAAGCTTGAAAACATAATTGTGCTTCTTACCCATTTGAATTCAGTCAAACATACCTGTTTTAGTTGTCAGCAAAAACTTCTGAACTTCAGCACATTTGCTGGTAATATACGTTAATGGAACATGCCACAGATTCCTGCAGTAAAATCGATGGTGATTAGCTGATTGTTTCAACAGCCTGTATGAACACATATCTAAGCTGACCACTGAGCTGTATGACTGGGAGGATGTAAAGAGGGGTTTCTTGTTGAGAGTTCTACGGCTGCAAGGTCTGTTTTCACACACTTAAAAGCAAACCTACATTTCCAGAGATGGTTAATGATTCCTGCCATATTAACTCTCTACTATGAGTACCTATCTTTAAGAAAATGCTTTTGTTTCCTTAAGGCTTTGCCATCAGTCACATGTGCTCTCAAAGAAATGTAACAAGTGAAATTCCCTACAGGACAAAATTAAACCAGTCTCCAGTTTAGAGATTGTAACTTTCTCTCACTTAGAAAGTCTAGCATGCCCTCAGCTGATTTATTTGTATGATGTAAAAGAATATTCAATATGATTTTTCAAAATTATTATTATTATTATTATTATTATTATTATTATTATTATTATTTATACCCCGCCCATCTGGCTGGGTTTCCCCAGCCACTCAGGGTGGTTTCCAACAAAAGATTTAAAAATACATTAAAATGTCAGACATTAAAAACTTGCCTAAATACTAACTAGTTAAGAAATCACAGTGCAATCTGCATTATTTATTTATTTTTATAATTAAATGTTAGCCAGTGGTGGAGCTTCACTTGCTCCTTTGCCATTACCCGGTTGGTGCAGAAGAACTAGAAGCCTTCACATAGTGCTCTTGGTCTACATGGACTTTCTTCCCTTCTAATGTCACAGTTACCACTGGGAATCCTTTCTGCAGTGTCCAAGTGTCCATCATGGTCTTCACATCATGAAGCCCATTTTGGGTCCAGTGCTATAAATCAGGGACAAAAATATGAAATGAGATGCTAGGAGATGCTGCTCACTGGGCAGTAGCAGCAAAGAGAGTCTTATCTGTATGACTTTCCATAGTTAACAATAGTGTGGGGTGACATTTTTGGCGTAGGGCAGAGAAACATTTAAGAATGAAAGTATATGGTTTCCTGTAACATTAAAATGGTGACAAAACCCAGTTCCATTTTTGCATCAATGCTAACCACACAAAGAATAAAGCTGGTTGGAGGTGGGATCTGATTTCCACTGAAGTACAGGTTTCGAACAATTCAGAAAGATTGCAAGGTTCAGCTATGATAAGAAACCATAGTTTCTGGCTACATCTATGAGTTGCAGAGATCCTTTCCCCTCTTTCACACGTGCAGGATCATGGAGAACTCTCACTTCCGGTTTTAAACTAAGCAGTTCTGCATGACGTCTGAAGCTGATGAACTGTGGTTTGTTTAAAGCAGTAGTGGCCAAACTTGGCCCTCCAGCTGTTTTTGGACTACAACTCCCATCATCCCTAGCTAACAGGAACAGTGGTCAGGGATGATGGGAACTGTAGTCCCAAAACAGCTGGAGAGCCAAGTTTGGCCACCACTGGTTTAAAGTATGGTTTTAGAACAACCTATCTCAAACCAGTGTTCAATCATGCCTTCTTCCTAACCATAGTTTAAATAAACTACAGCTCACTGTCTCTGGATTTAACTGAGAATTGCAGATTGCTTAAAATCAGCAGAAAGAGATTCCAATCTCTTCCTCGTGGGTATGAAAGGGAGACAGAGGCTCATCATAACTTGTTCATGTAGAAGGAAACCATTAATGTAGAGCAGGAGGTTCTGATGCTTTCTCCTAAGTAACAGATTCCTTGGTCTCTGAATATCAGTTAAGTGTTATGCACCCTCACTCGTGGAAAGGGTGGCTACTCCCTCTTTAGTAAGAAATTTATAAATTTCTAAACAGAAATACAGTACGCAATAAAACACAAACTCACGGAAGTTGAGATTGTCTCCTGGCTTCTGCCACAAACCCCATCATTTTGTCCTCGACCTGCTGCTTCTGCAGGGCAGACCTAGCAACGAAACTCAGAAATTAGGTACCTAAGGCTTCAAAACATGTGCAACAATACCGCTCAAAGAGCAATTCTGGCTAGCAATGCTTTGATAATTATGACATTGCTCACTAAGTATGCTGGTAGAAAACGTGCAAGAAATACTTACACCTGACAAGCTGTTCCACAAATCTTTGTTTTCTGTGTTCTGATAGCTGAATTGTGACAGATATTTTGTAATTCCAGCTCTAAACACTTCCGGGCTGATATAATGCAGTAGCATATTTAGAAGACAAGCACCCTGAAAAGAGGGGAGTGAAACGATAAATTCTACACTTGCTTTATCAATGTCTGCTTATCTACATCTGGAGCAAAAAGATGTTCAGGTGCTCTGATTAGGACACTCCTAAGCCCTAATCTTTCATAAAGTTCTCATCTTTGGGTTCTGGCTTTTATGTTAGATTTTTGTCCATATAAATTAAAACAAATGCTACAGAACATATTCATTATGTGTTTGATGGTTGAGGGAAGGAGTGCATTTACACAGAATAAAATAAATAGTGTAATGAACTGTGCATAAGGGCAAAAAGGTGGGTCGATATGCTCAAAATATTAGGACACATGGAGCCCCTGAGAGCTTATAAGAATCTCATCAGAACTAAGGAAAGAATACATAAATAAGATTTTTTTTTTTTAATTTTACCTTCTCATAGGAAACACTATCAAACATTTCTCGAATCTGAGATGGATCTTCAGCAGGGGTCGATATAGGATGTGAAGAATTTAAGGCGTCTACCTCCATAACAGAGAAATAATTGTTTAAAAAATGATCTTCCTAATAAAAGAAAAACAAAGTACTTGTTTAATAGGGTTTGAAGGTCACTTTTAAAATTTACTTGTCATTTTTCAGAGGTTTTACATAAAGTTAACAAAACCAAAGAACTACAATTATCAACTCAGGAGATACCATCACCTTTGTAATAATAACAATTCATTATACCATTATAATGGTAGTCATTTGTATAAATTTGGGGTAGCGGGAGAATGGGTGTCATGAAAGACTTAGGAACTGGTCTTCTGTTTTCTGGTGAATTTGTAAAGGCAATTAAGTTCCACCACTCTCTAGCAAGTGTCCTTGTGTTTTACCGTTCTTGCAAGTCTTAACTTGTGTGTTAGTTGTTTTAGTGTGTCATTTAAAAGTATAGCTGAAAAGCTATCAGTGTTTTTACTTAATTTCGATGACAAAAATATTTGTACTCTTTATTAATTAATTAGCAGATTGATATCCTGCCTTTCCATCATTTGGCGACTGCTTTTTGATTTTGAAACATAGCATGTACCTAAGCATGCAAGTTTGTGAATTAAAAGAAAAATAAATTTTGAAACCCCCGCCCCAAAATTACCTGACTGATTTTCAGAGGGGGTAAACTTGTTAGTCTGTTTCACAAAGAAGAAGGAGTTTAGTGGCACCTTAAAGATTAATACTTATTATACCATAGGCTTTTTTGTGCTAGAGTTCCTTTTATAACGGGGTCCTCAAACTTTTTAAACAGGGGGCCAGTTCACGGTCCCTCCAGTGGCGTAGCGTGGGGGGTGCAGGGGGTGCCGGCCGCACTGGGCGCAACATCTGGGGGTTAGGGTTAGGGGGCGCAAATCCATGGGTTAGGGGGCGCAAATTACTTGCCTTGCCCCGGGTGCTGACAACCCACGCTACGCCACTGGGTCCCTCAGACACTGTTGGGGGGAGGGCTATAGTTTGAAAAAAATATGAATGAATTCCTATGCACACTGCACATATTTTATTTGTGGTGCACAAAAAACAGGAAAAACAACACAATATTTAAAATGAAGAATGATTTTAATCAACATAAACTTATAAGTATTTCAATGGGAAGTATGGGCCTGCTTTTGGCTAATGAGATGGTCGTTAGATGGATATCTAAATAAGGGAATGCGCAGCGCCGGATATCGCATCGACACAGATGCAGAAAATTGAGTCTGCTCAGACGCAGAAAATGATCCAACCCACGGAGGGGGCTCTGAGGCAGTGAACCAGCCCAGGCAAGGTAAGCCTTGCCAGCTCCTGGCCTAGAGCGAGTGAGTGAGCGCTGAACAGGGAGGAGGGCCGAGGAGACCCTCACACCCTCACACCCTTTCCCCCGCCTCCTCTGTGCTAGGGGTGGTGGTGGTGCTGCCGCCCTCCGAGGCCATAGACCCGTTAAGACAGCGGTGGATTCTGCAGCTGCCGGGTTGGGCCGGGTTCAGGACCCTGCGAACCATAGTTTGAGGACCCCTGCTTTATACGTGCATGAAGTGTTATCCTAAATTGGCAGGAATATACGCATACACGTGTAATATATATATAGAGAGAGGAAAAATGTAAGCAGTGAAATCAGGGGAAAATGAAATCTGAAAAATATTGACAATGACAATTATGTTAAAGTGGATGTAAAACCATTACAGTGATGTATTTTTGTTAAACAATTATAGGCCGTTCACACATCAGCGTTGATGACAGCACACACATCCTGACATTGGCAAGCTAATTGTCACTTGTAGTGGGATAAATACATGTTATCTCAATTCTGGTGACTGAAGTGCTACCCTATTAAGAATGTTATTTCACCTGTCACCTGAAACAAGGTAGCAGCTTTTATCTCAAATTAGCTTGCCAATGCCAGGATGCTTATTTGCCCAAGAGGGACATGTCCTTTATCAGTCTCCCAGCCCTGAAACTCATGCTGCCCCCATGCCCCACCCCATATACATGAATAGCAGTATACGACTTGTGGTCCAGGGTGTCTGGAGTTATGGACAAGAATCTTTTCAGGTTATTGTTGCTGGTTTGACTTATTTCCAATAATAATAATAATAATAATAATAATAATAATAAATAATTCTATAATCTTCAGCGAGCAATCAACATTGATTTTAAGAAACATTTTAGTATTATAAAAACTGGAATGTTAATACTCACAACTTTCAGTTCTGGGTGGGTAACATTTACAGACACAAATTCCATATAATTTGCAAATCCTTCATTGAGCCAGAGATCATTCCACCATTCCATGGTGACTAGATTTCCAAACCACTGCAAGAGAAAACATCTGATAGCAGAGATTTTCAACTGTTTTAAACTCTGGTGCCTTCATTACACTGAAGAATCCACTGACTAGCGCAGCTATCAAGTTCATGTATAAAATTAGTGATAACTTACCTGGTGAGCAAGTTCATGGGCTATAATCAAGGTAGTTCCAAGTCTACTTGACGCTGAGGATTTTTCAGGATCGTATAACAAAGCAGATTCCCTGAATGTAATCAATCCCCAATTTTCCATTGCACCAGACTGAAAATCGGGAATAGCTGCAAGGTCTGCAAATACATTTTGAAAAAGTTGTCTCTCATACCTGCTCACTCCATTTATAAATTCACAAGTCAACTTTGAAAGTAAACATATACATAGGTATGTTTCGTTTGCATGTATGTGTAACTTAGACCAACATTTCTATCTAGAGTAAAGTAGCGAGTTTACCTTGCTTAGGCAGAGGATATGGAATGCTAAAATATCCCTCATAGAAGTCTAACAGTTTTACTGCTGCATCCAAGGCATAATCCAGTTGGTTGATCACATGTGGTACAGCATATACTGAAACCTAAAATCATTACCAACAACAAAACACAAACATTGATGAATTCTGAACTCCAACTTAAGAAAATATAAAAGATAATTAATTTGTTAACACCTTAAAATGAGAGTAAAGTTGAAAGGTATCCAACATTTGATTTAGCTTTTCCTACCTTCTGTGCATAGGTAAACTCCTGTAAAAACCAATGGCAGAGGATATGTTTCTTAGGAAGACATAGTCCTGATCCATTCAAATTAAAGGACTCCGAAGGTGGATCTTAATTTAGCAAAAAATACACTAACAATGGCAGTGAAAGTATCTATATCTTATACTTATATAATTTTAACCTTGTCAAACCCTGGAATCAAGGAAATTTTATTTTGTGGAGGTTGCTTGTGGAGATTCTGACTAAGGATCAGGCAGAACTTTCTGACGGTAAGAGCTGTTCAACAGTGGAATGGTCTCCCTCGGGAGGTGATGCTCTCTCCTTCCTTAGAGGTTTTTAAGCATAGGTTGGGTGGCTATCAACTGCAGAAAGTTGAGCTAGATGACCCTCAGGCATGGCCGTGGCCAAGTGGGGGCAGGGGAGCAGTTGGCTCCCCTAGATCAAGTAAAACAATAGAAATACTGACCAATCATATTGGTTCTACCCTGCCCCCCAAGTCCTGCTCCCCTAACAAAGTCGTGCCACTCCCTAACAAAATTCTTGGCTATGCCCATGCCCTCAGGGCACTTTCCAAATCAACAATTCCGTGATTCTATAGGGAAGAGCCACTGTGGTGGGTAGAGAGTTGAATTTGGACAGGGACCAAGTTCAAATGTTTGCTTAGAAATGAAGTACACAGGACTACCCTGGGGCAGTGGCTGTATGTATCTCATACTAAGCTACCTCATGGTGTTTTAGCGCAGATAAACTGAAAGTCTAACTAGGAAAGATGAAGTGCCCTGTGACTGCCTTTATTATTTTTTTTTAATTTAAAGGCACATTATCTCATTATCCAGATGCTCAGTCTTTTTTGCAACTGCATGTACTCAAGCTTTTTAATTTTTATCCCAGCAGTTTAGAAAATTAAGCATTACTGGTACACATTTCTACCAACAAATGTAAACAGCTGTGCAATGGCTGCTATCCATATAACTGATGCTTAACAAATGGAGCACGACCAGTGCAAGTCTAAACTTTTGCTTCTTATAGCATTGTAATAGAAGTTTTGAGAACTACTGAAAAAATATTTCAAATTCTATAGGGTTGGATCCAGAGTTAGTCACAACCAATTTAAGCACCATTGATTTCAATGGATCTACTCTAAGTATGACTAAGTCTAGCTCTAACCCATAATAATTTCTTTAAAACCTTTCTAGGCTCTAATTCCTTTAAAAATTGAAACTGCTACAATTTTAAAATATCAATATGCAACACTTCAGTTGATATGAAAAGTTTACCTTAATTCCACTGGAAGTCATCTTGGAAACGGATTTGAAATCTGAAACAATGAAGGCCACTAGGTAAGTGCTCATCTTTACAGTGACATCAAAACGGTCTTCAATGAGCTGCCCTCCAATGTTTACGGATTCCACCTAAAAAAATGTAAAAACTATTACATTTCAGCTCTAGCTCTGAAGTACATTCATTACTTCTGGTCTTGCGCGCGCGCACACATACACACACTATATATTATCTCCCTCATAGCTCTTTTAAGGCTTAAATGCTACAATCTCCATTTCACAGTTGCAAACCTACATCTAAGAAGAAGCTAGAAACAGATCAGTTAAGAAGGGCAACCTAGCAGGAGGGAATTGCCCCCTATTTCTAGCCCTACTCAAACAGACTTACACTTTTCCAGCACATGAATATATTCATTTTTAAATTCTGCTTTGCTTTCTTATGTGAGCACCAAAAGTGAACACAACATGAGCACAAACTCCTATGAGATGTGGTTTATAGTGTACAACTGTAATGTTTTCTATGTTACTTTGCTCAACTAGGCAGATCAAAGAATACAAAGTATACACCTACAATGGGCATATTGGATAGTGCAAGATGTTTCGGTTCTCTTATGATCTTAATAGAAAATTTAGCTTTGAATGCAGGCTCATCAAAGCAAGGGAAAGCCATACGTGCAGCTGTTGCTTCAAACTGTGTTGCTGCAAGCACCCTGGAATTAAGAAAAAGAATACATGACATATATGCTTTGTTAGTAGTACAGTACATAGTAGTACAGTAAAAATATTCAAAGATGAACATTTCACCTAATGAATAGAAATCAGCTTGCATTTCTTCGTTGAAGAAAGAGATATTTAAAAAACTTTTAACAGTGTATTAAGAAGCAGATTCCATTATGCTAATGAAATTTACTTTGATATAAATATGCATATTACTGCAACCTAAAGGTGCTTCCAGACAGGTATTTAATGTGGGATTGGAGCTCCTCACATATGCAAGTTTTTTGCGTGTGTTTTGCAATTCTATATGACACAAACTTTATAAACACAGAAGCAATGAATCATAGGAAACAGGAAGGTCAAAAAGATACATACAAATCTAAATGAAAATAGACTTACCTTACTTCTCCTTCTGGAGTTCTATATGAGCTTTTATAGAATCCATGAAAACTGTCTGAGAGATTAGCAGAATACTCAATGCTAATAATGTACTTGTGCTCAATTTGCAGTGGTTCAGTAGCAACGAGTGCAATCTGTTCATATGGTGGGTATTCTAAAACAGTCACTTCTTTATCAGCATCAGGGGATTCTGTTGCTCCTTGGATGGTAGCTTTGGTGATCTGGAGATATTTGCTGTGCAGGATGACTGAGCTAGTTTGTTCTGTTACCATAATCTCTATTTTGGCCAGTCCAGTAAAAGTTAAAGTGGTGAGATTTGGATGAATAAGAAGATCATAATGAACTGGGACGACATGCTTGGGAAGCCTACTTTTATTCCAAGGAAATTGATTACTTCCACCTCCAGTGCTTGAATCTGTTGTTTGGCTCAAAAATGGAACAAGACTTAAAATGACTAGCAATAGAAACATTTTCAGCTTCTTCAAGGCAACTGTATAATCTGGAAGCAGCAATCTCAGTGTCAGGCTGTTATTGTATCCAGTGACAAATCTAATAAAGAAACATTATTAAATTAATAGAAAAACCTTTTAAAACCTCTTTGACTACCACCTATGGCTTTCCCTATCAATGCAATCTTTTGTGTCAGAAAAACATCAACAGTGCAGAATTCCATGCACTTTGGATTTATAAAGTGGAGACTGAAGGAGCACTTCCATTGCATCATACATGTCTTATTCAACTGCTCTGATCTGCAGAACTTGCCCTTCTACAAATGCCATGATGATGTCTGTTCTGCATTTGCAAGAAACTGAACTTCTAGTGTGGTGGCACCTATACTTTGATACTCCCTGCCTATTGAAAGTAGAGGCAGGTGCCTTTGCTACATTATTTCAGACGTCTACGGAAAACTTTTCATTTTAGCAAGCTTACCCAGATATGTAACTAGCACTGTGTATACCCCATACTGTACATTTAAGAAACAATAATGGAAAGCACCACTGCACCCCAAAGTCTAAGAACTGTAGTTTGCTAAGCTGCTGGGAATTGCAGCTTTGAGGGGTAAACAACAATTCCCAAGATTCTTTGGGGGAAGACATGGGCTATGAATTTGCTTTCAAAGTTTGGTGTGTGCACAGCCTAAGTCATCTTATGTTCGTTAAAAAAAAGTTTTTACAGATTTTCACATAGACCACACAGAGCGTTGTGATAATCTGTAAAACTTTCAAAATAAATAAAATATGCATAGCGGGTAGGTGCACAAGTCTAAGGCTTGTTTCTGCAGCCCCATATGCCAAGCGCTCAGTCCCAGGGATACACATGGAACCCCTTGGGGCAGACTAGAAGCCAGTAGTTCTTGGTCTGTCCTCATTTTACTGCCAACTAATTCCACCAAAGCGAGCTGGACTTTTAGCACGATGGGGGGTGGGGTGGAGGAGAAGCAACTTTTCCTCAACTCCAGGTCGAGTTTTAATTTTCGGCCATTTTTGTCGTTGCGGCTGCCTACTTATTCCACAGCTCAAGCACCTGAGCTTCCCCCTGACCACCCCCTCAAGATTCCTGGGAACTGTAGTTTCAAGGTGCTGGGAAAACATGGCTCCCTGTGAAGGGGTAAACTACAATTCCCATGATTCCGTTGGGGAGAAAACATGTGTTGCGGGCTGCGGGCGAATCCCTGGACTATGACGGTGAAAGGTACAGGGGTGGGGTAGGGGCGACGCACGCGGCCAGGCCCCTCCGACACCTTGCCCCCAAACCCGGCCTGGGCCTCCTGCGCTGCGCCTCAAAAAAGGGGGCGAGGCGGCGGCCTGCTGAGGGTGAGCATGCGCAGTGGAGCGTTCTTGCTCCTACTGCGAAAAGAGGTGCGGGCCAAAGCTAGGCCCCTTGGGCGGAGAGGCCTCCGCCTTCCCTTATCCCGCGAGCGGTACCTGCTCTCCCGGCTCCCGCAGCGCTGGCGCGGCCCCCGTACCTATTCGGAGGAAGGGAGCGTGAGGAGGCCTCCGCCGCAGCCCCTGCCTCTTCGTTTCCCTCAGAGCCGGGGAGTGAAAGCGAAAGCGAGTTTCTCCCCTCGCTACGCGTCTCGGTGTCGCGGGGACTTTAGCGGATCTCCGCCTCTGGCGCCCTTTTGCCCAGCGGCAGGAGCCTTTGCACCAGGGCGAGGAAGCGGCGTCTGCAAGCCCCGTTGTATACCGTTAATTTATATATACGACGTCGAGGAAGCAAATCTATTTTATCCGCGCCGGTGCACCTGCTTCTGAAGCATATCGTCCCAACGTTACAAACTTGGCTGGCGAAAGATCAGCTTCCTGCTCGAGCAGGTTTTGAGTTTCTCAAAAAAAAAAGGGGAAATGTACCCAAGCAAAGTACCCAAGCAAAACACTCCCCCCCCCTTTTTTTTGCGTTCACAGCAGCAGCCTTAAGATAGTCCCTTATTTGTAGAGAGCCTATGATTAGTTTTGTTGTGGCCCCGTGTTGGACGTACAGTATGTTCCTTACTGCTTGTTTGAAATGGTTCAATTGTATTGCATGGTTTTATGATCAGGCTGTTTTCCCTGGATACATTTGGGAGGAAAAGTAAGCTATAAGCAGTGTTTTTAGGGGAAAAAGGGAAAGGTTTTGGTACTTACCATGAAGTTGTTACATAATATAACAACAACTACTACTACTACTACTACTACTACTTATTATTTGGTTTCCCCAGCCACCCTGGGCTGCTCCCAACAGAATATTAAAAACACAATAAAACATCAAACATTAATAACTTCCCCAAACAGGGCTGCCTTCAGATGTCTTCTAAAAGTCAGTAAGTGCCATACTTCTAACATTTGAAAAAACTGCTGGTACTTTGCACCCTTGAGAACCCCGATAAGAAAAAGCACTGGATACTATTATTCTGAATATCCAGCAGTGAATGGGATATGGTGACTCTATTTTGTAGTTCTTGATCACATTTCTATTTTCTTCCGATGAGCTCAAGACTACGTGGCTCTCCCCCTTCCTATTTTATCACAATAATCCTGTGACAGGCGATGCTGAGAAATAGAGCAACTAGGACCAGGTCGCTTGGAGCTTCACGAGTAAGGATTTGAACCTGGATCTTTCCCGTCCTACTCTGACACAAACTAATACATCATACTGGCTCTCTAGCGCCCATTATTTTTAAATTGGCTCTGGCACAATTAAAATGTTAGGGAGTCCGCAAATGGGCAAAAGGCTGCTATTTTCCTTCAAACCAAGTTAATGTCACCAAGAGTGGCTGGGGAAAACCAGCCGGATTGGTGGGGTATAAATAATGAAATTATTATTATTATTATTATTATTCCAACATTTGAAGGGGGTGGGGTGAGTGCAGAGAGAGAGACACAGTGCATTTGAACCTTCTCCGTCCCTCCTAGTATTTTTCACTGGCAGTGGGAGCTGAAATGGGGTGTATCTGCAGTACAGAGCCATAAACTCCTATGCTCCAGCTTCTTGCATGACTGCAAACTCTTTTCAGAAGCTGAGAAGTCAGCAAAGGCTGCTTTGAGACTGTTACTATTTTGTGGGTAGTATTTAAAGTGGATTTGACGTTCTTGCACAACAAATCTGCTCCCCATCTCTCTCCAAAAGCAGATTTTTATTTTTTATTTTTGGTAAGAATGAATCTTCAAAAAGCAGTGAACATAGAAAACTCCTGCAAGCTTTGAGCAAACAAATGGGGATGAATGCTCAGTGAATAGGACATTTGGAAGCAATCACAGCCCTACCACTTCCTCTTGTGTGTTGAAATATCTGTCAGGATTCCACAAGATACCCAAACAAGAAATTTATTTATTTATTTATTAAATTTCTATATCATCCTTCATCCAAGAATCACAGGGCGCTTTACAACATAAAAAACACAAAAATACATAACATGGTAACAAACCAATACAACCTTCCCGCCCCCACCTCCCACATTCACAGTTTAAAAGGTCCCAGATTGTTTAATTAGACATCCAGGAAAAAAGGAATGTTTTTGTAATGTACTGTAATTCCTTTCTGAGATAGTAGTGAGGTGTACATTTGAATAGCCATGCAGATTAGTTTCTGTATTGTAGGATATTCACATAGTACCTTTCAGCTTGTTGCCACCAGAGGTGGCTCTTCTCCTATTCCTACGATGGAGCCATGAAGTTAATGAATTAGGAAGAAAATGTACAGTAGTGTAAAAGAAAAAAACAGGCAGCTATTCTTTCACTTCCTGCTATTGTAACTGAAATAGGCAGGCATATATTACAAGTTAAGGAAATAAATGCCTGATTTCAAAAATTAAACATGCTGTAGTATCAGTTGTCTAAGTTAAATTATTAAATGGAAACAGCAGGCTCTTACGTTCACAGTTGTTTCCTTCGTTCCACGTATCTGTTCTTATCCTATAATTCAAACACATCATAAGGCTTCCAGGCAAGGACAGTACAGTGTTACCTTGGTTCTCGAACTTAATCCGTTCTGGAAGTCCATTCCAAAACCAAAACATTCCAAAACCAAGGCATGCTTTCCCATAGAAAGTAATGCAAAACGGATTAATCCATTCCAGGCTGTTGAAAAACCACCCCTAAAACGCTTCCCCCATCGCTCCAATCAGTGCAATCTTTCAATCTCTCTCGATCTATCATCAAAGTGGCTCTGCTGGCGCAACACTAAAAATGGAAGCTCGGGACTCAGGACACATTCGACTTCTAAAAAAAATTCAAGAACCGAAATGCTCACTTCTGGAACCAAGGTACCACTGTATAATATCGACACCAAATAAATGTTTGATAGCAGTGATGGTGATGAGGTAGGTACATGAATAATTTAAAACTGGTTTTAACTGAGCTGGAATACAGTATCTGCGTAGTGCTAAATCAAAAACCAGAAAAGGGGGATGGAAGAGTTCAAATATTTTAAATTTTACAGTTTTAATCTTAAGATCCAGTCTTCTAATAAATGGGGGGGGGGGGGGTTAGGACTGTGACTTAGACCAGGCATAGGCAAACTTGGCCCTCCAGATGTTTTGGGACTGCAACTCCCATCACCCCTAGCCAACAGAACCAGTGGTCAGGGATGGTGGGAATTGTAGTCCCAAAACATCTGGAGGGCCAAGTTTGCCTATGCCTGACTTAGACTCTAGCTGATGCGTCTGAAGTAGGCTGATACCAGATGGATGGATAGATTATGCTACAAAAATGCAAGCTACCCTGTATATTATGGATGCTTTAGTTGAGATTCCTGTATTGCAGAGTGTTGGACTAGATGACCATTGGAGTCCCTTCTAACTTTACTATTCTATTATTCTAGTGCTACTACACCCTGCCAAGCAAATGATTGGTGCTTTTGCTGATAGTGGCAGAGGATATATTTGCGTGTAGCAGTAGTTACACAGCCTGCTGTTTCCACAAGGGTCTCTAGATCAAGGCAAGATATGTCATTTGGTGTTTTCGTTGTTTTCAAGAGACGTCATTCTCCATCCATTTGTACAATGTGTATGCATCTCTGGGAGGCCAAGATCAGAGATTATTATGAAGTCAAGGAATATTGTCTTCTCTGTACGGGTGTTTTTCATTTAAAATGTGTGCAATGAAGTACAGAGATTAAAGTACCTTTTCCAGAGAACTATTTCCTGAAGTGAGAAGGTCAGAACGTTCATGAATTTCAAAGGGGATCACTCATGCACCAAGGCTTCATTAAACATTATTATTCTGAAATAGCTTCATAGTATGGGCCTGTCAATTACCTGACATTAATCTTTTCCAGGGAAGAAGGCAAAATATGTTCAGAGCTCTCAAGACCCTTCCATCTGGGAGCTGTCTGTCTGTCTTGTCACCATTTGAAAGCAATTATGATTGTACCAAAGGAATGAGTAGAATCAGAGTACCCTTTGGTTAAACCTTGCAGCCATTTGGACTTGATTACTGATTTAAATACTTTCACCTCTGGCTGTCTGCTTACAGGTTATTTGGAAGGATCAAAAAAGGCTTCTGTGGCAGTAAGGCATTATTAAATTGTAAATCTAGTTAAAATGTTTTAACTTTATAGCAACAGTGTGATAGTAAGCATACTGCCCTGCGCCCATGTTCCTGTTGTAGTTTCTGGGATCTTCAGATAAAACCTTTATATGGAAGCACTTAAAAAAAATACTCTAGAAGAATTGCTGCAATTGCTTTTAAATCAGATGCTATCTCGGAACCTAAATAAGTGGTCATACCTGAAAGATAATCTCACACCTTGTATATGCCCACTTGATCACTGTGGTCTGCACGGTCAGGATATCCTTTCTGCACAGTGTAGGAACAAATTTCAGTGGGAACAAATGTAAGGCTTACTAGCAGTACACGCGAAAAGGAAATAGGGGTCTTAGTGGACCTCAAGTGTAGCATGAGTGAACCGTATGATGCAGCAGCAGCGGCAAAAAATAAGAAAGCTAATATTCTAGGCTGCATCAACAGAAGTATAGTGTCCTGATCAAGGGAAGTAACGGTACTACTTTATTCTGCCTTGGTTAGACCACACCTGGAGCACTGTATCCAGTTCTGGGTGCCACAATTTAAGGAGGATATTGATAAGCTGGAACTTTTGTAGCTTATGGCACCCAAGATGATTAAGAGTCTGAAAACCAAGCCTTACAAGGAATGGTTGAGAGAGTTGGGTGTGTTTATCCTAGATAAGAGGAGACTGAGAGCTGATGCGGTAGCCATCTTCTAATATCTAAAGGACTCTCACGTGGAAGATGGAGCAAGCTTGTTTTCTCCTGCTCCAGAGGCTAGGACCTGAACCAATGGCTTCAAGCTACAAGAAAAGGGATTCTGATTAAACATCAGGAGGAACTTTCTGACAGTAGGAGCTGTTTGACAGTGGAACATTCTCCCTCAGGAGATTGTGGACTTTCCATCACTGGAGGTTTTTCAGCAGGGTTTGGATGGCCATCTGTCATGGATGGTTTAGTTGAGATTCCTGCATTGCAGTGGGTTGGATTAGATGACACTTTGAGTCCCTTCCAACTTTGATTCTATGAATTGGGCATTTATTATTTATTAAATTTATATACCTCCTTTCCTCAAGAAACCACAAGGCAGGTGGCAACATAAAACACAAAATGCATAATAGTAAAAGAGAGGGGGACTCAATACCCCCAATAGATTAACAGCCAAAGGCCTGGTTGAAAGAGGGATGTTTTAACATGGCACCTAAAGATATAACGAAGGCATCAGGCAAACTTCCCTGTGGAGAACATTCCACAAATGGGGAACGACCACAGAAAAGGCCCGTTCAGCACCCTCTAGACCTCTTTTGGAGGTGAGGGCTTTAATGTTGTGGAATCTGCCCTGAAGAATTCCCGTCACTTGAATATGAGAGATAGACACTATCTCGCTTTTCTTTTCAGTTCCTGCTGAATACCTCCATCTTTCAACAAACAGTTTAAGTTGAGATCTTCCCCAGTACAGTATGCATCTGTATTGTTTTTAAGATGTTTTTGTTGCTTTAACTTTTGTTATTTGCCACCCTTTGGGAGGAAGTGCAGGATATAAATTTAATAAAGAAACCCTTTCTAACTGAATGGCCAATGGTGGCAGCTCAGACAGGTTCTAGGAGAGAATGCTATAAATGCCTCCTCATCCACAACCTTGCCTGATAACCTTGAATGACTTGCTGTCTCTCATCCTTCATTCCCTATCAGTGTAATTGAGATAACAGCCGGCTTATTCACAGAAAGTCATTCTGTATGCTTCTGAAGCACAATAAACTAAAGTAACAAAATCTTACCATCTTTAAATTAGATATTGCATTGTTGAAGTACTTCTCACCAGTTAAGATCATTGTGTTAGTGGTGGTTGTGGACAGTTTTGCCCTAGCCACAGCTTATTTATATTCTGAAATATGTCCAACTGAATTGTCTTCAAGGGCAGCTCTGCAGACAATCTGGAAACTTTGGTTAGTATAAAATGTATACTTTGGACACCTCAAATCAGAACTGCTCTGTGACATATCAGAAACATATCACATGTTTAAATCCTCAATTTGCATTTTTAATAAAATTTGAAGCAAGTGTAAAATAAGCAGATACATCATAGTATTTCCATGCAAGGTTAATTTTTATATATCATTTCCTTGCACATCTTTCCTGTGCCAGGGTGTTTACAATAAAGATGCAATAAATTTCACGGCTGAAGTGAAGTTTCTTCATTTTCATACCCACTTACTTGTATGCTGTTGTCGTTTAGTCGTGAACGACTCTTCGTGACCCCATGGACCAGAGCATGCCAGGCATTCCTGTCTTCCACTGCCTTCCGCAGTTTGGTCAAACTCATGTTAGTAGCTTCAAGAACAGTACCACTCAAATGCTTTACTAAAACACAGCAAGTCAAAGCATGTCCCTGAAGGCCTGTTGTCTTGGGAAAACAAAACAAAACAAAATTGTACAGTGCTACTTATACTGGTAGAAGTGTTGCTGGGGGAAAAATGCCCCTTTTAAGTTTGGTGACAGTAGTTTCAGAAAACAGTTTGTCAAAATGGTTTTTAGAAAACATTCTAAATGGATTGGGTGTGATTTATTTTTCAGAACTCGGGTACTGTGAGAATTCAAGAGAAGCTTTTTGGGCGGGGAAGCTGTTTCAGAATATTATAGGGCGACAGTCATTAAGGATCATAGATTTGTAGAGTTGGAAGGGACCCCAAGGGTCATCTATTCCAACCTCCTGCAGGAATCTGAAGCATCCATGGCACATGGCCATCCAAACTCTGCTTATTGTGATAGGAATTTTATGGTATTAGATATATGGTAATGTTCATAATTGCACATACATAGATCAACACAGGAAGACCAACTTGGAACCATTTTGATTCCTAAACTGACCAAATCCTTTCTCTGCAAGGTTAAACTGGAAAAGCCTCCCCATGGTCTCTTTCCTCACAAATCCTGTCTCAAGGATATGTCTGTTTGAATAAGGTGTGAGCCTGTGACCTGGCCCAGGAAATAAGTATTTTACCACTACAAAAGAATGGCCAGGCTCCCCAGGAAATCCAATCAAGTAACTTGCCAGACAGGAGATTGAGAAACTGTGGCAAGAGAAAAACAACATTTAAATTTCTGTGATGTAAGTGGGATGTATCTGAGGGGTGGTCTTAGGTTACACCCCTTCTGTGATGTATGCATAATGTTTCTGGGGGTGGTCTTGATCTAGAGGATGGGAATTTCAAAGTCTTTATAAGCCCTTGCACAGCAATTTTGGGGGTTCTCTTCCTCTCCTGCATGTGAGGGGAGTACCCTGTTGCAACAGATCAATAAAGATCAAGCTTACTAGCTGCTTTGCTTCTCAATATTCTCTGGTTGGCCTCTGTTATTTTCTCCTACCAATAGGGAACCTATGTAAGGACTCTATATGGGCTCTTGGATAAGGAAGAAGGGCATATTTTTTATTTACAACATTATAAACCTCCAAGGAAGGGAGACCATTGACTGAATTCACCATGAGAATGAGAAATTGGTGGGGGCAGTAGATTCTATGGCTTATAGTCAGAAAATGGGTTAAACAGACTGATTTTAAACTTGGTAGTGCAGGAGAGTAAGTTTGAGGATGGGTCCATGTATGATCTGGAGTTAAAGAATAAGAAATGTTGAACTAGTTAAATGTGTGGTATGAGAGGGGGAATTGAGTGGTGTGCATTTTCTTCTTCTTCCCTCCACTTTGCTAGGGTGATTTTGGCGGACATATTTCCCCGTACTACGGCTTTGGGGAAATGGCTTGTTGTGTTGGGTTAAGGGAAACATCTAATTGAAATAATTAAGCAACTTAAAGACTACATTTTGAACCTGGAAATAGCTTGGTTTAAGCAATTAATAATAGCATGGTGTAAGCCACCGAAAGGATACTTTGAATTTGGAAATGGTATGGTTCTGATCCAAAGACATGTGTAGCAGCATGCTGGGTTTTGCAGACACGTGCAGCTGCCCAACAGATGGCCAGCATGGCCAGCTCTGACAATGCCACCTACTTGTCAGAAAGTGGAGCAAAGTACTGGGACCTGCATTTAATCCCCATCGCACTTCCAAACAGATGGTCGGCGCTGTCAAAGCTGACAGAATTGACGACCCTTTAAGTCCCGCAAGTGCAATCCCTATTCAGCAGCTATTTCTTTATTGATTGAACATTTATTCGTCAGCTTTGCATAGCAAAGGCAACTTTAAAAGTACAAACCAAATTTTAAAAAGAGAAACCTTTAGAAAACAGAATTTCAAAAAGTTATAAATGAAGACAAACAACAGCAAAATGTTAAGACCAGCAAGGCACAATAAGTTAACAAGGATCATGTGAATACTTGGGAGTGGGGTATGTGGGTTTCTGATTTTCTAAGAACATTGAAGTTCCTGTGCTTATAGCCACTTTGTACATAATAGGGAAGTGACTGTAGTCTACAGTTTATCCCAAAGCATCATACCTAAGAAGTCCAGCTGCCGCTGTAGGGTACACTTTGACCTGTTGTTATCAACGGGATGATCAAAGAAGCTTACAGCTAAAGGTAAGGGGACCCCTGACCATTAGGTCCAGTCGTGACTGACTCTGGGGTTGCGGTGCTCATCTCGCTTTATTGGCCGAGGGAGCTGGTGTACATGGTCATGTGGCCAGCATGACTAAGCTGCTTCTGGCAAATCAGAGCAGCACACGGAAATGCCGTTTACCTTCCCGCCGGAGCAGTACCTATTTATCTACTTGCACGTTGACGTGCTTTTGAACTGCTAGGTTGTCAGGAGCAGGGACTGAACAACAGGAGCTCACTCCATTGCGAGGATTCGAACCACCGACCTTCTGATCGGCAAGTCCTAGGCTCTGTAGTTTAACCCACAGTGCCACCCGCGTAGTATGTAGTTTAAAAGAGATGCAGGGAAATCATTGGTGGGTCTGTACTGAGATTTCAAAATCCTGAGGATGGGCAAGATAATATTTTTAGGCATTTCAAGATCATGTTGTTTGGCATAGAATTGTAGAGTTGGAAGGGACCCCATGCAATGCAAGAATCTCAACTAAAACATCCATGCCAGAACTCAAAAACTACCAAGGAAGGGGAGTCCATCCCTGTTGAGCAGCTCTGTCAGAAAGTTCTTCCTGGTGTTTTGTCGGAACCACCTTTCTTGTAACTTGAATCCATTGTTTCGGGACCTAGTGTCTGAAAACAAGCTTGCTCCATCTTCCATGTGATAGGCCTTTAGATATTTGAAGATGGTTAAGTGCTTTAGGTCTGTATTGTTGGCATCATGCTTTTGAAGCCTATGTTGGTAAGAGCTGTTACTTCACAATTATCTGCCTGTACACCAGAAATATGATGTAGATGGTAAATTTAGCTATTTGCAAACAGAAACAATTACTGTATTTTTCGCTCTATAAGATGCACCAGACCACAAGTTTTTGGAGGAGGAAAACAAGAAAAAAATATATTCTGACTCTCAGAAGCAAGAACAAGAGGGATCGCTCCACAGTGAAAGCAGCGATCCCTCTTGCTGTTCTGTCTTCTGGGATAGCTGCGCAGCCTGCATTTGCTCCATAAGATGCACACACATTTCCCCTTACTTTTTAGGAGGGAAAAAGTGAGTCTTATAGAGCTAAAAATACGGTATTAGCCAGGGCTTTTTACTGCCACAGTATTAATATTGGAAGCCTCCTCTTGGTCTGCAGAGGGCAGCAGAGTGGGGGAGAAGAGGGTAAATTCTGAACACTGGCTATCATCCATATATTTTACATTCTTTTTGATGGCTGAGAAGAACCTATGAAAAACAGCCTGGTCTACCTTTCATCAAACACCCCCGGGTATATTTTCAATGCAAATTTTGAGGATTAGCCATGATCTTCTTGCTCACTTTTGACTACAGTCGGATTTCAAGCTACCGTGTTGAATTCCATTTCAGTTTCATTCTCTCTTATTTTCCAGTGCTTCTATAACGCATGGTGGTTGTTTTCCTCCTTCGTGAAATGAACGCCAAAAAGAAGCACTCTTTATCATCTGAGGTACATTGTGCTCATTTGTCGACTGTCAAGAGTTGTCTCCATTAACTACATCCTGTTAATTTCTAAAAGCCACGGATCTTAAGATCCAAATTCTCTGTTGAATGCAGCCATGTAGTGGTTGTCACTATGACCGTAATCTGTCATGACTATTTAGTTCTATACAGTTCAGAACAAAATTTTTCAAGGCTACCTGTCAGTTCTTGTAGGATTGTACTGGTGCTTGCAGCAGACATAATCTTTCCTACTCTTGTGTTTCCCTCTCCCTGACAAGGGCTGAGCGAGTTTCAGCAGCTTAGCTGCACTCCCTTGCCTAGGAGGGCCTTAGTGAATTCCACTTCCTGGTTGGCAGAGGCCAAATAAAGAACCAGGAGGAAGGCAGGAAATACCACCTAAATAATCTTGTAGATCAGAGTTTTACAAAGGTCTTTACAAAGATCTTGTAGATCAGAGCTTTACAAATGTGTCAGGACACATTGTCATCTGCAGTGTGTAGGTGTGCTCGGGGCTGGGAAGGGGTTAATTTAACCTGCGGTTTGTTAGTAAAACTGAATTACTGTGTCGTGAAATGATGCATATCTAAAACGTGTGTTACCAGCAGGAAAAGTTTGGAAACCTCTGCTGTAGAGACATTTCTTTTCTATTTAAAAATTACAATAGTTTCTAATGATCTAGTGAAATTTATGTTGGAAGCAGAACTGTAAGGATGCTATGGGCCTAATGATGAATCGTATGGAACATTATGAATGATTATTAGATGATAGTCAACATCATGTAAGTTTTTAATTATTTGCATGATTTTATTACTATGCAAATAAAGAGCTCTCCCAGACAGAAAGTGCTGGCACAACATAAAATATTTTTGTATGTATTGTGAGGCTCCACTCAAATTCCTCTCCTCTTTTCCTCTTTCATTTGTTCATTTTTGAATGGTGCTAATTTCCTAATGTCTTGTGTTTACTTTGCAACGAGGAAAAACATGATTGGTTAAATGTTCTGCAAACTGATGCATATTTGGGAT
Organism: Podarcis tiliguerta; assembly: GCF_965153285.1. Lineage (NCBI taxonomy): Eukaryota > Metazoa > Chordata > Lepidosauria > Squamata > Lacertidae > Podarcis > Podarcis tiliguerta. Next base: position 27,134,835 of record NC_139544.1, on the reverse strand, counting down.
GGTTCTTTTTCTGATGCCAGAGTTAAATGTTGTTTTTTTTAGCATATTTTGTAAGCCACTTTGGGAATGGTTATAAAACAGAATATGATAAATAATACCCACTCATACCATGTAGGGAGCCACTTACACAAAATTGCCACAAGATGCTCCGCTCATGTAGTTGAACTACAGTATAAGCTGCTGCCCTTGCAGCCTGCTGCATATATAAATTGGGCCACTAAATAGGTAACAGTTAAATTTCCATTCACCATATATTTACAAAAATCGCTTCCTGGTTTTGCTACCAGTTGGTAACATTAGCATGCAGATTTGCAGCAAGTGACAATTTCTTTCTGCTTTATTCCACAATGTTTAGCCTTCATAAAATATTTGGTGTTAAAATTTTATCTGTCCTGTCATCCTAAAATCCCTCTTGGGTTTTAAATAATCCATTTTGTCACTGCTTAGTAGGGATATTGTTACAGTCAGTGTAACTAGAGGAAATATGATGTCAAGAAAGAGTGTGATTGTATGCACACTGGTGCACAGACATAAAGTAGTGCTTCCTGGGAATTGTATATGGGATGAAGGGTTGCTGTACTCCTTAAATAATTTAAATCAGGAACAATATTGTTGGGATGCACTGGCAGATGCCAACATCATTCCAGACATAGTGTACATCCTAACCTCACAACTACACCAGCAATTGGTCCAGTCTGCACTGTGGGTTGCTATCTGGTCACATATTAGCATGGATTTCCTGTGGAATCAGTCTCCAGAATGGTGAAGATAGCATGGGATTGGTTTACAGACTGAAATGTATAGATTATTTTGATAGGAATAATATTTTTCCTTCCTCCTCAATCTCCGATGTTGTGGCTTTTTGTCACATCTATTACTATCTCCGTGCTCTGTTCAAGCAGGGCAGAATTATCTACACCCGTGGTAGGTAGATGGGCAGCCCAGAGAAGAACAAAATCCTGTTTGCTCTAACATCCTGCAGGCATAGATGGTGGTGTCTGGAACCGGCAGTTGCCTTTCCTGGATTGCTAAATGCCAAACCAAGACCAAAGTATTTCTGCAAAGTGCCACAAAAGCTCAATATCCCCCAAAGCAGTCCTGAAGCTATAAATGAAGAAGTAATTGTTGTTACTGTAGTTACTTCCAAATATTTAGCTACAGCCGAAGAATTGATGCTTTTGAATTATGGTGCTGGAGGAGACTCTTGAGAGTTCCATGGACTGCAAGAAAAAAACACCTATCCATTCTTAAGGAAATCAGCCCTGAGTGCTCACTGGAAGGACAAATCGTGAAGCTGAGGCTCCAATACTTTGGTCACCTCATGAGAAGAGAAGACTCCCTGGAAAGACCCTGATGTTGGGAAAGATGGTGGGCACAAGGAGAAGGGGACGACAGAGGACGAGATGGTTGGACAGTGTTCTCGAAGCTACCAGCATGAGTCTGACCAAACTGCGGGAGGCAGTGGAAGACAGGAGTGCCTGGCGTGCTCTGGTCCATGGGGTCACGAAGAGTCGGACACGACTAAACGACTAAACAACAACAACAAAACATTTGTGACTTTCTTAAGGCCGATATCCAAAGCGCCATGCTTGCTGTTCTAACTTGCTCATGGCAGTAGCTCTCTTCAACTTCCTTTATCTATTAGAAGCCCTTCATAGCCTGTTCTAGTCAGGAGGGCACCAGAGGACCACCATGTGAAGCACAATACTGCTTCTGCCCCCAGGTATGTGTGACATGCTTCCTGTTTCTGCATGAAGGACTTTGGATCCCCTGCACAATATGCTATCTTCACCTGTTTGCAAAGCAAACAAGATCACTGTGAAACTAGTTATCTATTGTATTTGTGTTAGCTATCTTCTTGGTGAAATTGTTTGCCTTCCTTGCAATGTTTGTTCTTCTACTGTGCTAGTACTACAGATGCTTGTTTCACTCATGGGCATAGCCATGGGGTTGCAAAGGGAGCAACTGCCCCTCCTAAATGAAGTAAATAAATAAAAATGCTTAACTAAGTGACCAATTGCATCACAGATGACTTGGTTCTGCCCCACAACATAAAGCCTGCCCCCCCCAATAAATTATAGCTATGCCCATGGTTTCACTGCACATTTTTTTTACCATTAACATGAGTTACTGGTACACGTTATATCCTACATAAAACGTTTTCCATGTCTGTCGCTGGTGATCTTGGGGTCCTGAAGAAATTAAGAGTTAAAATCTGGCAGCTGATAATACAAGGTTTGATACAATAGCACCAAACTAATTCGGTATCATTTAACCAGTTCTAGCGTGTGCCATCTCATTCTTTTTAAAAAAAATTATTTAGATTTTTAGGTTTACAAACAATCATAATCATAAACAGACAATTTCCATAAGTTCCCTTTGACTTCCCTCCTCCCCTTTTGTGGTTCCTCATGTTAACTTTTCCTCTTGCCTCTTCTCTGTTAATCCAATTCTATTAAATCTTAAATAAAACCATAGTCCAACTTTTAACTACCAGCGTCATTCCAATCCTAATAATAATTTTAATTGTTTACAATGATTTTTTAAGCAGCCTCATGTTACTACACTGGACTGGCCATTTTCTTGCTCGTTTCTTGTGATCTAGTTAAATAGCTCTTATAAAAGGATGATGATTCTCAGTTAATGGGACACAAATGGGGAGAGTACAACCATACCTTGGGAGTCAAATGGAATCCATTCCGGAAGTCCATTCGACTTCCAAAATTTTCAAAAACCAAATTGCAGCTTCTGATTGGTTGCAGGAAGCTCCTGCAGCCAGTCAGAAACCACGGAAGCCCCGTCGGATGTTTGGGTTCCAAAAGAACATTTGCAAAATGGAACAATCACTTCTGGGTTTGTGGCATTTGGGATCCAAGGTACGACTGTACTGTTGTGACCAGGCTTCACATGAACATCTGGTTGGCCATTGTGAGAACAGGATGCTGGACTAGATGGGCCTTCAGCAGGGCTCTTCTTAAGGTTATGATTCATGATTCATCATGCATGATTCATGGATAAGTTTTATCAATGGCTACTAGCCATTATGGCTGTGTATTATCCATGGGCGAGCCCACAGGAGAAGGTCAAGGGTTCACTAACATTACAATAAAGAAGTACATTTAGTAATAAGCACACTCACATCCTGAGGTTTAGAGTGATCTCTGAGACCGCTCTTATTGAGGATGGATGCCACGCCAGGACAGCACTTTTCTGGAAAAGAGCTTTCCTGGACCAGCAGACAGCTCATCTCTGCGCTGCTTGTTCTGATCTAGTGATGCTGCTTCTGTAAAGGTTACAAGATTTGGAAACCCTAGAAATACAATGATAATACAAACAGAGGTGTTGTGGTACTTGGGTAGTGAGTTTGGGGTGGTCCTGGAACTGCTCCTGCTTTTTGAGAGGTAGGTGGGGACAGTGGCCAAAAACAGAAACGAAAAGTGCTGACGTGGTTCTCAGGAAATGGGTAGCAAAAATCGCTTTCTTGGGAAACAGAAACTTCCTTGCTACAGGATGGATCAGTTGAAAGTAGAAAGGAAAAGTACAGTGTTTTCCTGTATTAGGTTGTTTGAGAAAGCAAAGAAGCAGCGCCGTTGCTCTTTCTTTAGCTATGGATATCTGCAGCTACTTCAAGAAGCAGAAAATAGCTAGAAGGCCTCAGACACATACCCAAGGACTGCCCATGGCACCAGAATTTTGGTTCATCTCAAGAGACCGGTGTGGGTATCAGCCATAATGCAGTCTGGGACATATTCCCTTTTGCCTTCCTCCTCCCTGCTCTGGCCCTCTTGTCTCCATTGAATGCTACATGGCATGAATGCAAGCATCCTGGCTTTAATTGCAGCAGAACAGCAAGGCAAGACGACATATTCAGACTTCAAAAAGGAGTCCCTGATACAGGCCTGTTGCTAAAGCGCACTGCCTAGCTAGAGGTTAATTTCTCCCCATTATGTATCATTCATAGCAAGGCTAAGGGTAGATCAAGGATTGTTTATCTAAAAATTGTTAAGTCAGCACAAGTCGTGCTGCACATCTTCCCTGGGGCAAGGAGAAGAGCCGTAAAAATTTGGGGCCCTACCAATTTCTCAGGTAAGCAAGGAAACATGCTTACCTTTCATTTGGATGTCATTAAAACCACTCCCTCACACTCCCACAGGTAGACACATCTGTGAGAGGTAAAAGCATATCCAGGAAATTTGTTTTTGAAATGTTAATTAGCCTTTTTGAGCTCCACCTGGTGCCTCTTTCTAGGTGCTCTCACAAAGGCAGCTTTCATTGGATTGAAGGCCCCAAAGCTCTGGAGGAGGTCCTGGTGCCTCAGGTTTGGAGCATATCCCAGATGGATGAACCTTGCAGACATGAGGCATCCCACTCCTGCTTTTAATCAAGAGCTCCTCCACATCTTTTCATCCCCCCGGCAGCTAGGCATTTCCCAATCTGAGCCAGAAGTATATCTTTACAACCCATTTCTGTCTCTGGGAATTTGTATGACACTTGGTTGTACTCCAAACCTTCCATTTTTCCTTTTTCCTGTATGGAATTCTTAAATTCTTCCACTTAGAGTTATGAATGTGTTAGAGCGATAATCAAATGCACCTGCTTAGGCTGCTGTACATAAATTAGTCCTCAACTGCACTGTGATTTATATGCTTTCATATCCTTTTTTTTACTTTACAATAAACGGAAGTTTCCTTTTGAAAATGTTGCCTGGCTCTGAATTCTTGGTTGCACACCACACATAGGCACATTCAGAACAGTGCCTATTTGCCTTTCAGCAAAAAGGAAAAAAGGGGGAAAGTCACCCCAAAGAGGTGGGTGGAAAGGGACTAGTTACAGGTAGGTAGCCGTGTTGGTCTGTTGTAGTCAAAACAAAAAAAAAAAGAAAAAAAGAAAAAAAGATTTTTTTTATTTTGGAAAGGGACTGTACAACTTGAACAGGAAAACCTGGATATGGGGAACTACATAGAAAGCAGATTCTCCACCAGATGTGTTAAAAGGGGGGCTGCTAACTGAATGCTGGACCCCTACAGAAAGGTATGCAGTCATGGATTTTGCTATGCATGGCTTTTGAAATATTCTCCCTGATTAGCATACTTAGATTTTTTAAAAGAACTTGTATGTCCTTTTTGCATTTTATTTCCCTAAAATAAAGGGGTACAGGGCACATGCATTACCAAATTTGTACCAAGTACAAAGACTACAATAAAACTGCAAGAGAGCACTCAAAATGGATGGTACAGTAGATCAGATGAAGATGCTTCTAACATCCTGTCATGAACAGGAAAAAGGTGCTAATTGCACAGCAGCTTAGTGAGTTTTCTGCAAAAGCTTCTGAGGAAAATAAACAGAAGCTGCACAATATAATAAACATTGTGAGTCACATAACCTCGGTCTTCATAATAAGACCAGTATATAAAGCAGTTGACATGATAGACCTCTTACAGCTTTGTGTTGAGACACAGTATGAATTGTTTGGTGTTGGTTTTTTTAATGGGAACTGGGTCAGGCAACTGTAACAACACAGAATGCATTAATAAAGTTGTGTAGCCAAATTATGAGGGAGATCCTGTAGTGAAGGCTAACACATCTATGAGATTCTCAGTTTTAGCCAAGGAAACAGCATATACCGTATTTTTCGCCCTATAGGACGCACCGTCCCATAAGGCGCACCTAGTTTTTTGGGGGGGAAATAAAGGGAAAAAAATTATTCCCCCCCCCAGGCGCGGGGTTGGGGAAGCTCGAGCTTCCCTCGACCCCAGCCCCCAAACAGGCAGCTCTCTGCAAGCCGTGGGAGCCCAGCGCTGGCTCCCGCTGCTTGCGGAGAGGTCCGCGAAGCCTGGACACGCTGAGCTCAGCGCGCGCAGGCTTCAGCATGCAGGCAGCTCTCCGCAAGCAGCGGGAGCGCTCCCGCTGCTTGCGGAGAGGTCCGCGAAGCCTGCATTCGCCCCATAGGACGCACACACATTTCCCCTTCATTTTTGGAGGGGAAAAAGTGCGTCCTATAGGGCGAAAAATACAGTATTTCTGGCATAGGGTAACTGTCTCTACGTGTAAGATTTGTGGAAAAATGTGATCGAAATGCATCTATACATGGGGCAATTTCTTGGGGGACTCCCCACTGCAAACACAACAATAATTTTCACCAATCCAAATTACCATGCTTTCAAAACGCTCAAAATGCAAGATGATATCCTAGGATCATAACAAATCAAGAACTGAGGTGCCACCAGCAAAATACGCTTTGAGCCACCACACATCATGTACCCACGCAACCAGGTGAGGGTTTTCTACCAGATGGCATTGGATCCCACCTGGCCCAGAGCCCCCTCCAAGTGCATGGCACAGTCAAGCGCACTAATGCTCACCAGCAGCAGCCAAAACATGTATGGGGTGGGGGAATCAAGAACTGGGGGTCTCAATCACAGAACATGCTTTGGGCCATCACAAATCAGACACACAACTGGGAGGGTGTCATCTGTGATACAGCATTTTAATCCACCACTCATGGGTGCACCACAGTCAAGTGCATCTAGACACACCAACAATAGCCAAAATTGGGGCAGGGCAAGGAACTGGGGAAATGGGAACCCAAAATATAGGTCTTGGCCAAAAGATGGATCCTATGACTCAACAGAAGAGGGCAGAGCTTGCATTTGATCTTAATTGGCAATGCCTGTGACATTAACTTGGAGGTGGATTGGTCTAACATGCATAGTCAAATCTTAGCTGAGTATATGGCCAGCTGGTTTTCCATAGCCGTTTTTGTTTCTTTTAAAAGCTGCTTGGCCAACACACATCAGGTGAAAACCATGAAACTACTGCACTATCGTAAGTCATTTCCCTTATGGGTAATCCTGACATTTATCTCCCTCCAAAATGACCAAGTTCCAGTTCGAAAATGATACTGATATCACACCACCTTTACCAGCTGTGGGAGGAAAATAATTTATCTGTTGATGTGGGAGAGAAGCATCGCCTGCCAAATTCCTACTTGCTACGCAATTGTCACGCAGAGGTGCTCTGTCAGAAGTTTTACCCAATAGGAACAGTATGCGCGGTAATTCTTACGCCCTGTTTGATTCAGTGAAACGTGGAAAGGTTAAAAATGGGAGGGGGAAAGCCCTAGAAGCCGCAAATGCATACTCAAAATAATTTAACTCGCCCCCATCCCCGATCTCTTAAAACAGACACATTACTTGCGCTCACAATCAAGGGCTGGGAAAATGGTAGCTCCTAGGATGTCTTTACTGCATGTTTAGGGCTAGCAACCCGATCCTAAGCATGTTTACTCAGAGCTCACGTCTACTTGGCTCAGTGGGATTTATGATTAGGTTTAGGATCGCAGCCGGATCCCATTCTAATCCGGTTATGGGTGGGGTGTGCGTGCAAATCAATGCTTGGCCATATAGGAAACAACGATGGCGAATTATTCCAGATTAATAAACGCATACACACACCCCATAGCTGTCAACGTTTCCCTTTTTTAAAGGGAAATTCCCTTATTCCGAATAGGATTCCACGCAAGAAAAGGGAAAAGTTGACAGCTATGACACACACGCAACTACAGGAACAGATACTGCAAGTGCTGCGAAACGGCGCGTCGATCTCTCCTCCTGGATGTGGCGCCGATGGCCGCGGAGCAAGGCGCCTAGCCAGACAAGCTGCGAGCTTCCTCTCCCACCGCCTGCTCTTGCAGCCGAGGCGGCAGGCGCTGCTCCGTCTGAAGCAGCCCAGCCCAGGCAGGGGGAGGGATTGCACAAGCCCCGGAGCAGAAAATGGTCGGCCGGGGTTGGTGCGAGAGGCGAAGCTAGCCGGGGACGCCGCCGTGCCGAGAAGAAGGGGAAGCGCAGCAGCGCCGGAGACCCTCTTTTTCCCCTCCTTTCTGTTTTTTTGGCCTTCGTCGTCATCCGGGCTGTTGTTTTCCCTGCTGTCGACCGATATTATTGCATGCATGCAGCGGATTTGAGCACCGGCCGCCGCAGCCGCCCGGGCAACATGCAGCTGTCTCCCTGCGGGGCGGAGGAAGCGGAGTGAGGAGGAGCCGCAGCGGCGGGGTTCTGCTTTCTTCTTCTTCATTTGCGTGTGTGTTTCTCCTCCTCCCGCCACCCCGCCTTGTTTGGGCTTTTTGCTCGCGGGAAAATGGAGCCTTTCCCCAGTAACGGTGAGTACGACAGCTCCTTCCTCCCCTCTGTCTCTCTGTCTGGCCTTTCGGCTCGCCAGCTGTAACCAGACTCCTCCTCGCCCCTCATGCTGTTGCTGCTGCTGGAGGAGAGCTCCGAGGGTGGCAGAAAGCACCCGGCCCCGAGGCGGCAACAAGAGAGAGGCCGTGCGCCCCGGCGGCTGTGCCGGGAAAGGGAGACTTGCTGCATCCGCGCAAGGCCGCGCGCAGCCTGAAGGTCAGGGGGTCGCCTCCCCAAAAGGAAAGCGCCGGGGTGAAGGTGCCAGGCGCGCGCGCCCACCCTCCGCCTCGCCTCCACCCGCAACTTGAAGCTCTGAGCTAAGCGAGCTCGGACGACCCCCGAGGCTCCTGGAAAGGAAAGTTTGGCGGGAGGAAGCCGCCTCGTGGCCTGAAGCGAGGCGCTTCTGAGGCGCACCAGCGCCTCTGGATTGGAAAAGTAGGAGCGCCCAGCTAGGCGACCCTTCCAGGGAGGAAGAGCTTTCAGTGGGGCTGGAGTGGCTTGTCGGTGTGGACAAGAGCCCTTCTTTGGGAAGGGTACCTGCGAAGAGCCACAACCTTGGCCTTGGGGCAGCAGCCCCATCTTGAATGAGGCAAACGCTCCCCAACCTGTTGTAACTTGCTCTCTTGGTTTATTGACTTTTCCATTTCCAAAGCTCCTTCGAATTATGCACTGGTTTGCTCAAATGTCCCAGCTGTGTCAGTTTTGTTTTCAGCCCAAAGGCTCAATGCTAGGATGGAAGATGGCGACAAACTTTAGACATGCTGACTGTTGTTCAGTAGGCCAACAAACTTGACTTTAGTGGGGCTTGGTGTGGGGAGGGGACACCTAGCGAACCACTTCAGTGTCTGGGACAAGAAGCGTTGCCTTCTCTACCCATGAACTCTAAATAATTGCCCATTATTTTTGTTTAATAAACTTGCATATCTCCTTTTTTAAAAGTTAATGCTATTTAGAGAAAATCCACAAACCACATCTCGCCTAAACAAAAGGAGAACCAAGACTACTACTTGAGTTCTTAGTGCAAGGATTGTTAGCAGCTGGGGGGGGGGTGTGATAAAAAGCTAAAACCTTTAAAGCCATTCAGTGTAACTGCAAAATTAATTGTTTGTTTTACTCCCATACTATTTACATGATGATTGCAGCAGTGAGTCTTGTGGCTCCCTTCAAGACTTAATAAACATGGTGTGAGGTTTCATAGACTAGTTTATTTCAGGAGATGAATGAAGTGTTGCCCTGTGTTACATGTGTATATATATGCATATAGTTGAGGTGGGGGATTGTAAACTGAAGTCAGAAGATAATAATTGTGTTCTTACTTAGGAGGACAACATTTCATGCATCTAATGAAGTGAAATGTAGTCCATGAAATCTTATGGCATAATACATTTGTTTGCCTGTAATGTGTCATAAGATTCTCTCCTGTTTTTACCAACTGTGTTGTTTCTCACGTACTGTATAAGATTTCATTCCCTGCCAGAATTTAGCTGTAAAACGCAACGGGTGTTCTCAAATCTCCAAACTACATGACAGTTTAGAGTGGCAAACATTATCTGGCACCATCAAATTGATGATGTCAGGGAAACTTGTTAGGCAGAATGCAAGAGTAACAGCTCACAGGTGTGAAATTGTCTTAAAGCCGTTTAAAATAGAATGCTAAAATTATGGAAGAATCTCTGTGATCTTTTCCTACATTTTAAAAAAGCTTTTTTATGAAGCAGTAGCATACACATACAAAAAAACACGCACCCAGAATCAATATTGGAACCTGGGAATTTCCCCTTATATAGAGGCCTTGTGTGTGGCTTTATAAAGTCTGTAAAACTTAGTACTGCTTAAATTGAATTCATGCACGTTGCGCAAAACGCTCACAAGAGTTTATCACAAGAAATAAGAGATACATGGGACAGCATGTTACCTTCATAAAGGCATGATTCCAAATCCGGATTTGCCAGCATAACCAGAGGCAGATGTTGCAAATATGACGCCCTCCGGTTGGATTAAACTTCCATTAATCCTGACCTTGGGCCATGTTGGCTGGGACTGATGGGAGTTGTAGTTCAACAACAGTTGGAGGGCACAGCTTACTTTCTCTGATCTTGAGACAGGAGCATTTGAAGTGATGAAGTAACAGGTGTGGGAAGGAGTAATGATACATCCCACCCACCAATCCCCTCTCCCCTTAATTGACTCCAAGGCTGTTTGTTTCTCATTAACTGGACAAGGCTTTTGGTTTTAAAAACTTGCTGTGGCAGGAAATGAGAGAGTGGAACTTGCTTAAAGGGGCTGGGGGCCATTTGCAGAGGAGAGAGGTGGATGGATTAAAAGTAAACCATTTTTCCTGCCTAACAAATGGTTTCCTGCCTTTGATTAGTGTTTTGAGAAAGTATAGTGAGTAATTTATTATTATTATTATTATTATTATTATTATTTATTATCTATTACATTTCTATAGCATCCTTCACCTAAGGATCACAGGGCAGTTTACAATATAAAAACAGGTAGGTAGGTAGGTAGGTAGGTAGATAGATAGAATGGACAGTACTCCTTTCCTTTGGTATAGTTCATAGTTGCCTGTACATGAGAATGTTCCTCAAGCAGTCTTCTGAGACATGTCAAGGTTTCATTTATGGAGCATGTTATTGCATTTTTAACCACTGGCACCTGCAGCAGGTCCTTTTCCTGATACTGGAGATACTATAGTAAGACCATACAAATGTCCTCAAAAGTGTTCTAAAATCCTTTTCCTTAAATGGTATAGATTAGGAAGAAATGGGCTACTGGGCCAATGCCATTTTGGTTCAATTCACATGGTCTCTTATCCTGGGATATTTTATATTGTGTCTTATAAACCCCCTCCATTGGATGGCTTCTTCTTCTTCTTCTTCTTCATTTTGTTGCATTTATATATAGCTTTTCTGACGAGGCACCCAAGGCAGTTTACAATTTTAAATTACTAAAGCACAGGGTCCCAACTCTGTGATTTTATAAAATGATATAACATTTGTTTGGTAGAGGGAAGGAGACAGGCTCTGATGTTGCCTGTGCCTTCCTACTCCCTCATCTTTCTTCCTCCTAACAGTGCAGGTGGTGTCTTTCGGCCCTGTAGGCCTTGTGAATCTTGATTGTGTTTTAAAGAATTCATATGTTATAGCAAGTGTCATTCAGGTAGCAGAGTATATTGGCATTTAAATTCTTTGCTTGCTTCTAGGCCACAGCACTTGAATAGGGAAAGGAGACACATAATTTGATCTGCCAAAGCTTACTGGCATAACAGGAAATATAAGTATTCCTGTTTCAGAGGGTAATCACATATTATGTTTGGGTTTTTTTCTTACTCAGTTACATCTGTGTTGTATCCATTTCTGCTATTTCTCCTCGTTAAAACTTAAAAAAAACACCCCACATCTCAGTGCCCTTCCATCTGGGCTCTATTCAAACCTCTTCCATTGTTTAAAACCACCATGTTCCTTTCAGTGTCTTTTCATCTTTGCTTTACTCAAACTTCTCCCATTTTTTTTTAAACCACCACTTTCCCTATCTCAGTGGGGAAGCGCTCTCTCTCTCTCTCTCTTTCACATCCCCACACCCCCTTCTTATCCCCCACCAATGCCTTCCATTAACCTGCCCCCACAAGTCATTTACTGTACTACAGACATGAGTTTCCTTCTTTTTCTTCCTCCTTCCCCTGCCTATAGTATCATAGAAACAGACGGAAGACAAAGTAGTGTAAATGCAGTATAGACAGAAAAATCATTATCAGTCAGATGCAAATGTGTTCCGGTCTCTAGTCAAGATTTATCTTCTTCTCAGTACTGCTTTGTTTTGTTGACTGTGAATCTCATGGGCCTGAGGAGAAACCTCTAGTTTCTGGCTGACTCATGTTGTTGTTTAGTCGTGTCCGACTCTTCGTGACCCCATGGACCAGAGCACACCAGGCACTCCTGTCTTGACTCATGTTGTTGTTTAGTCGTGTCCGACTCTTTGTGACCCCATGGACCAGAGCACGCCAGGCACTCCTGTCTTCCACTGCCTCCCGCAGTTTGGTCAGACTCATGTTTGTGGCTTTGAGAACACTGTCCAACCATCTCGTCCTCTGTCGCCCCATTCTTCTTTTGCCCTTAATCTTTCCCAACATCAGGGTCTTTTCCAGGGAGTCTTCTCTTCTCATGAGGTAGCCAAAGTATTGGAGCCTCAGCTTCATGATCTGTTCTTCCAGTGAGCACTCAGGGCTGATTTCCTTAAAAACATTTAAATACACGATTCCTTATAACTTTTTTGTAAACGTGCATTGTGTTTGCTAGCACCCAGGCAGTCACAGAAATGGATGAAATTATTTGTTAGTAAGCTATTACTTGACACCAGTAGTATAACCATATGAAACTGAATTTGCCAGAGATAAAATTGAGAGAATGGAATGGCTAAAGTTGGCTAGCTTAAGCCCATAAAGCAATATCCTTTGTACATTACACCTGCAATGTAACCAGTTGATCCAAGAGATAATGATTATGTCCAGTCATACTTCGGGTTGAAGTAGCTTAGGGTTGAGCATTTTCGGGTTGCGCTCTGCAGTGACCTGGAAGTAACGGAACACATTACTTCCAGGTTTCGCCGCATGCGCAGACACTCAAAATGATGTCACGCACATGCGCAGAAGTGGTGAATCTCAACCCACGCAGATGCAGGTTGCGTTTGCTTCGGGATGCGAACAGGGCTCTGGAACGGATCCCATTCACATCCAGATGTACCACTGTACATAGTCTTGTTTTCAGTTCTCAATTTAAGTCTTTTATTTCTTCAGTGTGACTAAGTCTATGTGCATATGTGGTTGTGTTCTTGGTTTACCTTAAACATTATTTGAGCTGTGTGCTATTTCCATAAGAAACAGTTTGAGGTGTTCCAACATTTGTTGCTTTGGTTTGGCATCTCTGGAATTGAGAGTTTAATGTGTTAAGACAAGGTATTCGTCAAAGGTAGGTCAAGGAATCATTAGGTTTAAATGGAGGTACTGGAGTAAAAGTTGACTTGCGTTCTTGTAGAAGAGACTTCGATTCTTGTTACAGAATGACAGGTGTTTTCTCATACCACTATGTTCAGAAAACATGTTATGTGCAGCGTTCAAAACTACCATTGTTCTAGGCGCATTTTGCTCTAGGTGCTAAAAAGCGAGCAATTTCTGAACTCTGGACTCAGCACTGTGCCTAAGATTTCAGATTAAAATCTCCACTCCTGACACTGAGGGTGTGGGAGGAGAAATTCCTGCCTCCTCGACTTCCAAGAAATCACAGCATCAGGCAAACTGATAGGTTCTGCCTCTCATCTGGCCTTACAGAAAGGCACCATTTTGAGGGACCCTCATAAGAATATTAAGGGGACAGGCAGGGGAAGCATGACTTTGTTTTTTGCAGTCTTAAGATGAAGACTAGACCATGTGAAAAATGAACGTAAGATTTTAGCTGCAATTCATTTTCAGCTTTGTGTTCTTGTTATAAAAAAGTGTGCCTAGACATTCCATTGTTGTGCCCATAACCTAGGTTTAAGGTGCCATTTACCTTGGCTCCTAGCTTTCATATCTCAGTTTTTAACACTGGTTATGTGGTTGTCGTATCAGATTTAGGGATGTGTTTATACTTAGCCTTTCCCCCCTTCCAGGCAAGCTGATTAAGCTTTAATGAGTACATTGAAAGGATGTGATAAGAGCATGCAACTAAACTAATTTTAATTACTAAATTTTTTAAAGATGCTTTGGAAGAAAGAATTAGAAATAAACTAGGATTGGTATAGGATTGAATGAAAATGAGCATAGCATTTTGGCCATTTCCCACTACATTAGTAGTTTTTATTTCTATTGACACTTTCTGATGGAATATTAAGGTCAGCCAGGTTAAGAATGCAGAAGGCCATAATCCAAATCTCATTTGTTAAGACCCTTATCTCCTCTGCTGACATTTGTATGCTATGCTGTTTTGGCTTACCCGGCCGGATGTGTACTAGTATTAGCACCACATCATTGAAGAGAGGCTATAATCATATGATAACTCTACGCTGGAATAAAATACACCCCACAGATTCAAACAATTATTACATTACAGTCAAATACTGACAGAGAGATGGATTGCATACAGGAAAACAACAGGTAATTCGCAAAGGGGACTCTAGTCTGCTGATGAAACCTTTTATAGAAACACATGAATAACAGGGTGAATTAATTTAAACATTAAACATAAATTTGCCAAGAGGCCGAAAGGCCAATTGTAAATACACAGCCATATGATGGGAGTTGATCACTTAGGTCCCAACCATGGAAGTGGTAGTCTGCTGTATGTGTGTGTTGATTCTTGGGAAAGACCCATGTGATTGGCCCCCATCATGTTTTTTAAAAATGGCTGCCAGACTGCTAGTGCAATCCTTAAAGGAACAACCAATGGAAGATATTGTGGAAAACAAGCAGTTCGTCCTTCAGCACCATTTTTGTGTGTGTGCCTCTTAAAAGGTTTGTTTTGGGTTTCCTTTTTGGCAAGCGTGCAGAAAAGTTGGAGGGTGCATGTTCCTTTTGGAGTCTTATGAAGTCCAGTTTACAAAGAGACCTGGATTCCAAATTGATTTCTAAGATTTCCTGAGTGCAGAGGAAAGATAAAGAGAGGGGGAGGATTTTTGACAAGTGCAGCCTTTGAAGAAGTTCTGATTGTACCCTCTGTGTCCCATTTGTTTCAATGAGATATGGCTTTTGACTTTGCCTTCTTGCTAGGTTTTTAGGTTGAATTCCTAAGGATTGTGTTGCTCAACGTATCTCAGCAATTTTGTTCGTTAGAATTTAGTCAAGTGTTTCTGAAATTCTTGCTGTTTACATGCTACTTATATTTGGGAGTTCATAACCCACGTCTCCCCTCCCTCACCAAGGAGGAACAAGTTCATTGAAATAATATGGCTTCTCCTGTCTTCCCTATATTGCTACAATACCTCACAATTCCACCATTAACTATATGTTCATGGAGTTGTTTCCTAGCGAGAGCAATGAGCAGTGTAAATAATTTTAAGTGCCCCTGAAAGGGATGGAAAGAGCTATGCTTTCATTTTTGAGGAAAAGAGTAGGATTTGTACTCATTTGTTCCTTTCACTGGTTAAAATGTCGAAATATTGAAAACTATTTTTAAAGCATATTTGACTAAAGAGGCGGAAAACATGGCCTATCCAGATGTCAGCTGTGAGTAGTTCTCTAGGTAAACGAAAGTGGTACAACAATACAGGATGCAACTAACTTCTTACATCTACTCCAAGTTTTCAGGAACCATGAAAATGTGGGTCAGTCAGTTGCATGTAATTAAATATACATCTTTAACCACACAGCTTACAGAGTAGCAGTGAACTTATTAACTTTAAATATGAAAGACGTGGTTTTTCAATTCACATATGACATGTGTAACTTTTACTTTCTGGCACATCGGAGTTGGAGTTTTGATGTTGCAGACAGTCTCTATTGATCCCCCCCCCCCCAGTTCATGTTCATAAGTTAATATATGAAAAGTTTCTCTTAAACTGGTGCAAGGTAACCATCTGCCGGGTATTTCAGCAGAACAAGTTGTTCAGCATACCTTTCTCTGCAAAGGACTTGAACCAAAATTGCCTGAAGGGTTTTGCTGCAAATCTTTATAAATAAGCTCAGGTGAGAAACTCTTAAAACAGATGTTAAGTTTCAGAAGCTGCTGTTACTGCAGTTATATGTGGGGATTTCACAGTTCTCCAGTTTTTATCATTTACAGAATCTTGCAGCAACAAAGGATCTAGAAAAACCTGATCAGATTCCCTGTTCGCATGCAACACAGGTCAATATTAACTAAAGTATAGGAATTTGGACACCAATTAATGTATAGCCCTTTTGCTTCAGCTAGATGCACGTTCTACCCCATTTCTCTCTTCCTCTGATGCATATAGATGAGAGATGGTATGGTGAGCATTTGCTACTCAGTGTCCCACCGCTTTGAGTATTGATTTAAATGCCTACTAACTTTTGAATGGGTCTTAATATTCTACCAGTCATTGCCAATGGGTTGGGGGAAAGAAGTGCTATGAAAACATCTGTGATACAGCTACCATAATAGCAGCAATTGTACTGTGCTCTCTAAGGTAGCTTTCACCAAACTAGTGTCCTCCATATGTTTTGGACTACAATTTAAATATTTTTACTTGGTTTTACTGTTTTATCATCTGCACATCGCTTTGAGGTTTGTTTTGTTTTGGTTTTTTTACAGTCAAGCGGTGTATAAAACAGATTTAAAACAGTTAGTGTTACATTAATACTCTTTATAAAAGTCTAAATCTATTGCATTTTATTTAAGGCATTTCTAATGCACAGTGTTTGGTGGTGAAAGTGTAGCATAAAACTGTTATATGTGGTTCAGGTTTCATGTAAGAAGTATTACTTTGTGGTGTTGGTTGTTTCATTCAGGCGCCCCTTCCGTAAGAGCCCCTTGCCAAGTAGATAGCCCCAATTTCCATACTATCATGGCACATTGTTGGCTACAGCTAGCATAGAAATGGACTCATCCACTTGTTAAGCAACTTTTGCTAATTAAATCTTCTGCATAAAGTTGTCCCTGCATGAACACATGTCCACTTCATGGGTACCATAATGAGAGACACAACCATCCTCGTACATGCAAACTATGCTTGAAAAGCCCCAAAGCCCCAACCACCCAACAATTCAAACAGCTGATATGCTTCTTTTGTGTTTCAGATCGAATTCCATTACCTAGGAATATGATTGAAAACAGCATGTTTGAAGAAGAACCTGATGTGGTTGACCTGGCTAAAGAGCCCTGCTTGCATCCTTTGGAGCCTGACGAAGTGGAGTATGAGCCAAGGAGTTCTCGGCTCCTTGTCCGTGGTCTTGGAGATCACGAAATGGATGAGGATGAAGAGGACTATGAATCATCAGCCAAACTTCTGGGAATGTCTTTTATGAATAGAAGCACAGGCCTGCGTGGTAACACAGTGGGCTACAGGCAGAGTTCAGATGGATCATGTTCTGCACCATCTGTAAGGACCACAGTGATTTGTGCTGTTGTTCTTGTGATTGCTGTCTCCGTAATAATGGCAATCTACCTTCTTCCCAAATGTACCTTTACCAAAGAAGGCTGTCATAAGCAAAACCACACAATGGGCGATATATATCCTTTGGCAACAAATGGAAAGCCCTTTCCATGGGCAAAATTCAGGCTACCAAGTGCTGTTGTGCCAGTACATTATGATATTGTTTTGCAGCCAAACTTAACCACTATGAAGTTTTGGGGTTCAGTCCAGATAACTGTGAAAGTCCTCCAGGTGACCTGGCATATCATTCTTCACAGCTCAAAACTTAACATTACCAAGGTAACTCTTTCTTCATCGGGCTCAAGCCAGCCAAAGCAAGCCGAACTTCGGGAATATCCACTGAATGACCAGATTGCAATTTTTGCCCCCGAGGCTCTCCTTGTAGGACAACAATATAAGATCAACATGGAGTATTCCTCTAATTTATCAGAAAGTTACTCTGGCTTTTACCGAATCGCTTATAACAATGACAACAGAAATTCAACAAAAAGGTAAAGTTGGGAAATAATGTATTTCTACCTCATTTGTAATACATTATGGGAGTTGAAGTACAGCAGTATCTGGAAGCTCACAGGATTCTCACTCATAATTCAAGGAACCTGCCACCTCCTCCTTGAATTTTTTCAAGTGATCTACATAAAGTGTACTGCCCAAGACGAAATTATAAACCTGGTTCAAATCTCTTTGTTGCCATAAACCTAGTAGATAGATTTGGGCAAGCTACATTCAATTTTAGACCATGTGCAACATGGAGATGATAACATTGCTTTCTTTAACTGGATTGTTCTAAGAATTACTGAGTGTGTATGCAAAGTGTTTTGAATATTCAAGGCACTCCATAAAATGTTAAGTATGTGTTGAAAAGTTCAAGCATTCTGAACAAGGAAAACTTCTTTTGTAATCTTTTGATGTTGCAGTTGTTGACTGTGCCTTTGGGTCTGGGAATTAAACCTGCTAAAATGTTCTTCAGGAGTAAAAAGGAAAGTGTTCATCCTCTCCACTAGTTTTTGTTCCTTTAGGTAGAATGCAGGCATGTATGTAGAGTGTAAACTATGTTTGGTTTTTGTTATCAAGCCTTGATCAAAACCAAATTCTAGAATTCAATCTAGAATTTTTGTTTCAGAGCCAGATCTTTGTGTAGCTAAAAGGTACAGTGGTAGACAACTCCTTAGAGCTTGTTTATAGGTGGCCTGAGAAACTATTTTTAAGATTCATATGCAATTATGAAGTAATAAATATACATCATAATAAATATGCAAATTCCAAGCAGGAGCTGCATTGCCTAATATTCATGTGATCCTAATGTTGTAGTAATAAATTTGGCATTTTTTGGGTACAATTTTTGACAGGGTAGCAGCATTGCCTTTTCTTAACAAATGCATAGGGCTATATAATTTTCCTTTTAAGTATATTTTTCTCAACAGCTAATGGCTAATAATGACAATAGCAAATGGATTTTCTTTTGATTTTCATCAGGTGGCTTGCAGCAACCCAGTTTGAACCCTTGTCAGCAAGGTCAGCTTTTCCGTGCTTTGACGAACCAGCATTCAAAGCCACTTTCCAAGTCTCTGTCAAGAGAGATAATCAGCATTCTGCTTTGTCAAATATGCCAAAGGTAAAATCCTGCCATATTCTTGTTTGTGGGAGATGGGTACCTATGCTGCCAAGCTCCACTGGATATATACCATTGGCACCTCTGGCTGAAGGTGGCCTTCAGTGCCTCTCTTCCCGCCCTTGGAATTATCCTGAGGTCATGCCCTACACTGTCTCTGCTCCTTATGTGCTTTAAACCTGGCTGGAATGTGACCTTGAACTGTGGTGTCTCTTACTCACCTGTATGGAGAGGGAGGTGTGTGTGTGTGTGTGTGTGTGTGTGGGAGAGAGAGAGAGACCTCTAACTCTTTCATAGTTGTAATGTAGCCCTACTGTAGAAAGTTAAGAGTTGGAACCCCTGCCCTGCCCATGTTTGTCTGTGGCCCACCTACCTGCAGCCCCCAGAATGCTGTCTATAAGAGGATCTGTTTCACAAGCTGAAAAAGGCTTCGAGCCACTAGTGTATAATATATGACTCAAAATACTAGTGGCTGTCGATCACAAGCTGGAGAACACCTTTGTGTTTTCTGTGTGGTATTCCCATAAGCATCTCATTGCCCACTATGGGAACAGAATGCCCGACTAGATGGGACTTTGCTCTTACATTCTTAATAATGTGCTCATGGTTGTTGGCACAAAACAGCTGTTTAGTTCACCACATGACATGGCATTCTGTGCTTTGCCTTTGCTTTTATGATGCAGAAAAATGTGAATATGTTGGCATTGTGTGGCTATAGGGAACTTGGAAACAAAAGAGCCATACAAAAAGTCCTGTTTCCCACAAAGGCCAGCTGGATGCCTCTGAGAAGTCCACAAGCTGGTTATGAAGGCAATAGCCTTCTCCTGCTTGCTCCCAGAATCTGGTGTTGCATTTGGTAACCCCTTCACTTTCCATTGGAAGGTTAAATGCAGCAAGGTCTATGATTTTCCAAATGTGGTACTTGGTTCTCTGTGCTGTTATGGTAGCTGTGTATAGTTCTTTGGTTGCTATTTATGGTGCTGGTTGGGGTGAAATGGAAAGGCATGGCAGCACCATTTTGCCCATGTTCTTTAAGATCCAGGAGACTCAGAAGGAGAAGAACCTGTGGCAGCAAGATGATGTTGGACACCCAATTCCTATCAGCCCCAGCCAGTCCAGTAACATCTGGAGAGCTGCAGGTTCTCCACCCCTGCTTGAGACAAATGGAGTTGGGGAGGAAGCATCTATGAAATTGATGGAACAGGGAACAGGACTCAGCCATAGCAATCAACAAGTCAGTTAAATCTCAGACAAGTGTTGGTGCTCTTTATATAAAAGGTAAAGGGACCCCTGACCGTTGGGTCCAGTCGTGGACGACTCTGGGGTTGCAGCACTCATCTTGCTTTATTGGCTGAGGGAGCCAGCATACAGCTTCCGGGTCATGTGGCCAGCATGACTAATCCGTTTCTGGCAAACCAGAGCGCTCACGGAAACACCGTTTACCTTCCCGCCAGAGCGGTACCTATTTATCTACTTGCACTTTGATGTGCTTTCGAACTGCTAGGTTGGCAGAAGCAGGGACCGAGCAACGGGAGCTCACCCCATTGCGGGGATTCGAGCCGCTGATCTTCTGATCGGCAAGCCCTAGGCTCTGTGGTTTAGACCACAGCGCCACCCATGTGGTGTTGGTGTTCTCTATATACCCTATACCAAAGACATAAGTTTTGTGTTTTCTGGTTCTGGCCAGACATTTAAAAAATGTGGTTTGAGAAGCAATCCGCAGATAGGATATCTCTCTGCAGTGTGTCTTCTAGGGAGGCCCAACTGATGAGATATGAATCCGGGATTCATTATATTTGTTTTAGTCTGTTAGACTGTGTGTATCAATAAATTAGCCTCATTCTATGTATGTGTGGTGATAGGACTGCCGCATGAAAATTGTAGGGGCAAAAGTGGGAGTTGAGCACATATGAGCTTTTCCTAATCCTTTGCTTATCTTTTTATCTCTTTTGCAAGCTATTCACGGCCTGTTTGCCACTGCTTCTTTGTCCATTCTGCAGCTTCGGCACAGTTTTTCTTAAAAAATAAGAGCAGCTTGCTGAGGCAGCAGAGGTCATACAAGGAGTGTAATGTCATGTAGCCATGAAGCCATTCAGGTTTGACTAAAGGCTATTATGAAGCCACATCAGAGTGAGCTCAGGAAACATTGCCTTCTGTCTGAATTGACTTTGTGGTGATATCACAGAGCTAAATTAATTGTGTGACATCACTACAGAGCCAAAACTGAGAGAGTGTCCTAACTCTTCTGGTGAACATTTCTCCCCTGTTTCAACTAAGTTTCATGGAAACGACAGATAAAAGGGTGCCTTACCTGAGGGGTGAAGTTTTTCATAAAACATGTTGCCCACTATTTAGTTTCAGTCAGCATAATACTAATTGCAAACCATTGGGCAATATAGGCCTAGGGAAATATCGATATGCAACACTTAACATTTTGCATATTAATTCCAGTTCTAGCCTGTATATATTTTGCATCGCTCTATTTTTTTTTACTGTGTCAACACAGGGTAAGCATCTTTGAGCTTTACTCTTGCCCCAGGGCCTCTAGGTTTCTATTAAAACACTTACCTTTTGTTTGTGTTTCCAGAAAGCAAACAAATCTCTGGCAGATGGATTGGTTCAAGATGAGTTCTATCCAAGTGTGAAAATGAGCACTTACCTAGTAGCTATCATTGTTGGAAACTTGGCAAATCGCACTAAGGAAACAAATGGGATTCAGGTATGTGTTCCTTTAGCTCTTGAGCGTAAGCTTTTTCATTCTCAGAATTTTTCAGGAAGTGCCCTTTCTGTGAATTGAAGAAAGCTATGTCCCCTCCCTTGTGCTATCTGAAGTAGGTTGTGGTTTTTTGGCCTAGACCCACCAGAACCAGCCAGCTCTGCTGCTGCTTGCTTGTTTCAAATTACTATGAAGGAATCTCAAAGTTCAGCTAAACCAAATAAGCCACATAGGTATATATTGTGAACTGCCGCAGGTGGGGCAGTGATATTACAGATAACCTTGCAGAAGGAAGAGTAGCTTCTTCCTTGGGTTGTTTTTCCTGGGTGTGGCCACAAACCCGCTGCTGACCCAAATATGAAGTTTTGTGTGTCGGAGCCGTAAACTCATATTTACCTCTGTAGAGTCTCAGTTGGTAGTAGCAGCCTATGGGGTATAGCATAGTCATGGAGCTGCACTCCTGACACCTGCTTCACTGCAGCGTATCTGGGAGGCAGCAAGGTCAGGGCTGCGCAGTTATCCTGGTCTCTCCTTGGTCCACACATGCAGTGCAGGCCTTTCCACTGCTTTGCCTTGCCTCAGGCCTATCCAGGTAAGCTGTTGTGATGCTAGTGTTAGGAAGGCAGCCCTTCCTTACCACAGAGGTTGCTACTGCCAATTGTGAAGGCAGCTTTTCATTTCCCCCGTATTCTCTCTTTTTAATCTCTGGAATAATAACCACTTCTGGTGGTAGTTAGTGGTGGCTCATGGGGTTGGTGGTAGAAGCACATGCACCCCCCTGGGCTCATTGAGAAGGCAGTGGGGATGAGCTCACGGGCCCTCTAGGAGGGCAGTCTCCATCCAGGGGGTGTGCACACCTGTGGGGCAGCCACAACCAAATCAAAGGTTCCCCAAGGACACACAGCCACATCCCTGTCCCAGTAAACCCAGTACAACCACTGGGAGGATGCCGCTGCCTCCCCCCTCTCTCCCTCCAACCATGAGCCACCAGTATTGCTGGTGGAGTTATTCAGAAAGTAGCATAAAGCTAAAACATGAGCAAGGTTGTATTTACACAGTAGAAGCTGTTCAGAACTTCGGAACTCTTTGGAAATGTCCTGATGTTGTTTGCATTCCGTTTTATTGCCTTGTTTAACAAGAAAGCGCTAACATGGTTCTCAGCCATAAAACACAGAAATCGGTTCTTTGAGCTGCCTTGCAAATGCTGCCTTTCCTTTGGCAACTGTTTTAGTAAAACTGTCCATAAGAGCAGTTTTCTCACTTAAAAACTATCAGTGAAGCATATGCGTCTCGTGGAGTTTTCAGTTTCATATTCTTTCCCCCCACCCCACCCCTTTTCTTTCTTTCACTGTGATAGGTATCTGTCTATTCTGTGCCACAAAAGTTGAACCATACTGAATATGCCTTAGACACAGCAGTGAA
Organism: Podarcis tiliguerta; assembly: GCF_965153285.1. Taxonomy (NCBI): domain Eukaryota; kingdom Metazoa; phylum Chordata; class Lepidosauria; order Squamata; family Lacertidae; genus Podarcis; species Podarcis tiliguerta. The sequence continues at coordinate 27,111,821 of NC_139544.1, read as the reverse complement.
GCTCCTCGTGTTTTATCAGAAGTATTTTAATATAACATACCCACTTCAAAAATTAGGTGAGATGCTTTATATTCTTGTGAGTTTGCATCTGTTGTTCATATATTCTTATGAATTTGTTTTTAACCTGGTTTTTAACAGTGTAAAGGTAGAGGGGAATTAACCACTGTAACATGGGGAAATAATTAATTACATAACTAAAATTAAGTGGAGTCTTTGTTACGTTGTTCGAGAAAGTGCATGTTTCCTATGTTCATTGAGATTTGTGGGACACATTAAATGTATAAACAAAATGGGCATAGGTTTGCAAGTGGCGCCACAGTGTTGAGCATGGAACATGGACATGTTCTATGCGCTTAAAGTTTAGTGTGTTTGACTAGGTTTTTAAAAAATTAAACTTGGTAAGTTTTTTTTATTTTAGTACTGGTTTATTTAAAGACTGGTGCCTTGTTCTTCATCTAGACTTGGTAGCTCTTCCTGACTTTGAGGCTGGAGCAATGGAAAACTGGGGTTTGATCACTTTTCGAGAGACAACACTCCTTCACGAGGACACGACATCTTCGGCCATGGATAAAAAGAGAGTAACAAGAGTGATTGCTCATGAGCTGGCACACCAGGTACGAAGGATGTCCCAGTTTCTTCCTGTACTGAAGGATTTTCTCTTTTTTAAAAAAAAAACAACAAAAAATTTGCAGTTCTGATTCATGCTGCTTACAAGAAAGCTTGCCTTTTCTCATTTTCTGCTAAGATAATTAGCCGCATCTTTTGCACCACTAATAGGAAGTAGTTTCTCTCTCCCCTCCCCCTGCCTCAAATGAAAATTACTGTGTCTCTGCACTCGTGATGGAGACAGCCTAGCTTTTGAGACAGCCTAGAGTGATTATATTTTCTCACGCTGCAAATTTGTCCAGACAGCATGTAAGGAAGACAGAGCAACTGCAAGCTAGTTTTTTTTATGAAAAAAATCTAATTTGACTAAACGCTGTAACTCTTTGTACTAGGAGCAATAGAAAAGCATGATGGGATATGAACTGCTGATGTGCATTATCTGCAATTGCCAAGTGGTGGTTTTGGGGGGGGGGCAGGGTGGATAAAAATCAATGATTTTTATTATTTTAAAAAATCAGATTTTTAAAATTTAAATCGGGTTTTTAAAATAAAATGCTTTTGGAGGAAAAATCTTTGTAAAGATAGTTTTCTATTTAAGTTACATTATAGTCCAAAGGCTATTCATCAGGAAATAATGATTTGTTTTAAGTTTTTCATGTGTGATAAAACTCAGTCTAAGTTGTGTTTTTTTATAAAAAAAAATGTTTAACCACATCAGTTAACAAACATGGATACATATGCTATAATGTTATTGTTTTAGTTAAATAAATTGTTTAAATTGTTACTAAGGAAATGGTTATTTTTCTCCTTCCAATAAAGAACAGCAGAAAAGTTGTCCAAATATAAACAGTTAACTTATTAAACCTCACAATAATTTCATAATTATCTATGTATTTCTAATAGTATAACCACATCAGTAATTTTTATATGACTGTAAAAACTACTCTGAAAATTTATTATTCCAAAAATGAAACCATCATCTGGTTGTAAATATTAAGATTATACCAGCAAGAATGAGTCTTTCTGTAAAAAAATGATTTAAATCAAGTCTTACTGACTAGTGATTTAAATCATGATTTAAATCAATTTGATTTAAACCAAATCCACCCTGGGGGGGGGTGTAAAAATTCTGTTCACAAGCACTCTTGCAGTTTAAATTAAAACAATTAAATGAGCAATTTTAAAAATATGTATATACAATATTTATTTACATTCAGATTTGTGTTTTGGGTTAACTGGGTGGTTAGGCCAATTTGCAGCAGCATGCCCCACTGAAATGTTTGTTTCACATTCATGCACGATAAGCTGCCAGTATAAACATCTATGCAGCTGTAATGTGGTTTTCCTGAGTTGAGAAAATGTATGTAGGCCCACATGTCAAGGCAGTATGGGCTGTTTTACTGCTTCCTGTTGATGAAGATGATTGATGAAGACGGTTTGTTTCCCAATATGAAACCTTCCTATCTATCTTGCATAGCTCCTTGAACGCTCTTTAAAATCTTTATTCTTATACATAATCCATGGATTTATCTTTGGGCATGTTATCTAATAATGGGAATATGTATTTCCTTTGCATTCTTAGTGGTTTGGCAATCTGGTAACTATGGAATGGTGGAACGACCTGTGGCTGAATGAAGGATTTGCCACTTTTATGGAAAATTTTGCCTTGAAGAAAGTCTTCCCAGAACTATATACTGTAAGTGCAGTGAACGGGCGTGTGCAAAGTTTTTTTTAACTAGGCATAATCCGCTTTGGTCTCAGACTTACTTTGTTTTTAGGCGTTCTATTGTTCGAAGAAAAGAAAAATTCTTGCTTTTGAAGCACTTGTAGTAAAATTCTAGCCATGGTGGAGTTTAACATATATATGGAATTCAACACACACACACACACACACAGAGAGAGAGAGAGAGAGAGAGAGGGAGTGTGTTTATTGGCTAGCTCAGTTGGTAGAGCATGAGACTCTTAATCTCAGGGTTGAGGGTTCGAGACCCACATTAGGCAAAGGATTCCTGCATTGCAGGGGGTTGGACTAGATGATCCTCGTGGTCCCTTCCAACTCCAGGATTATTTTAAAAAGCATATTTAGGCTCCTTTTTAGGGCCTAACCCATCGAAGGCAACTTCCATAATACACACCTGGTGTGCGAGAACAAGTGTGTGTTATATGTCTGCATCTGGAGCTTGTATGGTGGTGACAATAAGAGAGAGGAATAGGGGCACATGCATTTTTGTTTCCCCCAGCTCATTTTTGCTTGCCTACTCTTTGTACATGTGCCCCTGAAGCGTTGGTTAAGTTTGAATCTGGGCCTTGGGGTAAAATAGTTTCCCGACCCCAGTTTTTACAAGTCAAGAATCGCTTGGAAAAAACTGCACACATTGGTGCCCTGAAGAAATAAAACTTCACCACTTGGTGGTGCCAGATTGCTTTAAAGAATGCACATTTTCTTTGTGGGCGACAGAAAACTTACCAACTTGATTTGTATTATTGACTATCTTCTCCGTGACCTTTTCTGCTCTCTAATCTTTTGAAACGAATGGTCACCTGGGTTTGAACCTGGACATTGTGTCCAGGCCTCTGCATCTGAAGTGTTTGCCAGTGGATGGTGCATTGAGGAACAGGCCCTAACACTTTATGTAGAAATCTGAGTGTAGAATGAATTATAACAGACAGCCCTATGGCATTTCATAGCTTACCTGTTTTATTCAGTAAATTGTAAAGTGGAAACATAAAATATAGTCCACATCTTACAGCTGAAGTACACAATCTAAAATCCAAATCGGCTATAGTCCTCATACTGCTAATCTAACTCTTTATTGCTAACACCTTGTTCAATATTGTTCTGGCTCAGTATTTCAATCTTATGCATCATATGCTGGAAAGCAAGTTTCAGCACACTTGGAAATAAATCGCACTGTGTTCAGGGGAGCTTGCTTCCTGGTTATTACATTCAGAACTGCATTGTTGGTGTGACTTGGGGGCAGGTGGCTGTTGCATTCAGGTCCTGCTGGCAGTTTTCCATGGGTATCAGGTTGTCCACTGTTGGAACAGATTGCTGAACTAGATGGACTGTTGGACGGGGCCAGTTGTAAATCTTCAAAGGCACACCAGTATCTAGAAGGGATTGTGTACAATATAACTTTCTCCAGATCTCCAGTTCTGATAACAGTACTTACAGACTGGTCAAATTCCTCATGTTGGTATCTGCTTGAGTTCACTTAAACATTTTCCTGTTCTTCAGGATTACTCTTTCCCAAATCTGCAATTCAAGACAATGGAGAAAGATTCCATGAATTCGTCTCATCCCATCTCCCTTGCCGTCCAGTCGTCAGAGGAGATCGAGCAAATGTTTGATGCCGTCTCCTATATCAAGGTAACTTCAAAAGTACTGGCAAATGTGCTTCTAATAAAATTAAATGCGCTTGAAAAGTTCGCACAAATATGTTTCAAATCACATTCCTGACGTGGGCAGCAGCAGGTCAGGCCCTGAAAGGTGGGGGGGGGGGATGTGTTTGCAGGGCGAGAGGACCATATAATGGAAACCTTTCACACCAACATGAGCAATTTTTAATCAGAAATTTTAGCTCAACAAGAATTGGTTAGAAACATTCCCTTTCCTCAGTGGAGGGGGGGAAACGGAATGTTGTTTCTCACATGCGTTTGCACTGAAATATCAATCCATTGTTTCTGAGCATTTTAAGACACAACTAGAAGATCAGATGCACTTCATAGACTTGCTGTCCTTACACTCTGTATTAATTTTCTGAATGTGATGAGGGGGTTGGACTCGATGGCCCTTGTGGTCTCTTCCAACTCTATGATTCTATGATAGCCTTAAATGCTTTGAATTCCAGTTCCCATAAGCCCCAGGCAGCATGGGCAATGGTTGGGATAATGAGAGTTGTGCTCCAATATATCTGGAGGGCTGGACGATCCCCATCCCTGGGATAGTTCTCAGCCTTCATCAGAGTTCAAAACTAACCAGTTAGTTTGAAAACAACATTTGAAAAGTTTCTTTGAGCTATTCATGGCTACTCTTTGTTAACCAGGGTGTCTTACCATATAGTCTTACATTGAATGTAACCAAAAGACTTTATAATCTGAATGAAAAGGAGAGAAATTGCATGCTTTTTTTGTAGTTCATGAAAATCTTTAATAAAAAATATTTTAAAAGCCAAAAAGAAAGAAGAGAGGGAGGGAGGCCACAAATCTCTGTGCCCCCCCTCAATTCTTTAACTGTGGTTAAAAGGATGACATCTACACTAAGCCATTATTTATAAATTTTTAGATACAATTTTGCTAGTTCCTGTTTTCAGTTAATCCTCATAATTATCCACCATAAAACTCTTTGTTTCTAAACTTCTGTTTTCCCTTTTTGTAAACACTGTTTTGATTCAGAGAAGGAGCTCTTTGCTTAGGTTTAATGCAGTTTTGATAAAATCAGGTGTGTATTCTTTCAAGACTAGATGCAAGACTGTTTCTTTTCACAAGGTGGGCTTTTGCAAATAAAAGGCTATTCATACACAACCTTGAATATTTGTAAATGTATAAAATGGAATTGGTATCTGTATAGACGATGACTTCGCTAGATATACATAATGGTTTAAATTCACATAATAAATGTGTAGAAAGCAGATGTATGTGAACTGATACTTTTTCATCTGCTATTTCCAATCAGTCCCAGTCATTTGTGGCCAGATCACATCTTGTTCAGATTTGAGGAATAGCTGAGACCAGCTTTTACCCTCCCATCTGTAAGCATGGCCAGAGGTGAAGTTTCGTTCACATCTCGAGCTGTTGATATGGAAGGGAGGGGAATTATAATATTGGGGGCATGTTATCCTTTTTGAGCCTTTATCTTTATATTCAGCCATCTCCAGCTGCTTGTGATCTTGAGGCCCTGCAGACATCTGGAAGAGGGAGAGGAGGAACACATACTAAAGCATGGTGGAAACTAATTCTATAACTCCCTGTGGCAGCCACTTCTGTAGCCATTTCTGTATTCCTGGCTTTAACCACATGGAGTTTCTTAATACCACTGCAACTTTCTCCAACTGTGAAGGCAGTGCATAGCCATTATGGTTGGTAGCGACTGATGTTTTCTGCATGAATTTGTTCTAGTTTTCTTTTAAAGCCGTCTATATAGTGGCCCAAGTACCTTTTCCTCAGCAAGGAAAAAGAAAAAGCCAGTTGGTATGCTCTGTTAGAAACGGAAACTGAAAACATGGCCATTGCATTTCAAATAGTTACGTGATCTATTTTTCTCTTTACAGGGAGCTTCTCTCTTGTCAATGTTGAAAAGCTATCTCCACAGTGATGTCTTCCAAGCTAGTATTCAGTTATATCTGCATGACCACAGCTATGGGTCCACCCAAAGTGATGACTTGTGGGATAGCATGAATCAGGTAAAACTCTTGGACTAGGGGAGGGGAAGTGAACAAAGGATTATTGATGTTACTTAGGTTGGCCACCACTGAATTGTTCTGCAAAGTGTGCCATGATGGATTTTGCTGGGAGCTCATCCACATGTCTGCTTGTCCTGGCTCTTTCCCCTGGGAAAACCCGCTGAATCAGAACAGGCGTCCATTGGTTTTTTCTGTGAATTGACATTCTGATTCAGTGGGTTTTGCCCGGAAAAGTAATGGGACAAATGGGGGGAAAAGCTGCTCTGATCTATGCTTAGGAAGCTTAGGTCAATTGGGAAACTTCTCAGACCTCTGCTTTCTATGCATAGGACAAGCCCTGTCCCTATCAGTGCCACTGTAATCAGCATGAAACCATAGTAGAATGGCAAATAGCATGTTTATTAATATATATCCTTCAGTAACCCTGCAATTTCAGAGTCAACCTTTTCTAAACATGGGTTCTCTTGTACCTTAACGTGCCAAAAGGCAAGAATGTGAACACAACAGTAGAAAAATTATTTATTTGCCTGCATACATGAATTGTTTTTAATTCGATTGTAATTGTTAGCCTCTCTGAAAACCCTTGTTTATTGTTGAAGAGTGTTGTTTAAATTTATTTAAATAAAATGTGTACATGTACATAACGCGGTCAAATATTATTCCCATTTTGCAGATAGGAAGCTGAGCAAGTTACTGAGCCCAGAGGCTCCGTATAAGTCTGGCAGATCATTCTTACTAGTTATAGGTGACTGTTCCCCTGATTAACTTGCAAGGGGGAGAAAAGAGGGACCCAATCTGTGGGTGGAAATTACCCTCGGAACTCTGGGTCTAAGCTAATCACTTAATGTGGCTTGGCAGGATTTTCTTTTCCTCACTTGCCCCATTTTCCGGCCAGCCCCCGCTCCGAAATTCAGTAAATAATAACAATAAACATTCTGTGGCATTTAAAATGTGTCTGTGGGAGGGGGCTTATTATGTGTTTGTATTTTTATGTTCTGAACCACTCTGTGGTCTTTGGATAAAGGGCGGTATGAAAACTTAATAAAGGGCAGCATATGAAAATTTAATAAATAAATAGTAAATGCTCAGTGGATGTTCAGCCATTCAGGAATGTGCTTATGAGCACAGCTTGAAAGCAAAGGTGTAAATAGAGCATTAAAACGGCTACAAAGTTGATGTTGGCTTGCTCTCTTGTTGGCTTCCACAAGTCTATAGGTAGCCTGCCCAGCTTCTTGCTCCCTCTCTCTTGCGAAAATGATTGCCAGCTTGTTTTTGTTTCCCCCCAAAGACAGTAGATTAGAAGAAGTGATTAGTAATGCTCTGCTTTCGGCCAACAACCAAGAAGCAGCCTGTGGCCTTCAAACAACTTCCCCCTTTAGTCCTGCTTGTTTTCCTCATGAAGAGGTAGCTTAGGCCTTCCTAAGACAGGCCTCTCTCTAGAAAACTGAGCCACATCCCAAATATAATTTTCTGAAATTAAAATTTCAACTCTTAAATGGGAAGTTTACTGTGTTGTGACCCAAGATCCACAGTCCTTTTCTGTTGTCTCTCAGAAGGGCAAAGAGAGCCCTCCTAAAGATGACCTGCAGTTTAGTGCTTTGACTTTTTCTCTGTTTCTTGCTTTTCTCAAACGCTTCCACTGCATAGCTGAAGCAGTGTGGAAATAGGAAGGTAGAGTTCAGTTCCTGGACTTTTCTCTTCTTAAAAAAAAAAAAAAAAAAAGGAACTATCACTGATAAACTTGGCAGTTACAATTCTGTTTAACTACTTAAAACCCTGGTTTCACAAGGGTCCTTGTTGAGTGAATTGATTAGGCAGCTGTTGAAGGTATCCCATAATATATTCTTCCTCAAAAGTTGATTTTTCCTGTGCTTTCCTAGGTGATAAATGACACCCGTGTCAATATTAAAAAAATCATGAAGACCTGGACTCTCCAGAAAGGATTTCCTTTGGTGACTGTCAAAAGAGAAGGCAAACTGATCCATCTGCAGCAGGAGCCGTTTGTGCACAATGTGGAATCGGAAAATCAGACCGTACCTGCCAGGTTCATTTCTTTTTTTCTTATATTTAAATTTGGGTGATTTAACTCTGCAGACTTAAGTGTTTTAGCTTACAGGGTGAGGCTTCCAAATGCTTACTGCTGATGGCAAATAAATCCACTGAGGTGTGGTGTAAATACAGTGGTGCCTCGCAAGACGAAAAGAATCCGTTCCGTGAGTCTCTTCGTCTTGCGGTTTTTTCATCTTGCGAAGCAAGCCCATTAGCGGATTAGCGCTATTAGCGGTTTAGCGGCTATTAGCGGCTATTAAAGGCTTAAGGGATTAGCAGTTTAGCGGCTAAAAGGCTATTAGCAGCTTAGTGCCTTAGAAAAAGGGGGTGGGGAGCGGGGAAAAAACCCCAGGAATCGCAAGACATTTTCATCTTGCGAAGGAAGCCCATAGAGAAATTCGTCTTGCGAAGCACCTCCAAAATGGAAAACCCTTTCGTCTAGTGGGTTTTCCGTCTTGCGGGGCATTTGTCTTGCGGGGCACCACTGTATCAAGATGAGTGGTACACAGTCCAGCACATCTGCCCAGGTTGGGAGAGAACAATTGGAAATGATGGGAACTTGTTGGAGGGGTAGGTTGGAGAATAGTAGCTCGCTCACCTTCTAGTTCACCTCAGATCTGTTTTGAAACATGGATTAGAGGGGCAGTGGCAAGTTAGAGATGGAAGGTGGGCCTATAAATTGATAAGAAAGAAGACACTTTTGGACATGAAGGTGGGTTTCTACCGTCCACATAGGAGTGTCTGGGTTGCTGATGAATCTATTAGACATGAGCTCCACTCTTTGCTGTTCTTTTTACACACGGATTATATCAACATTTTGTGGCAGAAACCTAGTTCAAGGAAGTATATTTTTCGACTAGCCAAGGTTGTTGGCATTGCTGGGAATGGCGAGGAGATTAAATTGGGGGGCGGGGGCGGGACAGAAAAGTTTGTGCCATAAAATAAAGGTGTAGTATTAAACTGGAGGTGTTTTGTACATTCCAAGTTGCACAAAAGTGCAAATGACTTGTATCCACCCTCCCCGCACACTTTTTCTGGTGTAAAATGGAATGTTGGAATTGCTGAACTTCTCCGCAGAGAAATCCGTGACTTCCACCTCCTTTGTTATGCTGGGAAATGTCTTGCATTTAGAATGATGGCCCCAATCCCACGTAGAGCAGCTGAGGTTGCACATGCAGAATCGTTTTAAAAAGTCTAAAACCCAGCTATTAGGTAAAAAGAGGGGAGGTGACTACTGTGATTTTTCACGTTTCTTTGCCTGAAACGCAGAATGGCCCAAATATTGCATAGATGGAAAATTTCTTAACACGTCACTGCTGATTGTGGCAATTGAATGTCTTCGTTAAAAAAAACCTTGTGTTATTTGAATGACACTTAAAGCCAATTGCTACTTACAAATATATGCAGAAAAGCAGAATGGGAGGAGAAGATTGATTGATTTTAGGTGTATTACATACCATGAACATAAGAGCTCCTTGTAGATCCATGGTTTTGTGTGTGCATTTGTACAAAACTGATTTGCTTCTACAAAAGCAAATTGCGTAGTGAACCTGTAAAGCACAAGATTTGTAGGCATAGGTGTGGTCTCGATCTTTATAACTGTACCCTCAACTAATTCTGTTGAGTTTAATAAACAATGCTTCTGCACACAAACATAGGAAGAACTATCAGTATCTGTTTTTTTCTTTTAAGCTACAGTGCATAAGCAAACTCGGCCCTCCAGATGTTTCGGAACTACAATTCCCATCATCCCTGACCACTGGTCCTGTTAGCTAAGGATCATGGGAGTTGTAGTACCAGAACATCTGGAGGGCTGAGTTTGCCTATGCTTGGGATATGCAATCTTTAACACTGTGTAAACACTTTCTCCTCTTCCAGTTATTTGTGGAGCATTCCTCTTTCTTATACCACCAGCAATGACAGCTTACCCTACAGTTCTTACAATTATTTACTGCAGCAAAAGTCAGGTATGTATGTTTTTGAAGGCTTTTGTCCTCCCAGATGGTAAAGTCAACCAATGCACAAATACGTTCTTGATGTGGAATAGTTTTCCCCTGGAGGGTCTCCAGAGCCAAATGATGAGCATCTTCCAGAAGCATCATCGTTGATCTTTGATGGCTAGTGTTGGAACAAGGGCAGGGGGCTCTTTAGGGTTTAATTTCTGTAAAATAAATGATCAATGTTCAGAGCTTATAGTTAAGAAAGAAAGAAAGTGCATATGCCCTCATTATTTTGGGTTTGCAATACAATTCATTTATTTCATTTACATAATGCGTTTACAGTCAAAACCCTTTTGGGGGGGCATGGTTAGGAAAGGGGGGGGGCATACCAAAATGATTATTTTCTTAGTTGTAACATGCTAAGCATTTTAGGATTTTAAACCTCTGAACTAGTAAAGTTTCTGTAGCAACTAAATTCTGTAGCTTCTGGCTGGTTACACCTTGTTAACCAAGAGTGCATGCAAGTCCTGCTTTCCGAACACCATATGCTCCCCAGAGAATTGTTAGGCAAGCGTTTGCATGATGGGCTGAAATAATTTCCATTATTTTCCAAGAGAACATTTTAAATCCATGCTTTCTACTTCCATGCTTTCTGCCTGAAACTGCTACAGCCAATCAGCAGAAGGCAGATAAAGATTTGTCCATTCTCTCCTGCTCCCTGATGTCAGGGAACTGCCATCGGAAGGACAGGAGGTGTAAAGGCTCACTGAGGTTGAGAGAGACGCAGCAGCGGAAGAGGGAACCAGTAGGGGGAGAGCAGGAACTTCAAGGGAAGGGGAGTCGGAGGGAGGGCTCAGAGACGCTTCCAGCGAAAACAGCGGGGAGGTCTCAGGACCTCCTATAGGGACACCCATTCCTCGCCGGAAACTGTCACGCCGAGAGTCCAGAAGACGTGTTTCCGTTAAGGAGCTTTTATGTTGGAAACGATTCCGAAAGCAACCACTTTCGGATTCTGCCAGCGATTGACGCAGCCATGCTGGAGGGGCTCCGTCACAGGGAGAGGTTTGAAAACCTGATTAGACTCTGAGGGACTTGCATTTTACGCACAAGCAGCTCATCATCCCATCACACCTGATTTGTCCAGTCTTCCTCCCTCCCTCCATAGTTTCTGCCCAAAATGGCTCCTGGCCACCAGCAAAACACAAACAATTAAGGAAATATGCAAACTCTGTCTGTTTGGATATCTGAATCAGCAGTTTGTATAGTGAGGTTTAGGTATAATTCTTTGTGTTCGGATAACAGAGATTTTGGATGAGTGTTCTGATATCGGGCCCTGTGTGTATGTCTGTCCCTTACAGAATAATTCTGGCCAATGAAAATTTGTCCTAGATTTTTAGCGGTAGTAATCATTTTACATTTTGCCCCCCCCCCCCCCAATATCACTAATTTTCAGATGCATTTTATTTGAATAGTGTTCCCTCCCTGCCTTTACTAGTGCTCACTTCTGATTTGGCTCTTCATGAGTTGGCGTACGTTAAAGCAAGGAAATGTCTCACCTTATTATTTATTTATTTATTTATTTATTATTATTATTATTATTTTACTGGCGGTACTTGTATATGACTTTGGGGACTTGAGAAAGTTGAAGCATCACACGATAAAATGACTTTTTAATAGTAAAGCATGGGTAGGATTTGTTCCCCGAAAAATGGAATATAAATAATTGCAAGAAACAAATAGTTTAAATTGTGTTAGCTTCTGGTGTCTATAGAAGATAATTTTTTACCAAGATTGCAACCGAAGTTTAGAACATGAGACTTGAAAATATACATTTTCCCAGTTTGGATTAATCATGAGCCAATCCCAAATCTCTTCAAAGGTCAAACACAGCTTCACATTAGTACGACCTTCTTTCCCTCAGACATTAACGTGGTAGCAGCAGCGAGGAGTAGCTGAAATGGCCTTCATTTGTTAGGTGCCAGGATGCCTGGAAATTGCAGCTTCTTTTAGGTCCTTAGTAAATTGTACTTTCCAAAAATCCTGCCACCAAAGCATATTCTCAGCAGCATCCCAGCACCAGGATTTATGGAAAGTAATTTCTCAAGGCTTATATTTCTTGACAAGGCTTTGGAAACCTTGGAAATCTACGATACCCTAGAAGCAAATTGTCTGGGACTGTGTTCCTATAGCATCTGGGGCAAATGAAGACTGAAGTCTTTCTGTACTGCTGCCAGGCAAGGCTTTTATGTTTTTGTTGTTTTGGAGTGGGGCGGTCAAGAAGAGTTTGGGTTGGGAAGGCCTCTAGGTCTGCTCCCTTTTCTCGGTGGATGAGGCAGCTCAGGAAGGGTTGGAGAGGAAGTTTTGCATTGCTAGTGACATTAAGGGTCTAGTCAAACCTAGAGTCCAGAATGGGTCTGAGCATAAAATGAACTCAATGGTCCATCACGAGTAGTTGTTTTCTTTAACCAGGTTAGGATGTGAAAAAGCGAAACTAGTTCATCTAAATAGGGGCCTTCCAGCTGCTTTTGGACTGCAGTTCCCATCATCCCTGACCACTGGTCCTATTAGCTAGGGATGGTGGGAGTTGTAGTCCAAAAACAGCTGGAGACCCAAGTTTGGGAAACCTTGATCTAAATGAATAAATGCTGTTAAGCCCGAAAAGGACTTATGTGACTCTCAGCTAATTAGTGTGCTGTTCTCCTTGTGTGCCTCCCTTGAGACGAACAGTTCTTTGATGTGTAGCCTAAACCTACCTTCTGTTTGCCTGGAGGTACATTCTTGGATATAGCAGACCTGCTTCATGGTAGAAATTGGAATTAAGTTTGTAATGGATAGCTTTCTGTAACCTGGCTCCTCTAAAATATAAAAGGATGGGGCAATGGTGCCAACCACAGAGACTCAAGTAATTCACTTCTGGACAGATACATTTCTATAATTGAAAACTGGTTTCCAGAGAAGATGAAAGCAGCGTGTGTTAAAAATATATACATATCCCACTGCCAAAATCCAGGCTGCTGCATAGTTGAGAAGTTAAATATGCTAATGAAAAGCAGTAAACCTATTTTAAGGAGAAAGGGTTTAAACCAATGCCATCCACAACATTTTCTGGAAAAAGCATGCAAAAATGTACTGTCGGTAGGTAAGTTGACTTACAAAATATATCTTTGTACCGGGATTAACTTTAGAAAGCTTTATACAAGGATGGGATTCCTCCCCGGTTTTTTGTATAGTGTGAGGTGAAATGCAAGACTGGATTCAACACATTAATATGCCTATCAAATGTGCTAAGTTCTCTGCAGTTGATTCTTTTTTTCTGGCTCATGTGGCCATTCAGCAGATAAATAAAACTGAGTACAGTACTTCCTGTCACCTCTGTAAGTTGAGAGGGAGTGATCCTATGGGAGGTCTCTGCCAGCATTACTGTTAATAGCCTATCAACACAGTACAGTGGTGCCCCGCAAGACGAATGCCTCGCAAGACGGAAAACCCGCTAGACGAAAGGGTTTTCCGTTTTTCAATGCGCTTCGCAGGACGAATTTCTTTATGGGCTTGCTTTGCAAGACGAAAATGTCTTGCGATTCTTGCGATTTTTTTCCGCTCCCCACCCCCTTTTTCTAAGGCATTAAGCTGCTAATAGCCTTTTAGCAGCTATTCCTCTAATCCCTTAAGCCTTTAATAGCTGCTAAACCGCTAATAGCGCTAATCCGCTAATAGGGTTGCTTCGCAAGACGAAACCGCTAGACGAAGGGACTCACGGAACGGATTCTTTTCGTCTTGCGAGGCACCACTGTATTAACTTTGGGAATAGGTTATGTGCATCAGGTCTTGTGATGCATGACATTTCACAGCACGACCTCGAGCTTTAGTTATTTCCTCTCTTACCTTTTACACGGCTGCTGGGACAATTGCAGGTAGCAGGGCAGTTTGCATAGGTATTTTGCTATGTTGCCATGTGTAGCGGCATGCAGTAAAGGCACATCTGTCCAATGAAGACACTGTCATCGTCTCAGGTTGATCGCTGATAGTATTGGCTGCAAGTCAGTTGTAGCTAAGAGGTGCTCTGCAGCTGTAATCATTGGCTGGCTCCTACTGCTCCCAGTAAAATTCAGGAAGGCAGAGAGCTTCTTAAATGATGCCAGTGAAGTGTTATTGCCCTGATATACTCCTAGAAATTTCCAAGTGATCTGAAGACTGTATCAGTTCAGTGCTTTCTTACTCTCCTCCTTTCCCCCCTTTCCTAGATGCCGTTGAACTTCCAGGTGATACGCAGTGGGTGAAGTTCAATGTAGACTCAAATGGTTACTATATTGTACAGTATGCGGAAAAGGACTGGACTGCTCTAATTGACCTGCTGAAGACGGAGCCCACTGCTCTGAGTTCCAGAGACAGAGCCAATTTGATCCACAACATTTTTAATCTGGCAGGGTAATTCTTTAAAGTTATTACATTGAACAGTGATATAAAGGGTAAAGGGACCCCTGACCATTAGGTCCAGTTGTGGCCGACTCTGGGGTTGCGGTGCTCATCTCGCTTTATTGGCCGAGGGAGCCGGTGTACAGCTTCCAGGTCATGTGGCCAGCATGACTAAGCCGCTTCTGGCAAACCAGAGCAGCGCACGGAAACACCGTTTATCTTCCCTCCGGAGCGGTACCTATTTATCTACTTGCACTTTGACGTGCTTTTGAACTGCTAGGTTGGCAGGAGCTGGGACCGAGCAACGGGAGTTCACCCCGTCACGGGGATTCGAACCGCCAACCTTCTGATCAGCAAGCCCTAGGCTCTGTGGTTTAACCCACAGCACCACCCACGTCCCTCGAACTGCGATATATCTGTCTGTGATATATCCATCTTCAAATCCAGAGTCTTAAGTACAAACCTTCTAAGAAAGGGGCGGGGAAGCTTTTCTGGCCCACGGGACATATCTTTATCTCCCCACTGCTGGTAGGCAAGGCTGCTCATCTGTCAGTCACCTGGAAGTCCAGGTTGTTGGGACTTCACTTTGCAGTGGTGGGCTAGTTCAGAGCCTTTGGTTTCAGCACAATTCCATGCAAACCCCTTCTGATCCAGTAACTGGGTTTTCATGGAAAACCCTGCTAAAAGGGAGAGTTTTTTTTCTTCATTTTAGTAGGTGATGCAGGGTTTAAATCCTTCTGCCTTGGCTGCATGTGCCTGGTTCTTGCTGGGAACAAATGCACACAGCCATTGCAGGATTTAACCCTTCCTTCTGCCCATCTGCTGATGTCACGAGTGGGCAGGTGAGTGTGGTTAGGGGAAATGACCTTGTGGGTCAAACTGGACTGCCTGGTGGGCCAGAGGAATAAAGGAGAACCTTATCTAATCTGGATGAGTTAATTATTTTTTACCTTTTGTTATCCTAGATGTTCACTGTTGCGCATAACGAAACTCTTTAAGTATGAAATTGCAAAGGTTTTAGTTTAGGATCCTTCTGTTAAGGGCGAGTTTGCAAGAAGAGTGAAAGATGCAGGAATTTAGTCCAGGGGTGTTTGTTAGATCTTAACAGCACTTTGGATTTGGGGGGCTTATCAATAGAATGCTATAATGAATCAAACTTATCTTCTGTTATGGAGGTTTTGCCTCCAGAATGAATAAATAAATAAATCTAATCATATGAAGGAATAAAGCAAACAATTTTATATTTGAAGAATTTATATACTGTACCACAAACAAGTTCTTTTACATTTGTTTAGGCTTATCAGAATGCTTGACAGTATCTTCCTGTTGTTTTTGATGCCCCCTTTAGACTAGGAAAGGTGTCTTTGGCCAAAGCCTTTGACCTGATTGACTACCTAGTGAAAGAAAACAGCACTTCTCCAATCATACAAGCATTGGACCAAATGAACCGTATCTTCAACCTAGTTGAAAAAAGAGGAATGCAGACCCTTTCAGCAAGAATATTGGTAAGTTACTGAAAGCAGGCAGGTGGTGGAAGCTAGATATGAAGTTCATAGTAGGGCAAAATAGTTTGTACTACATGGAAGGACAATTTCTAAATCATACTGTTTTGTTGTGGTTAGTGTTAGAATGTTGGATGGGTTGCTTATGAGCTTTCCATTTAAAAGCATGTTGTATTTTCTCAGTAGTAAATGCCTCAGTAGTAAATTCTCAGATGTAAATGCCATTTGTAACTTGTGAACCCCAACTGCAAAGAGATGGATACTTTAGATAAAATAGAAGAGCAGCTGGTTTTTTGGCATTCCTTTAGAGTGGCTGGGGAGACCCGGTGGGTGGAATATAAGTAATAAATTATTATTATTATTATTATTATTATTATGGTCCTCTTAAATTTGTAACCAGTTGCTTTTTGCTCTGTAGTCATATACCAAAAGAGGAGAGCATCTATTCGTGTCCATCCCAAACAAACCATTTAGTCTTTAAGGTGCCACAGCATGCATTTTTGTAACATTTTGACCATGCAGAAAGCATACACCTTAACAATCAAATAATTTGGTTCCACATGAATCTGCTGATTATTATTATTATTCAGTGATAATGTGGAATGTGTGCCTAGCAGAACTGTCAAACTGTTTCAGCTCATGAACTCTGGAAACCAGACAAATAAAAAAGATTTTATTGAAAGTGGGGTTAGGTAAAAAAAAAACAGAAGTCTATGAAAGTGAGTTAAAGATGGTGTGACTGGTTTTATGTGCCTTTTAATATAATTCATATAGATTTGAACTAGCCTATTGAGCTGCAGGTCATTCAAAGACTCATTGGGCTCATTTTGGTGCCAGTTGAGAATTGAGCACATGTAAGACAGTGAGGAAATTCTCTTGAGAACTGAATGGCAGACCTGCCAGAATGGAGCATTAGATACAGGAGTGTTGAAAGGAGCTGTGTGATTTGGGGGATGTTTGCAGTTTATAGTCTCCAACCTAGCACAGGCTTGTTGTGACAGAGTTTGCATAGTGAAAACTTTTCCTCTTTATTCTCCAGCATAAGATGTTACAACTATTTAAAGACAAGATTAATCAACAGAAATGGACAAGCGATGGAACCCTTTCAGAACAAGAGCTGAAGTCAAGTCTGCTGACCTTTGCCTGCACCCATAATTTGGAAGACTGCAGCACGGATGCTACCAAGCTATTTAATGAATGGAAAGACTCCAATGGCACAAAAAGGTAAAACACAGACTTGCTCTTTGGTTCAAGCTGCCTCTTGTGTACTATGGCATTCAGAAATAGTTTTCTATTACATAGTCTCAATGCAGTCAAGCATCTTGCAGCCTGATGGGTTTAAATAGAAATATGGATCAGCATCTCTTAGAGCTGTGGTTTTGCTCCCTCAGGTGAGCTACTCATGATTAAGCATTCTCCAGCTTTATATCAGGTGAAGAGAACCTGATCTGGCTTGTGGGCCAGATTCTCATCTCTTCATCTTCTCACAGACAACATATGAAAATTGGCTGGAGCAGCCTTCATGTCACCCACCTGACATCACAGTGGCATCAGGTGATGATCGTTGGGACTTGAAAGCACCACACAGGGCTTGCAAAGAGCCCTCCGTGGTGCTTTCAAAGTCCCGCTGATCAAGCTTGAAGCCAACACTGATGGGCAACGAATTCAGGCCTGCTTCTGGAGGGATCAGCTATGCAGTCCAACTCCCCATGGATGTCTCTACCTGCCTCACTCCTGATGTTTCATAGGCTTCTTTGCAGCGGGTGGAGAAGCTTTGTGGCTCCATGCGCCAGATCCTTATCAGGATCAGCCACACAGGCCAAATTTGACAGGTAAGTGGGACCTCCCACCTGTCAATCACATGTCATTTGGATAATAATAATAATAATAATAGGGACACGGGTGGCGCTGTGGGTTAAACCACAGAGCCTAGGACTTGCCGATCAGAAGGTCGGCGGTTCGAATCCCCGTGACGGGGTGAGCTCCCGTTGCTCGGTGCCTGCTCCTTACAACCTAGCAGTATGAAAGCACATCAAAGTGCAAGTAGATAAATAGGTACCGCTCCAGAGGGAAGGTAAACAGCATTTCTGTGCGCTGCTCTGGTTCACCAGAAGCAGCTTAGTCATGCTGGCCACATGACCCGGAAGCTGTACGCCAGCTCCCTTGGCCAATAAAGCGAGATGAGTGCCGCAACCCCAGAGTCAGCCATGACTGGACCTAATGATCAGAGGTCCCTTTACCTTTACTACTACTAATAATTTTATTATTTATACCCCACCCATCTGGCTGAGTTTCCCCAGCCATTCTTGGATCACTTGCACATTTAAAACTCCCAGGGAACCACGTGGAGACGTGCAAAAGACTTTGCGTATCTCCCCACACTTCCTCTTTAAACCCTGCTTTTTGGAGGATTAAAGGGGCGGATCACACAGACTTGCAAAGGCTTTAGGGCAGCCTCCACGCTCCCATTTGAGCTCCTGGAGGCTCAGGCCAGGAGCAAGGGAGCTGTCTTAAAGCCCTTTGGAAAAGCGCTGTTTGCAGCAGCCATCTCCTCTTCGTCATTGAAATGTGGGAGAGACTACTGCCCATCTGCTCGCAGCAATGGTTAGAGGAGAAGTGGTGAAGAATGGCTGCTTTGCAGAGAGCTGGTCCTCTTTATAGCAGTGCTCTTTATAGCAGCTCTGCTTTTCCTTTAAGCGAGTGGGTGGTGATGGGGAATCTCCCACCACTTCTGCCACACAAACACACACATACTGACTAAAAGGTTTTCATCCCTGATAAGCAGTGGCGAAATCCTCCTGTCTTGGCTGCTATATCCTATTCTGTGCTTGGAACAGGGCATATAGCCAGTGTAGGATCCCTGTCCTCCCACTCATCGGCTGACTTCAAATTAGCCTCTTGGTTAAGGACTTACTGAGATAAGCCATGGTTCATATCACGCTAGCTAATGCTTTGATGTGACTTACTCTTTTTAGGCTGTTCTTATAAAGGTTTGCACTTTCTCTCTGTAGCCTGCCAACAGATGTCATGAAGATCATATTCACAGCTGGAGCAAAAACTGAAAGTGGCTGGAACTATCTTTTAAGCATGTATGCATATTTGGTGTCTGAACCAGAAAAGCTCAAAATCCTTGAAGCATTGGCCAGTGCAGATGATGTTAAAAAACTGATATGGTATGAAGCAGCATATATTACACATATAATCATAAAGAAAATCCTAAGAGCAATTTCTATATGTCACTGTAACAGGAAGTCTAAAAAAATATGTGCAGCATTTAACACACCTTCCCTTCTTTGACCTTTTGCACTGACAAGAGAGATTTCACTTATTGACTTTAATGTCAGGGCAAGTTTTGACTTGGCAGCAGCTGTATGTGGGGTGTGTGAGCTTTCTCTCCTTGCTTTATGGACATGTGTTATACATTGCTTCAAAACTTGAGGCTACAAGTTACCTTTTCTTGTGCTGTACTTCCTTGAAATATTTAGGTATACTTGTAGGAACAAATTTCTAGAATAAAGCGTTTAATGGACTCATAGAATTGTAGAGTTGGAAGCAGTGGCATAGCGTGGGGGGTGCAGGGGGGCCGGCCGCACCGGGCGCAACATCTGGGGGTTAGGGTTAGGGGGCGCAAATCCACGGGTTAGGGGGCGCAAATTACTTGCCTTGCCCCGGGTGCTGACAACCCACGCTACGCCACTGGTTGGAAGGGACCACCAGGGTCATCTAGTCCAACCCCCTGCGATGCAGGAACGTTTTATCCAACATGAGACTCTAACTCACGACCCTTCCAAAAAGTTTGTCAGTTTGCAGTTCGAAAAACATATGCTTCTAATTTCTAGTTGCAAGGTTACTGAGGTGCTTTTATTCGAAGTTTCTGTATTTCACTTTTTGTCCAATGAGCATAGAAAAGTTTCCACCAGTTCCAGCAGTAGGCAGCCTGATAAAAAACCACACATTTTATATGACATCCCAGCTAAAGGGTGGTTCAGATTTATTTGCTGAATGAATAGACAGGTAGTATTTACATATACAGTGGTGCCTCGCAAGACGAAATTAATTCGTTCCGCGAGTCTCTTCGTCTAGCGGTTTTTTCGTCTTGCGAAGCAACCCTATTAGCGGCTTAGCGCTATTAGCGGTTTAGCGGCTATTAAAGGCTTAAGGGATTAGCGGACTAGCTGCTAAAAGGCTATTAGCGGTTTAGCGGCTTAGAAAAGGGGTGGGGAGCGAAAAAAAATCTCAAGACTCACAAGACATTTTCGTCTTGGGAAGCAAGCCCATAGGGAAATTCGTCCTGCGAAGTGCATTGAAAAACGGAAAACCCTTTCGTCTAGCGGGTTTTCCGTCTTGCGAGGCATTCGTCTTGCGGGGTACCGCTGTACAAACGTAGACATTTTTAGTTGTGAGATGGCCCTCATTGGCCCTGCCCCCTTACAGTATCTGTTATAAATTGCCTAGATCTCTAAAAAGAATGCACATGTGCCTATAATCTTGACTCTGTTTTGCTTCATAGGTTAATGCAAACAAGCCTGGAAGGAAGCATCATCAGATCACAGGATCTTCCAACTGTTATAACAACAGCCAGTCAGAATTTGCCTGGACACTTACTAGCATGGGATTTCGTTAAGGAGAACTGGGATCAGCTTATAAGGAAGTAAGGCTTTCCTTCAGTTCTTGTAATAAAATTCTGTCTTTATCCTTCCTTCTGCTACACACACACACAGAGAGAGACGTGTACATATAAAACAGGATTTTTACTGGCACTAAATAAGCATGCTGCTCAGGTCTTGCCCTAGTGCCTTGGGTGCCCTTGTCGTTGCTGTTTAGAATAAACACCTAATGAATAAAAGATTTCAGCACTACAGCATGTGCTACGTGGAGACTTGCTGGGTTGCTGAAGCTGCATGCAAATCACGGTAACTCACCAAAAGCACATTTCACTGCTACTTGAGTCTTTTACTTCTTTTGAAACACCTTAAAGCACCTCAAAAACTCAACAAATTTATTGTGGCATAAGCATTCCTGAACTACAGTCCCATTTCATCATACTCATAAAGTTTCAGGCACATGGACATATGGCTGAGGGTAGATCAGAAGGAGAGGAAATGCTGAAAAGTGCAGGCACTCATGTTGCGGAATTGTAGCTATTTATCATTCTTTGTGCCAGTTTATTTCCTTCGGTGTCCCCGGTATAATTAACCTGTTATCTTTTGATCTATAAAAATAGTTGTATGCTCTCTGGCTTTGTTCATTGTCCTCTGGAATTGTGAAAAATACTGAACTTATCTGACCAGAGCCTTATTTTAGTTGAATACTGAACCATTTTTAGTTTTGGGGTTCACCTGAGCAGGATTCTGCCTGAGCCACCCCAATTGGTGCACGGACCTCAAAGGCAATTCGGGTTGATTTGGATGTTTAAAAGCCTGTGCAAGGCTGCCTTTCATGAAAACCATTGCAGCTATCCTTTGGCAAAGTGATAGGACTTGTACCTTCAAAAGAACTGCCATGCCTGCAGATTTCACCCCATTCTGCCAAAAAAGAAAGTTGTAGACCATTCATTTTGTAAAAAAATAAATAAATGCATAGATAAAACATCAAAGGTGTCCTGTAAGTCCATAATTAGGTAGGCTTCATATACTTAGGAGGGGCTACTGTGACTACCAATTTAATCTAATTCTTTCAAAAGGGAAAAAGTTATAGCCTTTAAAAAAAGCCCTCAAATGGGAGAAGACAATGCAGAGGGTGTGTGTTTTTTTTTTTCAAATTAGGTATCAGATTTGGATCCCTAGATTAATCAGAGAGCCTTCAAAGTGCTTTGGGCCAAATCAGACTGTTTTCTGGAGCATTGAATCAAGGTCCAAACGGTGTCTAGCATAGTCAGTGCACACCATTACTTACTTAGTATGTCTAGTAGTTTAGCGACCAGGCGTAACAGATTTCTTTAAATGCTGATCACTTTTAAGAACGTTAAATACTGTAATTCACCATGAGCTTCCAAAATAGGTAAGGCATGAATTGAGTTAAATATGCTTTGAATAAACGTTTGATTCATTCTCCTAAACTTCAGGTTTCACCGTGGATCATACACCATGCAAAGTATTGTGATTGCGACAACTTGTCAGTTCTCAACACAAGAACATCTGCTTGAGGTTTGTTTGAATAAAGTATTCCGAAGAGTGTTAGGGGGGGAAATATATAAAATAGAAGTTGGAACATTGTATTTTGCTCTGTTACTGCTGGCTTTTAGTAGCTGTGTATTCTTGGTACACAGCAATGTGGAAGATGGCATTTAAAGTTCGAGAAACCACTGCTGGTGAGTTAACTGCCTTTAATCACACAAGTAAAATAAGGAGTTAATTAAGCTTTTTAAAAAATAAAAATAAAAAAAGACTCGTAAGATTGGAAGGGACCTCAAAAGTCATCTAATCCAACCTCCTGCTAATGGAGGAAACCTGTTCCTCCATCCCTGATGGATGGCTATCCCAGCTGCTCAAAAGCATCAAATATAATAGAGTCTACCACCTTCTGAGACAGCCTCTTCCTCAGTCCATCAGGAAGTTATTCCAAATGTTTACAAAAAAAAGGGGATTTCAGTAAATAGTTTGGATTTTTAATATTTACTTGGTATGCATTGGTGTAACTAGGACTAAACTAGAAGAGGCAGATTGTCCAAGTCCTCCTCACCACCAACCCCCCTGTTGTGCCACTTGGAAGCACAAGGGTAAAGTTAGGTTTTTTTATTGTCCTTACATATTCCTGTTACGTGCGTTGCTTCTGCAGGTTAAGACATTCTTCGAATCCAAGTCGGAGGAGACTGCTCAGCTACGCTTTGTTCGAGAGGCCATTGAGAGGATTCAGCTGAATATCCAGTGGATGGAGAAGAACTTGGAGACGCTGGAAAAATTACTATAGTGATCGCATCTACCAGAGTCCGCGTTAGCCACTTAGAATGTGGCAGTTCTTGCTCTTTTGTGCAAAAAGAGGCGTGTGCGAAAAGGGACAGTGCAACTTGCTTTGCGCTGCGAGGGTTAGAGTTAGCTCAGGGTACATCTCTTAAGTTGGCACTCTTTGCAGTGCTTGTAGACGAGACAGAGAGATGCTAATCTAAGGGAATGTTCATTGACCAAACATTCACGCAAAACAAAGACAGTAACTTGTCATGGAGCCTCCCTTCCATCATAGGAAAATCCAGTTCTACTTTCTACATATTGAATGAAAGTTGAACAACAGCAACAAAAAAAAGAGCAGCTAAACGAGAACTCTCCTGTGATCTGTTTTCTCTCTTTGCAGGGTGCTGGCTAATCAGACTTCCTCAAAGTCTGTAGCTTCTTGAATGGTAAATACTGTACCTGCTCTGAAGCACGTTTTTTAAAAAAACGATTATAAGCCGCTGCTAAGACACACAATATGGAAGTGAACAACTAGAGTGAAAATGTTGAATTTTGGGAAGCTCTGAGTTTTGTTTCATCAAAGTAATTTCTAGACATTATGCAAATATCAGAAATAATATAATTATTGGTAGAAATCTCTTATTTTTTTGTCTGCAACATGGCTGGGTGCTACCAGTGCCACGTAGTGAACAGCTTTTTTTGCAAATAGCTTTTTGAGGGGAGTTTTCATTGTGCAATTGATCAGAGTAAAACCCCAAAGATTTTGACTCCTATCTCATTAGGGTACTTATAAAAAAACTAGTTTCCATTGTTGTTTGGCTGACACTATAGAACAGAGTGTTCTGATTGTTCTGGTTGATTTGATGTTTTTTAAATACTGATTTGACTTAATTTACTTCTCCCAGATGATCCTCATTAATACATGCTGTGGAACCTTGTTAATCTCCAATATTTAAGTGCTATAGCACTCCACTTTTCTATGTTATATTAGCCCAATACAGTAAAGCTCACTTCATTTCCTCATAAGTTGTCCCATGATTTAGAAACAGCTGATAATATAACTTCGAAACAAATGAGCCAAACCAGGGAAATGGCCAAAGGTTGTGCGGTCTCAGTTTTTGAAGCAGCTTTGGGCTACTATGAAGAAAGTCATGATAATTTGTTCAAGAGAAGCATTCAGAACTTACCATGCCATATTTTTATTTCGCAGAGCTTTCTGTGCATATCCCCTCTGCGTTGATTTCACAATAAATGCAGTGAAATGGTGGCTTTTTCAGATAGGTTGAAATTTGCAACAAGAGGAGAAAAATAATTGTATACATTAAGGTAATAAAGAGACTTCTGGGTCTCTAATAAGCTGAAGTAGAAATTCATCAATTTCTGCTTCACTTTCTGAAATGGCTTCAGAGCTTCTCATCTTTCAGTGGAAAACATTACCATGCACTCATTCTTTGATTGGGAGGAAATAATTATTGTCATGAACTATGGTTGTTGGTTAGTGCTTGAATGGCTTTGCTTTTTTGCCTCTTTCTGGCCTGTAGTCCACTCCTGCGACTTCACCCCTTTCATTTCCCCCCCATATAATAGTACTGATGGTCAAGATTCTGTTGCTTCCCTTTTTGTTTAAGGGCAGGGAGTCACTTGAGGCTGTCCTCTATTTATATATAGATGCGCTTGCTACTGGAAATGTGAAATGTACTTGAAAATATAGTGCACCTGCCTTCTAGAATTAAGACTGTATTGTTTAAATTAAAGCGCTGTTGGATTAAGAGTATTTTTCAATTATTTATTTTTAAAATCATGGGTTTTGGAATGTGTGACATTTTCTATTTAAACAATATTAATCAAACTTGTCTGGACCTAGGATCCAGTCTATAGGAGAAGCTATAAAAACTCATCAATCTTCCAAAAAATACTAGTGAGATCAAGGTTTAATGCCAACTGCTGGGTACCACAATTACTTCACTGCAAACTGGAGGGATTAGAATCCTCCCCCCATTTTATTTTATTTTTTTGTAAATTCAAGCTGTAAGTGGCAGCTCACAGGTATTGTATCTTGTTTTAACCTAATCTGTTTTGTGATGTCTCTTTCAGGAGAAAAATGCACTGTAGTAATAGAGTATATATTTTCACTAGCTGAATTATATGTGGAGTTAAAGAGTTTTCTACTGTGTTTAAGAGAAATCTAGGGCTAATGTCTAGTTTGGGTGTATTCCTTCTTTATGGTAAATTTTCTGTTCCGTTAAAGTAATTGACTTCAAATTGTGTTCGAGATTCATTTTTTTAAGATTGTTTTTCTAAAAGCAATCACCTTGGTGTAGAAATATAGTTTAGAAATTTGAAAACTGTGTGTGTGCCCCCACTTGTTAATCAAATACTGAATTTAATTTTAAGCTTTTCTTTGAGGATCTTGTATGAAAAGAATGGTATCGATCTTGGTTGTGCTTTTAAATCAAATAGTAATGATTCATGTGCCTTAGAGTATATTGTAATGATTGCACAAGGAATATGTTAATGATATATAAAAGGATTCTTTATTTAAAAACCCTCCATTCACAATATTGTACGGCTATAGAAATGTGTAACTATATGCATACTCGGTGATAGGAAAACTGCATTCAGAAGTACTTTCTGGTTCTTTTGAGACTGGGAGTCAAGGAACATAATTCACATTTCTGTGGTGCTCCATTGTGCAGCCACAGAGCTTTTACACCATGCGGTGAATTGCCTGTTCTCTTCAGTGTTAGGAAATGTGTTGAGCACATGACTGGAAACATAGAAGTATGCTTTTTTTGCTATGTATGCATCCAAGCCCTGGATTTGGCAGATTGTAACGAAATAGGCTTCCATCCAAATTGTCTGGCTTAGCCAATTTATAGGTCGCACCTCCAGCTGTTTTGTCTTCACACAATTTAAGCACAACTTCAATGTTACATAGACTTATTGCACCCCCCTTGGGTAAACGTTATCCAGCTATTTAAAGATAAATACACACATAGAAACATGTATCTACCATGTATGTACCACACACCTAATGTTCACAAATGGAGAGTTGTCTTCTGTACATCTTCTTTAAATGAAAACCAGATGCCCATTGTTCTAGTGATGTTCACCCATTTAGTGTGATGTCTTATAAACATACAGCTGTATTCACCTAGGTTCCTCTTTCAGATTTTGGGGGTTGAGGTTAGCAGAGCATGCAACGTTGCGAAAGGGCTGCCAACCACAGTCCTCCTCTGCCCCCCAAGAGTTTAATGAAAGCCGGATGGGGGTTGTGTGTGAAAAGCTTAAGACTCAATTACTTAGAACCAACTGGTGACAGCCATTTATCAGCTTTTTGTGTGTGGTGAGGCGAATGGTACAAAAAAGTCCCATCTCTCCTACTGCCTTTGGATTGCGGCTTCCACATGTCACCAGGCTCAAACATTAGGATTTTATCGTGCAGAATTGTACCCTCAGAAACAAAGGGGAAACGTGTGGGGCTTATAAACAAGTTTTGACGTAATATCTAAAAAACATTGGTGTTTTGAGCTCCTGTGCAAACTTCAGGTAATTCTGGAAAATGCTGCACGAATATCTTTTCACACTTAAAGCTTCTGAACGGGTGGAGAACTTTGGAGGGGGAAGATGTGCTGCGTTCTTTAGAATTCACAGTAGCTTGAAACACACCAAATGTTCATAGAGAAATCTTCAGTAAAGTTGTTTTTAAATGCCTTGAAACACCCCGTCTGTGTGTCTTTATTGTTAGATACAATTCAGGAAAGGAGAGAGATACACAGAATATAGGATATCTGAAATCTCCTCTAGCTAAAGCAGTGGTACATTGTCTCTCAGAAGCATCAAGCTGCTTATATTTGCAGAATCAGCTTGGCTGAAGGTAATCTCACAAAGCTGCTGCGTATGCCTGCATTTTAACTGTAAAATCTGTATCTTTCTAGCTGTGAGTGAGGCGTGGGGATGTAGGGATGGATATGGCAGGTTTGTAATGGATCCTGTTGCTTAAAAAAAGTTGCCTCCTCCATTACATCTTACCATATGTGAATTCAGGCGTGCATTGTAAGGATAATACTCTTAAGGAATGTGGCCTTAATTTTTCCTTACTAGCACCATGCTGCAGGATGCTGACCTTTGAGCTGATTTTGTATTTATATTGCTGTGTATCTTTCACCTGTTCTCCATTAGAACATTCCTCCTCCTGATAGATTGGCTTTCTTAAATCTCTTCTGGAAGATGTTATCTTTCATTGCACTCTGAAATTTAAAAGGTTGCCTCATTTAAGTGTATGCTTTGTATGCATTTCATGAACTGAAACGCCAGTGAATTTTTAGATACATGTTCCTTAATTTCAGTTTCAAAGGCTTTGTTTAGATGCATAAAATAACCCCCCCTTTGCCCCCATGCACACACTTTTTTTTAAACGCATGGGTAAACTCTGCTTTGCTCTGATGCTCCTAAATGTTTACAATGTTTTATCCTTTGTTTAATGAAATGTTTAAAGTTCTAGCCACCTTAAAAAAGAATTTTATTTTTTTGCCATATTAAGTTCTCAGGTCTTAGCCTTCAATAACTTAAACCTCCCAGAATTGCTGTGTTACTTAAACCTGCTGTTTTGAAGTAGAAATTCAGATCTTTGCACATGACAACATCTCTTTGATCAAAAGCAATGGTCTGGCATCTTTTTTAAGTTAGTCATGGCACCATGTAGCAAATTACTGTAAAAATCTAAAATAGTTACCTTTTTAAAATTGGAATGAATGATGGAGTCTGAAGTCTTTTAATTTGCAAAGTCTTCAGAAAAAGAGAGAATGGATTTGAGAGTAAATTTGCACCAGATCCGTAGTTATACTGATAACAAGAAGTTGGCTTTAATAATGGTAACATCAAAGTATTTCTGGAATATCAACTGCAACAGGAATTTTTTCGAACCTTGCATAGTAAAAGAGTAAAAGACCCAAGTTGTACAATATTACCTTGAGGAGAAGGATTTTTGAAAATGGTGTGCATATGTACATGTATAAGCGTTATATGCAAATTTTTGGTTTTCCTTAATTTGTAAAGGAGAAATAAAGCCTATTTTCTTATATTTCAAATAAAAATGGTGTGCATATAATGAGCACTGATTGAAGGGCATGTGTATTGCAAACACTGTTGCGTTTTATTTTATTTTTGGTGAAATGATAATAAAATCTTTTAAATACAAACGTATGTGACTTTCTTCTAGCTTTATCTTGATTCCTCAGATGTATTTAACAGGATTTCAGCTGAGACTTTGGACTTCTTTCTACATTGTTCGACACATTCTAAATCAGGGAGGTCTAACCTGTGTCCCTCCCAGGTACTGGACTCAAATTCTGTCTTCCCAAACCCATCACTTGGCTAGGACTGATACAAGTTGGATATAAGCGATGTCTGGAGTACCACAAGTTATTCACCCATGCTCTGCATTCTGCAATATTTAATGGGCTGAAATATTTCAGTTGTTCAGGTGGCAAGGTGCAGGAGCTGTGGCATGTTCTAGACTCATAAGGCAAGGGTACAAGGAGAGTGGCATCTTGAGCCTTTCTATGCTCTGGGTGTTGTAGAATCTGTTAAGGACAGCTGCACAGCTATCTGTATTCAGCAATACACCCTAGTCAAAAGGTTGAACTGTTTCAACTGAGTGCTGTGTTGAAAACACATTTTTTTTTAAAGCATAGAGAAATTTGCATTTGAAAGTTATCAAAGGGGAAGATAACATTTCTGAAACTTTCAGGGTACAGGAGTTTTAGTCTGCTTTGCTTTCTTTCAAAGGTGCCCTATTTTATCTACAAATTGTATCCCCATTGTTTACACTGCAGTCTTCCTGGGGATTGTATTTTCTGAAAACCCCATGACATCCTCACTGGGTTTTACTTCATGTGTAGAAGTCGGGGATGTTATCTGCTATGTACCTGGCCACTGTGGGTGAGTCTCCACCCCTAAATTTTTTTACTTTAAAGTACTGAGAGATTTAAAAAATAAAAATGACATTCCAAACAAAATCTGAGCGTACTGATCTCAGGTACTCCAAAGCTACTTCCCTCCCCAGCTTCTTGTAGTTTGATTAAAACCCAGGAGAGGTTAGCATGAAGTAACATCCCATGGTGCTTTTTGAGATCAGGATGCGTAGGCCTGAGGCTACAATGTGCTGGGGAAAAACACACCTTTTAATAGACGAAAGATCCTCTGCCATCAATACCTGAGGGGATCCCCTTTGCCCCATATGCCCCTGCCTGATGATTTAATTTCTAAAATAAGGCATCGTTAATTGATCTGTATGCCTGACATCAAGTAGAAACCCACCCTTTAAGGTTGTGCTTCCAGCTTTATGGAATTTTTGCTTTTAGATGGCTATTGAAACCTGACATTTCAAAGAGAGCTTACGCCAAATATTTTATATTGTATGCTTATAAGAAACGTGTGTAATTAGGATTTTTAAAAAGATAGTTAAAGGATACAGTGGTACCTCGGGTTACATACGCTTCAGGTTACAGACTCCGCTAACCCAGAAATAGTGCTTCAGGTTAAGAATATTGCTTCAGGATGAGAACAGAAATTATGCTCCGGTGCCGAGGCAGCAGCAGGAGGCCCCATTAGCTAAAGTGGTGCTTCAGGTTAAGAACAGTTTCAGGTTAAATACAGACCTCCGGAACGAATTAAATACTTAACCCGAGGTACCACTGTATTTCATTTTCACTATATATGTTGTCTTATATTTCTGTTGCACACTTCATAAACGTTCATTAGAAAGCCGTACAATAAACGCTTAAATAAAAACGCATGTACCCACAGCCAATCTGCAACAAGATATTAGGTCAATCTCACACCCACCCACCCAAAATGTAAAAATCTAAAGAGGCTCGAAAATGGGCCTCTTTTGCAGGTGGTGAAAACCCGGAGGACAATTTTCTGCTTTGCTCTACTTCCTTTCCTCAGGCACATTGTGTGTCATGGGAGCTTTAAGTCAGTAGAATCAAGCTCTAAGCAAGTAGATCCTGTGACCCTCCAGGTGCCATTGGATGCCAGATTCCACAATTTCCACAATCTCTGGCTAGCATGGCCAGTGATCGTGGATGGTAGAACTTTTAAGTTCAACAATGTCTGGAGAGCCACAGCCCCCCCCCCCCCCGCTGATATAAAAAACTGACGCACTGTAGACTTCCACTTTGAAATCAAAACTTGCAAAGTTTAATAGAAAGGATGGTATTTTTATTTGCTTTCTTGGAAAAGGTCCCCCCCCCTTCACACTTTCTTGCATATCGTTGCAAATCATGAAGACATTGGAATGAAGAGGAGTCAAAACTCCTGTGTGGTCTTCATGTGAACCATGAAGGAAGAAAAACCACATTTTATAGACTGTCCACCTACCAAGATGTGATAACTGACTCCTTTATTTATCTGCGTAGAACTTAAACCCGCATACTTTTGAGGAGGAAAGTATAAATAAATAAAAGTGATCCTGCACTTATATTTCTCTCTCTGAAGTGCTCCCACCTGGGGTTGATGTTAGCCAACCTCACTTCCACTCAGCCTTCCAAAAAACAGTCTGTCTTCTGCATCATAGCGTGGGGAACAGATGATGATGTGTTTAAAACTGGACGACTGATTGGAAAACTTAAAACATGAAATGCTAACGCTGCAGTTATGCTAGTAAATCAGAGATGTAAACAGATCTGCTTTCTGCACAGGGAACCGAGTTCAGCTGTCTTACATCTCCAAACCTATTATTCTCTTTCCTGTATGTTTGTGGTTTTCAAATACGACTCAAATATCTGATTAGGGCACCCTAGAGTTAAGCTACTTGGCTTTCTCAAGCTTGCACTATTATTCTTCCAGGGTTTCCCTTCTGAAGTTTGCACATGAGTATGCAATCCATAAAGCAAGGGGGAAGTGGTGCTGCAGAGTGGTCTTCTTTTCAATCCATAATGTTATTGAATGTGACCAGGAGATCAGCTACAAATCGTTAACATCTGAATTTCAGCACTCATAAGCTAAAAACACAATTGTTCAGTAGCAGTGTTTTCTTCTGTGTTCCGCCAACATAGCTTGACAGTGTTTGGTGGCAACAACTTTTATTCTGAACCTTCTTAATCACTTTCCTTTTCACTCAAGAATGAGCACTGAATGAAGCCAGCATCTCACCCTAATATTTCAGTTTTCATGGGAGAGAGGGGCTTATTGCTCTTCTTGTGGTTGCCAGTTGAGGCCTCTGTAAACCCTTTGATATGGAAATGGCTGCCATTTGTGTGTCTGCCCCATGAGGCAGCTAGAGGTTCTCACTCACACACCTCTGCAGATCTCCTTGGCGCAAAGAAAATGGTCCGTAGTAACGACAGCTGCCATACTGAACTAGAATTCTTATTTTTAAAGCAGCTGCTGGCTGTGATCTAGAATTCTCTATGACACTTGTAATCTTGCCTGTCAGATGCCCAAGGCAGCACACATGAGATTATCCCACACTTAGCCTTAAACCAACTCTTGTTTGTGTCAATCCCATAAGCAGAAGAGGGGTGGGGAGCTTGAACTGAGTTATCTCTGCCCCAGCTCTTTTAACACTTGATCCACACCACTGACACAAGCTTTTTGGCTTCCTGCCATGGCAAAGTACAGAACAGGAATTGAACATGATGGGGTTGCAAGCCAAGCCCTTCATCATTTTGCCACGTTGGAATATGTAAAGCAGCCGATTTATACGATGCCTGTTGCAATTGCTCTGAGAGAAGACACGATCGTATTAATTGAAATTAAGACCGAAAGCTTTCTTACCAATGATCCACAAGTCCTACTTAGAAAATGGCGTAGAGCAAAAACGTATCAGTAACTGGAATGGCATAGTATTACATTTTTTTTTAAAAAATGTCCTGCCCATTTCCCAAGGAGCTCACGGCTGCTTATATGGTTTTTCTCCCTTTTTTGTCCTTACAGGGTAAGTCATTATGCCAATAAAGGCTGAATGAATGAAAGCAAGTAAGTCTGAGATACAGTAGCTGGGCCAGGGAGCATCAGTGGAGCTTTCAAACCAAGTCCTGCTCCAAGTCCACAATGTCCTGCTTTCCAGATGTTTAAGACTACACATTCTCCCATCCCTGGCCATTGACCATGTTGGTTGGGTCTCAAGTACATTACAGACCACCTGTTTGTTGAGTATTCACCCTCATTTGCCAGCACATAGCTTTCACAGAGGTTGTACAGTGCCTGCTCTTTATTGAGCATCCTGATTTGTTTGTGCAGAGGTCATACAAGTAAAGGGGAGGGACATCGAATCATAGAATTGTAAAGTTGGAAGGAACCGCAGGAGTTATCCAGTCCAACTCCTTGCAATGCAGGAATCATTTGCCTAATGTGGGGCTTGAACCCATGACTATAAGATAAAGAGTCTCCTGCTCTACTGACTGAGGTCTGTAAGAGTATGCAGGTAAGGTAAAGGTAAAGGACCCCTGGACAGTTAAGTCCAGTCAAAGGTGACTATGGGGTTGCAGCGCTCATCTCGCTTTCAGGCCAATGGAGCCAGCGTTTGTCCACAGGCAGCTTTCTGGGTCATGTGGCCATCAGGACTAAGCCACTTCTGGCGCACCAGAACACCTTGACGGAAACCAGAGCGCACGGAAGCACTGTGTACCTTCCCGCTGCAGCAGTACCTATTTATCTACTTGCACTGCATGCTTTCTTATGGTGAGGCTCTTCCTATGTTCTTACATCTTCCCATCAATTGATGCGTTATACCACACTTTTTATTGCATTTCACTGTCACTTTCCTAACAGCAAAAACATCTTTTTTAAGCAGACTACAGTGGTACCCCGGGTTACAGACGCTTCAGGTTACAGACTCCGCTAACCCAGAAATAGTACCTCGGGTTAAGAACTTTGCTTCAGAATGAGAACAGAAATTGCGTGGTAGTGGTGCGGCGGCAGCGGGAAGCCCCATGAGCTAAAATACACAATATAGCTCCGGTTAAGAACAGTTTCAGGTTAAGAACGGACCTCCAGAACAAATTAATTTCTTAATCCGAGGTACCACTGTACTTGTGCCAAAACACTTTAAACTGCCTTAATTCTACAAAACAACATTTCCGGTATACGACGGAGTCCTCCCTACAAAATTCTGACTTTCTGGAGGCAACCATAGTCCTAAACGTTGGGAAAGCTCCTTTAACCTGACCGTTAATGGCAGTAGTGTGCAAATAATGCTTTCTGTCTGTAACTAAAATAAAGAAGTGCAGCCCTCCCTCATGATCATAACATGGGGAAATGTGCCCCAGTTCTGGATAATCTGTGTAGCCTGGCCCAGTACATATTTAGCAAGTTTGCAGAAGATTAAATTGTGTATGCTTTTTAAATGCTGCATAAAATTATGGGGCTAGCCTAAATAATTTCCCCTTTGTCTATATGTGCTGCAGGAAGTCTGAGATTCTGTTATACGATCGTACATCTTTTGCTTGACTCCCATTAAAGGGAATGCTCTTTTTCTCTGTGTGTGCTGATATTATCTTTCATTGCACTCTGAAATATAAAACAACGTTGCTTCATCTAACCATACACTTTTGTATGCATTTATGTATCCGGATGTATATGCTAACTCTTGGAGTTTCTGTATCATGTTTCACATGGTTATTTCATTCCACCACATGGTAAACGTTACTGTTATGCATTTAGCTATATTGTGTATTTTTAGGCTTTTTATTTTATTTTATTATTTTTATTTTTTAAAAAAAATTGGGCAAATTTTTAAACATTGCAGCATTTTTCCTTTATTTAGATGCTGGCAAATTTTGAAAAGAACATTTTTTTTGTGTCACTTTATAGCAATAAAATGGTAGTTAATTCACCCAAAATGTAATCTAGTTATAACCATTTACAATGTTAATAAAACTTCTGGATGTAGTTGAAATGGAATCACCTACATTTAGAGTCTCAAGTGCAACATCCAGCAAGTTCCTTAAATGCTGATACTGCAAAAATATATATATATAAAAGGATGGAAGAAAAAAAAATGTTTCATTATAATTGGCTTAAGACAGGAGTGACCAACCTTTGGCCTTTCAGATGTTCAGATGTTACTGAACTACAACTTCCATGCTGGCTGGGGCTGATGGGAGTTGGAGTGCAACAGGATCTGGAAGCTCACAATTAGCCACTACCTCTAAATGCTTATGAAGCATGGAGCTCTTAATTCTTAAAAACATGTTTTCCCACCCCTAGGAGTGATGTGGACCACCACACTGGCATTTGAAGGTGACCCGGAAACTACAATTAATCCAGAATGCGGCAGCTAGACTGGTGACTGGGTGTGGCCACCAAGACCATATAAGAAGAGTTTGGATTTGATATCCCACTTTATCACTACCTGAAGGAGTCTCAAAGCGGCTAACATTCTCCTTTCCCTTCCTCCTCCACAACAAGCACTCTGTGAGGTGAGTGAGGCTGAGAGACTTCAGAGAAGTGTGACTAGCTCAAGGTCACCCAGCAGCTGCATGTGGAGGAGCGGGGACGTGAACCTGGTTCACCAGATTACGAGTCCACCACTCTTAACCACTACACCACACTGGCTCTCCAGTCCTAAAGGATCTTCACTGGCTCCCAGTATGTTTCCGAGCACAATCCAAAGTGTTGGTGCTGACCTTTAAAGCCCTAAATGGCATCAGCCCAGTATACTTGAAGGAACGTCTCCACCCCCATCATCCAGCTGACACTGAGGTCCAGCGCCGAGGGCCTTCTGGCGGTTCCCTCACTGCGAGAAGTGAAGTTACAGGGAACCTGACAGAAGGCCTTCTCGGTAGTGCTGTCTGCCCTGTGGAATGCCCTCCCACCAGATGTCAAGGAAATAAACAACTATCTGACTTTTAGAAGACATCTGAAGGCAGCCCTGTTTAGGGAAGTTTTAACTGTTTGATATTTTATCGTGTTTTTAATATTCTGTTGGGAGCCATCCAGAATGGCTGGGGAAACCTGGCCAGATGGGCAGGGTAATAGTAATAATAATAATAATAATAATAATAATAATAATAATAATAATAATATTGATTGAACCTATCTATAGCTCAGTTGGTTATAGTGTGGTGGTGATAACGCCAAGGTTGCAGGTTTGATTCCTGTATGGGACAGCTGTGTATTCCTGTATTGTAGGGGGGTGGACTGGATGATCCTGAGGTCCCTTCCAACTCTACAATTTTATGATTCTATGAAATGCTGTGCCAGAAGTGGATTTAGGGGAGAGTGACTGCTTCACTTGTACCGGGTGCCAAGCCAAGAGGGTGCTGCAGGGGGTGCTGCAACAATGACTTAGAAGATAAGGTGAAAGGCAGGGGGGCACTGAATTTTTGTGCCACACAGAATGCCACTGAAATTTGAAAGCCCAGAGTCTGCCACTGGCTGTGCAGTCATCTTGAGGATGTAATTTCCATTTTGAGTCTGGGGGAGGGGCTGCTCCTGCGGCACAGCAAAAGGCTCCAGGAGAATCCACATTCCCGCTGCTTCTAATACCTGGCTGCAAATTTGTTTCAGTTTTGTTTGTTCCATTTATTAATTGCTTTCTACAGGAAAAAAAAGTTTTAAAGCGACTTACAACAAATTAGTAAAGCGATATATGTACTGTAAAATAACCAAAAGTTAAAAAATGGTAGGTAGTACTGTACTAAAAACATCCATTCATCAGGAACTGACTAGGAAAACAATTGTCCCCACCCCAAATGTGGTATACAAAGAACAGGTCAAATATCAAACTATATCAAGATCTAAAAGGCTGAACAAACAAGAACACCTTTGCCTGACATTTAAAATAACTTAAACATTGGTGGTCCCCTCCCTCTGCCCCACCCCCCTCTCTCTGTGTATGTGTGTCATAATTGCCTCTATTGTGATTTTGGCAGAGAGTAAGTATACAACAGTGCTGGGCCAGAAATGATTTAGGGAAATCTAGGGAGAAGATTTCAAGCAGAGCTTGTCACATTTGTCACATGGAATGGGTAAGTGTCTATGCAGTAAGCTATAGTCCTAACCTCACTTGCTTGGGAGTAAACTCCAATGAATTCAATACACCTTACTTCTGAGCAGACATGGTTAGAATTGCAATATGAATCACCAGCTGTGAAAGTTGGGTAAGACTAAACAATGTAAAAATGGAGAAGTCTAGATTACCCAAGCCCCCCAAAAGGTGTGTTTCATGTTTATGAATGAGAAAAGGACAAAAGAGAACATTCTTCTGCATTCACACATAATACTAAGCTACACTTAACACAAACCAGGGCTTACAAATCAAGAACAAACTATGGCCCGCAAATGTAGTTAAGACGCTGGGCTGGGTTTCGGGGCTCAAATTAAACCACAGTCTATAAACAAAGTGGTGGGGGAAATCAAATATTTGCCAAGAAAGTGTTGTCCAGGTGACCAACAACACTAGCTTTGCAAAGTGGCAGGAACTCCCATAACAAAGAAAGAAAGAAAAGGTTTTGCATCTGATGGATCGTTCTTCTTTGCATTGCTGCAAAGCTTCTAAGAGTATAAAAAGGAGCTGCATCCCCTCTTTCTGCGGCTCCAGGGCTGACCAGAGGCGTGATAACTATCAATTCCCAAAGAGAACAATCAACAGTGGAGGCACAAACCACAATTCCCAGAATTCTAAGCATCTGGGGGTGGTACATACTTGAGAAATGTGCTGTCCTCAAAGGACTGTAACTGGGAAACGAGTACATAAACACACTTGCTACGAAATGCGGACAGGATGGCTTTGCCAAGGTAAGATTATTTTTGGCAGAAAACCCTTCCTTTGTAATTTACCCCTTTATAGTGTGTATTTGAAAAACAAACGGGAAAGGAGAGGAAGCACATGGAATAATTTAGTCAGATGATTTAGGGAGTGGCCACCTTGCTGTCTTGCCACAAGCAGAACAGGCTCTGATCTACTAGTTTTGAAAGAATTAAGCTGTATGGTACAAATAATCCACCGGCTCCCTGGAGTAATGTGTTTAGGTTGGTGTTTAGCTTAAGGTTGGCATATTTCAAACAGTGAAAATCTGGACAGAAAATTGTTGAGCTTATATTGGCAAAGTTTTCGATCTTTTCTTTGTTTAGGGAAGATTTTAATATTTAATGCTGTATTGTTTTTAACACTCGGTTGTGAGTTGCCCAGAGTGGCTGGGGAAACTCAGCCAGATGGGCGGGGTATAAATAATAAATTATTATATTCTTTTTATTTGTTTTTGCCCAAAGTTGTTGAGCTTTTGGGGCAAAATCACAAAAAATGCAGTTTCTGATTTATTTTTATGGAAAACTGGCATTGTCAACATAGGCTGCCATACATCCAGATTTTCCAGGACATTTCCCCAATTTGCACCCGGATGCAGTATTCCAGACATATGACACTCCTAATTTAGCTATTCTTATAGTTGAGATTCTCTCTCTCTCTCTCTCTCCCATACCCTCCCCCCAGTGTGTGTGTGTGAATAGTCAACTTTTTGTTTTGTCCTTTTAAAGGATGTGGGGCCTAAGACCCAGATCTTACAACTGTGAGAGATGTGGGAATGACTTTGTCAGCCGCACAGCTCTGAGATACCATTTTCAAGCTAAACATCTTGGGAGAGTTCACTGTGAAACTTGTGGCAAGGAGGTTTTGCGAGAGTGTCTTCTGCAGCATGCAAAGGTAAGGTGGAACGTGCCATCTTCCTCCTTTGTTCAAGCAAATAAATGAACTTTTATTTTTTTTGGTATCTTGGTTTCATGTCGGAAAAATAGTGGTATATAAATGTGAGAAGATAAATTACTATCCATTTATTTGTAAAAACATTTATCACAAGTTCATGTAGCGTAACAAGGCAGTGTACAGCAGTATATACAATAAAATAGAAAATATAAAAATAGTACAAAACGATTAAAATGTCTGGCTGATCAAAAATGCAAACAATTGTATACACCTGTCTACATTAAGAAAGACAAACATAAAACCAGGTATCAAATAAAAAAGGGCATTTTACTTTCTGCTATACCATTTTAAAGACTAGAATGCTATCCACGTATACTTCCTTGCTCCCATCTTCAATCTCTTTCCTGGCCCTGCATCTCAGCTCGATATATATATATACCGTTCATCTCTTCTCTTCTTTATTAACAGACTGATCATGAAATGATACTGACCAGCAATCACAGAAGCTACTGGGATATGACTCGTAAGAGGAGAACAAAATTTGTGGCCCCGGAAACACTGACATCCTGTAGGATGTGCCCCAGGCAGTTTGGAACAGCCCATGCCAGGGAGTACCATGAGAAACAAGAGCATCACTTCACTGCCAGCAAAAGAGGTAGCACTGCTGTTTCGAAGTGCTCCATGATCAAGGACCACCCGATTTTAAACCTTACTTTTTAAGAGCTTCTCCTCATCCCTTCCTTTTCAGGCAAAAACTCGTAATTCACCTTGATTTCTCTCTTGTATAGCTCAAATGTCCACTGCGTTTAAACCTGAAAACATATTAGAGTACAAAACACCTGCGGAATTAACGAAATTTGTGGAAGCAAAACTCCGACCAATCTCAAATGCTGTAAGGTGGGGCTGTGCATCAGAAGTTGAAAAGATCATTGAGTTCATTGAAGAAGTGTTTCCATTACCAATTACATATGTTATGAAGGTACTGATGATGCCACATTCTACTTGAGATTGATCACAGTAGTGTTGCACTTCCTGTATCTAGTATTTCATGTCTAAGGTTCTTTGCAAGCAGTTGTGTGTGTGTGTTTATGCAATAAATGTACATTAGTTCCCTCTTTGTTGCACACATCCCATTTCCCTCAAGGTTATCCTGCTGCGAGGATATGCTATTTTATAAGAATTGAAAATGCAATAGTTTCCTGCTTGGGGGGAGTATGCAGATCTTCCCTTCAAATACAGCAATGGGCAGAGAAATTTGGGGGCATGAGGCAAAACATTTAAATAAAAAAAAGGTGGTATTTGACTAAGTCAGAGTAGGCCCATTGCAATCAATGGACTTTGGTAGGTCAGGATCTTAAGCTGCTTGGGGCTGCTTCATCCCTGTTAATCTCTATGTAAGGGAAAAGACATAAGAAGTTAGGCAAGACCTAGTGACTTGCCATGAATATGTCAGCTGAGAATCTGATATGTACATGCATATACTGTATTCAGGGCAAAGTAAACACTCACATTGACATAACACAGCACAGCAGACTGTGTTGGTGTGTGTTATCTCTATGGAGGAAAGATGTCATGAGTGAAGCAGCTACTTGGCTTGCAACCCAATACAATTTATGTTGGGAGGATTAGACAAATTTATGGAGAGCAAGGCTATGTCCTACCTTCGCTGACAGAGACAGTTTGTCTCTGAATACCAGTGGCTGGGAATTGCTGAAAGAGTGCTGTGGCATTTGTGTCCAGCTTGCAGGCTTCCCATAGGCATTGTGAGAACAGAATGCTGGGTGAGATAAACCATTGGCCTTGTCTAATGTTCTTATGATAGGCCATGTCCCAGGTGAACACCACTTGCAAGAACTTGCATGGCTTGATTGTCTTGTCCAGAAGTGGCAGAGGCTATGCATGGCCCAGGAGGCAGAGTGTCCAACCAGTGGTTGGAGATGATAGGAAGAACCAGAATTAAGGGAGATGGCAGTCCACGATGATGATAGGGGTCTGGATTTCAGGAAAAACAAGAGGGTCAGATACATGGCATGCAGGACCATGGGCAGATCATTGGGAGCAAGCAACTTGTTCTGATGGAGTCCTAGCTCCAAAGGAAGATTTATATCCTTATGGGCCCAGGTTCCATGCTACCCTCAATCCATAAGGAGTGGAGTGGATAACTTTAAAGGACAGCTCTTGGGTTTGGATTCAAGCACTTGTGTGTCTTTCCCTTACTTTCATCTGTTCCATGTATGGGAAAATGGGAGGTGGCTAACATAATGAGACTTGGTTCATTTCGGGGTACGACATGCACAGGAAGTATTATGACCCCATCTGCACTATACATTTAAAGCAGTATCATAACACTTTAAACAGCCATGGTTCCCCCAGGGAATCCTGGGAACTGTAATTTGTTACGGGTGCCGAGAGGCCCCTATTCCCCTCGCAGAGCTACAATTCCCAGAGTTTCATCAGAAGAGGGAGGGAATGCTGAACCATTCTGGCAGTTGTATCTTTGTAAGGGGAACCTCCTAACAATTCTAAGCGCATTTAACAAATTCCAGGATTCCCTGAGGGAAGCCACGGCTGTTCAAACTGCATGATACTCCTTCTAACTGTGTGCTGCAGATGGGGCCTATTTCTAGGTGCTATGGCACCAGGGTCTCAAGGTCCAGTTCCAGGGTTGAGATCAGGGACTGGGTCTCACTCCTCTGCCCAAGTTGTGGTGGGTAAGACAGACTTAACTGCTCCTCTTCTGTATTAAAGTCCTGTCTGATGCTTGGAACCAGAGTCATCACATTAACGAATATGTGATATGGCCTACATTATGGGAGCCATTCAGAGTCATCTACTCCATAAGCAGTGAAGCAGTGTCCTCCATTTGTGATCCAAAGTGATGCAGATTGCCTGGGTTGAACAGCTGACACATGGCTAGTCTTGCTCTTCCTTGGGAACATTGGTACTAGGTGGGTTAAAGTCAAGGACTAACCAACTTTCTGTTAATATCTTACGTAACAGGGCGGTTCATATATAAAAGGAACTGATGTGCAAGATTCATCTGATGTGGACATAGTTCTTTTTAGCGGTGCCTTTCAAAGTTTAGAAGACTGCCAAAGAAAAATTCCCGAAGTACTAGAAGAGTTAGGGAAAAGACTAACTAAACCTTCCTGGATCAACAGGTTTGGACTGAGATTCTCCCTTCATTTCCCCCAATTATTGTAAAGTCATTAGCACGCCACTGATTAACAGTTAAATTCCAACTATGTCTACTCAGAAGTAAGCCCTATGAAATTCAATAGGGCTTACTCCCAGGTAAGTAGAGGTAGAATTAAAGCCTTATTCTCCCCTTTCTTTTCTACTTAGGGTAATATTGCTGGAAAGGACACCATTTTCCTTAAGGTTCTACTTTAAGTGTTATAAAGATCACCACGGCCACTTGTTTGACATAATGCCTTGTTATGACATGTTTGGGCCTACATTATCAGCAGGTAAGAGCTGGCTGGGGGTGGTGTCTCCCACCCCCTCACTGTCCCATAATACTTATGGAGATCTACCATTATTGTAATTCAGACTGCAACAATATTCCCATTAGCCCGAAATCTGTCCGATTTGATTTAAGAAATGGAGACCAAGCGAGTGTCATTAGCCTTATCTCTTGTTTGGTGTTAACAGGTTTAAAAGAGAGCTTTTACCGCAAGCTCTACCACTGCAGTGACAGTGATAAAATCCAGCTGTACACTATGGCCCTGTTGAAGCACCAAGTTGAGTTTGTCAAGGCGTCAACAGAGAGGGTGAAAGATCTCATACGTTTAATGAAGCACTGGTTCAAAACTTCATTTGCAACACCAGGAGAAGAAAACAAGTAGGTTGCTCGTATCCAAGCACAACTGAACTCATTTATCATCTCCTCCTCCTCCTCCTCCTGCTGTTGCCATTAAGCCCAGCAGTTCCCAAACTTTGTTCCCCATGAACCACTCGAAAATTGATGAGGTTCTTGGCAGAACACTTAATGGTTTTTCTGCCTGCTGTAGCAATTGTAACGTACTGTGCCAGATGCCCTATGGCCACCTGAATGAAGTTCACGGACCACTGCTGGACCACTGACCATGGTTTGGGAGCCCTTTGATTTAAACAATTTATACACAAGAAATGCAATGAAAATAAAAAAAAATTGGTTAAGGCTATAGTATCACAATTCAGTTTAGAATGCCTGCTGGAACA
Source organism: Podarcis tiliguerta (assembly GCF_965153285.1). Taxonomy (NCBI): domain Eukaryota; kingdom Metazoa; phylum Chordata; class Lepidosauria; order Squamata; family Lacertidae; genus Podarcis; species Podarcis tiliguerta. The sequence goes on along the minus strand of NC_139544.1, from coordinate 27,070,166 downwards.
AAAAATGTAAGTGTCTTCAGTAAGTGCCAGAAGTTCAACAGAGAGGGAGCCTGTCTGACCTGGTTGGGCACACAATACAGAATGAATAATAATAATAATAATAATAATAATAATAGTAAAATTTATTTATACCCTGCCCTCCCCAGGCAAGACCGGGCTCAGTGAGGCTAACACCAGGTAAAAACAATTGATTAAAACACAACTTAAAAACAAGATTAAGTACAACATTAAAATGCAGCCTCATTTCAGTAATGACACCTGATGGATATGAATTGCACATCCAAACCATGGGAGACCACTATCAGTTACTTCTCTGTAAATCTCAATAATCCTGAACCCAAGTTGTTAAGGGCCTTGCAAAATAACCCAATAATTTGGATCCTGGCCTAGTAGAGTATGGACAGCCAATGCAAGCTTTTGAGTACTGGACCAACTTCAGATCCTTCTGTTTTCCCAAGGTACAATGCAATCTGTAGATTTTTGCATTGTTTCAACCTCTTGTGAGCGAGTGACCCACACATTTGCAAAAAGAGAGAGCATACATACCAGGGGGGAAACAATATTTAATCTACCGGTATATTTTCTTAGCTACTCCTGGCTTATCATTCTTTGCAAGGCATGGATATTAAATCAAACGGGAGGCCCAAATTGGATTTTGCTACTGTCTCTACAGCCTTTATTTGATCTACAGCTTTTGTTTTTGACCGTTTCCTGTGGCGGCTCCTTCTGTGCAGCTGCTAAATGTGTGCTGTGTGTGTGTTTAGGTTTCGCAGGCTCCCTTCTTCCTACGCTGTGGAACTCATCACCATCTATGTATGGGAGTTGGCTGGGAAACCAATGTTTTTCAGCTATGTGCAGGGAATGAGAGCCATCCTGAAGCTTTTGGTTCAGTATCAAGAAATCTGTGCTGTATGGCACAAACATTACAGACCCAATTTTCCAATTTTCCAAAAGGTGTTTCTAAAGCAAACCAGGTGAGTAAGCCCGTTATATACTTGTCTGCCTCTTTAGTACATGCTCCCAACAGCTGACATTTAATCTAGAGCTTCCACTGCTAGGAAAAGCTGATTCCACCAACCTCTCCTTCCCAGAGCGGCAGCAAGGTGATATTGTGCCCCTGGCAGAACCGTCCAAATTGCGCCCCCTATGGACGTATTAGTTATTCTTTCCGCCTCTCCTCCCCTCCCCTCCACCCATTTAAAAGCTTTTCTTATGAGGCAATAACTAATTTTTTTATTTCTAGACATATTTATGGACATATTTTTTGACGGACTCCCCTCTCACCTGCGCCCCTGGCAGGCGCCCACCTCACCACCCCTTAGCTATGGCCTTGCTCCTTCCCCATCGGCAGCTTACCTCAGTGCATCTCAGTCCCAGTCTCCAGGACCCTCTTCCTCCCCTCTCCCATTGTCCTGCCAGTTCATGACATTGAATATTGCTTGCTGGTGCTGTTGTGTGTGGGGGGGCTTTCTTGTGGCTTTTTGCTTTTTACAGGGCCTTTGATTCTGTGAAGGCCATTGCTCATAAATCAACCAGGCTGCCCTGCTGCTTCCTTTGTCTTTTGATGTTTGTTCCCTTACCAGAACAAGAGCAATGTTGTACTTTGTTCTGGAAAATGTCTAGTTCATACTGCTGGGTAATTCTCTCTCTCCACCCACACCCACACAGCTCCAGTTTTGTGTGTGGCTCCTGCCTTCATTCCTGGACTTGCAATTTCCCATGGTTTTGGATCTGTGCTTTCTTCACCCAAGAAATGACATCACTTCCTTTCAGCTGATGCGTTCAGCTGATGAATCATAGAATCATAGGTCGAGTTGGAAGGGACCCTGATTATCATCTAGTCCGACCCCTTGCAGGTGCAGGAATATGCAGCTGTCCCATACAGGGATTGAACCTGCAACCTTGGTGTTATCAACACCGGCTGAGCTATCCAGCTCAAGAGGACTTGAAACAATAGGCTCTGTGTGTGAAAACAGCATTGCATTTGAATGTACTGTAAAAGAGGCATCTGCCTCTCAGCACTTCCTGTCTTTGTTCATATGGACAACGCCTCTCTTCCTCCCGTAGGCCATTTGTTTTGGATCCTGCGAACCCAACCTTTAACGTGTGCGAGAACAGCAATGCCTGGGACGAAGTAGCTCATGTGGCAAGGCAGAGCCTCCTTAAACCGCTCTTTAATGGCATCCAAGCAAAGGAGCCCTGGCTTTTTGCAGAGAACTGGTGAAACCAAACCTGGCCTCGCTTCCGGAAGATTGGGCACCCAGTTTTCAGGTACTGCCATGGGAAAATGTCGGTGTTGAAACTGAATGAAAACTTGAGAGAGAAAACGGTGAGTCGTGCACCTGCTGTGTGCAATGAAACTGCCTCCTCTGTGGGAGGAGCTGTGGGAGAAGGTAATCTGAAGAGGAGAAGGTGATGAGGTAAAAGGGGGTGCTTAACCCTTCCTACAGCCATCCATTTTCCCCTGCTTCCTCTCCTCCCAACTTGCGTTTGCTCCCGTGGGGTTCTAGTCCCATGTCTGCAAGATAACTATAGGTCTCAAACATTGGCAAGGTTAAAAGCAGTTGGTGTGGGAGCAGCAGGTGGAGGTAAGAGGAAAGATGAGTTCCTCTCTGGCAAACATTTTATCAACCCCACTCAGAGAGAGAGAAAGGGCCTTTCAGGCTTCACCATAAGCAGTCTGTCTTTGGTTGTTGACTGAAATATTCAGCAAATAAAACTACGGTAACTTTCCCTTTCAAAAACAAAAATCAGTGTTGCCCAGCCAGGTGTTCTTTTTTTTTTTAACTTGAACGAAAAAAATGGTTGCAATTTTATGGTTCAGGAGGTCAAGGTTTTAAGAACTTCTGCCAAGATTGGAAAAAGTCAAGAATATTTAGGTTAGAAGTAAATAAGAAATGTGCATGGGTAGGGTTTTTTTTTGGGGGGTGTGTGTGTGTTTACTTCTCCATTGACATTCCATAGCATGTTTAAGCTTAGTGATTTCAGCATTACTTTTTTTCACGTGGACCATAGAGAGAAGCAGCCTATTGTAATGTTCACATACAATATGTGGAATGCTCTCAATAAGCACATTTTCCCTGAAATGTTTTCACAACGGTTTATTTTACAAAATGATTGCCCAAATTCAACACCTGAGTGAGATCAAATAAGATACAGAAGATTTGAGGCAGTAAAATACTTTTTAAAAATTAATGGTTGATTCTAATTCCCAGTATTATATTTCTTTGCCATTTGCTGCAGCAGACCCATGACTGCTATAGATGAATCTTGAAAGAACAGTCTGGTTTCCTTTTTGCAACACAGGGTTGATCACTCATTGTCAAGGGCTCTTCATAATATGTGCAGAGCTTTTTTTCTAGAAAAAGAGGTGTCGGAACTTGTTTTTAGGGAGGGACACCCCACTGCACTGATCGCCATGCTACCTGCAGCCACCTGTTTCAGCTGGAAAAAAGGCCTGAATATGTGTATCTGATCTGCTTGCAACGGAAATTCCTGTAAGAGTCACAAGTGCACAACCAGCAGAAAGGATTGGCTGCATTGTGCTTGATAAGCAGAGCAGCGTTTATCATGACAGTGGAAGAGATAGCTTAGGTTAGAGCCAAGGCAGGCATTGACAACATCCTATAATTTGGTTCAAATTTAGGAAGATCTTCACCAAATGCTGAAAATCATGACCAAAATTGTAAGTCATTATTATTATTTACTTCCAAAGTACAGTTGAACTTTCTGAAATTGTTGTTGTTGTTGTTGGGTCAGGGATGGGAAACCTTCATCTCACTGGCCTAATAGTTTCACCAAGCCTCCCCAGTTGGCACATGGAGCCATTTTGACAAAGCCACACCTGCCCATCTTCCATACAATGTCTTATATAATATCAGGTGTGGGGCAAGTAAGATCTCGCTCAGCTGAAAGGATTTGCAGGCACAGGCGATTTCTCAAAAACATGGAACCCAGAACTTAAGATGACAATTTTGTGACTAAGTTGGTTGGTCCTCAGCTGCAGCAGCAGTACAGTAGTACCTTGGTCGCCGATTGCCTTGGAACTCGTACGTTTCGGCTCCTGAACGATTAAAAACTGGAAGTGAGTGTTCCGGTTTCCAACGCTCCTGCAGCCAATCAGAAGCTGCGCCTTGGTTTTTGAACAGTTCCGGGAGTTGAACGGACTCCTGGAACGCATTCTGTTCGAGAACCAAGGTACGACTGTACTTCATTCAGTGCTATTAAACCACCCTGAATCATTCCTAAGCTGTTTTTCTCATTTGCTAAGGAAACTAGTATAAGTGTAGTGAGCAAAACAAATTAAACATGGTTGTCTGTTTCCCTGCCAAGAAATAAAAGCAATTCATTACATTTACCCTGCAAAAGGGTTGATTTCATCACACATAAATATTATCATTGATGTTGTCAGTTGTTCTTTGATGACATTTTGATGTTCAGAAACGGAGTGGCCCACCCCACATGTCTTACTACTGGGGCATTGAAAACTGAATGTGGCCCTGGGTACAGCCAGCCACTGCTTCCAGGTGCTGATCAAATATATTGTTGTCTTTTTCTCATTTGCTGTATTGATACAGTACAATGAGCAAAAATAATGAAAAGTTGAGATCTGTGTTCCTACCAGAAGCAATGGGCTTGCCAATTGCAAATACTGGCCTATCGCAGTGTTGTTATTTTACTTACTACTCATATAAACAAGAAAAAAAATCTACAAAGGTTTTGCTGTAGCTAATGTATTTTATTATCAGGACTCAAGTTATTTTTCTAGAAGAATGTCCGTGTTGGTCATTTTTCAAGTATAACAACTGGCTTTCTGCTTTTGTGTCATAGATTTCCCTACGTTTAGAAGCCTATTGTTGTTCCTTCAACCACTACTTTAAATAACAATATATATATATCTATCAACCGGCAGTTTTTGCTTATTGCAGGGGACATTTCACTCCTTATTTCTGTACATCTCTTGGATGTATTAATTCAATTCACATACTAAACAATTCTGCCACACTTACTTTGATTATGCAACGCTATTAAATGATTGTTGCTGTTCTTTAAGAAGTTACAAACCTAAGCTATATATTTTTTTTATAAAAATAATAATTCTAAAAATCTGTCTTCGTCACACAGAATGTCACACTGTAATGCAGCTTTAGATGTTTCACATGCAGTGAAACAGGAAGCATGTGTGAGTAATGCTTCTTCACGCATTCTGTGAACTTGCACATGAGATGTGTGGATTCCACAGGGACCTGGAACTCATGCTGTTCACCTTGGGGGGGGGGGGGAGGAATTTGAGAGTTTCTGCTTTGTACATTATACAATCAGATGAAGGCAAGCTGTTGTTTCCCATTGATCTGAATGATCCAGGATTAGCTCATTACAGACCAGCCTTGCAAACCTGTTTCATACAAACGGCGCCCTAGGCTGCCCTAGCGATAGCCACTCAGGGCTAGACTCATACGATCATCATTTGAAGAGGCAGCGGCTTGATCACTGTACAGCTGGCTCAGTGCTAAGCCCAGTATTTCCTTTTTCTCTTTGTAAAACCGCAGCTCTTGTCCAGCTTTCCGGGTTTCTTCCAGCTCTCTAAGGGCCACTTGCAGCTCTTGCGAAATAATGCCCGGAGTTTCTTGCTCCTTCATAAGCCAGTCCAGAGCCATGTGACTTCTCATCCTTTCATCCAAACTGTACTGGGAATAGTAGGAGATCACTTCCTGTTGCCCGTCCAAAAAAAATAAAGAGTTAGCAACAAATACACCATTGCTTTGTAGTGGGGTAGGAGAGCTGGAGGGGCAGGGGAATCCCATCTGACAACCAATGTGTTCCTTTGGTTTCAGATAGTACATGGGTAAAGGTAAAGGTAAAGGTAAAGGTACCCCTGCCCGTACGGGCCAGTCTTGACAGACTCTAGGGTTGTGCGTCCATCTCACTCAAGAGGCCGGGGGCCAGCGCTGTCTGAAGACACTTCCGGGTCACGTGGCCAGCGTGACATTGCTGCTCTGGCGAGCCAGAGCCGCACACGGAAACGCCATTTACCTTCCCGCTAGTAAGCAGTCCCTATTTATCTACTTGCACCCAGGGGTGCTTTCGAACTGCTAGGTTGGCAGGCGCTGGGACCAAACAGCGGGAGCGCACCCCGCCGTGGGGATTCGAACCGCCGACCTTTCGATCGGCAAGCCCTAGGCACTGAGGCTTTAACCCACAGTGCCACCCACATCCTTACATGGGTAGATGAGTCTAAAAAGCCTGGGACACACATTTTCATGACCCTGTAGCATAAGGGTACCAGATTTTATTTTCAATGAATCCGGGGACACTTCAACTTCCAACTAAATAGATGGATTTTGCCAGGGAACTGATCTGTAAATCCGGGGACTGTCCCCAGGAAACGGGGACGTCTGGTAACCTTACTGTAGCAGCTATGGTGGTTTATTTACCAACAGTAATGTACCGTATTTTTCGCTCTATAAGACGCACCAGACCACAAGATGCACCTAGTTTTTGGAGAAGGAAAACAAGGAGAAAAAAATTCTGAATCTCAGAAGCCAGAACAGCAAGAGGGATCGCTGCGCACTGAAAGCAGCAATCCCTCTTGCTGTTCTGGTTTCTGGGATAGCTGCGCAGCCTGCACTCGCTCCATAAGACGCACACACATTTCCCCTTACTTTTTAGGAGGGAAAAAAATGAGTCTTATAGAGCAAAAAATACGGGGTTTAGTGTTAACTCTGGATATGTATACTTGATTCTGACCAAACTAAGCCTCTTAGAGCACAATATACATCAAGAGGCTTAGTTTGGTCAGAATAGAGTATACATATGCAGAGTTAACACTAAATGCATTACCTCTGATACTTCTAGTCACCATAGCTGCTAAAGGGCCATGAAGATTTGTGTCCTGGGCTTTATAGACTTGTCTACCCATGTACTATCTGAAACCAAAGGGGCACATTGGTTGCCAGATGTGAAATATATCGGCATTATTTCCAGCTCTCCTTCCCCACTATTCTAAAATAATGGGTTAGGTTCTGCTCTGGGATCTTTCGCAACTGACATGGACATTTCAGAACAGATATTGGAAACATGTTTGACTGTGGAAGTCAAACAAATAAATTGTAGTTAAGGTAGCTTGAAGAAATTCTAGTTGTGCAGGAGCCTGGATGTCCAAAAGCAAGGGCTTGCCCTGTGCGAGCTGAACTGCTCTCTTGCCCCATTACTATTTGAAATAATAGAACTTGAAACCCATAGCAAATTTGGTTTTGTTAACCTGCTGCTCCATCATTCATTCATTCATGCTTCTGTATGTAACCATCAGCTCATCACTTGGGTTTAAGGACATTTGAAGAGTCCTGCTGGGTCAGACCAAAGGCCCATCTCATCCAGCACTCTGTTCACACAGTGACCAAGCAATGCTCATGTGAAATCCACAAGCAGAACTCTCCCCACCTGCAATTCCTGGCAACTGACATTCAAAGGCATCCTGCCTTTGTCTGTTTGTTAGAAGTGAGCATAGTCCTTAATCACTGGGTTATTTAAAAGGGATTAATTTTTCATGTGACTGAATATGCAGGTCTTAACATTTAAAGCAGACAACTCATTACATAATTATTTAAACGTTAATTATGCAGTTATGAAAGTACAGTGGTACCTCGGGTTAAGTACTTAATTCGTTCTGGAGGTCCATTCTTAACCTGAAACTGTTCTTAACCTGAAGCACCACTTTAGCTAATGGGGCCTCCTGCTGCTGCTGCTGTGCCGCTGGAGCACGATTTCTGTTCTCATCCTGAAGCAAAGTTCTTAACCCGAGGTACTATTTCTGGGTTAGCGGAGTCTGTAACCTGAAGCGTATGTAACCCGAGGTACCACTGTATATAATTTTTATAATACAAAATACATAATTATTTGTCAGAGCTGGCTCCAGGTCCCAGCTCACAGAGGACCAACGCTAGCCGGTAGTAATGTACAAAGGTCTTTATTGAAGTACAGTTTCCATTTTCAAGCCGGAGCGCCCCAGCTCTACGTCTAGGGTTTAGATCGGCGAAGCTCCATCTGAATCTCCGCCCCCTGTACACCAGTTTAAGATTCTAGCCTTACTCCACCTCTTCTGTCTCTCCTTTCTCCTCTGGGTTCTGCTACCCCCCGGGGTCCCTTCCTTCCTGGATTCTTCTGACGCTGACGTTGACCCCCCTGACTCCTCCCGCTCTTTTCGTTGGGCTTGGGGACCTGGCTCCCTATCCGGGCTGCCAACTGCGCCGCCCTCCTGTACATTTGAACTTGGCGCGCGCGCCCAGCCTTCAACCTTCCTCTCGACCGTTTCCTCGCTCCCCGATGGAGGCGTGGCCAATCCTGACTCATGTCCTCCCGCTGGCAGTGCGCCGCCTGATCCCGATGCCTGGGACTCCTCCCCCCTACTGCACTCTGGTGTGGACGCTGGTCCTGATTTCCGACTGCTGCTCTCTGAGTCCCCTCTGGCCCCTTCTTCCTGGGGTGCCCCCCTAGGCACCCCCCTTGCTCTGACCATGGGCGCCCCTTTCTGTGAATCTTCCGATTCGCTGGAAAGACTCAGAGACCTCGGACCGCTGTCATCGCTAACATTTCCTTCGGACTCCTCCCCCTCGCTCTCCATTTCCTCCCTTTCTTGTGCCTCTGCTCCTGAACCCCTGACATTATTTTTTTAAAAAAATTATGGGTTGCATCCAGGGAATTCATCCTGTTATCTCAAGCACTTCCTGTGCAACAGGACTTTCTCTTCCTCTCTTCTCCCCATGTCTCTCTTCCTCCCCAACTGCTCTGGAAGGTTGGGAAAACCATAGAACAGATTTGGGGAGAAGGGACTCAGGATGGGAGGTCCACTGTGCAGATAGAAGTCCTTGTGCTAATGGGACTTTTTGGATACAACCCTAGGTTTGCACTTGTCCACTAATGGATCCCTTTAAACCTAGAACATGTGTAATGACATTACAGTCTTCAAAGAAGAATCTTAGTTTGTGGACACACTTAACTTTGGAGATGTCTCCGACTCAGTGGGATTCACTGAGTGCCTAAATTTTAAAAATCCCACTGATTTCAATTCCCATCAATGGCACCTAATAATGGACCATGTCTATAGAACATAAGGGACATACTGGGTAGAGGTGACGTGAGTATAGCTTTGCTGTGGGGGATACGGGTGCACTATTAGTGCTGTGTTACTCACTTGTCGAGAGCACTTTGTTTCACGCAAAGCTTTGAGGCTTCCATTCCAGTGCAGCAGTTGAAAGACTATCATCAGTTCCTATGGAAGAAAAACCAATGACTGAACTGCTTCAAAGTAGAATCTCTCTTTCAGTATGCGAAACAATAGTGGGGATTTGCTGGGGGAGAACTGGGTTAGATTCAAATGTGTTTTTCCATCTTGAAAAGCATCATGGAAGGACTGTTTTGGAACCTCGTGTTCCAGCCGTGGAACTAATTCCTCCACCTGCACAGGAACTTTGTGTGAGTTCACAAGGAAGAGCCATTATCTAGTCTTTCTGTATTGCCTTCAAGATGATTGCTCTAATATGTCTGAACTCTTTTGACTTTCTAGAACATTATTGAATGCTTGTATGTGGATTAGAGTGGAACTAAGTCTGAGTCACACCAGATCACTTGCCCTTCAAACAAAAACCAAAACAAAACAAAAACCCAATGTATGCTGCTCTTAAATTTGTTGGAATACTGACATTTACCAAGAGAGTAGCATAAATAACTAGAGAGAGATTCTAAAGTATGTACTGAGACAATTATTTTTTCTATTAAAAAGGTAAAGGGACCCCTGACCTTTAGGTCCAGTCGTGGCCAACTCTGGGGTTGCGGTGCTCATCTCACTTTATTGGCCGAGGGAGCCAGCGTGCAGCTTCCAGGTCATGTGGCCAGCATGACTAAGCTGCTTCTGGCGAACCAGAGCAGCGCACGGAAACGCCGTTTACCTTCCCGCCAGAGCGGTACCTATTTATCTACTTGCACTTTGACGTGCTTTCAAACTGCTAGGTTGGCAGGAGCAGGGACCGAGCATGGGAGCTCACCCCGTCACGGGGATTTGAACCGCCGACCTTCTGCTTGGCAAGTCCTAGGCTCTGTGGTTTAACCCACAGTGCCTCCTGTGTCCCATTTTGTCTATTAGGTAAAAGTAAAAGGACCCCTTTTGTCTATTACTGGCAATTATTAGTTTACCATTGCCTATCTTTTTGTTACTTTTTTAAAATTATAGAACTTTTGTAATTGCAGTATTATAAAAGTAAAGTTATTCAGTGCACCATGGAAGTACCTGGATTATGCCCCTCTTTCTTTATTATCTTTTATTGTTTTCTTGGTCATTGTCCTAGGCAAAAGGATGTAGAAAACAATTTGGAAGAGTGGACCCAGATAAGAATTTAGACACTACCTTCATAGCAATGGGGTTACAATGGGGCATGTGTAAGCATCACCATTTGTCTGAAATGAGACTTAAATTGGAAGGGGTCCAGTGTTTCCCTTTATGAGTATTCTGTGTTGCAAACATGCTGTCATCTGTTCCAGAAAGGCACAATCTTGCCTCCGCTTGGATATTCTATTGCTATGTCAAACTTCCATGGTCTGCCTTTCATCAGACACAAGAAAAACAACCATCAAAAGCAAAACTGGTATAGCTATACTTGTAAAGGAAATTTGTTCATGGGGCAGATTTTGAAATATGACTTGAATAATTTTTTTGGAACATCAACTAGTATCAGCTCAGACTGCTTAGTTAGTTTTCCAGTACACATTTAAATCACTGTAAAGATGAATAAAGGGTAACTTCTCTCCAACTGGAATCTAATCTGGAAAACAGGGTACAAAGGGAAAAAGCCAAATCAGAATATATGGAAAAAGCATGTGCACATACACAGCCGCAAGCCTTATTTAGTTACTTTTGCAAGTTCATTTTTCAATATTCAACTGAACATTTTCAGATGCTGCTTTCTGTCCTACTCTGTATGAATAGCATAAATGTTCATGCTGGAATAAATGGAGGGAGGTACAAAACATAAATGAAGCCATACGTTTTATTGAGGCAGAGATCCTTTATTTAGCAATTCATATACCCACTGAACACAGCATACAGATTGCGCTGCAAACCTTTAAAAAACTGGCTTGTCTGAAAGAATTAAATTGTACCTGAAATTCCAGCATTGTCTTCCCCATATTTGATTCCAGCATATAATGATAGGCTCCAATACTTGTGCTTGGGTCATCAGCATCATTTAAAGTACCCTTTAACAAGAACAAAGGAACTTTCTGAATTACGTAAACACATTCTTAGGTGGGGGGGAAATGCAAACCATTTCCACATCCTCAGATTACAAACTGGATGTGTTCAGACATCAGGCTAAACTATAGTTTAGAATGACAGAACAAGTTACAGTGAATCTTGTGCCTTCTCCCTTCTCTCTCTTCTGGCATGGCCACAAAGAGGAATTTGGAAAAATTCTCTTCCAGTTTCAATTAACCATAGTTTAGCAAGTTTCTGAAGAATCCTAAATTATGGAACTAAATTATGTTTTAACCAAAGCACAGTTCACATTAAGCACAGTTTGACAGGTTCAAATGAATGGACAGGTTGCAATTAATCTAAACCAGAAGCTCACGTTTCCAGATTCCTCCTTGTAGTTATGCCAGAGTTGGGAGAAAGTTGGGAGCCTGAGCTTCACTGTAGCTCATTCTCATAATGCTCAACTATGATTTAGCATGTTGCCTGAACTAGGCCATTTTCTACTACAAAAGCCATAATAAAATCACAGTATTTGATGCCTCCCATTACCACCATCATCTGGGAAGTGGAACACAACCGTTCACAATAGCCTCTTTTTCTTCCTTCCTTTCGGCTACAGAGCAGGGTATAACACTGAGACATAAACATCACCACGGCTAGTTTTAAACCACATATATTTCTACGTGCATCTTCCTAACATAAAACGTGGTTTTCTGAAACGTTCACATCTTCCTTCAATGATGCTGAAGGAGGATTTTCAACAATAAGGAGGTAACTTATAACCACAACTGAGTGGTGTGAGCCAGTTGTGGTAGGTCTGGTTTGAGTTTGCCTCAGAGCAGCAGCAGATCTTAACAAAAAAATTATAATCCATCAAACAAGAGATTCTGTTTGGTGTCTTCACTGTCTTAGACCAGTTTACAAAGCTATATATTTACTTACTTGCTTAGTAAATCTGTACCTAACATTTTTGCATGTAGTCCTCAAAGCAGTTCACAAAATGAATAAGATACAATGGAAGTGTTAAAAGCCCTACACTTAAAGCAAAACAAAACCAGCCAAGCAGAAACAGGCATATTGTGTAGTTGGCTTTTTTCACCTGCCCTTCTGTCTCTTGGATTCTTTTCCACAGAGCAGCTGGTTTGAGATGGAGATGTTTATGTGGTGATGAAGGGGACAGTCCAGCTGGGACAGTTTAGTTTAGTTTATTAAAATTTCTCAGACAACATTTTCTAGAAGAGCACTCAAGGCATCTCACAATTAAAATTTCCCTGGTTAAAAACAAAAGCAAGCAAACAACAAATCCATAAAATATTAAATTCGCATGAAGTCATTAAACAAAAAACAAACAGCACATTCTATTCCATCAATGGTCTGGAAGTAAAGGAACATCTTAACCTGGCACTGAAAATATGATAACATGGGCATCCAGGCCGCACTTCATAGACATAAGGGCTACTACAGTTGTCTCCACACTTACATGGGGGTTATATTCTTGGCCCCCACATGCATAACTGAAATTGCATAAAATGCGAGGCACCCAACTTTAACAGGGAGGGCAAGCAGGGAGGGGAGAGAGAGAGAGAATCTGAGACATAGGAACTGCTGGGGCTGCTGCCTGGAAGTCACTCTGGGCCACTGAATTGTGCATCTTCCCTTGCTTGGGGCTGCTGCCCCCAGCCTTCCCTCCAATCCCATCATAGCAGGTGAGCAGCCATACTGAAAAGGCCTTCTCCCTTGAAACCTCCATTCCACCTTTTCACAGAGAGGGTCATCAGAGGGTGCCTGAGATGTTGACTCTCAGGGTACAGGCATTCCATTAAGTGTTACAAACAGGTGCTTGGTCGTCTTTGAAGGCTGTCATTGTCGTTGAGGTTGCAGTTCAATGCAGAATGACTCTTACACTTGGACTAGGTAAGGAGATGAGCATCTGCCCAGTTTTACAGCCAGTCTGGGGTGCAGTCAAGGGTCAAAGAGGAACTCAGACCCACCAAGAACCTGCTCATACTTCAAGAGGTATGGCTCATACTTGCAGAGCAGGTACCCATGGCCCTCCAGATATCATTGGACTCTTAACTCCCACCAGCTGCACTCAGGATGGTTCAGGATGATGTAGCCCAGGCACACCTGTTGGGCCACAGGTTCCCCATACCTGTTGTAGATTCAAGTTACTGGAATATATAATATTGCATATTCTCATTTGGTAGGGCAACCCATTAGCATAGCACAGCCCTGTAGATGTGGAGGACTGAAGCTTTAGACACAGTGGTTTGCTGTTTTCCATTTGGAGGGACATTTTGTGAGTCAAATGCTTATAATTCTCATAATCCTTAACGTTCTAGAGAAGCTATGCAGAGCTGAACCCAACTCTGTACACGAGACAGTTTCTTTAGCAGAACTGTCAGCAAATTTATAGCTTTTGAAATGCAGTAACATTAACACACTGCTGCTGAAATATTTATGCTGGCTTTTAAATATCCCAAGGGACATCTGTCTAAAACTCTGCAATTTTAAGCTTTTCGCCTTAGAAAATTTCCATTAAAAATGATGAATTGCATTAAATGAACCTTCTTTTCGAAATCATTTCTAAATAAATCATAGTCCATTTTCCAAAATGTATGTATGGGATTGTCCCTCAAAAGGGCATGAGACTCGTAAAGCTCGAGAAGAAAGGCACCCTTTCATCCACAAACCAGATATACCCCAGGCCTTCCCCACTGCTCTGCAAATACACCAACAGTATAAGCACTCCTCCTCCCACCTCCCCAGAATCTTATAACTTTCAATCAAAGAGGAACAGTTTCAAATTGTGTGTCTCACACTGCTCTTAACCTTCTTCCCAAGTCGTTTCAAATCTCCCGTTTGCTTATCAGCAGTTCCTTCTGCACAGATGGGAGGATTTTGTTAAATCTTCTGGAGTCTCAAGCAGCATACGTCTTTCACTGAGCCAGCATTTTAAAAAAGGGGGAAAAAAACTTTCATGAATTTTGCTCTACTTTGCAGTGGATTAGCAACATGCTTCTCCTGATCTGTATTTTTCCCCCTGCTGCCAATGACTAAAAATATTGAATCTGAGCAACTTGTAAGAAGCTGTAACACGCCTGCAATAAGATTACTGATTTTTAACCATTGCAAACGCCTAATCCACATGGACACGTTTCCAGCATGATAATGGGGGATAAAGGAGAAATGACTTCCATCCTCTCCCTCTAAGTGATATTTCATTTGAAATTCAGTGGGAAATGGGGGAAACTTGGTTTGAATCTAGGTTATTATATCATCCAGACTTCTCCAAACTGGTGCCCTCCAATGGCCTTCAGTTGTCTTTTAAAAGTAAAATAGTTGTTTATTGCCTTGACATCTGTTGGGAGGGCGTTCCACACGGCAGGTGCCACTACCAAGAAGGCTCTCTACCTGGTTCCCTGTAACCTTACTTCTCACAGTGAGGGAACTGCCAGAAGGCCCTCAGTGCTGGACCTCAGTGTCTGGGCTGGATGATGGGGTGGAGATGCTCCTTCAGGTATACAGGACTGAGGTCGTTTAGGGCTTTAAAGGTCAGCACCAACACTTTGAATTGTGCTTGGAAACGTACTGGGAGCCAATGAAGATCTTTCAGGACCGGTGTGATATGGTCTCGGCAGCCACTCCCAGTCACCAGTCTACCTGGCACATTCTGGATTAATTGCAGTTTCCAAGTCACCCTCAAAGCCCCACATAGAGCACATTGCAGTAGTCCAAGCGGGAGATAACTAGAGCATGCACCACTCTGGCAAGACAGTCTGCGGGCAGGTAGGGTCTCAGCCTGCGTACCAGATGGAGCTGGTAAACAGCTGCCCTGGACACAGAATTAACCCCAACATCTGGTGAACTACAACCCCAACCTTCCATTACTATTGCCCATGTTACAAGGGGATGATGGGAGATGGAGTCATTCAGCACCAGAAGGACCACAGTTTCCCCACTTGCGCTTTAAAGTGCAGAGAGTGATTATATACAGGGATTAATTGCACCTTAGACAGATTTGGGGAAAGTTAAAATAGATGGCATCTCCAGTTTCAAGGTGTTCATACGTGCAGATTTAAGAAACTTGAAACCTGGGCTGACATTTACAGAGTATCACGGGACTTTCTGATAGGCTTTTAACTCGGTACATTAATTTCTGATTATTTGCAGAGCAATCCCAAGGCTGTGAATGCACTTAGCTTTTAATAAATCAATAATGTGGGTGAGGTACTGAAAATAAGTTCCTCTCCAATAGAATTAGCTTGCATTTACCTAGTGCTTCTGTGTCTATATAAATACATACAGTAAATACTATGCTACGTGTAGCGCATACAAGGAATCTGTATCCATTAGTAAATGCAGATGTTTCCCTGAAAGAACCCAGTAGCTGAGGACAATCCACAGCATCACCAAGCCAACCCACGCAAACTGAAGCTAACCTCAAATGCAGATGTTAGCAGTCTGATTCGGTTTCGGCATGTTTAGTGACAAAAGCTCCTGCCAACTCATTTCCTTGCCAGAGGCAGTAACACAGTAGAGAAGAAAGGATTGAAACAGAGATGTGGGAAAGTGAATGGAAAGACTAGGATACTTTACAGCACTGGTTTAGTCTTGAATATGGTTGCCATATTTCAAAAGCCAGGACACCCCGAAAGTTGTTGAGTTTTGTTTTTGTTTTACAAAAATACCCCCCCACTAAAAAAAACCCCTGTGATTTTTTGATTGACTTGCCTAAGATCCAGATCACATTTTGGAAATTCCTCCCGGACATCAATTCTGCCTTTGAAATCCCAGTAAAGGCAGCCCTAGTCTTGAAACCATTGCTAGCTTCCCTTATATTTTATTATTCAATCCAAGAGTGGATGTGGCCCTGGGGGAAAGTAGAAGGTTGCAGGTAGACTTTTCTGATCTTTCATCCGTAATGACATTGCTCTTAACTGATACTCTAAAGAATGTATGAGTGAGGGTGGAGCGTGCATAACTTTTCCTTTTATTGGGTCGACATGGGTGGTGCTGTGGGTTAAACCACAGAGCCTAGGACTTGCCGATCAGAAGGTCAGCGGTTCGAATTCCCGTGATGGGGTGAGCTCCCGTTGCTTGGTCCCTGCTCCTGCCAACCTAGCAGTTCGAAAGCACGTCAAAGTGCAAGTAGATAAATAGGTACCGCTCCGGCAGGAAGGTAAACTGTGTTTCCATGCGCTGCTCTGGTTCGCCAGAAGCAGCTTAGTCATGCTGGCCCCCTGACACCAGCTGCCTCAGCCAATAAAGTGAGATGAGTGCCACAACCCCAGAGTCGGCTGCGACTGGACCTAATGGTCAGGGGTCCCTTTACCCTTTTCCTTTTATATCACAGTTCAATGTAATAACTTTAAAGAATTACCCTGCCAGATTAAAAATGTTGTGGATCAAATTGGCTCTGTCTCTGGAACTCAGAGCAGTGGGCTCCATCTTCCCTGCTCCTGCCAACCTAGCAGTTCGAAAGCACATCAAAGTGCAAGTAGATAAATAGGTACCACTCCGGCATTTCCATGCACTGCTCTGGTTTGCCAGAAGCGGCTTAGTCATGCTGGCCACATGACCCGGAAGCTGTACGCCGGCTCCCTCAGCCAATAAAGCGAGATGAGCACTGCAACCCCAGAGTCGGCCACGACTGGACCAGGGGTCAGGGGTCCCTTTATCTATTGATTGATGAGTCAACTTTTCCAGTTTCATCTTGGAAAGGGGAACTATGTCCAAGCTATATACAATGAGATGCATTTTCCTTTGATACAGGTGCACCAGCTCTAAGGGGCTGAGGTGTCTTCAGCCCCCTCAATATTTTGTTTGTGAGGAGTCCAGTGTGCGCAGCACGCACGCAACATCTCGCATCACAGCTCCAGCGCGCGGCTCCACCAGAGAGCTCAGTGTAGGAGAAGGACCACTGCTCAGTGGCAGATCATCTGCTTTGCATGCAGAGGGTCCCAATTTTGATCCCAGGCATCTTTAGTTTGGCTGGAGGAGATCCCTGTCTGAATTCCTGGAGAGGTGCTGCCAGCCAGTGTAGACAATATTGAGCTAGGTGGACCAATAGTCTGATTCTGTCTAAGGCAGCTTCCTAGGCTCCACTTTTGCTGAGCCTGCTGCCGAGCATGACTGTATTCTTAGAATCTGAAAAAAACTATCCTATCTGATTTCCTTACCCTGGACCTGCTACCCAATTCATCTCTTATCTCCCGTCTTTCTGGAGAGAAGTTGATAATTGTTGGGAAATGTAAGAGTATGTCTTGTTAACTTCTTCTCCAAGCATTATGTGGTTACTAAAAACATTGCCTAATGGATGGGGCCACCATGACCTGCCGTCTATTTGCAACAGGGTCTAAAATATTTTCCATGTTGACCGAAGTTACTCATGGTATGTGCAGCCACGTAGACTAATAGAAGTTTAGGGAAAGGACGGACTCCCTGGTTGCAGGAAATATAAAGTTTATCCACATTTCTTTGGAGGGAGATCAGCCCAGATTAACCACTTCCCAGGATCCTTGACTTCACCATCAGCCAAGTGGACTCCACATGTGAAGGAAATGAAAGTCAAGAAAAGGCACATGAATCATAGTAGCACTAGCCTATCAATGGAGATACTCTTATCTGGAATCTTACACTAATTATTGTCTTCCTGTTCTGCAGTTTACCATAAATGCAGCCAATGACAGCATACAAAGCCATGGAATTGAACTTACACTGGTGGACGAAACAGCTTCCTGAACGCTCTCCATAATAAATTCCTTTGTGATCCTGCGACAAGGCAACTCATTGAAGAGAGAATTGATTAGCGCCACTTTGGCCGCATCTCGTCTTGCTTCGGCTCTGCTCAGGCAGCACTGAAATAGAAGTAAATGGTTGTAAGAGCTTTGCAGGATGGGTTTGCCTCAACTGGTAAGAGAGAAGCATCCAAACACCATAGAACGCTTTGTCGTTTATAATGTGATGAACTGGAATATTTGTACCACCATTCCTGAGAGATAAGTCATCCTGAATTAGATGCTCCCACCCAAGTTTCTGTTGACTTTTGCCCCTTTTCGATTCTACAACTATCTTCTTTCGTACGGGCTCAGATTTCCCCCAAATGTTCTTGTCCGCCCCTCTCAAAAAAGGCTATAGCACACAGTGGTGTAGTTAGGTAATTTCAGACTGTGGACCTAATGCAGGGGTTGCCAACATGATGCCCATGGGCACAATGATACCCTTGAAGTCTGGCACCAATGAAGCCTCTAAGTCCCTCTATCTCATCCCCTCTTGGCTTTAAGATGGTGAGGGTGGTTAGTTTTTCTCCCATGACCTGAAGAAAGTCCCATGGACCAGCAGAAGGGCTGCATTTGGCTTTCAGGCCCAAGACTCCTCTCCCCTGGTTTACCAGAACCACCTTAACACAGCAATCCATGGAGAGGAGCTCACACTTACTTTGCTCCGCCCATGTCCTTTTAGTACCTTTTACGAGGTTTGGCTTAGCATGTCATCTGTACCCAGGATTGTGGTTAAGGTATTTCTTCCTTAACCACCACCTGTAACCATAGGTAAAACCTTGGCTACAGAATTGAGCCTCACTGAGCTAAAAAAGCCAGGGAGGAACAAAGCAGGTGTGAATGAGATCATTCACACATAGTTTGACTGACCATGATGTGCCAACAAGGCCCATGTATTGGATGCTTCATATCATCTGTGGGACCCACCTTCTTCTTGGGTTAGAATTCCACTCCTGGCTTCCCAGAAACATGTGGGAACTCTTTGAGTTGTGAGATATGGGATGCTGGAGTAGATTGTCTGATCCATCAGGACTATTACGTTCTGAAGGGACATTAAACATTTATTGGGTTGGTCTGTGTTTATTATTCCTAGCTTGAAAAGGGTGGGGGAACCTTATGTAAAATTAAATGTCATTTTCCTCTTCAGCAATCATTTTTTAAACTGTATTTTGATAAGTCCACCTATATCTACTCACTCCACGAGGAACATAACTCACCAAGCTCTTATATTAGCTTCGACCTTCTCTTGTGGGTTAAAATGAATGTTTACTTTTTCAGATTCCAAGACAAAATTCAGACTTGTGTGCTTTTCATAATAAACGTTATAATAGAAACCTATCCAAATAATTTGGATTTAAACCATCTTTGTGAAGATTAAACCTAGTAAAAGGAAAGATAAAAGTAACTATTTATTTTAAGTAAGACCAGCAAAGCAGCAGATCAAAGAAGCTGCATAAGTCTGAAAGCAAATGGCAAATCTTTGCCGGCCAAGAGATTTACAAATCAGGAATATTTTACTTCTCTTTCTGAAAGTAATAGCAGACAGAAAAGCTTAAGCAAATTGAGAATTATTGTTTAGCTCCTTGACACATGACTTTCTCCTGCAGCCTTCTGTAATTAATTTCCCAAAATATTCCTCTCGCAATATAAATAGTTCATCCTGGGAAAGCAGGACTCATTGGAACTTATGTGAAATGAGCCCTGACGAGTTTTGTTAAAAGCTCAACCCTTTAATTTTTCTCAGGGCAAAGGTGTCTACAAGGACTGCTCAAAACAAGTGTTAGAAAAAGTATCGAAGTAGCAGAGCAGGCCAGGCAACACACAGCTGTGTCCTCCAACGCCTTGTTGTTTTTTGCCTCCCAGCATCTGCCGCCTCAGGCAGACACCTCACCCTGCCAACTGGTGGGCTAGTCCCGGCTGGCTCATGCAATGCACTTTTCATTTATTGGTATATAGTCTATTGCATTGTAATAATAATAATAATAATAATAATAAATATTTTTTAATTTATACCCTGCCCTTCCCGGCCAGAGCCGGGCTCAGGGTAGCTAACACTAATAAAATTACAATAAAAACATAATGGAGAGGGGAAAACCAATTTAAAATATGGGTTAAAAAATACAATTTAAAATGCAGCCTCCTTTTAATAGTAGCCCATAGATCAAAACCATAAGGGGAGGGAAACATAAGGGTCATACTGAGTCCAAACCAAAGGCCAGGCGGAACAGCTCTGTCTTGCAGGCTGCGGAAAGATGTCAAGTCCCGCAGGGCCCTAGTCTCTTGTGACAGAGCATTCCACCAAGTCGGGGCCAGTACTGAAAAGGCCCTGGCTCTAGTTGAGACCAATCTAACCACCTTGAGACCTCCAAAGTGTTGTCATTTGTGGACCTTAAGGTCTTCTGCAGGACCAGGAGGGGCGGTCCCGTAGGTACGTGGGTCCTAGGCCACATAGGGCTTTATTATGTACTCTTTCATAATATGTTCTTCAGACCTTTGCTTCTACCTGACATGCTATTTGGGCAACGGGGTTGCCTTTGCATCTTTCGCCATTTTTTTGTTCCAAAGAGCTTACATGCATCTTAAAACTTTTGCTGTAAACTTCTGGGATCACCCTGAGCTAAAATAAATAAGCCCCCAGGATGCTTTTGTTCTGGGATGCTACTTGCCCAATTTGCCTCAGTATTTGCCAGAGCTTTCCTTCGTATGTCAAGCTTGGCTCAGTGCCTGCAGTGAATGGCATGGCTTGGGAGAAGCCAATCCAAAATCAGTTATGGGATCACTTTGCAGCACTCTGTGCCATTAGGGAGAAATGGAGGGGAAAACTAAGCCTTCTAATTTCTGCAAGGAGAAATGAAGAATGAAAGACCGCAGAAGTGAACTTGTTAGTGCACAAGTTATTATGGGAGTAGATTTGGCAGGAGATATTTTATCAAATGCACACACGTTGAGTAAACAAGCAAAGTAAGAATTTGCTCTCTGGTTTTGAGTGCTTATTTCTCCTCTTCTGTGAGGCCCAGGAAAAAGAAAGATTGGTATGGGGGAGAAGGCAGATAGGTGCACAAACTGAAATAATAATAAAAAACCCCAAACCCCATTATCCTTCTGTGTGGTCTGTGGTCACAATCAAGCCATTGGTTTGCCGCTGAGTTTCCAAGCATATCCTTCAAGCGGCATTTTAAATTCTGAAGAATAGTTTAAGAGGCAGATTTTTAAATGTGAGGAGAAGAACTGCTGACAGGCTCATCACACATAACCCTCCAATGTAAATTCACACTTTTTAGCTAGTGCTGCTATGCTAGGATAAACATTGCCTACATCACCCAAATCCACTAGAACTGAAGGAGAATTAGCTGGTGCTTAGAGAAGCTGTTGCACAGCAAATGCGGTTTCTCCCAACTCCCTTTTTAAAAAACACACAACTCAGACAATCTGGATACTTCTCTGTAGAATCTGAAGGATTCTGAGCGAGCTCTGACAGGATCCTCCTTTTAACTTAACGCCAGCACCTTTTCTGCGAGTTCAGCGTAAGTTATACAGACCGCCGGAATGTTTCTTTCTGTGTTGCTATTAAATTGCTATTCTGATAGACATTCTGATTTGGAAATGCACATGGTATTGGCAAGGTAAACTGATGGAGCATAGAGAGCTTTCTCATGCAAACTTCCCTCCAAACACATCAGCTGGTTGGAGAACCACACCATAAAATCTGGAGAAGTGAAATGCCTGAATGACGGCTGCTTTTCAGTTTCCATGTAAGATCAAAATTGGTAGGTTCCTATTAAAATGAAAACCAAATTTACTTTCTCTTCCATCTTTATGCACAGCATCCACCAGTGTCCCAAATTTCATCCTACCCTGAATTTTGAAGTAATCTTTTGCTTCCATACTGGCCAAACTACCAACACCCACCCCCCTGCAAATCTCTGGGAGGAAATACTTCTGTTTACCTGCCTGGTGGTATGTACACAACTGGGGTGGCCCTGGTTGTGCCTCCCACAACTGCCCCCCTCCGAAGCCTTGCTTACCAAGGTCTCAGTTTTGGATCCAACATTGCAGCCATGAGAGAGACGGAACCCACTTTGAGTGTAATGCTTTGAACAGCCTCAAGTTGTTTGTAAAGGTAAAGGGTAAAGGGACCCCTGACCATTAGGTCCAGTCATGGCTGACTCTGGGGTTGCGGCGCTCATCTCGCTTTATTGGCCGAGGGAGCTCGCGTACAGCTTCCAGGTCATGTGGCCAGCATGACTAAGCCGCTTCTGGCGAACCAGAGCAGTGCACTGAAACACCGTTTACCTTCCCACAGGAGCGGTACCTATTTATCTACTTGCACTTTGATGTGCTTTCGAACTGCTAGGTTGGCAGGAGCTGGGACCAAACAACGGGAGCTCACCCTGTCACAGGGATTTGAACTGCCGACCTTCTGATCAGCAAGTCCTAGGCTCTGTGGTTTAACCCACAGCACCGCCTGCATCGACCCAATAAAAGGAAAAGTTATGTATAAATAAACCATGCATCATAACAACACCACAGCCTCTGCTGTGCCTCATTTCCAAAGGAAACACGAACCCAGGGTAACCTGGAACCCTTGAATCTCACAAGAGGTGTGGAGATTGAGGTGATGTAACAATATGAAGCTGCCTTATCAGAGTCAGAACATTCTTCCATCTAATTCAGTATTACTGCAGAGTTTGGAAACCTGTAGCCCTCCTGATATGGTTGGACTACAACTCCCATCATTCCTGGCCACTGACTATGATGGCTGGGTCTGATAGGAACTGGAGTCTACATAAGGTGGGGAAGGGGGAAGAATAGGTGCCAGTAGACAACCATCAGCATGTATGAAATTCTTCACACGCACAGATCCCAGGAACAATCTGAGGGCATCACAACCAGAAGAGTGTGAATGTATTTGGATTAACTGAAAGAAGGTTTAACCCGAGGATGGAAAAACCAGGCAAATTATGTGGTTAAATGATTTCTAACTCCCCCCTCCCCTCGCTTTTGGCTAAAATTGAAAACTATGTGGTCTGAGTTCTGCAATTTAAAGTCCCTATTTATTTTAATCATTGCAGCAGTTTAAGGATGGAATCTAGAGATTAAAGGAAGGGAATGCAAAATATCACTGGATGGAAACAGAAGGCAGAGACTTGGGGGACAACTGCATGCCTTGTAATAGCCAAGGATGTGGTTTCAGGAAGTTACCTAAGGCTACAATGAAGGAGATGAAAACCATATGCTCATATACTTGAGGTGATGATTCTCCATGCCCAGTGAATTAAAGATCTCTGTAAATCACAATAAACCCAGGTAATGAAATTAGGCTCTTGCCAGGGTGGAAATAAATAATGGCATATTCTATATTAGAAACCCTATTGCATATCTCAGAAGTTTGCAGAGCTTTATATAAAAGGAGTTAAAAGTACCTAGTTTAAACATAGTTTGTACACCATTTCCTTTTGCAGTTTTGGATGACTCTTCAGAAGGCTGAAAGGGGCTAGGTAGTCTTCAAGTGTGGAAGGATGTGTTGCAGGCAAGGAGAAGGAAAACTTAATACAAATGAATAATATTGCAATAACATCCTTGCATTGGGCAATAGTAAAAATGAAACACAGGCCCTTTCCAAAGGTTTATATCAATCACTGGGATTGATAATAGGAACTAGGATATAGATTAGAGTCTGCTGCTGCTTACCTGACATGCGTCTGGTCACAGGAACTGTAATCTGCAGTGAGATACCTCTGTAAATATCTCTTGCAAGATTTGCCTTGTTTTCAGTACACAGATTTATTATTCCATGATAGCTGCACTGTTCTATTTCTCAGGTGAGCAGTGCGTTTGTTTTCAAATCACGATGTTTTTCTAATGCTCAGCAAGATGTCTGAACCTTGTCTATACCGCGAACTGGAGGAAAGCATGGCCCTCACACAGCTAACGGGGGTGGGAGCTAATGGCGACTCGACATTTTATGTGTTTCTGCATTTGGAATGTAATCGCCTACATAAATGGGGAACTGCTTGCAATGCTAAGTGAGGTGGTATTTATACATCACAAGTCCTTGTAGTCTATGCATAGCTGAAACATGTTTCTGGGGCCCCAGCAAGCATTTGCTGGGGGGTGAACCAAGGCACAAAGGCTAGAAGATTCCCCTTACAAGCCCCTTTCCTCAATGTCACATCCAATGATATATCCTGGGAGTCTCCTAATCCTCTGGAGCAGCTTTTGGGGGCACAATATCTCAACTCAGCCTAAATCATATGTTTCTTTGACATCCAGCACAGGTGCGTTCAAACCTTGACAAAGTACAGGGGATTTATCTTTACGAAAGTATTGGTCAAGTGGTGGTTAAGGCATTCCTCCCCCCAGCTTAATCCCCATATGTAAAAAATATATATATTTTTTAAAAAAAGTTATATGGATTCATTTGTTGTTAATTAAAGATGCATTAAACCTATTTCACTATATTTAAATGAATAGTTGGGCAGTGACATTCCTATTGGTAAGAAAAGCAAAAACATCTGCTAGCGTTATGAGTGGGTTGACATCAGAGTTCAACAAAAGGGGAGCCAGAAATTTATCAGATAGGCCTCAAGTTGCCCTGCTTTGCTGCAACTGGAAAGTAAAGTACTGTTTTCATGAATGGCTGTGCTTGTGACATCCTGATACAAAGGACACCAGGAAAATGTGGATATCTTGATGCATACTTCACAAACACTAAGCCTTCATGTAGGCCAGAGGATTGCATTATTCCCTGGCGAGGGTGGGGGTGGGTAGCTCAGCTACTCACCTACCTGTGAAAAATCCATTAAATTTCTGCAAAATTAAAATTGCCCACTGCTTAATACTGAAATTGAGCCACAAACACATCGCTGAGCAATGGGCAAATTGAACAAAAATAAAGATGCCAATATCTCAGCCAAAGTAAACAATAAGTTTAAAGTTATTTTATTCTCTATTCTAGAAGAAGCCAGATAGGGTTTGTGACTAGTAGGCTAAGGAACGAGTCAAATATGGTTGTTGGTTGATTGTGCACTTTTTATTCTGTGAACTTTCTTAAGCTATCTTATAGATCCAAGTTATTAAACTTACCAGGATTTTATGGATGGGAAGCATGCCTCTCAGGTATTCTTGCATGCATCCTAAACTCCGAGCTGTAGGAGACTTCAGGGGCTCCTGTGCATTCAGCACAGAGAGCAAGTCCAGCTTCTGTGTCTAACCAGCTTCCAGCTCCAGAGCGGTCTAGATCATTGTTCTGTTCTACCCAGAATATGACACAGCCTCCAGCAAGGTGAAGGACCCACGTACCTACGGGACTGCCTCTCCTGGTATGCCCCGCAGAGGACCTTATGGTCCACAAATGACAACACTTTGGAGGTCCCAAGCCACAAGGTGGTTAGATTGGTTTCAACTAGGGCCAGGGCCTTTTCATTACTGGCCCCGACTTGGTAGAATGCTCTGTCACAAGAGTCTAGGGCCCTGCGGGACTTGACATCTTTCCGCAGGGCCTGCAAGACAGAGCTGTTTCACCTGGCCTTTGGTTTAGACTCGGTCTGACCCTTATGTTTCCCTCCCCTTATGGTTTTGATCTATGGGCTACTTTTAAACTGAAGCTGCATTTTAAATTGCATTTTAACCTGTATTTTAAATGGGGTTTCCCCCCTTACTATGTTTTTACTGTAATTTTACTAGTGTTAGCTGCCGTGAGCCCAGCTCTGGCCAGGGAGGGTGGGGTATAAATAAAAATTATTATTATTATTATTATTATTATTATTATTATTATGGAGAGATCTATCCCTTCCTAAAAGAGCATCACCAGTCAGCTGTTGTCATGGCAACACATCCATATGTAATCAGCTCTTCAGATATGAAGAAGGATGCATAGCAGGCTCAGCTACTGCCATTAACTTAACAGAGTTAAGCACTTGTCCCTTCTACTAGAAACTCCCGTCTTACATATACAAAATCACAAGCTTGGTAGAAACCCAAAGACATCATCCAACGTCATCCTCTCATCCTCCACCAGTATTGTCATGAACTGGCAGTATGATGGGGAGCAGGAAGAGGACCCTGACAGGGGATGTAGCCAGGACTGGGACGCACCAGGGCAAGCAGGGGTTTGGGAGGTAAGTACTCAAAGGGTGACGGAGGATGGCAAGGGGATGAGGGTCAATGCATAGGAACCAGGGCAGCAGAACCCATCTGAAGAGCCAGAGGGGCCCCTGTTCCCATAAACATGGCAGGCTCTGAGGCATATGGAGCAGCGGGAGTGGGGGCCTAAAGGCTGAGGCAGGCTAGCTGGCTAGGTGGAACTCTCTAGCTCTGGGAGGAGGGGTGTGATTCCTCAGCTGGACTAGGCTCAGAACAGGTGAGGGTCACATGCCTCATCCAGCCCAGATGCTGCAATCTGCATGCAAAGTACCAAAGGGAAGCAGAGCTGAGGGGCTGTGTCTGCTCAGCTGCCCATGTTGATGGATCTTGGCTTGGATACGCCTGGCCCTTTACAGGACTGTGCTTTGAGTTTGACTCTGGACTGTATTCTGACTGCTGGACATCAGACTTGGCTACTTGGATTGACCCTGGACTGTTTCCTGACCTTTGGACTTTGCTCTTTGCTTGTGTGGCTTTAACCCTAGACTTGGACTTTGGACTGACTTTCTGCCAGGGGTTCGGGACAATTCATTTGGAATCTGTATTAAACATTTCCAGTGCTTGATTCCCTACTCTTTGGAAATTCCTCTCTGCAATTGGACCCATCTGCTCCCTTTTGACGATCTTCTGGGAGGGATCAATTTACAAAAGCTTTTGAGGAACCCATCCAAAGAGAAGATGGACTCAATGCTATGTAACTTGCCCAATGTTGTCTCGGACAGCTACCACAACTAGAGCTAAGTTGGTATTGATGCACAAGTATTGATAACTAAGGCTAAACATAATGGATGACCCATATACACAAACAGCATTAAAAGTGCATTATAAGCACTTTTGGAATGCACAAGGGAGACATTTATGTGACATGAGTAATAGAAATGATTGCTTATTGACGTATTTGGAAGTGATGGCAAACCAAAGAGAGCTATTATGCAGCGATGATGGCATATAAGATAGTGAGATGTTTTTTATAAAAAGCATACAGCAAATTCACCGCACCACATTTAACCACAAATTCTCTCTCACATAATATTTTAAGAAGTAAAATAGGGGGGGGGGGACTAACTTTGGCAGCCCAGTCTCACTAGAAGCATTTAAAAATACCTTGCAAGTTCAAGAAATTCTATCCAGTTTGAATTAAATCTGCTCACTGCACTTCTGATAGCTTCCTATGCACCCCAGCCACTGAAGTTAGACAGCCTACATTTCCTCAGATGCTGAAAACTTCCCCAGAAGGGTGGGCAGGATCTGATTTCAGAACTATTTTATCTGTTCTATTTTTATTGCTTTGTACACCGCTATGGTATTTCATAATGTTACAACAGTTTATAAATATTCCAGATAAATAAATATTAAAAACAACATACAGAAGGCCTAGAATGAGTAACTGAAGAAAAACGGCAAGGGGCACAGATTTCAAAAGGGGACTTCTCTTGTTAAGAGTTTTCTGTTGTTTGTAAGAGTGGCATTTTTCTTGAAATAGAATGTAGAATTCTCGCTGCACCCAATATACAGTAACATGGTGTCATGAACTGGCAGTATTTCAGGGAGGAGGAAAAGGAACCTGGTGAGCAGTGCAGCTGGGAGTGGGTCACCCAGGAGCAAAGTGGGGATGGGGAAGGAGAGGTTGAAACAAACAAACAAACAAACAAACAAACAAACAATTTATTATACCCCGCCCATCTGGCCAAGCCTCCCCAGCCACTCTGGGTGGCTTCCAACAGGATATTTAAAAGACAAGAAAACATCAAATATTAAAAACTTCCCTAAACAGGGCTGCCTTCAGATGTCTTCTAAAAGTCAGATAGTTGTTTATTTCCTTGACATCTGATGGGAGGGCATTCGACAGGCAGTGGCGGAGCTTCATGCTCAGGCACCAGGGGGCGGAGAGCAGGTGGGGGTGGGGCTGGTGCATGTCCTGGGGGCGTGGTTTGCCACCTGTAGGGGCGTGGCACCCAGCAGCCGCGATGGCACCCTGCCAGGATCGTGCTGTCAGGGGCGGTGCGTTCCCCCTGCACACTTCTTCCTCTGCCAGTGTCCACAGAGTGGGCGCCACTGCTGAGAAGGCCCTCTGCCTGGTTCCCTGTAACCTTGCTTCTCGCAGTGAGGGAACCTCCAGAAGGCCCTCGGCGCTGGACCTCAGCGCTGGACCTGAGGGCGATCTGGCTGCGACATCTGTCACCCCATTGATCGCCAGGGTTGATTCGGCTGATCTGGCTGGCTACGCGGATGTCCCCTTCCTCCCTCATCGCTCCATGTGCGTCCCTCCCTAAGCTGCGCACTGGGTGGAAGAGGACGACCATCCCAGTAGAAAATATTCACAGGCGACAGAGGATGATGAGGAAGCAGGGGCTAGTGCACAGGAAGCTGAGTAGCGAGACCCTCACTAGAGTCAGAGAGGCCCCCGTCCCCATGAACCCAGCCGGTCCTAAGACATAGGGAACAGTGGGCAGGGCACTCCAGGAAGCAGGGGCCCCTGTTCCCACAAACATGGCAGTCTCTGAGGCATGTGGAACAAGGGGAGTGGTGCTGTAGGAGGCTGAAGCAGGCAAGGGCCCACAGCCCAGCTCCCTAGGTGGGGCTCTCTAGCTCTGGAGGAGGTATGTGATTCCTCAGCTGGGGCAAGCTGAGAGCAGGTGAGGGTCACATGCCTCATCAAGCTCAGATGCTGCAACCAGCAGACACAGGATAAGACGGAAGCAGAGCTGAGGTGCTGTGTCTGCTCAACTGCCCATGTTGAGGGACCTTGCCTGGGATTCTCCTTGGACCTTCATGGGTTTCTACTTTGAGATTGACTCTAGACTGTATCCTGACTACTGAACTCCTATCTTGGCTTACTTGGACTGACCCCAGACTGTGTTTCCTGGACTTGGCTTGTGTGAATTGGCTTCTGGACTTGGGACTTTGTCTTGGTACACCATCTGCCAAGTAGGCCAGAGGATCAGGACACATGGTAATGCAGGGTGGAGACAGATAAGAGTTTTAAAAAGAGTTGGAAATTCTTTTAGAGATGCATCATTATCTATAATATACACTTGTTTTGTCCCACTGATGCATCTCTTGACAGGAGGTTCCTGACATGTCGGTGGAGGGGCCATGCAGGCCACTCTGCCTCCTTCACCCCTGAACCTTCCCATGTGTTGTGTTCAAGAATCAGGGTGGAAGTAAGTCACAAATGCTTTATTCTCAAATAAGCAGCAGCAGAGGAAAACCTGCCCATATGCCCAGACATAATCTGAATGTGTGCATGGTGTGAAGAAAAACTTCCTTTGGTTCCAAACCAACATCATTGGTTGACCCAAAGTTCTAGTGTTACAACAGAGAGAGCGATAGTCATGATGGCAGGCTGAATTACTTGCAGCAGAGTCCTTTTTCATTAAAATGCTTCAGCGTATATTCTTACCTGAAAGTTACCAAAGCAGCTTCCTCCAGGCAGGGTAACATAACTCACAAACGGAGGCCCAGGAGAATTTAGTGACTCGTAGACCACTGTGCCTTCACTTGAAAACACACCTCTCTGTTTCTGTTTGCTCTCCCAGAATTCCTGAAGCATTGCTACCACATTCACTGCCAAAACAGAGAAATGACAATACATTAGTAATGACCGATGATTCTCTATATCTCTATTTGCATGGGAATGAAACTACAACCCTGCATTAAAAAATGATGGATGTCTTTTATAACTTTACATTGATGTCGACATGGGAAAGAAATCTGCAAAGGAAGCCACAGATTAAATTTGGATGTACAATAAATTCATTGTTTTCCCAGGCTGAAGTCTGATGACCTAATCCACAAACTGAAAAGGTCATAGATTTTGGCTGACCAAGACTAGACACAAATGGCCACTTTGTGTTGGCTTCATGGTTAATGAACTAACAATGCATTGCTCCCTTAAATACAGCCCAGCCTCCCTTCCTGGTCTCACTTCGAAGAGAAGCAGTGCTACAATCCTGTCTACAGAGCCCTGCCTAGGATTTATATATAACCCTTTTAAATAACACATTTCTAAGCCTTGTTCAGGTGTTAATAAATATACATCACACATATACAATAGCATGAATGGGAGAAATCAGTCATTGATCTCACCCATGTTGTCCTGGCCCCATTTGCATGCGTTGGAGAAATAAACGGAACAGGTAAGTCCGATAAACATGTGTAGGCTCTCCTCATGACCTGGAAACGTGCACCAACATTCTCCCAACATGTGGTCAGTGGGACAGGGAGACCTGAGGATGTGATGGTTGGGGTAGAGCCAATGGGTGGAATACCACTGTCCATCTCAGGTAATTTTTCATGGAATGGGGTGGCGAGAGAAGTGGCTTTATTTTCCCATATGTGTGTGGATCATGAATTCAGCAGCAAATGACAGATAGCCAGGGTAGAGAGGGAGAAGCAATGTGAGCCAGAAGCTTGGAGTAGGGAGCCTGGAGTTATGTGACAGAGAAGCAGAGCAGCAGGCAGAACACGATGTTTGATGTCTGTTTGAATCCTAGACAGCCCCTATGGGAGAAGCAAGACCCTCTTGGGGTGCTAATGCTGTGAATCCCTTCATCGTAGGCTCAGATTGTAGATGTGTGTGTAAATAAACCATATATCATAAATACACTGCAGTCTCCGCTGTGCCTCATTTCCAAAAGGAAACACAGACCCTGGGTGAGTGCCTGGAACACCCTAGAATCTCACACCACTCAGGGATTGGGGAGTGGCGTGCAACAAAACATTGACTAAAGTCTATTTAAATCTGTGGCACAAATGTGATGGCTTTCCTCTGGCAAATGGCTGATACAGTTAAAGAGGGCAACCTTAGACAATGCCTTGCATGTTGATGAAAAATGTAGCACGTAAAACTACTGGTGGGGAATTAGGTCCCCAGATGCTGTTGAAAACCAATAAATCCAGCATTATAATTCTTTTTTTTTTTCAGAAAGGGCTCAATAAGAGCCTTTATTTTGCATCTTCCTCCAAAGTAGTGATTGGCACTCTAGAAATTCTTTTTTTTTTTTAATAGACCAGCTATACTGAAAAGCTGCTTTCTATGAGAATCATAGAATGTAAATATTGGATTGGTCTCTCACTCAAGGACTTCTATGGATGATCTAAGTGGAAAATATAATGGCTCTGTAAAATAATAGGAATAATAAAAACTGATATGACCGACCTTTCAGAAGGTCATGGAGACCCCTTTCCCCAATTAAACCAAAACTTAAAATGGAAAACAGATGGTTATCTCAATCTGTGATGGTAGAATTAAGCTTTGACACAAACTGAACAAAGGTGAAAACCCAAGCCACAAAGAAATGAATTGTTTTTCCAAATTAAAGTTGTATTCCTCCCTTGAGACCGGCAGACTTTATTAAATGCTTATTTAATGTGCTCTGCTACTTGCTGTTGATGTCTGAAAGTCATCAAAGCAATCTAGTAGATTGAAGCATGATAGGTGACCTGTTGCTTTTACATTCACCAAAGACTTCCCCTGATATTATTTCCTTATTCTTCCCCGCCCCCTCCCAGCTTTGACTTCTGATAATATCAGAACTGGTAACATGCCTTAAAGAATTATATCTGATCGGGGGGGGGGGGGGAGCCCTCCAAACCAAAACTAGTTCAGATTTTTAGATCGGGTCTGTTAAAACAGCACCGCGCCCAGATTTACATCCATCACTCCTCTTTCCCTAATAAGGACACACATACATATGCACACAGGTCTCGTAACAATTCCATTTAAAAGCCATTAAGGGAAAGCTGATATTTAGGGTTTTTTAAAAAACATGTTAAACCTCAACCGTCTTAAACTATGAGTGTGACAAGAATTGTGGTGGTGATATCAAATTATTATACAAAGGATGTGCATAGGTTACCCATGTCGTTAGCTCAATGTAACAACGAAGAAAGTAAAATGGAAGCCTGGGCAAAGAGAATGGCTGAGGGCCAGAGCACGTCTATGCTATAGGTCTGTTTCTAGCTGGTCAACAAGTTTGTGCAGTAGAGGCTGGTCTATGGAGGCTGCCCACATCCAGCCACCACCTGCCTATCTTCTTCTAACCAGGGCTTTTGTCAGCTGGAACTCAATGGAACTCAGTTCCGGCAGCTCTCCATTGCCATTACAGTGGTACCTTAGGTTACAGACGCTTCAGGTTACAGACTCCGCTAACCCAGAAATAGTACCTCGGGTTAAGAACTTTGCTTCAGGATGAGAACAGAAATCATGCTCTGGCGGCCTGGCAGCAGCTGGAGGCCCCATTAGCTAAAGTGGTGCTTCAGGTTAAGAACAGTTCAGGTTAAGGACAGACCTCCAGAACGAATTAAGTTCTTAAGCCGAGGTACCACTGTATAAGAGAACAAGGGTCATGGTGAGTTCCGGAACCTCTTTTTCTAGAAAAATACAACTGCTTCTAACACATCCACTGTCTGTCAACTTCCTCCCTTCCCCCAGCTTAGTCTCAGGGTTGTCCTGAACTCAGCAGGGTAGAGGATGGGCACCAAACGTTTTGATGTCCTATTATGTCAGCTGTGGGTATCTATTATATCCAGTATTGGCATGAAACATCACAGCACTAAAATCTGAGAAACCCTTCTGCTTGCTCTTCAAAAGCCGGCCCTGGAGCTTGTGTAGTTGGGCCACATCCACACACATTTAAAGCACAGGGCTTCCCCCAAAGAATCCTAGTGACCGTAGTTTGTTAAAGGTGATGGCAACTGCAGCTCTGTGAGGGATAAACTACAGTTCCCAGGATTCTTTGGGGGAGAAGCCGTGTGCTTTAAATGTGCTTTGAATGTATGGAGACTTAATCTCCTGCACCCACCTGCAAATGTGTGTCAATAGGTAATATTTTTTTTTTTTTAATGGA
This sequence comes from Podarcis tiliguerta, assembly GCF_965153285.1. Taxonomy (NCBI): domain Eukaryota; kingdom Metazoa; phylum Chordata; class Lepidosauria; order Squamata; family Lacertidae; genus Podarcis; species Podarcis tiliguerta. Next base: position 27,037,143 of record NC_139544.1, on the reverse strand, counting down.
AAAAGGAAGAGGTGGGGAGGTGATCACGAGACAACAGGGCATAGGAAATGGTCCACCATGAATGCTCCCCTCCCCACTAACAGGATCAGCTCCATACAAAGAACCTTTGTATTTTTCGATTTAAACAAACAAACTCAGCTTTTGAGCAATAGATAGTTACGAAGGAAGGCACTAAAACAAGAATGTATCATGCCAAGATTGCAAATAAACAGGACACACAGTGCCCAAAGAACTTAGCAGTGCCTTTTATTTTAGAAGAGGATTATCCAAGCAGAGGTTTTGCAATCTTCCTGGCAATGTGGAACAGAGCCATAACCCTGGGAATATTTCATTGTCACAAACGATCCGTTTATAAAGAACACACACGGTAAGTATTTCCTGCTTAGTCAGTTTTATACTTTAAAAGGGCTTTCAGAAGAAGAGTTGTTTTAACTAACTTGTCAGACTATTATTAAATAACCATTTGACTGCAGAGAAATATACATTTCATATTTGGGTTTTTTAAGTTGTATTTTTTTTAAGTAAAAGACTATATTTTTTTTTGTCGCAAGGCTACTAAAATTGTCTTCTATTTCCTCAATCAATCTATGACACATAATCAGTAAAACCATATCATTTAAACAAATACCATAACTTATAGGCACACCTTCTTACAGCTGCCTCCCATTAGGGGCTATAATTTAACACACACCTCGACTGAAGCTGTAAAAGTTGGGCTCAGTTTGATACATGCAGATTGTTTAAATGTGTAGAATGAGAAAAAGCAACGCCATGGGGCTGAAACAGTTATGTTACATGGATGTAAGAGATATAATATTAATTCGGTTGCCATGTTGCATTTTATAAATCAAAATGCTGTAAAATGTGCACATGCCTATAATTCCCTCATACTGCTAAGACCATAAGTTGGGCTAATCTGTCACTGATATGTCTCCAAGTTTCATGGGACTCAGTTGGGTCCTGTCCCCTCTTGTCAGCTCCTGTTGGGCTTATCTGGTGGTTAACAGGGAGTGCTCTGAACAAAACAGGGCAGCAAGGTCTAAGCTACCAGTTCAACTTTCCACATGCCTTGGAGCGACAGTACGCCATGGGCATTGTGGGAAATGTAAATAGCAACTAGACCAGTTGACCAGTGCTGATCAGAGCACTGAGACAAGAGGAGGAGGAAGAAGTCAAGGGGCAGGGGGTGCCCAAGACGGGCCAGAAGTGGGCTCCTACTTGATACTGGGGTCCCAGGAGCTCCCAAAGATGCAGAGGGCCAGCACCACCATGCTGATCTGCATATCATTATGGGACAGCTTTAAGTGGTGTGAGCCTGAAGTTACAAATATACAAAGCAATTGATTGGTGGAGGGTCTGGACAGACTTATATGTGGGCCTTGGGACCATAACCACTGTCATAAATTGCCTCACATGTTGCCTCAGTCTCCATGGCACTACTGTATCATGAATGAGTGTGTGTGAGAGAAATTCTGTTTACCCCAAAGACCCTTATTCACCACAACCTAAAATTTCGCATCTATATGTTCATTACAAGAGTATGACCTTCCATTTGTCTGAATCATCTTTGGTCATATTCTCATCTACCATTACCAAATCCCTGACTTCATTTCCAAACCATTCTTGCTTAGTTCCATCCTAAGGCCCACCCTTCCCAACTTCACAAGATGAAATATGAACAAGGCACTCCCCAGTTCACGGGTCAATCTCTTAGCCACTCTTAGCTACACCAGAGTTTTGCAAGAGATGCATCCTGAGCACTCCGTGGACAACTCCTGGAGTCCTCAGGTGTCTTTGAAGAGGATTACAGTGAACCTGTGCATCAGAACAGGGTGGATTGTTCAGTTGCTATAAAACGATAGGAGACAAATTTTAAAGTGATTTAGGGGATACTTTCGAAGTTTACACTTTCTCATCCCAAACTGCTTTTAAAAAGCGATCTCTTTCAGAGTCAGGAGGGCAGTAAAACCCCAGCGAGGTACAAGAAGAAAGTGGAACCATTCAGCATCTCCCTATTGGCCCACCCTAGTATGGTTTGCATCTCTCCTCTCATCCCTTTACAGCAGGAATGGGAAATCTGTAGCCTTCCAGCTGTTGCTGGACTCTACCTTCCATCAGCAGCAGTCAGCATTGCCAATGGCCAGGGATGATGGGCACTGCAGCCCAGCGAATACTGGAAGATGACAGGTTCCATATCCCTGCCATATATCAATATGGATTCATTTCTGAAACACACACACCTGCTGCTTACATATCTAATTTGTTCCTCGAAGACAAAAGAAGTGGATGCATAGTCATCCTCAGCTTAGAGCAGATATTCCCAAACTTAGATCTCCAGCTGTTTTTGGACTACAACTCCCATCATCCCTAGCTAACAGGACTAGTGATCAAGGATGATGGGAAACATAGTCCAAAATTAGCTGAAGACCCAAGTTTGGGAAACACTGGCTTAGAGTATAGTACTGTTTCATCAGATAAGATGAATATACTAGAACAGCTGAAACAGTTGCTTGAGATTCCTGATTAATGAAGGCAGTCAAATGAGGGCCAGACTTTACACCTGGGATGGAGAACCTGTGTCTCAGGATGTTGTTGAACAACAACTCCCAACATTCCTGGCCATTTACCATGCTGACCGGGGCTGATGGGAGTTGAAGTCCAACAACTTCTGAAGAGCCACAGGTTCTCTAGCCTTGCTCCACTCATTGCCTCTGAACTGATTTCTGAAGCATCCAGTTATGTTTCTACTTTCCTGGCTTCCCCTCTCTGGAGGACTTGAGTTGAGGTCTTGAAGCTTTTCCACTGCCCTCAGCTTGAGGCAGTTATCAGTGATTTATTCCCAGATAATCCTTTGTGTAGCTGTTGAGCATCAGCGTGTGTTTCCACTTCTCCGTGAGGTCTCCTGGTGGTGGCCTTGAGGATCATGTTATTTCAGAAGGGGATCTTGGCTCCCTGCCTGTGCAGGCCTCTTGCCAAAGACAATTTCAAAACTAGCATTAGGACCCCTGAACAAGGAGTTTCATGTGTCTTGAAATTGGCCCAGGCGCTCTCATTTGTGCATTTCAAGTACTGCTCTGATCCCAAGATGATTAATAAAACAATAAATATGAAGAATGATGGTGGCCATGCTTATTCTAGAAAAATCCATAAAGACTGTGGTCATCAGGCTGCCATTTGATGAGGCCATGGATATTTGTTTGTGGTTTTTACAGATTATGTAATTGGCCTACAAACAAGGGTAAACCTGGAATTATTGTAAGGCATAATTCCCTTTCAGTTTGCAGAAAGCCAAACCACTGAGAAATTGAAATAGCCTTTGCATGGAGGGTTCACGAATTTGTAGGTTTCTAACCTGTTTTTAATTCAGTTACCTCTGGCTGACCTTGGAACAACCTGAGTCAACCGTAACACATAAGCACGAATAGCTTGAGACACTGAAGGAGGACTCTGTCCATGTGTCCCACCTCCCTATGACAAATGGATCTGGTCTGTGGCCGGTACAGGCCTCTTAAAGGGCTTTCTGAGTAATGTTTTGGGCCTCTTGCTGCTTGAGAGACTATTTCCTTGCTTCTGTGAGTGAGCCCTTGCAGGGGCAGGTTAATGTTCCACTCTTGCCCCTTTTTACCTCATCTGGGCTGGTTTTGTGATACAAAATACACAGTACATTTTAGCTGCCCCTCCTTTTTTGTAAAAAACGAGGGAACTGCTCATCAGTTGTATTATGCATTTTCTCTCTCATCTCCAAAGTAATTGGCTCAAATAATTCAGAAAAATGAGAAGATTGTAAAGGGCTGATCGTATAACCGCTTCATGATGAAAATAAGCTAAGGGCTGTATCCAATTCTAGTCAATGCCCTGCACATGTCCTTTTTTTATTGCTCACATGATGATATCAGAGCGGTCACACACAGCCCTGCATTCCATACTTTTTGTACCTCCCTGCTGAAATCCCATTACATTTTCATACCACCAATGTTCTGGGCTTTTTAAAATATATATATTGGTCCTGCTTTTGTTGTGCTGTAGTCTTCCAGACAGCAATAATATGGTAGCACTGGGGAACCATCACAGAAGTAATAAAGCAGAATAAACCCACCACTAAAGGACTATTATTGTGTCAACTACATAGTGCAGAACACACCTGCCATAAAACACCAGTTGAGTGCTCCTTCCCACTGAAATTGGCGGGCACTACTAATTTTGGTCCATTAATTTCAATGGGTTTACTCTGAGTAGAACTGAGCTGTATATAACCCCAAGTCCTTTGAGATTCCACAGAATCCATCTTCCCTTTTACTGTTGTCTAAGGATGCTCATGCCATATCTGTAATGCTGCAGCACTGAACAAGTCTTGGCCATGAGGACCTTGGTGGTCAGGTCATGTAAGTGCAGTATTATCTTTCTTTCAAAATAGCATAACAACGTGCTGCTTGCTTCCTTTATGGCTGGGATTGGGAACTGTGATCACCAGTTGTTGTTGGATTCCGGCTTCCACGAGCCTCAGACAGCAGATCAGGGATGATGGGAATTGTAGTCCAACAATATCTGGAGGGACACAGGTTCTCAGTTCCCACTTTAAGGGATTTACACAGCAATCCTACTGCACAAAGAGTACTTGGAATTAGTTCCATGGCTATCAAAGGTACTTATTCCCAGGTGATTAGGATAACATAACAACCTAATAATATGTGGTCTTTAGTGGTGATACTCATAGAACTCACATCTTGTTGTTTCCCTCTGGCTTATGGAGCTAGAGAATGCTATTGACCAAGCAAAGCAAGGCTTCTCATCTGGTTTCCTGTTTGTAGCAACATATCTCCCTTAAACATTGATACTGAAACAGCATCTGGTATATGTGTTCAGGGCATTTTAAGTTCAAATACTAGTCTGTTCAAGACAGAATTTGACATCTCAAGTTCAGCCTTGGTTATAGTGTGATGGTGATAACGCCAAGGTTGCAGGTTTGATCCTCATATGGTACAGCTGCATATTTCTGCAATGCAGAGAGTTGGACTAGATGATCTTCTGTGTCCTTATAAACTCTATGACTCTATGAAACTCCTGTTTGACTCCCACATACATTTCCAAAGGGGCAGAAAATATGCAGAAAAGCAGCATACGATACATCTGCCCTGAGCTTTAAGATAGGGCCATGAAACTTGTTGTACATATGTGATTTTACATAAATCTCCATTTCAAGTTTGAATACTGGTAAGAATGATTTCAGGAAAAGAGAAAGCAAAGGGTTGGCAAATACCATAATTGTAGGAACAAGGATTTAATCCTTATAGGACCTTATATACTGAAACTGCTGGGGAAGTGAATGGGAAATATAAGCAGCCTTTGGGATTCATGTAGATAATAGAATTCTTCTAAATAAATAACATATGTATAAATACTACTACTACTAGCCTTCCATATACATTTCTCAAGGTGATGTAGAAAATACAATAAGCACAGCCATAAAACCATTAAAGACAACACAGAAAAGATCAGTAAATTCATGTAAAAAACAAGTCCATACAAACCCATGGCAGACACTTATATTGAAAGTAAGGTTTCTGAAACACTGATTTACTGGAGGTTCATCCTCTTCTACATCAATGTAGAGACTGATAGCATTCAGCTGGCTAAAGCCTGTTAACAGGATGCAATATATTCAATATATTCTAGTGGGAGGACTATTTTTTTAATGGTTAACCCCACTTTGTGATAAGATTCCATTGAAAATGGTATTCCATCCCCATGTGCTTTCCTGCTTTATTGTAGCCATTCTTCCAGCCCACAGATCTGTGGGTGGTCACAATAACTTTGTCTGAGAGGCCAGTACATACATTTTCAATCAAAACCTTGTCAGATGATCTTCAGGAATCTGCCACAATGGGAGGGGAGGGGGGAAGTTCCCCACCTTTTCTAGATCAAATCCTTTGTGCTTGTGGGATGTATCTGCCTCCACAAGGTTTGTTAACTGCTGCTTAACGTGGGACTGAAGCAATGGCATTGAGTTTTCCTTCTGGGTGGCCTCAGGAGCTGTATTTGTGTTTATCTGTCTAACTCTTGATTTCTGTCAAACTATGTATGGAATAACTGATACACAACTTCGCTCTCTCTCGCCAGCTGCTTATTTAAAGTCATTCATTCCATGCTCCTTTTGAAAGAACACAAAGGGCTGATGAAGTTGCTAACTCTTACCATAGCTCCTGACAAAGAAATTAAGCAGATACTTTCAAAGAGTGTCTCCCCCATAGTGCCGCAGAGTGTAATATAGATAATAATAAACTTTCTCTGCGAAATGTTGCCCAGCAAAGGCAGCGTAGTGATTTTTCTGCAATGTGACTGAGTAATTTAGACTAATATTATAACTGACAGTTTTCACAAATTATGAAAAAGCAATGAACTGAACAAAAAAAACCATGCTGATGGAAAAGGTGAGACTACATTATTAGTCTGATTCATCACGATAAATTCTGGGGAATTTTCAAGTTGGTTTCCTCTTTAATATATAAGGATTTTCTCTTCTAAGCACAGTCAAGAGATTTTGGGTTGCATTCTGATGCCCTCTTTTATATGAATTAACACCTTGTCCTATAAAGATCACAGAGGGACCCATAAACAATGCTTTAACTAGAAAGTAAGCAGTGTCTGCTTAAAGGCAGCAAATTGAAGCTGTTTTATAATGCAATTGTATGCATGTCTACTCAAAAGTAAGTCCTACTCAGTGCTTACCTGCAGTCAAGTGTGTACAGGATTGCAGTCAGTCTGAGACACTGAGACCTTCTTGGAACTTAATTTAACAGACTTTAATACAAATTTTATTGAACAAACAGCCTCAGTATTTATAAATAGGATTGTTTTCAGATGCAGTTTGAAGCGTGCATGTGACTTGTAACTAGCATTATTCCTACAAATAAATAGCACATGAGTTACGATGAAAGAACATATGTAAATCTTAGTATATAGGTACAATTGTAAACGGTAAACAGTTTGGCATGTTTTCAGGCAAAACTTTATAAAACATATAATCAAACTCTTCTAGGATTTGAAGTGTGTACGTATAGTACATTATTCTGTGATTGCAAATATAGTACTCAATTCCGCCCCCCCTCCAAGTTTTACTACTACACAGCATATCTACTCAGTTGTAAGACCCACTGAGTTCATTTGGGCTTACTCCCATGCCAGTGAGAATCGCAGCACTAACTCTTGCAGGAAAAAAATATCTTGATAAACATCACACACAGAGAGAGCAGAGCATTTGATGGGCTGATCTATACAACATCCCTGTTACAGGTTTCTGTCTGACTCAAATGCAAAGTCCAGAAACTTTGTTTTGGTACTTACAGTCTTTAAACGCAAGTGCAGGGTCCCTGTGAGGCAGGACTTGGGAGATTATATGCTGTAGAGATTCCAAGGTTCTGTCCATTTTGGGCTGCCTTCTTGCAGACTGCATCCACAAAGTGTCCACCACATGCCTGAATTCTTCCAGCCCTGTCCTGAATTTATGCAGCTCATTGATAAACTGGATTACCAAAGAATCTCCCTCAGCATCTGCCAATCAGACATTGCCCAGATTCAAAAGACCCTTCAGGGGGTCCTCCTCCCCAGCTCGCTTATCTTTGTTGTAGGCTGAGCTAATTAGCTGGGGAGGCTGGTTGACAGGCTCCTTCCTCCTTGCTTTTTCCTCTGTTAAACACACCCACCTACTGGCTAGCTGGAGAAGGAAAGCATGCGAAAGACATTCCTCTCTTCATCCTGACATTGACTAAAGCTCCTGAAGCAGACAATGTTGGACTTTCTGCTGACTTAATAAGAATTCATCCCCACTGTATTTTTTTTTTAAATAATAACTGAGGAAAAGGGAAATGAGAAGATTAATATGGGATAGCTCGACGATGTCTTACTTTATGTACTGCTGTCTGAGGACAACCCTTTATTTGATGGGTTATCACGATCCAAGTTCTATTTAAAGATAAAGAAGGGAGAGTAGGAGCCTCAAAGTTTCACAGTAGGGATGTGGGTGGCGCTGTGGTCTAAACCACAGAGCCTCTTGGGCTTGCTGATCAGAAGGTCGGTGGTTCAAATCCCCACGACAGGGTGAGCTCCCGTTGCTCTGTCCCTGCTCCTGCCAACCTAGCAGTTCGAAAGCAGGCAAGTGCAAGTAGATAAATAGGTAACGCTGTGGCTGGAAGGCAAACGGCGTTTCCGTGCACTCTGGTTTCTGTCAGTGTTTTGTTGCGCCAGAAGTGGTTTAGTCATGCTGGCCACGTGACCCAGAAAGCTGTCTGTGGACAAACGTCGGCTCCTCCCCCTGAAGCAAGATGAGAGCCACACTCCATAGTCACCTTTGACTGGACGTAAGCACCCAGGGGTCCTTTACCTTTTTTTTAAAACCAAAGTTTCACATCAATGGCTAGTCCATGTGGAACAGACTGAGCATGCACTCAGGTCACCTGTGGAGTCTGCCCCATTCAGATAAGCTGTATTCTTTTTAATTATAGGAATTGTTTCTACATTTACACCTCTGCATTAGAAGGTAGTAGTGGTAGTAGGAATAATAAGTTTTTATGCCACCCATCTTGGCTGGGTTACCACAGCCACTCTGGGCAGCTTCCAACAAATTAAAACACTAAGACACCAAACATTAAAAACTTCCCTAAACAGGGCTGCCTTTAGATGTCTTCTAAAAGTCAAATAGTTGTTTTATTTCCTTGACATCTGATGGGAGAGCATTCCACAGGGAGGACGCAACTACCGAGATGGCCCTCTGCCTGGTTCCCTGCAACCTCACTACTTGCAGTGGGAGACCACAAGAAGGTCCTTGGAGCTGGACCTCAGTGTCCAGGCTGAACGATGGAGGAGGAGACACTCCTTCAGGTATGCAGGACCAAAGCCATGGTGCCCATTTTGCAACAATTTGTCTTCTCTCTTGTGGTGATATATAAGTGGTCACTCTAATATGGGACCCCACATTAGATATTAAAGCAGTAAATGTTGTTGTTTAGTCGTTTAGTCGTGTCCGACTCTTCATGACCCCATGGACCAGAGCACGCCAGGCACTCCTGTCTTCCACTGCCTCACTCTAATGGTTTGGACCTGAGAGAATTGCTTTAACTGCCTCCAAATTTGAAATTTGTTCTCCAGTAATGTATATGGAGGTTTACACAGGTCCCTGCCCCAAGCATCTTGTAATCTTAAAGTTTCATGAAAGAGAGAAGGGAAGTGGAAGAAAGGAAGAAGAAAGGGCAATGTGAGCAAATATAGGAGCATGTGCTTGCTTAGTCCTTGGGTTGTAGACTAAGGCAAGGTTAGGTGACCTCTGGCCCTCCAGATGTTGTGGACTACAACTCCCATAATCACTGAACACTGGCCATGCCGTCTGGAGATGTTGGAGGTTGTTGTAGTTCAACAGGTGCAACAACATAAATTGTGTAAAGAAATGTATTATAGCCTGCGCGTAGGGTCACTTCCCCTTATGACAGCTAAGACAACACAAAATGGCTGACCATGCCAAGCCATTTCCTGTCCAGACTCTGTGGAAGAGTTAGGAAGCACATAAAATTTTAGGGTCGGGGTTTAGGATGCTGGCTTCCTCCATTCCTGACTACTGGCTGAGCTGGCTGGGGCCGATAGATACTGGGGGTCCAACAGAACCCTCCACTTGAGTGCTTGGAATTTTTTAATTTTTAAAAATACCTCTCAGGGAACAAAAACATTTCCAATAATCCTAAAAAATCAAGAGCCATCTCTCAAATCAGTACAATTACATGGACCAACGGGCCTGTATGAGGCTTCCTGACACACTCTTACCTTTGTATGGTATTTTTAAAAAAACAAATGAGGAAAGAGCTTCTGCCCATCTTGGCAATGTTCACCTCTCTGTAGGGAGGCTTGGTAACATCTACAGATGGACTTATTTCTTAACCGAGGTAAGGAGGGGGAAAAATGACACCTGTTACTGATTTTCAGTTACAAATATCAGCCAGGGTGGTAGGGCAGCAAACATAGCTGACAGCTTTTATTCCCATATAGCTGAAAGTCAGGTAATATACACAATATTGTATCAGAAGATACAGAGTCTTTAGCATTTTCATGACTCGTTTGACCAGTTACGAAAACCCTGTTAAGTGCAGCCATTAAAAATGCATTTGAAGGATGTTGATTAAACAATCCTCCGATACCTGCTAAATATGTGAATTTGTTAGGACTGTCTGGGACGTTATTGACTTAACCTCCCTGTTTCCTCAGGTTCCCAGTAAATAAAGTAAACTTTTGTTTGAATATCCACATATGAAATATAAATGGAACACCGTGGAGTCCAGCCTTTGTATAAACTTCATAGTGACCTCTGGTGACTTCAGATATTTCAGGAATTCTACCTCTGTTCTTGTTAAGAGATATATCATGGTACAGTGTCAGGGCCGAGTTCCTCCCTTAGCCATTTTTATCCCCAGAGAAATGTATGGTAATCTAAACAAAACCGAAGGTTAAGGACAAGTGGTTACTTATGGCTATGCCTTGGAACGACTTTTATTTTTCAAAAATGCTTTAAATACCTTTGTCTTTATCCCCAAATGAAACAAAGTCTGAAGCATGTGAAATCACATTAACTCAGTCTAATCCCTTGCTATGCTTTGCTTCTTTATCTCCCCATTATTTATCTAAATGTCCTATCTGTACATACACAGCTCAGTGCGCGAGAAGAGGATTGCCATAGGCTGAGGCCGCCTCTTCTTCTTTCTTGGTCTACCAGGATGAATTCCTGGGCATCATTATGTTCATCCAATGGAGCCCTCCTTCCCAGGCTCTCAGTGTACTGCTTACTCCTGCTCTTTGAGGGAGCAGCTGAGGCCTGCAGGGCTTAGAAAGCCATGAATTTTCTGGATAAAGGTAAAGGACCCCTGGACGGTTAAGTCCAATCAAAGGCTACAATGGGGTTGTGGTGCTCATCTCACTTTCAGGCTGAGGGAGCCGGCGTTTGTCCACAAACAGCTTTCCAGGTCATGTGGCCAGCAGGACTAAACCGCTTCTAACACAACAGAACACTGTGGTGGAAACCAGAGAGCACGGAAATGCCGTTTTACCTTCCCGCCGCAGCGGTACCTATTTATCTACTTGCAGTGGCATGCTTTCGAACTGCTAGGTTGGCAGGAGCTGGCCAGAGCAAGAGCAGCTCACCCAATCGCAGTGACTCAAACCGCCGACCTTCCAATCGGCAAGCCCAAGAGGCTCAGTGTTGTTTAGACCATGGCGCCACCCACATCCCTCCCTGGATAATAGCATGCAAACTGTAGGTGCTCAGCCCAGAGGCAGCACATCTGGTTAAGAGAGAGGCATACAAGGCTCTCCCCTTCCTCTAAACTATTTCTCTTTAAATAAAACAAAAAACCCGCCAATCAAGCACTTATATCCAACATTCTCAGAGGAGACACCGTGCCCCAAAACTGTGGGGTATCCCATGTTCCATCGTTTTAACCTTTCAAATATTTTACTCAAAAGCAACCAAGCTTCTCTTGGACTTGCCTAACGAGTTTTGCAGTTCTTTCGATGCTGGTCTGTGACCTCAGGTGACACGAAAGCTTAACAAGCAACATACAAATTGCTTCCAGGGTCCAGAACCCTGAGAAAAGGCATGGAAGTAGTCAGTCTTGTTAAAATGTGTGGCAGCTGTATGCATCAGGGGATGATGCAGATGGAAGTAGGCAGGTAATAAGCATACATGTGCAAACTATCTTCTCTTGTGGAAATCTGTTAAAGGTTACTTTCAAGAACGTTAGCATCATCAACCTTTCAGCCCTTCCCCTAATCTTGAAACAGAAACGCATAAACCCTACAGTTTTTTTTAATTAAAAAAAAAAGATCCCTGTTCAGACTTTAAAAGCCAACTAGCAAAACCTCTGCAAATATGCTAGGAAGGATGGAAGTGAACAGAGGGCATGTATATTGAAAGGCTTGAGTTCAGAGCATCTTTGTTCTGCACGCAAGTCCACGATGTATTTCACAGAACCAGAGTTAGAAGGGACCACGAGGGCCATCTCCTTCAACCCCCTGCAATGCAGGAATCTTTGGGGCAATGTGTACCTTCCCATAAGAAACTCAGGCTCTCCCCCATTGTACTGCAGTGCTGTATTTCTGTCCCCACTAGAGTAAACGGCAATTCGTCATACAGGTATGTGGGGAAAAGTAAAGGGCAACACTTGTGAGGCACCGTTGATGCCTTCCAGCTGTACAATTCAGTGATTCCATTTTGACCTGCAACATTCCCATTTAGGTGGGCAATTAAAATTTTCTTAGGCCACTGGGCTTTTAACCTGTTTTCGGTTCTTGCCCGCTAAATGCTCATGTTTTTTCTTGGTTGTTGTAATATGCTCTGTTCTTGAATTATTTTAAAAATAGATAAGCTGTACTGATCATATTATATATGATCTCTGGCTATGTATGGCTACTTCAGCAATCTGAAAACCATTCCCACCCCACATTTTTAAGACTTCAGCTGCTATATTAAATACACTCACAGAAACTATCATAAAGTGAACTTCACGAAGGTGATTCAAGCTGTAGTGCAGAATAGAAGGAAACATGAATTTAAAAATATGCTGGCCCCAGCTGGCCTGATTATCTTTAAATTTCTGATTTACATTTTATTGTTTTTACAGAAACCACACCTTTTTTGATTTATTTAAAAAAGTCTTTCCCTTCCTTTCTGGAGTTCTTAAACTTATCCCATACAGCTTTAGTTGTAACAGTTTTAGATGCCCTCCCTGTGGAACACCCTCCCTTCAGATGTCCAGGAGATAAAGAACTACACAACATTTAGAAGGCAGCTCTGTTTTGGAAAGTTTTTAATGTTTGATGTTTTATTACGTTTTAATATATGCTGTAAGCCGCCCAGAGTGGTTGGGGAAACCCAGCTGGATGGGCAGGGTATAAATAATAAAATTATTATTATTACTAACAAGGTAGATTCAGCATAACAAGAGTTTGCTTCTATTTCTGCTAGATAAACATCTTTTATGCACTTTAAACCCACACTTCAGCCAAGTGCTCCTGGCTACTGGGTTTCCAAGGTATTTTGCGAGAGGCTATCTAGCACATTGTTGAATGTACGTGAACAAAATTTATTAGCAGTTGCACAGAGCTGCTTAGAGATCCGAGTGCCAGCCAGGCCTGTGCAACATCATTTTTATTACTTGTCAGTTTGGGCAGGATTTACGTATGAAACCTTGGAAGTGCCGAGAGAATTCAAGTAAGAGCTTCTAGGTTCAAAGCTCTGCTAGTCATGAAAAACTTGTGAGCCTTTGTTCAAGTTTAGAAATGAAGATACTGTTGAAGGTGCTACATTAATTATTGCAAGGCTGCAATCCTAAACACAATTACCTGGGAGGAAGTACCACTGACCTCAATAGGGCTTACCTCTGAGTAAACATATATGGGGTTGCAAAGCAAGGCAGTTGAGCCAAAGTGAAGATAACAGGGTAACTTTAAACAGGGTTATGGATTGCTCTAATAATGTCAGATTTGAGCCCATAGATTTGCACAAGCCTTATAATCATCTCCTCAAGATTATTGCAGTTTGATCCCATGTTTTGTAAACTTGTGCTTACTGTATTTTTCGCCCCATAAGACGCACCTAGTTTTTTTCGGGGGGGGGGGGGATAAAGAAAAAAAAATTTCCCTCCCCCCCCAGGCACGGGGCTGGCGCAGGGGAAGCCCGAGCTTCCCCCGACCCCAGAACAGCCTGCAATCCGCAAGCCTAGGGAGTCGCGCCGGTCTCCCCAGGCTTGCAGACAGCTGTGCAAAGCCCGGGCGCGCTGAAGAGCGCCCGAGGCTTCGGAATGCAGGCAGCTCTGCACAACCCTCTGGAGCCCGGCACGGCTTGGCGCCGGGCTCCGGAGGGTCGCACAGAGCTGCGCGGAGCCCAGGAGGGCAGGCAGCTCTGCGCGACCCTCCGGAGGCTGGCATGGCTTCGCGCCGGGCTCCGGAGGGTTGCGCAGAGCTTCCTGAAGCCTGGAGAGCCAGAGCATCTCACTCTCCAGGCTTCAGCGAAAGCCTGTATTCGCCCCATAGGACGCACACACATTCCCACTTCATTTTCGGAGGGGAAAAAGTGCGTCATATAGGGCGAAAAATACGGTATTTTACGCCTCATCTAATGGACCCTACTATCTGAAAAGCACGTTTAGGTGGATTGCAGGCTTACATGGGCATCTAAGCAATACAAATCCTATGCACCTAATCGAGGGAGTGTGCTAAACTGAACTCACTGAGCCTTGTGTCTATACGCATAGTATCAGATGGGTTATATTTTCAGTCTAGCCACCTGAAAACTGGGAGTTCGCTGCCCTAAGTTTGCTTTCTCTGACAATTTTATTGCCTGTGGAAGTATTTGGGCTTCTGTTTCTGAACGAAGCGGCATAGTAAATTGTGAGTGGATTCCTCTAGAAGCGGGCTTCCTGAAAGCCAAGTAACATAGCCAGCTGGCTCCTGGGGCAGGCAGGATCTGGGCCACCATTCAAGATGGGAGCCTCCTGCTCTCAACAGGCATAGTGAAACACTCCAGTACGTGTGAACCATATCAAGGAAAAAAAACAAAACTAAGAAATCTCACTGGGCGCATCTGAACTTGGGTCTGCCAGAGTGTAGGCCTTGAAGTCTTGTCTCAGGCTACAACAGAAAGAACACAACTTGACATGTTGGTTAAGCAGAAAGCCATCTCTTTCATTGATTTGCAAGGCATGGGGAAAGAAGGAAGATCTTTCTGTAGGATGTCAGCCCCAGAAGCTGGCTGTGTCCAAACTCGACTTGATGTTGTGCATGTGTTCCCGTCGCTGTTTTGTGTAAACGTTTGCTTCCCCTTTCTGCAACCGCCGTCTCAGAGCAGCTTTTTGCTGTTTCGTCAGCTGGCGCTTGATCTTTTGTTTTATCAGCTCCTGCAAGACATTTTCAAAACCCAGACGTTAGGTCTGGCTTGCAAGTCAAGTGACCCTTTGAGAACTCAAAATACAAGGAGTGACATGGCACAAAACAAATGCACGGTTTAACAAGCTTTAACAGGCAGCGGCTTTTCTGGAATTAATGAACAATAGTTTCTCAGTCTAAACAACCTGGGCAGGGTAAAAAAACTGGCCAGTGGCATTGTGCAACGACAGAGGGAAGACACGCAAAAGCAAGCTGGAACATTTTCGGAATCTTGAGAATTCTGAGCTAGTTTGGAAGAATACTACTCCCCCTTGTGGCTGAGACAAGTAATGAATTCCTCACAAACTGCACTGATCTACGGTAACTTGGACATTTGTTTGCACGTGTCAGAGAATCAAGAGTTGGAAGGGACCACAAGGGTCATCTAGTTCAAACTCCTGCCATGCAGGAATCTTCTGTCCAATGTGGGGCTCAAACCCACGACCCTGAAATTGAGAGTCTTATACTCTACCAACTGAGCTATCCTGAGTTGAATGTGTCAATAGAAGCTTTAGGTTGACTACAGAGCCGTGGTTCATATATGAAAAGGACAGCCCTACACAGGCAGGAGCCAACGGGGCATAAATTATCAGCATGCAAGACATTGGGCGGCTTCAAGGCCCCACTGCCACAAAGCTCACAGGGTGGCGTGGCGTTGGGTCCAATCACCTTCCTTTGCAGGCAGCTGCTGCTCATTCACTGCCTAGTGCTCCTTGGAGGAAGGATGTGACCTTACAGTGAGAAATAAATTGATATAAGCATCCCTATCACCCACTGATGCAAACAAGAGGATTGGGGGAAATGCAAGTGACCCAGCTGTCAGCTGGACCTGTATCCAGAATGGTGAGAAGACGGGCACTTTGCTGGATGGGGTTAGCAAGAAAAAACTTATTTCAATATAGCTTGCCATATTCCTCAGGCTCACAGGGTGGTTCAACACAGGTGTGGACACATGAGCATGGTTCAAGGGGTAAAATCCAGCTCGCAACACAACCCCCCGTTCATTACAAAGAGGACTAAAGGAAGGTATTTCTACAGAGTGAAAGGGAGGGGAGCATTTGATAGGGCAGATTCTGTGCCCTTTGCCTGCATTTTCCCAACCTGCCTTTCTGTCCCAGTCTTTCCTTAAAAAGATCTGGTGTGCAAGCAATTGTTTTTGAGTACTGTTTTAAGGACACTTAAGAACAGTGTCTATGTGCAATTAGAATTCTAATATTTTTGAGTTGTTGCTTTCCCCTCTTTCTGCAGAAATACTTCCCTCCTTTTGGTCAGTCTAGCAGCAACCATTTACTAGGAATTTAAAGTATTTGGAAGACAAAGAATTGTTTTCAGACCATCCCTTTTGTCAGCAGATTGCTGGGCTCCAGGAGTGGAATGCGCTGGCCCTTTCGGATTGTACTCTTAAGGTCTGGTATACTATTCCCAGTTGGTAATGAAAAAAGAAGACAGCAGTGCCTTTGTCAGACAGAGTGCTCTCAATCTAGTGGGGGGGGGGGGGAAGTGTCCTGGTGGGTGTCCAAGAAAATAAAGAATCAGATTCTTCCACGCCCCTCGGATAAAGTGGAGATTCAATCTGACCGACCAAGGTGTGGGACCCTTCTGTTTATATTCATGATCTCTAATTGCAAAATTCAATTTAGCTTGGATGAAGTGGGGGGGCTCAACAGAATTCTCCTGTTACAACTATGCAAGGCTCTTTTAGAACCTGTTAACAAATAAAAATATTGCTTGATAGCCTATGTTAAAAAAGATAATGAAATATGAATCTCCGCACCCCATGTTTTCTATAACCTTTCTCCACCCAGTATCCCAATGTGCTGAATAACTTATACAAGCCACATAGAGGCATTTTAGGATAAATGAAACCACTACAGCTCAGTAAAGACCTATGGGAGTATACACATGAAGCATCAACCAAAGCTGCTAATATGCTGTTTGGTGTCTGGGGAAACTCCCCACACCCCGTGATTGTATGCAGTATACCAGCTGCTTGGAAAGCAGAGGTGGCAGTGATTCAAAACTGGGTTACACACAACAACGGCTGAAGCACTGGAACCTTGGTATTATGCTTTAAGTGGAGCAAGATAATATTTTAATTTTTTTTTATATCTTTAACAGCAGAAACTAATGACCTTCAGAGACAATGACAACAGTTCATTATCTTAGGCTTTCAGGAGAAATAACGGATTTGACTAGAAGGTAACAACTTTTGCAAGTTTTAGAATAATTCTAATTGCGCTTTCAAAAATCCCCAGCCATTTGCACTTATGAATACAGAGAAAGAACCCTGTTTTTCTTCACCACCTGATCAGTATCAGGTGAAAGAAGGGCCATAGCTCAGTGAGAGACATAGCAAGTTAACTGAAGGCAGAATCCACTGGCCTGCAAAGTCCTAATGAAATAAACAGCAGCCGTGCTGGGGAAGATTTTGTGGGCCTGAGCTCAAAGTCTTGGAGCATTATATAAAGTAGGAAGGTGATGTTGAGCTACAACTTCCACCAGCCCCAAGCTGCAAGGCCAGGGATGATGGGAGCTGCAGTCCAATGAATTTCTGGAGGGCCACAGTTTTCTCATTACTTATGTAGGACTTACTGGAGGAATTGTTGAACGACTTCCCATACTGCCTACTGAAGTCATGCTAGTAGTTCTTGTCCTGTGGTCATTGATGTGACATAGGCTTTCCTCATTTCTGCAATACAGAACAGATGCTTGTAGTCAGCCATTTTTAATCCAAGTTTTACCAATCAACTCTTCCAAGATGATTCAGTTGCAACATTTACATTTAGAAACAGCAACTATTTCACCCAAACAGATATTGATAATGGACACAATCCGTCAGGATATTCACCTACACAAAACTTGCGAGAATGAAATGGGTTTGTTCCACAGACCTTCCAGTCTCAAGGACGTTCGTTTTGTATGGCATGAATATTGTTGACCCAAAGGGGCTCTTGAATCTTTATTGCTTGCAAACAGCCACTAAGATTGACACAGGCTCACTCTCTGCCCTAGCCTGCCATGCATTGAGCGACTTTACTTCCAACAAAGGCAGCGTAAGGACATGTCAGCCTCCTTTTGCAATCTGTTTTCTATGTAAGAAGCCAATAAAAGTCTCATTTCATTAAACAAAATGCAGGCTGGGCAGTGTGGTTAACTACTCAGCCTAGGCAATTTTGTTAGCGAAGGTTTTCCTGGCCAACAGAACTGATGAAGAGGGAACAGTATCTGAAAGCAGCAATAAGGCAGGGCCAGCACAATCTGGTGCAATGAATAATTTGTGCTCCCTCCACTAGCAGAGCAAATCAAGTAGGAGCAAGTTTACATGAGTACAAAATGTACGAGAGATTATAGCTGTATCATTTTAAAATTTCTCCATGAGGGTCAAAGCATGCCAGTGATGAATTAAGTAATGTATAACATTTCTGACCAATTAGTCCCAGAATATTACATTGTAATAAAAAGGTCATTACACATGCTACTATTTAAAATGCACCCACTGCTTTGAATCTGATGGAAGAGTTTCGGAAAAGAAATATGCTCAACGCTTGGGGAGCTTCCGTTTTGGAAAGAGGAAAAACAAGCCAAAAACCCAGTATCTGAAGAACCCTGAATGATCAATATAAATTCATACCTGAAAGGCCTGAATTCTCTGTTTAATGCTGACAAGTCAACCAGATCACGGCATTCATCTTCGCAGTCCTTGTCAGCAGGCTCTCCTCCCTGACCTGCTTGATCTTCAATTTTGGTAGATTTTTCAATTTTCTTTTCATCCTCAGAAAAATCAATTGCAGAGCAGCCTGCATTAGCCCTGTCTTGAGCAGCAATAATTTGCCCTTCAGCTTGTTGTAAGGCACAGGCGAACTCCCGCAGATCTAAACTCTGCTCACTTTCATCTGCGCTATCATCTTCTTCTTCGCTGCTTTGCCCCAAATCTTCGGTGGCATCTTCAACCTCCTCTGTGAAGTCCCCTTCGGTCTTTTGATCTGTGCCGCTACATAGTGTTTCTCCCCCTTCAGAACCTTGCGCATCAGGGGAACACGCAGTTTCATTGCCCTCATCATGAGGGCTGGCTGGGTGAAGAAGCTCATCATCTTCCTGCATTTCTTTGGTGTAACCGCTGGCTGCAATTTCGACATCAAGAGAACATGCCCTCCTGGCAATGCGGGAAAAGAGAAAAGTCAAGCATGAACTGAGTCTCCATTTAATGCAAGTACACTTGTAGAACAAAGTTATCAAAGTAACGCTGGACTTGTGATTTTATACCCATACACTGAAGCACATCCTGATGTGATATACTTTGACAAAAAAATGCCCTCCCCCCTGCCCCGGTAGAACTGGAATCCTAAGGTGCGATTCTGAAGCAGCTGTGTTCTGTAATCCAATAAAAAGATTAGCTGTCTGTTGCAAATAAATTCAGCTCTTTTTTAAAAAGGAGGGAGAGGAGGATCAGATGCTGGAAGGGATTGGATAATAACTGGAACGAGGAACAGTAGGAGACATCCTCCAGAACTAGAAGAGAGCCTTTATTGAAGAATAAGACATTGAAGAATAAATATGAAAAAAGATGGCAGTTCAGTGGATTGAAGCGCATCCATCCTTTCACGATTATCAAACAGCACATGATGCAAAACAATTGTCTCTCTGCCATACAGCTTGATAGCATCAGAAAATGACATATATATTTAGCGTAAGACAGATGCATACACAAATAGCAAACATTTATCTGATCTGTATCTGGCACTAAAGTGACTTTACTTGTACTCTCTCCAGAGACACATTTGGATGGGAATTGTAATGCGTGACTCAGGCCTTCAAATAGAAATAGTTAATGCATGTTACTGTGATAGTCAGTGGGACCCGGGTGGTGCTGTGGGTAAAAGCCTCAGCGCCCAGGACTTGCTGATCGAAAGGTCGGCGGTTCGAATCCCCGTGGCGGGGTGCGCTCCCGTCGCTCGGTCCCAGCACCTGCCAACCTAGCAGTTCGAAAGCACCCCGGGTGCAAGTAGATAAATAGGGACCGCTTACCAGCAGGAAGGTAAAAAGTGTTCCGTGTGCTGCGCTGGCTCGCCAGATGCAGCTTGTCACGCTGGCCACGTGACCCGGAAGTGTCTGTGGACAGCGCTGGCTCCCGGCCTCTAGAGTGAGATGAGCGCACAACCCTAGAGTCTGGCAAGACTGGCCCGTACGGGCAGGGGTACCTTTACCTTTACTGTGATAGTTAAAGACATGCTACTGCGATTGCAGAAATCATGGCTGTAAACTTGTGTTTCTATCCACGAAGCCTTGGTTCAGGCTTAACTTCCAGGAGAACAAATGCCTCTCTGGGAACAACCTGAATGCATTGTGAAGAACAGCGTTTCCTATACTTGGGTCTCCAGTTGTTTTGGGACTACAACTGCCATCAGTGGTCAGGGATGATGGGAATTGTAGTCCGAAAGCAGCTGGATACCCAAGTTTGGGAAACACTGGTGTAGAGGTAGAATTTGAGGTGCGAAACAACTCTTGGTTTTCTAAGCAGGCCCACAAACTTACCTAACGTCCTTGAAAGTTGGATAGAGTTCACTTTCATAGCTGAAACGTTTCATAAAGAAGTCACGAATGCATTTCACATCTCTGTCAAAGTACCTGAACAAAAGAAGTTTCACAGATTACTTTAAAAAGGCGTGTTCAATTTACAAACATCCCACTACTGTAGGTTCTTCATTACTCATGAATCAATTCTGCTTTTCATGTTTTTGAACTCTGTTCTGGAATTCGTAAAACAGCCTGGTTTGCACGACATGCTAAGCCAGGATTACCAGGACCCCACAAACCTGCTCAATGTCATCAAATGGCCACACCTTGATAATACAGAGGCTGCTCATCACATACCATTCAGCATTTGGGTGAGATGTTGACACCATCTGCGGGAAATCAATCATTGTGACTCGATCTTCACTATCCAACATGAGATTGAACTCATTGAAATCACCATGGATCAAACCGTGGTTGGCAAGTTTCACGATTAATTCCATTAGCTCGCTATACAGGGAGGCAGGGTCTTCAAGATGATGGACTTGACACCTACGTGATAAAACAAAGCCACCAGAATATTACGGGTACGATCAAATGGATGCCCCAACTAGGAGGGAAAAATCAATAATATAATGCCAATGTGATCTATTGGGTAGTCCACTGAATTTGCGTGAGATCAAAGTCTAATTCGGCTGAAAATTCACTCATAAAACCTACTCAGTAGCTGGCCATCTGGAAAGTCAGGCGAAAGGCCCCACAAAATCGCACTTTCATGAAGAAGGAGTGTTAGGGTTACATGTGGGTATTATTTGTTGATTTCACTGATCTACACAGCATGCCTGAAAAAATGTGTGCAATGACAAATGTGTCCGCAATGACACAAGCTACTTGTAAACATTTCTCACATTTCCCTGGCATACTCCTTTGCTGGAAATAAGGCATGTTTGAATCTCTCAAAGAATGAGTAACACAAAGACACCTTAAGGCACAAGTGTGCAGCATGGGCTGCACCAAAGAAGGCAGTTGTGAAAAGAGAGTTCCCCACACCTTCCTTCTCACTGCACCACACAATATGTGTTAAAGATGCATCTCCTGTGCACATGCTGTTTCACACGTATTGACCTTAATCACCTCTCTGTTGGGGGTGGGGTGGGGAGCTGACTCCACAGTAACATAATTACTGACTGGCCTCCGAGAATTGGGAAAGTCAACAGTTACGAGTTGGACATCTTCCTCTGTGGAGAGGGGCTCCTTTCATTTGCTCCAATCCAATGGAAGCTTTAATTCCCATTGACAAAGGAGAGAAGAGAGGAGAGACCATTTTTAGTTATCCTGTTTCTTTCTGCAGCCCCTGTGCCATGTACTATTCAGGAAGGTCCCCAGCCCTCTGAAACAGATTTTGGGCAGGGAACAAGGGAACTGCAGAGGGACTTGAAAAATGCCCCCCTCCAGTTTGTGGAGTTCCATCAGAATCAAGTCAGGATCCAACCCCGTATTTTCACCTAACAAAGCAGTTTCTTCAGCTGATGACTTTGGATGATTATGGCTCACAGGTAACAAAGGTCTCTTTTTATGCTATCAAGTCATCCTTTGTCTATTTTGCAATACCTTTCCTATATCATCTTTAAAATTTAGTACAAGAACTGCTGAATACTTCAAAAGGAATGCTCTTTTTCTAATTCATGTTTAATTAATTCAAGTTTTGAAATAGATTCGTTTTTGATTAGGCAGCTCATTTCAGATCCCTTACCATATCACATTTATAATGTGACCTTGTTTTTCGGCTGCAGCCCAATTTAGTTTTGATCCAGGAAGACAAATGAAGGTCAGATTGGACGCAAATGCCTTTAGCTGTGCAAATACACGCAGTCAGCACGTTAGTGGGCAAACGTCAGTGATCTTGTATTGTTTAAAAAATAATCATCCAAAAGACAATTTAAAACCAGTGGTAAGTATTATAATTTATTGTCTCAGTAATAATACTAGTTATAATAAAAAAAAATGCACAATGCAATAAAATTCCAAAAAAATAAGATAGTTAGCCCAAGATTTCATAGGCATATGGTCAGTGTCAGAACAGGATGATTGGCTAGGCGGACCTTTGAGCAGGGCCCTTCTGTGTTCTTACAACAGTACATTTCTGACTTGTTGTGCCAACATCTAAATGTGTAGAACAGACATACCAACCACATCAATTTTTGTAGATTGCAAGGCTATGGGTAGAGGTTTATTTAAAGTTTTTAGACATTCCAATTAATCAATCAATTTGAAGGCATGATCTACCATTACAAAGAATTATATTGATATTACTGACAGATGTGTTGGAATAACTGTTTTTTAAAATACCCCAGCCTGGGGTTGGGGGGGGGGGGCGTGCAGAGAGAGGGAGAAGAAAAAAGTAATACCATGCTGCAGTCAGAATTTCTTTGGTAGTATTTTGCTCAACAGGGAAAGAGCTCCATTTATTTCAAAAAGGAAATTACTTCTAACACATGTTGCTTTATATGGCCAAGAGAGATCGCCTAGAAGACCCCTTTAAACCAATCTTTTCTGCTTTCCTTAATCATCCAGGGCTAATGGAAATAATTACATGCTTTCTTAAGGAACTGTCTCTTCTGCATGCTTTAGTATGAAATGTGAATATTTCCAAGTAATCAGCAATTTCAATAGTGCTTAGATTTGGGTAATTCTTAGTTTTATTATTTAAGAAACGGAAGCCAAGGGAAATATACAGGTACAGCTTGCTTCCCAGTTATCAAAAATATAAATAAGGCCCTGTCATGTACAAACTCAGACCAATGGCTTTTAACGAAAACCAATTACAGTACTGTCAATCCCTGCCTGCAGTGATGTCTAAGGTCTTTCCTACAGGGGTTTTCTTAACTTTAATACCTAAGAAAGTTACTATTATACAGCTGCTGCTTTGTCCAAACATCTACTACTAGCAATCTATAAACTATAAATCTATAAATCACAGTGAACAGAAGCACCCCTGAGAAAATACCTCCATACTTACAAAGGGTAACCATTGACAAGTTCCATTACGACTGCGTGTCTATTGTAGTCATATGGTTTTGGAACAGGAAATTTTCTATCATGCAAAGCCTGGCCAAAAGAAGGGAAAAAGGTATTTTTAAAAATCAGTGCATGTCCTTCTATTTGAGTTATGTATTAATATTCAAGTGTGTTAATGTACTCACTCAGCGTTTTAATGCTGAGTACTAGTTTATGGCACAAATGAAATGAGCTTCATGTAAAACAAATAAATGCACACCAGATAACAATAAAATAAAATCCATTATATTCTAAGAACGTGATGTGGAAATAAGAGGCCTGCAGGATCCGACTACAGTTCAGTATTCAGTTTCTGACCAAATGCTTTGAAGAACCGCAAGCAGGCCACAAAGGCAACAACTCTCCCTTTCTCATACCCCTTCAGAATGTTCCACTTAAAACATGGAGGTTCCACTTAGCTATATGGCTAATAGTCACTGATAGCTTTATCTTCCATGTCTACCCGCTTTAAAACCACCTAAAACAGACTAGGTTCAAAATACCTGCTCAGACATGATTATCAGAACTAGGCACACGATCCCCAATTGTAGTTGCAATATAGACTTATGTACGGATAATAGAATGCTGCCAGTTTTAATTTTCACTGCCTTTTCTGGTAACCCTTATTACGGAATTCACCTTTTTCGCAGCCAACACATATTGAGTTGCCACTGGGCTAGCTGCTGCTTCAAAGATGGTACAGACATTAAAAAGAGCCCATGGGTAATCTTAGAAATTGGATGGGGACATGTGGAAGTAGTACCGTATTTTTTGCTCTATAAGACTCACCTTTTCCCTCCTAAAAAGTAAGGGGAAATGTGTGTGCGTCTTATGGAGCGAATGCAGGCTGCGCAGCTATCCCAGAAGCCAGAACAGCAAGAGGGATTGCTGCTTTCGCTGCGCAGCGATCCCTCTTGCTGTTCTGACTTCTGGGATTCAGAATATTTTTTTTCTTGTTTTCCTCCTCCAAAAACTAGGTGCGTCTTGTGGTCTGGTGCGTCCTATAGAGCGAAAAATACGGTAATCAGTTAAAAATGGGTCACGCCCATCATCTTGACAGGTGAGAATAAAGTTAGAGGAAGCCTGTGTAGACCTTTCTGTAACTTCTGGCTGAAGCCTAGTTACGATGGGCCCAGATTTAGGAGAACCAGGGGAAAAACAACCAACAGTACCTTCATGTAGGCAAATTCCTTAATTGCAGCAAGACGTGAAAGGTATAGCCAGGACATCTTGTTTCTGTGCTTGTGGTAATCACGCTTGTTTTTTAAGTTCCGAAAGGATGTCCTCCCAAGTCTATGCAGCTTCAATGCAAGTTGCTGCTCTTCTTCATTTGCAACAATATAAATATCTTTAAAACAAAGATTCAGTCCAATTAGAAGCATGATAAAAAAATTTAGCCTTTAACACATTCAAAATTTACACTTTAGTACTTGCCTACTTTTTTGATATATCTGCTGCATTTCATGACCCCGTCCCCCAATCATGAAGCTTGAAAATACCTGATTCTTTTCCAACGCCCATCTGGTTTCCAACAGAACAGATAACTTGTCGAGAAGAAAGAGTTTTCAAGGCTAAGTAATCATATCCTGCATTAGTTAATCGATAACCTTGGACAGCTGCAGAAGTAAAAGAAGTGCATCACATCACACTGTATTACTGTGTGCTTATCACCATTATGCAATGTGTCCTTTTAAAACACCAAAAATACTTAAGGAAAGTCAGCAGTCCTCTAAAGAGAACTTTCCCCCCAACAATCCCTGTGATCCATATTGTTCAGGCAAGAGGAATTCTATATTCAGAGCAGCAACCTGGAATTAAATGTGGGGATGAGTTGAAACAACTTATTTAAGGCACCTCGGTTGGCAACCAAATATTGCTGGTTTCCTCTAGTTTTCAACAGGTGATACCCAGTGGTTCCTGTCTGCAGGTAGAACAATTTCTGCCCATGCAACGGGATCTCTCCTTCCTCTCCTTCCCACTACATGTGCTTGGGGGTGTTGGAGAACTATTTGCCGTATGTTTACGAGAGGGCACAGTGGGATGAGAGGAAGGGGAATTTCACTTGTGCAATGTTGGCTATCAACCAATGGCGGCATTCATAAAAAATGCACTGAAACAACAGTGGGCAGGAACCCCATTTATACTCACTTTTAGTTCGTTCATAAGCCAAGAGCCTGTGCTTTGCTAATTCTCTCAAAATTTTATTACATCCCCCATGTTTGAGACTAGCAATGGAGGCAATCAAGCTGGCAGGGACTATTTCATGGTTCTTCATGCCCATTTCCACCTGTAACAGCAAAACATAGCCTGATAAATACTCTTTATTTTGATAAGCATAGTTTCCTACATCACGCCTCCTGTTTTTGAACATATAGCCTCCTTTCTGGTGCTTGCATTTAATACTTTTAAATACTGGCTCATGCCCTCACAGAACAGGTGTTAATATGGATTTTTCAAACATGAAGACATATATGCAGTTCTGAAAAGTTTGTCATCTAAAGGCCACCCCATGTCTTTCTTCAATTAGATGCAGAGAAGGGTCTCATATGATGATTTTAAGATTCAGGCAGATTCAAGTGGGAGCAATTCTGTAGAAAGACCACAGAAAACAAAATAATAAAGTGGACTTGCACAAGGTATTGGAAGAAGAGAGGAAACCACTTGGATGAAAAACTAAAGTTAAAGCATAATATTCAGCAAGATAATTAATCGTCGTATTTTTTTTTATTTACATAACATTTCCTTATCTTTGTTGCTTGATGGATAAACTTACCCATGTTGAATGTTAATGTCAATTTGCGTGTTTTCAGAAGCGCACATGAGGTTTGCAAAGACACCCGCGGAAGCCATGATTTCCCAGATCTCTACCACCCAGACCCGGCCTCAACCTGTTTTTGGCCACCAGGGACCAAGCCCTGGTCCAGGCCTCTCTTATGATTCCTTGGAACCGATCGCCATGTGATCCTTACCGCAGTAAGTACTCTGAAGTGTTCTCGAGAAAGATAGCGAAGCAAAACGACGTTCAGCTTCCCCATGGTTTCGTCCACCTAAGCACCCCCTCTTGAATGGAATGTCCCAGCCACGCTCTGGACCCAACCCGCCTGTGAGTCGGCCCGTAGCTTTTCTCCTCGTTGTTCCGCTTACGCACACACGCAGCCTCCGTCGGCTGTTGCGCACGCGCAGAAAGACGCACGCAAACCGCCTCCTGCCATCAGGGCGGAGTTAAGTTCTTCGATGTGGGCGTGGTCTCTCTCTCTCTCTCTCTCTCTCTCTCTCTCTCTCTCTCTCTCTCTCTCTCTCTCTCTCTCTCTCTCTCTCTCTCTCTCTCTCTCAGGTCCTTGCAGCTATGTAGACGCTATATAGACGCTAATTCTTTCCCCGCATCGTTACCACTGTACGGCACGTTTATAATTCGAAGTTCTGGAAATATAAGTACGCGGGCACCTCAAACTTCCCGAGTTCTGTCCCCCCTTTAAATACGCCGCGAATGCTTGTATGTACCTGGCAGGACCCGCTGCCTAGGAAACGCGTCGCGCGGGAGGAACGGGCTGAGGAGAGGGCTTGTTGGCGGTGGCCTCTTTCGTTGAGAGAGCCATGGATTCGCGCGGCGAGCGCCCAGTCCCTTTGCCTCGGGCCGCGGCCAAGGTAGCGTTCGTGGGAGAGTGTTTTGCTTCTTGCCAGGAGTCGGTGGAGCAGGCGGCGGCGTCGCTTTCAGTGACACAAAAGCTGTGACTTTACCCGCCATCCTTCAGGCGACCCGCTCGTCTGAACGATGGACACGTGTCAAGAGGCAGTCCAGCCCCTGCGCATGGGCTCACAATCTAATAAGCACGATATAAAAAGGAAAATGAATGGAAAGGGAAAAGGAAAGCAAGCTGCACCTTCACTGGCAACAAGGGTTACATAGGACTCCCTTTTTTCTGTCAGGTGCATCCTCAGATGCAGGGAATTGGCACCATTATTATCTCTCTATTTATACCCCGACCTTTCCCCCCGACAGTGAATGCAGCCTCCATGGGGCCCTAGGTTTCCTGGCCAATGGCAGAGATCAGGGGGTGCCTCCCCTCAGCTCTGTGGTGCCAAACAGAGGCAGCAGCATGTGAAGAGAAGCATTCTCTCTGGCGGGTTTTCTTGAATTTCTGAAACAAGTCAGGTATGGATGGAGTGCTAAACTCAATAGGAAGGGAGGCCCCCTTTAGCTTAAAAAAATATAAATTACCTCCTTTCGTCTTCTATATGGTGATCTTTGCATCTTTGTGTCCTCTGGTTGCTTCCCCTTCCCCCAAACAAAGTTCAAAGTCAAGATTTGCTATGTATGTTTGTTTGTTATGTATTGTTTGAGAAAATTTCAGTAAAGAAATCTTTTTTTTTTAATGAAAAAGGTACCCCCTCCCCCGCAAATGACATGTAGCACCCAGCACACACTCAAATTATGGCTGTTGTTCATTGTTAAGCAACAAGGCTAAGAGGTGAGCCAAACGAACATGACAAATAAATCTGAGTTGTTCTGGAACCTGCTGTAGGCTATATAATGGTGTGTGTATTCATATAATATTTTCATTAGAATAAAAGTGAAAACCCAATTTAGAAAGTTAACTCACTTTTAATTCCTAGATACTCCCTGCTGGCTTCCAGTGCAGAGTTAAACTTGCTGTGCCAGAAACAAGTCCTTTTAAGTTCAATGGGGCTTACTAACTAGTAAGTTGAAAATAGGGCAGCAAGTGCAAATGAGGGGAGTGCTTCATTCAAGCTAAAAACAAAACAAAAAGAGGGTTTCAACTTCAACCGGTTGCTTGGCACAGCTATAGTTCCTTCCAGAGAACAGACCCAGGGGCCTGGGGTTGTGCATCCTGAGCGCTTTTGTGCTACGTAGGAGAAGATTATTAAATAGCAGAAGGTAGATTATGTAGGATGTGGTCCCCAGAGAATGTGGCTGCTGTTCAAAGTTGCTTCTGTCACACCAGCAATGCAAGGTTTGCACTAGTCTGCATTCTGTTTGAACTGTGTATCTTGATGCCCGTATTTCTCAGTTGATACTCCTGCTTTTTGGTCACAAAAAATGGAAAGGAGAAGCAGGTTTGTGGTTCCACTGGCAATACTAAAACTGCTTAGTGTTGCTTCTCAAGGACCATCGTTCAGTGGTAGAGCACACACTTTTAAGAACATAGTAGCCTTATACTGACTCAGACCATTGTTCTTCTAGCTTGGCAGGGTTTCAGGCAGGAATCTTTCCCAGTTTTACCTGGAAATACAGGGGATAGCCATTTTCTGAACCTTTTCCAACTTCGCGATATACTTTCAGAGGTGATGTTACTAGATTGTATACACCATTCTAAATGCAGCCGCACCAAATCTATGGTGAGGCTGCGTTACAATTCTAGTTGCATCATTGTCCTAGGTTAGGATAATAGGGTTTGGTTGGTTCAGGCTCATCCAGTGAGCTTTGTGACTGAGGGTGATTTGTATTCAAGTCCAACAATCTAGCCACTCATTTTGGAAAGAGAAATATTGAAGAGTGGGATAAAGCTCTTTTAATAAAAAATGAGAAATAAAATGCATTAATAAAAAACTGAGGCTTGCATTCATATTCCTATTTTAAAATACTGTTGAAGGTATATTTGGCAATGCAGTTTCTATTTGATTGGTGAAAAATAGAAAGTGGTTTGATCAATTCAGTGGTTTTGGGCACAGTGTAAATGCATTTTTTTCTGGTGCTGCAGTAGGTCAACTTAGAGCTGTTTTTTCTGGCTCAGCTGTCTGATACATTGAGCCAATTTTTTTTGTATTTTCTAGCATTGAAATGAGAACTACTTCTGCCTTGTTATTTAATAAAATCCTCAAAATAGCTTTGTGTGTTAAATATAACTTGCAGGTGTCGGGCAGTAACACAAATTGTGTACATAACCTTAATTCAGAAACATTGAAACACACTTTGGAAGCTATTTAAAAGAATTGCATGATTCCGATAACAGACAAGATACACTTTACCATACTGTTTTCTATTCTTGTAAAAACAAAAATAAAAATAAAACTGACAGTATCATAATGTGACTATACAAATCTATGCTGTGACCACATTTGAAATAATATGTAAAATTCTGGTTACCACACCTCAGTATTGTAGATATCGGGAAAGGTTCAGAAAAGGGCAGGCAAAATGCTCAAGGAGATGGAGATAAAATACAGTGGTACCTTGGTCTACGTACAGTCCTGTTAATGAACGATGCGGACAAGAAACTTCACAAAACTGGAAGTAGGCATAGCTAATTTTGCCCCAGAAGATGAACAGAAGCTGAACACCGGTGGCGGGAGGCTTCAGTAGGGAAAGCGTATGCCTCGGTTTAAGAACTGACCTCCGGAACAGATTAAGTTTGTAAACATAGATATCACTGTAAAGTACTTCTTCATACAGTGTAAGACAATCTTTGTTTTTCACAGGGGTTCTGTTTCGGAGCCCTGTGTATGTCAACAGAGCATGTATGCCTGCTCTGCCCTGTTCCATTCCTTTTCATAACAGCTTTGATGTTTTGGGGCTACTTCTGGGTTTGGTGTAGTTGCGCATCATTCAGACATGCCTAAATCAGGAGTTGCCTCTGTAGTTAAACTATGGAACTTACGCAGGAGGCAGTAATGACCACAAACTTTGATGGCTGTAAAAGAGGATTACACTAATTCATGGAGGACAACCTATTAGCTACGATGGCTACGGTATGTTCTACCTCCACTGCCATTCTGCCTCTAAATACCAGTTGCTGGAAATTGTAAACGGGGCAGAATGCTGTTGTGTTCATGTCCAGCTTCCAGGCTTCGCACAGGGATCTGGTTGGCCACTGCGAACAGGATACTGGACAAGGTGAGCCATTGGTTTGATTCAGTAGACTCATTTTTTATGTTTATTGATTGGCGCATAGTGCTAATAACACCAAGGTTGCAAGTTTGATCCCCGTAAGGGACAGCTGCGTATTTCTGCAGTGCAGGGGGCTGGACTAGATGATCCTCAGGACCTCTTCCAACTCTACAATTCTATGATTCTCCTATGATTTGGATGGCTGAGAAGGCTGAGCTTGATGTACCACTGGTCTACACTAGAATGACAGTTCTTTGTTAACAAATTAGGTATCAGTTTTTACGCAGGTTGGGCCAGGAGCTACTTCCTGGTCTACCCATGAAATGCAGAGGAAAACACGTTCATATTTAAAATGCATAGTTAGTATTAAATGCATATGAGAATTAGTACATAGAAGACAAGATAGATTAATTGTTCCATAATCAGGCTTCTGTTGACCTACAGCTTTGCATCTTCTTATAAATTCTTACTATTTAGTAAGTATAGCAAGTTGCTAGGTTCCAGTGGAACAGTAGCATTTTTTCTGAGTTGAATGGATACAGATGCCAAGGACTGTAGCCTAGACTTATGTAAGCTGCAAAACTTGGCATGAACACCAAAGATGATTTATAACCTTGTTATTGAAAGTGGCATCCATAACTGATATAAATCAGTTTCTACTGGTTTAGAAATATTTAGTCAGCCTGATATTTAATCACACTAAAACTTGAGTGTTTTGACAATCTGGTTCTGTGAACCTAGGCAAATTTTATTCATAGTATAGTTATCTTTTCATTTAGCTTACTGAGAATAAGCATTTCAATCATTAGTGTACAGCTGTCAATAAAAATCTAAATATGCAAGGTAATGAATTTATTTTATTAAAGTACTGTGAACAGATATATCCACAGTTCAGCCAATAAGGGCACATTTAGACATCTTGGACTCAGGCCACTGAATAACATTTCTGTATTGATGTCTCATGTGGTCTGCCAGAAGGCATTGAACCTGTGGCACAATCACTGCCAGAGGGCTGCTACCCTGCTTTGCCTCACATGGGACTTAAAAAAATAAAATAAAATCTAAGGTGTTGAGCACCCGCAGTCTCTGTGTGAGTGGCTTAAAACTCATTTCATAGGTGAAGTGGTAATTAACTTTTGTGTAACTTCTCCAGTGCATAATATGCAGTATACCTTAGAAATGTATGGTGTAAGAGCATGGGGAAAAATCTGTCCCAGTCTGCCTTTGATTTGGACTTCAGTATGTTTAATAGCTGACAAGGTTTTTGTTTTGTTTTGTTTCCGCAAGTTGGATGTAGCTATGAAGCAATTTGGAGGAAACAATGTCCCTCTAGGGATTCTGATTTCGTTTAAAGATAAGGAAACTATGACTTCCAATGCTTCTGGTGGTACAGAACCGAGCATCTTTTCACTGCTTAATATTTTTGAAGAAAGGATGAAGCAAGGCATCCTTTGCAGTTATTCTTGTAGCAGGATTTAGGTCTAGCAGTATACCTTATTTGTACAGGAAATATATTGCGTTATCAAAGTCAGATGGTTTGTCAACATGTCAGAAAACCCTTAGCCAACTAATGTGATACCAGATGGCAAAAATTGTAGTAGGAAAATTTCCTGAACCATGATCAAAAGTATGCTGATATAATTAATAGAATTCATTTCTAGAAAAAATACTGTAAACTGCCTCTCTCCCTTCTCTACTCTGGATTTCTTCCATTAGTGATAGAAAGTATTGGGTACCATTTGATATATTTTTGAAGAGGTGACTTGATAGCCAGTATTCCAGTATTTATAATCTGGGCATGTGCTTTTGTCATTGATTGGAAATTATGGCAAATTAAGCTCTAATACCTCTTTGAATTGATGATAAGTGATAGAATCTCGAGGTTTTATGGGGCAAATATATAAATGATTATTAAATGTGTCAAACCAGTCTTCTGATTCTGTGGAGAAATGGGTAAGATTCTTAGGTTACTACTACTAATATTAATTCATTTTTGTAGCACACCCATCTGACTAGCTTGCCCCAGCCACTCTGGGTGGCTTCCATCAAATTAGAAAACCACAGTAAAACATAGTGAATGTTTGCATTTTGGTTGTTACACTTTTATCTTAAGCTGCTCAGAAATTTTATTATATTAAGAAGTACGGTATATTTAAAAATAAATAAATAATAAATACTGTAAAGTATTTTGGAATTCCCTGTTACAGTAAAAACAAAGGAGCTGAGAAGGTTACACAATTTTCCCTTGCAAAATATTTCTCTAGAGGGCAGCACTTCACTCTTTAAGATTCTACTGAAGGATGCGAAAAGCATAACCTAAGAAATGCTGTCTGACTTCTGTATGCCGAAAATAGAGAAAATATATTAAATGCAGTGTTAATGACAGAAAGATACGAAATGCTGTAATGCTATGCTGCTTTCAAAAAACAAAGCAAAACCTGGAATGAGAAGCTAGGATTTATTAATGACCCCAGGTCTGAAAGTGTGCTGCTTCAAAAAATAGTTAGCTTATCCGTGTTCAGACACCATCATAAAGATGGTGCCCTCTAAGCCCCCTTCACTCAGTTACCTGGGATTGGGGCCATGCTGATTGTCCTATTGCTGGGTGTGCCACTGGCTTCACCTCCTGGATGTGAACATGACAGGGCAAGAAACAGCACAGATTAAGCCTATGTGTGAGAAATCATGCAGATTATCCTTCATGTGATACAGTATATTATACACAAATTTCTGTATTCTTCTAACTTTTCCTTATGGTTTAAAGAAAGCAAGAAATGTGTGTATTTGACCCTCTGTGTTTTAAGGTCCTATAATAAAATGATTGCTGCAATTAGGAACCACAGTTACTTATGTAATGTCCAGAACAGCCTTTGCCAAGATGGTGCCCTCTAGATGTTTTGGAATACAACCCGCCTTAGCTACAGGCAGCTCCAGTTAAGGATAACAAAAAAAACCTGAGATAGGTATAATCATATTTCACAGCTGGACAGCAGGAGTGGGAAACCGCTGATTAATTATGTTGCCGCTGCAATTTTCTGTTGCTGCGCTGACCGCAGAGACAACATGTTCTCCTTTTCTTTATGCCGGCAGTGGTAGGCCTCGTTCTGAGGCTGCCTCTCTTTGACATCCAAAGTGAACTGGTTTTGGCTGCAGTCACATGTCATGGTAAGTGAAGGTTGCTAGCTTACCATGAATGCGCAGGTTGCTCTCCCTTCACTTCTCTCTGCTAGTGAGTGGGAGCATCAGACCATCATCCTTGGCTTACCTTTGCATTTGAAATTGAGAGCATCATTTGTTTCACTCTGGCCAAACCACAATCTGAAGCCAATTAGAACACACCCTGAATGTTGGGCCATACTTAGCAGGTTTGGATAGTGTTGGCGTATGGTACCTCGTAGAGTTATACAGTTGGAAGGGACCCTGAGAGTCATCTAGTCCAACCCCTGCAATGCAGGAATCCTGCCCACAGCTGTCCCTGGGTGGGCTTGAATTACCAACCTTCTGATTAACATCTGGACGTGCTAACCCTCTGTGCCACCAAAGGGTATCTTTCTTTGAATTGTACTTGTACGACACAAAGCATTGTGGCAGGTAGAATGCTTTATTCCTTATTAATTGTTTTTCTTCCTTCCACACGTTGTTCAGCTCTTAATAATATGTGTGGAGATTCTTAAATGTTTTGATGTACACTATTTGACTAACGACATATTGGACAGTTAGAATCATGTTCAAGCTTCTACCTCTTGTTTAGTCACAATGTTAATAACTTGCCATTCAAACTGTTTCTGGTGCTACCCTTCTATTAAAGTCTTGTCTTTGCTAATGAGCTTTTTATAAATGTTCTTTAAAAACAGAGTTTGTTATGATGTTCAGGGAAGTTGCCACATGCTTTCATATTATAAATACTGTTAAAAGGACAAAGGTTTCAGACAATTATCTGTATTCTACAAATCTCCTAGTTTTGTTTTAAATAAGTCTACCAAGTAATGTGGTCTATCAGATTTAGTCCCGAGTTGAGATGCCCAAGAGAAAAAACAAAGAGCAGCACCCTTTCCTATAGCAGGCATTTTCCTGTTCATTGCCAAGTGTACGGTTCACTGTTCGGTCACTGATGTCTGTCATTTTAGCACATTTAAAGCAGTTCTCAGTGCCATTCTTGTTCACAGAAGCTTATTTGGGTGCTTCAGACATTGCCTAGCTCATTATTCCCTGTGGAAGGTTAAGGCCTTTTCTGTCAGACCGGAACTATTCACTAATTAGAGACCTTCGTTTGACACTGAATGTGTCATGCCTGCAAGCCTTCCTACTGGGATCAATGGCATTTGTGTTCACTACCATAAGTGTACAATAGATGCAGACCTCAGTGAAAAACTACCTACATAGCTTATGGAAATGAATATGCGCCCTTCTAAAATGGAGGCATTCTCATAACGAGCAAAATAAAATAAAATGCAACAGTTGGTCAAGATTCTTGCAGGGCTTGTCACTAAGCAATCTGAATTATTTTCTGTATTCAAGTTTGTAATCTTCTGTTTTCCTGATCTCCTTTAAATTCTCCATGTCTTAGATCACTGTGCAAATGTCAGATTGGTTTGTGCTACTTGCTAAAGCGTGTCAGCATCTGAACAATACTGAATGCTTTGTCCTTTCTTTACAAGGATAATAACTGCTCCTCAGACTCCAGTTCTCAAAATTCAAATTAAGTCTCCTTAAGCTGGTTAACTTGCTAGTGAAGATTTGAGTCTTTCCTGATTATTTTGCTCTGAGAAGTAAACACTTTCATCCCTCTCTTTAACCTCCCTGTAACTAGGAAGAGCCAGGAGCTTCAGACTCTGTTTAAGGAGATGCACTGTTCTCTCAGAGACTGAAACAGCTGGTACCAACTTTGAAGACCAGCAGCTGGAACAGTCATACAAGCAGCTTAAGGTCTCAGATGCTTTATTCTGAGCTCTTCCCTGCTTTCCCCATGAGCCTTTATAAATTGCTACTGCTTTTTAATAGAAATTTATTATCGTATTGTTATGTATCAGTTTTCATTTATTGTTCTTCGTCTTGAAGACCAATCATCATTCAGAAAGGTGGGATATGAATATTGCAAATAACGTTGGTTTATTTGTTGAATTAACTTGTTTTTATCCTGTATTCTGTGAACCGTCTTGAGATCTTATGGTGAAGGGCGGTATAGAAATCTAATAAACAAGCAAACAAACACATAAATAAATAAATAAATAAAAAAAATAAATTATATCCAACAAGGAGCTCAGGGTGGCAAACAACAAGCAATAATAAAACAACAAAAGCTTCTTAAAAACAGTACCAATACAGATGTGGACTGAGAAAGCTTTCAACTTAAAAGTTGTGTTGGAAGAAAAAGGGCTTTAGTAGGCACCAAAAAGATAACCAATAACACTTGTCTAGTATTTAAGGGGAGGAGACTCCAACAGATAGATGCTAAAGGCCTGATTCCTATATTATGTGGAACATGAGGCCATTTACCTGCAGAGTACAGTGATATATAGGGATGAGACAGTCTTTGAGGTGTCCTGGTCCCAAGCTGTCCAGGCCTTTATACACCAAGACCAGCATCTTGAACCTAGCCATGTAGATAATAGGTAAATGACTTTAGAGTAATTCTCTACAGCAGGTCCAGAGAGATGTGCCATAGCCCCAGTGCTCCGTGCTCTAGTCACATCCAGATTAGACTACTGTAATGCACTGTATGTGGGGCTACCTTTAAAGCTAGTTTGGAAACTTCAGCTGGTCCAGAGTACATCTGCCACAGCCCTGTTGTATCCGCTCCAATGGTTTCTGGTTCATTTGCACAGCCAGTTTAGAGTAACATTTAAGGCCTTAAACATTGGGTTCAAGCTGTTTGTTGGACTTCCTGCATGTTTACCATCCTGTTTGCATGCTGAGATCTGCATTGGGACCCCCTCCTGGTGGTCCATCCCCTAGGCCAGTGAGGCTGGTGGCCACAAGGAAGAGGGCCTTTTCCGAGGTGGCCCCATGGTGGCCCCCAAGAACTTCCTTGTATCAGACCTGCAACTAGCTTTCATTTTTCAGGGATTCTGGAAAGCTTAAAGACCTGTACTGTATTTTCCAACAGGCCTTCAATGAATCATGGTTAATTGTTTGTAATCTTTTTCTGTTTGTAGGTAATAATAATTGATTGTGGCTATTTTCTAATTATGTTTTATTGGCTTTTCTGATCTTCTGTGGTAATTGGGTGCTTTCTTTTTTTCTTTTGCTGTGTCACTTTTTCCTTCATGCTGTTTATTACAATTTTAAACCATTTTGGAAGGGCATCCTCCAGAAAAGCATCCTAGGAATACCTTAAAATAAAAAAAGCAATTATCCATCTTCTGATTGAGGAGCCTTCTATGTTTTTGAGGAATCCAATTTCAAAACCACTACTTTAGGGACATAAAAGGAGAATTAAATGATACTTTGTTAATCTGTAATAGATGAATGCACATCCATAGGCTTTCTCACTCCTTTTTTGTGATCTTGTTAGAAGAGATTATTCTCATTATTCTCAGTTTTCCTATCACCGTGGATGTGGCTACGGCATGTCTGCTTAGTAAATTGTAGAATGATGTTAACAAAAGAACTCAGTGCAAGGATGGGATGAGCATAATATTCTTCATATTGAAGAAACCGTAATACATTTATGCTGGTGGGGCTCATTAGTAAAATTATTTAGCACAATGGTTAATCCAGCCCTGCTCACTGTAGTTGGTAATCCTTCATAGCTGCAGCACAGAGCTAAGTATGGCTCAGTCATTGTTTCAGATAAACGTTTATCAGGATTCTTTCACTGATCTAAGCAGAAGATTATTACATACTAGCAGAATAACTAGCCTGCATTTTAAAACTGATACGATGTGTGCATATTAAGGTTTACTGTACAAATTTTTCAAGAAATGTAGCAAAAAAGAAATGGAGACACAAGTCATTTTAAAGAAAACCCTTATTAATTTCAGGAGTACAATTGCTTGAAAGTGCTCCCTACACAGATTGGCTAATGTTGCCTACTTTTCTTGATGTCTGTGTTTGTGAAGTCCAGTTGTTGTTGTTGTTTTTTTTTAAAAAAAACCATTAAAATGTGGCTGTGTTTATTTTAAAGGTTGGAAGGCCCATGGCCAAGCTCCCTGCAGGCAGCCTCACGTCTCAGGGTTCAGCATGTCAAGATAATTCACTGTTGAGAGGGGACAAACAGAACAATGAACTTCACACTCCTTTTATGAACAGGAGTGAGCAAAAGGTAAAAAAGAAAAAAGTTTGTATTTGTATACAGTTGTTTGCATAAAAAAGCATCAGGGCTTGATATTTTAGCAAAGTAGTATTTTCAAATGAGTTGCGTTTCAGCTGGGTTCTTAAAACATAGGTTGAGATCCTACTGAGGATTACTCAGATTAGACCCATTGAAATGAATGGTTACTTAAATCTATTTATTTCAACAGGTCTGCTTTGAGGATTAGATGTCACCCATAATATTATGGGATTGCAGAGATATCTGGTGTGCATGGAAGGAGATCCAAGTGTAGATGTTATAAATTATTAGGATTAGGGCAACAGTTAATTATACTTCTTTTCCAAGTCTTCTCCCTGCAAGAACTTAATACATGAATTGTTCTCTGAGAACGCAGATTTGTATCTGCTTTATTTTGAGTTATCATTGACATTAAAGTAACACTGAGGTCTTCAGCAAATCTTTTTAGATGGTGCTTTATGGTGTTATTTTTTATTTCACCATATGTGCCATATTTCTCCAGTTTGTGGCTCACCCTTCATCTTTTATTTCCTTCTATTGGGTGAAATCCAATGGTATCAGTAGTGTACAAGCAGAATGGATTTCTGTACTGCAATAGGAATTCCCTTCTTCCTGCGTTCTTCCTCTGGAACAGATTTGTATGGGTGCAGGGAGGAGACAGCAATTTTTGTTGCATGGGGGAAGCTGGAATACATGACGTTGAACTTTGATGATTAAGTTTAAACTTCTTTTATATAAATCTTTCCCTTTGGGATGAAATAAGGGTCTTTATAAACTGTTAACACATGCTTGTGATAATAGTTATATGTGATGCAGTCATGATTACATTCATATAGCTTTGAAATCTTAGTTTACAATACTAGTTGAAATAATTTTTTTGAGTGTAAAACGTTTCTGTTTATACGTGACAAATGTTTATATATAAATGAATATAAACTACTGTTTGTGTAACTTAAAAATACTATTTACAAGTCCTAATAGTATATTTAACCATAGTGTTTTTTATTTCTTCTTAGAAACTGCAAGAGGAAAATCTAAGATTAAAGTATGAATTAGAAGATTTAAGGTACTGAAAGAAATTGATAACAAAGCCCTGGATTTATGAAAACAGCTTTTGTTTTATCTGTGAGGTCATGTATTGAAAGCTAAGGATGACAAAATTATAGCAGAGAATACTGAGAAATTTATAGAAGGAAAATTAGTTATTCCGTTCTTGTGTGAGCCCATAATGTTAGAAATCGGTTTGAATCTCCCTGATCTATGATTTATATAGCTGCTCATTTCTTTGCCAGCATGTATTTGAGGACAAAAGTAGTTAGTATTTGTGTATTCAGAGTTGCTTCCCGCATGGAGGTGGTGAGAAATGAGCAGATACGTCAGAAACATTTAAGGCTTTTCAAGGCAATAACTTATTTGTAGTACAATAAAACAGATAGAAGGCAATTTTCAGAAAAATAACAGGGTTTTGGAATAATTGGCTAAAAGCAGGAGACAAAAAGAAATCTCTTTTCTGCGTTTAACATCATTTCCAGTTGTTCCAATAAATTGTACTTATTAAATATCAATGTAGAATTATGCGTTTGTTTGATGTTCTTTATAAGGAAATACATTTTATTTCTTAGAAGCCAATATGAGCAGCTCATAAAGGAAGGGAAGAACGAATGCTTTGAGGAAAGACGTGTTAATTTTCTGAAGGCTCAAGTACTACAGCTAGAAAGGCAGGTAAAGTGGTATACAAAATTCACCTCAGTACTTTTTGAAAGTTATCAGCATATATATATGAGACTGTGAAAAGGGCTCCCCCCCCCCTTTCAAAAATAGGTGTTCAGATTTCCTGGAGCTGTGTGTGTGTTTCACTTCACGTACTTTCCCCTAACCTACCAACATACATTGATAATTTGATTGAGGGTTTGGTTGGTAGTGGGATGAGAGAGGGAGTAGTTGAGAGTTTCTTAACTTTTTGTAAAATACACCTTGTTAAAATGTATGTTAGAAAGTAAGTGTAAAGCTCTAATTGAGGGGAGTGCGCATTTTAAAGGGGCATTTGGGTCAAATGCACGAACTTAAAAGGTTTGCATATAGTGCAGGCATGAGATTAAAAGGAGGGTATGTAAACAGGACCCACCATTAAGGAAGTCCAAGTGGAGTTGCATAGGAATTGATTAAAGAAGGCAGATATGTATGTGCCTGCATAACAATTCTGTTCCAATATTGACAGTTGTAGGGGAAAATCCCCCGTATTTGAGGACACCCATCTTTGGGTCCTTGTCCACATGGTTTCCCTCTGCTAGGGCTGTGCTGTAATCTGGGCGATTATCGTTTTGCATGGAACATTTCATTAGTTCACTTGATTTGTTTCTACTGAAGCCAGACCCAGACATTATGGAGATTTCAGCCCGAAATAGATACCTGGGTGCCTACATAGAAGGTTCAGTATGTAGAATTGGGCGGAGTAGACCAGAAGGTTATATGAAGCATTGAACACAAAAAGTCGAACCCAAAGAAACAAAGTGAAAGACACATAAATCACCAAGGGCAAAAACAGAGATAGCACAGGCACACAGTTGCAGATATTCCTCCACTCTCCCATTGTACGGTCAACACACACCTTCCATTTAAATATCATTTTTCTTTTGCCAAATGTCACCATAGTGTGTAACTTCATTTTTTTTTAAAGTAAGATTTTAACAAAGAAGAAAGAGAAACTGAGGTGATTTTAGGAATAATTTTGTATATGACTTCTTCCACAGGTGCTGCTGCTTACAGAAGGATTAAGTTCTCGAGCTGCTCTTATGTTGCAGTCAAACAATTCTTTAGAAGCACTTACTGACAAGCTTAGGTAAGCAGTAGAGAGACATTTGATATTGTGAATGAAATTGATCCACAAGGAGATAACCTGAATAAAATGGTGACCAGCATCTGTGTTGTGTTGAGGATTAGAGGATTATGGGGTCCTGTTTTTTTATTTATATAAAAAAGTAAACTTACATATCATTCTTGAAAGCTACCAAAAATACTCAGAGAAATTATATCTCTTACTGCACAGATCCTTAAACTTGTGTCAAAAGTGACCCACAGAATTGAGGTACGTGGTCACCATTCCTTCAGTGTTTTGATGACAATTGAGTGCTTATCCTACCCTCCTGCCCCAGTTTCCCTTTTTCCTTTCTTAATATTTCCCCCCTTTGCTAAAAGTCTGGGAATGAATGGGGCTTACTGAGGGAAAAGTGGGACTGGGAGGTCTGGTCTACTAAATGGTCAGCATGCAAAATAAGGAGTAGGGGGTGGTGATGAATGGAGAAAACAATGATCTATGAATACGAACTTAAATGTGGGTTGTCAAGTTTCATTACTGCAAATCCTAAAATGATATGTAGTAAAAACCTTTTGTAATAAATGGGACAATTTATTCAGTTTTGCTTGTTCTTTGGACGGCTGAGAGGCTTGCCATTTAAGCACATCTCGCGTATTTGATTTCTGTGAGCATTATCTGACAAAGGTATGAGTGAAAGGAGAACAATGCACACAATGGGAATTATTTGAAGCTTCTACTCTATTTTTTATATTTTTGAATATAGTCTGAGAGTAAACCTTTGGCTGCAGGAAATTCCAGATCCTGAGCCCACTTGCTGAGAAGGCTCTGTCTTGTGCCCTCATTCACCTATGTTTTAAGGGAAAGGGGGGGGTGCAGAGAAGGGCTTTGATGGTCACGAGCAGGCAGGTTCATATTGGCAAAGGTGGTCCTTAAGTTACCAAGATCCCTAGCTTTTTAGAGCTGTTTCATTACGCTGCATTAAAAAATTAATTGGAGAGGAGAGAGAAAATAAGAAAATGAGTTTCAGGTGTTGTGATGGGATGAAGAGCTGCTTGTGCGTAAACTGCAAGTCCCTCAGAGTTTGATCAAGTTCTCAAACCTCTGCCTGTGACGGAGCCCCTCCAGCATGGCTGCGTCAATCGCTAGCAGAATCCGAAAGTGGTTGCTTTCGGAATCGTTTCCAACATAAAAGCTCCTTAACGGAAACACGTCTTCTGGACTCTCGGCGTGACAGTTTCCGGCGGGGAATAGGTGTCCCTATGGGAGGTCCTGAGACCTCCCCGCTGTTTTCGCTGGAAGCGTCTCTGAGCCATTCCTCCAACTCATCTTCCCTTGAAGTTCCTGCTCTCCCCCTACTGGTTCCCTCTTCCGCTGCTGCGTCTCTCTCAGCCTCAGAGAGCCCTTGCACCTCCTGTCCTTCCGATGGCAGTTCCCTGACATCCACCTCCCCTCCAGGGCCCCCTTCACCCCCTCCCGTCTCCTTCCCTACGGGTTGTGAGGAGGTAAAACTCCTGAAAGAACCTTCCTCATCGTCCGAGGTTTCGAACACCTTCCTCCACTGGTTGCTGTTCCTGGTCTCTCGATACTCCTCGTCATCGGAGTCCATTCCCTCTTCCAACTCCGACTCCGCGAATCCTTCCAGTTCCTCTTCCTCGTCGGTGGTGCCGAAATACTCCCTCCTAAACCTTGCTACCGGCTGTGGTTTCCTCGGGAATCTTTGGTGGAACGTTTCTGTTAAAACCTCGTCATTAACCTCCCCTGCAGTCACCCAGGTGTTTTCTGACTCCGGTTCCCCTTCCCACGCCACCAAATACTCCACCTGATTTCCCTTCCACCTGGAATCGAGAATTTCCGCTACATGGTTGCTTCTTTCCCTTTCTTCCAAGGGTGGTCCCCTGGTGTGCTCCCCTTCACGTCCCCCCCTGTACGGTGACAGTAACGACCTGTGGAACACTGGGTGCAATTTCATGTGGCTGGGTAACCGGAGTTTGAAAGCCACTGGGTTGACCTGCTGAATGACCTCAAAGGGTCCCAATCTCTCGGGTCTTAATTTTTTACAACCCCCTTTGAACGGCAACCCTTGGGTTGACAACCACACCTGATCCCCCACCCTTATGGTTTCACCTTCCCTTCTGTTCTTGTCTGCCTGCTTCTTATATTGAGCCTTGGCTCTTTCTAAGTTGAGCTGGAGCTGACGATGGATCGCTTCCATCTCCTCTACAAAATGTTCGGCCGCTGGGACGCTCCATCTCTCGCCTCCCTCCCCTGGAAAAGCCCTGGGGTGACACCCGTAATTAGCCAAAAAGGGGCTCATCCCTGTGGACACATTCTCCGCATTGTTGTAGGCAAATTCTGCCAGCGCCAACTTTTCGACCCAATCGTTCTCTCTGTCATTGACATAACACCTCAGATATTGTTGGAGGATGCCATTTGCTCTTTCCGCCTGCCCGTTGGTTTCAGGGTGCCGGGCAGTCGAAAAATTGACTTCCACGTGCAGTAAGCTCATGAGCTTCCTCCAGAACCTGGAAGTAAATTGTTTTCCGCGGTCTGAGATCACCCTCAAGGGGGCGCCGTGCAGCCTAAAAATGTGTTCAACAAACAACTTAGCTGTCTCTTCCGCTGTGACTGCATGTGAGCATGCTACAAAGTGGCACATCTTGGTTAACAGGTCTACTACTACCATGATGGCTGTTTTCCCCTTGGATTTTGGCAGATCCGTCATAAAATCTATTGATACCGCTTCCCAAGGCCGTTCTGGTGTGGGTAATGGTTCTAATAACCCTGCCGGCGCCCTTCTTTCCCCCTTGGCTCTCTGACATTGGTCACACCGTCTTACATACTCCTTTACATCTTCCCTCACCTTGGGCCACCAAAATTCCCTGGTAACCATCCACATGGTCTTGTGTTGTCCAAAATGTCCCGCTGTGGGACTATCGTGCAACTGCTTGAGTACTCTTCCCCTCAATTCCCCTCCTGGTATATACAGGGCCCCTTTGTAATACAGTGCCCCATTTCTTTCCTCAAAACCTTCGGGACTCTCCCCCTCTCCCCTGAGACCTCTGAGCTTATCCTGGGCATACTCATCATTTTCCGTTTCCTCTACCAGTTCTCGTCGCCCCACCAGCGCCGCCCCACACACCCACCGGTCCTCAGGGATGATATGTCTTTCTTCGATTGCCCCCTCCCCCTCTAAATACTCTGGTTTGCGTGAGAGAGCGTCCGCCCTGACGTTTTCTGGGCCTGGCACATAACAAATTTCAAAGTGGAATTTGGAGAATTCCTGTGCCCATCTCACTTGTCGTTGGTTCAGTACTCGAGCCGTTCTCCAATACTCCAAATTCTTGTGGTCGGTGCACACTTGCACCTTGTGTTGTGCCCCAATTAACAAATGTCTCCACCTCCGGAACGCTTCGTGAATGGCGAGTAGCTCCCTGTCATACACCGTGTAGTTCCGCTCGGACTTATTCAGCTTCCTCGAGAAGAAGGCGCACGGTCTCCACTCTGACGTATTCCTTCCTGGTTGAAGAAGTACAGCCCCTACCGCCCGGTCAGACGCGTCTGTCTCCACTCTCATGGGTTTCCGTAAGTCCACATGCAGAAGTTGTTCTTCCGAGGCGAAAGCCCTTTTCAATTCTTCAAATGCTCGCTCCGCCTCCGCCGTCCAAACAAATTTCTTCTTGCTACTGAGGCAGTCGGTGATGGGCGCCGTCAAGTGTGCAAAGTTCTTGATGAACTTCCGATAAAAGTTCCCAAACCCCAGGAATCTTTGCACATCCTTCTTGGTCTTCGGTGTCTTCCATTCCAGTACCGCTTGGACCTTGCCGGGATCCATGGCCAATCCTTTGACAAGCGGTACCCCAGGAATTCCACCTCCTTGGTATGAAACTGGCACTTCTCCAGTTTCACCCACAGCTGATTGGCTTGTAGCCGGCCCAACACTTCTCGCACGTCCCTCACATGCTGCTCTTCATCTTCCGAATACACCAACACGTCATCTAAACAGGCCACACAATTCTTGTAGAGCAAAGGTCCCAAGACGTGGTTCATAAAACTTTGAAAACATGCTGAGCCTGCTTGGAGACCGAAGGGCATTACGAGGTATTCAAATGCTCCCAAAGGGGTGAACATGGTGGTCTTCCATTCATCCCCCT
The DNA here is from genome assembly GCF_965153285.1 of Podarcis tiliguerta. Taxonomy (NCBI): domain Eukaryota; kingdom Metazoa; phylum Chordata; class Lepidosauria; order Squamata; family Lacertidae; genus Podarcis; species Podarcis tiliguerta. The sequence goes on along the minus strand of NC_139544.1, from coordinate 26,992,534 downwards.
TCCTTATGCGTATCAGATTGTACGCCCCCCTCAGGTCCAGTTTTGTAAAAATCTTCCCCTTCCTCACCCTGGTCAGAATGTCATCAATTCGGGGCATAGGAAAAGCCAGGGGGTCCGACACGGCATTTAGGGCCCTGAAGTCAACTACAAGTCTCGGCTTATCTGTGCTTTTTTTGTCCACAAAGAACACTGGGCTGCCCCCCACCGCTCGGGACTCTCTGATGAAACCTCGCTTCAGGTTTTTGTCAATGAACTCCCTCAACTCCTGCATCTCCCTGTCTGACATGGCGTACAGCTTGCCCACTGGGAGTTGGGCCCCAGGGAGTAGGTTGATTTGACAGTCAAAGGGTCTATGCGGCGGCAGTTTGTCTGCTTCCCTTTCGCTGAATACGTTGCTCAGATCTGTGTATTGCGGGGGCACCTTCCCTTTATCCATTACTTCCATCCCGGCTAGGGTGACTCTGGCTCCTCCCGGGACCTTCCCCTGCTTGCAGTGTTCCAGGCAATGCGCTGATCCAAAGGAGACCACCCTCTGATGCCAGCCCACTAGCGGATCGTGTAGCGCCAGCCAGCTCATCCCCAAAATGATGGGAGCTCCTCCCAAGGTGGCCACATTAAACGCTATCCGTTCGGTGTGCCTTGCCACCCTCATTATCATGGGGACTGTCTGTTGGTTCACTTCTCCTCCCAACAGCTCTCTGCCGTCAATCGTGGTCACCTGCAGGGGGTTACTTAAGGGGATGGTCTGTATCTGGTGCTCAGCTGCAAACTCCTTACTCATGAAATTACAGGAGCTGCCTGAATCCAAAAGCGCCTTGATCTGTAGTGGGTGTCCGTTTGGCAGCTCTAGCAACACCTCTATCACTAAAGCAGGTCTGGGAGGTTCTGGTGTGGGCACTTTCACTGCTTTGTGGCCTGGCTGCTGTGCCCCGACGGTGGCAGCCAGGCATTGGCTTTTACTTGCTCCTTGCTTTCCTCCTCTTCTCCCCCAACAGCTCCTGCCATCCCTTGCCATTCCTTTCTCTGTGGACAGACTCTGGCAAAGTGTCCTGGCTGTTGGCAGAGATAACATTTCTTGGCGCTCTTTCCCTCCTTCTTCCGCCCTTCACTGAGGTTTGAAACTGCGCGCGCCCGCGCTGTTCCAACTTCCATCGGCTCTGCCGGCGGGAAAGGCGGCTCTGGAATGTCTGGAATGCGGAGCTCCCTCCAACGTTCTCCTTTTCCTTCCCGCCTTTCCAAAGCCCTCGCTTCCTGGCGCGCTCCTATGGCCAGCGCGGATTTAGTCAGCTGGTCCATAGACTCCGCCCTGGGGCCCCGGGAAAGTTCATCTTTAAGGGACGAAGAGAGACCCTCTTCGAAAAGCATCTGAATGGGCTCCGCTGATAGGTCCCACCCCAATCTATGAATCAACATAGTAAACTCAGTCCAGTACTCACGGACAGACCGGCTTCCCTGTTTGCAAGCCATTAACTGCCTTCGCACCACCCCCTGCTCAATGTCGCTGGAAAACATTAGGTCCATGGCACGAAAAAACTTCATCGTGTCCTTTAGGATCTCATTATGCGCTGCCATCAGGGGTCTAACCCAGTCCTTCGCCCCTGATTCGAGATGGCTAATCACAAAAGCCACTCGCGATTCCTCGTCGGGGAAGTCATCAAACTGCAGGTTGAGAGCGTATTGCATCTCTGTTCTAAAGGCATGATAGTTTCTGGGGTCCCCCCCGAATTTCTGCACCAATCCTGGCATCTTTCTGGTGAGCGGGGTGGTTTTCTCCTTCCCCTTTCCTGCATCCTGAGCCCTCCTCTCCTCCAGCCTCGCCGTTTGCAAGGCAAGCTGGATCTCCAACGCTCTGTACCTTTCCTCCAGGCTTGGACCTCCTCCAGCTGCTCCTGCTCCTCCGGTTCCGGCTGGTTCGCTCATGATGCCTCTCCCTGTCACAAGCTAGCTTTCGGTGACTTTCGGATTGCTGTGATGGGATGAAGAGCTGCTTGTGCGTAAACTGCAAGTCCCTCAGAGTTTGATCAAGTTCTCAAACCTCTGCCTGTGACGGAGCCCCTCCAGCATGGCTGCGTCAATCGCTAGCAGAATCCGAAAGTGGTTGCTTTCGGAATCGTTTCCAACATAAAAGCTCCTTAACGGAAACACGTCTTCTGGACTCTCGGCGTGACAGTTTCCGGCGGGGAATAGGTGTCCCTATGGGAGGTCCTGAGACCTCCCCGCTGTTTTCGCTGGAAGCGTCTCTGAGCCATTCCTCCAACTCATCTTCCCTTGAAGTTCCTGCTCTCCCCCTACTGGTTCCCTCTTCCGCTGCTGCGTCTCTCTCAGCCTCAGAGAGCCCTTGCACCTCCTGTCCTTCCGATGGCAGTTCCCTGACAGGTGTGTTGCAGGGTGTTGTGTTTAAAAATAAATGAGACGTAACTGGTGAATAATTTTCTTAGTGTATTTCATGTTTCCAAAACTTGTTTTGCTGCAGTTACAAAAAAAGAAACATTAATAATAACAGCAACAAAAACATCATTCTGAAATGCAGGAAGCGAGGATTGGGATGCCAAGAACTGTATTTTCTTGATGCGCTGTAGTTTTTAAAATCTCCTGTTGCTCCCTTAAAAGCTGCACTTGAGGTTTAGGGGGTGGGAATCTTCCAGATTAATTTACTATGCAGTAAATTATTGCATTTCTTGTGTTGGTATTTGTGTGTGTATGAGGTGGGGGGGAATGTAGTCCATTAGTGGTGGTAAATTGCTACCTCTCCTAGTTGTGTGTAGAAGTGTACTGCCCACATCTCTTTGCATCTTGGCCAAGGGAACTATTCTTCAAGATACCGGAGTATTTTTATTTCCAATTAGTATAGGTATGCTAGCATATAGTGGTAAAATATGCCTGGCACTAAAGGAAAAAACATTTCTTAACTATTGCAAAGGCTCAAGGAGATAACTTTTTAAATAGTAAAGGTAAAGGTAAAGGTACCCCTGCCCGTACGGGCCAGTCTTGACAGACTCTAGGGTTGTGCGCCCATCTCACTCAAAGAGGCCGGGGGCCAGCGCTGTCTGAAGACACTTCCGGGTCATGTGGCCAGCGTGACGAAGCTGCTCTGGTGAGCCAGAGCCGCACACGGAAACACCGTTTACCTTCCCACTAGTAAGCGGTTCCTATTTATCTACTTGCACCCGGGAGTGCTTTCGAACTGCTATGTTGGCAGGCGCTGGGACCGAACAACGGGAGCGCACCCCGCCGCGGGGATTCGAACTGCCAACCTTTCGATCGGCAAGCCCTAGCCGCTGAGGCTTTAACCCACAGCGCCACCCGCGTCCCTTTTTAAATAGTAGTGAGGTATGTTTTGAAAGCATGCTTTCATAATTGGTATTCAAGTTAACTTAAAACACTGGCTATATAAATGTGCTCTTTGAATTCTTTGTTAGTGCCTATTTCACTATTTCACTTTGTTAGTGCCTATTTCACTATTTCACTTTGTTAGTGCCTATTTCACTTGCAAAATAAGCAAGTAAAAAGCATGCAAATAATGAAAACAATTTGTGTTTTTCTTTACGGTATTAAAAAGTAAAAAATGTGACTATAATAATGCATTGTACTTTACATAGTTTTTTTCTCAGTGCTGAAGGATCTGCAACTGAAGTAACTATTCCACGTCCAGAACTTCTTCAAGTAATCGAGATATGTGAAGCAATGAGACTAAAACTTCAAAGAAACCAGCAGGTGAGTTACGACAACATCAGGTTTATATATGTATATTGTTAATGATTTTTTAAATGTGTGATTTCCTATCTTTCCCTCATCCAGCTGGAACTCCCCTACCTCTCTTCCTCCCTGAAGCTCCCTGTTGTTCTGGAGGGTTGCCTGACCCTCTGGAGCAGATGAAGGGTGGTATAGTACTACTACTACTACTACTAATAATAATAATAATTAATAAAGAGTGAGCTGTAAAAACACTCTTCTGCTCATGCTCTCCAATAACTGGTATTCAAAGGCAGGCTGCCTCGTAACAGTGGAGGGAGGACATAGCCAATGTGGTTAGCAGCCACTGACAGCCTTACCCTCCGTAAATTTGTCTTTTCCCATTTCAAGCTGCTTAAAAGGTTTTTATATTCTTTTACATTAAGCAGTCTATAAATAAATATTCTGTTTCCTTTACCTTGCCTTTTTTGCCAAACTAAAACAGCTGAATGCTGAATTTTTTCCTCTAGTTGCTTGATCATTTCAGTCGCCCTTTACTGCATTTCTGAGCATGTAGTCCATAATCCAGCACACCTAGACATAGGGGATTATCTTGCCTAGTGTCCTTGCAAGCATGGAAATACAAAAAGAAATCTATTCATTTTGTAGTGTCCTCTTTGTGGGCTTCCCATAGGCATCTGTTTGGACATTGTGCCCAGACTACCAGACTATGGTTTGATCCAGAGGGCTGCAAATTAGTTTGCAAATAAATATTTTTTGTTGGGTGGACTGGGATCAATCACTATCTCATCCTAGGCTACTATGGTTGTTTTGAGGATGAAATTGGATAGCTCCCATATACACAGCTCCAAGAAACACCTTTGGTGTGGATCCTGTGGCTCTCTAGGAATTGCTGGATCACAACTCCCATCAGCTCTAGCCAGCATGGCCTATGGTCAGGGATGATTGGGGCTGTAGCCAATAAGATTTGGAGAGTCAAAAATTCCCAGCCCCTGTCTTAAAGGAAGGGATAGAAATGTGGTAAAGGAAAGAAAAATATATTAAGAATACAGAAGGAAAAAAACAGGAAATATTTTTAATATAAATCTTAATTAGCTAGCCTTATGAAATGGTTTTGGAGAGAGCCCATTTTAGTTCCTTGCTTACATTGTGCTTTTTCCTGTTAAAAGTTTTATAGTTTATCATAGTACAACACATAAACTTTAGCGTTTCTAGCCTGACAAATTTTCATTTCTCTGCTGTCAATCAAGCAGGAACAACTGTTGTTGTTTTTAAAAAAGAAAATCTAGATTTCTTTCAGGAAACCCAGCTCAGTTTACTCTTGTCCTATACTGGAAATCACTTTTTCATAGTCTGTGTCAAAGTAATTGAATTCTTCAAGAAGCAGCAGGAAATGCCTGGTGGTTCTTGTGTAGGTTAATTTGGTGTAATATCACTTCTCGGTGTATTAGAATCTCTCATATCTCAAATGCACCCCAAAAACTCAATTAGAAAAAGAAAATGGAGACTGTAGATGTTAGTGAGCCTATAGGAAAGGGTGAGAACTGAAATAAATTAAATTCTATAAAATCATTTTACAGAAGCCAGTCTTTCTTCAGAAGTGTGGGATGGAAAATGATTAAGGTGATACACATTTTTAGCTTATGTATAATAGAGAGATACAGAGAACTCCAGACTAATTAAGTGTAGGCTAGGATAACTGTGCTTTGAATGTTAAATTTAGGTTTTTTAAAAAAATGTAGCTATACATAAAAGAAGAGGCTAGATTATGGACTAATTTGTATATAATTGTTCTTGTGATGTACATATATGTAGTTCCATGTGCTGAGAATCTGAGAGCATCTTTATCTTGGTTATTAGACAGTTATTCAAACCCGAGCTCAGAGGAATGTCTGGTACAGATGTAACAGAATGTCACAGGACACGGGGGGGGGGGGGACGGGGAACTGGTGCACAGAATGCAGTATTAGGAGTGAAAGCCTGTGGCTGGGTAGGTCTGAACAAGCAGAGAGCTTCTGAAGACTTCTTTCCTCTCCTCTCTTGACCCAAGTGGTCCATGGAAAGAGGTGCAGTGCCAGTGGCATAGCCACAGTTGCAACCTGAGGTGGGCAATCTTGAAGGCAGCAACTGGAACCTCATTTGGGTTCCAAAGAGCTATGGTACTAGCTCGCAGGAGGGTTTGAAACTAGTTCCTATGAAGAATTAAGCAGGCAGTTTGTTCCTGTATTGTGGGCAGGTGTCTGGGTGGGGTGCTGTTTAAAGAATAAAAGTAAAAAATCAGTTGGATAAACCCAAACTCCTGGGCTGGCTGAAAGTACATTTTGGGTTTCACCTTCATCTCCCAGCCTTTCTGCAGTTTTCCCCAACCCTCATAACTGGCGCTTGGCAATATCCTTTCTTTTCTGGGGTACAGAAATCCTCTTGATTTTTGTTGCAATGAGCTCTGGTTATCTTGCTTGTCACCCACAGCTGAACCTCTCTGAGACCTGTTCCTCCATATTGTATTTTTCTCCTTTATAGCAGCGTTTTTTACTGCTACTTCGCCTGAGCTTTTAAATCGGGTATAAGCATTTTCTACATGCTGTTTTTAGTCACAGAAATGTACAGGCATTTTCATTACTGAAGTTCTTATTTTTCATAAAATCAAAGAACAAAAAAGTCAGCATGGACATCAGTGGACCTAGTGGGAAAATGACAGTAGTAAAGATGATTAGCAGGTTACAAATTATCCTAATAAGTTTTAAAGTAAATACCACTTTATTAAATGAGTCTACAAAGAAAAAGTACTACAAAAACACAGCATGCCCTATTTCCTATCACATAATAGGGCTGATATCCAACATTAGCCACGCTTAGAGTAAACCCATTGATACCAATGGACTTATGATGTTAGTCTATTTATTTCAGTGGATCTACAGAGAATATGAGTCAGTTGGAAATATTAAGTTTGGAAATACTCAAACCTACAATGGTGTGTTTGGGTGGGGGAACTTTTTAATAAAAATAATAATGAAGTGATCAAAATTGTTAGATACAAAAAGTTCACTTTGCCATGAATTTAGGAAGTTGATCCAACCATCTTTTAAATCCTATTTTATTTTCTACAATAATAGTATATCAGATATATTATTTTGTCTTTCTTTCTCCCTTTGAAGCAGCATGGCTGTTGCCATGGTTACAGCTCTGACTTGACAATGTGGTTGTCTTCAAGGTTTGAGTTTCACTTGCCCTGATGCATACTGGCTAGCATAATGACTGTCATGCAGTCACATAACAACTAATTCCAGTTCCGCAGGCAGAAGCAAAATAAAACACAATAGAAGCATATGTTCCACTTACATTGGCCAGGTAAACACAGCTTGAGAAACCAATGCTCCGTATGCCTACCCACAGCAGCAACAGTCCCCACCCCGCTAGGAATAAGCACTTGGGCAGTGGAAGTTGGTGATTTTTATATTTAAGAAGCAATCCAACAGCTTTGGACTTGTTCAGGAACTTCTAACTATAAAGGGCCAGACCAGATGAAACCTATTCCTGGATCTATTCCATGCCCTCATGATGCTCCTGCCTTGCTTCTGATAACCCCAGACATACACCCAAGGGTATAGCATTTGGTAGGACTTGTGTGCAGGCCTATTTTATGCATTCAATACTCCTGATGCATCGGCCGATCTGTAGCGGGCCTCGGTCACAACCTTCTCTGGCTGCCACTTGAGCTGGGCGATATATTGGTAAATTGTCCGAAACCGGTATGGTATTCAGGGTCGCGATACCGGTTTCAGACAATTTGAGCTGGAATACATTGCACCAGCTCAAATTGCATGCAGGTGGCAAAGGGGGTAAGCAGGCAGGCAGGCACAAGGAGCCTGAGAAGAGAAGGTTCCAGGCGTGCACCGTCTCAGACTCCATCCTGCCTGCCTGCACCTTTTTAGGAAGCCTCACCCCATTCTTCTGGCTCCTGTCAGCTGGAGAGGCATCAGGGCTTGCTCAGCTAAATTGAGATGAACTAAACTTTGGGAGGGTTTAGCTATGAAATACAAACTTAATCGATGTAACTGTTTTAAAAATTATTTCCTACTGTCCCTCTTTTTCAGATTTCTGATCTGTCCAAACTTGCATTGCCTTGGACTATGGGAGGGAACCTTGTTACACAGCCAATTACCCTTTTGGACGTCTGCTATGGCAAAATAGAAAATTTAAATCTGAGATATGTGGTAAGGACTTAATGAATTGAAATACAAGGAAGAATGCTTCATTTCTTCCCAGACTTTTACTTTGACTGTCTTCTTTTATTCCTTAAAATATTAAAATTAATTAGCATTCGTATGAATCATTTGCCCCTCTTACTTTCAGACTGGTTAATGACTAAAATCCCATATGATTAAAAGTATACTTGAGGGGATATTGATTTCCATCAAGGGATGCTCAATTAAAGGCGGAGCTATTTGCCTTTACAGAATAACATTTTGACTAGAACAAAAAAAAAGTGACTTATGCTAGTGTAACTCTTTTTTACGTTATTACTGTACAAGACATATCTAAGTGCAAAAGAATACACAAAAAGATAATCTGCTTTTAGATATCCCAGTCAGAACCTTGTTGTGATGTCAGCATGAATATGCTGGAAACCACATGACAGGAGGAGGGTAAGTTAGGCATCTTGTTCAAGAGCATTTCTCATCGTAGCTCTGGGGCTGCAAGTGTGATGATAAACTTCTATACTGGCTTGGCACCAAATCAATGTCTGTATATTGACAGTCTTTTGTTTTCTGAATTATTGCTACAGTGTTGCCTGATAAGATTTTTGTGTGCTCTTGTGTACAATGGGATGTTAAGTATGATGTGTTGGATTCAACCATATTTGCCATGCCATATTTCATCAGCCACCGCTGAGCAATGGTTTCATAAAGGAACACTACCACCACTGGCTGAGGACAAAGACATGCTTGGCAGAAGTATAAATAAAGAACTGGTGCAAGTCAAATCAAAAGATGAGAAAATATTAAGAGACACAAAGTGACTGTTTTCTGCATCCCTCTTATTCTCCACAGTGAAGACGTTCAGAATTTTTGTATCTCTATATAGTGGTACCTCGGGTTACATATGCTTCAGGTTACATACGCTTCAGCTTACAGACTCCGCTAACCCAGAAATAGTACCTTGGGTTAAGAACTTTGCTTCAGGATGAGAACAGAAATCGTGCTCCGGCGGCCGGGTGGCAGCAGGAGGCCCCATTAGCTGAAGTGGTGCCTCAGGTTAAGAACCGTTTCAGGTTAAGAACGGACCTCCGGAACGAATTAAGTACTTAACCCGAGGAACCACTGTACATTTTATGTCTAAATTTAAACAGGTTTTGGAAGTGTATCTCTAGGTTCTGAATTCTGTTTAATAGCAAAATAAGAAAAACCTGGTGGATGAGGTAGAATCCTCCATTTAAATATGGCATGTGCTTGTTTGGAGGCAACACTAAACCATAATTTCATGTTATGCTGATGTGTTTGCTTGAGTCTCAGACTTTTACACACTCCCTCCTGGGTGACCATGTGAAGGTTTCAAGCATCTGCTTCCCTTTTAATGTCAACTATGGTTTAATGAAACACTGGAATCCTGAGCTATCATTTCATCCTGGCCTGTTATAAGTAAACTGTAGTTTACATTAACAAGAGTTTATTCTCTATGGGCATAATGATAAATCACAGGAAGTGGATGCTTCCAGTCTCCACTCTGTGGCTGTGCCAGAGGGGAGAGGGAAGGGTTGAATATGCAAACTTGACATTATAAATGAACTGGGCCAAATATAAGATGTTTCGGGGATCTGGTTTAACTTCATGATTCAGAGCAGGAATACACGTTTGCGAACAGGAGTAGCAAAAATTTATTCAAATTTGACAGAAAGCTCTGCTTTTCATAGCTTGGTTTTTTTTTTTTTTTTTTTTTGGGGTGTGAACTGTCCGGATAATACCAGGCATTCTAAGTTCTAGGGAGGCAAGGGTAGAAATAAAAGTGTATATGATGGCTGACATGTAAAAGAAGAAAAGGGCATTTCTAACCTCTGTTGCGTGTCAAGGGTGTGACCTTCTGAATCTGGACTGAAACAAATTGGCAATGACAGCTCCTGATTTTCACTGATCTCACTTGAAAAACATTGCAAATTGTATCTCGGCAGAAGTGGCTCTTGTGATGAATTATTCATGAAGCTAACTTCATCACATAGAACACCTGCTGAGAAGCGCTTGCGTTGCATATTAACATACATGTATTAAGCTTTGCAATTAAAGCCCCGGTATCAGAACCCCGTTTGCTATGACAGTTGTTATAATGCGCCCTGCTAAAGGCAATGACAAATACGGGTTTACATTCTTGGAGCATTTCACAATTTTAATTGGTTCTGGGGAAAGGTCACCTTTCAGCAACACAAAGGGAACTACATTCAGTCTTTTTCCAAAGCATATCAATAATTCTCACACTTCCCCTTTCATTTTAAACTCCCTGTCCTGCAAATCTGGCTGGTGCGTGGTACTTGCTTAAGTAGAACTCTGAAGATAATGTGCAGTCTTTAGACCAACAGTTGTTGTTGTTGTTTAGTCGTTCAGTCGTGTCCGACTCTTCGTGACCCCATGGACCAGAGCACGCCAGGCACTTCTGTCTTCCACTGCCACCCGCAGTTTGGTCAGATTCATGTTTGTAGCTTCGAGAACACTGTCTAACCATCTCGTCCTCTGTCGTCCTCTTCTCCTTGTGCCCTCCATCTTTCCCAACATCAGGGTCTTTTCCAGTGAGTCTTCTCTTCTCATGAGGTGGCCAAAGTATTGGAGCCTCAGCTTCACGATCTGTCCTTCCAGTGAGCACTCAGGGCTGATTTCCTTAAGAATGGATGCGTTTGATCTTCTTGCAGTCCATGGGACTCTCAAGAGTCTCCTCCAGCACCATAATTCAAAAGCGTCAATTCTTTGGCGATCAGCCTTCTTTATGGTCCAGCTCTCACTTCCATACATCACTACTGGGAAAACCATAGCTTTTACTATACGGACCTTTGTTGGCAAGGTGATGTCTCTACTTTTTAAAATGCTATCTAGGTTTGCCATTGCTTTCCTCCCAAGAAGCAGGCGTCTCTTAATTTCGTGGCTGCTGTCACCATCTGCAGTGATCATGGAGCCCAAGAAAGTAAAATCTCTCACTGCCTCCATTTCCTCCCCTTCTATTTGCCAGGAGGTGATGGGACCAGTGGCCATGATCTTCGTTTTTTTGATGTTGAGCTTCAGACCATATTTTGTGCTCTCCTCTTTCACCCTCAATAAAAGGTTTTTTAATTCCTCCTCACTTTCTGCCATCAAGGTTGTGTCATCTGCATATCTGAGGTTGTTGATATTTCTTCCAGCAATCTTAATTCCGGCTAGGGATTCATCCAGCCCAGCCTTTCGCATGATGAATTCTGCATATAAGTTAAATAAGCAGGGAGACAAAATACAGCCTTGTCGTACTCCTTTCCCAATTTTGAACCAATCAGTTGTTCCATATCCAGTTCTAACTGTAGCTTCTTGTCCCACATAGAGATTTCTCAGGAGACAGATGAGGTGATCAGGCACTCCCATTTCTTTAAGAACTTGCCATAGTTTGCTGTGATCGACACAGTCAAAGGCTTTTGCATAGTCAATGAAGCAGAAGTAGATGTCTTTCTGGAACTCTCTAGCTTTCTCCATAATCCAGCGCATGTTTGCAATTTGGTCTCTGGTTCCCCTGCCTCTTCTAAATCCAGCTTGCACTTCTGGGAGTTCTCGGTCCACATACTGCTTAAGCCTGCCTTGTAGAATTTTAAGCATAACCTTGCTGGCGTGTGAAATGAGTGCAATTGTGCGGTAGTTGGAGCATTCTTTAGCACTGCCCTTCTTTGGGATTGGGATGTAGACTGACCTTCTCCAATCTTCTGGCCACTGCTGAGTTTTCCAAACTTGCTGGCATATTGAGTGTAGCACCTTAACAGCATCATCTTTTAAAATTTTAAATAGTTCAGCTGGAATACCATCACTTCCACTGGCCTTGTTATTTGCAATGCTTTCTAAGGCCCATTTGATTTCACTCTCCAGGATGTCTGGCTCAAGGTCAGCAACCACACTACCTGGGGTGTACGAGACATCCATATCTTTCTGGTATAGTTCCTCTGTGTATTCTTGCCACCTCTTCTTGATGTCTTCTGCTTCTGTTGGGTCCTTACCACTTTTGTCCTTTATTATGGTAATCTTTGAACGAAATGTTCCTTTCATATCTCCAATTTTCTTGAACAGATCTCTGGTTCTTCCCATTCTGTTGTTTTCCTCTATTTCTTTGCATTGCTCATTTAAGAAGGCCTTCTTGTCTCTCCTTGCTATTTTTTGGAATTCTGCATTCAATTTCCTGTATCTTTCTCTATCTCCCTCGCATTTTGCTTGCCTTCTCTCCTCCGCTATTTGTAAGGCCTCATTGGACAGCCACTTTGCTTTCTTGCATTTCCTTTTCATTGGGATGGTTTTCGTTGGATCACTGCCTTGCCGTGGCGAAGGGGCTTGAAGAACTCAGAGAAGCTATGAACTATGCCGAGCAGGGCACCCAAGATGAACAGGTCATAGTGGAGAGTTTGGACCAAACGTGATCCACCTGGAGCAGGAACCGGCAAGCCACTCCAGTATCCCTGCCAAGAAAACTCCATGGACAAAGACAACAGGCATATAAAAGATATGACGCTGGAAGATGAGCCCCTCAGGTCGGAAGGCGTCCAACATGCTACTGGGGAAGAGCGGAGGACAAGTACAAGTAGATCCAGAGCTGATGAAGCGGCTGGGCCAAAGCCGAAAGGACTCTCAGTTGCGGATATGCATGGAAGCGAAAGGAAAGTCCAATGCTGTAAAGAAAAATATTGCATAGGAACCTGGAATGTAAGAACCATGAACCTGGGTAAGTTGGATGTGGTCAAAAATGAGATGGCAAGAATAAACATTGAGATCCTGGGCATCAGTGAACTAAAATGGACGGGAATGGGCGAATTCAGTTCAGATGACTATCATATCTACTACTGTGGGCAAGAAACCCGTAAAAGAAATGGAGTGGCCCTCATAGTCAACAAAAGAGTGGCGAAAGCTGTACTGGGATGCAATCTCAAAAATGATAGAATGATCTCAATACGAATCCAAGGCAGACCTTTTAACATCACAGTAATCCAAGTTTATGCACCAACTACTGGTGCTGAAGAAACTGAAATTGACCAATTCTATGAAGACTTACAACACCTTATAGAAGTGACACCAAAGAAGGATGTTCTTCTCATTATAGGGGATTGGAATGCTAAAGTAGGGAATCAAGAGATAAAAGGAACAACTGGCAAATTTGGTCTTGGAATTCAAAACGAAGCAGGGCAAAGGCTAATAGAGTTCTGTCAAGAGAACAAGCTGGTCATCACAAACACTCTTTTCCAACAACACAAGAGACGACTCTACACATGGACATCACCAGATGGGCAGCATCGAAATCAGATTGATTATATTCTCTGCAGCCAAAGATGGAGAAGCTCTATACAGTCAGCAAAAACAAGACCTGGAGCTGACTGTGGCTCAGATCATCAGCTTCTTATAGCAAAATTCAAGCTTAAACTGAAGAAAGTAGGAAAAACCACTGGGCCGGTAAGATACAATCTAAACCAAATCCCTTATGAATACACAGTGGAAGTGAGGAACAGGTTTAAGGATTTAGATTTGCTGGACAGAGTGCCTGAAGAACTATGGATGGAGGCTCGAAACATTATACAGGAGACCAACAGTAGAAACTCAGTAATAATGAACACATGTACTTGAATTTAAATCCCTTTAATTTAAATGGAACTTGTTTCCATGTAAATATTAGGCTATTTAGGTGCATGCTGGAGTTACAGTCAAGAAGCATATGCAGTTCTTCATTGTGGTCTCTGTGTAGCCCCTCATATGTAGTTCCATGTGTGCACATAATGGAATGAAACCTTCTGCAGCTCTCAGTAGGACAGAAGGTAGCAAATGTTCTTAAAGAGGGAAAATATTTTCTCTAGCCTGAGTAATTTATTTTCCATGTACAGTCGTGCCTATTTTTCACGATAAATATTACACACATCCCTTTATTGAGATAATGTGCTAAAAAGCAAAAAGCAAATTCATGCAGGCACTTGTGTAAAAAATAAAACTTGCTTAATTTCTCTAATGAAGGCTGTAGTGAGAATTGGCTGTTGGAAACATTTGGCATGAAAGAGCAGCTTTTAACATGGAAACTCTTAGATCTTTGTTTGAAATCATATAGTGAGAAACTTCAAAAAAAAAAAGCCTTCAACTAGAGTGAAATACGCTCAAATAGGTGAGCCAACACTAGATGTTATTTAGAAGCTCTTGAAAAACCTTTTGTGATGCTAATGAAAGCTGATTTGATTGGGTAACCTTTCCTACTTGTTCTTTGTAGATCAAGTGTGGTTCTGCTTATTATGCTCCATTGTTGTTTTTTTCTATCAGTTGAAGGTTAAATCTATTTGCTCATCCTTCTCCACTTAACCAGAGCTGGAACCCTGCAAATGGAGACATATTAAGTTAGAACTATTTGGGAAGAACTTTGTTAATAAAATAGTAATAAAGCACAATGTTGAATGAAGGAACTAGAATAAAATGCAGAGACTTCAGCATCCTTTCCAACTCAACAATTCTATGATGTAAGTGTTTCAGAGGACAGTGAGATAATTTCTAACATTGCCTAGGTTTCTAGAAAGTACAGCCCCTCATGCTTAGGGTGAGTCACAAAAAAAAAAAATCAAAGATATTATTTAAAATATAGACTTCTAGATTATCCTGATTCTAACTGGAAATGATTAAATCAGGGGTGGTTGCTGTGGTGTCCACCCTCTAGAAGTTGTAGCATTCCAGCTGTCATCTGCCCCATCCACCCTGCTAAAGGTAAGGGATGATGGGAGTTGTAGTCCCAACAGCATATTGAGGACACAACCTTGGTTACCCTTGGCTTAAACAAACATGTTTCACACTGCTTTTGCAGAATGCCTTGGTTCATTTTCTTTATTCAACTACTAAATCATGCAGTTTGTCAGAGAGCCTGGAGATGGCTTCCAGGTGCTATCTCAACCGCAAAACATAACTTTAGCTGTAGCAATGCATAACATACCATCAAACCATCATCTGTTTTTGACTTTGATGGGCCTTAGGGAGGAATGGAATGTATGCACACATGTACATTTTGGAATTGAAGATCAGTCAGTGAAACCCACCCCCCTCTTTTTTGGTAGTTAGAATTTTTTCTCTGTAGGCTTCCCATTCTAACTTGCTGAGAATCATAGAAGTGCAGAATTGGAAGGGATTCCAAGGGTCATTTAGTCCAATGCCCTGCAATGCAAGGATCTGTTGCCCAACATAGGGCTCAAACCCCCGACCCTGAGATCAAGAGTCTCATGCTGTACTGACTGAGGAGAACAGGGGAGGAGGCAGCCTCTTAGCAGCCATATATCTCAACCTCTAGACTGTAAAGCCAGGTGCAGTCAGACATGAACATACTGAAATCAGTAATATAGTGAGAACTTGGCTTCAGCCTCCAAGCATCTATAAATACAACAGGTGTTTTCTTAATACTTACGTGCTTACTTGAAACTACAAGGGCAGCTTGACATATCTGAATAGGTATGGTTGGAAGGTTTTTAGCTGAGGCAATAAGAATAAGATCCACTGTTTGACTATTGATTCAAAACCTAAAATGTATTTTAGATAGTTGACTTTTTATTTGTGTATATCGTATTGTTGTTTTATTGCTATGGCCCGATGGCTGACGCAAATAAAGATTCATTCAACATCTGGATAGGTTTCACTGTTCGTTTGGTATGCACAATCCCGTCTAGAGAAAGAAAAGCATTCACTGAAAACCTTAGACAATGGAAGGACACTATGAAAAATATGATCATATCAAGAATATTTATGAAAATCAAGGACACTTGAGAAAAATAATAGAAGTGTCAGATATTTAGTCTTCAAATTAGTGTAAAGCTTATATATACTGTAATGCTTTCAAAAATATTAATAGTATTTTTTAAAATACAGAAATATAGTACAAAGTACTCTTTATCCATTACAGATTGCAAAGTCTGGAATAATCTTTCCCTGTTGAGGTGTTTTACAGAAGTTACTAAATAACTGAGTGCTCTTTAAATGGGACACTGTTGGTTGTCAAGTACTTGGAATTTTAAAAGCATTAGAGGACAGAAAAAAAACTTAAATTCAGATATCGGATCGCGATGTTCAAGCTGTGTACTGGAAAACCTCAAAGTTCCTTAGAGGCTCCTTAGTGAGGTTCCTTAGTGAGAAGGTCAGTAATGACAGATAAGCTTCACTAATAGACAGTTTGCTTATCACTGTAATCATCCACTGGGTAGTGTGGGATGTGCTCTGGAATGCATGCTTAGTTTGCACCCAGTGACAATGACCTGGTCAGTGTTACACATGCACTGACCGCACACCCTAAGTAAGCTACAGGATCCTATGCAACACACACAGGTTCCTCTGTTAGCTATTGTGTTGACGATCAGCTGTTATGACTCATTAGCTGTCCAGAAGTGAATAGAGAGTCTTTGCCTACAGTTCAAGTTTTGACTCTGCATCTAAAATTGAGCCTTCCTCACATCTCTGACGCTTTCCCATCAGCACATACTCCTTTTTTGCTTCTATTTCTTTTCAGATCTGGGTAGCAGTTGCCAGGAGAGAAGGACTGAGGGCAGACAAAAGCTAGCTTTCATCCTGCCTTCATATCTTCTGTAAAGAGCTGAGATGAAATGAGGTTTACAGTTGTGTTCAGGAATTACTTTGATTTCAGTGGAGCCAATTTATGTATGACTTTACAGAACTTAAGCTTGAATTTGTGTATCTAAACTCAATTGGTACTTATATGCAGTTCAGAGATGATGTGTCAGAGGGTTACCAAACCTAGCATGTAATTTCTTCTCTCCCTGTGAGTTTCTGTTGGTTGTTCTTCTGCTCAGGAGCACCATGCAAAGAGATATGCTCGCTCACTTCCAGAGGGATGGAAAATTATATATAGGCAACCTCAGGATGTTTTAAATGCTTTGTACTCTTATCTGCAAGGGACTAGAGTAACTGGGATGAGCTACTTTTTAATTCTGTAGAACCTGAGGTTTTTGCTGGTTTCCCTTTAGAAGCAAAACGACTATAACTACTTCCTTTCTGTTTGTAAGTGCATGCACGCACACACCTGTGTGCAAAGTATCCATGAATTAAAAACCTATTTTTCATTTGAAGTTGTCACTTATATGAAGTTTAGAACGTCAGCTGCGAAATGCATAATCATGTGTAACAGTTAGAAGCATCAGCTAAGTGCTGAATGAAAATGAAGTATTCAAAGTTGTACATAAAAGATGAGAGAAACAGCTCATATTGTAGCATTCAAGATGCTGTGTGTATTATGAAGAAATTTGCATGAACACTTGCATCCAAATGTTTTTGTCTTGGCAAATTCTTTTAAGATGTGAATATTCTCAGAATGTGTACCAGTCTTATTTGGGGGTGTTATTTGGCAGTACAACTGCACATTCTTCTTCTTTACCTTAGCATTTATACATTTTAATCTTTTTATGCTAATTGCTTCAAAATGAGCGCTTGATCTTAGCAATGACTTCTTAGTCTATACTAAATGAAAACATGCTGTTCAATAAATGGCAAATACAGCTGGCTAAAGGTTTAAACAGGAAAAGGACACAGGATTCTGTGGTAGGTAGAAGATAAACATTGGCTTGTTTATGGTTTTCTAATACTCTGTTTAGAAGTTTGATTCCCTCACCCTCTCCAAAAAATCCTTTTTACTACTCTAGCTCTGAGCTGTTCTTTTGGAAAAACAATCAGCCCTGTTTGGAGGATAGCTTTGATCTCTGTTTTCTTATTTGTTTTAAGAAGCTAGAATTCTGGCAATTTGTTGTGTTTCATGCTTTGTCAGATCATGCCCCCTCAACACATGTTTTCCACAAATGGCTTGGAAGGGCGGGGGGAACGGCAGTGGAATGCCTGGGGTTTGATGTCTCCACTACAGTTCCCAAGTGATTGTTTTGGAAATGTCAGCCTACCCACTGTGGTGCCTTGCAGGTACCTAGTGGGGGCATGTGGCCTTTCACCTGGCATGCTTAACTTGTTTTTCTTTCCTCAATGTTTACCATTTCTCGTCTTAACCTCTCTTGTTTTCGCAGAGCGCTCTTGAAGGAAAACTTAGCAAGCTGCGGAGACACCTGCTTGCCATGAGGCAAAATCTGGGTTTTGTTCTTGCCCCAGGACAGATGTCCTCTGAGGCAGCTCAGCACATCCTACCAACTGCTGTTTATGCTCGGCTGATAAATCATGCAACTCAGTGTCAGCAGTCTGTGGAGGAATGTTGCAATGATTTGCTCACTTTGACGCTTCTGGTACCTTCAGCACCTTGGGTGAGTGTTGTGTTTGGCAGGCTGGAGAGGGATTGTTTCAGAACAATTTTAAATGCTAGCCAAAATGATACATTGTCCTAGTTATGTATAATCAAGTTCTAGTCTGCCTCTCGCTCTTATTCATACTTCATTCCTGTTTATTCGATGGAGGGGAAAAGTGTCGTCCCCTCCCCATTCTTTTCAGGCAGAAAATTAAATAAATTTGTTGGTATCTTGTAGTTATCATCAATTCATAATATTGCACAGGCATCTTTTGCAGATGTACCACTATGTACAGAACTATTTGATGACAAGCAAATGCGTCCAAATATATTCTTCACTTAAACCTGTTCTTACTTGTGTACCGTGGGAGCCACTGCGGGATTATTCCTACTCACACCAGAGTCTTTCCAGAAAGTGGGACAATGAAGTGTGAGCTTCTCATAATTCCTCAGTGATGCAGGCAGGAGCTAGACTCCATCAGATTCCATATTGGCAGTATGATGTGGAAAGGGGTCTCTCTCTCATATTTGATGTTGAACAAAGGATCCCTGTAGAACAGGAGAACAGCTGCCAGTTAGAGAGTCAATACCAAACAACCTACCATTAGTTAATGTTTTTTTACTGAACACAGAAAGTTAAACCAGCATCAAAGAGAAAGAATAAGCTGGTGCTCCACCTTTCCCCACAGCTGCTGCTAAAGTTCACCAATATTTCCTGTATGATTCCAAATAGAGAGTCCTTCTGATGTAGTGGTGCCCATTTGTTTACTGCTGGAATGCTAAAGCAGGAAAATGAAAATGCACAGAAATGAAATCAATTTTTCGCCTCTGTCTTCACAGCAGAAGATTTAGGGCAGACCCCTGTATCTGAACTAACTTCCTTAGAAAGGGTGTCTGAGGAACTGAGGCAAATAGTTGTAACAAGAGATGATGTTTCAGGCCTTATTGACAAACTGAAAACTGACAAATCACTTCCACCTGAGAGTTCTTAAAGAACTCAGATGGCCAGAAATTTCTCATTTAACAATACAGTGGTACCTCAGGTTACAGACGCTTCAGGTTACATACGCTTCAAGTTACAGACTCCGCTAACCCAGAAATAGTACCTCAGGTTAAGAACTTTGCTTCAGGATGAGAACAGAAATCGTGTGGTGGCGGCGAAAGGCCCCATTAGCTGAAGTGGTACCTCAGGTTAAGAATGGACCTCCAGAATGAATTAAGTTCTTAAGCCAAGGTACCACTGTATGTAACTTGTTCCTAAGATGAGCTGCCATAATGGCGGATTGGAAAATGGCCAATATAACACTATTTTATTTTTTTTAAAAAATGGGATCCAGAGGAGAACCAGGACATTTACAGGCTGGTTAGCTTAATGCCTCTTTTGGGTGAAAAAACGGTGGAAACAGTGGTTAATGATATGATTATAAGGCATATAAAAGAACAGAGCTCTGCTGAAACAGAGCTACCATGCTTTCTACAAGGGTAGGTTTGGCCTCACCAATCTTTTAGAGTTCTTTCAGAGGCAACAAGCATGTTGATAGAGGAGATCCGGTTGACATTGCTTACAGAGACTTTCAAAAAACTTTGTTAAAATTATAAGAAGAGGCCTGCTGGATCAGACCAAAGGCCCATCTAGTTCATTGGTGGCACAGGTGCCAACCAGATGGCATCAGAAGCCCGCAAGTGAGACCTGAGTGCAGCAGCCCTCTTGTTACCAGAACCCACCTGATGATTTCTAGTTCCAAGTTCCCCAAGCCCATGTGCTTGGATTTTTTCACTTGTTTTTCATTCTACTCCATTGACAGTGATTGGACTAGATCTGCTCAGGGATCCTCCTCCTTGCTGGGAATTCGACACCATTTTTAGGCTAAACATTTTGAGAAGTTGAGGCACAGGTTGTGTCTTCTCAATGATATCTGTGTTGCTGAACGTGTGGCAGCATATTCAAAACTTGCTGTAGGCGAGAATTCTGAATGAATATACAGGGAATTTTGCGCATTCTTACCTCAATGCCTGCCTGCTGTGATTTATGGAAACAGAAACCTTTCTTAACATTGTCAAATTATATTTTTTTATAAAATGGTGTTTGAATTGCAAAAAACTTTTTTCAAAAACAAAAACAAAACAGCAGCAGCAGCAACCACCCCCACAACCACCTTCACCCTCTGGCAACACCTCTAGAACGGTTTTGCGCTTCTATCAAAGAGCAAACATTGGAATGGTCTCAACACTTCTAAAAACTCAAATGTACATTTAAACTGACAAAGTGCTTCCAACAGCTTCTTCCCTTGAAGGAATGGGATGCCAGTGAAAGGAGTAGCTTGAGCAGGAAAAAAATATGAAATTTAATTGTTTCACCTTTTTATATAGAGATGGGAGGAGAAAGCCAATTGTGGCTCAGGAAAAGGGGATGATAGGGAACTTTGAAGCCTGAGAATTTTCCAGCAAGATTCTGTTTGGTCCTCAAACCAGTGAGACCAAATGAGCATATTGGTAAGCAATTTTCCTTTCCCCCACCAAGGCAATAGAGTGTGACATTATATTAGATTATTATCTTTGGGCATTGTTTAAAGTGTGTTATAATGCAGTCTAATTAGCCATGTGATAATTGGGTGCCTAACAAATGAAGAAAACTAAAAAAGGGCTTTAATAATCTCATTTGAAATTAATTTTCCCCATTTATCTTTACTTTATCTTTATTGAGGCTGAGGCTTTATTACCAACTTCATAGCTAAGCTGCCTTTATTTGCATTTTAAGTAGAATTAAAGTCACACTGTTTCTGTTTTTAATTTGTTTTTTGATTGAATCTTAAATAATGAAGGCTGCAGTCCCAGAAGCCTTTACTTGAGAGTAAGCCCTCCATTTAGTACAATTGGGCCCACTCCCAAGCAGCCATGGTTTGGATTGTATTACAGATCTAATATCTTCCTTTAAGGAAAGAACAGAAATGTCCCTTGGATATTAAACAATCACAGCAAATTTGGATCGACAATGTAACCTACTTTATTGTTTGCAAACACTATGGAGGCCATATCCAGTAAGTTATAAGTAAGCAAATAAACAATAAATGGGAAGAGCAGTTACAGTCCTTTGTACACACTTTAGAAACCATAAATTGTCTAACTCTGGTAGCTTGTTGCAGTAATCTGTAGGCTCAAGACTCTAACACACCCATGGATCCAGAGTTAAATGTGTATAAGAAGACTGATGGAAGCTGAGTTCTTTGCCCCCTCCTCCCCAAGGACCACCCTCCCCAAATGCTCTACTGGGGTTAAGGGAGCCTACTGAATGGGGTGGGTTGAGGGGGCCTTGAAACTAGCTTTTCATGAGTTGAAAGCTTTGGAAAGGAGGAGATGGGGAAGTATATGGGGGTGGTGTTTCTCTGTATGCAGTTACTTTTTTGGTACAAGATCAACTTTATATTTCGTTTTTTGAATAACTTTAATATTATTTTGAAAAAAATATGTTTATTATTCTTTCAGAAGCAAATAGCATAAAAAGCTTATATGATATATAAATCTTGCCTATCTTCTATATTATATATAATTTTGCTGGCGTTTATTCTGAGGTTGTATTTTGAATCAGCTGACCTAGCAAATAAAATGTATTAATGAATAATTAAGAGAGATGCAGGCCTAATTATCTCTAATTTGTTTTCTGAATGCAATATCCGCCTTATATGAGAACATGAGCACCTAACCTCCTCTAGAGAGCTGCGAACAGATATTTATGGTGTTAGTAAGCAAGGACATTTAGTGCCTTAGGTTAGTGAGATACTGGTAAGTGGGTGGCTATGATGAATTATTTAGTAGTCTCTTTATGGCTTCTTCCATGGAGATGGAGACAAAAGGGGTTTCCTGAA
This sequence comes from Podarcis tiliguerta, assembly GCF_965153285.1. Taxonomy (NCBI): domain Eukaryota; kingdom Metazoa; phylum Chordata; class Lepidosauria; order Squamata; family Lacertidae; genus Podarcis; species Podarcis tiliguerta. The sequence goes on along the minus strand of NC_139544.1, from coordinate 26,970,536 downwards.
GTCTCATGAATAAGTGTGTACACCGGGGAGTGCAAGAATCAAAGGGAAAGGAATTAGCAGCTGACAGCTGATGCTTTTGGCCACTAGTTTGATGTGGAGATTTAGCAAAATTCCTTGAATTCTGTTGGGTCTTCCAGGAAATTCACCAGTTTGGCTAAATTGTGCTATAAAATATCTTTTCGTTATGTAATTTATCTACGGAATCAAGCTGGCTAAGGAAATTTAACTCAACTGTTAATCAGAGAATATGAATTTTGTATTTTTATTGCTGGAATTTCTAGAAACATTTGCAGTACATCCTCTGCCTGGGTCTAAAAAGGTCACATGTGAGCAAGCAACAGAGAGATTGTAAATGACATTTGTGGATTGTGAGCAAAGAACTTTTACTCAGAGTAGACTCATTGAAATTAATGGACCTTAGGTACTTATGGGCTTTTAATTTCAACAGGTCTACTCTGAGTAAAACATAGCTGACTACAACCCATATTATAAAAAATTGTACATAACATACACATTTTAAAATCTAGCTTCCCAGTTCTCAAAGGTGACACATGCAGTTTGTGAAAGAAATAAACTCTTTTTTTTTTTTGGCCTTTCTAATATTTACTTTTTTCAAATCTGAAAGCAGATTATAAATGGCAACTAACAAGCATTTATTTCTACAGTGGTGCCCTGCAAGACGAATGCCTCGCAAGACGGAAAACCCGCAAGACGAAAGGGTTTTCCGTTTGCAGAGGCGCTTCGCAGGACGAATTTCCCTATGGGCTTGCTTCGCAAGACGAAAATTGACGAAAAATTTTGAATTTTTTCCCCGCTCCAAAACCCCTTTTTCTGAAGCGCTAAGCTGCTAAAAGCATTTTAGCAGCAAAACCGCTAATCCCTTAAGCCTTAAAAAGCCGTTTTTAGCCCTTAAACTGTCAATAGCGCTAATAGCGCTAATCCGCCAATGGGCTTGCTTCGCAAGACGAAAAAACCACAAGACGAAAAGACTCGCGGAATGGATTCTTTTCGTCTTGCGAGGCACCACTGTACAATGCAGCAGATCCCCAAAGAAGACTCTTAACCCCTAACACTTTCTGCTTTATCACATCTCATTCTGTCTGCATCTTAGAAATTGTCAACCTGCCCAGTATTTGTTGCAGACCTCCCCCCCCCCCGATGAATCTCTCATTCATTACAGTAATTCAAACACACTAACATTCTAATGTCAAATCCTAGGCTCTGATTAGACAACTTTCAGCCTAGGTGGAAACTTTGGGCTCACATGCCTGGACGGTTAAGTACAGTCGAATTCAACTATGGGATGCGCCTCTCATCTCTGCTTTCAGGCAGAGGGAGCCAGCATTTGTCTACAGTTTTTCCAGGTCATGTGGCCAGCGTGACTACACCGCTTCTGGCGCAACAGGACACCTTGATGAAAGCCAGAGTGGATGGAAATGCAGTTTACCTTTGCGCCGTAACGGTACCTATTTATCTACTTGCGCTGGTATGCTTTCGAACTGCTAGGTTGGAAGGAGCTGGGGCAAAGCAATGGGAGCTCATCCTGTCATGTGGATTCAAACTGCTGACCTTACGATCAGCAAGCCTAAGAGGCTCGGTGATTTAGACCAACACAACAGGTACTGCGGTGTGAAAGGAATGTTAGAAAACAGAACAGAAGTGCAAGCACTATAATCAGGAAAACTATCACAATGTTCCCCATGTCTGAATGCACCCTGAGGATAACTGAATTGGGATCTGCAAGGATGCTTAAGCCTGTGAAACAAGAAATGTTCTGGGATTCAATAAATGAAGGGCTCTTTTTACAACATGGATTTTGGAACAGCAAGAAGCAATGGCACTGTTGTTACCCGGATCTCTAGCAATTCTTCTGTTAATGCTTCCTGAAGAATTGCAGCCTCAACCTAATGAATAGAATTCCTATGTGCCATCCAGTATTTCTGGACACCTCCAGAGGCAATTTTGCCTTAGATGATACATGAAAGAATTGTGTTTTCACTTTCAGGGAAGTAATATATCATGCGTATCTATCAAAAGCAGCATGAGCATTTTAACATGAGAACTGTACCGTAAAATAATGTTCTATCAATCTCCCTCCCACCTGCAAGTTATTACTTGGCTTAGCATGGATGCCGTTTCCATGCAGTTTCCTCCTCCTTGTTGGCCTCATGGGAGAATGTTGGTTTTAGTTTACTCTGCAATCAGACATATATATGTTTTTTAAATCTATAGAATATATATATTAGGTTTTTCCAATAAAAACTAGGTTCAGATGGTGCAAACAGATTAGAATGTGTAATCTACTGCAAGCAATCCCAGGAGTCCAAAATAAGGAATATTTAAAGTGGAAGTTTCGCCAAAATATACATATTTAAATCCAGATCACTGGGTTGTAACAATTTCAATGGGAAAATGGTTATATTTGATGGATTTGTTTGATTATTCATAAAAGAGCCTTAAATATGATGTCTGATCCTCAAGGTTGCTAACAGAAACCCATGGTGCTATTACCAGTTAAAATCAGTTGTATGCTCACCAGATAACCTGTTGTATTTGTTTTAAAACCACACAGTTGTAATGCACATGTTCACACTGATTGCTGCTATCTATTGTCAGATTAGTATTCCAGCTCATTTTGTTTGAGCATCAATTTAGGCATGATCATGCTGTGCTAATACCAATGCTACAAGCATATACCAATGCTACAACAACAAAAGAAACGGCATGGTACTATCTTAATTGCTTTTCATCTAGGTTAGAAGTGGTGATTGACCAATGAGATTATTTTTAACCAAATAAATGTCTTCTTTCAATTGATTAAAATAATTTGTTTTTAGAATTTCGTCATTTGACTTTCTGTGAAAAATTAGGCACAATCTAATAACCATTTTAAAAAAGTGGCTGAAATAAGCCCAGCAATCAGTTGATAATTTAAAAGACTGCAATATGTCCCAAAGCAATTGAAAACCCCCAAACTCCATTGGTGAGTTGGTCTTGCAGGCCACTCAAAGTAGCAGATTCCATTGTTCCTGCTCTGTTAAAGTACAACAGAGTACTAGATGAATGTGTGTGTGTGTGTTAGAGCAGGCTGTTATCACCTACATTATCAACTAGCAGAAGTGGTTGCTTGTCTGTGATGTAGATGCTACTTGCTTTGGTCTGTAGATGGCAGTAACTTGCCACCGTAATGGCTTGTACCGGCTTTCCTATTTAACTGGTGATTTAAATGCTTGGACTGATAAAACATATAAATTAAACCAACTCATACGGCCAGTGTCTTCCAAGAGACAAGTGTACTGGACTTGGATACAGGAGGCCCCAATTCAATTTTCTGCTCAGGCCTGCTTGGTGGCAAGTTGCAGGCTGTGATCGATCAGCTTCAGTTCTTTATCTTTTTTTACAAAAATAATGGCAACACTGACTTTCTTCAAAAGGGTTTTCTAAGATATGATCTATTAAGCACTCTGAAGTTTTGTGGACGAGGAGCTCCTCTTAAGGGAAGATGGAGCAGCGGTGCACTGAACCTCCCAAGTCACTGCTTTAAAAACCTGACTTTTCTATAGATAATTTTCAGCACTTCAACCAGCTACATTTCATGGTGTATCAATGTCAGAGCTTTCGACCACATTTTATGTTCTGTTGAAGTGGAGTTTCACTGTTATCGCTTCGCTTCTTATCTCATCCCTGCACTTTGTTCCTCACCGTTCCGAGAGGTGCTTTTGTAAAGCACTGTACTCAAATTTTATCAATTTTAATATGCTCCTGGATCACATGACAGCTATAAGTGGGCTCACACTGCCTACCCAAAGCATTTGGGTAAAAAGTAGATTTGATCATTGCATTCTGTGGAAGCATTACTCTGCAAGACCCAGACAGAAGGGAGAAGACAAGCCCCAAACTGAGCATAGGAAGCTGCCCACCATCTTAATGACTCTTCTCTTTTCTGTCTTGGCAGAAATACCGCCTACATTCCCCCCATCTGAGATCTCAAACTTTCATCTGTTCAGCTGCATTCCTGAGAAGCAGCATTATGATGAAAAATGATGCCCATTGCTTTTTCGTATTGACTGAAATGCCTTACCTGTAAGGGGAAACATAGGTCTTAACATCTTCCAGTGAATCCATTGTGTTGGGTGAGGGATGCAAAGCATAAGCTAGCATTTAATTCGTATCAAGAAAATGCACAGCAAGTCCTTGAAAGTTCAGGTAGATCATTGTTACCTGTTAGTGAAGTGTCTGTCAGGATGATGGACTGGGAGACAATGCCTGTTACCTCCTGCTTGCTGTTGGGTATGACAAAAAGCAAATTTCAACCTGGTTTTCTCAGGGAACAATTGCTCTTGTTCCTCCCTTGTCCTGCACCAGTGGCAGGTGTATCCTTATCTGTAAACTGTCCCCTAGAGGGAATTTAGGGAGAGCAATAATATAATTATTATTTAAATGAGGATGTCGTCATCTGCGTCATAAACTTTTATTGCACTAACCAAAGGCCATGGTATCACGCATAAACATCAACAGTCACTATACATACAGTAAAACCACAGTCAAATCTACGAAAATTCTTTGTTATACTTTATAAGTTACAAGGTCATTGGCATCGCTTTAGCAGCCATTTCACCCTCTTCCCTTTCTTTTCAATCTTGTAAAGGGAATCTTCAGCCTTCTACACACACACACACACACACACACACACTGGCAACAGGTTCCACAGATTCCATAGGAGTCCTTTAGATGCTAAGATCTTGCTTGTTGTTCCACTGTTACACCTTGTTGATGACTTCAAGATCAGCAATGTTTTGTGTTTATTTTAATAGGTTTGATAATAGTTATTTTTTACGTCTCTTGGATGCATACTGTTGTTTATCCATAATGCTGCTTGTATAAAGATGCCAAGAAGCGCTTGCTCAATTTCACACATGGGTAATTGTGGATTGTGAATGCAATCCATTACCCAATTAATACAGCTAAAATGGCAAAAGGAAATGGATTCAAAGGTGCTTTCGATGTGTATTTCGGAAAATGTATTATGCTGTTTCTTTCCCATGCACTAGAATCCAGTGCTGCGGGGGGGGGGGGGTAAAGCTAAATCTAATAATGTTCTTCTACTTGTGGCAATAACTTGCACAATCTCTTTCTCACACCTTCCTGCACCCCCTTTCTGCTTTTGAGAGTCCCCTGGTGGGGCAGGGGAGCATCTCTGACAGTTTTCAATTGGTGTCTTCTGCTCCAATTCGATTCCTCCCCATATCCCTCAATTTTCTCGCCATCTATACCAAGTTTATTCTTTGCTCTTTTATACTTTTACTCCCAATTATTACTTAACATTCAGATCCTTATTGTCCAAGTTCCATTGCATTTGATACACACTCTTCACGAGAGGCTAGTCCTGACTGGGGTTTTCTGTTTTATCACAGAGATCAACAACATTAATCAAGTTGAAAAGATTTATAGTAAATTAGTCTGTTCATAGAGGTTTTGACCTCTGCTTCATGGCACCTAAATCCCTGGCTGAAAATGTTTTCTCCACAGCCTGCTGTGTGGTTTCTCTTATTAATTGTACACTTTCAAAATGTTTTGTAGCACTAAGTGTAGCCATAAACTTCAAATGAAGCAGAGAAGAAATTCCATCATTCTGAACCTGACAGGGGATTATACCTTCTTTTGCAGTGTCTTTTATTTTAACCTTGTACGTGTAGCTTTCAATATAGAAAAGAAATCCTATGTTGAAGGCTATGTGCCAATAGACAATTGTGGGTTATTGTTGTTTTGAAAGGTCTGTTTGAATTATAATTTGGTATTTATTGGCATACAATTCTAATTACTGCTTGATTTCAGGTGATAAGTCAAATCTTAAAATGTACCTCCCTAAGAAGCTGGCAAAACTTGTGTCGTGGCGTATTGTCTACTACACAACTCATCATCATTGAGCATCGTTGTAATTGGTGGATGGTGACTAAAATGCGAGCGACATTGTGACAGATGCTATTTACTCTGTTGCCTTCTCTATTGTTCTTGATGTGCTTTTGGTGTCACTGCTAGGGAAGCAGAGGATCTGAGCAAGCTACCCTGCTGTAACCTCTGGCATTGTGACAACCATCTTAACCATGTTACAGGATCATGTGTAAATTAAGTGGTTTTCAGCTTCATCAGCATGAAGCAAGGTGGAAGAGTACCATCATCACACATGCTGCAGCTATGGTAAAATCGCCTAGCAGTTAAATTTACGCTTTGAGGGTTTTCTGTTGATACCTGTGATTGGGGGCAGAAATTGAATGGCTCCTTTAAACTATCCTTGGGTAAAGTGCTCCTTTTACTACTACTCCCCCCCCCCCCAATGTTTTTCAGGAAATCCTGGAGAATTCCTTGAGCCAGGAGTTCACTGTGGAGAATGTGCTTGCGACGCTTCCAGCCTTCCCCAAGGGTGCCCCTCAGCAACGTGCTAAAAGGGCAGCAGAAGCCCTGGTAAAGGCTCAAAATTATTCCAGGCAAATGGCAATGCAACAGGTGAGGAAATGGGGGAGTTTATTTCAGTTTAACATCCTCTCCCTCCGCCCTTCTTTTTAACAGATTTGACCTACTTTGCAGTCACTGGTCAATTTTCCCCTTGTACAAACCTTATCGCACAGCTAATGTATAAAGGTTAGAATTCTTTTGTTGAGTGGCTGTGCAGGCATTAGTCTCACTTCCTGCTGGCAAGGCCACTTTTTTGTGGGTTTGTACAATAGGAGCTTATGAATGCTTCTATTCATGGCCAGCTCCTGAGGCACACAGAAAAATAGGCAGCCATTCCTTTAAAACAGAAACTTAAATATGATTTGGAGGTTTTCTCGTTCTTTCTTCCCATTTCAGGAACCAAAGAGCTGTATTAAAACAAGCAGGAAGGAGCTTGAAAACTTCCATGGTACAAAAGGCAAAAGTTCACAAGGAAGTATCTTATGTTTCCCAACGTGAAGACAATTCCTGTTCTTACATATATATATTTCAGAAAACTTAGCTTAACATGTCAAGTTCTGCTAAATCATAATAGGCTAATAACAGTGTTTCTTTCCCAGGAACTTAAAAAAGCGTTTATGTAGAAGTTTGTTAGGAGGTCAAATGTTTTCTTTAAAATTTCCCATTTTCCAAGTGATGGATCTCCAGTTATGATTTTGCCCTTTCACATGTTCTATTCTGATTTTTAGATGCTGCTAAAGCTAGAATTTAGACTTCTCAATCTAGAACTTATCCCTTTGGGTCTCTACCAGATGTCTGACAATTTAATGGACCTCTTTGAGGCAGGGATCTATTAGTGGGTCTCCTTTGATTGTCTGGCTTAAGGCTGCTCCAGATCATTAGTGGGAATCTATCCAAAATACAGGCTGCAATGCAAAAGACTAACATGCACATATTGCAGGAGCTGTGTGGGCAGCCTGAGCTTTGGCTGATTCTGTTGTACTTCATTCTGCTGAAGAGACAAGCTGCTTGTCTCTTTAGCAGCAGGATCTGCTGTGGTAATACTAGCAAACAAAGCTCCAGCAATACGTATACTTCTCCAATCTGTGTATCATGCCTTTAAATCATAGCCATTCATTTTTTTTCCTTTGACAAGTGAAGCTTTAATTAAGTATGAATCATGCAGTGCTGACTTTTCTTTTGGGGTGTGTATGTGTGAAAGGAAGTTCTACAAACTGCGTTCTGGTTCCATGTCAGAAAGAAATGTTACACTCTAGCTGATGGAAGTGTGAGAGACCATTCTTTTAAAAAAAAAAAATTGGGAAGGCTCTTAATTTTTTAATTAGATTTTTAATTTTAATTAGATTTTCATAACATAATTTCAGACTTCAAATTTGTTATACATTTCTCTTATACTCTGACATCCCACAGCCAATCAGAAGCTGTGCTTTGATTTCCAAACATTTTAGAAGTCAAATGGACTTCCAGAATGGATTCCATTCGACTTCCAAGGCATGGCTGTATTCCTCTGTTACATCACACATCTAATATATATTCCTCTAGTTCATATATTATCATTTCTTCCCATTGCCCACATTTCAAATCCTGCCCACGATTTCATTTGGTTGTTATATATTTTTTCAAAGAAGCCAAAAATTCCACTCTTCCATAAATTGTCCATCATGTTGATCTCTTATTCTTGCCGTTAGCTCTGCATAGCCCATTGATTTTAGGAGCTATTCTTCTTTGTTGGACTTCTTTCTTCTTTCCAGTTTTGTGCATGGGAAGGCTTGTTCTTAATGGCATAAGTAGATCAAGGAGTTCCAGTCCTCTCTATTTAAGTTAATTAAGGTTAGTAGTCTTCATTTGTGTTGAACAGGGAGAGCCATAAGCCAATTTTAGAGCTCATGCTATGTAAGAAAGGTCTTAAGTTCAGTCCTTGGCATTTCCAGATAAAAGAGTAGGATTGAGAAGAATCTCTGCCTGACAACCTGGAAAACTATTTCCTGTCTCGGGAGAAACAGTTACTGAGGTAGATAGAACAGAGCTCTGACTTGGTATAAGGCAACTCCTTGTGGTATTCAAGGAAGACAAGTTTTGATTAATAGGGATGCCATATTTCTTTGAGTATAGGAAGAAAGCAGGGTAGGAACATTTAAAACTATGCTGAAGTAGCTGGAGTCTCATAAAGCTTGTCAGACCTTGCCTGAACACGTCGAGTCATTGGCTTGTTACTTAGTTAACCTTTGTAATACTACAACAGCTTCTAATAATTTAATTTGCACATCACATTTACTTTTTCTGTTACTCTCTACATTCTACACAAAGATTCAATATTTCCCATCCTACACAAGATGAACTGAGGCCAAGAGCGACCAAAAATGCAGCAGGTCCATAACTAGAGAGAGAACTTTGGACAAAGCACCCACAATTTTAAACCCAGCTCTCTAGCCACTGAGTTGCCTGAGAGCATTAAGCTGCAGTTATTACAGCACTATGTAATAACTGGAAAGATTTAATGTAAGTGACAGCTAGCTGGACCCAAAGAACTCTGAGTGGAAGAACAAGAGAAGAACAAGAGCTACACAGTGTTATGGAGGGTAGGTTCTACTGCTTATCGTTAGCTTCTGCTTGTGCAAGAGGTTGCTCAAGTATACCATCTTCTGGTTTAATTTCATTTCTGCAACACTATAGTGAGACATAAACAGCCAGACTCTACTGAGAAGAAGACACCTGGTGGAGCAGTATCTTTAAGGGCTAGCCTGCTCTCTTGGGATTTCTAGCAGAACAGCCAATCTGCTGCTCTATGTTCATTTTCAATCAGCTCATCTTGGAACAATTTGATCTTGTGCCTGGGAAAGTACATTAGGTCACTAAGATGATCTGGCAGCTAGCTCAGTACTTCTTGCTACAGATGGCCAAAAATCTTGGAAGTTAAAATTATCTAAGGCCCATTTCATAATATTTATGTTTCTGTGGGCTATTGGATTCCCTCGGGGGGCAAGGAAGTGACCATTTAATGAGTTTCCTCAAAAATATGCCTTTGTTGTACTTCACTTATCTCCTGCTACTTGATGTTGCAGTACTAGTGTAAAGGTAGCAAACCACACAAAAAGTAAAACATTTATATTTTCCCAGTACATTCATTATCTGGGGGGCAAGGACTTTGTTAATCTTGTGCCTTGTGCATCATGAAAAGCATTATCAGGGAAAACATGGCCAAAGATTAATGCATGAAAAAATGTCATGCAATAATTTGTACTTTAAAAAAGTATAAATTTGTTTTCGTTGTAGTTCTTGGCTCTCTTTCCCCTCAGCTGTACAAACTGGAGCATGAAACGGGGAAGTGTTGCAAAGATTATTTCTTAGAATAGAAACAGATTCTTGCTGCATAAGCCTGTTTTGCAACCTGTAAAGCAGTCTATAAAGGGTGCCATTTAAAAACTTCATATAAATGTTGTATTTGCTGATTATTATTTTTTACTAGAAAAATACTCAAAACTTATTTCTATATTTCATTATTTTTGTTGTTTTTCTTAACAATATTGCAATGTTTGAGGATCAGAGACATTTGTTAAAGGTACAACTAACTCTTTTAAGAGTTTGATTACTATCACTGCCTACTAGCTCATGAGATAGTCACCCTAGAGGATATACTTCTGTGATGTGGCTACAGGAAATGAGAGAAGGTGACTGTGGGTATCTCCAAAACATACATAGCAGTTCAGAGACATGTCCTTTGTCTGAAGGAAGAGTACTGGGCATTTGGCAAGTAGGGTGGTTTGTTGGGAAGATTAGTAGTAAATTGCCCTTTCCCTTGGTGTCCTCCACATTCTCAATAAGGAACTTCAAACGGTATGGATGGTTTTTTTGACAGTTCCTCTCTTTACTTTCTTAATAGTGGACTCTCTGCATTTGCCCCTTCCTTGGGCTGGGAGACTAAACCTCATCTGCCCAATTCATAATGTATACAGTGGTGCCCCGCAAGACGAATGCCTCGCAAGACGGAAAACCCGCAAGACGAAAGGGTTTTCCGTCTGCAGAGGCGCTTTGCAAGACGAATTTCCCTATGGGCTTGCTTCGCAAGACGAAAAATGACGGAAAAATTTGAATTTTTTTTTTTGCTCCAAAACCCCTTATTTTGAATCGCTAAGCTGCTAAAAGCATTTTAGCAGCAAAACCGCTAATCTCCCAAGTGTTTAAAAGCCGTTTTTAGCCCTTTTTTAGCCAATAGCACTAATAGCGCTACTCCGTCAATGGGCTTGCTTCGCAAGACGAAAAAACCGCAAGACGAAAAGACCCGCGGAACGGATTCTTTTCGTCTTGCGAGGCACCACTGTATTTTTCATTGTGGATATTTTGTGCTATAGGGAAAAAAAATTCCCAGCAATGTGTGTTTGGCATATACATGTAGGAATTGAGTCTTTGATGTCTCTACCAATTTTCCCACTCAATTTCATTGATTGTGCTGTTCAGAAACAGTCACAGCCATCAGGTGTGCTTTGCACAGTCAAACACAGTATGTGGTGCTTACACTTCACAAATAGAAATCCCCAGCCTGTTGTGGCAATGTGGTCTCATTAATCAGTGTCCTTACTATTCAAGGTTTCTATAACAGGTGGACATTCAACAGGTGGTTCTGCATTGGCAAAAAGATCAGAAAATAAAAAGTCTGCATTTTTGTGTGTGTGTGCATGAGAGAGAGAGAAGGAATTGGGAGTCTTGCATACCCCAAGACCTTTCCACTCATCCTGCTACAGTTTTCTTCACTTTTGGTTGCATTCTGTAAAACTCCAAATTTCCTCAGGACTGCAAATACTTAACCTACCTCCAGTGGAGACACAAGAGCTGAATTCTGTGCAAGCTATCAGCATGTCAAAGCCTGCAAGCTGGGCAGCGATTTCCTGTCCCACTCCACCCCCAATTGCTTTCAACTGGCCTTTGCAGCTGTGCGGTTGACATCAGCTTGATCTGCAGTTATCCGCTATAAAGCTTTCCACTGTATGTGCATTAATGTTGCCCACCTGCTAAGTGAATCAGATCAAGACACTTAAAGCTACTAGGCAGGGAGACAGAGCAGAGGATGGTTAGTTGGGAGGAGAACATGCTGTGGAACCACCAGTAAAAGCTGCTTGACTGCTTTTATTTTCCTTTCTAGTAGGACTCCTTTTCTATAGCACAGCAGTATTAGAAAGCAAAGCAAACGGCTGAAGCCATGGTTTATTATTTCAGATGTCATATCAACCGCAATTGGCACAAGTTCAAACCAGGACTGAAACCATGCTTCTACATTCTGGTTTGCTAGTCAGCCACCAATGGTGTTTGTCTTTTTTTTTTTTTTATATAAATATTTATTAAGTTTTACATAAACAATAAAAAGCAACATAAACAACACATAACACAGAAAAAATACACAAACATAAAACACAAAAACAACAGTAATAAACAATACAAATAGAGAAAATTAAAAAAAATACCCTTTTTATCTTCATAATGACCTTGCATTTACTTGTTTCTGCGACTTCCCCCAACCTCCCTACTCTGTATTCCAAATCAAATGTTCTGTCTGCAAATTCTTTCCCTCTATCATAATTTAAATTTCTCATAATCTTAAATCCATATCCCATAATTATATTTCCTTCAATCTAGATTTTGGATCTTTTTCTGTTCACCTTTCTTGCTAAAAACCAGTCACCTTCAGTCCGATATCTTCAAATGTTCATTATCTTGCAGTATTTCTGTAAATAGTCTTTAAATTTCCTCCAATCTTCCCTCACCGTCTCTTCTCCCTGGTCTCTAATCCTGCCGGTCATTTCTGCTGATTCCATGTAGTCGATGACTTTCATCTGCCATTCTTCCAGAGTGGGTAATTCTTCTGTCTTCCAATACTGTGCAATAAGTATTCTTGCTGCTGCTGTAGCATACATAAAGAAAATCCTATCTTTCTTATGCACCTGTTGGCCAACCATGCCCAGGAGAAAGGCTTCTGGCTTCTTCGAAAATGTGTATTTAAACACTTTTTTCAGCTCATTATAAATCATCTCCCAGAATGCCTTAATCTTAGGGCACGTCCACCAAAGGTGAAAGAATGTGCCTTCAACTTCTTTACATTTCCAACACTTATTATCGGGCAAATGGTAAATTTTCGCAAGCTTGACTGGTGTCATGTACCACCTATATATCATTTTCATTACATTCTCTCTTAGGGCATTAGATGCCGTAAATTTTATACCAGTGGTCCATAACCGTTCCCAGTCAGCAAACATTATATTATGACCCAAGTCTTGTGCCCATTTAATCATCACTGATTTCACTTCCTCATCCTGTGTATTCCATTTTAGTAGCAAGTTATACATTCTTGACAAAATCTTAGTTTTGGGTTCTAACAATTCTGTCTCCAATTTTGATTTTTCCACCTGGAAGCCAATTTTTCTATCCATTTTAAATGCTTCCATTATTTGATGATAATGGAGCCAATCTCGGACTTTACTTTTTAATTTATCGAAACTCTGTAGTTTCAATTTGTCTCCATCTTGTTCTAAAATCTCCCAATATTTTGGCCAGTTTGCCTCCATATTGAGCTTTTTTAGTGCTTTTGCTTCCATTGGGGACAACCACCTTGGAGTCTTGGTTTCAAGCAAGTCTTTATACCTCATCCAAACTTTAAACAATGCATTCCTAACAATGTGGATTTTAAACATTCTATGCACTTTAACCTTGTCATACCATAGATATGCATGCCAACCAAAAACATTGTTAAATCCTTCTAGATCCAACATGTCAGTGTTTTCAAGAAGTAGCCATTCTTTTAACCAACAAAAGGCTGCCGCCTCATAATAAAGTTTCAGGTCTGGCAGGGCAAAGCCCCCTCTTTCTTTTGCGTCGGTCAATATTTTAAATTTTATCCTTGGCTTTTTGCCCTGCCAGACAAATCTGGATATATCTCTTTGCCACCTCTTGAAACAATCAATCTTATCTATAATTTGCAGTGTCTGAAACAAAAACAACATTCTTGGCAATACATTCATCTTTATCACAGCAATGCGACCCATTAAGGAGAGTTTCAAATTAGACCATATATCTAGATCTTTCTTTATCTCCGACCAACTTTTCTCATAATTGTCTTTATATAAATTTCCATTTTTCGCAGTCATAGTAATACCCAAATATTTCACTTTTTTCACTACTGCCAATCCTGTCTCATTCTGAAATCTTTCTTTCTCAATTTCTGTTAGATTCTTTGTCAAAACTTTGGTTTTTGTTTTGTTCAATTTAAACCCTGCCAATCGACCAAACTCTTGGATCAGTTCTAAGGCTCTTTTCACACTGGGTTCTGGCTCCTGTAATGTCAGAACTAGGTCATCTGCAAATGCTCTTAATTTATATTGTTTAGCTCCGACCTGAATCCCTCTGACCAATTGGTCCTTTCTAATCATATTCAGCAACACCTCCAGGACTGATATAAACAGCAAAGGAGAAATTGGGCAACCTTGTCGCGTACCTTTCTCTATTCTGAACTCCTCAGTAATTACACTGTTTACAATTAACTTAGCTTTTTGTTCAGAATAGATTGCACCTATACCATTTTCAAATTCCTGACCTACCCCCATACTTTGGAGATTTTTCTTCATAAAACTCCAAGAAATATTATCGAAGGCCTTCTCCGCATCCACAAATATTAGAACCGCCTTAGTATTTATTTTTTCTTGTAAAAATTCCAAAATGTCTATTATATTCCTTACATTATCTGATAAATGTCTTCCTGGGAGAAAGCCTGCTTGGTCCTTATGAATCTTCTCTATTAAAACCTTCTTGAATCTTCTAGCCAGAATATCTGCAAAAATTTTGTAATCCACATTAAGTAATGATATTGGGCGGTAGTCTTTGAGTTGGTGTTTCTGAGTCTCTACCTTTGGTATAAGTGTAACAAAAGCTTCTTTCCACGTATCTGGTGCCTTCTCCCCCTGAAGTATTTTGTTACAAACTTCTTTCAATGGCTGAATTAGCCAGTCTTTCAGTGCTTTATAATATCTAGCAGTCAGTCCATCGGGTCCTGGAGACTTGCCCAGTTGCATATTCTGAATGGCACTCTCGACCTCTTGGTCTGTTATGCTATAATTCAATTTCAATCTATTCTCTTGAGATATTTTCGGTAGCCCATTCGCTTTCAAGAATTTCTCTATGTCTACTTCCTTCTGGGGTTGTTGAGAGTAAAGCTGTTTAAAATATTTTTGAAAAGCGGTCCTTATTTCTGTAGGATTCTGAATAGTTTTTCCTTCCACTTCTAGGTTTGTTATTGTATTCAACTTTTGTCTCTTCTTAATTTGCCAAGCCAATAATTTCCCACACTTGTTTGCAGATTCAAAAGTTCTCTGTCTCATTTGTCTGATCTTCCACTCAATCTCTTGATTTACCATTTGCATATATTCCACTTGATATAATTTAATCTCTCTTAGAGTTTCCTTTGAATTTGGCTTTAATCTCAATCTCTTTTCTCCTTCATTGATCTTTTCCAAGATCTTTTCCCTTCTTTCCTTTTGTAATCTCTTTTTAAGCGTATTTTGTTGTATCAAGAACCCTCTCATAACAGCTTTACTTGCATCCCATACGATTCTTTTCTCCACCGTCGTGTTCAAATTTATCTCGAAATAGTCTTTCAAAGTTTTCTGGGCCTTTTTGTTCACTTCCTCATCCCTGAAGAGAGAGTCGTTCATTCTCCATCTGAAAGAACCAGTTGGTAGTAAGTTCATTCCCATCTTTACTGCATTATGGTCGGAGCAAGTTTTTGGGCAGATTTCCACCTTTTTTATATTTGGTGCCAGTCCTCGGGTGATCCATATTTGGTCGATTCGTGTCCAAGTCATTTTAGCTTCAGAATAGAAGGTTCCCTCTCTTCCTAACGGGTTTTTGGTTCTCCAAATGTCAATCAAATCCAGGTTATCAGTCAAATCAAAAAAGGTTTTCGGTAGTCTACCATCCTTGGTGACCACCTGTCGTTGCGCCTTGTCCATATTTGTTAAACAACTCCATTCATATCTCCCATCAAAATCACACTGTATTCCAAATATTCATTCAGTGTCTCATGCAGCTTCTTAAAAAACTCGGATTTTCCCTCGTTTGGTGCATACACTCCTACTATCAGATACTTCTGTCCATGGTACTGTATTTCAATTGCCAAATATCTTCCATGTTCATCCTTAAACATAAATTTTGGTGTAAGGCTCTCTTTGGCATATATTACTACTCCTCTTTTTTTGACTTTGTCAGATGAGATAAATTCTTGACCCAATCTTTTGTTAATTAAAATTTTCCTATGGAGCCTGGTCACATGTGTTTCTTGTAAGCAGATCAAGTCCAATTGTTCTTTCTTTAAAATATGGAATATCGATTTCCTCTTTCGAACTGAGTTGAGGCCATTATAATTCCAGCTTAGAAGTTGCAGAGACATGATGAATTTATTCTGTTATATTCCTCCAGATGCTCCCTCTGTCTTGTCTTTATCTGTCAAGTCCGGCGTTGTCCTCTTCTTTCTGTTTCGTTTCGGCCTTGCTCCTGTCTTGTCTTCCTCTCCCTCCTCTGATGACTCCAAGGAATCTGCTACTTTTAATGTTCCTTTCTGTAGGTCCTCTCCATAAACTTCTAAAAAAGCGTTCTTGTCTTCCACTGATCTTACTTTTGTCTTTCTTCCCTTGATACTGAAGGAGAGTCCTTCCGGAAATTCCCACCTGAAAATGATATTGTTTTTTCTTAATTGAATAACTAGATCTTTATAATTCGATCTAAGGTCCAGAAGATGCTTTGGAATATCCTTGAAGATCTCAACTTTGGATTGATTAATTATCAATGATTTTTGAAAATGTAGTCCCAAAATCTTGTCTCTTTCTTCTTTGGTTCTAAATGTAACCAAACAATCTCTAATTTTGATCTTCTTGCTTGTTCTTCCCAGACGAAAGGCACTCAGGATCTTAAATTCCTCCTTCTCAGGCTCCAAAGTCCAAAATTTCTGAAATTCTTGTGTCAGAAGGTCCCGCAGGCTTCCTTCCTCGATCTCTGGAACGTTTCTAATTCTCAGATTAGTTTGTTTATCTTTTAATTCCAGCATAGAAAATCTTGCTCTATACTCCTCCAATTGCTTGCTCATCGGTGGCAATTTCTCCTCTGTGGCAGCTGCAACCCCCCTTGCCTCCTCAGCAATTTTTCTTGTCTCAACCGACGCCTCAAATAATTCCTTAATTGAGGCTGTATTCTGTTTTATACTGGCAGAGTTTTGTTCTATCTTTTCCAAAAGATAGAACAATGGTGTTTGTCAGGTAGATGCCAAGAAAGAAGAATGGTTAAGGTTTGCATGGGTTCATGTGACATCTCATGACATCTGATTGAGCCAATATGCATTAGGCTCATTGATGCCTAATATTGCATTTTGTTTATTTCCCTCCTCCTAGATACTTGCTTTGCAAGCTGAACTTAACTTCCACAGAAATTTGTATAATCTTCAAGTTAAGTACACCGAAGCTGTCTTTGATGGGATAAAGCAAGCATACCACACATTTCAAGATAATGTTGCCATGGTTCTATGTTCACCATTACAAGGTAAATACATGTCTCTAATAGCAGCATAAACAAAAACAATTTCAAAATACTGACAGGCATGAAATACAAATGTTTAGTGTTTCAAACACCTGAAAACAACTCAAATGCAAGATTTTCTCTCTCTCTTGCTGCTTCATACTTTTAATACAGGTCTCCAGGGAGCAATTGATAATTTTCCACTTTCTCTTGTAGATGTTTTTTCTTCTTATACAAAACTTAAAGCAGAAGCTTCAGAGGCAGCTTTGAGAGACTTCCTCACTGCTTTTAGGAACAATGCAGAACAAATCCAATATGCAGTTGAAACTTTGGCTCCACCAGGGAATCAGCAGCACGAAGGTAAGAACCTTACTTGTACAATTTGGATTGGTAAAGGATGCACTTGATAGGCTTGTCTTGGTGTCTTGTCTCTTTTTGTAAAAAAAGGCATGGGAAGAGAGCCACTCTTAGATATCTTGCATCACTGATTTATCCTTAATTTTCAGCATTAGGTCAAATAGAAAATAGCTGATCTAGTACATTCAACCTAGTTCAAGACTTGAGCAGTAATGAGGAGATTTAGTAAAAAAATAAAATAAAAATGAAGTTCCTCCTTTGGTTGGTTCCTGATTTTTATCTTTTACTCCAATGAATGTATCTTATATGGTGTGTTTGAATGTGAATGTATAGTTTATTATGTTGTGAACCAGTATCTTCAAAGTTAAAGTATCAGTCACAGTTTGGAAATTGTAAGGCTCACCTTGACTCAGGTGTTATTGGACTACAACTCCCATAATCCCATACCATGTTTGCTGATGAGTTGGAAGTGTCCAACAACATCTGGAGGGCCACAGATTCCCCATCTTTGTTGCAAGGGATATCCAATATCCCGCCAATGGAAGCTCAAATTTCGCACATGCCAGAAGCACATTTGGGGCTTTGTTTGATAATGAAAGGCATCTATAACCTGTTGATTTTCTAATAGCTGAGAGGGCTCTCTAGTAATGTTCTAGCTTGCCATTTTTTTCTAGGTTCATTGAGAAGCACATTGAGAAGATACAGTTGATCACTGAACTGCATTAAATACTATGTTATCACAAACAGTTTCAAATCAACTGCTTATTTATGCCTTGCTGTTGTTTAGGTTGAATGAATGGTGCAGTATAGCTCCCTACCTTCTTTTAATTTACCCTTAAGGTGATGAGGCCTTGTCAAAGTTTGGAAAAGAATTCTTCCTGTCTTTGGAACGTTCCCTCAAAGTCTGTGGAGAGCAACGGGATAAGGCAGCCAGTGAAATGGAAACCTTGCAAACGGAACTGGACCAGGCCTTCGAAACTCTTCGGAATTTAAGGGACCAAAAAGCGAAGAAAGCGGGAGCCAGCCAGCGTTTTCCAAAGCAGGAAGATGACAGAGCAGATGGACTAGAAGAAAGGGGCTGGAATGTACTTCCAAAACACAAGCCTGAGCCTGAACCAACATCCACATTTCCTGTAGACAGGCATAGCCTCTCGCTAAAACATGCTTCTGTTACACAGAGGGAATCTGCCAACCCATCTTCCAAGCAGAAAATGGAAAGCTCTGATGGTTTGAATGTTCAGCAGAAGGGGAAGCTCCTACACCGGAGCAAGAGTATGAAAAACACGGAAAGGCCACCATGGCAAAGTTAGACATAGCTCTTTGGGCCTGACAGCCTTAGCTTTGTCAACAACTCTTAACTGAATTTTGTGGGAGTGAAGTTGTGACTATGTGGTGTATCCGTGGGATGTAAGCTTATTTTCCTCCGGGAGTTGATTTTATACTCTTTAGTGGCTCCTGAGAGCCATTTTATACATGTCAAATTTCATTCCCTAGAACTGTTTCCTGTTTAGAAAACGGAAAACATTCGGCCTGTTGAAGCAACTTCCACATAATGTTAAAAGACATGGGAACATGCTGAAAAATCACATATCTTTGAAGAGACCGAATGTCAAAGCTGGAATGTGTGCATAGAGAGAAGACGAATGCCATTGGGTGCATCACAACTCTAAAATTAATTCTGCACCTCTTCTGGCACTTTTTTGCAGTGCTTTGTAACCTAAGAAGTGTACTTATCCCTGACTGTCATTGGGTCAGGGCTTTATATGTATGCAAGACAATGTAAGCTAGATAATGGCTTTGAAGGTAATCGAATGCACATCAATACCCCTCTTTTTCCCTCACTTTCCTTCTTGTGGTGCAGGCACATTTAA
Organism: Podarcis tiliguerta; assembly: GCF_965153285.1. Lineage (NCBI taxonomy): Eukaryota > Metazoa > Chordata > Lepidosauria > Squamata > Lacertidae > Podarcis > Podarcis tiliguerta. The sequence continues at coordinate 26,951,310 of NC_139544.1, read as the reverse complement.
CAGATGGAGAATAGCACTGTGGGACTTCCATGAGCTAAATAAGCAGGACGTTTGGTTTTCAGATATCAGTGCAGAGGGTGTCTTAGGGAAAGACATTTACTGTTTTTTTATTTTTGATGGTTCCCTATTAGTTCTGAAGCAATAACCCAGGTAGTTGCTAAGCAGATGTACCCCAAGCATCCACTGGAATTTAATGGAAGAGACTTTGAACCTATCCCACCTCGATTTTACATTGTCCTTTTCCTACACAGATGCTTTGGCTTGAAAACAATCCTTGAAGCAGGCTTGTGATTTGTGGCATTCCACAAAGCCAAGTCTGGTTCTCTGTAAATGGTCTCAGCTATCTGAGAAACTTGATTGTTCTCCTTGGCTTGCTACCCCTGCTAAAAGCAATACTCTGGGCCTCATGCTTACGAGGCTAATAAAGCTGCTCAAAATGATAGCATAAGGATCAAGGACAGCATTCAAAATGTTTATGACTTGTGAATGGTTTTGACGACCCCCTTTTTTTGCTTGAGAATGATGCAAAATATTATGCTCTGTAGTATTTTTTAAATTGTATGTAATTTATATTTTATCCCCCCCCCAAACCAACTATCAGTTGAAATGCCGAAGATGAAAAGTTTCTTTGTTCTCATTAATAAATGACAGAAATAGAATGCAACCTTCATTTTGTTGTTCAACCAGGTTCAATGGTGGAATGATTTTTTCCTGTTTCCTTCATTTTCTAAGAGTATCTCTTACAGATGCTTCCAAATGTATAAGGACTAAAATAAGCATGTGTCAATTTGCTTGTGACTCTTTCCACTGTCCTTCTAAGGTACGGTAAGTGGCCTTGATAGCTACAGAAGTCTCTTAAAGAGAGTCAATATGAATTTCCAAGTATTATTAAGTTAGTGCTCATCAAATCCTTAGGTTTTTAAATTATCGTAGTTATTCTCATATTTAATAATGAAAATGTTCAAAGTGATTCACATAAATAAGAACACTTACCTTAAAATCCCAGAAAATAGGCAAGAGTTAAGACTTATTTTAATATTTAAGAATATTAAATCAGAGCATGGTTCTCTAATAGCAACAATAAAAACTACTATGAAAGTCTGAGAATAAAAACGATTTAACCTTCTGTCAAAGTGATTGAGAAGGTGTTATTCTGCAAAGGTGGTACCACCATTGGAAATACCCTCTCTCCAGCTGCTACCTACCTAACATCTGCCAGTGTAGGCAGACAGAGGATGGCATCTGATACAGATCTTTAAATTTTGCACAGGTTCATATGGAAGAAGGCCGTCTTTCTGGTAACCAAGCTGTTTAGGGCTTTGAAGTTCCAAAGCATTAAAAGAAATAATCTTTGTATATCACATACTCATTTGGGTCAGGGGGTTAATAAATGATTGATAATGATAAGACTTCTGTTGACCAAAAAGACCATTTGGATTACTTTGGAAGACTTCATGTCGCCCTATTTGATCCAGAACTATGATCACATTCCCCAAGCCCATTTACTGAAATAGAATAGCTGTACTACATGCAGTGACAGGAGAGTAATGTTCTGATGGACATGCCAGGATAAAATCCATATCATGCAAGGAAAATGAATAGTTTACCATCTCAGTGTAACCATTTTATAAATGAAGAAAGAGCAGATCTTGAACTAATCTTTCTTTCTTTCTTTCTCTCTCTCTCTCTCTCGGGGCAGGGGGAGAGGGAAAGAAAAAGAGAAAGAGAGAAAGAAAGAAAGAAAGAAAGAAAGAAAGAAAGAAAGAAAGAAAGAAAAGACAAAGCGCAAGTAGAGGGAGAAAAATTTTCCTTCCTCTTTTGGAAGCACGATCTTTCCCTTCATCCTTTTGTCGTGCTTGTCTCCAAAGGCACCAGATGTAGCAGATTGATCAGCAGGATGGCTACCAGCAGCACAAGTGACAGCATGATTGGTTGCCTATTCCTTTTTAAGGTGATCTTGGCCTTGCTCACAAGCAGTTATGGGGCTGAAATTCATTAGTATGTTTGAAGGAGACTCTTCTGTCAGCTTGCTGGGAGGGGAGAATGGAGTCCCACTGCCAGCAGCTCTTGCTTCATTTCAAAAAATATATATTTGATCTCCTAAATTCTGCTGGTTTTCCGTGCATAATTTATGAGACTCGTTTATTCTGCGCTTTCACATGTAAATAGCCATCCACCCTGTGTCCTCTGAATTGCATTTTAATTACGTTAGGCTTGTGGTTCCCCCCTGATTTTTAAACTAGCATGTGATACATGTTCAGATGGAAATTAATGATTTTAACTACTCATGACTAAAACTATAGTTGCTGTAATATTATTGGGTATTTTAAGCAAGGAGGAGGAAAAGTAGTTTCAAAAAGAAAGAAAAGAGATGCTAGTTTGCCGATTGCAAAGTCATTTTATGTAATATTACAAATCATTGAGATTTAATTAATCTGTATATTGGAAACATGTGTTTGGACTCCCAACATTTAGTTTATAATAACCTTAACATAATTAATTTTCAAAGCGTGCAAACGACTTTCTTTGAAAATGATCTGCAGCATCCATATTAATAATAAAACAAACCATGGTTTGCTATTGAATTAGGCATTTCCTTTGAAGTGAGTCCAGAGAAGCAATATGCCGTCCTCAGTCATGTTAATTCTCTGATGCAAGGCTTATGGAAATATAGTGCAATTAGCTACATGCTAACAACCACCTTGCTGCACTTCCCAAAATACCATTTCATGAAAGGCTCACCCAGAAGTCTGGAGCAGTACATTTCACTAGTGTGGCGGTCCTATTTTGCAAATTAGTTGGCATTGTAACTATGGACCCTTTGCTTTTTCCTAGTCTTATCCCATTATCTATAGGGCTTCAGAGCAGACTAGTATAAACAGAATTCAATATTTTGAAGCATTTAGAGGGGCCATGATGGTTTTCTTTGTGACAAAGCACTTGCGTCTTGGTAGAAGTAATATAATATACCGTATTTTTTGCTCTATAAGACTCACCTTTTCCCTCCTAAAAAGTAAGGGGAAATGTGTGTGCGTCTTATGGCGCAAATGCAGGCTGCACAGCTATCCCAGAAGCCAGAACAGCAAGAGGGATCACTGCTTTCGCTGCGCAGCGATCCCTCTTGCTGTTCTGGCTTCTAGGATTCAGAATATTTTTTTTTCTTGTTTTCCTCCTCCAAAAACTAGGTGTGTCTTGTGATCTGGTGCGTCTTATAGAGCGAAAAATATGGTATATATGGCACTGCCCCCAGTTCAGATAATGATGACTCTGTACATCCTTACCATCCCAGGGATACTGAGATTCAGCGGCTGTGCATCTCTTGGCCCTCACTTTAGAATATCTAGCCGCCTTCTCTTGGCCAAGGCCTTTGCTCTGGGAGCAGAGCACAGCTGTGCGTTCTGAAGGCAAGGTCTTTAACCTCATGTGAATGGCCTGCGATATCACGTTGTACCTTAGGCAGCTCTGCCAAACATCAAGATGGAGAAGAGTTAAGCAACAGCCTTTTCTGAAAGAGATAACAGAACCAGTTTAAGCCAGCTATGCCTCTCTGAAGGAATAACCCAAACATCACGAACCTCCTTCTTGCTTCTTTCACACAAAGAAGCTTCCAGAACCCTCTTGAATTAAGTAGAATAGGAGAGATCTCTACACATTAGGTCAATACTTTCTGTACTAAGAAATGCAAACTGACACACTCTCCCCCCCCCCCAATTTATTAGGTGCAGGAAGTATTGATATGCAAAATACCTATAGAAAAACTTTGCATGTGCACCTTCTTTCTACAAAAATAAATCCTAGCCTTGTGTTGCTAGACCTGCAATTCACCAGCAGAAAATAGAGTTACCATCTGCTTCTATGACTAGCAGAAAGACATCCTGACTCCTAGAAAAACAACAACTCAACCTTCTTAAACTAAATGTAGCCCTTCACATTATAAAACAAAACACTACCTATGGAACCTGACACAGTCAGGGAAAAACAACAACAGGCTTTTATGATTATAGTTTATAACTTGTGGCCTTGTACAGAGAAAACTTGGTGGGGAGAAAACTACAGTAGGGTAAGCGAGAAAGGAATGTGTGGCTGTTATACAGAAGTACTAGAGTAAAAATTCTTAAGTGACCACTAGAATCCGGGGCATAATCATGTTATTCTTTGTCTATAGCACCACAGAGCTCATCATAGAGCTCTTGTGCTATTTTTCTCTCATTTCCCTCATGACAATTACCCATTTGCTGGTTTAAAGGGAAAGACAAAGTCAGTTGGCTTCATTGTCCCAGAGATTAGTCAATACTGCTGGCCGCTAGGCTCCATTGCCTCTCTCATATTTTCCCAATATTGAGTAGCTGCTACAACTCCACATTTATGCTGAGCCCTGCAGTGGCATGCCATGAACTCAGGTGGGTTTGGGTGTCTCCTGGTAGAGAATCAGGAGTTGGCTGGAAGCAGATTGCTATTAGGGAGAACCCATAGGCTGAAATTGGAAATAGAATCATTGGTCAAGACTCATGTGTGTGCATCTCCATTCCATTAATAAAAATGACTGTAATTTTGTGATCAGAATTATCCTTATTTTACCACTGATTTATCTGAGCCAAGATTAGTTAGGTCTGCATAATACAAATTCAATACAGAGCTGTATGTGCTTGATTACATGCTAATGATGTGTAAAGAAGTTCCTCTCTCGATTATATTTTCTAATTATTTCCTTCTCTCAGTTTATCTACTACCAGAACTTCTATCAAAGTCTCTCTCCCCCTCGTTCTAACACATTCTCCTTCCACTTTGAATATAACATTCCTCTCAATTGTATAACTATAGAAATTACTAATTTGCTGTTGATTTAACAACTCTACAATGCCTTTATGCTACTCCCTTCAACATTTCAAATATGTAATCTCAATGGTCTTTACACCAGTACTGAGCCTAATATAATTTTCTGCCATTATCTGAGTATATTCTGAAAATTTTTACTGGAGACTTCCCAGTTTATATCAGCTTCTACATTCTCTCAGATCTAATGACATTATATTGCCCTCTTCCTCTACAGAGGTTCACTATTGTTTTCCACATCTACTTTAAGCTCACATCCCTTACATTTCAAGGTTTGCTATATCTTCATGCCTTCATTGTCTCTACCTATGGATGTGAATGTTTCTCAAGGAGGTATGCCTTATTGGCCCTTGTTAAAACCACCTGAATGCATGAAGGCTATATTCACATTAAATTCTTTCATTACATATCCATTCCCTGAACCACCATCTTTAAAACGTTGCTAATAAATCCTCCTGACATAAAAACCAGTTGCATTTGAAGCTGATTTGGGGTTAAAGGTTGTCATGTTACAGTAGTTCAAGGCGGTTGGTAATGCAGCCCTCGACTACTATATTTTCTGCAAGCTTAGTAGAACACTCTTTTCCCAAGCACTTTTCGAACTTAGCTGAAAGGTCCCTATGAACATCTTCCATTAGCCATGATTTACAGGTGCCCTTGTACCCCACAGCAGCAAGTTCAGTAAGTTTATTCCAGAATTTGATAGCTTGGATAAAGATAACAAAAGAAAACAGCTGCTGTCAGCTTGTAAGAAATATATTCCTTTTCGGCTAATACCCAAGTTTCAGCTAGAAAAAAACATTATTTTTTGGCAATGTTTTATTCCCATTCAATAAAAAAAGGTAATGACAGACCCATAGTGAACCAATAAAGTCGTGAATGTGTTGTGGTGATATGTGGTGTGTATTAGATCAAAATATGAAACCTAAGTGTTACAGAATTATAAACCTGGAAAGGACCACCAAGTCATGGAATCCAGTCCCGTGTCCTCCACACCAGTTCTCTGCTGTTTAGACCACATCATTCAGTTCACTGGGAGAGAGAAAGAACAATGAAAGTGTACCTGGATGCACAGTTACCACCATGAGAAAATGAGGCAGATCACTCATTGTAGAGCAAAGTCAATATAAAACCAAAATGGCTGATGGGGGAAGATGTTAGGTATAATACATGGGATTTCTTGTCCATAATGTATACAGTTTGGCCAGAAGTGCAGTACAGCAGTGGATAGTATCAGCATCAACTGTGAGAGTTACTGTAGGCCAGGATTCTTTGGTAGTAAGAAACCATTTTGCTTATTTGATTGGACCAGCAAACAGTTGCAAAGCCATCTCAAGTAGAACATGCATGGCATTCTAGACAAGGAATGCATTTTTTTCCTTTTAAGAAAGCCACTGTCTGAATCAACAAGAAGTGAACATGAGATGCAGATAGGTCCCTAAAGTCATTAATTGAGCAATAGTAGGCTGTGCATTACTTTATTAAAATATAGCGGCTCTTTAAAAATTGTTCATTAATTTACTCATCGTATTTAGGAGCAGTGACATGTCTGTCTGCTGAGATTTCTTTAAGTTGACAGCTCTCAGGCGCTCCCCATAGATCGGCCTTCATGGTTGGATTTTTAAATGGACTTAATTAATTCCACCCTATTATGAGAAAAACAGAGAAAGGATCTCTTGTGGGATAATTCTTGACCTCGGGCAACAATGGAAGAATGCAACTTTTTGTACAATCATATCAAATAAATAAATATAGTGCGAAATTTCATTGTTGGAGCTCTTATAATCTGTTATCTTCAGGAAATACCTAAAACGACCTATTTTTGAATAGGATACGATCTGCTGCAGCACTGTTATTGCACTAATTGCTGGGCCCAAATATGAAAAACCACTAATTTTTTTCTCACACTAAAGAACATATAATGTAGCTTACCTTCACAGGTTGCTGAAAGAGATTACCCTGGAATTGGATCACACGGTCCAGGTGCTTGGTCACAGAACTGCTATCTGCCACCTGAAAATCCTGCCTGGTTTTTTGGGACACCAGCAAGCCCCATACTCAAACAGGGCCCATCCTTTGACTACCATCACTGTTACCTTGGCTGAGCAAGGTTCAGTTTTGTTAATCCTCACCCATCTGAGCTTAATAGCCAGGCACAACCTTTGCTGCCTCAGTTTGGAGGAACAGTATGGAGGCATGAAATTCATGGTTGCAAATTAAGGCACCTATTTTTGTAACTTTTGGCTTTAAAATGTTGGCAGATGCATTGTACTAAGGATTAGTTTTAACGTCTTAGTAGTGCATTGTCCAACAGTGCCCCACTACTTTCTGTTTATGAAAGATGCAACATGTATAATGCATGTCCATGAGAGAATTCACTAATTTGCACAAATGTTATAAAATGAGACACTGTGGGCAACTGAAACAAAGAAAATCAGTGCAGCCTGAAAGCAATGTAAACCGCTTTTTCTGACAGATTGAAAACAAGAAGCCGTAATTGGCAACGTGGCTCACAATGACAGTTTTCTTTGATCTATGTAATTTGCAGTCATGACCAAATATGCAAAGGGACCAATCCTTTTAAATAAAAGATCTTATAAATGTGGGTCATTAGTTCTGAAAAATGCAAAAATATTTAAAAATATATATTCCTTAAAGCATATTCTAGGCACAAGGTTAACAGTAAGGCAACTCTGATTTCATTTTACTTTTATAAGACTCAGTTGATGTAATTCACTTTCTTTATCAGAATGAGTTGAGTACATGAATCCAGTGCCTTGATTTTTTATGGGATTCCCCAGCTAAACAATTTTGTTCTTCTGAAGTAGACCCATTTTTATCTACCCCTCCCCCTCCCCCTCTCATGGGTGTGTGTTAATAATAATAAAATATAAAATTACACCCAAAAAAATTTCAGTAACACCAGGATTTAAAAAATAGTCATCATTGCTATGCATGCAATTGTCTCCAAGAAATTGTAATAACATCCACTGTTTTGTTGTATACAAATTGTGGTATACATAATAATGTTTGCCTATTATGGTATACAAAAACATATATTTGACATTCATGATGGGATTTGTTGTTCACTATTTACCCATTGTCACAGGAAGTATTATTTTCATTTAAATTCTGAAATATACCTTGTCCCATTCTTCTGCCAAAGAAGGCTCCCAGAGCAGCTTAGATCACCAAAACATTTTTATTTTTTAAAAATGCATGTCATAAGACAAAAGGAAAATATATTGGTAGGGAGGATGACTATGAACAAACTCAGATACAAGTTCTTCTCATGACCTGCCAAGGTGGAAAGTTAACCAAAATTGACTGTACCAAAAGTTCCTGGCTACTGTGTGGATGGAGTGGCTTTTCACTACATGGCAGATGAAGGGCCTTAACTGAAGATCTTAAGGCATGGAGAAGTTGGAACGAGAGGAGGCAGGTTGGGCATCCGTCAGGAAGTAGGCTATAGACAAGAAATGAAATGAAATGGTCTAATGAATTTCATTTATTAGGGTGCATTTGCATAGGTGGAAGCTTGAAAGTTGCTTCACTGGAGTCAAGGCACGAGGGCAATGTTTCCCTCACCATTCAGTCACTTGATGTTTCACTTTCAGATATTTGAAAATCGAACGTTTACCTCAAGTCTGGCAAAAATAAAAGCATGAACAGTGGGTGCGTGAAAAGCAAACCTTGTTCTTCAGTCTAATTCGGCAAACAAATTACTCCCTACATTTTTAGTTTCCACTTAAAAACAAAGTTCACAGAAGCATAATCTCAGCCTTTTCACCGACCAAGTAACCCTTTCCTAGGGGGCTAAAGGACTATTTAGACCAGGGGTTGGCAAACTTTTTCAGCAGGGGGCCGGTCCATTGTCCCTTAGACCTAACCCTAACCCACAAATAAACCAGAGATGCATTTTAAATAAAAGCACACATTCTACTCATGTAAAAACACGCTGATTCCCGGACCGTCCGTGGGGTGGAGTTAGAAGGCGATTGGGCTGGATCTGGCCCCCGGGCCTTAGTTTGCCTACCTATGATTTAGACCTTGTGGGGCAGGACTGTGGATGCTCAATCTGCCCCCGCCACATTCAGGCCTTCAGGAGAAGGTCTGAACAAGCGTACAGGCATCCAAACCATCCACAGGCAGGCTTTATCATTCTCATTACAGACCATGCTTATTGAACACAACCATGAATCCAGTTGATATGTTCCTGCTCCTTTCTGTATATCTGTTCATATGAACAGCTCAAGAAGCTAGGGATAGTTTTGGGAATGGCTTCTCTCACAGATCCTGCATCTGGAATGCTGTTTGATAATCCACTAGCATAAAACACGAAGAGGAATACAATACATTCGAAAACAATACCTCCCAAATTGCCACACGTCCTTATTACGTTCTCTGACTTCTTTTCATTTTTCACTGACATTGGTTTAATTACTCCTAACAATGTTATCGCCGATTTTAATTTGTTCTTTCATATTGCACTTACAGCTCAATTAATTCCAGGGACTTTGTTCCCCCTCTGTTGTGTGCTTTAGATGTGTTTTGAAAGGTTAGACCTTGTCATGTTTTCTGAAAGGCTTTTGTGGTTGTGGGATATCAGCTAATTGCAGGACACACAACATGCGGTGACACAACAGTAAATGAAGGAATGCAGGTTCTAAATTACCTTTGGTGAATACAATTGCTCTCTTTTATGTCGGATAAATATTTTATGCTGAAAGAGATCTGGAATATGGATTATTTTATTAAAGTGACTGGGAAGGATCAATCTGCTGTTGTGTGATTTCTATCCTACTAAGTTCAGTCAGCGTTTGCCTCCTATTTACTCTTTGATTTCCCCATGCTTTGACTGACGTTTTACGATTTATGTTTATATTTATAGCTGGGATGAGGAACCAAAATGTGTCCCTCCAGGGATTTCTTTCTCTGGTCATAGAATCATAGAATCATAGAGTTGGAAGAGACCACAAGGGCCATCGAGTCCAACCCCCTGCCAAGCAGGAAACACCATCAGAGCACTCCTGACATATGGTTGTCAAGCCTCTGCTTAAAGACCTCCAAAGAAGGAGACTCCACCACACTCCTTGGCAGCAAATTCCACTGTCGAACGGCTCTTACTGTCAGGAAGTTCTTCCTAATGTTTAGGTGGAATCTTCTTTCTTGTAGTTTGGATCCATTGCTCCGTGTCCGCTTCTCTGGAGCAGCAGAAAACAACCTTTCTCCCTCCTCTATGTGACATCCTTTTATATATTTGAACATGGCTATCATATCACCCCTTAACCTCCTCTTCTCCAGGCTAAACATGCCCAGCTCCCTTAGCCATTCCTCATAAGGCATCGTTTCCAGGCCTTTGACCATTTTGGTTGCCCTCTGGTCCTTGGGACTCTTCCTAGCCATGCCTTCTCCTCAGGCCATGCCACTCACCAGCATGGCTCTGCACACTCCTTGAGTGTCTGCTTGGCTGGAATGTATTCTCAAACTATGATGAATGCCTTTTGCTTATTGGGATGTTTTGTGTGGCTGGAATGTAGCCTACTGTCCAATGGTAAAAGTAAATTCTGTTGCCCCGCCCACTTTTGCCTCTGGCCCCACCCACTCCTGGCATGGAAGGTTCCCTGTAAAATAATGTGGCATTTGAGTCGACAATATTTCCACCCCTCTTATTTATAGTATATTCTACTCCACAGCTGGGAAACCTGTGGCTTTCCAGATGCCTTGGACTCCATGTTCCCACAGCCACAGCAGCCTACACAGCGGTCAGGGAGAATGGGCACTGGAGTCCAGCAACATCTGCTCTGCTCTGCTTAAGAGTTCAGGTCAGGTAATTTCATCCACTGAACAAAATCACTCTGACAGGCTCTTTATTGTTTCCTTGCAGCTGCCTCCTCTTAGCGCCTCAATTTCTCCCTCCTTTGCCTGACTTCATTTTACAATTTTAGGTGGTATTCATAGCTGGAGTGGCAACAGAAAGTCCAGGAAAAATTATGGTGTGGGTTATCTTGAGTCAAATGATGGTGACATCTACAGTAGTGTCAGGCTTCAGGGAATCTGATACCCCTTCCTCATGGCTGGCTGCCAGAAATAGGAAAAGAAGAAGTTCTTACCAAGATATTTTGTTCATTATTCACAGAGAGAGACGTAGGATGTTGCCTCTTGGATAATGGCATTGCTCTGAGTAAAGTCCTACCCTCTCCACCTCTCCTTTTTATTTATTTATAAGCATTTTATTAACAATTTCAACATAACAAATTATCAAAACAAGTCATCTTCATTATTTCCCCCCTCCCTCAGCTCTTCTCTCTGATTTCTCAACTCATGTTGTTCTCTGCATACTATAAAATTATATACATCCTTTTATTATCTATCTACTATATTAACCTTCAATAAAGTTGTGTATGTTTATTCAAAACCTGCCAAGGAGTCCAGTTCATTTTGTTGTCTTTTTAAATAATTTGTAAAAAGTTCCCATTCTTCTTTGAAGTCACAGTTATCCTTATCTCGCAATTTGTGTGTCAGTTACGCCAGTTCTGCATAGTTCATCAATTTCTCTTGCCACTGTTCTTTTGTCGGGGTTTCCTCATTCTTCCATCCTTATGCGATCAAGACTCTTGCTGCTGTAGTAGCATACATAAATAAATTCTTTACCCCCTCCATCTCTCCTATTAAACGCCATTCCTATGTCGGCTAACCTGTGCTTTCTGCCTCTGAGCTTTCTGTTCTACTACCCTCAATGCCCACCGGGACCTGGATGGGGGGGGGGGTCTGGCATGCTTTCCAAAGACACTGAGTCTGTCAGCTGTCTCTCCCCTAGTGCTGCTTCTTCCCCCTTCTCCTCTCCCAATATTTCCTCAGCTTCTCCCCTCTGCAGCCTCTGAACTAAACCACTGTTGTAAATCTATACTGTCTCCCTCTTCCACCATTCCCCCTCAGTCCAGCCCCTGACAGGTAGCAACTAAATTGAAAATGAAGCAAGAAGATACTTCAGCCCTGCTTCCTTGGTCACTGCTAGTGGCATGGATTTGGGGGAAGGGTTTAACAACACATCTTCCACAGGAGATAATTATAGGGAGGGTTGTTAATTCTACATAACTGTTAGATGTGGCCCTTTTTCCACACCAACAGATAACATTAATTTTAACAGAACGAGCTCTCTTTATTTGAAGCATCCACCTGCCAAGTAGCAACACATATTGGGTGAGTGTCACCTTTGAGCTGCATATCGGGAGATAATCTTAGTATCTTCTTGATTATTGAAGTGTCTGGCACAGAAGGATCCCCTTTTTTGAGAAAAATAAATATTGCTGGAGCAGGGTTGTCAACTTGAATAAAATACTTTGTGTGTCAAGTAAGCCCTGTCCTGCATAACTGATCACATGATGCAGTGCAGAGACACCATTTGAATCAACTATGGGGTCCCATCCCCCTCAAATATTTTATTGAGGGGCCAAAGACCCCTCAGCCCCTAGGAGTTGGCTCCTCCTATGTGCTGGAGAGTTAAGTCTAAGAGTCCGCTGTGACAATACAGATCAGAGTAGGCACCATTGTGCCCTCCACATATTGTTGGACTATAACTCCCATCATCCCTGGCCATTGGCCATACTGACAGCAGATCTGTCCTAGCATCTGTGAGCCAGGGGATCAAACCCCTTTAAAAACAAACAAACAAAAAATTTATACTCTACTGATGAAGTACATGGGGAAAGAACCATGCAATAATAACAGATCGTATTCCCCTTCAGAAATGCAAGGTGTTGAATGATTCTGTTTTCCAGACAGGGTGATCTATGAAATGTTTTCTCTCTGTTAACGTGGAGTTGGGAAGAGACAGCAAGACTGCTTCTTTCTACAAGAGCACCACTGTGCTCCATGGTCATTATGCTATCCTGAACTCAAATAGATTTGACCTCTTCATGTCTGAAGACCACTTATTCCGGAGCACATTAACTTGGCATCAGAGATGCTGCATTGGTACCTGAATGCTAATGCCCAGCCAATCTATTCTGGAGCATAAACTGTAAATGTAGCATTTTAAGTTGCTTGGAAAAGGGGTCCTTTCCCCCTTCGGAGTTTTAAGGACAATGGGTTGAAAAATTATTTCAGCTCTTCACTGTGGTGTTTTGTAATAGAGAAACTCCTGTTTTCCATCTTATGAGTTGATGCCCTGCTCTTCCTCAAAAGAACAGATGTTGGGAAGTAGCTTAGGTCTGGCAAAAGACCCCATAGACAGCTGTTTCATTGCCTATAATTACAGCCGTAATAAATGAATCATTTCCTTTGGAAGGCAAGTGTTGGGGGCTGATCACACCATTATGAGCATTAGGAGTTCTGGAAATCTTCCAGTGGTGTCTACTTTTGGAAAGAGGACTGAGAATTTTGAAAAGCAGTAGGGTGGTTATTAAAAAAATAAATGATGGTTTTTAAAATTTGTTTTAAGAATGATAAAATCTCTGTACAAATTAGTTGGGTTTATTTGTTTTGCCAAGGATAAGGTATGCAATATGGACTGGATGCTACTGTGATATTAGTTTCTGAGTCTTGTTCTTCCTGAACAAAAGGGATATTTAACTGTTCATTGCAGGCTACATTATGATATAGTCGTTGCTCTTCAGCAAACTCTAAGCTGCACCTCACTTTATAGGACTGAATATAACATAGCAGAAAGAGTTCTCACCCAAATTCTTTATTGTCCCCAACACAAATAACAATTAGAGCAGATGTAAGCATCACTGGTTGTGCCAGCTGGGGAGAAAGGAGTTGAGGTCCAACATTATCTGGAGTTGAATCCATCTGTTCAGGTATACATTGGTGCATGGATGTAATTGCATAAATTCTGTATTTTAGGGAAGATGCATGTCTTCAATTCTGGAAAAATGAAGTATGTATGAATGGGGAACAAATGAATGGGAGAACAATAGACAAAGTTGGATGAGTCTGAATGGGGACCCCACAAGAAAACCAAAACAGTATTGCTTCTCTCAATTGATTTTGCTTGAGGTCATTATTAAGTTTTCTAGAGTAAGAAGTGACTAGATGGGTGATATCATCTATATATAAAGCTAAAAATAATGTTAAATGCTCAGTTCCAGTGTCGATCAATATGTATATGCTTGAATTTGGGAGATTTGGGTTCAATTTCACGTCTCCCATGGACTTATTCTACAGCCTTGAGCAAATCACCCTTTTTTAGTACTGAAAACATCAACTGGTGATAATATCTATGGCACAGGGATGTTACAAAGCTCCAGTGAACACATAGTTCAAAATATAGCAGTGTTTTCAGCCTTGAGATTCTGACCCACAATAATCCTGCTTAAAAAACAATTCAGTGTTTCATGTTTAAAAATTTAAACTAAGTGTTTTATATGCACTTGCTTGCTAAAGGTTTATTGCCATCTATTCTGTTTCATTTATAATTCTGAAGCTAGCATTTCTTTCATTTTTCAAACACTTCCCGCAGTCACAGTCTGGTAAGAAATCTCCTATGTTAACACCTCTGTTAATCACCTTGGTAGTGCTCTGTAAATTCTAATCTGCCATGGTTTATCTAATTCCTTTGTTACTATGGAATGGTATTGATCAAGGGCTTATTTGTGTGTGTTCTTTCTTTTGCTTGAATAACGTGGGTAATTTGATTTTGAGTTCCGACAGAGAGTTTTTCGATTTATGGATTTTCTATCAGGTAAAGCTAATGCCAAATATTCAAAACAACAAGCTTCCTATCTTCCAAACTGAGAGTAAAAATGAATTTGAGTTTCTGTTTGTTTGGGCCCAAGAATGCTGCATTTTAGATCTGTGGCAACAGATTTTTGAGCCGGAGAAAAAAAAGCAACATTTTACACTGTTGCTATAAATTTTACAACCAACATAATCACTCATGTTCTAAACTTATATATTTTAAGCACCTGATAAATGTGGTGGTTCTTAGTCCAGTGCCTGGTAATTATTGAACGACACATCTACTGTCATGATATAAATTCCACATGGTTGAAGGTCTTGTGTTTATTTCTCATGAAATTGGCTTGCTTTGGTGGGCAGATGTACTGGAGACCCATATTCACATATTTGGCTGCTATTCCACCACTGAGGTTTCAAATTCCCCATACTGACATTACTAAAAGCCAGAGCTTTGCAAGGATCATAAAGGTTGGTCTCGCTCTTGATGGGATTCAGCATAGATTTGGCTCACCTCCACAACCACACTCTTCTGAGGCCTAAGAAGGAAATGCAACTTTTGTGTGAGCAATTCTTTAAATGTTGCAGAATACGGGGCTGATTCACACTTCTCAGCAGTGAGGTGGGTGTGGAGGAACTTCTCTGTAGCCGCTTCCCATGTCAACGTAGTAATGGAGGAATGACTTGGGAAGGACTACCACAACGTGCAAGTCCCATTTGTGCTGCAGGACATTAGGTTCCAGCATGTTACTGGAGTGGGGTGGGAACAAGTCAAAGGAAATTACTCCCATATGCATACCTTCCAACTTTTCTTTGATGAAATAGGGACATTCTCTTCCACATCAGGAAGTTTCTCCCACATTTGATCTCACCACACACATCGATGTCATATACATATACAGTACGTTTCCGAGCACAATTCAAAGTGTTGGTGCTGACCTTTAAAGCCCTAAATGGTCCAGTATATCTGAAGGAGTGTCTCCATCCCCATCGTTCTACCTGGACACAGGTCCAGCGCCGAGGGCCTTCTGGCGGTTCCCTCACTGCGAGAAGTCAAGTTACAGGGAACCAGGCAGAGGGCCTTTTTTGGTAGTGGCATCTGCCCTGAGGAACGCCTTCCCACCAGATGTCAAAGAGAACTACCAGACTTTTAGAAGACATCTGAAGGCAGCCCTGTTTAGAGAAGCATTTAATGTTTGATGCATTACTGTATTTTATTATTTTGTTGGAAGCCGCCCAGAGTGGCTGGGGAGGCCCGGTCAGATGGGCGGGGTATAAATAATAAATTATTATTATTATTATTATTATTATTATTATTATTATTATTACACATATACATTGGTCACCTTGAGCCAGTGACTACCTCTCCACTGCAGCGGCAGAGTAAACCCCAACAGCGCCTGGGAAATATTAAATTGTTGAGCTTTTACGGCAGCCGGCCACCGGTTTCAAGGATGGGAAATGGCTCCGCCCCCCTGCAGCGCCCAAAACACCCAGCAACTGCTGTGATTCCTCAAGCTCTCCTGCCACCCAGAATCCCAACCCCCTACACACAGCAGCCACCGTGTGGCAGTTCAGACCCCTGTGGCACCCTATCCCCCCAGTGCCCAGTGCAGACCACCCACCCCGCCCTGGCTAGCTATGCCACTGCTCCACTGAACCCGACCTACAGGACTGTTGTAAAGAAAAAATGTGTGAGGGAAGGGATCATGTACAACACCTTCCATAGATAAGTGGAATGAAATAAAATTCAAGCTGTAAGCTGCCTTGAGACCCTGTCAGGAAAAAAGGGATAAAATGAATGAATGAATGAATGAATGAATGAATGAAACTTTGAGAACAATCAGGAACATATTAGAGCGTAAATCCTATTGAACTCAGTGGGACTTAGATCTGAATAAAAATGCTTAGGGTTGCAATGTAAGGCTGCAGCGTCTTTACCCAGTTACCTGCGAGTAAGCTCCATTGATTATGGCGGGACTTACTTCTGAGTAGACAATATAATAAGGCTCAGTTTACTAATAAGGGAATAAACGCCCCACACATTTCCTAAAAACTGGCTGGCTGCTGAAGCATTGCAACGTAAGAATTTAAAGTGGATTGGTTACATTTTCCTTCAAAATTATAGGAAGGGCTTCGTATGACAGCTTTACCATTTCTTTCCTTTGGTGTATGGAGGTTTTATTTTCAGACACTTACCTTATTTATTTATTTCATTACACCCACACATACCCCACTTGATTGTGAAAAAAAACAACAACCTTAAAGCAGTTTACCAAAAACAACAACAACCCACAAACCCCTTATAGATACTTATTTGGGAATAAGAACATAGTAAGAGCCTTGGGACGCGGGTGGCGCTGTGGGTAAAAGCCTCAGTGCCTAGGGCTTGCCGATCGAAAGGTTGGCGGTTCGAATCCCCACGGCGGGGTGCGCTCCCGTTGTTCGGTCCCAGCGCCTGCCAACCTAGCAGTTTGAAAGCACCCCTGGGTGCAAGTAGATAAATAGGGACCGCTTACTAGTGGGAAGGTAAACAGCGTTTCCGTGTGCGGCTCTGGCTCGCCAGAGCAGTGATGTCACGCTGGCCACGTGACCCGGAAGTGTCTCCGGACAGCGCTGGCCCCCGGCCTCTTGAGTGAGATGGGCGCACAACCCTAGAGTCTGGCAAGACTGGCCCGTACGGGCAGGGGTACCTTTACCTTTACCTTTAAGAGCCTTGCAGTGTTGGAACAAAGGCCCGTCTAGTCCGGGAACTGTTTCTCACTGTGGACAACCAGATGTCTATGGGAAGAAGCCCACAGGCAGTTCCCCTGTGATGGGTGTTCAGATGCATGTTGGAATTTAATAGGATATACTTGTGGAATAGCCATGTTTAGGGTTGAATTCTAAGCTATGAGTTGCTTATTCTTATCTACATACTCTATGAGTTACTTTATTTTTTAAAGATGATCATTTACTTAGCTCATCAAGAAAGGTTGTCACTGATCAGTCAAAAGTTGGTTGCCAAATTGGTAACAAGTTAGTCTAAGACATTCCAAGACACACACATGTCAAGTGATGGTCGGACTGAATTAGTCAACCGCAATGAAGAAATATTACATTAAGATGAATTATTTAGATTTTTTGTTTGGGGAAAAAAATATGCCTTTGACATTATTTTTCAAACCAATAAACTGCTTAATGACCAAAACAGTTTGAATCATGGCTTATTTCATGGTGTGCCTTTTCAAACAGAGTTCATTATTCAAAGAGGGACTCTGTCCTGCCGTTATCCATAGGGTGTCTGTTTGGATATCTTAATTTCCCTGTAGCTTGAATTATTTTGTATCTCCTCATCTCTGGAAAAGAACTGTAGAACTAATCTTGATGCCTGTCAAATAACTGGATTTTTCTGACAATTGCATATTTTGCCAATATATTTTAACACAAAGGAGTAATTGCATGGCTTAGGCAAAGATACAGTTGTTGGTGAACTATGAACCTCATCCTTCATTTCCTAAAAACATTCCTTATTCTTTATGCATAATTAAACAGTACAAACGATTGAATTCCTCCCCCCTGCCCACACAAATAATCCTGCTATTCTTTCTGGAAATATATACTGTATGCTGTATCAACATGCAAAAAGATTGGATCTGTAATTTGCTTTTAGGAAGTGAAAGATAGAGCCATGTCATATGAATTAAATATTGAGGCGCCTGTCAGTCCACTGTCCAAAATATGCCTCTCTTTTTTAAAAAATCCCATTTCCTATGGTATAAGGACAGCAAATGGAAGATAAATAATTGAAAGTTTGTGAGCTTTGTTTTCTTTTTAACACGTTTTTATGGCCTCTGTGACATTTGCTTGTTTTAAATCTCAGATGCTGACAAATTGGGGGGGGGGGGGGACTTCATTCTCTCATCCATGCATGGTCCTAACTCCATGTTTACTGAGATAATGGGAGACCCAGAGGTGGGAAAGATGGAGGCTTATTCCTGTCCACATAAACCAGTTTGATTTAGGCATCATGGTTCTAGACCAGGGGTAGGCAACTTAAGGTCTGTGGGCTGGATATGGCCCAATCGTCTTCTCAATCCGGCTTGCAGACAGTCCAGGAATCAGGGTGTTTTTACATGAGTAGAATGTGTGCTGTTATTTAAAATGCATCTCTGGGTTATTTGTGGGGCATAGGAATTCGTTCATTTCACACACACACACCCAAATATAGTCCGGCCCACCACATGGTTTGAGAGACGGTGGACCGGCCCATGGCTGAAAAAGGTTGCTGACCCCTGCTGTAGACCTTAATATGGCTCCACTAGTGGTGTTTTTGAGCTCAAGCTCTGTACACACACACACACACACACACACACACACACACAGGCTTACTTTCAGTTATGCATTCAAACTCTTCAGGGGGAATCATTTCCAAGTGGAAACAGGGGCTTAGAGAAAGGGTTGAGGTGAATTTCCTGTCTGCATGTTCTTCCCACTCAGCTCATGCATTAGCACTGTGAGATGCAAATGAGGATGGATGGGATGTTTTTAATGTCTTTCCTCTTGGTTTTAGTGTTATCTATGTAGGTAAAGGTAAAGGACCCCTGGATGGTTATGCCCAGTCCAAGGCGACTATGGAGTTGTGGCGCTGATCTCGCTTTCAGGCCGAGCGAGCTGGCGTTTCTCCACAGACAGCTTTCCAGGTCATGTGGCCAGCATGACTAAACTGCTTCTGGCGCAACAGAACACCATGACGGAAACCAGAGCGCATGGAAACGCAATTTACCTTCCCGTCACAGCAGAACCTATTTATCTACTTGCACTGGCGTGCTTTCAAACTGCTAGGTTGGCAGGAGCTGGGACAGAGCAACTGGAGCTCACCCCATTGCAGGGATTCGAACCGCCGACCTTCTGATCAGCAAGCCCAAGAGGCTCAGTGGTTTAGTGATTATCTATGCAGGGTTTATTGTCTGTTTATTTGGTTGTAAGTTGCTTTGGTTTGCCCTGGGCAAGATAAAGCGACCGACAAATTTAATAAAAAATAAATAAATCTTCTCTGAAGATCTAATGGTCAAAGGCCTGGAAACGATGCCTTATGAGGAACAGCTAAGGGAGCTGGGCATGTTTAGCCTGGAGAAGAGGAGGTTAAGGGGTGATATGATAGCCATGTTCAAATATATAAAAGGATGTCACATAGAGGAGGGAGAAAGGTTGTTTTCTGCTGCTCCAGAGAAGCGGACATGGAGCAATGGATCCAAACTACAAGAAAGAAGATTCCACCTAAACATTAGGAAGAACTTCCTGACAGTAAGAGCTGTTCGACAGTGGAATTTGCTGCCAGGGAGTGTGGTGGAGTCTCCTTCTTTGGAGGTCTTTAAGCAGAGGCTTAACAACCATATGTCAGGAGTGCTGTGATGGTGTTTCCTGCTTGGCAGGTGGTTGGACTCGATGGCCCTTGTGGTCTCTTCCAACTCTATGATTCTATGATTCTAATGTAGTGTTATAGTAGACTAGAACCTGGGAGACCAGGAGTCAAATTACTACTTGGTCATGAAGCTCACTGAGTCCTCTTAGGCCAATCACTGCCTCTTAATATAATTTACATCACAGGTTGTAAGAAAGTTAGGATAAATTGGGGAGTGGGAGTGTTGTGTATGCCACTTTGAATTCCTTGGAACAATGGTGAGATAGGAAAGTAGTACTAAATAACATTCCTAGAGTAGTTTAACAATAAATTCCACTCCCCTGGGTGTTGTAGCTATGGGAGGGGAATAGTAGTGGTCTAACAACTTTCTGGACCCTAAATAGACTACAGCTCCCAGAATTCTTTGGCAGAGAAGTCATGACTGCTTCAAGTGGTATCATAGTCCTTTAAACATATGGTGTGAATGTCGCCCAAATCTGGCTCTGAAATGTTGTAGCGATTAAATGCATGTACAATAACTAAAAGGTAACCTTGCACATTCATTATTATCCCTTCATCCTCTCCCTCTCCTATGGCATTTCTGGCAGATTCTGGCAGCAGGTTTTCGCAAGCAATTATTTATTAGAAGCTGCCATTCCCTGAGCAGCTTGGAAATAAGAAGTAAGGATGGCGTTTGGAATTATGCAGCAAATGGGGTGGGTTCAGCAAATATCCCATAATAGAACGTTGGCTACATCAATAATTGATAGCAAGGCTGTCGTTCTCTTTGGCTCCAATTAGCAGGGCAGTTTTAGAGACTTGGAATGTTCATATACTGACAGCATCAGTTTCATAATCAGTGTTGGGGGAGAAATCACTCTTAATTTATTATCTTTAAATGCTTCTAATGGTTTTTAACGGTTTTCCCTGATAATTTTTATATTTCTTGTAAGCTGCTTTGAGGTTTTTATCATGATATATCAATTTTGTTCAATAAATAAAACAGAAGGTCACTCTAAATGCCTAGGCGAATAATGTTTTCACTCGATGGCATAAAACTCTTCTGCTGTCTGAGCTTGTAGGGATTGTTTTCAACAGTTGTGGGACCACCACTAAGAAAGCTCTGCTACTTTCATTCCCCCTCTGCATCCCTTCTGTGAAATGGTAAAGGTAATTAGTTACCAAGCAGAATTTTTGTGGAGATAAATCAAGGGTTATAAAGCATTTCCAGTGCTTCGGGTATAATGTGAGTTCTATATCAACCCGAAAACACCAGAAATAGGCCATTTTAAGGCCTATTTGCAGTGCAAATTAGAGATTTGAGATTCCTTGCCTCTTCCTCACCCAAAAGGATAGCAGTGCCCAACCTGGTAGAATAAATGAGACAAAGAGGGAACTGCTGCTCAAGATAGGAAAATAGGTGGTAAGGGAACACCTAGCTATTTTAAATGAAGTCAAATCTCAAGGGCCTGATAAGCTGCACCCAAGGGTACTAAAGGAGCTTGTAGATGTAATCTCAGAGCCTCTGTCTCTAATATTTGAGAATTCTTGGATAACAGGTGAGGTCCCTGAGATGGGAGACAGGCAAATATTGTCCCCATTTTCAAAAAGGGGGGGGGGGAGAAGACCCAGGTAACTACTGACTGTTGAGCTTTATGTTGATACCAGGAAAGGTCCTAGAACAGATAATTAAACAGTCAGTCTGTGAGCACTTAGAAAAGGATGCTGTAAGACCCAGCATGGGTTTGTCAAAAACAAGTCATGCCAACCAATTCTCTCTCTCTCCCCTCTCTCTCTCCGTCTCTTTTGATGCAGTTAAAAGCTTGGTAGATCAGGGGATGCTGTGGACACTACTGTAGGTTGCATCAATAAAAGTCTAGTGATAGTACCGCTCTATTCTGTCTTGGGCAGACTACAGCCAGAGTCCTGTGTTCAGTTTTGGGCAATTTAAGAAGGATATTGAAAGCTGGAATGTGCAGAGGAGGGTGACCAAGATGATCAGGGGTCTGGAAACCAAGATTGGTGAGGATTATTTGGGCGAGTTGGATTTGTTTAGCATGGAAAACAGGAGACTGAGAGGAGATATGGTAGCCATCTTCAAATATCTAAAGGGCTGTCACATAGAAGATGGAGCAAGCTTGTTTTCTCCTGTTCTGGAGGGTAGGACATGAATGGCTTCAAGTTACAAGAAAGGAGATTCCGACTAAACAAGAACTTCCTGATGGAAAGAGCTGTTCGATGGTGGAACAGACTACAGTGGTGGACTCTCCATCACTGGAGGTTTTAAAGCAGAGGTTGCATGGCCGTCTGTCATGTATAATTTAGTTGAGAGCTCGGCAGTGCAGGGGGTTCAACTAGATGACCCTGGTGGTCTCTTACAGCTCACAATTCTATGAGTCTGTGATTCTAAATCCCCGCTAAAATTCATATGTTCCACCATTCCTTGGTTTTCGATGGCTATTATAAACAGTTGTTGATGCTTCATTTCAACTATGTAGGTGAAAAATCAGGATCTTGACACCTTTTAGTAACAATTTAATATTGAACCAGTGACCTAATTTCATATCTTTCCCCCCAATTCTAAACCTTTGAGTCACCCATACTCATAGAAAACCTGATTAGGTTATTACAGCTGACCTTTCTTTCTGTTTGTAAAGAATAATTGATTCATTTAAATCAACAGAAGTTTGCTTTACAGTGTGAGAAATCAATACACACAGGGCTGTATGTGATGCTTTCTCACAAACATAAAAACCCTAGGTGAGTATCAAGTAAACCTTTTTTTTAAAAAAAACTGCATTATTTTTGTTAGAAATCAATGGGATGCTGAAACGGGTGAATCAAATACACAAATTGATTTCAATCTATGAAACTGGAACTGAGAATAATATTGTCAGGCGTAGCATTTCAGAAAGAGATCCATGAATATTTAGGATGTTGTGGGCACAGCTAGCCTAGCATGATCAGGAAGTCGTCTCACACTGCAATCCCATCTCTGTTCAGAAGTAAACCCTAGTGAGTTCTGAAAACGTATATAGAATTGCAGAATGTATTCAGCCTAGGTAAATACAAATAAAAAAACCACACACACGTTGTCATAGATTTGGAGGAGACTCCCCTGAACCCTAGAAATTAATAAATGATAGGATTTTTATTATTTGGGATGTGAAGAAATGCAAGCTGCAGAGGAATTCCTGGGCTAGTCTATGTAAAACAACCTGGCCAAGGTAGGGCCATTAAGAAACAATACGTTAAGGGCCCTTGCCAATGAAAGAGAACTGTCCTCCTCCCTGGCCCTGAGGTGTGAACAGAGACTGCAAATTTGGAAGGCTGCCAGTATAACTGGGTGTGAGGTGACAGGAAAAGAATGTTTTTATCAAGGTGTGCTGAAAAGAAGAAGGGATAGAATAAAGACCGGGATCCATCTTGGGCAGGTAGGCTGAAGGCTGATTGGGAGAGATGCCTTTGACTCCAGGGCTTCACTGCTGTGAGGGACAAGCCCCTCTTGAAATGACCATGCTGTAAAAACTGGACTCTCTCCATGTGCACTGAAGGTGTAAATAGGTGAATAAACCATACTCCTTAAAGCTACGACAGCCTCCGCCATGTCTCAGTTCTCCAAAGGAACACTGACCCAAGTTCCTTGATCAGCAGACAACTTGTTGAACAAATGTGGTGTGTGTGTATTTTTGCTGATTCCCACTTTATACCCCTGAACTTTCCCCCAAATCTGCAAGGGGACTAGCATGGTAGATTGAAGTTGAGGCTGCATGAAGAAGCAGGGCTGGGAGATACACAAAAATGGGCTTTGCTTCCCTGGATCAAACTGCCTTCCATGAATGGGGCAACCCCACGGATGCTTCACTGAGATTATAGCATTTCATGATAAAGTCATTTTTAAATATTTCAATATATGAATAGATAAATCAAACAATTTCTTAATTAAGCATTAGCTTTTGTTTTGTGAAGGATATGCTCATTCCGTTAAGCACATCCCTGATATTCACAGCTCTTCTGGTTTAGCAAATGGGTGTTTCCGTAAGGTGGCCTGCTGCACTCTCTGTGCATTAATACAGAAATCCAGAGTTCTTATATCAAAGGAATAAATAAGCAAAACTCGGTGGCAATTATTAAAATTTCATGCTCACAAATTGGTGCTTAGATGGCAGCTGAAAAAGCTGACATCTGTTTGCGCTTACGTTGGAATCCATTCCTACATATGATTTTCTTGCAGATGGTTGGGCCTATAAACAGCATTTGAAAAAGGCACATCATGCAGCAATTTGCATTTTTATTTTATGGTAGCTTGACAAAGAAGCCAAGTGTTTCTAAGCATGATATAAAATTGTGTTCTCATTATCTGTGAATAATTCACCATTGTTATTTCCCCCTAAAAATCAGCAACAAATTCTAATTAGTGTTTGCCAAAAATTTTGATTTATTTTCAGTTGATATTAGCATAGCACTAGTATCAAATTGGTGTGAGATCAGAATGAGCCCTAAAGTCACTAAATTGTTTTCTTTATGTGCTGTTGACAGAGTTGGGGCAGATTCAGTTTTAACAGCAACACTTATACTGTAACATATCAAAGCTCTAGTCTGATAAGAGCATATAACTAAAATAGTATAATGAAATGAGAACATCAGTGTGAGAAATTTGTGTGGAGATAACTTGGACTCCCAAACTATGCAAATAGTACCCCCAGGATGTCACTAAGTAAAACTGCCGACCCTCTCACCTTCTGGAGTCTGCTAGATGGATGCAGTTTTCATTTCTGTTTTTACAGAAAACTGTGCTTGTTGACAGAATGATCAAACACTGTGCTACCACAAATTACATAGGTGATAGTGAACACTATGGCCAGTCCTACCATTGGGTAGAATGAGACAGATGTCTCAGGCAACAGATACTGAAGGACATGGACTGACAACAAGGTGTTGTTATGTCAGTCCGGCAACCAGCCCTGTACTTCCCAAAGCTAGCCTGGTAGCCTAGGGCGTGTCTATCAATTTCTTTCTTTCTCAATAAGACTTTGTATTTGTATGCACGGTAGCTATGAAAACACCCCAATCTTTATTATCTGGAATAAATCAGCATGTGAACATGTATAATTCTTTTTTCACCAAAACCTTTAGTTTAGACACCAGGATCTGAAATCCTTTAAAAAGAACCCCTTGATAAATCTAGGGCAATTTTCTTTTCTTTTTGCATGTATGGTGCAGAGTCTGTCATTTCCATTCATGATAGCCGTGACTTATTCTGAAATAAGTCATTCTGAACCAAGGATATGCTCCCCAGCAAATGTGTGGCATAGGATTACAATCTTGGAGATGCCTTGTCCTGAATACAAATAGTCATTTTAATTCTCCAGTATCAGAGGGACACGGGTGGCGCTGTGGGTTAAACCACAGAGCCTAGGACTTGCCGATCAGAAGGTCGGCGGTTTGAATCCCCGCGACGGGGTGAGCTCCCGTTGCTTGGTCCCTGCTCCTGCCAACCTAGCAGTTCGAAAATACATCAGAGTGCAAGTAGATAAATAGGTACCACTCCGGCGGGAAGGTAAACGGTGTTTCCGTGCGCTGCTCTGGTTCGCCAGAAGCGGCTTAGTCGTGCTGGCCACATGACCTGGAAGCTGTTCCCTTGGCCAATAAAGCGAGATGAGCTTTATCAGGGGTCCCTTTACCTTTACTGTTACCTTTACCTTATCAGAGGGAAAGGCAGTTGCTTTCATATTTTCATGCCCTACATCCTGCACAATTAACAAAGATGCTGCTTTTGTGCTGGAGTTACCATTCCCTTCTCAGGCTTATTTTTTTGTCCATGATATTTATTGGGTGGGTGCTGTGAGGTGGGAGATGCGGACACCCAGACTGCCAGTGTCATAGTTTAAATCTCAAAGGGCTGTAGAGCCCTAAGGATTCAGAGAGTCAAAAGCTTTGTCAAACAGGGGCTTTTCTCTGGATAATATATACTGAAAATGAAAAGCTGCTCAAGGCTTCAGGGTGCCAAGGATGGGCTCCTTTTAAACGAGGGCATGTCATCAGCACTGTTCTTTAAAAAAAAAAATCATAAAAGCGAGTGCTTTGGCCCTCTCTGCCACTTCAGAGGACTTGACATGAGCTGGTTTTGTAGTTAAAATCACCTTTAGCCGAGTTGAAAGAGCACAGAGGTGCATTAGAAATTCAGCAAGCAGCTTGGGGGAGAAAAATCCTTTCAATATGTATAGATTTCATTTTTCCCCCCATAAAAAAGAAGAAGAGAAGAAACCCACTTTGAGTGACTATCAAAGACATGGTTCAAAGGCAAGGATGAGAGTAGATGGGTCATTTGGTTATAACCAGTAAATATTTCTGTGTGAAATATAAATGACATTAGGCAACCTGATGCTAAAAGCAAGCATCCATTTGCAAATGTTCTACATGGCAGACACATTTCGGGGATGATTGCTGAGTATATTTAAAATTTGCTCATTATTAACAGCAACATAGCTTCTCGCTGCAGTTTCTGCTTTGCACATGGAACTGTTTCATGGAAAGCATATCTGATTGTTAGTGACCACCTGCTATTATTATGGAAGAACCCATTCAAAGCAGAAGAAAATTGACCCTTCAACCCTATACTAGTTACAACATTGTCTTACATTGAATGTAACTAAGAGACTCTATGATCTGAAAAAAGAGACATTGCACATTCTTTTGTAATTCAAGAAAATCTTGAATAAGAATTTAATAATAGTAACAACAACAACAACAACCCCAATAATACAATAAGATGCCCATTTTGGTTGATGACACAAATGCCCTCAGGGGCGCAAGTTGAAGGTCTGATAAAGATCCCTCTTCCTTGGTGCCATTTTGAGACTTTTCCTCTTCTTTTGCTTGCCCAAAAACTCATTGCCACAATCGGGATACCTAGATTAAAAAAAGAAAAATCAAGGATCTAGAAATACTGCCTGATTAAATTCTGAGGTATCATAAAAGCCACATCTGTTGCTACCATTCCGTGATGCAATATTACTAGGGGAAGATGGCTAGAATAGAAATAATGAACCTAGATTAAAGCCAAACTATTCATCACATACTTCAAGCAACCTGATATTAAAAATCTAATATGAATCCTCCCTGGCAGTTATATATACACACACATAAACATGCCTGTGGTACTTCTTACCCTGTTCTAGCTCTGCTTAGACCCACTTTACATTTTGTAAAGGGATCCTGGAGCAAAACCCTGAATGTTGTGCGTAAAATGCCGTAGGGGTTTCTGAATGCTGTTAGAGTGCTCTCCAGCAGCTACTGGGGAAAGATGGGGCCACATCTTCCAAGTATCTTTAAGGGGCACAATTCCACTTATACATGAACAGCAGAGAGGCACATGCGTTTTGTGCTCACAGCTCCATGGACAATAGTCAAAAAATAGTTGTGTGCCCCCTAAATCTGTTCTGGTGTTTTCCCTAATCCTCCGGAGCAGATTGGGGTGTGCTGTGGGAACGCGCAGGGGGAAGAGAAGTCCCAAAGCACAAGGGGAAGTCATTCTGTTCCTGCAATTATTTGGTTGAATACTTTCTCATGTTTTTCTATGTGTGAATGTGGCAGTATGGGACTGACCCTTTCTCTATCAGTCTCTTGAGTTTCTGTTAGTCTCTCTGAATTTGGTTACTCACATGTGCTGTGAAGGTTAGGAAGAAGGATAAATAACAGCTATAGCGCTGAATTTCTGGTTGATTTTGAAATTATTGATCCAGGCACCACATGTAAAATGAGAATTTCCCCTCAAAGTTCTGAATTGAAGCCATTTTGTCCCATCTTTAGCTCGCTGACCTTTCTGTGCTCAAACAACTTGGATATACTTCACATTTCATACATGGACCTGCCACTGCTGTGTTAGAGAAAGGAGGCCTCCTGCCTAGAATAAGCAGCAATAACCAGCGGTGGAGCAAGCTGATTGGGTGCCCAGGGTGGCGGGGGGGGGGGCAAGTGGCGTACGGGGCTGGGGCCAGTGGGGGCAGGGCCTGCAGTGCGCAGGGGTGGGACCAGCTGCTCCAGTGCTCCGAGGAGTCTGCCTGCCTCCCCCCCCTACAGCTGGGAGGGATGCAGCAGGCGGACCTTTTGGGTAGCGAAGCCTGCACATGTCCAAGACACAGCGTCTCTACCAGGAGACATGTGGCTCAGGCGTGCTGCAGGCCCCACACAGTGAGTGCCGCCTGGGATTTGTCACCCCCCTCAGTGGTGGCACCTGGGGCGGATCACCCCTACTACATCCTCGTCGCTCCGCCCCTGGCAATAACACAGCACCTTTTTCTTTGTACATAAGCAAGTGTCTAACATGCCGACATAAATATAACAAAATATGCCATTTCTTAAGAGGGAAGGAAGAACGTTATAAAAATGTGATAGATTAATCTGAGGACCACAGCATTCTACAAGGTTTTTATAGGGTGCCAACTGCAGTTAGTTGGAGGGACGCGGGTGGTGCTGTGGGTTAAACCACAGAGCCTAGGACTTGCCGATCAGAAGGTCGGCGGTTCGAATCCCCGCGACAGGGTGAGCTCCCGTTGCTTGGTCCCTGCTCCTGCCAACCTCGCAGTTCGAAAGCGTGTCAAAGTGCAAGTAGATAAATAGGTACCGCTCCGGCGGGAAGGTGAATGGCATTTCCGTGCGCTGCTCTGGTTTGCCAGAAGCGGCTTAGTCCTGCTGGCCACATGACCCGGAAGCTGTACGCCAGCTCCCTCGGCCAATAAAGCGAGATGAGCACCGCAAACCTAGAGTCGGCCATGACTGGACCTAATGAGCAGGGGTCCCTTTACCTTTTTTAACTGCAGTTGGTAGACAGCTAAATACAAAATAACCCCAGATGCAATTCCTAGAATGTTTGCTTTTCCCATAATGGTTAAGAAATAACTCTGGCTTGTATCCAGCTAAATGACTGCATATGTGGATGACTTCTATGAGCCAACGGATCTTTCTCTCCTTCCTCCCATGTGTCCCCTACACTGCCACCACAATCTGCTCTGGGGTGCTGGTGGAACCCCCAGAACAGATGTGTGGGGCACACAGGGAGGGAGAAGAGTGGGGAGCGTTTCATTGGTACTCACAGAAGTCGTCCTGCACACACAATGATTTTGTCGGATGTGACCTTTTATCTGAACTCTTTGTTTTCATTCTCTGTCATGGCGCTTTTATGCTGAATTAATCTCGATGCCCTGACATTTGCCTCCAATTCAAATGAGAGATGCTGAGAGCCACGAGTGCTTCTCACTGTGCAAACATGGCAGTTTGTGAGAGTGACATTTCTTCTGAGTTTAGGTACGCATAGCTGTTAGCGATACGGATAAATGAGAGAGACGTGGTTACCTTTAGGCATTTTTTTTAAAAAAATGTAATTTTGTTAAAAGCCAAGCCATATTAGTAAGGGAAGTGTAATTGGTGATGAGCTTATTTCTCTTCTTGACTCACTAAACACAGTCTCTGTGATGGGGGGGGGGGGGAAGGAGGAAGAACTGGAAAAATAATAAAAAAATACTAAAAACAATCAGCAGGACAGAAGAAGCTGCAAGACAGGAATACAAAGCAACTAATCACCTTCCAGTAATATACCAACAATAGCATACTTCATTAAAGAGGGGGCATGATGGAGATGAGAGAGTTTCAGAGGCTAGACATAACCACTAATCTCGTCTCTCTAACAACTTGGAGGGTGACTCATGACATGCCCTCTTCTGCAAGGGTGCCTGGGGTGGCTTTCAGAGGCATTCCCTGGCTCCTATTCCCCTATGAAATTGGGTTTTATTCTGTTGTAGTAGCCAGCAGAATAGGCTGCAGTGTGTGGTTGCTTGCGGTTGGTGATTTCTCTGATGTGTGGGGTTTCTCAGGTTTCCATTGCCCCCAAAATGTTGATGACCTTCCTTTATTCTTCTGTTTAATACTGTACTCTTATTCCAGGTCTATTATTACTAATAGAATAGCACAAGAAAGCTGAACTGTATATAGTCCAATATGTTTTAGACTGGGACAGACTGGGACCCATATTAACACCAATGATACTTTGACCCCCTTTAAAAAAAATTAATTAGACAGACCTGAAATAATTAGAGTATTATGACTCCGAAAGAACTCTCACTGGGTATTTAGTTCAGAAGTGAATTGTGTTTCATTTAAGTCTGGTTAAGAAATGCTATTTGAAAAGACGTATCAAGTTGGAGCACTTGGCAAAGGTTTTTCCTTAATATCATGGATGCCCCAAATGCCTGAGGTATTTTGACGCATGCAGAGCTTATCTGTGCCTATATGACATCCTTATAATGCTGCCCAGGAGAGATAAGCAGTTTTTATTTACTGCAGATTGAGCTGTGTTTTGTATTAAGGCTATATTAGGCAGAGTTGGCATTTGCAAAATCAGATATGACAGAGCTTAAACCTTGAGGGAGCTTGTCCTTAAAAGATGAAATGGATCTGTTTGCTCTTCCCGCAAGCGGAGTGTTGCTTTTGCACAAATGTAGTTTGCATTTCTCTCTCTCTCTGTGTGTGTATTTATGATAATTAGAATTACTTTTGTATAGTAATTCTAATGGCCGTGATGTTCGGAGAAATGGTCAAAAGGATAGGCACCAGCGGCTTAAGAAGTACCGGTAACTATCTGCATTCAATCAGATTCTAGCCAAAGGATAACTGAAATGATCTCCTCCATTTCAAGGAGAAAGGAAATTCCAATAAGCTGTATCATTGCTGTACATCTTTAGAAACTAGTCCAATTCTTACTGTACTTAACCTTTCTACCGGCTGGATTTTGCATGCTCAAGATCCCTCTCAGAAGACAAAGAAGACAGTGGGTTAAACGCCAACTTTTGTTTTCCCGGTTCAGACACTGGACAAATAACGATAACTCAGTCTTGTTTATATGCATTACAGTATCCCAACCCACAAGAAAAGCCTTTGACAAGCTGCTTCCATCCAGATGTTTTGAACTACAGCTCCCAGCAGCCCCAGCCAGCACAGCTTTGAAAGCTGTAGTTTGTCAACCTGGCAAAAACTGCACTAGAATAACTTACCGAGAAGCAATTATGTCCTGTAGAGTTTGCTTTACTTATTTAGAACTTTTCTATACCATCCTTCATGAAAAATTCAAGGGCAGTTTACCACATACATACCGTCTCATTAAGATCGATATACTCTGACCAATACCTTAAAAACAAATACATCTGGTAAGCAAGATAAATGCTAGGAAAGACAAAATGGGGAAACACATCAGGCTTTAGCAAGGGCTGGAAATGCATCAGAGTTGGAATTTGCCCTATTCCAGAAGAGGGGTGGACACCATCAGAGACAAGGCTCTGTGTCAGGTTGCTGCAAGGTTAATTTCAGCAGCTGCGGAATAACCAGGAGGGACTCATCTGAAGATCTCAAAGAATAAGCAGGCCTATAAGAGAGATGGTCCCTCAGGAAACCCAGTCCTAAGTTGTTCACAGCTTTGTAAACCAACAGCAAAAATTCTAAACGTGGTCCAGCAATCAGATTGCTAAAAGAGAGAGAGATGGAGGGACTGTGACCCTGTTGGATTTTTTTTTATCTCTCAGTGGATTTAGTACCATCCCTCATGCTATCCTTCTTAATAAGCTTCTCTGAGTTGGATTAGAAGTCACTGCTTGTAGGTAGCACTCCAGCGTGGGGATCGATCCAGAAGGCGGTGCTTGGAGACAACGGCTCAACCTCCTGGCAAATATGCTCTGGTCTCTCTCAGAGTCCTATCCTTTTCCCCATGAAACTGCCTCACTTGCTGGATCATCACCTTGTCGTGGCTTGCACGTTCCTACGACCCTTGTGAGCGAAGCCATCAGGAGTCTTGTACCCCCAGCAGGGTCACCCAAGACATCCTGAGGGATGCGGGTGGCGCTGTGGGTTAAACCACTGAGCCTAGGGCTTGCCAACTGGAAGGCCAGTGGTTTGAATCCCCGCGAGGGGCTGAGCTCCCATTGCTTGGTCCCAGCTCCTGCCAACCTAGCAGTTTGAAAGCACGAAGTGCAAGTAGATAAATAGGAACTGCTCTGGCAGGAAGGTAAACAGCATTTCCGTGCGCTACTCTGGTTCACCAGAAGTGGCTTAGTCATGCTGGCCACATGACCTGGAAGCTGTACGCCGGCTCCCTTGGCCAATAAAGCGAGATGAGCGCCGCAACCCCAGAGTCATCCGTGAC
Source organism: Podarcis tiliguerta (assembly GCF_965153285.1). NCBI lineage: Eukaryota > Metazoa > Chordata > Lepidosauria > Squamata > Lacertidae > Podarcis > Podarcis tiliguerta. The sequence goes on along the minus strand of NC_139544.1, from coordinate 26,919,223 downwards.
TAGATCTAGCAGTCAGGGGTCCCTTTACCTTTATTAACCCTGAAGGACAACAAGCTTTGGTTAATATACATTTAATGTTGATTCTAGGGTTCACATGCCTGACTGATTAATTTGTATCCTGACTTTTCTCCACATGGTGCTAATGGAGGCTAACAACAATAATACAAATAAAATGCAATAAAATCTGCCATATGTTTTGGAAACTTGTTTCTTTGATGGGCATCCGAACATCTCTTAAAACAGCATAACCAAATTTTGCATGATGGTTCCTGAAATCAAGGAGCAGGTTTTTGTATGGGTTTGGATGCCATTTTGGATCAAGGCCTGCACCTTTCAAAACGGCACTGATTTTAACCACTGATTTCAAAATGGCGTTGTTGTTTTCGAGTTTCTCATAATGCCCAAACAGCGCTAGGTACAAGGCTGCTGGCATACAATAAAATACAATGTAAAAACAAAAACAGAGAAAGGCAGGTAAGACAAGCAGCTAATTAAAACCAATTAAAAAACCAATTAATATCTGTATTTTAGGATTCTCTTACAGTAAGGCAAATAAATATTCAAGGCAAATAAATACAGTAAATAAAGGGGGTAAACCTACGAAAGGCAATTCTTTAGAAAACTCTCCATAATCATCCTAAGGGTGGTATTGGTCTGGCAAAAAACAGTATTAACTTACTTATAAACTCTGAGCCGTGTAAGATGTGCACAGTATTACTCTAATGGGAATCTATGTTTGCATATATACAAGCCAAGGAGGAGTTCTTTTATTGCAGAGCTGCTTGATACAATAGACTGTAATGTGTCCTTAAAGTCGCTTATGGGTTATCTTGTGAAAGCCTGTGGGGTTTGCGTTTCATTCTTAATATACATTCGAAGCAGCTGCTGTAATGGTTCCTTTGGAGCTGTTTTGGTGTTCACAGTAAAAACGTTTATTACAAACAGTAGGACTTGCTCATGGTACCCTTAATGATTGGTGTAGATTGTGTTGTGGGAATAGAGGCAGATAATATTTCTGGTGGAATTTGTCAAACGTTCGAGGCAGATTGTCACTGACGTATAAAGCAGTAGCTTTCAACAGAGGCAGAAGGTAATTGGAGAGCTCTAATTTCCTGGACATTGATAATCATTTCAATTGTGCAGAACCTTTTGCAGCCCTTCTCTTGTTCACCCTATATTATAGGGCATAAAGCGACTATTATTCCTATTTTGCATCTAAGGCTACTTGGTGAGTTTCTGGCTCTCTGTTGGAAGTCTTCCGGTTGCACGCCCCAAAGTTATTGCACTGGCATGTTAAAGACAAAACTGTGTTCAACATTGGTCCTCGTGAACACTGAGAAAGGACCACGCCCTCTTCTCCATGAATCATGCAATAAAATGTGGCCATTGAAGCTCCCACTAGAATTCCATCAGAATTGTGGTGATCACAGTTTTCACTTTTTCTCCAAGGAACTCAGCCAGGGTAAAAGGTAAAGGGACCCCTGACCATTAGGTCCAGTCGTGGCCGACTCTGGGGTTGCGGCACTCATCTCGCTTTATTGGCCGAGGGAGCCGGCGTACAGCTTCCGAATCATGTGGCCAGCATGACTAAGCCGCTTCTGGCGAACCAGAGCAGCACACGGAAACACCGTTTACATTCCTGCTGGAGCGGTACCTATTTATCTACTTGCACTTTGACGTGCTTTCGAACTGCTAGGTTGGCAGGAGCAGGGACAGAGCAACGGGAGCTCACCCTGTCGCGGGGATTCGAACCACCGACCTTCTGATCAGCAAGTCCTAGGCTCTGTGGTTTAACCCACAGCGCCACCCCCATATCTCGGTACAGGTAGGATAAGGCCCAAGATCACCCAGTGAGCTTCATGGATTTGAACCTGGGCCTCTCAAGTCCTAGCCCAACATTCTCACCCTGACCTTCAGCCCATGGCAAATAAATTACAAGGAAAATTGGCTATTAATTATGAATTTTTGCTAGAAGATTGGCTGTCTTTATAAAAGCTATATTTATAAATGGGAAATGTTGGAAAAGAATTAGTGCAATTCCTTCCCCCCCCCCAAAGCAATACACTGTCTTCCATTAGGATTTCTACATTTGAAAAAGAGTCTGCACAGTGTTTTGCACCACAATGATAAAATGTATTTAGTTTGCTGTAGCAGTAGTTTAAAGTATTGGGCCCACTGGTAGAGGAAAGGGGGCAGGGGGAGCGCACTGCCCCATGCACCATCGGGGAGGGGGGGTACAATCGCGGCTGCCCCCCTGGACATGCGCCGTGCACCCCCCACTGCACCGGGCGCCATGCCCCCATGGGCAGCACACCATGCACCCATGGACAGCGCACCACACCCCAGGATGCGCACCATGCCCCCGTGGGTGGCATGCCACTCCCCCGGGACACGCACCAGCCCCGGCCTGCTCTCCGCTCCCGGTGCCGGAGCATGCAGCTTCGCCACTGATTGGACCAATTGGTGGATCATGCCCCATAATGAGATCATGGCCCATCCTAAAGTGACCACAACACCCACACCGTAACTGGCTGTGTTTAACTGTATTATTATGTTTATCTGTATTATTTAGAGTATGCTCGGCTGACGAAGACCGGCAGGGCAAAACAAGGTATTATTCTGGGAATCCTTGTCTTAAGTTGTTTTGTCTGATTCTTGCATACAACAACTATATTTTGCAAAGGCATATGTGGAACATAACAAAGAAAAAGTTCGTTTTCTGCATGTACTGCTTCTTAAAGTTGTCGCGTCTGATGAGGTGCCAGATAAGGGGGATAACACCTTAAGATGTTGGAATATGCAGAGTTAGCAGGACTGACCAACAGGATAAGAGATCAAGATGACAGAATACACAAGGAGGATATTTGTGGATTATTTGAAATGTTAGTGTAAACAGGTAAATAGGATTAGAATAGATTCAGCAGTATAAATTAAACAGAGGTAAAATGATGGGGGGGGGGGAGAGATAGGGAGTATTCAGAATATGCAGTGATGATGGAAAACTGAAGGGAAGTCCTAACTAATGTGTTGTCATACAGTGGTACCTCAGGTTAAGTACTTAATTCGTTCCGGATGTCTGTTCTTAACCTGAAGCTGTTCTTAACCTGAAGCACCACAGCTAATGGGGCCTCCTGCTGCTGCCGCGCTGCCAGAGCAAGATTTCTGTTCTTATCCTGAAGCGTATGTAACCTGAAGCGTATGTTACCCGAGGTACCACTGTATTGGTAAATAAATAAATGTGGAACATATAATAGAAAAGCAAATAATTTTTTTTAAAAAAATAGAATTGGGTCCCATTATTAGGATGGGTTTAAAGGAGGACTGCAGGTCTGAAAAGGATAGACTACTAAGTTAGTGGATTGCAAAGGATAACGAGGATTGCTTTTTATTTCTCCTCAATAGAATAATAAACTTTCTCATCCTCTCTAGGTCGGAAATGGTTACTGAGATTGCCTTTCCGAATTTACTCTTTGTTTCAATTTGGACAGTCTCATTGCACTGAAATGTGTCCCGAGCCAACTTGTAAGGAAGATAGGTTGTTTGTTTATTAGGTTCCAGGGGCGCTGGGAGGACGACACAACAAAAGCCACGCCTGCCCACCTTTCATCCAGCAGGAAGTGTTCTGTGTGTCTCATTCCATTCACAGGAACTCGGGACCCAAGCCCTTGTGGATCGGATCGATCAACAGCTTTGCAGTAAGGCTGTGCACACACAATACATTTGAAGCACATTTAAAGGCATATGTTGTTGTTTAGTCGTTTAGTCGTGTCCGACTCTTCGTGACCCCCTGGACCAGAGCACGCCAGGCACACCTGTCTTCCACTGCCTCCCGCAGTTTGGTCAAACTCATGCTGGTAGCTTCGAGAACACTGTCCAACCATCTCGTCCTCTGTCGTCCCCTTCTTGTGCCCTCAATCTTTCCCAACATCAGGGTCTTTTCCATGGAGTCTTCTCTTCTCATGACGTCCATGGGACTCTCAAAAGTCTCCTCCAGCACCATAATTCAAAAGCATCAATTCTTCGGCGATCAGCCTTCTTTATGGTCCAGCTCTCACTTCCATACATCACTACTGGGGAAACCATAGCTTTAACTAAAAGCATATGGCTTCACCCAAAGAGTCCTGGGAACTCCCGTTTGTTAAGACTGCTGAGAACTGCAGCCCTGATGGAAACATTTTGGAAGTACAATAGGAATAATAGAATAATTGGAAGAGACCCTGAATATGCAGGAATATGCAGCAGCCCCATATGGGGATCGAACCTGCAACTTTGGTGTTGTCAGAACCACACTCTAACCAACTGAGTCATATCCCCCCAGCATGTTTTCCATAAATTTGTTGCATTTGGTGTTTCTAGCTAGATAACCTGGGAGATCTCTTGGTTTTATGAGTCAAATCATTTCATTCTTTGCTATATGAATGCCATAATCAGGCCTCTTTGTTTTTTATGGCCAAAGCTGTAAGTGGGAAGTGAGGGTGCAGTTCCTTAGCAGAAGGTGTATTTCATATCCTCTGCAATGTCTGGTTGTAAATAGCCATGAATAATTAAGGGTGGGTGAAATTAGTTCCTGCCACTTGCTGAGTGACTGGCTTGAAGAGAAAATGATGCGGAGCAAGCAAAGGTGAGATGCATAAAACAAAAACATTGTTAACAAAGGGAAATGATGCAGGCCTTGGTGACAGGCTCTCTGGCTTTAGAGGACAGCTGCCAGGAATGGAGGTGATGTGTGTGTGTGTGAGAGAGAGAGAGAGAGAGAGAATGAGAGAGAAAGTTAGAGAGTTCAGCAAAGGCCTTTTGAAAGGGAGCAAGAGAGAGAGAGAGAGAGAGAGAGAAAGTATCGATAGCTAAATATTTCAATTTCGCTTTCTCACAGTTTCACATTTTCCCAATCATAAAGTTGCTTCCCCACATTTCCACATCAGCTTGCATTATTATTGTTTTTCAAAAACTCATTGGTATTTTATTGCAAATTCCTCCAAAGACGCACATTTTGTACACATTTTTGCAAAGCAGTTTCTTCTAATATGCATTTTGAATGTTATTTTTTATACAGTGGTACATTGGTTCTCAAACTTAATCCGTTCTGGAAGTCCGTTCCAAAACCAAAGCGTTCCAAAACCAGCGTGTGCTTTCCCATAGAAAGTAATGCAAAATGGATCAATCTGTTCCAGACTTTTAAAAACAACCCCTAAAACCGCAATTTAACATGAATTTCACTATCTAACAAGACCACTGATCCATAAAAGTAATAAACAATGTACTGCAGTCACATAATCAGTAGCTAAACTGGGTTCCACACAGTCACAAAAACAAAACAAAAAGAGCTGCAAAAACAAAAAAGCAAAATAAATAGCAAAATAAGACGGAACTCAGCGTAACATTCAAAATGGAAGTGTGGCACTCAGATCGGAAGCCTAACACTCAAAATGGAGCATGTTCGGCTTCTGAAAAAAGTTCGCAAACCAGAACACTTCCAGGGTTGCAGTGTTGGGTTCCAAATTGTTTGAGTACCAGGGTATTTGAGAACCAAGGTACCACTGTATATTAAAACATAGAACATTATTTCATTAAAAAAGCATCAAAGCAGTTTACAACAAAAATGCATACAAACAATATGAAAGAAGTTAAAAACATGTACATTATTATGCCTTATTGTCCATGCTGTTTGACTGGAGAAGTCAGCAAAATTTGGGGAAGAGCTAATTGTTTCAGACTGCATCTTGTTATGGATGGTGTGGATGACGTAAGTTTGCCTTAAAATGTGGACCGAACTGAATTCCTCCCGCATCCCTACATCATAGGAAGAGGAAGTGACATGAGCTTAGGTGACAGGTGATGGCAGCAGCAAGGTCAGAAGGTGGGGGCAGTGATGCCACAGTGTTCTTTGTGTAAGCAGTAGAAGGGGTGGTGGTAGAGATTACGGTGGTAGAGGTACATTTCCAAGCACAATTCAAAGTGTTGGTGCTGACCTTTAAAGCCCTAAATGGTCTTGGTCCAGTATACCTGAAGGAGCATTTCCACTCCCATCGTTCTGTCTGGACAATGAGGTCCACTGCCAAGGGCCTTCTGGCAGTTCCCTCGCTGCGAGAAGCCAAGTTACAGGGAACCAGGCAGAGGGCCTTCTCGGTAGTGGCACCTGCCCTGTGGAACGCCCTCCCACCAGATGTCAAAGAGAACAACAACTACCAGACTTTTAGAAGACATCTGAAGGCAGCCCTGTTTAGGGAAGCTTTTAATGTTTGATGGATTACTGTATTTTAATATTCTGGTGGAAGCCGCCCGGAGTGGCTGGGGAAACCCAGTCAGATGGGCGGGGTATAAATAATAAATCATCATCATCATCATCATCATCATCATTGATTTGCCTCTTCAAAATCTTGTCAGTTTTTTTTAAAAATAAAAAAGCAGGTAAAAAGCAGGTTGTGAAGCCAAACACTCTTTTTTCGGGCATTGTCACGCCCTCCATAGCCATCACAGTGGAATTTTGTGAGACAGCCTTTTGCTGCTCTCTCACAGTGGCTGCTGAATGACAGCTCAGCAGGCAAGTGCTACATTAGGCACATCCCAGCTGTCTTCTGAACGTGGCATCTTATTCCTTGTACTTACAAAGGCGGGGGCGAAAACTCTGGAGTGTGCCATTAGGCAGCCTGTATAGCATTCATTATCTTTCACCTGAATCTTTCTCTCCCCTCCCCTCCAACCTTTCCTCTTGGAGGTCCTCAGCTCCTAGACACTTCTTGCTATTTCTTATCCCCCCCTCCGTAAGATCTGTTGTTTCCCGTCTCGTTCAGTGCGGTTGGGGATGGCAAAATAGCACCTGTCCACAGCTGCGCAGCATATATAGAGAACTAGGTGCCTCTCCCAAATGATTACCCACAAGACTGAAATGGAGATGGGAGTCGTTTGCAGAGAGAGGATGCAAAGAATTAATGAATCCTGAAAAGCACACAGTGAAACTGCATGGTGCTTTTTTTTATTGAAGAGGAGAAGCCAAGATTCTCCTGTTAGTGGGTATGTATAATGATAGGCTATTAAGTCTCCATGCTAGCTCAGCCTCTCTGGGGACCCAGGCTGACAATTACAGTGTAATAAATGTGATTCTTTTGTGATGTGAAAGGTTCAGCGTACAAACAGCTCTTGACAATTGGAGCTGTTGCCTATAACCTTGAGTTGAGTCTTAGTCACAGAGGATGGGCAGTACAGGGTGCACATTATATATGGCATATGAGCTCATCTTCCACTTCCCTCAGCTGCCAGGATTACAAAGATAAATTGGAATATACAAAAGATTTGAGGGGGGCGCATTTGAAAGAATTCCCACAGATCAGCAGAGCCCCCGTATCATATAAAAAATGTTTGCACGTTACATTCAACGAGTGTGTGTCCCTGCGCACTCGACACTTGAGCTGCATAAACAGGCAGGTGTACACCCTTTCACACAAACACTTGTAAATGTGTAGAGGCAGCTTGCACCTGTGTTCCCTGCAATATGTGAGCAAGCCTGTGCACTCTGCACATAAGAGTTTGAAAAGTGATGTGCCGCGTGAGACTGCTGTTCCAAAAATGAACCCGAGGCCTGGCGTGCTGCGGAATCCATCATCTAAAAAATGAATATTGTTTGCAGCTGATAATGGAGCCATTAGGAAGCTGCCTTATGTCAGATCATATCATTGGCTCATTGAACCCAGCGTTGTCCAATCTGTCTGGTAGTGGCTCCCTGGGGTGTCTGATAGGGGTCTTTTTCAGAACTTTCTGAAAATGTCAGAATCTGAACCTTGGATTGTTTGCGTGCCCTTCCCCAGCCTCATTGGAAGGAAGGATACATAAGCATCCCAAACTGACAAATGCTTCAGAGGTTTATAGGAAAAAACTACTGCTACAGCAGCAGCAGCGGTAGCAGCAGCAGCAGCAGCAACAACAACAACAACAACCACACACACACAGTTTTTTGAGTTCAGAGTACTGAACTGCAAGTGAAAGATGACGGCTTGTACATAAGATTTGTCCTCTCATTTAGATGACTCACACAGTGTGCACACAGAACACATCGTCTTGGTATTGTATCCCCTCATGGCTGTTTTCAGGCTTCCTCCCTTTGCTTATTTTAAAATATAAAACTCTGGGGCTCGGCAAATTGCTTTCCCTCTCAGCAGGCGCTCGTAGAATGAAATAATGAAATTACTGCATTCCTCTTGCTAATTAGCTATTCCGAAATGCATTATTCATTTTATATAAATTACTTGAATGCCCTAATGCGCTTAACTGAAAAAAGTATGCACACATAATACTGGGTGCATTTCCCCCCCCCCCTAATTATACAAAGCTTGAAACCACCTGCATATAAATATGGTCATTATTCAAAATTTGGGGAGGGGAAACCAACAGATGAGAGGCTTCAGAGTTCTCTATGTTCTTTACATTGTGTCTGAAGGTAAGGTGTCGTCACTATTACTTCGGAGACCTAATCAGATGCTCTAAACATTTGGGGAAGCAGAACTGCAGGCAATGGGGCAGAATGAACCGAGCTTTGCAGAAGTCTGGCTTGTTTGACTTGCATATAAAACGTGAATAGTCAAACATTCTACCTTTTGTGGCAATAATATGAAGAAAGCCGCTACACAAGTTATCATCCAAAGCGCAGCATGCAGTTAATTTAATTTCTTTTGCAAATAACCTTTTGGCTGTAGAAGTACGATGTGATTTAAATCCCGATTGGTGTTTCCGTGTAAATAGTCTGGACCTGAATTGTCTTTGGCAGGCCGTGTATGTCAAATAATCTCATTCCAGCACAACAGCAGCCAGTTTAGATACCTGTATGTATTAGGGGTGGTGCCCCAACCCCAAGATTCAGCTCAGACCTTGGTTTGAGACTTTGGAAACTGGCCCGGTTTGTCACCTCAGTTCTGGACTTATTTATTTATTTGCCCTCAATACAGACACGGGCAAGGTTCGATACAGAGCACAGAATTAAAAGAGCCAACCAAATAATGCAATAAAACAACGATATATGCTAAAAAAAAACCCCACCTCCCACTAAATACAACAGAGCAAGAAGATCAGTTTACAAAACTTCAAAGGCCTGGACATATCAATCAGACCTGACTGGTGCAAAAATGATGAGAATGTTTCTGATGATTGTATCCAAGCCATGCTCGTGTTCAGCCTCCATGCCATCAGTTGCGCACAGTGGCGTAGCGTGGGGGGTGCAGGGGGGGGCCAGCCACACCGGGCGCAACATCTGGGGGGGGGGGCGCTTGCACTCGCAGCTCTCTGCCCCTACCTGGCTCAGTCACTCTCTCTCACTGCAGTGCTGGCTGTGCGAATCCGATCCGAGCCGCCAGGTCGCCGCCCACTGTGGAGGGGAGGGTGCCAGGCGTGCGGTGCGGCGCGGCGAGAGAGCGAGGGACTATCTGGGGGAGGGACAGTGCAGCGGGGGGGGTGTGCAAATTACTTGCCTTGCCCCGGGTTAGGGGGTGCAAATTACTTGCCTTGCCCCGGGTGCTGACAACCCACGCTACGCCACTGGTTGCGCATAAGAGACAGAATTGAATGTCATCAGCGTTGTGGTGGCATGCACCCCCCCCAAAAAAATTGATGCCTTCTCACAGCAGGGAATTATGTCACATGGAACAGAAAAGAGTCCCCAGAGGTCCCCCAGCAACTGGGGATCACTCCTCCTCCACCAGTTTATGTACCATATTGCCCCAAATATAAGCCACACTTCCCCCCTAAATTCTGACCGTGAACAGTTAAAGTGCAGCTTATATTTGTGACATTACAGTATGCAGCCAGGAGCGTGGCAAAGCAATGCACGCCCCACACGTAGTCCCCCGTCCTCTCCCCCAAGGCCGGAAAGGGAGAAAAAGCGAGGAAGGGGAAAGGCTGCCGCCAACACAGCGCAGCTCCCCTCCCCCCAGTATGCAGCAGGAGCAGCGGGGAAGGAAGTGGCTTATATTTCAGCATTTCCCCCTTTTTTCCTTTGCCCCCTCCAATTTTAAAGGTGTGGCTTATATTTGGGTGTGGCTTATATTCAGGCTAATATGGTATCTTCCGCCGATGGGCTGTGTGCATCCAGCCAGAGGCTGTGTCTGCATGGATGCTTCCTCTGCTCATCCCTTTTCAATCTTCTGGTTCAGGGAGATAGTGGTGCAGAAGAGGGTGAGGAAGCACCTGGCCCTCCATTTGCCTGATCTGCCTTTTCTTCCAACTCCACCCTCCAGCTCGAAGCTTCCCCCGGCCTCCAACTCTAGCCTCTATTTTTCTAGAAAAAGAGGGGCCAGAACTCACCACAAATGCCTCCCTTGTTCTCTTATAATGGCAACGATGCCCAACTGAGAGGTGCTGGAACTGAATTCCGGTGATTTCCGGTTCATAAAAAGCCCTGTCTGGAAGAGTTCCCCAGAAATCACTCACCCCCTCTCCAGAGAGTGGTAGACTCGTAATCTGGTGAACCAAGTTCGCTTCCCTGCTCCTCCACATGCAGCTGCTGGGTGACCTTGGGCTAGTCACACTTCTCTGAAGTCTCTCAGCCTCACTCACCTCACAGAGTATTTGTTGTGGGGGAGGAAGGGAAAAGAGATTGTTAGCCGCTTTGAGACTCCTTAGGGTAGTGATAAAGCGGGATATCAAATCCAAACTCTTCTTCTTTTTCTTCTTCTTCCTTCTAGCATCCTTTCAGTCCCTGAAAATACTCAACTAGATAGGACTGCAGCCATCATAACAATGGTGCCTCCAATCCCTATTGACCAGAATCTCCAGAAGGAAATAATAATAATAATAATAATAATAATAATAATAATAATAATAATGGTAATAATTTATTATTTATACCCTGCCCATCTGGCTGGGTTTCCCCAGCCACTCTGGGCGGCTTCCAACAAAACACTAAAATACAATAACCTCTTAGACATTAAAAGCTTCCCTAAACAGGGCTGCCTTCAGATGTCTTCTAAAAGTTTGGTAGTTATTTTTTTCTTTGACATCTGGTGGGAGGGCGTTCCACAGGGCGGGTGCCACTACTGAGAAGGCCCTCTGCCTGGTTCCCTGTAGCTTTCCTTCTCGCAATGAGGGAACCACCAGAAGGCCCTTGGCGCTGGACCTCAGTGGCCTATGTTATCCAAGCAGAAGCCAAACTTGGCAGCCATGGGGTCTCCATACACCTCTTGTCATCCACTCCACCATTTGTTGTAGTATACAAGGGTACTGATGTGCCACACAGTAAGACGATAGGAATAAAGAGGAAATAAATCACAGCTCTTAAGTCTCCTTGTATGTAAGTGGCTGGTTTAAGGGCAAAGAGTGACTCTCCAGATTGCGACCTGGCAATCTTAATTCTAAGTAACTGGAATTTCCAATGGACCATCCATTTATAAAGCTCTCGTCCTCGGTGTGCCAATGATGGCAACCATTGTACGTTTGAACAACATAGAAAACTTCCTGTACTTGCCAAAACTGATCCTTCTAAAAGCGGCATAACATAGGATAGCCCAAGTGGTTGATGACATGGCTAGCATTTCCAACATGTATGGGACTATATGATCAATTGGACTGTGATTTTTTTGGCTCTGGATTTGCAAAGCGATCTCCTTCATCTGCCTGTAATCAGACCTGGCTGCCACTTGCTAAACACACAAAGCAAACTTGCGTGCATGAAAGCAGACTAGTAATGTAAAAATGGTAGAAGAGGAAAGTCAAGTGCTCTAAAGTAGCTTGAATAATTGCAGACTTCTGTAGAATCAACATTCTTTCCAGTTTTTTTTAGTGATGCCAGGACTGAATAAAAATGCAGGATTTCTGTTTTTCAATCCCTAGGCGTGTTAAGTGCCTGTCTAAATTTAGTACATAGGTTTAACAGAGGTTACACCACTGAACAGTTAGTTTTAAAACTTCTTCTTCTTACTGGAAGTGGGAGCTTTTGTTAACTAGAACAATTCATATTACTAAGGAGAAGAAAAACTCAATCTTCTAAATGTATTTTTATGGAATTCGTGGAAGCTTGTTCTCTGCCCCCCGCCCCACACTTAAGATAAAAAGAATAAATGACCACCGAAATAGAATTAAATGTATAAACATCTTCTTGTAACGGCGACAGTAGGGTTTGTTTGCCATCTTGCTACTCCCCACCCGCTTTGTAAATTCACTGTTTTCATAAGCAAATAAGAAGAGCCCGGCTGGATCTGGCAAGACACCCTTTCTGGTCTAGTTTTCTGTTTTCACAGTGGCCAACCACATGCCTATGGGATGCCCACAAACAGGACTTGAACACAGCAGCAATCAACCCAGTCATGACATCAAAAGACATCAGGGACAGGGCACCATATGGCTCTGCCATGGAAACAAGGGTTGTGTGCCAACCACTGTATGTTTTCAATGTGTGCCCAGTTGTTTGTTGTGCATTTTACTGAATTTCACTGGTCCCTGTAAAGTCTTTTCCTCTTTTGTTTTATGTTGCTGTTGCTGGCATTCACTTGCTCCATTTACAAAAGTATTTTTACACCATCCACTTGCATAACATGTCAAGGCAGTGCACAGCAGCATATGCAAATATTGTAAAAATAAAATACTGTAAAATAAAACTGTACAAAATAATAATAAGAAGAAGAGTTTGGATTTGATATCCCGCCTTTCACTCCCTTTAAGGAGTCTCAAAGCGGCTAACATTCTCCTTTCCCTTCCTCCCCCACAACAAACACTCTGTGAGGTGAGTGAGGCTGAGAGACTTCAGAGAAGTATGACTAGCCCAAGGTCACCCAGCAGCTGCATGTGAGGAGCGGAGACGCGAACCTGGTTCCCCAGATTAGGAGTCTACTGCTCTTAACCACTACAAGACACTGGCTCTCAATAATGACTAAAAATAATCCCAAGAATGACTGGCTTGAACCTTGTGCAAAAAAACCCCAACCAACAACCCCAGAAGCTTTTCTCTTGGGAATTATAGATGTAGGACTACCCAAACAGTATAGAAATTTATGTATGTATGCAACTACAGCTGTAAGAATGTTACTTGTCCAAAAATGGAAAGAAGAAGAAGTCCCGATGAGAGATGAGTGGATACAAAAATTTATGGATTTTGCAAAAATTGCAAAACTTACCAGAAGAATGAGAAATCAAGATAACAAACTTTTTATAAAAGAATGGAAATGGTTTATTGAATATTTACAAACAAATTGTAAACAGATAAAGACAGTGGCAGGATTGCTGTAATGACCTGCAATTTCAAAAGAATATAGAATCAAAACAGATGAATAAAAGAATAAGTTAATTTAGAATATGCAGGATATGATAAAATAAATTTAAGGAACAGCAGAAAGAGGAGGAGGAAGTCGAGGTTTGAAATGTTAGAAATGTTGTTAAACTAGTGAAATGTATATAAATGAAAACTATTAAAATTTTTATAAAAAAATAAAAAGAAATGACTGGCTTGTCTAAAAAAACGGGGATTAAACAACTAGGTAGGTCTGGTGGCATAAAAAGGACTTCAAGAGTTATCTGCCGGTTAACAGGGAAGTTGCACTGTCTGTCTTTTTTTTTATATACCACTTTTTATTATATACCACTTTGAGATTTTTGAATGTTAAGTAGTCAATTTTAATAAATACTACCGAGTGTAAACGAACTATGCAAAAAGACTCTATGAACTGAAAGCGGAGATGCTACATGTACTTTTTTTTGTTTATTTATTTGTATCACAAAAAATCTTTCACTACCACTTGGTGTACTAATACTGATCAAGTTACAAGAATCACGTATAATTTCTAGAGTTGGATTGCATGAAGTTTCTATTTATATCTGCTATCCAAGAAGGAGAGCAGGAATTGAAAAAGGATAATTATTGTGTAAAAATGTAGACAGGAATTTGCCTTATACTAGTTGAGACCAATTGGTCCCCCTTCTTGCTCAGCTTTGTCTGGCAACAGCTCTGCAGGAATTCATTCAGCAAATCTTTCCCAGCCCTACCTGGGATCGCTCAGGGATTGATCTGCTGTGAAAAAAGCATTCCTTTGTGCGACAGTCTTGTGGAGCTGTTTCACAGCAGCAGAACAAAGTTTCTCTCATGCCTAGACCTCTGCTCTAGCATGTTGTATTTTTTAATTGATGTAACCTTCCCTGGAATCTCGTAGCAAAGGGCAGGTGAGGAATCTAATAAATGATTACGGCTATGGTAATTTTGCAACAGCGTATTCAAATTGAAGTCTAACGAAAATGGCAGCTCTGTGATGATATGAGCAACCCATGAGATGATGAAAGCTGCTGGCTCAAAGATTGCTTAGTAAAGACTTGACGATCAATTGCCATAGGTACAGGGTGTCCTTATGACAAGGTACTAGACTTAAGGATGAGTTTCATCCTCTTGCATTTCTCTGCACCATGGTTGGACAGCTTGCAATGAAAGCACATTTTTTTTACTCACCGATATTGTATTACTACTTCAAATAAACTGAAGTGATTATATAGAGGTTAAAAAACTTGGGTCCGTGTTGGCTGAAGGATATGGTGATATGACAGCTTTCTACAAATATTTGAAGGGCTGTCAGATAGATGATGGAACAATTTTGTTGTTGTTGCTCAGAACGGTGTTGAATGACAAGAAAGGGGTGTTCGGATAACTTCCTGATAGAATGAGCTGTTCGATAGTGGAACCAGCTGCCTAGGAGGGAGATGGTGTTTAATTAAAGGTTGTATGGTGACCAATTAAGGATGCTGTAAGAGTGACTTTCCTCTTCTTCAGGGCTTTGGACTAGATCAGCTTTGAGGTTGCCTTCTGATTCTATGATTCCATAGCATTGAACTTCTGGGGCAAATAGTTCAGCCAGGAGTTTCTGCTTTTGCCTCTCTGCAAGCTCGCTTTTATTTCCCTCCTGTTTTTTATTTTTTAAAAAAACCTATCCATAGTAAAGGTTTTCTGTGTCTAAGAAGCACAAATTCGTTTTAAAACCAAGTGCACTGTTAAACAGAGGATGCATAAGGGTTCTTTTCAGAGGGAGTAAAAAGACGGGAAATTCCCTCAAGCCAGCTGTCTTTACTGAAAGGGCTTTCAGCATGCTGGCTGTAGTTTTGCATGTCTGCCACAGTTAACACTCAGCACCTATGGGGCTTGCTGGTCCAAGATCAACACACTGCAGCCGTACCATATGCCCGAAAGGTTGCGAATTCGATACCTCGTGAAGCAACTGGTGAAAGGGCCCCATGCTGAACAAAAAAGGCTACTATGATCTGAAAGTATATGGCCTTTCCCTGGCCTTCCATAGACAACACAAGATACTTTAATGATAGCTTTGCATTTGAGCACCATCTCCCAGGAAGCACAAGAACTGAATGGAAGATGCTCGGAAACATAGTGGTGTTACAACAACAAAGTCCTCTCACAAAGCTCTCCCTCTCCCTCATCCCTAACAAACCTCCAAAGAAAAATATCCTGGTGGATTGTGCTGTTGATCTTCACAAAAGCATGCCCATGATAAAATAACTAGCCTGAAGCAGTTTGTTGAATGATGGACTCTGCGGCGAATGTTGCTTGGATGAACTGTGAATGTACGGTTTGACTTTGGAGTCCCTTGTGCACTGAGACCAAGTAATCCCACTTAATTGTCAACACATAGCAGATGCAAATGTCAGCACATGTTGTAGGGCAAGCTGTTTGCCCAACTCCTCCAACAGAAACCAGGAGAGTAGTACCCTTTGTTTCATTCTGTTGCTCCCAAATTGTCTTACCTGCTACATGTTTGCTCTTTCTTTTGTTAGTCCTTTTAAGATGTTCTACATGGGAGTTAAGTAAACGTGCAAGGAAGGACTGTGGGGACAAGGAGGCTAGCTCCACCTTTGCTGTCCTCTCTGATTTGCTGGTTTTGGAACCCTGGGAAATCAGGGTGTCTCGTCTACTTTGAGTTTAAGAAATTACTAATTTATCACACACCTGTCTTATTTATTTATTTAAGGAATTCATATCCCACCTTTCACTATTTGTCTCAAAGTGGCTTACTGAACGGAAAATATGCAAAATATAAAAACTAGATATAAGAAAATAAAAACATCAAAACAATGTTCATAGTGCAAGGCCTCCTGAAATCTCAGAATTGTAGAGTTGAAAGAGACAACGAGGGTCATCTAAACCAACCCCCTGCAATGCAGGAATCTTTTGCCCAATGTGGGGCTTGAACACAATCCACTGAGGTATCGCAGGTCCATAACGTTTGGAACCTGAAATTTAGCAGGGATAGTTCCTGCATGATTCAAAATATAAGAGGGATCCATAGAACTGAGCCCACCAGTACATTGAAGGCATGGATCCTCATTGACACGGAGTCTTGTTTCTGGTCCATATGGGACCACTAATCATGCTTTCCCAAATGATCTCACTGATTGACTTGGGACACAGGGGGTAAGGCTGTGCTTATGGTATTCTGGGCCTAAGTTGTTCCTTACACTCATACCATGGGAAAGGTTATTAGTATTCCCACTTTTGTTGGAATTTACTTGAGTCACCTTGTCAATCCACAGGTGACTAGAGAATGGGATGCTCCAAAGTCTGATATTCTATTATTTCCTGAGGCAAGTAAGCTAATCCGTACATAGAAGCAAATTTATGCTGGTATATCAGGAACTATGGCTATAAATTGCATGCACATCTGAAAAAGGAAGTAGGAACTAATGGCTGGATAAGGATGGTCATGAGAATGTGCATTGAAATGCACATCCAATTGAAAGAAATGCAGCATGGGAAGTCGGTTTTTGCACACAGGTGGGCATCTGATTTATACGTACAGTTCCTGATGTGTATGTATAAATCTGCCTTGGATCAGGAACAGTGTATAGCACTAGCAGTAAAGATCTGTTTATGATTTCCAGAGAACTTGCTGTTGTGTGCTCGAAATATGTATATAGTATGTATAGCTTTCTGTTCTATACAGCACTGAACGCAATTGTTTTTGCTAAGTGAATATTCACCTAAGGCGAATATATATATTATTAAATGGTAGACCATCCCTACAAATCCACACACCAGGCCAGCATAGAACCACCTGCAGTTTTAGAGTTCCTGTGGGGTGCATCCTGGATAATTTCCTTCTAATGCATGTACGATATGCGCTCCGTATCAAAGACAACATTGCAATTCCTAAAGGTTTCTGAGAACCAGCACTGGGGCCAGGGGACCATTGTTATTTGTAGGATGATGTACGGACGTGTTGTATAGGATCCCAAGTGGCAGGAAATGTGTGCTCAGGCCAAGCAAAACGAAGACACACATTTGTTTTAGTTTATGAGCAAACTGAGGAAGATTTTTCTGGAGAGAATTATCTGAAGACTTCAGCACATATAGCAGCTGCAGTGCTCACATCAGGGTCATATGGTTGTTTTATCATCCTCTTGTTTTTAAAAAGTCCCAGAAAAAAGGATTGTCGTTTGCTGTCTTTATTATTTACATTTCAATCCATGTTCAAAATTCTAATGTCTAAAGCTTCTATAGTCTGCTCATGAATGGTTTTTGATCCAGCAGAGGCATCTATGTGTGTAATAGAAAGGTGTGTGATTTTTCTCTGATTCAACCTTCCCCCTGCCCTCCACACATGGAAAAAATATACCAAAAGAGCAGATAGAAATGGTAGTCAGTTAGAATTGAAACTACTAAACAACAGCAGGCAAACAATCTGCCCATCAAGTCAAAAGCATTTCACAACAAGGAAATCTTGTGTTGGGATTGGACCTTCCTTGAGTAAAAATGAGCAGGTGAATGCTGGGTTCTTCTTCCTACAGAGAGTCAACATTTGTCTGTTTTTTTAAAAAATAATAATAATGCAGAAATGTAATATATATCTACTTTATAAGGAGGTGTGGCCTATTTCACACCCTATTGTATTTTTAAGACAATTGAAATGTCAAATAGAACTACATGGCACATTATTTTTTTCCTGTCAAAGTTATTATTTTTAAAACAACATTATGATAGAAATACAGAACATTAGTAAGTGGGATATTGGTTACGTAGATGTGTTTTCCATAACTGACATAAATTACTTAATAAAAAATTATTACCATATCTCTTAGCTGCAACAGCAAAGAGCTTTCTTTTCTTAATGCATTATGCAATAGTTGGGTCATGTTTGAGATTAATCCTTTCAGCATGCTTATTTCCTAAACTGGATCTTAATATATTAAGCACTGAAATTATGAATTAATTACATCTGCTCCAGATTTATAATTTGGTCCTGAGTAAATTTTGAATCTAAACATTACATGGCATGAATCTAAAGAGATGTTGTACTCATAAGTAAATGCTTAAAGACCGATTTCCTGGCAATACAATGTTCACCATCCAAGATCTGTTACTCCAGAGTTACAGACATATAGGTTTAGATGTGCTAATTCCCTGCTCCCTATTTCATGTCAACTAATACTTAGATCAGTCTGCATCAGTTGCCTTTGTTTTGGCAAAGACTCTCCTCCCTGCAAGAGAGGGGAGTGGTTGTGGGCAGGAGCCTGAGCACCGCCCCTAGCAGGGGGCGTTAGCCCCCTGCCTTCCCCTCTCACCTGGCTGGCGCCCACGCCCATCGGCAGGCAACCAACCAGGTGCTGCCGGGGGGGCGTGTACAGCAGCCTTTATGCTGCAGCGCCAGCCCTTCCTCGGCCTCACTCTCCGTCGCCCCGTCGCGAGTCACCCACCCTCCACTCCCTTTTAGCTCAGGGTTTAAGTTTTCCTTGGCCTTGCTATGGACCTTAGGTTGGTCGCCCTGGTTATCCGGGGGGCCTGGTAGGAATTTTTCCATTTGGCATTAGGCTTTTTGGTTTTTTCGCCTACCTCGTAGCAATCGTCACAACTTTCGTGGTATTGGTGGGTAGGTTAGGCATTGGAATAATGTGTTGTGGTGTGTCGAAGGGCTAGGTGTGGCCATCGCCTATGCCTTCAATTTTTGGGTATTCCGTTAAAGGAATCTGGCGGTCGTGTATTCTGTCCGATGCCTGCTTGGCGGGAGGCCATGGCACGACCCTCGGTGACATCAGGGGAGAGCCTATAGTTGGATTAGCAGCAACAGGCTCCACCTGCTGGTGAATAAACCCCCTTGTTTTGGACATCCAATGCCTAAGCCAATATCTTTTCACTGCTGTAATAAATAAAGTTGTGGCCTTTTCTTGCCCATAAACCTTATATCACGTGTCCTTGTGTATTCATTCCTACATTGCGGGGTCGGGTCCTCGAACCACAACCCCACCATGGTTCATAATCTTAGAACAGTGACATATATTGCTTTAAGCTTTTCATGGCCCACACATCTTAACTGTGTGCTCATGAAGACCTGATAGCATCGCTCATCCTGAGTCTCAGGAATTCATGAGGCTAACAGCAAGTCCAATGATTTGGGGTGCTCACCAGTGCACCTTTCATTAACCACTCCAACCAGCATTGCGCCTTCCTGTTGCTGTACCCAAACCAGCCAAATGACCTTGACCTGGCTGTAGTGTTACTCCCAAATACTGATGATGATGAGTAAAAAAGAGAATCTACCCTTACACGCAGAGTCAACCAAGGAGTGATGATTCCCAAATTCCTACTTCACTTCTACAGCTATTGGTTAATCCTGCACTGCTGTCAGCAAGGGGGCATGGTGATTTTGCCTTGACTGCCCCCAAAACACATGGAAAAAGGTGTGGCAGTGATAAACAGGCACCCCCCCCCAATTGGCTATGGAAGGTCTGGAGACATCATGCTACTCTAGTGATGGATGGCTCCATCCATTTTGGCTTCTCTTAGTTTCTCATTGTTCATTGAGTTCTCCACATTTTCACTTCAGTTTTGGGGTTTGGGTTGGTTTTTTTTTTTTAAAGTCCTCATGAAAATTCACCAATGAATTCCTCCTAATATGCACATATTCCTATGCAATTTCCCCTAACGCACATCTTTTTGCAAAGCAATTTTCCCTAATAGCATGACTGTCAATGCTATTTTCATTAATATATGCATTTATATGTACAGTTTACACCAGTGTATACTTTCCCCCCCACATTAACATGGAACTGCAGTACAAAATTGAAAGTAGTGCGGTTTTTGAGGGGTGGCTGCATATTCTTTTGGAAAATATGAGTTTGGCAGATTTGCCTTTAAATATGAACTGAATTGAATACCCCCTATATCTATGTTGTGCTCACCCCCTGATGTCTTCTAGGGGTTGGAGGCAAGATTCCTGTTCAGCAAGAGGGGGAGCAAGACTTTATTGGACTGTCTGGTCAGATATGCTTTCAAAAGTAATTTGTGGTTCGAGGACCTGACCCCCGCCCCGTGGAAATGAACACACAAGGACACGTGATATATGGTTTATGGGCATGAAAAGGCCACAACTTTATTGGTTACAGCAGTGAAAAAGGTATTGGCTTAGGCATTGGATGTCCACCACAGGGGTTGAATCACCAGGGGGGCGGAGCCTGTTGATGATAATACAACTATAGGCTCTCCCCTGACGTCACCAGGGGTCGTGCCATGGCCTCCCGCCAAGCAGGCATCGGACGGAATACACGACCCCCAGATTCCTTTAACGGAATACCCAAAATTGAAGGCTTAGGCCGATGGCCACACCTAGCCTTCCCACACACCATAACGCAATAATCCAATGCCTAACCTACCCACCAATACCACAAAAGTTGTGACGATTGCTACGAGGTAGGCGAAAAAACCTCATGGCCTACTGCCATGCGGAAAAACTCCTACCAGGCCCCCCGACTAACCAGGGCGACCAACCTAAGGTCCATAGCAAGGCCAATACCCTAAGCTAAAGGGAGTGGAGGGTGGGTGACTCTCGGCGAGACGGAGTGGAAAGAGGCTGAGGAGAGGGCTGGCGCTGCAATTTGAACTTGGCTGACCACACCCCCCAGCGGCACCCGATTGGGTGCCGGTTGGTGGGAGGAGCGCCAGCCAGGGAACAGAAAGGCAGGGGGCTGAGCCCCCTGCTGTGGGCGGTGCTCAGGCTCCCGTCCACAACCACTCCCCTCTCTTTCAGGGAGGAGAGTCTTTGTGGTTCGAGGACCTGACCCCCGCCCCGTGGAAATGAACACACAAGGACACGTGATATATGGTTTATGGGCATGAAAAGGCCACAACTTTATTGGTTACAGCAGTGAAAAAGGTATTGGCTTAGGCATTGGATGTCCACCACAGGGGTTGAATCACCAGGGGGGCGGAGCCTGTTGATGATAATACAACTATAGGCTCTCCCCTGACGTCACCAGGGGTCGTGCCATGGCCTCCCGCCAAGCAGGCATCGGACGGAATACACGACCCCCAGATTCCTTTAACGGAATACCCAAAATTGAAGGCTTAGGCCGATGGCCACACCTAGCCTTCCCACACACCATAACGCAATAATCCAATGCCTAACCGCCACCCGAGCCAAAGGCTCGCCGCCAATACCCTCACAGCTGCAACCAATCCCTGACGCTACTGATGATGCTGTCAAGCCACAGGTCATTCCGCAGGTCTGAGAGATGAACCCCGTCATCTCTATCCATGTTGCCAATCCGAATACGATCATGCACAATAACTTGGCCATTCCGACAGCGCACCCAACGGGACACGGCCCGGTTCAAAGTCTTTCTGATTTTCTCCACGGCCATACAACACTTCGCCCCTCGCCACACAATTCTCTTCAGGAGGGAGGACCAAAACACGGTAGTCCCAGGACACAAGACAGCAATCTCGCCCAAATCAGTTCTTATACTCCATGACAAGTCCACCGTACTCCTGGTAACAAGGTCATTCTCGCCTAGCTGGACAATAAGGATGTCGGGGGGGCCGAACAAGGCCACTTTCTCCCGCAACATAGGCATAAGCTCCTGCCAACGCATGCCCCATTTCATGAACCAGAAACAGCGGACTCCTGGATGTAGGCCAAGATTAACAGTGAGGCCGGAACTACACGCCCTTGCACGGGCCCAATGGACGATACTGTGGCCGCAAATCCACACGATCTTTTTGGCAGCAGCTGAGGATGAAAAGAAGAAAGCGACAGGTAAGTGGGGGGGTTAATGTAATGTAATCTAGCGGATATAGGCTTTATATGCATCAGATTTCCACCGGCCCATCTCCTTAATCCTATCCACTGGCAAGCCCAAATGAGCGGCTGTTGTTGCAGCGCCGATCCGAAAGGAGTGCGCTGCGTAGTCTTGGGCAGGTAACCCACAGGAATCAATGGCTCTGCGGAGCACCCTCGTGAATTGATGCCTTAGAAGCGGGGAACCGTCTAGGTGGACCAGAAGAGGACCTGGGCCGGGAGGCCGGAGGTAGAGAAATCGTCTGGTGTCCTTTACCGGACATGGACCCGACTCCGCAGAAGCTACCAGCTTCACAAACACCCCCCTGCCGGCCTGATCTGTTTTTGACTGGCGTATCCTGAGTGTCATGGACGCCTCTGATAGCTGCACATCGTCCAATAAGAGGCCGCGCGTTGAGCCGTTTGCGCCAGCCTCGGCTACAACCTCGCCCACCCGTAGGGCGCCGAAAAACGCAATCGAATAGGCGGCGGAAAACATGCGGGCCTCATACTTGGACCAGCAGATGGATTTTACTTTGTGCGGATTTTGGACAATAGCGCATAAGAGATCGGCTTACGGCCCCCAGCCCGTGAAGGTTGAAGCCTGCTCCAGCCCTCGATAGCCCTGCGGACTAAGAAGTCATTGCACGGGTCAGAGGAGAATGTAGCTTTGGAGAAGAAACTAATGGCAGCTACATGAATCTTTAAGGTTTTGGGAGCTCGGCCCAGGTCGTCTAGGTGAGAAAGATATCTTAAGACGTCGTCGGAGGACGGTGGCATGCTAGGAGCAAGCCCCGATGACCCGGACCTGAAACCCAGGAAATCGCACCAGGCCTTCTTATAAGACCTGAGGGTGGATGGTGAGACGGACGCTAATACTCCCTGTATCACTTTGCGTCTCCAACGTTCCACAGGTGCTCCGGAAAGGGTTCGGGCAACAGTTGCGCTCCAGGTGCCAGCGACCGGAAGCGAGACATCTGAAAGCGAGACAAGGCATCCGCAATGTTATTATTGATTCCTGGTACAAATTTGGCAGAAAAGATTATATTATACTCAAGGCACCGGAGGACGAACGACCGCAGAAGGGCCGCTACCCTTGAAGATCGAGAAGACTGCCTTTCCAAAATCTTTACCACCGCCTGGTTGTCGGTTTTGAAGCACACCCGATGGTTTTGGAATTCCTGCGTCCAGATGTGCACCGCGACCACTATCGGAAAAAACTCGAGAAAAGTCAGGTCTCGCGTGATAGCCTCACCCTGCCATCCTGCTGGCCACCGCTGAGCACACCATCACCCCCTAAAGTACACACCTAAACCTAGCGACCCTGCCGCATCTGATTGGACCTGAAAATCTGAAGTTAAGTTAAGAATATCCTGCCATAGCGAGACTCCACTATAATTATCTAAGAAGGTCCCCCAAACCTCCAGGTCTTCCTTGACCGATTTCGGGAGTCTAACCCTGTGGTGCGGATGATTGAGGCCTACTGACAGCCTGGCCAAGCGGGTGCAGAAGGGGCGTCCCGGGGAGATCACCCTGCAAGTGAGGTTAAAATGACCTAATAGGGACTGGATCTGCCGAAGGGTAATCTTTTTTAGCAGAAGGGTGGGCCGGATTATTTCCCTAAGGCTGTCAATTTTTGCCCTACGTAAGCGGGAGGATTGAGCTAACTCGATGCCCAGATACGTGATGCAAGTAGTGGGTCCCTCTGTTTTCTCCGCTGCGAAAGGAACACCCAAGTCCTGTGCTAAGGCCGCAAAGGCCTCCAGCAGTGAGGCGCATTCCCCGGAGCCGGACCTCCCCATGAAGAGAAAGTCATCCAAATAGTGCGTAACCCCAATGAAATTTGTTTTAAATCTTAAGGCCCAATCCAAAAAGGTGCTAAATGTTTCGAAAGCCGAACAGGCTACAGAGCAGCCCATTGGCATGGCCTTATCCACATAATATTTACCTTGAAATATGCACCGGCAAAAGGCGGAAAGCCGATTCAATATCACACTTCGCCAAAAGCGCCCCTTGACCAAAACTCCTGATCAATTTAACCACGTGATCGAAGGTGGCATACTTCACCGAGCATAACTCTGGTGGAATGGCGTCATTTACTAAGCCGCCCTTCGGATAGGATAAATTGTGAATGAGCCGAAATTCCCCGGGATTCTTCTTCGGCACGATGCCCAAGGGCGATATATGCAGGTTTGGGAAGGGTATTTGTTGTTGTTGCTGCTGTTGTTTTTGTTTGTTTTGTTTTTTGTGTGGGTTTTGTGTGTGTGTGTGTGTGTGTGTGTGTGTGTGTTTTGATACTGTAAATGTCAGGTTTCAGTTTCACTCTAGCTAGAAATAACTGCTACATATGCAACATGTTCTAGAAGATTGCCAAAGGTGAGCTCTTAGCCAAAGCGTTATCCACTTCAGTGAAGTGTTATTTCTCACAAAACTAGCAATTTGTTTACTAACTATACATGTTCCCTAATATGGTTAACGGACTGAAATTATGCGATTCTGACTGTTGGGCTTAAAGGCTTACTAGATTCTAGGACGGAGGACAAAATCATTATTGTACTTCTTTGCAATTTTGCCCACAGCTGCCCTGCTCATTGGGAGAACAGGAATGGATCTGGAACACTTCAAAGCTCCCATGTGTCTTCCTGTTTGGGCTGTCATTTTGTTAAAGCTGTGGTCTTGCTCTTGTAGTTGATCTGGAAGAAAAGGCAGGCTCCCCAGGAAAAAATAATTCCTGTATGAGGTGTTATGGAATGATACATTTGGTTGCCTAATAATCTCAAAAGGGGGGTGGGTCTGGGAAGGGGTGCCTCTGTCTGGAGACCAAGCAGGGGCTAAGTGGCGGCCCTGTTGGGTTCATCCCATAGTGTATGCCATAGTGTGACTCCAGAGGCAGAGCTAGCTGCTCTGGCACCCAGAGTGGCACACATGGTGGGGTGGGGCTAGCTACCCATGGGGCGGGGCGAGCGTCCTTTCCCTTACTGGCCGCTTCCCTTTGTAACACACTGTGGCTGGGTGAGCCCCTGCACATCTCTCACACTCGTGCGGGTACTTACAAGACTGCCATTGGCATTGCCCTTTATTGAATTACCCGCACACCTTACGTTTAAATCCTTCTAAGGTCCAGCTTTCCAGTGCGATACACCTCTGATGGCTTCTTCTCGCCATAAAGGGCGTAAGCCATTCTGACTCGTCATCACCGGCTGATGAGGTGCCTGATTCTGGAAGCTAGACCCTGGGCTGCTTATTCTGCAAAGAAGAACTGGAAGCCACCGGGTTATTGATACGGGCCGGCAGCCTCCACGCAGGCGCCCCGATGCGGTTCTGAAAGTCAGTCGTCACCGAGCAAGGCCGAGACCTAGTTTGCCCAGCCGCCGTTCCTGACTGAGGGCTTGGGCCTGCACCTGGGTTGCTTAAAGGCTGGCCACTGGTTTGCGAAACAAGGAAGTAAGAAACACAAGGCAAATAGAACTAAAGAATAGCTAAGAGAAAGCGCTGCTCATAGTCAGCCATGAATGATCTGAAGGCATTGAGGAAATGCGAAATGGGTTTGGGTTCATTATTATGACGGTCGCCAGCTGCAGTGTGTGCTGGTGCTGCACCCGTGCGCTTCCTCTTGGGTGCCATGAGCTGCTCTGTGCACTAGTAAAATGCGCCTACTATTTATTTTGTCACCAATTACTTTATTTTATTTTAAATTTAATTTTCATTTATTCATTTATTTATTTAATATTATTATTTATTATTATTATATTTATTATTATTTATTATTATTATTATTATATTTATAATTATTTATTATTATTATTATATTTATAATTATTTATTATTATTATTATATTTATAATTATTTATTATTATTATTATTATTATTATTTATTTTTCAAATTTATTCTATTTATTATTTTATTTTATTATTGTTGTTGTTTTTAATTAGTATTAGTATCACCAATCAATTAATAACTTGACTGTAAATAAATGTTAGTAAACAATTATTGGGCATCAATAAAGTTCAGAGCACAGTTGATGAATTAACTATTAATCAATAGTATCTCAATTAATAGCCAATGGATTTATAGCTATGAGTAGGAATTACTATTATCAATTGCTCCGCGTAAATGCTGACAAAATGAACAATAACCAGCAACCTTGGCATTATCAGCATTATGCTCCAACCAGTTGAGCTATCCAGGCTCTTAAGTTGCCCCTTTTAAATGATAGGCAAATCTAGGTGCAAAGCAATGCCAAGTAATCAAACAGAATTGAAAATAACTGCTTACAAGGAGATGCTCAGAAGCTGCAGCCAAAATAAGAGAAAAGGAAATCAGTAAGATTCCACACCAGCGGCCCTGCTGGAGAAACTTTATCAAACAAAGGAAACTTTGCCAAACAAAGAAAAGTAAATCTTTGCCCACAAGGTCGGCTCAAGACCAGTTGAGGGAAATAAGGGTGATTAAACAGACAAAAGACTGTAATTGGTCAAACTGCTGGTTAGTTAAACTGACAATGCAACTAGAGCTGCTGAACTGCCAGGTGCATAAAGACAATGCCTCCCAAAATGCTGGTCACTCAGAGAGCAATCAAGCCTGCCCCAGGAGTTGAAAAGCCTGTCTGGCAACTGTGATTACTCAGGCAAGAAGCAAGGAAACTCCAAAGACCAATGTATCTCCTGAAAGGGGAGGGGTGGGGGGAGGGAGGAGGGGTGGAGGGCGGAGAAGGAAAGTGGAGGGGGGGGGAGAGTTGGGAGGGAGGAGGGGTGGAGGCAAAATGAACATGCCGGGCAAGGAAAAATCTTTTTGAAGAAAAGGAAAAATAGATGTCCTTACAGTGAGCCGAAATGAAGTGGAAATATAAACCTGGACTTTTCATTAAGGTACCATAAGCCGTAACCTTTGTTGTTGTTGTTGTTTAAAAGTGGTTTTCTTTAGGGAGCCTGTACTGGCAAGTGAAGCCAATGACAAGAACCAGGCAAAGGCACACCTTCAAAGGTTCTAAACGTATAAACGTGCCGTGCTGAGGAATGGTTCCCTGATCAGAAACCCTGAATTGTCCACCCCAAGCCCTGCCTTATTTCTATCCTC
The DNA here is from genome assembly GCF_965153285.1 of Podarcis tiliguerta. Classification (NCBI taxonomy): domain Eukaryota; kingdom Metazoa; phylum Chordata; class Lepidosauria; order Squamata; family Lacertidae; genus Podarcis; species Podarcis tiliguerta. Next base: position 26,892,132 of record NC_139544.1, on the reverse strand, counting down.
CAAACATCAAGCGAAGGGGGGGGTGGCTTAGAGAAACCAAGAGGGGTGAGGTTTAAGCGTACAGTCTTTCCCAAGCCCCGGCAGCCTTTAAAATTTACAGGGGGCTTCCGATTTAAGTGGTACCAATGGAAGGGATGGCAAGGTAAATTAAACCCACGCTAGAAGAGTAATAAATCAATAAACGGCAGGCACAAACACACGCTGCAAGCACACACACACACACACAACTTAAAATTAGAAAGGAACAGGAAAAGGAACCCTGAGGATCATCTAGTCCAACCCAGGCAATGCAGAAATATTCAGCTGTCCCATACAGGGATCAAACTTGCAACCTTGCCATTATCAGCACCATGCAGTCACCCAGACCAGCCACGCAATTGGACAGGCAAGGGCAATAGAGGGGAAATGTACAAGCACCCTGGCCAAAAATTAAAATAAAACGCACAGCTACCAAGCAGAGGCAGGGAAGACAAGCAAGGAGACAAGGGAGAAAGAAAGATGGAGCCACACTCACACTCAGACCTCACCGGGGGCATGTGCTGGGCAGGGGAACAAGCTGCAGCTTAAGAAAGGTAATTCACACTTAGACCACACAAACAAATCAAGCACCAGAAAGGGGGGGGGGGGGATGGAAGGTTAAATGTAGGTTTTTACAGGGGAAAAAGAAGACACAGCAAGGCAAACCTGGATTTTTAAAAGCAGTAAAGCAATGAGCGCACGCAAGCCTCCTAAAGTTAAAAGGCAAGCCTCCACACACACAGACCCCCCAGCTCCAAACCTCGTGGCTCTTCCCTGTGGTGACTGTGATGACTCCTAGCTGATGACTCTCGGCGAGACGGAGTGGAAAGAGGCTGAGGAGAGGGCTGGCGCTGCAATTTGAACTTGGCTGACCACACCCCCCAGCGGCACCCGATTGGGTGCCGGTTGGTGGGAGGAGCGCCAGCCAGGGAACAGAAAGGCAGGGGGCTGAGCCCCCTGCTGTGGGCGGTGCTCAGGCTCCCGTCCACAACCACTCCCCTCTCTTTCAGGGAGGAGAGTCTTTACAGGGTGAGCCAGTTTTAGTTAATAGCTTGGGGCGGGGGGAGCCACTCTATAAATAATGGCCATATCAAAGTGAGAAGGCTATTTCTTCTTCTTCTTCTTTAAAAATGGTTTGCTATTTATACTGCCAAGTTAACAGGAAGAGCTCACTGTGGTCACTCTCCTTTCTAACGACAAATAAATGTCAAAGCAAATCATACATGGTGCTAAACTTGGAAATTTATTTCACAAATATGGCAGCGTAAAACCCAACAAGCATTAACAGATGGGTGATAAAAGTGTGCAACTGTAAAAAAAAAACCCATCCGAAATGGTGTTGAACAGAAAAATAGCACCACGGATCAGTTTTTGTTTGGTTTTGCTGACACAAATTCCAGCGCGTGTCCTGAAAGCTCATAAAATAACTTCACGATGACAACGTGTTTCTTTCCCCTTCCTTGTGCTATTCAGATTCCAACACCGTACTGGGAAGGAGCACTTGGATGTAAAAAGTTTACTTCAAGATTGCTGAACTAGTTCAAGAGATACATGGCTTTAATTTTCTTTTAAACGTACTGTGTCCCTTGATATATACTATCTTGGGAAGTTATTGATTTTTCTTCTTCTAAGAGTCCGATTTCCAGAAAGGACTCATTCTGCTAGAGTGAAGCCACTCTGCAACAGGTTCGCTTGCTTCAGTTTTCTCCCAGGTGATACTACCTTTCCATATACCACATTTTGTATGCTTCAGATAGGAACATAACCTTGTACAACACACTTAAGTGCAAACAAATGAGTAAAATGTGTGTGTTGAGAAAAATGTCTTTCAGGGAGCAAGGATTTGCACAACCTCTTCCTTTCTCAGTCTGCCATTTTGTCGGACATTCGTTAACTTTGAAAGGCTACACACAGGGAAGGTAATTGATTTGTAAATATCTGTTGAAGGCTGAGATAAGCATGTCTATTGTGTGCTGTGTAAAAAAAAACACATTTAAAAAATAAACGTTTGCATCAGTGGAACACAGACTTGTGCAAAATGAACTAATTTCAGTGGAATGGAAAACACTAGATGAAAGAATGGGTGGATATTGTAAAGGCTTGAGGCATGTTCATACATTCATATTTATTGCTAGCCAATTTGCAGGGCTAGGGTTGGGCATATAACGCCTGGTATTCTGGAATTCTGACCCTGTGGGAAATTAGGATAACAGACAGCAGGAACGATTTGAATTCGCTGTGAAGGTCTGAGCTGTCCACCATTTTAGAGGCTGCATTTTAGAGATTGTGGTGGCAAGTCTCCTGTCAAAAAAGGCAGGGAAAAGGAGCAAAACAGAAGACCCTTAGCACATATGAAAGCTGGAAAATGCAAAACACATTCCACACTATGAAAGGATCTCATAACTTTTCTGTATCTTTCACAAATGTGATTTTTGTTGCAATAGAAAAAGAGAGATTTGATGACTGCCGTATTCCGGAATAGCAATGGAATGATAACCAAGTCATGTAGAAGCATGCAGGAAAATCTAGAGATAACAACAGCTATAATGTTATAACAGATACATCTGGAAGGGCTCTATCTTTCAAATTCTTAAAATATAAACATTGATGCAGAAAACAGTTGGAAAAGCAAGCTTCATACCTTCCTTCTAATATAACTGTCATGAAACTGATACAATTAAACAGGGCAGTTCTTTCCAGTAAGCTTCTATCTCCATGCAACAATGCGTAGAGAAGGGAATTTGCTTAGAGACTGAGGCGAATGTTCAGAGTTGATTTGATTATATAGTGGACCAGAGAGCCTTCCATGAAATTGCTTGGTGCCAGTGTGGGAAGGATTAATAGATTTGTGGGCTGCACAGAGTCATGGTTAATGATAATAAAAACCCCTATTTGTGTTAATCAGTTTTCACTTAATGGATCGGAAAGTTAAACAGTTTGTTCTCTGGACAAATTCTTAGGGAGAGAAACGAACCAAATCATAGGTGTGCATTAGAGGCAAGAGAAAAGTGGCCAGAGCATCCCCACCTGATTCGAGTGGGAATATAAACTCAGAAGCAGCTTCTGGCTTTTCCTTCTATCGATTTCGAATGGTTTGTGATCTCATTTCATTTTACTTTATATTTATTTAAATATGCCTGTACCACTTGGTATTTACAAAAGCGGCTCAGACAAAAAACACAGCAATATCCAATGAAATCAATACTCAGTTAAAGTCCTCTTCAATAAAATAAAGCCAATAATTAACAATAAGTAAATAAAATCAGTACAATGACCAAGGATATCAGCAACCACTTTTAATAACATCAAAGGTCAGAGAAAGCAGGTAAGTGTTTGGTTGGTGGTGAAAACGCCACACAGTCTGTACTCACCTGAGCGCAGTAAGGAGAACATTCTGTACCACTTTCTTGCCAATGAAAGCAGGGGAATGGCCAACTGGGGACTGAAGATATTATAGCTGATGATTATAGATTATAGAGGCCTTCCCTGTCAGGTAAAGCCAAGCAATTCTGCCGTCAGGAATTGACAGAGCAGTGATGGCATGTCCAGGGCGGTGTTGTGCTGCTGCATCAAGAATCTCAGGTGAAGCATATAAAAAAGAAATAAAAATAACTATAATTTTTTTTAAAGTATTTTTCTTAAGGGGAAGAAAAACATTTGTTGTGCAGAAGAATCATAGACTCGTAGTAATGTAAGGGATCCCAAGTGTCGTCTAGTCCAACCCCTGGAGAATGTGAATTGTAAAGTTGGTGTGGTGGTTAAAAGCAGTAGACTTGTAATCTGGGGAACCGGGTTCACGTCCCCACTCCTCCACATGCAGCTGCTGGGTGACCTTGGGCTAGTCACACTTCTTTGAAGTCTCTCAGCCCCACTCACCTCACAGAGTGTTTGTTGTGGGGGAGGAAGGGAAAGGAGAATGTTAGCCGCTTTGAGACTCCTTCAGGTAGTGATATCAAATCCAAACTCCTCTTCTTCTTCCTCCTCCTCCTCCTCCTCCTCCTCCTCTTCTTTCGAGGGTGCTTTTTATCCACCCACCCACCCGCCTACCTGCCATCTATGTCCACCTCTCTCTCATTCACAACTCCTCAAAGAATCCTCAGCATATGTTCTCAACCTTTGATGCTTTACCAAGGCCTACTCTGACCCTTCCCCTTGCTTTCTGCCCAAGACCTTGCTTCCTTTTCAGTGCTAAAACTAACACCATCTGCTCTGAGAACACTTTCTTTCTATCTCCCAATTGTGACTCTGCCCTTTCGTCTACGCATTTCACTTTTTGAATGAACTACCCCTGCAATCCCACACCCGTTTGGAAGCACCCTTAGAATTCAGAAGAAATGCTTATTTCATGCAATCTTCCTGACCACAGACAGGAAGCACCTTCTTCAGAATAGGCACTTTTCACTTTTGCCTTCCTCATTTTTGCTACATAAAATCCCATAGGCTGCCGGCAAGAAGCATTTCCAGAAATGGCATCTTAAATTGGGTTGGATTATCTTATGGCTTTTCCTGTTTACGATCCATTTTGACTCCATCTGACATGATATTAATTGCGGCAGCCTTTGCAGGAGCAGCAGTACATTTGAGGCCTTCATGCATGGCCTAATTTATATGGCCTCTTATTCATTCCCTGCTCCTGCATTGTCTAGCAAAGGTCCCACAGATAATTGAAGTCAACCACTTTATGAGCGTGTTGTTCAAGGCTTAGGCACATTTCCTTTATTAAACTCTCATAGCTCTGCAGAGGGCAAACAGCACAATGAGAACATCTTTTCGAGCTCGTTTTATGAGGCCGTTTATTCTGTACTGAAGTAGAAGGACAGACCAACCACTTTGAGGATCTCTTTTAATGGTGACTCCACACTTTGCACAGCAAATGTGTATTTGTGTGGTACACTTATGTCTCCCACAGTGTGTGGAAGACATATGGATAGGCATGTGTGTCCTTAAACAAGCCCATAGGCCTGGGAAGCCAGAACTAGGCATGCATCCACGATGCGTGTAACACCACATATTTACACACACATTTTATTTCTACCTTTAAGTATTTGGGGCAGAAAACATGGTGTTTCCCATTACTGCATTGTTGCCCTGGCCTTTGGTCCTGCTCTGAAACGGTATGTATTATTTTCCAGCAGCAGCAACAACAAATTTTATTATGCAGTCCCAGACCAGGCATCATTTTTCTTTGTTTGCCACAATGCATTTGGAAATACGAGTCCATGAGACCCTATTCTATGTGATCATTTTACTACTGGAAAATCGTCATCTGAACTTCTAGAAAGGCCTGCTGACATAGTCCTGGGAGCAATTAGACAACGAGGAAGTAATATATGGGAAAGAAGGAATATAAAGCAGTACCCACAATGCTGGGATTCTAAGCCCCCTCAGAATGGATGTACAATTGCACTGCTTTATGGACACTCACAATCTTAAATCAGGTTTCCATACCAGATTTGGTATGGACACCTGTCTTGACTTCCTAGGTGCAGCTTGTCTATACATGTAATACACTGGGCTCCTGCTAATCTGCAGCTAAGGACCAGTACACAAACTCACTTCAGAGCTTAGGAGAGATAATGCGGTGTTACAGAAATGGCTCAAAAGTCACTCAAGCACAGTAATCTCATAATACGTCTAGTAGGAAAAAGAGGAAATAATGATTAATTGCTGTCTACACCACTCTGGATTAAATTTTCTTTTATATAACATCTTGGGTCTTACAGCATGTTTGAACTGTATTTTTTTAAACATTGGAAACTGTTTTTTAATTGATTTGGAACTGTTTACACTCTACAAATTGAGTTTTTAATGAAAGAATGACAGAGAGAAAGAGAGAGAAATAAATAAATAAATGAGAAAGAACTTTCCCCCTCCTTCCACTTTTTTTTTACTCATCTGATGCTGTTATTCTATTGCAGTCCCACAAAAAATGGGGGGGGGGGAAAGGTTATGGTAAGCCAAGTGTACCCAATCTCTAAAGTTCTTATGCCAGTACAAACTACTTATAAAGTAAAGGGACCCCTGACCATTAGGTCCAGTTGTGGACGACTCTGGGGTTGCGGCGCTCATCTTGCTTTACTGGCTGAGGGACCCAGCTGGGTCATGTGGCCAGCATGCGAACCAGAGCAGCACATGGAAATGCTGTTTACCCTCCCGCCAGAGTGGTACCTATTTATCTACTTGCACTTTGACGTGCTTTCGAACTGCTTATAGGTCTGCAGAATGTTGTGTTTGAGATCACTAGTTATTATTCATATGAATATTATGAAGTTAAATAATATATTTAGAGTACGGAGTTAATTTCAATATCTGTCAGCTGAGAATTGCTGTTGTATCAATTTCTTAGCCAGTTCCCAACTTCCATCTCTGTATACATTTTTACCATTGGGTGCTGCTACCTGTTCCTTTAAGGTGCAACCCTAAAAGTGGGGTGACGGATGAAGGCAGGTCAGCCACTGTATTCAAAACCTTAAAATGTAGAGGAAAAAGTGAAATAAATTTATAATGGTCAGCCTAGATCATAGAATCATAAAGTTGAAAGGGTCTCCAAGGTGCATCTAGTCCAAGCCTCTGCAATGCAGGAATCTCAGCTAAAGCATCCATGACAGATGGCCATCCAACCTCTGCTTAAAAGCCTCCAAGTATGGAGAGTCCACAGTCTCCCAAGGCAGACTGCTCCATTGTTGAACAGTTCTTACTGCCAGAAAGTTCTTCCTGATGTTTAGTTGGAATCTCCTTCCTTGTAACTTGAATCCTTTGGTTTGAGTCCTACCCTCCAGAGCAGGAGAAAACAAGCTTGTTCCCTCTTCCATGTGACAGCTCTTGAGATATTTGAAGATGGCTATCATGTCTCCCAGATGGTGACAGCAGTCACAAAATTAAAAGACGCCTGCTTCTTGGGAGAAAAGCAATGACAAACCTAGACAGTGTCTTAAAAAGCAGAGACATCACCTTGCCAACAAAGGTCCGTATAGTTAAAGCCATGGTTTTCCCAGTAGTGATGTATGGAAGTGAGAGCTGGACCATAAAGAAGGCTGATCGCCGAAGAATTGATACTTTTGAATTATGGTGCTGGAGGAGACTCTTGAGAGTCCCATGGACTGCAAGAAGAGCAAACGTATCCATTCTTAAGGAAATCCGCCCTGAGTGCTCACTGGAAGGACAGATCGTGAAGCTGAGGCTCCAATACTTTGGCCACCTCATGAGAAGAGAAGACTCCCTGGAAAAGACCCTGATGCTGGGAAAGATAAAGGGCCCAAGGAGAAGGGGATGACAGAGGATGAAATGGTTGGACAGTGTTCTCGAAGCTACAAACATGAGTCTGACCCAACTGTGGGAGGCAGTGGAAGACAGGAGTGCCTGGCGTGCTCTGGTCCATGGGGTCACGAAGAGCTGAACACGACTAAACGACTAAACAACAACAACAACATCATGTCTCCTCTCAGTATCCTCTTTTCCAGGCTAAACATACTCAGTTCCTTCAACTGTTCCTCATAAGGCTTAGTGTCCAGACCCTTGATGTATCAGCTGAACAGGAAGTTGTCTGGAAATTGCAACAGCTTTTGAATCTGAATAAAGTGGAAATAATTTATGAGGCCTTGATGGACTAACCCAGGCTCCCCCAACCTGGTGCCCTCCAGGTGTTTTGGACAACAACTCCCAATGGCCCACTGTAACCATCTTTATTCAGCATACTGCTTAAGAACGGCTGTAGGAATATTAGGACGATGTCCACCAGAATTGGTCATTTGTTTTGTGTTCCGTAATTTTTTTTGTGATGTTTCAATGACTTTATTTGTAGACTGCCTTGGTTGTTGTTGTCTTTTTTAAATGGGTGGTTTGTAAATATTCTTACAAGTAAAAATAATTAAATGACTACAGTGTCACCTAAAGTTCTAATGCAAAATCTTATAGAATCTGAATTGATTCCAAATCAAAATGTTTAGGGCCACTTTGCAATTTGATTAACAGAGAGCGTAGAAGAAAAGAAACACAATCACAGTTTGTTTTCTGGGGGTGGGGGGTGGGGGTGTGGAATCAAAACCTGTATGCTTTCCCAAAACCTCTGTATAGTTTTCCTACTGTGACATTATGTTTTCCGGCAAGGTAAGGATATTTTGAATGCACTTGGAAAGCTTAAAATGAATGTATTCGCCATAAAGTATGCATATACTGAAGCTGGAAGTGTTGGAACTAAAAATGTGTCCCCTTTCATCTAAGGAAATGTCAGTGTCAATGAGCCTAACCTAGAGGTATTCCCAATGTGAGTTTTACCCATCCTGCAGGAAATTATAAAACTGTATCTGTATTAAAGACTGGAAACTCTTTTTTTATGCACAAGTCATGAATTATGATGAGAGGTAGAACAGCCCTATAGCACCAGCATGATTTAATGAGCACCTTCACTCTTATATTCCTCCCTACAGCTATCCTGCTCTGTACGCCACAGTTTAAGGACAATGAACAGAGCAAGGAATTCTTAGTAGTTGCATCAAATTGTGGCACACTCATTCCAAAGATGCTCACCTGCCCATGTTCTGTTTGAGGTTGGAGTCTTCCTTGTTTTCTAAAAGGTTTCCCAGTTTGCATTTTGATTAGCTTTGAAACATTAGTTCTGGCTTTTATTTGATAATGATTTTTTTATAGTCAACTTTCTGGTGGCTGTTTTTAAATGTAACTTTATTTGATCTTCAATTTATCTTTTGTGGGATTGAATTGTGTCTTAATGTTATTGCACAGCGCCTTCAGCACATGGCGGGAAGTGAACTGTTTAAGAACGAAACAATAAAAAGTTCATTTTGGCTTCATAATGTAGATGCACTGCATGGGACATGAATTATATTGTGTTGTCCCACAGAGCTGGCATGTTTCCAGCTCTTGTTTGACAGAAAGAAATCACCAGTTCCAAAAACATTTTCTGTTGTAAATACAGTTGTATAAGAAGATTAAGAGGTCCAGTGTTCCCTGTCATACAGGTTCAAATGCACTAGCAACATGTCTTAATAACCTTTTCATTGTACAGACCAACGCAACAGATGAAATTACTACTAGAGATTAACAAGGAATTAGTTGCCCATGCCCAACCTTCATTGTTGTTCACTAGTTTTAAATCGGACCCCAGCACGTGGTATAGAGCATAAAATAAAATTACTGCCACATTTGCAAAGTCAAAACTAATTCTATTTTTTTCCTAGCTAAAATGTTATTATTATTATTATTTGTTGAATTTGTATCCCACCCTTCCTCCAGAAGGAGCCTAGGGCAGCAAGCACACTCACAGTTCAAGAAGAAACTAAAACCAAAGACAAGAAACTAAAACTAAAGACAAGAATCTAAAACCAAAGACCCTCCATTTTCCAGGAACAGTCCTGGATTTACACAAGCCATCATTGTTTCTGATTTGATTCTGGAATGTCCTGCTTTTCCTTATGGTCCTGGACCATTAGGTCCAGTCGTGACCGACTCTGGGGTTGCGGTGCTCATCTCGCTTTATTGGCCGAGGGAGCCGGCGTACAGCTTCCAGGTCATGTGGCCAGCATGACTAAGCCGCTTCTGGCGAACCAGAGCAGCCCACAGAAACACCGTTTACCTTCCCGCCAGAGTGGTACCTATTTATCTACTTGCACTTTGACGCACTTTCGAACTGCTGGGTTGGCAGGAGCAGGGACTGAGCAACAGGAGTTCACCCCATCGCGGGGATTCAAACCGCCGACCTTCTGATCGGCAAGTCCTAGGCTCTGTTCCTTAGGACGTCCCTATTTTCATCAGAGAAATGTTGGAGAGTATGGAGTTATACAACCCCCGAGGCAAGTAGCTAAGTAACTATTCAACCTTTGGAAGACCTCTGAAGGCAGCCCTGCATAGGGAAGTTTTTTTAATGGTGAGTGTTTCATTACATTTTTATATATGTTGGAAGCCACCCAGAGTGGCTCAGGTAACCCAGTCAGATGGGTGGGGTATAAGAAATAAAATTACGGTATAAATTTTTTTATTATGGAATAGGAGGTCTCTATTTTCATTGGAGAAATGTTGGAGGGTATGCAAAAGTAGTTTGTTTGCTGCAACATGCAAAGATTTACGTGAGGAAAGAGTATTGCCAATGCAGATACAGGTGGGTGGATGTCTGGCCAAACATATATAGAACCTTAGGTTCCATATTGTGAAAAAGAGCCTTACACTTCTGTCACCTGCACACTGAACATGAACTGTCTGCAAAGGAACCCCAAAGCACAAACACATCCTCCGGTGTGTCCTGGTGGCATGCAGCCCCTACACAGGAGCTGTTGCTCACACGATGTGGTTGCTTGGAAGACAACTGTCTTTAGTCAGCAGATGGTGGTGAAAGGAGACATGATATTGGGAGCAGAGCTAGAAGCAGAGACCTCCCCTCTCCAATTTCAACGCAGAAATGCCCTACACACAAGTAATGTGTGAAAAGGGCTGATGCAGCCACCTAAGGGCCCAACTAGGCAACAGGTGAAATGTGTGATTGCTTTTAACCTGTCTCGATTTTGTCTTATTAGATGTGGGTCAGGGTGGGAACCATTTTGTGTTGGGGGACGGGTACTTGTTACTTTGTTCTGCAGCCCCGCCACAACGTTAATACCATTTTTCTTCCCTGTTTTGCTTAAAATTTCTGCTAATGTGGAGTTCTGGAGAACTCATAATAGCTTTCTCTTGTTGTTGTTGTTGTTGTTGTTGTTGTTCTTCTTCTTCTTCTTCTTCTTCTTCTTCTTCTTCTTCTTCTTCTTCTTCTTCTTCTTCTTCTTCTTCTTCTTCTAGGATGGCCCTGAAAACACACCTCTCAAGTGTCAAAATCAAGGGTAAAGAGGTGCTTCTTCAGCCTGTGCCAAAAACTGTACAGCGAAGAAGTTTGTGGGGACGTAATTCCACAAGCCAAGGTCCTTTCCCAGGACACCGCCTCCCTGAACTTCTGAGGGAGGTGGAACTACAAGAAAGCCTCTCTTTGCTGTTCTTAATACCAGAGGGGGTCTGTGGGAAGAAGGTGGTCTTTCAGGTATTTGGGGCCTAAGTTATTTACCCTATTGCCCTACTACGAATTTAGGATTTTTTTCTTACGGGCCATCATGAAAAGGCCTTGGATAATTGAAAGACCAATGATACTTCCAAATATAACCTTATCTAGCAGTTGCTATGTGAGAAACTGGCAGGCAGAAAAAAGGCTCACTGGTAATCCATCAAACCCATAGAAGATCCCCATGGTGATGGCTGCTGGTCCAAATTCAAGTAGCCCTTCCATGAAGCCATCAACACTGGTGCAAAATCCACGCTATAACCAGTATCCAGCATCCCTTTTAAGCATAAAAGTGGATTGAAACTTAAAACTGTGTTACTGTCCCCCCCCCCTCTGAAGTTTGTAAAAGCAGCAGCAATGTTCAAAGAGCCTGTATTGTTTATGTGTTTATATTCCCCTCCAAAGACTTCAATCTTCAACCCTCCGTGGGTTTTCTTTTAGTGTACTTGGACAGCAGTAAAGACTTTGCAGTATTACTTTTGGGTTCTCTTCCTCCTCCTTTTATGGCTATCTTTTCCTAGCAAATTGCTGTAGCCTATAATTTAATGAGGTCTGCTACCCAAGTGATAGGACATATCTATACTAGAGCTCAAAGGCCCCAGCTGAAATTGTTGTGATCCACAATGGTTGTCAACCACAGTTCAGGCTCATATGGAAAAATTATGTGTCGCATCTTCTTTTTCACTGACTTGGTCAATGAAAAATATATTTTTCTTTAGTTTTGCAACTTGAGTGTGCTTGGTGTGAATATATAGCTTCTACTTGCCAATTTAATGGGGGAATTTTTTTTTTTTAAAAAAGTCTCTTTTCTGCCTTGTTGCTTTTAAATTTGATCTCCTGACTTTTTCTGTTTCTGATCAGTTAAACCAGCAGTTAAGACCAGTTTTGGATGACGGTCACCCTGTAAGATATTTATTTAAAGCAACTTAGAATATAAAGTTTTAACCATAAAAGTTTAGCCTTACAGCACAACAAAATGGACACCAAAACAGGTTTGCTTTTAGCATGTGGTCTGAATGAATGCAGATTTTAAAACGTACTTGTAAAACATTTTTTGGGCTTCACTTTGCTATGGTCAAGCATTTAGGATAAAGGTTTAAGAGTCATGGGGAGTGGCCTAACCACAAGTTTCTACATGTGTGCTATTACACGTGTGTGTCCATTAGTTGATGGGCAAAAAATAGTTTTCACAGATGAAACTTCATATGACCTTTCAACATGCTCACGTACCTTAATTTTAAGTGTAGATAACACATTTAGCTATATATCATTGTAAGTCAGCGTGTGATGAGTCATTGAAGGAAGTAGATCTATGTCAATTGACTTTGCCGGCTTTGAGTTTGTTATGTTGGTAGGAAAATCTATGGAAAGATAGACTGAAAGGTTGGAAGCAGGAGCAGACCAGAAAAGGTTAGGGGACCTGCGCAGCAAGATATTCGTGCCCCATTGTTCTCTTAATTGCATTAATTATCAAATTCTTTTAACTATTTCATTCATAAGGTGAAATATACTCGGAGTCGAGTGTGGATTTCATGCTCTTTATTCAGCTCATAGTAGTGAGGAATGAAAGTTCCCCCAAAATCTCTGCTTTTTATACATTATTTACACAATGGGCTGTACGTGATTGGCTAACTCCGGGATTCTCGCATAGGCCAATCAGGTTGCGGATTCACTTCCACTTGGAGCTGGATTGGGTGGCTCCTGCAGACCGATCATACTGCTGCATTGTTCTAGGACCAATCCAACTGCTGCATTCTGAATCCTATTGTTCTAGGACCAATCCGACTGCTGCATTTTGGATCCTATTGTTCTAGGACCAATCAGACTGCTGCATTTTGGATCTTATTCAACTCAGTACATAACATAAGGCATTTTCATTTAGCTATCAAATCTCTCTTGTCACTGGTTTCATAAGGGTAGAAGTGGATGAATTGCAGTTTAGATTCCATAGGACTAAACATATTGCCTGTGGGTGGTTTTTTTTTTCATTTTTGTTTTAAATGTGGGATTGCTTTTCATGCCAGGTTTTGCAGTTTAAGTCTACAAATGCACACAAAAAAATGGCTTGATCAAAAATTCCACTGCAAGTAATTTTTTTAAAATAAATCCTAGCTTGGACTGGACGTATTGGATTCGTATCAAATTGCCTCATTTGGCTGAAAGGCAGAGAGATAGGAAAATCATTGTATTTGGAGGGCGGGATGGAATCGGCAAACACAGGAGACGAATCAGAGTGTGACCTGGCATTTGTGTAGCTAGTACAATTGTGGCAAAAGCAGGCCTCTCCATTATTTTTATTGCACATACAGCTTTTAGCACTAAGCATGAGATCAATCCATCTGTGGACCTCATTCCCTACATTTTAACTTTTTTAAAACTCTTTTTTTTAAAAGGTCACTTCTTTCCCAAACACATCCCAGCATATGTTTTCAGATTACTTGAATGTATTTGTCAAAGCTTTCCTGAGCTCTCATATTCAGACTCATGTGTAAAAAGATCTGCGGCGTTGAATTCTTCTTTTCCTCTTCCCTTCGTCCATGTGAATGCCTCCCCCCCTCACATTTCCCATGGTGATGGGCCATCTGGGTTGAAAATCTGATTCCAGCACTGAGGCTTACCTCATTGTCACGAGGAAAGAGGAAATAAATTTGAGAAACATCTGTTTTTCACCTTGAACAAATTTGTCAATTTGGATGCAACGATTCACAGCTGTTTCGCCTTTGCTTATGCAAACTCTCGTTCCTCCCCCTTCTGCAGCCATAGGGAAAGTAAAGGATTCTTGACAACAGTGAAGCACAAATATCCCTGAAGAAGTGATGGGTTACATCCAACTCAAAAAACTGACTGATGTGGGAATTACTCTGCACATCCTGGAAAATATGTGGTCAGAGAATTTAGAATGGGCTGTTTAATAGGCTTCAGAGAAGGGAGTCTTTTTTGGGGGGGTATTTTTTTTTTTAGAAGATTTAATAAAGATGGAAATAGTACTGCTAGCTGATGAAGGTTACCCCTATCCCAAACTCAATTCAGGAGTGGGGCTACTGCTTCCTGAGCTGGCAAGAGCCTGGCAGGGCAGAAATGAGATTTTAAAATAGACTTTGATTTATACCAGCCTTTTTGATGACCTAGGTTCCATCAGGTTACCAGGTCATGTGAGTGAGGTGAAAGAGATTTGGAAAAGGTGCTCCCAGAACACTTTTGAGGGACTTATGCTGGTGTAAGTTACACTAGTTTAAGATCCACTAGCTGAGTCCCGGCTGAGCTGGGTTGAGAGGCTTACGCTAGTGTAGACTCAGCTAGGACAGCTGAAGATTCCCAAATCCTGGTGGATCTTGGGTTTGGATTGCACCATGTCTGTATGTCTATTACGTACTGCATAAGAAAATGCCTCCTTTGGTTTGTCCTGAACCTACCACACATCCATTTAGGTGCATTTTAGGGCCTGTTCAGACTTACTGCTGTTAAGAGACCAGGGAGTGGTCCATTTCCAGTCCTGACAGAATCATAGAACCATAGAACTGTAGAGTTGGAAGGGACCCTGAGGATCATCTAGTCCAACCCCCTGCAATGCAGGAATATGCAGCTGGTCCACACAGGGATCGAACCTGCAACCTTGGTGTTATCAGCACCATGGTCTAACCAACTGAGCTATCCAGGCTCAAAGTGAGAAGTTACTCAGGAGGGAACATTGCAATGAAACCAGGACATTTGTACTTGCATTATGGCTGTTTTGTTTCAAGTGCTTTGTGTTTTTTTTATAAAAAAATGAGATGCCAAAATGAATGTGACTAATTACTTTAAAAAGTATATGAAATGAACTCAGGCAATTCCTGCTTCTAAACCTTGGATTCCACTCAGGAATGGAAATGCTTTTGGCTTGCTGCGCAGGCGGGAGAAATTTACGCTACTCCGTAAAGCACACGCCAGAGTAAATATGACTCCCCCCCCCCATATGCACTGAATTATGTTCAACACTGGCAAAATGTCACATTCATTTCCCGTTAATTATCTCCAGTAGCATGTTTATTCCCTGTCATGGAAGGCAGAGAGGACAGACTAGGCAGGAAGCTGGACAAGAACTTTATTGTCTCCCTCCAACGAGAATGGAAGAGTAACGGGAAACTCCTGACTCCAGATGGAACCAAGCTCATCAAGCAATGTTGGGTGGAGCAACCCTGACCCCCAATTCACGCTGCTGGCTCCATCTGCTAAATTTGTGGTGGAGGGAGGGCACATTGCCCCAGCGGCTTACGTAAGGGCTCCAAGCAGGGTGTTTTCAGGGTGCAGCACAGCAGGGACAGTGATGGGTCTGTTGGGTCCAAATTATTCCCCTTTCCTGTTGAGGGGGAATGAAATGGGGTCCTCTGCTGCACTAGCTATAGAGCTGGAGCAGATAAAAAAAGAAAACAAAACATTTGCATTTGGGGCTATCTGAGAGTCTAGGAGAAATGTCTATCTCAACTGGGCCTTAACCAATTACAGTGGTGCCCCGCAAGACGAATGCCTCACAAGACGGAAAACCCGCTAGACGAAAGGGTTTTCCGTTTTGGAGGTGCTTCGCAAAATGAATTTGCTATGGGCTTGCTTCGCAAGATGAAAATGTCTTGCGATTCCTGGGTTTCCCCCCCTCCCCCCTTTTCCCCAAGCCCCTAAGCCGCTTAACAGCTGTTCGCTAAGCCGCTTAACAGCTGATCTAAGCCGCTTATCAGCTGATCTAAGCCGCTAATAGCCTTTTAGCAGCTAATCCGCTAATCCCTTAAGCCTTTAATAGCCTTTAATAGCCGCTAAACCGCTAATAGCGCTAATCCGCTAATGGGCTTGCTTCGCAAGATGAAAAAAACCGCAAGACGAAGAGACTCGCGGAACGGATTCTTTTCGTCTTGCGAGGCACCACTGTAATCTGAACGGATACCCTCAAACAATGAATCTAGAACAGTAAGACCACCATCTTCCAAATCAAATGGATCCAGCACTGTCAGACATTCCAAGTGTCTCTATTTTCCAGGGATACTCCTGGATTCACAGAAGCCACCCCAGTTTCTGATTTGATCCCGGAATGCCCCGCTTTTCCTTAGGATGTCGCTATTTTCACTGGAAAAATGATGGAGGCTATGTGACCCCCGAGCCATTGAAGGCAGCCCTGTATAGGGAAGTTTTTTTTAATGTTCAATATTTTATTATGGTTTCATATATGTTAGAAGCCACCCAGAGTGACTGGGCAAACCAGTTAGATGTGCAGAGTATAAATAGTAAAAATAGTATTATTATTATTATTGACATCCCTATTTTCATCAGAGAAATGATGGAGAGTATGGACTGCTGCTCTAAGACTCACCTGCACTGAGCTTCACTTTATTTACTGTGTTCACTGCTTCTCACAGCTACTCAGAACGTCTTATACATTATTTGTTTCCATTGCATGTAGAGGAGTGTGGACTCAACTGATAGCCCCTTACTCCAAATCTCTGAACCACCTCTTCCAGTAGTTCCATGTACATTAGATACGAAAGAGCATGGGTCACAAGATGGAACCCTGTAGGGTAAGTCACAAAGGGACCAAGCATCACCCCCAGAGTCCATCTGACAAGTAGGAGGGGGAACAGTAGTACTGCAGAATCCTCTACCTGCAGCCTAACCAAACGACCCAGAAGTATATTGATGGACAATGCACTGTTTGTAGCTCTCTTCGCTTATCCACAGCTGTTTGATGGCCTGGGTCAAATTCTGTTGTTGATGGTTTTAGATTTTAATTGCAGCATTGAAAATGAAGCTTCGTGTATACATGCAGGAATAAATTATCAAAAGAGCATGTGTAACACACAGGTCCCAGCTTAATCAGTGGCTCCTAAAATAGGCAGCTTTTATTTTGCATATTGACACCAGCACTACACGATGAAAATCAGGTATCTTGCACAGACTTTGTATGATGGTTTTTGAATGCTAGCCGAGCTTCTAGAGAAAAAATCCAGTGAAAAATTCAGAAGAGCATGAGATCTGTGGGCTGATTTAACATTCAGAAGCAAGCAGAAGATGGAAAGCTGATGCCCAGGTGAAACTCATGAATTTGATAGGGGGGGGGGGAACTTGTTCCAAAATTTCATTGCCATATAAACATAAACATTAGACATAGCATGATTAGGTAGCCAAGAACAATATCTGATTGCTGTTTTTGTTTTAACCTCTTTCTTTTAATATTCGTTTCTTTAAGTGTGAAAGCAATTTTTAGTCCTTATCTTGATTTTCAGTTCAAGAAGAGAAAATGCTGTATTGAGATGGATAAACATAGCATATCATGTTGTAATCTGAAAGAACTGCAATTGCAGAAGGGATTAAGTTGGCTTGGGATGTTACAGGTGTACTCCAAGGTATCATTCTACTCTTTATTAGGTATGTTAGAAATGTCAGTTTTAATTTGCTTTGGTGTTGAAATGTATGGAAACAATAAAATCCTGCTGGAAATATTATTGTACATCAAGATGCAATCTCTTTTTCTATTGCATTCCTGAATAAAGGGAAAAAAGCCATCTTACCTTCAGCCAACAAAAAGGAAAACTCATTATGGTTAGAACTGTGTATTGAATGCTACAGGCTATTTAATTACAAACTAAATTTCTCTATATCCTCATGTTTTGTAAATCAGTTCCTCTGCAGCCAGCATATTGCTGTGATCAGATGAAACATGGCAGTGAAATATTTGCTTAGCTTTGATTCGTAGCCACAGAAACGGAAGTGAAATGTTAACACTTGGAAATATACATTGAGTGAAAACAGTGTCTTCTAAAGAGATGAACTAAAATTAACATTTGGCTCGATGTCACATGCTAAGTGCACAAAATCAAGAATGTGTCTTTAAGGACGAAGTTAAAAGCATTCATTTCAAAAGGCCTTGTGATGTGGTCTCCAAGGCAGGGCAAAATGGTCACATTAGGAATGGATTCAATCCAATGAAATCTGTTCTTCAATCACTTGTCCACAACAACAGCATGGACCATCATGTGTCAAATAATGATCAAATAGAGACTCGTTGCATATCCTTATCACATGTCAGTTTTATCAGCTCAGATTTTGTTCCAGACTAATTCTGGCTCAGAATATAATACTGAGGTTTTCCAATGTAGCTATTTTGGAATCTGCAACGGTTAAACCATTTATGACCAGTTCTAATTTTTGCCTCTATTAAAGCTCTTAAATCACCCCAATAATAACTCCAAATATTCTATTGGCATTTAGACTGCTTTCTTGTTTCTAGAAATTTGGAAAAAAGTAATTTATGAGTGTATTGATGCTGGATCAGAGTTAGTACTATAGGAGTGATAAGGGGTATGGGGTATGTGTGTGGAGAGAACAGTGCAAGTCTAACTTTGCCTACCCAGCAGTAAAGTCTATTATATTCAAATAAACCTACTCCCAGGTAATGGACTTAGAATAGACTTAGAACACAAATGTATAGTGCACTAATAGGTATGACTACTCAAACATAAGTCCCATTGAGTTCACTGGGGCTTTCTTCCCAAAAGTGTGTATAAGATAGAATCCTAAGTGATGGACTTTACGTTTGACGATCACTCATATCAGCTTAGAGTGCATTATTGAGCCCAGCACTCTTTTTCTGACTGGAATGAGGATAGAATTTTAATAATAGGCATTTTTCATTAGAAAGAGAGGTATATTATGTATCCCCGACTTTCATCATGAATCAGACTTGAAACCTAAAAATAGAAGCAGTGTAATTTTTGTATATTATAATTGACATAGTTTCTTTGAGAGAAAAGGACAATATTTCAATGTTTAGATTTTATTCTTTTACATCCTAATACACTGTTAGAAATGAAGGACATCTTAAAATTGGTGGCGTTTAATGAGTATATAAGACGTTTAATGAGTATATAAGACGTTTACTTGTACGTATGGGCCAGCTCCATCTATCATTTTTTCTGCTTTGAAAAAAATGGTGTCTTGCAGGATCAAAGCAATTTGTAGATTCTTGAAAGGTCAGAGTTCCAAATAACCTTTCTGGAGAGAAAAATACATCACTTCAGGTCCATTAGGCAGTTTTACTAGCAGGATTTAACATAACCCCTCTCACACGTTATTTATTGACTTACACGCCCTGGATGGCAAACAAGAAGAGACCAAATGATAGAAACATCTTAAGGCACATGCGAGGCAATAGTATGGCATGCAGCCATTGTGCATTTAATGGACCTGGTAAGGGGTCCTATGTACATACCAGTGTCCTCCGTGTGAGGAAGTGCGTTTCACTGTCAAATGGCTTGTACCAACAGGAAGTTATTTCTAATCTCTTTTTCCCAGTCCAGATCCCTTTTCTTTTCAATGGAACCTGTTTCCTGGCATAGAGGTGCCATGGTAGGAAAAGCTTCTCCAGTTGAATTTCTACCCACTGTGCAACTTTCAGTGACCCGGGAATCCAGAGAGGGAAAGGGTGGTGATTATAGTACAGTGGTGCCTCGCAAGACGAAAAGAATCCGTTCCGTGAGTTTCTTCATCTAGCGGTTTTTTCGTCTTGTGAAGCAAGCCCATTAGCGGATTAGCGGATTAGCGCTATTAGCGGTTTAGCGGCTATTAGTGGCTATTAAAGGCTTAAGGGATTAGCGGATTAGCTGCTAAAAGGCTATTAGCAGCTTAGTGCCTTAGATAAAGGGGGTGGGGAGCGAACCCCCCCCCCCAGGAATCGCAAGACATTTTCGTCTTGCGAAGCAAGCCCATAGGAAATTCGTCCTGCGAAGCACCTCCAAAACGGAAAACCCTTTCGTCTAGCGGGTTTTCCGTCTTGCAAGGCATTCGTCTTGCAGGGCACCACTGTACTGTCTGTGCGGGACATAAGGGCTACAGGTTTGTTATTAATCAATGGAAAAGTTCATTTGAGTGCAATAATTCACAAATTGTATTGAGTATATTTGCAGTTAAATGAATTATTGAATGCTGCAATTCCGTTTGATTGCATAAATGTTCAAGCATGTGTTTCCAAACACTGAAAACAACAACAACAAAACAACTCAGGAATGGCAGCTATAACAATAAATGCCCTTTCAAGGAGGATTGGAATAATATTCTGTGTAATGCACAGGAATTCAATTTACAGTGGATGGTTTTGATAAGAACGAACCCAGATCCTTACAGGAGGAGCTGCTGACCTTGAGAAAACTGGACAAAAGAGAACAATGGGTCTTACTCCTGGGGTGAGATTTCAGTGTGTTAAATTAATGACATCCAATTATCTCATAATTACAGTGTCACTCACACCTGCCTCCACTCACGACTGCATTTCAAGGATGAAACGGAGAAATGTTACGCGGGAACACACAAGTCATTTGAAAAGAAGACATATTCAAAAGGAACTGGTAGGTGCAGAAGATTACTTTCTTAGTTCTCACTATTATATGTTATTTTCCTGGTAGTAGTTTCTGGCATCCATCTGTCTCGGGAGACACTGGAGGAGTGCGCCTTTGGGGGTGAAGTCAAGCTGTTGGGCAGTACCAGCGCCTACTGTGGCTGTAGAGACCGATGCAAGAGAGACATGTTTTGTTGCAGCTGGGGCAGATGAAGGCATCTAGTTGTGCTGCTGGAGATGCACCATGGCGTTTCTTCCCTCTGCACTGCTCCCAGCAGCCATTTCTCCTCTGGTCACTGCTATGGAAACATGACCGGTGTTATGTACTGAGTTATATAGGATCCAAATGCAGCAGTCTGATTGGTCCGAGAACAATAGGATCCAAAATGCAGCAGTCTGATTGGTCCTAGAACAATAGGATTCAGAATGCAGCAGTCTGATTGGTCCTAGAACAATGCAGCAGTATGATTGGTCCGCAGGAGCCACCCAATCCGGCTCCAGGTGGAAGTGAATCCTTACTACTATGAGCTGAATAAAGAGCATGAAATCCACACTCGACTCCGAGTATATTTCAACCCAATTGCCTGTCTCCCAGCACTGCGGTTGCCTACAAGGGATTCCCACGTGGCAGGGTTGATATCACCAGCCATGTTTGCAGAAATCTTTGTAACACACAGTTGGTTGGCCAACTGGCCTGGTGCCTGAAGCCAGCTGCCTGTAGAACACGTCCTTGGGGATTCCGCCATCTTCCTTTCTGTGGACCTGACCAAGGCAATGTAGAGATAGCTGAGTGTGAACATGCAGGGAATGTGGGCTTGGGAGAGCACATTTTTGTTGGAAAATCTGTCTTTCTATTTGATACCCAAAATTCTTTTGACACAATGCATGTGGAAGGCGTTGCTCCTGACGGTTGTAAATTGGTAGGAGTAATGTGTGTCCAATTATGGTTGTATATGCATCGTGTGCTCCAATCCCAAGGTTTGGGTTGCGCCCCAATAGGCCACTTTTTTTTTGGGGGGGGGAGCCTGTTTTGACTTGAAGTGCTTCAGAGAATGCTCAATTCAGTCTGGAAATGAAAGCCAAACCCTCTTTGGAGACAGAGGAGAACTTGCTTCTCCTGCCCATTCAGTACAGTGATACCTCGGGTTAAGAACTTAATGTGCTCTGGAGGTCCGTTCTTAAGCTGAAACTGTTCCTAACCTGAGGTACCACTTTATCTAATGGGGCTTCCTGCTGCCGCCGCACGATTTCTGTTCTCATCCTGAAGCAAAGTTCTTAACCCGAGGTACTATTTCTGGGTTAGCGGAGTCTGTAACCTGAAGCGTCTGTAACCCGAGGTACCACTGTATTAGGATATTAAAAAATGCCTTTTAAAATACTATTTACACAAGTAGATGAAATTTGTAGGGTTTTTCTAGTGGCCAGCTTTATATTTTATGTTTTTAGATATGCTGTAAGTAAGTTTTACTTACACACACACAAACAGATTATGATGATAGATGATAGATAGATATAGATAGATGATAGGGAAGGGGGAAGCTGAATGAAATTTGCAGTCATGTTTGCCCTTGTCAAATTTCCAAAATTTGAAAGAGGTAAAAATGAATCCCAGTGTTTTGTTGGCAATTGGTCTGGAAATTGCAGGTATGAGAGAGGTGTCCCTAAGAAAGAAACCTGCCAAATTGCAGACTAAAGGCCTAGACAGACTAAATAAAGGCTAGACTATGGCAAACTTCTCAGACTTGAACCATTCTAAGTGGATAGCAGCATCCACTTGGATAAGAATGAGCTAGCAGCACAAGACTCAGAGACAATACCAAGATTAAACAAAAATAAATAAATGAGGAAAGCCATGTAGGATTTGAAAGAAAAGGGCAGGTAAAATAATGGACTGGGTTCAACATAAGCAAAAGAAAAGAAAAGCCTCACCCCAACTGCTCCACTAGAACTCTTTTAATAACATTCCTTGCTCCTTAGAGACGCAGCCTACAAAAGATCAAGAAACACATGAAACCAAGGCTATTCATTTACTTCAGCATCCCTCCCCCTCAGCACTGGAATTGGAGAATCTGAGTAAAAACCATTCCCTCTGATCTGCCACTCCCTGTCCCCTCACCCCGCCCCCCCCACTGCTTTCCTTAGATCAGACCTTTTTCAGTCCTAGGGCCACATTCCATCACCGGCAACCTTCCAAGGGCCACATGCTAGTGGTGAGCGGAGCTAGAGGCTAAAAGTGAGAGGAGCAATGGATGTGACTCTTACTTCTGTACATAGCAGCCACACAACACCAGAGGTTTCTCTATCTGCACACACCTCTCCATACAGGCAAGCAAGAGCCATTATCGCAGTCCAATGACATATTCTAGTCAGGCAAACCATTTGAGGAGGGTGCAAGGCAGAGTGGATGAGGAATGTGACCTGGAGCATCCCTAGGGTGAAAATGGTAACTTTGGTCAGTTGCATATGGCCTCCAGGCCTGAGGTTTCCCATCCCTGCTATATATGATGAACTTAGAGACATTAGCTTCTCCTTCTTCTCCTTCTCCTTCTTGAATTTTTATCCTACCCTTCCTCTTCTAGGAACCCAGGCTGACAAAAATATCTATAATTGAAAAACAAAAACAAAGCAAACACATTCTACAACAGACAGATCAAAACATTCTAA
This sequence comes from Podarcis tiliguerta, assembly GCF_965153285.1. Classification (NCBI taxonomy): domain Eukaryota; kingdom Metazoa; phylum Chordata; class Lepidosauria; order Squamata; family Lacertidae; genus Podarcis; species Podarcis tiliguerta. Next base: position 26,869,063 of record NC_139544.1, on the reverse strand, counting down.
AAGCAATTGCCATTTAAAAACATACTTCCTTTCCCCATGATCTTGGGGTTGCCAGGAATGGTATTTTTTAGTCACAAAATTCCTGGGATAAAAGGAAACTTTTCAAATTTCTCCTGAAACTTAGCAGTGATGGAGACAGGCACAACTCACTTGGGAAGGCATTCCACAACTGGAGAACCACCACTGAAAAGGCCCTGCTGGGTTCAGCACCAACCCAGCAGGCCCTGGTGGTGGCACCTTCAACAAGGCCTCACTTGCTGTTCGTATTATTATTATTATTATTAGAATTTATATACTACTTAATTGCAATTATCCCTAAGCTGTGAACAGGGAATACAATACAGAAAATTTAAAATAGATACATGCTTTACGGGGCAGTGGGTAGGGAATTACATCTGAATTGCTGAGGAGCCATAAAGTGTTTCTGGGGGTCCTCACTTCAGTTTGGGGATGCTTGTACAGTTCCTGCTTCACCTCAGACAAGCCCAGACTCCCTCAGATGCCTTTGCTTCTGCTGGGGATTTGGGATTCATCAACATCCACTGCAAATCCTTACTAGAGTAACCTATGTATAGTTTTTAACATGAAACAATACTTTGATTTAATCTTAAGTAGTGCTTCGCACTGGTACAAAATGTATTGGAGAGACAGGGTCCAAGAGCCTCATGATTATTTGAAAGGAATGTTTTTATCTCCTTTGTGGCTTAAACACTCAACCAAAGTGCTGGATTATTAAGACACTTTGTGTTATTGTTGGAAGAGGAATTAATTCTTTCAAAGATCCATACTCAACGACTGTCCACTTTACCTTTATGTGCTTTTGGTTTTCTGTTTTTGTTCAAAAAACCCTGATGTTTCCAAGCATCCCACAATAACTTCTACCATGACGAAGTCCTAGATAGGGACACTTTGATTTTGTATTTATTTTGGGCTCATTCTGTGGGCTTCGTTCTTCTTTTTTATTTTTATCTTGCCCAGGAATAAACTCATCAGCATTCATGTCTTTCCCTCCCCCTTCCAAGTCCTGAGGCGGGTAAAGCTGAGCAGAGTTACGTGCCCATTCAATTATTAATCTCAAATATAATTACAGATAAAGACTGTACGTCCCCCATGAATATTTAAAAAGTAAATAATTAAACACCCAGCTTCAAAGCACTTTTACCAAAAGCAGCCCAGATTACAATATTGTGCCCGATTGAAGAATTACAGTCACGTTCCAGAGGCTGAGTCCGGGAGCAAACATTTGTTGTCTTGTTAGTAACTTGCTAGTGTATGGTTCTAGGGCAGTTTTCAAAGATAACGGAACTCAAATCAATTAAACTGTACCACAGCTGCCACATCATACCTGTTCCGCATTTGTACGCACTCAGTCGTTTAATGTGGCAGCACCTAACCTTTGGAACTCCCTGCCAATTGAGATCAAGCAGGCACCTTTGCTCTACTCCTTTCAACACCTGCTAAAAACAGCTGGTTTTGGACTACAATTCCCATCATCCCTGACCACTGGTCCTGCTAGCTAGGGATGATGGGCGTTGTGGTCCAAAAACAGCTGGAGACCCAAGTTTGGGAAACATTGGTTCAGACAAGCCTATCCAGATGCTTAGAAAGTTGATCTGATATTAATCCGTTTTAGTATTTTAACTTTTGTAAGTTTTAGAGCAGGGTTGTAAATATTTCATGATTTCATTGCCTTCTCTGTTTGCCAGCTGCTTTGAAGTTTTTCCAAAATCAAGCGGTGTATAAATTTGATGAAATAAACAAAACAAACTGGCTTTTCAGTGGGATAGTGTAGAGCTGGATCTACACACATCAAAGAAGCGTTTCAGTTACATGCATTGTGAACTGTGTACGAGAAACCAGGTTGGCAAAAACAGAACTCCACAGCGCCATCTGGTGTCACAGTGTTAGAATGCATATACAACACGTCTACAGCACTTTTTCTTTGCCAGTGTTTCTGAGTCCTAGGGCAGCTTTGCTCCACCAGGAAATCCCCACTCATTCCCCTTAGCACTCGTTTGCTTCCTGCACTGCAAAAGGGGAAAGAGATGATCAGACTCTTGGGAGTGCTTGGGAGTCCATTAGTCCCACTGGAAAAGACACCCTAAACCCCCTTAGCCACCTCAAAAGTAAGGCCCATGAGACAAAAACCCTACCCCTACCCATGAGAATGTGACTGGAATTTTCCCTCCCCTGTAATACTTTTCAAAAAAAATTTCTTTTCTCAATTAATTGACAGAGCATGGTAGAAGAAAGCCAGAAGACATTTTCAGTGTGTTTCTCATCCCTTCTGCAATCAGCAAACTGAGCTAGAAGAATCTTTGTCACCTAAAATGGGGGCTGCGGTAGAGTCCATTTTAGTGCTGTTAGGCTAGTTTAGCGATGCATGCCAAGGCCTGCATATGATCTCAGCTGCTTTGCTGGAAGCTCAATGCATGGTCTGTAGTCGGCCAATTCATCAGAGCGCGGCAATAGTGTGTCAGGTTAATTTGTTTGCAAATGGTCCAAATTCTGCTTCCAATTATAACTCGGCCCCTCCAGTGTACTCGGTTGGAATTGTCCAGATGTAAGTAAGGACACAATTTGGACCGTTGCATCTCCTCTAAATACACTTACTGCAACGCTTGGCCTCCCTGTTGGCTCTGCTCTTGCGGCATTGAGTCATTATATTAATTTGTTTATCATGTTATGCGCTCTGATAACAGTTTCCCTTCATCCTGAACAGCTGCCCAAATGGACAACAGATGCCAAGTGTGGGAACTAGCTGCTATTAGCAGATGGCCAGGATGAAAAGTAGCTTCCCTCTGTAGGGTTTTTATAAATCTTTCTTACAGGACGTAGCTTGGAAAAAAAGAGAGGAATGCCTATCCTTTCTATAAGATCATAGGCCGTTAGAGCTGGAAGGGTGGTCCTGTAGTCCAACCCCTAGTATAGATCTTACAGTGCCAGCTTCTGCTTTAAATATCTCTGGGAAAGGAGAGCATCACACACACACACACACACACACACACACACACACTGTAGTTTGCTCCACTGCTCTTACTGTCAGGTTGCTCCTAATGTTCAGATGAACATAACAGGATCAGGCCAATGGCCCATCTAATTCACCATCCTGTTCTCATAGTGGCCAACCAGATGCCTGTGGGAAACCTGCAAGGCCGATCTGAACACAAGATCACACACACACACACACACACACACACACACACACTCCCAGTTCCCATCAACTGGAATTCAGAAGCATTACTGCCCTTAAACACGGAGGCAGAGTCACCTCCAACTCTGTGAATTTGTCCAATCTTCATTTAAAGCCACCCATATTGGTGGCCACCATTCTCTCCTGTGGGAGCGAGTTCCATAGTTTTCACAATGTGCTGCATAAAAAGTACTTCATTCCCTGCAATTTCCACCCACAGACTGCTGCCCTGCCCTGAGGACCCGTCCATCTACCCAACCCCTCTGATCCTCCTTGCACCTTAACAGTCGTGACACAAGGCATCTTCAACTTCTTTAGCAGGTTTCCATCTTGGGATGGCCAGTTTCCCATGTACAATCATACCTCTTGTTACGTTTGCTTCAGGTTGTGCGTTTTCAGGTTGCGTCCCGTGGTGACCCGGAAGTACCAGAAAGGGTTACTTCCGGGTTTTGCCGCTTGTGCATGCGCAGACGAGCAAAATGATGTCACACGCATGTGAAGAAGCATCAAATCATAACCCGCGCACATGCAGACGCACAGACGCGGGTTGTGTTTTGCTCATGTTGCAAACGGGGCTCCGGAACGGATCCAGTTCGCAATCAGAGGCACCACTGTAACAGCTTCCTCTGGCAGCCGGCAGAGATAGACTTGGGTTGTATCCAGCTAACATATTAAGAGTAGACCCAATGAAATTAATTGACCTAAGTTAGCCATGTCTATTAATTTCAGTGGGTCTACTCTGAGCATAATTAACATTGCATACCATCCATTGTTTGCACTGCATCAGCTGCTTACACAAGTCACCCAGCGCCTGATCCTGGATATTTTAATAGGAAGGCAACCCCACTGATGTCAAGAGGATATGCTTTTCCCGGATAAGGTCTTTACAATCTCAGCATCAATCCATTTATTTCCCTCTAAAAACATGCTGGCTCAAGTCACCTGTGTGTCAAACTGTCTGTGACACTTTAAAAAACTTAATGGAAAAGATGCCTAATGTTCACTCCATAGTGATTTCCTGAATGTTACTAGATGTTTTCCACAACCAATAGAGGAAGGTGATTGCCTGTGTGAGATAAAATCATAGATCATGTCACTGTTTTCCAGTTTATTTCTCTCTCTGTTCTCCCTATGTTTACTTGAGATGCCTTACCTGAGAGTAGAGGTTTTTCACATTTGGCTGTTGCCTATATTTTTTAGATGCTTTCATGCTTTCTGTTTTACCCCCAATGTGTTTTTAACAAAGCCGACTTTGTGGCTTCTTATTTTTATTTTAGGCGGGTGGGAGAATGATTTAAAACCTGCCAGAACATGGAAGATGACAAAGACTGTATCTCAGGTTAGTCATTTAGTTGTGTGATTAGAGGTACTAAAAAGGTGTTTTAAACCCACAAGGAAGGCATAAAATTGATATAAACATCTATCACAAAGGATATCAGATCTTCCAAGTTCAGAATTCTAAGTAGATTGAAAATGACATGATTTCATTCCAGGCACTTTAAAACACAGGGCTTAACTACCTGTTCTTATCACCTTCTTTGACAACTAGGTAGCTGAATGACATGAAGTTTTATCAAACAAGCTCACATCTAAGACTGCGAAAGGATGACTCCAATTTTTAAAGATCCTTTCTTGCTAGGATAAACCATTGTCTTGAAATTTCTGTAGGAGGTACATCTGGTGTCACCGTAAAATCAAATAGCTTTGAAGAAGACAGGAAATTACATATATTTTTTAATATACTTGGTAAATGCATATCCTCTTATCCTACGGATTGTTTTGTATAAATGGAAATAATCTGATTCCAGCTTTAAGACTTTGTTCTCACCAGCAGCCTAAAATTAAAATCTGGGTCAGTCAAGTTATTTTCCCTGCAGCATATTGATATCAGGTGGGGTATAAACATTTCCTTCTTAAGTACTTTTCGCTCTCATCAACTGTGTTTGCTACAGCATCTTTAACAGGTTATTAAGTTGCTAGGCAGTAATCTATAAATAGCCGGTTAAGTTTAGCACATGGTCGACTTCATCAGGGATATGTGTTTTGCCATTTTCTTCTAAAATGATCCCCCCAAATTCGTTTCCAGTCATACTTTTTACCATTCTGTTCTGAGGTAATATGATTGGCTTGTCTGCTTAAATCGCTAGCCTAGGGGATTATATACATTCTTTCGGAAAAATGCACGTCTATTATTTTCGTCTGGCAATTATTTATTTACTTGCAAAGAGGAGTAAAGGCGCTTGGTTGGAGTTACTTTTCCATTTGAACCCTCATCTGCTTAATCTGTTTATGATACCTAAATGAAACTTCCTTCAGTAATAACACAAAATAAAAATGCATCTGCTGTGCTCAAAGCTTTCATATTAAGGGCAGTCTACTTCAACCAAACTGCCATGGTAGCCAAGAAAGTGAGCTACAAATCAGAAAGTTTCTTTTCTGAATTTTGTCTCTGGCAAGTCAGCTCTGAACACAATTTGTAATATAAGGGTTCGTAATCCAATATGTAGGGACGCGGGTGGCGTTGTTGGTTAAACCACAGAGCCTAGGACTTGCCAATCAGAAGGTCGGCGGTTTGAATCCCCGCGACGGGGTGAGCTCCCGTTGCTCGGTCCCTGCTCCTGCCAACCTAGCAGTTCGAAAGCACATCAAAGTGCAAGTAGATAAATAGGTACCGCTCCGGCGGGAAGCTAAACGGCGTTTCTGTGCACTGCTCTGGTTCGTCAGAAGCGGCTTAGTCATGCTGGCCACATGACCCGGAAGCTGTACGCTGGCTCCCTCGTCCAATAAAGTGAGATGAGCACCGCAACCCCAGAGTCGATCACAACTGGACCTAATGGTCAGGGGTACCTTTACCTTATCCAATACGGACCCAGTTTACATGGTTGTTCTAAGAATGAAATGTAAAGTGTATGAAGGCTTCATTGTTTGTCTACATTCCATGGCTATTGAGCATGTTCAGCCTCTCTATGTCCCCCTCTCTATATACAGTGGAGAGGCAGTGCTGTCTAGTGGTTAGAGTGCTGGACTAGGACCCAGGAGTCCAGAGTTCACATCTCAACCATGAATCTCACTAAATAAATAATTTTATACCACCCTTCATCTATGAGGCGGTTCACAGCATAAAAACACAAGCTAAAAACACAAAATATATAATACAAATAAGAACAGAAACAAAAGAAACCAGTAACAGCCCCCCTCCCACATCTAAAAGGGCCTTGGATGTTAATCTGCCAAAGGCCTGGTAGAAGAAGAACAATTTAGCCTGGTGCCTAAAGGTGTATAATGAAGGCACCAGCCGAACCTCCCTGGGGATTGGGGGAGGGGAACATATATGCTGCCATGAGCTTCTTGGAAGAAAAGTAGGAATATAAATCAATTGAATCCATGAATATGTAGAGAGTAGCTTTTTCTTTCTCTGTTTCTTTTTCATGTCTCAGGGTTCCCCCAAACATGCTGATACTTCCATCCTGCATCTCAGTGGCCCATTTGGGCTAGAAACCTGGCCAGCCAGTCTCCTGGCACCTCGTCTCCAATGAGACGAGGAAGCTAGAACTGAGTCCACCTAAAAAGGCTTCTGCTAAGTGTTGCCTACCTAGAATTTCTTTGGAGCCATTTGGCCAGACTCCTCTGTGTGTGTGTTAAAATTTGGTCCACCTGAAAAGCTTGCTGGGGGTGGGGGTGGGGTTTGAGCCTGCAACATGTGCATGCAAAGTTTGTGTTCTGCAACTTGGCTTGTGGCCCCTTCTCTTGAGCTGACGTTACTATTAGATGGAATGATTTGGTTGTGGGGTGGAAGGCTGCTTAAAAGGGGTTTCTTGTCCCTTCCTCCCTGGGGCAGCTCCCCACAGGCTCCAAACAAGCCTCTCATGGGAGATGGGGCTCTCAGGAAAAGACTTGGATGCTGCAGTCTGAATATATGAATCACTGAAAATCAGCTGGACATTTAAATTTTTATTTATCATATTTTTGATACACTCCTTTTGGGATGAATATTTGTTCTTAATAGATAACAACAAAAGCAACAGCCAAGCATTGGGGAAAATGTATCCAAATTATTTACAAACATCCTCTGGCACCCAAGTGCTTGAAAAATCAATTATCTGTCCTTAATTTTGCACACATCACGCAGGAACTTTATTCTCATGTTGCTGCTGTTCAAATTATTATTCAGGAGCTGTTCATAAAGCTGGATGATCTGAACATACATCCATGGAATAAAACATCTGATGTTTTCCTAATGAAGCTGTCAAGCCAAAGAAGTAAAGGGACATATTAGATATATTTTAGAATGCTATTACGATTCCCCCACCACTTAATGCTTAGCAAAATACCACTTTCGATTGTGCTGGGGATATGAGCTCTTTAATGTTGCTTTTCAGAAACTGAAAGACATCAGAACATCAGAAATAAAACCAGATGTAGTTTATACAAGATAAATTCAAATGAACATGTGTGCACATTTCACCTTAGGGAAGGTCATTGGATCAGTATTTGAAATCGACTTTTTTAAAAAAGCAAAATATAGCTAGCCTTATTGTGAAAAGCACTGTTTCTGAGTAGTTTTCATCACAGTACTAGTAGTATCTAGGAAAAAGTAATGTGACCCCCCCCAAAGGCCATATAAATCTCTCTCTCTTCCAATTTCTTGGTAATCTGTTAGTCAGGACCTGGTGAGATACAAGCTGGAGCAGGGATTCCATTAGAGCAAGTTGCTCACTTCACATGATCTGTCTGTGGTCCTGGAAGACTTATGGCCAGCCATCCTTATTCTCCATATTCTTCTCCTCTGTGTCCAGGATCATGAGCTTTGCACTCATCCATTCATCTACATCCCAGACTGTTGATCAGACTTCCTGCCCACCTCACTACCCATGGATTCTGTTTTCCCCAAGAGGACAGTCTCTATCGATTTTCCATATTGCTTCTTTCCTAACTAATTTCCTTTCTTTTTCTCTTTAACAGAGTGATTTAATATGCCTCTCATCACTGGTATGTTCATAGAAGCACACCTGCCATTTAAGATCTGATTATATTTTCCTTTTAATATTTTGTGTGGGTCACATTAATAAAGGTAAGGTAAAAGGGAAAGGACCCCCTGGACGGTTAAGTCCAGTCAAAGGTGACTATGAGGTTGCGGTGCTCATCTCACTTTTGAGGCCGAGGGAACCAGCGTTTGTCCACAGACAGCTTTCCAAGTCATGTGGCCAGCATGAGCTATTTTTTACAGTACTCTGCTAAGCAATAGATCCCTATCATTGTTTTCCCAAAGTTTCTAATACTTGGGGATGCCTAAAGGAATTTTTGTAGGGGGTTGTTGCCTTCTGACCATCTGAAGAAGTAACATTGATTCATAAGTATGGCTTTCTGTGGCCTTTGCTGGTATGATCTGGGAGTTTATGACCTATGTGGCCATCTTCCTCTCTGTATCTTGGCCACTCCTGCTGCAATTTGGGTGAGCAAATGCATCACAGAAGCGCTCCACTCATTTGGACCAGATACCTGCTGTTGATTCTGAGAGCAGCTGCCATACAGCATTTGAATTGAAAATGGCAAGTGGAAACTGAGCAGGCAACGAACTGTTGCTGCATCTGCTTGTTTGTTGACTAACCAAATTAAATTTGTCTAGTTCTGCTCATGTCTGAACCAAATTGCATTTGTAATTCCCCTAAAAGATTACAAACATTTGAACTTGCGTCCCATATAAATTATAATAATGCGGCATGTTGCCCTCCTCTGAAAGAAATGAAAGCCAACAAGCTAAGTTCAACACACCAATTGCCTATATTTATTCCTGGATTTTACTTTCTTTCCCCTTCTATAGTATTCTCTCTCTCTCTCTCTCTCTCTCTCTCTCTCTCTCTCTCTCTCTCTCATTTTTAAAAGAGTAACGCATTTGGGGTCTTTTGTTTTGTTTTGTTTTGCCCTAAGGAGTAAGTATTAAAAACAATAGGATCTGGAAAGAAGAACTGTTACGTTGGTCAGAAAACAGATGGAGGGCAGTTGTATTACAGTTATGGGCATATTACTACTGATTCCTAACATTCATTTATTACTAACAGCACCAGTTATACTGCTTTTCTGGAGAAGATTATCTCTGTGTTGTGTTATGCTAAGTAGCTGTATCTCATGCTAGTTCTGTGTTTACATACCGGCTTCATAATCCTGTTTTTTCTTTTCTTTGTTTGCTTCCTAACATCTGATTGAATCAGACAAGCTAAACTGGTGTAGTTGCGAAACCATCTGTATGTAAGCCACATTTTAACTAGAAGAACAACAATCCAATTTTTTAAAAGCCCAGACACTAGCAAATTTCATCACTTAGCGACAGAGACTTATCTGTTGTGAATGGGATTTGCAGCCAAGTTCTTATGAGGCCCGAAATTTGTTATACTTTTTTAGCCTTTGGCCCTGCTAATTTCTTTTACTTTTCCCAGTCAGGCCTCCCAAGTCTCTAGTCACCTGTGATCTGACAGCACAAGCTTAAGGTGGCCATTTTGTTTGGGGAGAAAGGGAGCACAATTTGGTGCAGACAAGAAATAAGTTTATTGATCTGGTGTGTTTGGGACCATACTGGTCATTCTTCAGGAAATAGAAGAGCATAAGAAATAGAAGTGTTAGCACATCTGAATTTTGAATCACTGTCCTCTGAATTTCCCCGAAGAAGGACCAGTGGGATCTGAAGCACAATAAATAAACCTTACTTGTCTGCCCCATTGGGCTTTTTTCTTCTGCTGCTGTTACCTTCTGTTACCTTTTGGGAGTTTTTGCAAACTCAATTTTTGTTGCACTAAGGTCTTGGTGAGAAAACAACCCAACTGAAAGAAAACAAACCCAGCCATAAACACCTTAGCAATGGTCTATATCTCAAGAGCTAAATTAGATTTCGTAGCAGTTCAATCATGGCAAAATGAAGATAAAATGATAAAGACGAAAGACCAAGAAGAAGAAATGGAGGAAGGTACCTCAGTGCGATGCCAAATCACGACTTCAATCCAAGCTGTAATTGAAATGTAAAGAAGACAGGAAAGCAAATATAATTCTGTGGGATATGCATTGCCTGTAGAAGTCTTTTAGCCTATGAATCATTACCTTGTGCTCTGTTAAGGTTATACTGCTTTAATTAGGATTTCAGTGATTAAAGCTTTTGATGGCAAAGTTTAGTTAGGAAAGCATATGTGTTTGTTTCCCTCCCCCGAGATGTTTAGACAACTTTGCTAATTATGCTATCCTTCAGGCATGTAGTGGGCTGGAGCTAAGAACATAAAAGGATTTGTAGGCTAGAAAAAATAACTCAGTCAATATGCACGCTGAAAATTCATGTAGTTTATCTGGAACTCCGGTGCCACCTCTCCAACCTTTAACATCACCATCTTTTATGTTACAGAACTTGGAATTGTTGAGGAAGAGGTGGGGTGGAGGAGGGGAACAAGGCGGAAAAGAGCCCCCCCCCAAATGATCAAGGGGTAATAATGAAAGGCTGTAATGTTTGGGCCGTTTAAGTTTAGAAACAAAGTGAATAAGAGGGGACACAGAAGACATGATAATATAATGTATAGTGTGGAGACAGTGATATTTTATTCCTTTCCTCTCTCATAAAACCAGTCATGCAATGAATCTGGGTGTTGGGGCATTCAGGGCATGATGTACTTCTTATTTATAGAATGTGGCTTTGTTGGGTGTTATATTGGAGTGGATGAAATGAATATTGTTAATGAGAATAATAAGAATACCCCACCCATCTGGCTGGGTTCCCCCAGCCACTCTGGGCGGCTTCCAGAACATATAAAAACACAATAAAACGTCAAACATTTAAAACTTTCCAATACAGGGCTGCCTTCAGATGTCTTCTAAATGTCCTTTATGTCCTTGACTCTAATGGTTCTAGGGGTTGCTCGTGCGTAAATCGGTGCCACACCTGGGTGGGTTGCCTGAGTGAACCCTTTCTGTCTGGACAGCCACTCGCCCGTGGCTGTCTCAATCCGTCAGTGAGCATTTCTTGAACTTCTTCCAGCATAGAAGTTATTTGACGCCTAGTCTTCGCCTACTCTCCCTGCCTTCTGCGCAGGGAGGGTGTGGGCATCGGAGGACCCATGCTCTCCCCGCTGGTCCCCGGCGAGGAGTCTTGGAGCCACCTCACCGATTCCCCCATCTGCCCCCCTTCTCCACTGGTGCTACGCTGATTTCCTTCCCCAGAAGAAGTGCTGCTTCTCTCCCTCCCGGGACGCTCTCCGGAATCCCTCTGGAGCCCTCCCTCTCCCTCTGGCTCTGATGGCAGTTCCCTGACATTGACATTTGATGGGAGGGTGCCACTACCGAGAAGGCCCTCTGCCTGGTTCCCTGTAACTTCACCTCTCATAGTGTGAGAAGTTTTGTATATTTCTCTCTAAACCCTTATAAAATTTATTCAAAAACCCCACAAAAAACTAAATGATGAACTTCTTTTTCAGTGTCCTGGAGGATGCTGTCCCATCAACAGCACTAAAGACTCAACTACCAATCCTGTCTATGGTTTTTGCATAATGTTATTCATCCAAGGTGACTGTTTCTTAGCCTTCACTTTGTTGGTGTGTAAATCCATAGTCTCATTAAGAATGTTGTATATCAAACATACTGTATAATCAAGTCATAGCCCATGGTTTAACCCATTTACCTTATTGTGCCTTCATCCCATGAGTATGATTGGTGGGAATTAATAACCGAACAGCAGTGGCACTTTTGAGCTCTCTTTCTTTGCCAATAATCCTGTCACACAACTAAACTCATTGGGAGAAGGCGGTCTACAAATCGAAAGGGAGCTATTTCCATGGTTGATTCATTGGTGATGTTAGTAAAAAACAACAACCCCCAAACCCCTTTAAGTCTCATTCACCTCTTCTGCTTGATTATGTGTGCGTTGAAGTGTGTAAAAACTTCTCACAGGTAATTTCCCACATGACAGATCCTATCCTCCCCCCCAGGTATTAATGAAGTTTAGTAGAAATCAGGGTTCGCACGCTGTATAAACTACTGCTTGCTGCTGAACTGGACGTGGGTGAAGGATGTATGGCATTGGAGGATAAAATAATAAACTTATTGAAGTTATTAATCGTATGAAAGGGCAGCAACGTTCTCTGGCACAAAATGCCCCATCAGCTTGTGCAGGCAGGTGTTGACATCTCTTAAATAATTCTTGTAGCACCAGATTTGCTTATAACGGTTTAATTTTTGCTCTCATTACAATAATGGATGCTCAGGAGCACATGGCCTGACTAATGGTGGTCTTCTTCTCCAGGATGAAATATGGACTGATTTTTCTCTCCCTAGGATAGTGGCTTCTCCGTTGAGCAAGCCATGTGTACCTTGAAAGCCTTGTTCGTTTCAGAGCTCTGTGAAATGTATTTACATTTGCCTTAACTTCAGGTACAGCCTGAGATTTCTTAGTTGGCAGATGTTTTGTAAGAGTTAATTAGTATTGATTTAACCTACAGTATTTATCACTTTCAATTTAAATTAAATGTGCAGTGGAATGTACTTAGCAGGTTTTATGGAAATGCTACACTGTTAATTAGCATTGTAAGCCCTCTTTATTATAAAATAACATTGTGCTCTTCAGGTTGAACTGAAACAGACCACACTAATGTTATGTATAATAACAGCTGACTTCTTTTTTTTTTTTTGCATTAGATAAATTAGCATATCAATTTTCTTTCTCTGTATTTTATTACAGGGACATGAAATAAGGCTACTATATCTGTGTACAGCATGGAATGGAGAACATAATCTGTAATTGAAAGAGACCTCATTTACATTTTCAATCCAAAATCATGTCGAATAACATACGGCTTTCCATTAAAAGGAAAATTGCCATGGTACAGGTTTCTGTAGCACTCTTTAGAAATGATATCTATTTTAATATAGATTTCTTTTCCACTCTAAGTCATAAATGGAATAAAAATCTGGGTTAGTGAAACGATTATTAATGTAGCCTTTTTGTTAGAGATTCTATCAACTTTGCTAAAGGGATCGCTGCTTCTGTAATCCAAAATGTCTGGCATGGCTGAATCTATGAAATATTGAATGGTAAATAAAAGTGTGCTTTCATCTAAAAAGTTTGAACTGGCCAGTCACCATATATACACTATAGATAACTTCCTGCCCCATCTCACCTCAGATCCTTAAGACTGACATCAAGTCCTTAGAGTGCAAAACAGAGTTTTAGCTAGGGCTGTGCTGAAATTTGTCCTTCCTCCAATTTCTGGGCAGTTTGCTTTCTCTGCAAAAGAGTTTTCTGTTTTTGTTCCTCATTTTCAGGAATGTTGGTGAGTTTGAGTTCATCTTTCTCTTGTGTGGTGGCTGAGTGTGGCATATCTCTTACTCATTTCAGGAAAAAAATTGCCAGCACTCTGCAACATCCCTGGCTGCCCACACTTCTTGATACGAAACAGGTTCATGGGCGGAATTAGCTGTTTTGAGGTTTACTTGAAGCAGAGGCACCCAGGAAGGCTGCACGGTGCAGACCATTGCTGAGATGATTTGAAAGAGCCGTTCGACAGTGGAATTTGCTGCCAAGGAGTGTGGTGGAGTCTCCTTCTTTGGAGGTCTTTAAGCAGAGGCTTGACAACCATATGTCAGGAGTGCTCTGATGGTGTTTCCTGCTTGGCAGGGGGTTGGACTCGATGGCCCTTGTGGTCTCTTCCAACTCTATGATTCTATGAAAAACCTCGCACGTTTCTATGATGCCCTGACCTTCTTGTTTCCTGGAAACACTGGTTCTCAATTCTGCAGATATTCAGCCTCATTCTGTTTTGCCACTTACCAAACAACAGTGGTTAAGCTTTGTTTCAATGAAAAAAGTCATTACATTTTGGTACCGAGATACTAGATGGTCATGAGATGCTCCAGGAATGAACTGTTTCATCCAAGAAAGCTGTGTGTGTGTGTGTGTGTGTGTGTGTGTGTTCCTGGAACAGAATCACAAAGGAGCCATATGCTGTTTGAGTTATTATTAAAATCCCTCCTTTAAACAATCTGAGATTTGCTACCAGGTTGCTGAAATCCGTTAAATAATTGCCCTGACATTTATTAAGCTCTACAGTGTATCTACCACTGTGAAACAGGAAATGGGTTCTCTTTGACAATAAAGATGCAAGTCAAGGGCAAGGGAGGTATCTTTGTGAATGAAAATTCCTGCCATACTTTGCAACAGAAGCAATGAATGACAAAGCATCCTTAATGCCCTGGCTCAGCCCAAGAAACAAAGTAGGAGATTCCTGGTTCAGTTCCCAGAATCTCCAAGTAGTATGTGGAATGTTCTCTGTCTGAAACCCTGAAGATAATGGGGAGTTGGATGGTCTGATTCAGTACAAGGCAGCTTTCTCTGTTCCGAAGGTCACTTTGGTAGGAACATTTATATGCAAGGGTGATTTTCCTCTATGACTTATCAGTGAGTGAAAAAAAGGACAGTCGTGCCTTTCCAAGAAGTATCCAGTGCTGCCTCTGTTCCTCTAAAAGAGGAACTTTAAACTTTAAAAAATGGGTAACCCAGCCACTCACAACTGGAAGTGGCTAGCTCCTTTAAATGTACACACTTTAAATGTACTGTAACACAGGAAGTCCCCCTGGGAGTGGTAGGATGGGATGACCATAGCCTCCAACATTTCTTTGATGAAATAATCTTCCTATTCATCATCAACAACAATAATTTTATTATTTATACCCCACCCATCTGACTGGGTTGCCTCAGCCACTCTGGCGACTTCCAACATATAATAAATTATTAAACATTATATAAATAAATTATATATAACATTATATAATAAATTATAAAACTTCCCTATACAGGGCTACCTTCAGATGTCTTCTAAAGGTTGTGTCTCCTTGGCTTGCATAACTCCATACCCTCCAACATTTCTCCAATGAAAGTAAGGACGTCCTAAGGAAAAGTGTGACATTCCGTGATCAAATCAGAAACTGGGACAGCTTATGTAAATCTGGGACTGTCCCTTTAAAATAGGGACACTGTTTGTTTGAAAATTCCCAACCCATGCCTTTGTCCAAGACATAGATTCTACCACATAAAAATCAAATATCACTACTAAAAAAAGTGTTTTATCCAATGTTGGTCCTATTCAGAGTAGGGTTGATTCAACCCATTAAAGACCAGCCCATCCCAGTTCAATATGGATAAGGTGGACCGACAAACCAACCAACTAACCAACCAACCTGAAAGACCTAAAATTAAGAATCAAGACCTTTATAGTGAAGAGCAGAGTAAACAATAGAGTTGTAGATGAGATGGACCAATTATTTGACAGTGTATCAAGTCAGCATCATATGTTACGGGCAGAAAAATAAAGGAGGCAGTGAGTGTGGTAGGATAAAGAAAAAGGTTTCATTGGAACAGAGGCTGGAAAGCGCAAGCTCAAGAGCAGAAGACAGAACAAAAACGAGAGTCTGGAGGTACAAAGTAGATAAGCCACTGAATTGGATGTTGCCATCGTGGAGATGTGAAATAACAAGCCACAAACCAGTTAATATCAACACAGAGAAAGGAACTGGAGTTTGGAGATAATGTCATACATGGAAATGACAAACTTTAGCAATGGACTGAGGGAAAGATAAAGGGGTGTAAAAATTGCTCACATATGACATACTTAGTAGAAGGATTGATTATTATTGGAGTTCAGACCCACAAGCCAAGTTTGAGAAACAGGCGAATACAGAGGGAAATCAAGAAATTCTGTTTCATCTTTGAGGAAACATTCAAATATTCATGAAGGAATGGTAGAAAGCAAATTAGCAAATTTCTTCATAGAAAGTACCAAAGGAATAGATAGAAATGTAGATTGGCAGAGTAAAACGTGATAACGTAGCTTGAAAGATGATAAAGCAGACCAAAGAGAAGTATATCGAGTGTGGTAGAGAAGCAGTTGGGGGGTTGGGGGCTGGTAGGAGCCTTAGAGGAACTTCAAACTTCAAAACGTTCAAGTTAATAGCATTGGCGAAAAAGAAATAAATCAGACACAATCTAATAATTTGGGAGAAAATTGTGTTTTTTTTCCTGTGGTGTTACATGTTATTGGTTTTGGCTTTTATCTAATATTACAGGCAGTGAATGTCATATATATATATAGAGAGAGAGAGAGAGTAAGAGAGAGAGAGAGGAATGGCACTGGGGAAATCTTTAAATCATTATGTAGCTTTATTTACTGAATTTGTCATTTGTATGCTAGGCTATCTCTTACATTATAAAACAAGCTGATGGTTTAATAATGTTCAAGGCATGTCCCTAACCAAATACTGAGATACTGGGATGTGGAATATCGTTGGGTAGGTAGGTATTATTTAGAGTGACAGAGCAGATGGATCTGATCAGGTACTTCCAAGGGTAAAGGAGTTTTTCTTAAAATGGATCATGCTTCAGAATTAGGTTAGCAAATAGCTTCCATTAAATTGCCTTTATAGTGATTTTTGAAAAGCAGACTTGCATTTTTTTCCTGTTCATTCATATGCCCAGTTCTTTTGGTTATCCAAAAGAGAGAGTAAGGAATTTAGAAGTCACTTTCCCTATTTTGTAATTCCTGCCTACCCTCCACCTCCATGAAGAAATGATAACATTTCATGATTTCATTTTCTTAGTCAAATTCACAGTGGATGCATTGCCTATATCAGGGGTGGGGAAACCCTTTCAGCCCTTTCACATTTCCTTCTGGGCAACTTTCTGAGGGCCACATGCCAGAGGTGGGTAGGGCCAGAGGCAAAAGTAGTGAAGAAACAAATGTGAATGTTAGCTCTGTACATCTCTCCATCCAGGCAGGCAAGAGTCATTATCAGAGTTCGAGGATAGATTCCAGCCAGGCAAACACACTTGGGGCGTGAAACTGGATCAGTTAGGGATATGGTTTGGGTAGTGTTCCAAGGGGGAAGAAATGGAGGCAGTGAGAGATTTTACTTTCTTGGGCTCCATGATCACTGCAGATGGTGACAGCAGTCACGAAATTAAAAGACGCCTGCTTCTTGGGAGAAAAGCAATGACAAACCTAGATAGCATCTTAAAAAGCAGAGACATCACCTTGCCAACAAAGGTCCATATAGTTAAAGCTATGGTTTTCCCAGTTGTGATGTATGGAAGTGAGAGCTGGACCATAAAGAAGGCTGATAGCCAAAGAATTGATGCTTTTGAATTATGGTGCTGGAGGAGACTCTTGAGAGTCCCATGGACTGCAAGAAGATCAAACCTATCCGTTCTTAAGGAAATCAGCCCTAAGTGCTCACTGGAAGGACAGATCCTGAAGCTGAGACTCCAATACTTTGGCCACCTCATGAGAAGAGAAGACTCACTGGAAAAGACCCTGATGTTGGGAAAGATGGAGGGCACAAGGAGAAGGGGACGACAGAGGATGAGATGGTTGGACAGTGTTCTCGAAGCTACCAGTAGGAGGGAGGCAGTGGAAGACAGAAGTGCCTGGTGTGCCTTGGTCCATGGGGTCACGAAGATTCGGACACGACTAAATGACTAAACAACAACAAGAACAACAACAACAACAAGAATAAGTGTTCCAAGGGCTAGATAGAGAGGCCTGGAGGACTGAATTCAGACCCTGGGCTTAGGTTCCAGACCCCATACAGGGATTGGACCTGCAACCTTGGCATTATCAGCACCATGCTCTAGCTCTAGGCTGTTTTCAATATCTTCCTCCATTTTCTTTATTTGCCTCAGCCCAGTATACCTGAAGGAGCGTCTCCACCCCCATTGTCCTGCCCGGACACTGAAGTCCAGCTCTGAGGGCCTTCTGATGGTCCTGTTACTGCGAGAAGTGAAGCTACAGGGAACCAGGCAGAGGGCCTTCTCAGTAGTGGCTGCCGCCCTGTGGAATGCCCTCCCATCAGATGTCAAGGAAATAAGCAACTACCTGACTTTTAGAAGACATCTGAAGGCAGCCCTGTTTAGGGAAGTTTTTAATGTTTGATGTTGTCACCTTTTTATTATTAATATCCTGTCAGGAGCTGCCCAAAGTGGCTGGGGAAAACCAGCCAGATGGGCCAGGTATAAATAATAAATTATTATATTGTTATTATTATATGTTATGCTGAGAGACAGCTACTTTGCCCAGGTCACCTGGTCAGCTTAATGCTTACATGGGAAGCTAAACCTAGCCCATTTGGTTCAACCTCAACACAGGCTGGGAAGTTGTTGGACTCCAAAGGAGGAATTCAGTGTTGCACTATCTCGATAGTTCCACCAGGGCAAGCATTCCAGTTTGCTAGATGGAATTTTCATTCGTCTTCCCCACCCCAGCACACTTCTCCGGGGTTTTCTTGACACCCCTCCCTCCCACTGCAGCCAATTTTTGGATTGTAGGGGAGGAGAGCAGGCAACCCTAGTTGCAGAAGTGGGAGTTCTTGCGCAGGGCTTCTGTTGAGGGCAGTTGTGAATTGAGACCTGCCCCAATTCTCAGCAGCCACAGCCAGCTTGGGCAGTGGTCAGGAATGATGGAGGATGGACTCCAACAGAGCTTGGTGCTCCATCCCTGCTGTAGTATATACTATATTACACCGGCTCTGTGCATCATTGGAGAACCCCTGAAATATAATAACCGTGGAACAGCGAAGCTAGTGAAGACCAATCTGTCTATTGCCAGGAAGAATATTGGCCGATATTTTAGTTTGACTAGAAAATTGAAGTTATGTGTTATTGATGCCTTTGTCACACAGTCAAGGATACCCTTCAGAAAAAAGGGATATCTCGGCACGGAATCTCAGTAATCATCTCCGACTTCCTGAGACTGAACCAGAGAGTGGAACGTTCCGGCAACATCATCAGCGGGAAAATGTCCAATTCATCTCATAGCAAGGAAATAAACTTTCTAATAAGCAAATATGTAGGACTGGGCCTTCGTTCTTACAAACAGTACCAATTCAGACTGCAGGGTGATGGCATGGAAAATTGGGGGGGGGGGGGCTCACATGCTTGAATTTGCATGCTTGCGTTTAGGTGGGGGAAACAAACCTCTGTACACAGAAAACCATCATATTAGGAAGCAGGATTCTACCATAGCCTTCTCCCAGATATGTTAGGGTTTTTTTTGTTTGTTTTGGGTTCTGATGGTTTTTGTATTTTGGCGAATTGTAGAAGACAAAAAAATTCTTACTCAGGAGGTGAAGGCAGGTCATGTGTGTGTGTGTATGTGCATGTGTTAAATTACTTCGGATGCACAGATTTTGTGGGATCCAAATGAATTACATTAGTATGTTTCTTAAGGACTTTTCTTGGAGCTTGTCCAAGTGCTTCAACAGATGCTTTTGCCATCTGCTCATTGAACCTCTGGCCTTCATGACTTCTAAGAGCTTACTAATTTTATTAGTTTGTTCATTTTGCAATCATTACCTCATTTGTTCTGGTGTTGTCCCAACATCTATTAAGACAGAATTATAACAAGTCAATTCCCTCCTAGCTACCAGGAAATACAGCAAGTGGGCTTTGGCTACTCTCATAGAAAAGTACAGACATATGATAAACTTTAAATCGCTCTGGGAACAGTGCTAAAAATGCTGCCTTTAAAGGAAGTAATTTTGTTGTTGTTTTCTTTGGCTGATAGTGATGAGCCATTTTGAATCTTTAAGCACCTTTTTATGCACCGGATTGTGAAGTCCTGGTGGAACAATGCAATTAGCTAACTTATTTTAGACATTATAATGATATCATGTCACATTATGGCTTTTGCATTTTGGTTATGTTCATCTTGCTAAGAGGCCCCCGAGGGCTCCACACAGTAAGTTTTCTCAGTTTATGTGCCGGCTCTCTCTTTAATTTTTCATCATTGTGTACCCAGCAGATGACTTTCATCTCTTCAGTTGCCTGATCTTCATGCATCATTTTTAAATGCTTGACAGGCTTTGAAGACTTGATGACTCGCAATCCTTTTTCATGGATCTGAAATAACTCCGTTAAGCCGGCAACATCCTCATGCAAAACTGCCTCTCAGAGCTTTCTGACATTCTCAGCAGTTTGAGTGCATGAAATCAGAGGCTCCAGTCATGTAGATCAATTTTGCTCCACCAAAGTCACATGCACTGTGCCAAGCAACTCAGCTTGGACAATCCCCCCCCCCTTATTAACTGGATGAACAGCAAATTAGAAATAGTATCCTATTTACTTGTAATGAACTAATAAATAGTGGCCTGTCACTAATTCTCTACACACACACATGGCCAAATATAGGCACACTGCATGTAAAAAAAGAAGAAGAAGATTCTAAAACCAATTTCCTTTGCAGGCAAGATAAAGTCTCTCTTTTTATATTGGCTTACATTCCCAGCTTAAAACAGAGAAATAACAACATCGTTTTTAAATATGCCTGTATTCATAATTTTTTTTAGTGATGTTCTAGTGGATCCTTAAACTATGGTACCTCATTATCAGGATGTGCAGATACATCTGGAAAAAAGAACCTTGGACAAAAAGATCAATAGTGATGTGTGTTGTAAAGAATTCTGTTGATTCTCTTGCTTGCTTATTCAGCAATGTGGGGAGTGCAGAGGAGACATCTCTATTGTCATTCCCTTGAGTTTGTTTCCTTTTCTGTAAAATGTTTGTTGCTCATCATCAGTTTCTGGAACTTTTCCCTTGGCCTCCATGGCCTTGATCACTGATTTGTTGTAATCTAGAAAATGAAAGAACAGCAAGAATCACCTTGTTGGCCCAGGGATAATGAACTTGTGGCTTATTAGACTCCCACCATCCTTGTCCACTGGGCATGCTGACTCGTGGTGATGGGTGTTGGAGTCCAACAACATCTGGAGATCTACAGGTCCCTCGTCCCTGTTCTGGACTACACCTCTATTCAATGCAATAAGCCAGCTATTTCCTTGAAGCTCACAAAGAGGATGCTGCACAGGCAGGTATTCCCAGTTGCTTGCCTGGTCTTCACACTATCTGGTCCATCTCAGAATATGGAGATTCCATTTTAACTACCATAGTTTATACCTAGAATGGAAAATCTAACTGCCAGGAATTTACCCATCCATTTTTAGCAGCCATCTGCAATAGAGATCATTGTGATGTTTGGTAGGCATGAATTCCGTAAGTCAAATATTTACGGAATGGCAAAATACTTTCATTTGCTTTGTCATGGATCTAATGTTCCTATGTCTCAGTATTCCCTCTCAGACACTCTTTCCTACAGATAGAGGTTTTGTAACCCTCTTCTGACTTGTTTTTCAGTTCCTCATGATACCATGAGGAAAGGTACACAAGAGTAGCTGTAGACATCGGAAGTGCCATCCTTCAAGAAGCCAGCAACCAACCAGGGCTAAAAAGAAATGAAATTCATGACACGACCACTGCATATTTAATAAGAATCACAGGGCATCCCATTTGTAAGCACTTTCATAATTCACTAGCTAGTGAACTTTCTAGGACCTTTTACTCTTTCATGTTCGACTGTGGGAGGAAATACAGTAGATGAATTATTCACTGGTTACAGCTGAGGAAGCATTTAGTGCCTCCCAAGAGTAGTGTTGAACAGAGGGCAAGTTGAGGTAGACTGGTTTCTGACAACATTGTCTTTACATCTGAAGACTACGTTCTCTCTTGTAGAAGCATTTATCATGGTAGTCCCTACTGGCTAACCCAATCCTTTGTATCTTTTAGCAGATTGGAGAAATGAAAAGGAGTTATTAGGTTAATTATTATTAATAGCAACTATATGGCCCGGATAGGTAAAGTCAGGATACAGGCAATTTGTTATGTGGACATGTTCATGGCCATTTATTAACTGTCTATATATAAGATCTGGAGACCCTAGTATTACTGATGCTTCTGCTGAAGGACTTTAGTCCTTCTACAAGGGCTTGTTGGCAACGTCTGACTGACTGCTACTAATGGGGTATAGCATCCAATTGGTACCTTAGTGGCTAAAAATCTCTGTCTTGAGAGAGCCCCTGACCTACTACAGCTCTGGATTTCTGTTTGCTTGTTCCTGAGCTACTTCACCTTTTCTTCTTCCAGGGCTGGCCCTACAGTTAGGTACAATAAGGCAACTGCCTCAGGTGTCAAATCCTGGGAGGAGGAGCAGCCTATCCCCTTTTTGGGATAGGTAGCTATGTTGCCTTCCTTGTACCCCTTAAGCTAACCTGTTGCCCTCAGGTGTGGTGGGGATTTAACTCATTCTAGATCGTGATTTGTACTGAGAAGTTCAAAGTAGTCTCCAAGCCCTGATCTTAATTTGAGTCCATCAGGGTTCAACACAGCCATTTTTTAACGTCTGGCTGAACTCTGAGACATAGGAAGTAAAAACAGATTTAAGTGCCCAGCAGCAGTTGTGTAGCTACAGAAAGTCTTCACAACTGGGGATTAGAGTCCAGAGAGACTTGAGAGCAGCAAATCTCTTTTTCTAGACATTAAATATGGCACTTGGGGAAGGACTGCAGCTCAGTCATAGAGCATCTGCATTGCAGAAGCTTCCAGATCTAATCTTCAGCATCTCCTCTCTGTACATCAGTTTGAGAAGGTGGTTGAGAAGGCTGTGGGAGAGACTCTGTGGCTGAAATCCCTGAGAGTCACTGCCAGTTAGGATAGACAACATTGAGCTACATAGACCAGGGGTCTATAAGACAACCTCCTATGTTCCCAGTGACGCCCAGGATCCAGGGTTGAAGTTCCCATTATGCACCTATATAGATTGACCTTTGGCAAATGAGTCAAATCTAAAATCCTGAAGTTGACAATAATGGAGCTAATCTAAGCCTTGGTGGCGTGAGGATTACTACTGTGGTTGCTCCATTTTGATATGAGCTTTATGCATTCCTAATACTGAAAGCTCTTCAAGATAGGAAAAACACTATCCTACTGGCACAATTTGAGCTTACCCACAGTGGATGTCATGAAGTTGCAGAAAGTCTTGTAATGGCTCTTCCCTTCACTGTATTATGTCGAAAGTCCTCTATCTTGCTTAGAATATCTGACCTGACTTCATTGGCCAAGACAGGTATTTTCAATCACAGCCAAAGAATAAAAGATGTGTTCCAAAGGGGAAAAGAAAACACACCAAAGAACAAGACTGACATTTCTTGTAATTGAACTGACATATAATCAAAAGTCATTATCAGCAGCAGCTCAGCTGTAAAGGGCTATTATCATGTTAACAAGGTTAACAATCTAGGTGTGAAGTCTAGGAGGAACCAGTCCCGTTACTCTTACATAGTTTTTCTTCCATCAAATGTAAATATTGAGGCTACAAAAATGATTTTATATCACACAAAAGCATGAGAAACACTGTTTTTTCTCTGTCTCTGATCAAGCGATGCTGATCGTTTTACCCTAAAATTCTATTCACATTAGCTACATGCCTCATGAATCTTTTTCTCTTGAGAAGCAAACCATCTAATTGGTATTGCATCAAGGTAGCAAATTGAAGGTGATACCAGTGCTTTTTCTTTCTCTAAAAAAAAATGTTTAGGGGTACTCTCATTTTCCTACTCATATTGAAATACTCAATGAGACCAAACTTAGATTCACAAAATGTTTAGGGGTATGCGTACCCCTGTGTCCCCCAGAAGTAGTTGTTCCAGGTTGCGAACTTTGCCCCAGGATGAGAACGGAAATCATGCGCTGGCAGCGGGAGGACCCATTAGCGAAAGTGCGCCTCAGGTTAAGAATGGTTTCGGGTTAAGAACGGACTTCCGGAACAAATTAACTTCATAACCTGAGGTACCACTGTAGTGTGTGAATGGAAAAGAACGAGATGGGTACAGAAAAATGTGTAAATTATACCGACAAATAATTACGCCATCCCGACTAGTTTTCTATGTTCAGGAAGGTATTGATATGGGAGCACATTCAGTGTTTTGTTTCTGGCTAAAAGCCCAGCCCTAAATATATAACTTAAGGCTATAGAAGCAATCATCATCTTTGACTGTAAGATAGTGAAATGAAATGAAATATTGGTATGGGGTCCAACGTATTAGTGGAGGTTTTGTGCTGCTTTTTGCCTGGCATTGCTGACTGGTAGTCAAGTACACTGTGGGAATGAGGTGTGTTGGTTTGATAAAGGAACCCGACTCACCATCAGGCATGAGGCTTCTTTCATTCATGATCACCCAGACTCCCATATAGTTGTTGCTTCATTATGACAAGGGCCAGCGCTGATGAAGGGGAGGGTATTATCTCTCTACTGTAATATCAGTGTTAGGTTTAATATTTAGAGACAGAGGATTAGCTTCATCTTCCAAAAAGGGATTTCTGCAATAATGAACTTAATGTGTGTTGTAATAAGGGTTTTGTTCCCTTTTTTGTTCACTGTAATGTGGAATTAATTTCAGTCTGGATGCACAGAGGTCCCTGCTGGTTTGTGTCATAGGAAGGTGAACATTGGCAGGAATCCAACAGCCTTCACACAATAGAGGCAGGCAGCGTCGGCTGAGCATGCTTGGCTAATCAGATTTTTAAAAAGCACTGAGCCATTTCTTCCCCATATGAGTGTGAATGCTTAATGCGACTTGATTTTTTGTTATTTTAATAGCAGGATAATCTTTGTGTAGAGAAATTCTTTGCAGCAGGATGAAGGCGGAGGTCATGGGCTCCTGCACTCCTTGTAATACGGGCTGCTCCTTGACTCAAAGAATCTGAAAAGGGGGGGGGACCCCAAACTTATATACATAAGTGGAATTTTATTTTATTTATTGAATTGCATTCCAAATTGCATTCAGGGGATTCTGAAATATTTCAAAATGGCCATATATGCATAAATGAGAGAAAAGGTGAAGGAAGAAATAAAGAAGAATATTGATATCAAGTGCAAATAATCTTTGATAATCCAAAAATCTCTCACATGAATATTGATGGCTGCTTATGACCCTGGACCAAAGTGGCTCACATTTTTGCCTTCTTGTCTCTCCACATGTGGTGATGGCCATGATTCCTTGTTCCCATCAATTTGAGATGTTTCACGGGCTTAAAACTGGTTAACCCCTGCTCAGCTTCATTATTCGGAAAGATTATCTCGCCCTCCCCATGCACAATGTTGAGTCTTCTTTGCACTACTGCAAGGCTGTTTTGCAGCTGTTTTGGCAGGGGAGTCACAGAGCACAGAGAGGGGGACAGTGAGCTTTCCCACCTTTGACGCCCGAAAATGGCCACTCCCCACTGCACTGAGGCTTCAGAAAAGCTTCCCCTTGGCTCCAACAATGCCTCCGAAAAGCTGTGTGGGCCAGGGATGCTGTGAGTCAGAAGGGAGCAGACCACTGGGCTGCATCTGGCTTTGGGCTACCAGTTCCTCACTCCTGTTCAGACCTTCCAAGTGTTTCTTCCAAGTGTCCCTTTTCCAGGGATGTCCCTGATTTAAAGAAGCCGTCCCAGTTTCTGATTTGATCTCAGAATGTCCTGCTTTTCCTTAGGACATCCTTATTTTCATTGGAGAAATGTTGGAGGGTATGGAGTTATTTGACTCTTGAGCTGTCTAAAGGCAATCCTGTATAGGTAAGGTTGTTGTTTTTTTATATAAAAAAAGTTTAATGTTTTATTATTTTTTCATGTATGTTGGAAGCTTTTACCAGAGCGGCTGGGACAACCCAGTATGATGTGTGGGGTATGAATAGTAAAATTATCATTATGGAATGAGACGGTCCTATTTTCATTGGAGAAGTGGTATGCTAAGGTATGCTAGCTGCCCAGTCATAACCCCCACTTTCAGATGTTGGGACCTCCAGCAGGCAAATTCATCTCCTACCATTTTCTCCACCTGCAACTGTCACCCAGGACAGCACTCAAAATGCTATTGTTCCTGCAAGTCACTGAGCTGTAGCAGACATGGAAGAGACTGGTAAACAGATGATGCACCCTTGAAGAAGAAGGTAGAACAAAACAGCCTTTGGATCCATTCTGTCCACTGAGTGTCCATTATGCAGGAAAGAAAGTTACTGGTATTATTTTTAGAATAATAAAGGCAAATGCTCAAGTATAGATATCACATTTCCATCCTGTTTTCACTAGGCTAGTATGCGCTGAATGACATGGCAAAAGACTCTAGCTCACAAGTGTAGCTCGTAGAATTAGATTTAATCATTTGTCCACGCAACTGTATACATTCTATGATTTTACTCCAGTCAGCAACAGCACAATATCCTCTGAGATAGAGCAAAACAGAACCCTCAAGGAATCCTTTTTTTTTGCTACAGGTGCAGATGTTGAATAATTTCAGATCATCGGGGATCTGCTGTGATGACTTAGGATGTTGCTTGTCATACCGGAGAACATCCTTAGCAATTCTTTGTCTAATTCTCATCGCAGATGTAACGCACAAAAATATTCCCAGAGACTTCAAGAACAGCTTCTCTGAGGACTGGCTGCTTCTGACATATTTTCATATATCCTCTGCCTCTACTTTGCTTGGTCCAGCACAAACGTATGGAGTTAGCAGGCAGCACTTGAGACCTTTGTGTCCTGTGCGTTGCTCTGGTGTGTTAAAACTTCCTGCAAATGCACAGACATTGTAAGGAGAAGAGTCTCCTTACGCGAGCATGAATTTGTCTGTCAGCATTAGCCGCAAGGGTGGATGTCAGCCTCCACCTCACGAGGAATTCACCCCACCCCCATTTTCATGGATGATGGATTGAGAGTTAATCCAGTCAGATAGTCAGCTGGTGTGAATCAAAGTCAATGGAGCTAGATAGATTTTACACACTGGCTAGGTTTCTGGCTCAGTCATTTGTACAGAAATAGAAGCCAGGCAGCCAGGCAGAGAGAGAGAAACCAGCACATGTTTAACAAAAAGGCTTGTCTAAAGGATAAATAGCACGTGAATGTAAATCCTGAAATAAGGTAACTGGGGAAATAAATATAAAGAGAAATGTAAACAAGAGCTGTATGCCAAAAAGAGCATGAGATCACACTGAAATGGATATTTTTATATTTTTTTTATTGGTCATTTGTAGACGAAAGGACTAACAAAATGGCTGAAATGCAGGAGCTACTCAGGGGGAGTCAATATTTGAGGTACCCAATAACTGATTTTGTACTAAGGCTAATCTTGGCATCTGCAGCCTTTTTAGCCTGCTGGTAATGAATCATTTATATTAAAAAGTTCAAAGATATTAAAAGTTAACACCATCTAGAGTTCCAGTTCAAACATTTCAAAAGCATTTAGCAATGTAGAGGTGAAAGTCAACGTAAGATATCATATTACACAATTAGGGCATGCGCCAAGAGGATAAAGTCCCAGGTGGATAAATATCTCCAGAGGATAGTTTATGAGGGGGTGTAATTCTGACATTTCTTTCTCTCCCTAACCCACACCCTCACACACATGTGCGCTCTCTCTCTCTCTCTCTCTCACACACACACACGTGGAGTTGTTAGTTTAGGTTTCTCTCAGTTTCTCAATTTTTCCTATCTTAAATTCAGTTCTCCACATTTCCGGATGAGTTTGCAATTGTTTTTTTGTGTTTTTTTTGTATATATAAAATCATTGTGAACGTTCACCAGCATTCTAGTATGAATGTCTCCTTCATATGCAAGTTTGCCTCATACATTTTCTTGTAAGACAACTTTCCCCAGTACAATACATTTTTTTTGGATATTATTTTTGTCATATCCAATTTTAATGTACACTTCACCCTAGTACACGTACTTTTGAATACATCACATGGCACATACGTAAACGTAGGGCATGAATAAAAAGATGTCAAGCCATTTAAAAAACAAATAAGATGCCATGGATCAGTGGGAGAGCACATGTTCCACATGCTGTGGGCCCCAGGTTCAGTCTATGGGATTGCCAGTTTTAAAAGAACAGGTAAGAGCTGCTGAGAAAGACTTTTAACCTGAAAGCCCGGAGAGCCATTTAGAGGAGAAAATACTGTGCTACATGGAACAATGACCGGACTTGGTAACAAAGCAGCTTCCTATGATGGCTATGGACTGGTTTTAGTCAGTTCTGTCTTCACATTTCAACAATAGGGATTTAATTTCAACCCATGCTGTGCTTGATACTGTTATGACACGATGACTCTACAGGTGGGCTTCCTGGTAAAATCCTATGCCTATCCAAGAAGACAGGGTAGCTGCTGTGCTTTGAATGCCACCACACTCTCCACTACTTGCTCCTGAAATAGGGTACTGAAATGGCAAATGCTACACATCTTGGTGTTCACATTGGGCTTTTTAAGGGGCAGACACACTGCCATCTCTTTAAGGGTGTGTCATGATCTCAGGCAGGCAAGCAAGCCCCGATAAGAATTTAACGACTCTCCGGTAGTTTTATGGTATGTTTATTTACAAATGACATCCAGAGCACGTCTCTGAGCCTCAGGGTTGTGGGTTCGAGCCCCATGTTGGGCTAAAGAATTTAGCATTGCAGGGGGTTGGTCTAGATGACCCTGTGGTCCCTTCCAACTCCACATTTCTATGATTCTGAATTTGAAGGAGAGTTGCTGGGCTTTGTTATTGTCTTTAATTTATTGCAAGGACATGTTGAAAAACTATTTTGTAGCTTTTATGGGAAATAGTTATGATTTCAAGATGTTTTAATTGCCGGCATGAATAGACACCATATTAATCTTTGATGTATTTCCCCCCCGCCTTTTGGGCCTCTTGAGTTAACTTGTGCATTAACAAAAAGCCCTGCAGACTGTTTCTAAGATACTTCATCATTTATCTGATGTCTGTAAACAGTGAGAGTGTCACTGAAACGCAGGAAGAAAGAAAATAAAAGGAAGGAAATATATTCAGCGTTCTAGCAGCATAATTATCAACTTTTCATGAACTCTGCAACTGATTTATATGGTGAAATACCTGTGGACTGGATCCTTATATGTGCAGTGCATCCAAGTACTTCCACTGGACTGGAGAGGGGGAAACTCATGACATGTTATAATAATTACTCACTTAGGTCATGTAATCCCATTGCTAAACAATAAGCACACTGATTCAGAGTGAACACCTACTTGAGGAGCCTGAATCTACAGAATGAAAGGGAAACTGATAGAACAGATCCACAGTCTCAGAAGAGACAGTTCAGATTGGACTTTTTTTTTCTATAGTTGCTGCCATAGGCTTTAATGGGCAGGAAAGACTAATAACTGCTGTTCAGACATTCACAAACAACAGCAGCAATGAAATTTCACCAAAATTTGACTGAGATTGGCTGTGTGGTGTAGAGAGCTGATTGGCCAGAGAACAGGAGATTGACAAAGATGTGAAGGGGACACACACACACACACACACACAATGTGCGCAGTTGAGATATTGGGTTGAAGTTTTGGGAAATAATAATAATAATAATAAATTGGTTGATATTTCACTTGGTAGGGCTAAACCCCGATTGCCCTAATGGACCAATCAGCACGGACTTTAATCAGGGAATAGGAGCAATCAAGAGTGAAGAAAACACAACAACCAAGAATTCAACAATGTCAGTTCGTTGTTCATTGTCGCTTTTCAATGGTATCTTCATATTTAACAAAGTATTTAACAAACTTGGGAGCCCTTCAGCTAGACAGAGCCCTTATTCTGCACATACTATTAGTATGCTGAGCCTGTAATAACCTGGGATATGTTTACCTATGAGATAGTCTTCCTGCACATATGCCCACGCGACTGCTTTGATTGGTGGAATTGACACTCCTACAGGTGTGGTGGCTCCTACATTTTGGAACTCCCTTCCTATTGAGATGAAGCAGACACCTTCAATAAATTCTTTTTCAGTGCCTGTTTAAAACATTGTTTAGACAAGCCTACCCAGGTACTTAGAAAGTCGGTGTGAATTTTAACCTGTTTTAGTAATTTAACCTTTCGTATGTTTTAAATGATGGTTGTATTCCCCCCCCCCCCCCCCGATTTTATTATTTTATCTTTTTGTAAATGGCTTGGAGGGTTGTTGTTTTTAAAGAAGTGGTGTATAATTTTTTAATGAAATTAGTAAGTTAGTAAGTAAATACAGTGGTACCTTGGGTTAATAACTTAATTCTTTCTGGAGGTCCGTTCTTAACCTGAAAGTGTTCTTAACCAGAGGTACCACTTTAGCTAATGGGGCCTCCCACTGTCGCTGCGCGATTTCTGTTCTCATCCTGAAGCAAATTTCTTAACCCAATGTACTATTTCTGGGTTAGGGGGAGTCTGTAACCTGAAGCGTCTGTAACCTGAAGTGTCTGTAACCCGAGGTACCACTTTACTGTGCGCCTCTATAAATCCACTACTGGTAAGAACACCAACATTGTTCAGTTTTAGCGAGAAGTGGTCACAAAAGGAGTGGAGCTGTTGTCTCCTGAGGGTGTCCCATTGGGAAAGGGTTGTCTCTGCTCCTTTGTCTGTATGGAATACCTTGGCTGGGATAGGAGTCAACCCCTAAGGGCTGAGTTCCATTTGGCCCCAACAATAAAATATTGGATGGCTAAGTCCAGTCAAAGGTGACTATGAAGTTGTAGCACTGATCTCGCTTTCAGGTCGAGGGAGCTGGCATTTGTCCACAGACAGCTTTCCAGGTGATGTGGCCAGCATAACCAAACTGCTTCTGATGCATCAGAACACCATGGTGGAAACCAGAGTGCATGGAAACGCTGTTTACCTTCCCACCGCAGCGGTACCTATTTATCTACTTGCACTGGCATGCTTTTGAACTGCTAAGTTGGCAGGAGCTGGGACAGAGCAACGGGGGCTCACCCTGTTGCAGGGATTCAAACCGCCGACCTTCTGATCAGCAAGCTCAAGAGGCTCAGTGCCACCCACGTCCAGTACAGTACAGTACAGTACAGCAAGTGAAGTCTTGGAGTTCCTACAGCTTGTATAAAAAGGGGAGCAAAAAGGATCAGCACATCAGTTTTCAGCACTTGCCATATATCCATGACAATCTTTATCAAAGCGGCCTTGCAAGTTGGCTTATTCATGGGCCTTATCAGGTAGATCATGCATTTCAAATTTCTAGCTATTAATGCAACATGTGCTATTTTTATAAGGTATAGGAGAGAAGACACACTTTCCATCTGCATCCCAGGCATGGCTAGAGATTAGCTACAGGTGTACACAATTTAGTACATTAACCAGAACAAATGGGGGGGGGCAGGAGTTCAAGAATGATCATCAGTTTATTTAAAAAAAGCTCACCATTGTCTTAAGAAGAAAGAGCATAGCTAATATCAAAGGCAACAATTATATCAACTAATTGTGATCCCCCCTTTGTTGCATTATTTAACGGTCCAAGTATTTTGCAGCAAGGTGGCTGACAGTCTTGTCATTTTTAGACACAATAATTTCCACCCACTCACTAATATTCATAAAACACAGTTTCTATGGAAACAGATCTAATTCCACCTTTGAGTGGCTGCTCGGAAAAGTCCACCATTCCCTTTTCTTTTGTATGCATAGGCCTTGGTGCTGGGTTTGTGGCCTATATTAAACAATAAGGTTAGCATAGCAAGGGTACAAGTAAAGGAGTATATGGTATAAGTGTGTTATGCATTTGCTCCAGACACTTGATTAGATGGATCTATAAAATGGGGTGCACCTCATCCTTAATCTTGTCTTCATTTGTGGTTCCAGAGCAGTCCCCAAATCAATTTGGGATGGGGCTAATGTATAATTAGGCTTCCTTTCCCACAACCAAGAGCAGTGGGGTCCAATCCTGCAGGTTATTCCTTCATCAGTGGGGAAGGTGCTTGTGAAACAGTGCCCTGCAACATTGAATACTTTGTTCAACAGTTGTGGGGAAGGGTCTAGTGAAAGACCACTGTGCACCTCAGAGGGTTGAATCTTCCACTGAAGAGCTGTTGAGCTGCTTCAGGGGGTGGGTTGGGCAAGAAGGAGAGGCAGGCATTGGGAGAGAAGAAGAAGAGGACGGGTAGGAATTCAGGGCGGGATTCACTTAACCAGTCTCATCAGGTAGGGTCGTTCTGTCGGGCAAGCTGAAATGCTTACAGAGATGGAACAACTGGAATCGTGTGACACTGAATTCCTGCCTTAGTCTTTAAGGCAGCACAAGTCTCTTGTTGATTTGCTGTAACAGATTAACATGACTGCCCCTCTGGAAATGATTAGTGTTGACTGTGGGTATGTTTAGACATGGAGATTATTGACTTTAGTTTTCCTGGTTATAATGCTAGTGCTTCTGCCCCAGTTTTTAACATTCCTTTAAAATAATAATAATAATAATAATAATAATAATAATAATAATAATAATTATTTATACCCAGCCCATCTGACTGAGTTTCCCCAGCCACTCTGGGCGGCTCCCAATCGAGTGTTAAAACAATACAGCATTAAATATTAAAAACTTCCCTAAACAGGGCTGCCTTCAGATGTCTTTTCAAAATAGGATAGCTGCTTATTTCCTTGACATCTGCTGGGAGGGTGTTCCACAGGGCAGGCGCCACTACCAAGAAGGCCCTCTGTCTGGTTCCCTGTAACCTCACTTCTCACAATGAGGGAACCGCCAGAAGGCCCTCGGCGCTGGATCTCAGTGTCCGGCCTGAACAATGGGGCTGGAGACGCTCCTTCGGGTATGAAGGACCAAGGTATACACTGTGTTACCTGATGTGTTATGGAAAGGTGGCTTTTTAATCAGTATGCCACCATGTTTTGCTGAATTTCCTACTCACCCATGGATGTGGTGTGATATAGCAGCAGATGTCCTCAGACACGTCACCCTCCCATCCTTCAGGTGGATGTGTGCTTCTGTTCCCCCGTGTTTCACCCATGAAACTGGCAGGAAAGAATTGTGCAGCAGCATGCTGCCCCAAATTTTGTATTTTCCAGGCTTTCCAGGGTTGCAATTTCCATTTTTTCCTTCTTCCCTGGAAGCAATTAACACAGAAATGAGCACCATGCTTCTTCTAGTTTCTACTAGATTTCCAGAAGTGGCTTTTATGTTGTGCGAAACATCACATAAAATGCAGAAATTATAAGGTAAATAAATGCTGGGGAAAAACTGAATAAAGTGCTTTCTGAATGCAACCTTTATCACTAGGGAAATAGTTCCACAGATTCTACTAATAATGGTAAAGTACTGTATTTCTAAATCACTGTATATTTAATGTAATTTAATGTTGGAAGAGAACTTTGCATATTGATTTTAGACAATGCCCCATGCCTTGTGTCTGCATAACCAAGCTGGCAATGCACTTCCAACATCACGTATATACTTCATTGATCTTCCTGTGTACCACAATCCTTCTTAGAATTAGCTCTAATTTATATTTATATGCCAGTAGCAGTGGTTGTAGCCAATAAAATTGCAAAGGAGCTTTCAGAATACACCTTTCCCCTCAGATATTTCATGCAGAGAATAGACCATGAGGTCAATTAAGATAGGTGAGAGGCTTGGTTCGGAGAGAAATGTCCTTAGATTAGGGAGATGAGTTTAGGAAAATGCGTTTGAAAACTATGAATAATCTGAATGAGTCAGGAGCCAGATTCATCTCCTGCTTCTGCTAGTTTGTGGCTGGTTTTACAGAGCTTCTTTCCCCTCACATTGTTCATTTAATGTCCTTGGAGAGGTCTCTGGATTCACTGTAGCAGCAATGCCTCCCCTAAGCCTTCTTAAATGAACACGAATAATATCTATGAGGGCTAGTGCAGAAGAAAAATTCAGTAACATCCAGTAAAAGATAAGTTGTTCAATTATTACTTTCCTGGTTCCCCCCAAACCGTTTTTTCCCCCTTCTCTTTTTTGCTAGCGGCAAAATAAGATTTATTTTATCACCGTCCTTTCCTGAAACGCGCTGAGTATTTTCGTTTCTCTTCGACAGCTTTCAATGCCGTGTTATTATCCAAAGGCTCATAGAGGAGTCTGTATTTTTCTTTTTAATTAAGACAGGTGACACAGTGGGACTTGCGTGATTAATGCTTGAAGGGAAGAAAGATGCTTCTTTTGTGAACGTTTGCAATGAAACCAAGGAAAGGTCACTGTGTCATAATGCCGTTTATTTAAAAAAATAAATTTCAGGACTGGCAGGTCTTTCCTTCCGATTTACTTCATCAAATGATATGAATTTAATATTCCTCATAAAGACTTCCTGAGTTTATTACATTTTGCTTTTGACTGATGTCTTTCCTTTTAAAACTCAGGGCTTATTCTTTTAGGGAGAATTTGCATGAGCA
The DNA here is from genome assembly GCF_965153285.1 of Podarcis tiliguerta. NCBI lineage: Eukaryota > Metazoa > Chordata > Lepidosauria > Squamata > Lacertidae > Podarcis > Podarcis tiliguerta. Next base: position 26,834,804 of record NC_139544.1, on the reverse strand, counting down.
GTGTCAAGGGACCCCGATAATTTCTGAGTGAAGAACAAAATGAAAAAGCCAATATCACACGGCACACTGGGCCTTGCTCCAAGCAGTCATTTGTTGTTGTTGCCACCTCTGAGCATTTCTGGTAGCCATGCTAATACATCTGTCCTTCACTCTTTCCAAAGGTGAAAAGGGCTAGCAGAAATATTGTTTCCAGAGGCAGTTTCTTGAGCAATGGAAGCAAAGGACCAGGTACGTTTTGACAAAGGAAAAAGGCGTGTAGTTCATGCACAGTGGCTGTGTGGTAGCATGTGGTGAACTTAAGAGGCGGCAGGTTGCCCCCAAGATTGAGGGGGGCTGGCATGCAGCACACAGGCATGATGTCACACACCCAACACAAATTGTGAGATGTCACATGTGTCTTCTGACACTGTGACCTTGTGCCAGGCCACAGTGTCTCCCCACAACGCGCAGGCCGCTGCAGCCTTCCACGACGTTGCGTCCTCTGGACATTGAGGGGGTCCCTTCAAACAAATATTAAGGGGGCCGAAGATATCCCGGCCCCCTATAGTTGGCTCTTCTGGCAATGGGTCTACTCTGAACACTACTAAGGCTGCAATCCTATCTGGTATCCCTGCAAAGTGGGGCACTGCAGAATGGAAGAACCACCGCTGCTACCAGCCACAGTTTGCCCGATTGTGGTGGCTGCAGTTGAACGGGAGGCAGGGGCAGCTCTGGGCATTACCACTGTCCTGTTCCACCCCAGGCAAATATATCCAGTGGTTTGGGGCGGGGTGGTGGTGGTAGGGGTACTGGACAACTTGATCTTTTAAAACACACACACACACACACATACACACACACACATCTCGTTTTATTTTAGAAGAAGAAGAAGAAGAAGAAGAAGAAGAAGAAGAAGAAGAGGAGGAGTTTGGATTTGATATCCCGCCTTTCACTCCCTTTAAGGAGTCTCAAAGCGGCTAACATTCTCCTTTCCCTTCCTCCCCCACAACAAACACTCTGTGAGGTGAGTGGGGCTGAGAGACTTCAAAGAAGTGTGACTAGCCTAAGGCCACCCAGCAGCTGCATGTGGAGGAGCGGAGACGCGAACCCGGTTCCCCAGATTACGAGACTACCGCTCTTAACCACTACACCACACTGGCTCTCAAGAGTGGTACGCTCTTTAGAGTGGTACCTTGGGTTACAGACACTTCAGGTTACAGACGCTTCAGGTTACAGACTCCGCTAACCCAGAAATAGTACCTCGGGTTAAGAACTTTGCTTCAGGATGAGAACAGAACTTGTGTGGCGGCAGTGTGGCGGCAGTGGGAGGCCCCATTAGTTAAAGTGGTACCTCAGGTTAAGAACAGTTTCAGGTTAAGAACAGACCTCCAGAACGAATTAAGTCCTTAACCCGAGGTACCACTGCATTTTATTTTCATCACCAAATTTCAGAGCAGTTTCTGTGGTTTTCCCGCAATGGCAGCTGTTACCATATAAGGTGAGGAAGAAATGAATAACTCAGCTTCACTTCATGTTTTGTGGGCAATTATTCTGGAAAGTGCAGAGGTGAAGGTGCTACCCCTGCTCAATAAACTTTAACCATTTCTCTTATGGGCAGAGAGTGAGCTATTTCTCTCTCCCTAATAAGACACAAATATTATATGTGCTTTATGCACTTTATGCAGCTTCTTCTTCTTCTTCTTCTTCTTCTTCTTCTTCTTCTTCTTCTTCTTCTTCTTCTTCTTCCTCCTCTCCTAATGTCTTAATTACAAAGTGCCATGAATTGCCACATGGTTGCAGATGCACCACTTATAAACGCCATCTCCAACTCCTCGAAAGATTCCATCAACGGTGGTGTCTCCAAAATTTTTCACACATCACTTGGGAAGGCAGACGAACTAATATCAGTGTACTGGAATAAGCAAAGGTCACCAGTGTTGAAGCAATGATTCTTCAACATCAACTTTGTTGGACTGGTCATGTTGTGCGGATGCCTGATGATTGTCTTCCAAAGCAACTACTCTATTCCGAACTTAAAAATGGAAAGCGTAATGCTGGTGGTCAGCAAAGGAGGTTTAAAGACTGTCTTAAGGCAAATCTAAAAAAAACCATAGTATAAACACTGACAACTGGGAAACACTGGCCTGCGAGCGCACCAGTTGGAGAACAGCCGTTACCAAAGGTGTCATGGGCTTTGAAGACACCCAAACTCAGGAGAAACGTGCTAAGAGGAAGGCATGTTTTGCAAATCCACACCGTGATCAACTCTTGCCCAGAAACCAATGTCCTCACTGTGGAAGGACGTGTGGGATCCAGAATTGGCCTCCACAGTCACTTACGGACTCATTGTTAAAACCGTGTTTATGGAAGACAATCTTACTCAGCTACAAGTGATCGCCGAAGAAGAAGAGACATTTAAAGCACATGGCTTTCCTCAATAATCCCGGGAACTCTCGTCCCCCCCCCTCACAGAGCTACAATTCCCAGCACTCCCAACAAACTAAAATTCCCAGGATTCTTGGGGGGGGGGGGAGTAATGTGCTTTAAATGTGCTTTAAATGTGTGTCCACTGCCTTTGTGATCTCTCCATCAAAGCACAGATTCCCACCAATTTACCTCATGCCTCAGATTCTTCCAGAGGCACTGCACATGCCTACAGTACTTTATTGCACTATGTACTTATCCAGGATACGTTATAAATAAAATAAAATAAAACCTGTTCCCACCAGAAGCATAATATCCATGTATTAAATTTTGAATTGAATATTGAACCCAAGGCATTTTTCCAAGTGTAGTGCATTGATGAAGGTGCTTATACCATCAGAGAGAAAGCGAGGTGACCTGCTAGTGTAATTCACACCTTTCTGTTGCTGAAGGACTTCCTTGGTTTGATGAATAATAGTCTAGAAAAAGAAGCCTCCTTTCACAGGCATATATTTCACCAGCCTTAAAGAATTTCCTGATCCGTGTGTGTGTGTGTGTGTGTGTGTGTGTGAAAGAGAGAGAGAGAGCATATGAGGAAGAAGAGCTTATTCTGAATGTACTGTAGGTAAAGCTGGGAATAAAATGAGCCATGGGATGAGAAACAGCTGTGAGGTAAAACTCTGAGGAAAAACTCTTGCCACCTCAGTAGTGGCGAATGCACATAAACCAGGACTGCCACGCTAACAACAACAACAACAACAACAACAACAACAACAACAACATATTTTTTCTACCCTGCCCATCTGGCTGGGTTTCCCCAGCCACTCTGGGCGGCTTCCAACAGAAGGTTAAAAATACATTAAAACATCAGTCATTAAAAACTTCCCTAAACAAGGCTGCCTTCAGATGTCTTCTAAAAGTCAGTTGTTTATTTCTTTGACATCTGATGGGAGGGCGTACCACAGGGTGGGCGCCACTATCAAGAAGGCCCTCTACCTGGTTCCCTGTAACCTCACTTCTTGCAGTGAGGGAACCACCAGAAGGCCTTCGGCGCTGGACCTCAGTGTCCGGGTTGAACGATGGGGGTGGAGACACACGTTCAGGTATACAGGACTGAGGCCGTTTTAATCTGTTAACTGACCAGATTAACCAATTAAAATTATTGGGCTCAGTTCATCAGGTACTGCTCCCCTGTCAACCTATGTCCTCCAATGCAAATTTGTCACCTCAGATTTCTTTCCTCAAGTGACAAGTGACCTCAGCATCAACAGGAATTGCATCTGATAGGCTTCAGCAACTGCTCACGCTAAGCACTGGAACACACCAGAACGTCGAGAACTGCAATATTTTCACATGATAAATAATGCAAACCGTAACGTTATTTTATTGGATTCCTTTGCCGCCACCCAAACTCCACATTGCAATGGATTTTAATGAATTGATTAATCAATTACATTGCAATCAGAGCCATCACTTCATTAAGGAAGTCTTCGTCAATTAATCATCAGAGTTTTAGTCAATCAAATTGATTCATGTTGCACAAACGTGTGTGTTCCTTAAAAAAAGCCCAACAACCAAGATCATACTTTTAATAAAATTATAAATATCATATTGAGTGAAAACACTTGGTAATGTATTCTGTCTCAGCTCTAAGAGATCACGTGCATTTCATATTTGCACCATCCCCATTACTCCCCCCAGCAAGAGGCATTCAGAGGTATATCGCTGCTGCACTGGGAGACTCTATTGCTATCTTCCATGGCTAGTAAAGATAGTTAGCCTCTTAAATTATTAGTCTGGGTGACACCGGAGGCATGGCTCACATTTCAAAAGGAATGACTGAGTGCTTCTCAGGAGAGATGGCATGCAAATGTAATGGTGTTGTTAGCAGAGCCTCAGCACATCTGACCTGGCTTTGTGACAAGCATGAGAATGTGGAAAGACTAAGGCAGGCTTCCTCAACCTTGGCCCTCCAGATGTTTTGAGACTACAATTCCCATCATCCCTGATCACTGGTCCTGCTAGTTAGGGTTCATGGGAGTTGTAGGCCAAAAAACATATGGAGGGCCGAGGTTGAGGAAGCCTGGACTAAGGAGTGACCATAGCTCACCTTCTAACTCTACGATTCTATGATTTGATGAGTGCTCTGTGTGCAGAAGATCCTAGTTTCAATCCCTTGCAGGATCAGGCAGCAGGGGGTCTTCCTTAGACCCTGGGGAACCCCTATCAGTCAAAGTAAACAATACTGGACTAGATGGGACAAATAATCTGACCTGATGGAAGATGAAGAGCTGTGAGCATGGCTTGTTCATAGAATCATAGAGTTGGAAGGGACTATTAGGGTCATCTAGTCTAAGCCACTGCAATACAGGAATCTTTTGCTCAATGTCAGACTCCAACCTGCAACCCTGAGATTAAGAATTTCATGCTTTTCCTATAGAATAATATATTGGCCGACACAGGTTCATGGGATGGGGCAACAGGGCCTGATTTATCAGGTTGCGGTCTTTAATTGACCTCCTACCAAGGTATGAGCATTTATTTTCCTTCTGTGATTCCCTGTCTTCTCAAGTAGATGAACAAATTAAGCACAGTCTTCTAAATTCTGTGAACATGAAAGCTCCATATGGGGATAAGGGCATCTAGATAAATAAGCCTCAAGATGAGTAATCAGCTTCCTCCCAACCAGGTGCCCCATTGGCTGGGTCAACTGAGATGGGTGGAGTTGTAGTTGAAAACTTCTGGAGAGCACCAGGCTGGAGGTGGCTGTGATTGGCAATTTAGCAACATAGGAGCTTGGAAGCCATCTAGCTTGATGTCAGTTACTGGCTGGACAATGTCAGGGATTGGCTGAGGGAGTGGTGGGAGGCTCCAGCTGGAAGAACCCCCTAGGGAAACCTCAGAGGAGGAAAGATCAGAGTCAGGAGTGGTGGTGGGACACTGAAGACAGGCCACAGGATGAAGAGGGGGCATAATGGTTGGATGCTGAACAAGCAACAGGCTTCAGTGTGAGAGAGGAACCAGAGGCAGAAAGCACTGTATACTCAGGACAGGCAGCTGAGGAAGAAGAGGAGGGGACAGAGGCTGCAGCAACTTCTCAGGAGCCTGCCAGTCCTACTGTATTAAGCTCCCCTCTTCTCTTCTCTCCAAGGGCAAAGAGGACCTTGCATGTAGCAGAACAAAGAGCATGGAGAACACAGGGGCAGTGTTTAATGCTGCTTGGAAAACATCTGGCCGAGGAGGAGATGTAGAGGGAAGTGAGAGGCACAGATCATCAGTTCTGGCAACTGCGTTACTGGGGCCAGTCTTACTGGTAGATTTCTCTGTTGGTATTCTGTTTCCTTGAATAAAGAATTACCGTATTTTTTGCTCTATAAGACTCACTTTTTCCCTCCTAAAAAGTAAGGGGAAATGTGTGTGCGTCTTATGGAGCGAATGCAGGCTGCGCAGCTATCCCAGAAGCCAGAACAGCAAGAGGGATTGCTGCTTTCACTGCATCGTGATCCCTCTTGCTGTTCTGGCTTCTGAGATTCAAAATATTTTGTTTCTTGTTTTCCTCCTCCAAAAACTAGGTGCGTCTTGTGGTCTGGTGCATCTTATAGAGCGAAAAATACAGTAACTTTACTGCTCATCTCTGAGTCTCTGTGCTGACCTGCACCTTGACCAGCCCTGACACTCAGTCTTATCTACACAGATTGGCAGTGCCTCTGTAGGGTTTTGGATGAGGACATTCCTGGATCTGCCAGGGATTGAATCTGGGACCCCCTGCATACAAAACAGATGATCTACCACCAAGAATGCTGTTAATATCAGTGGTGGCTCTGATAGGCCTAGGAGAAAGCAAGCTAAAAGTTAAGAAGGCTGAAGGAAATCTGATTTCAGAAAACAATCAGGAGTTCATGTGTTTTAGGATTGCTTTATTGCTTTGTGCCATCCAATAGTCAATGTAAGTGTGCAGAAGAAGCTTTCAGATGACCTGTGTTGTTTGACCCTTTAACAATCCAATTAATGAAGTGGCTTGAGCTGAGATCTCAAAAATGGCAAAGGCGCTGCTCATGAAACACAGCCAAAGACAGTCACGCTGAAGGAAGTCTTTTGTTTCCTAATGCAGTTTGTGAAAGGAACTTATCAGAGTCTGATAGTGCCAAGGGAAGATCTCAAGATCATGCACATAAAAAGATTGAAGGACAAATCTTTTAGTCCAAGGTGACTGGGTCTCAGGAATAAAGCAACCTCTTTTTGTGCGTGAGCACAACTTCAGACCATTTCCTGAAATGCCTGTTGAGGCAGAATTTAAAATTCGTTGTGAAGCTACACAAGGCTAGAGGTCTTTGTGTGAGTTTGAAATCAAATCAAATATTAACACCTAGCCTGGAGATGTTTTTGCTTTTAGGTGCTTCCCCTCCTCTTACAAGAAACAGTTCCTAAATAGTCTCCCTTGTAAGCTGTTCCATAACCATTTCAATGTAATGTGATTAGAGTGTAAGTGTAATGAGAGCAACTGTGGGGTAATGGCTAGGATCTGAGGCTCAATAAATCCCTATTCAGCCATGAAACTGACTGGGTGGCCTTGGGCAATTGGCTGCCTTGGCCTAATACACCTTACATATTAGGGTTGTTGTGATCCAGGATATAGGTCTGTAGGAAGGTGAGGCCCTACCTAGTGAAAGGTCTGCAGGTCTGGGCCCATACCTTCCAACATTTCTCCAATGAAATAGGGACTACCTGTTCCATACTAATAATAATTTTATTATTTATACCCCGACCATCTGACTGTGTTGTCCCAGCCGCTCTGGGCAGCTTCCAATATATATATATATATATATATATATATATATATATATATATATATATAAACATAATAAAATACTAAACATTAAAAAAAACCCCTTCCCTCTACATGCCTTCAGATATCTTCTAAAGGTTGTATAATTACTTATCTCCTTGGCTCGGGGGTCACATAACTTTGATGTCACACTCAACATGTTTGTTTGTTTCATTCCACTTATCAATAAAATCCCACTTCACAATAAAAGCATCACCAATAAAAAGATTAACAAAAAAAATCCTATATAAAGCAATTTCACATATAAAAGCAAATAATTTCCTATAAAACAAGTAAAACGTGCTCTTTCCCCCTTATGCGTCCTTCCTGATTTTGTTTATATGAATAATGATTAGACCAGATGCAATTTTAGAGCATGTAAATCACTGTTCAGTTATATTCCATGTGAAACAGTTCATAGTACGTCTGTGACTATCACAGTTTGTTTCTGTTATGACAGAAAATTGTTTTCTTTTTGTACTTAACGTTCTGCTTCCAACAGTGGAATCGGTTGTGAAGGGCTTCCATCATCGCTCACCAGGCCTTAGGACTTTCCAGTCTGCTAGGATGACAACTTCAAAATCCCTCTAGCTAGAAACAATAAATATTCATGGGCCATGGGTACCAGTCTTGGAAGAAAACTTCAGAGAGCTGAGATAGGCTGAAGGTAGCACCGTGGGATCTAGCAGCAGAAGGAGCTGTTCAAAACAGGTAGCTTGTGAGATAACTGGGATGTGAGAATTGTAAGTTCTTGACTTGGAAGACCTCAAAATGAAAGGCAGGAAGGCGCAATGTGGCTTGCAAGGTGTATGGAGCAGCCATACCTGCAGGGCTTGTCAAAGCCAGGCTAGCCTCAGAACCTGATCATAGTGCCAGTGTTCAGTTGTGGAGCCTGAGGAGCAACAAAAAGGTGTGTGTGTGTGTGTGTGTGTGTGTGTGTGTGTGTAGGAGTTTCACGTAAGAGAATTCAAAAAGCAAGAAACTCATGGGGGAGTGCTGCTCCAAAACAGACAGAAAGAACAGCTGGGAAAAAAGGCAGGATACAAAGATTTTAAGGAAGTTATTTGCTCTTGCATAGCAGCTGTCAGAGGAATGTGAACAATAGGAAAAAATTATGGAGCACATTCTCAGCAAACATGTGCACCATGAAGAATGAAGATGTGCAGCTAAAAACAAAGAAAAACAGTTCACGTAAGTGAAACAGTTTTTAAATAGAATTATTCCAGCAGATACATTCTTTTGGAAGTGCCTTTTAGCAAATTATATCTGCATAGGGGTTTTTTTTCCTTTTAAAAAAATATCTTGAATACTTGCTACTTTTTCCCCCTTTTTGAGAAAAAAGCGATTTACGTGGAATGATTGCATTACAGCCTGGAAAATAGTCAGTTTTCAGGATTCTCATGAATATTAATCCTTTTTAGCGCATAAAGGAAATACAGCTTCATATTTGTGTAAAGAACTAGGTCAATATTGAAAAGAGGGCTCCTAAACATTCATTTGAATAAAACACACGAGATCTCTTGAATAGCTGGCTACATGCATCCCTCTTACTTCTCATTTTTAGCATTGTTCGGAAAAAGTCTTTCTAATGAATATTCATGTCCATTACTGCACTGATCTGCATAGCAAAACTATTGTGCACAGGACCGTATGCCTCACAACTGACACAAGGCTTGATTCACCTTATTAGTGAAGAGGCACAATCCCCTGTGATATATACGTGATCAATTATACAATGCAAATATTGGCTAAAGAGTAGTGAGTACTCAAAGCATAAATATATCTAATAGGCTGAAAACAATCAAAATACCATATTTAATGGTACTTACCTTCGGATTGAGTGGGTTGCATTCCTAATCAGATAACATCTATTCTTGCTTGTGGACAATTCACTGACTATAAGACTCAAAACATACAATGTTTGTGGGGAAATCGAAACTATCCTCAGGGGTGCTACTCTGGGACTATGGAAGCCACAGCAAAGCTTCCCCTTTCTGGAACACTGGGGTAACATCACAAGGTCCAAACCATGTGGGGAGGTTCATGCTATTGATCCTCCCTTAGGGCCGGTGATGTGGCACCTTGTGTGAGGCCAAGATCTGACATCTTCCCAAAGCCAGGTAAGAGGCACCAGGCTTTGGAAAGGGGGTGTGAAGGTTCTGACAGGGTCTCCGAGCCCTCCCTCCTCTTCCTCAAAGCCCTGTAAGCACTTGCCTGGCCTGGGGAAGGAGACAGGATGCTCTAGGAACCTGTCAGAGCCCTCCTACCTCCTTCCCCAAGCCAGGCAAGTGCTTACCGGGCTCTGAGAAGGTGTCCTCCTCAGCTGTGCACCCAGCGAGAGGTGGCACTGCCCTAAAACCACTTCTGCTTCCCCAGGGGCATAGGAAGGGGGCGGTGGGAGTGGACCGTCCTGAGTGCACTCACTGAGGGGGGTGACATTCGGCACACCACCCTCGACTCCCAAGCATAACCCGAGCTGTCAGGGTAAGGGGGGAGCTGCACCGCTTTGCCGGTGGCATTTTCCCCTTCCCCCTTCATTTTGACAGCTTGCGGGGGGCTTGGGAGTCACGAGCGGGCAGCAGTCCGAATGTCCGCCATGGGCGGCTTGCTCCGCCCCTGGCTGTAGGGTGTGCACACTGCTCTGTGCACCCAAGCAGCTATGCCGCACCTGGGAGGGCACCCTCTGTGTTAGTTTCTGTTTGCCACTGTGCAGTGCTTTGGAGTCAAAGGACTCTGTTTACATTCCAGACTGTTGGAAGTCTCACGGGAGATGGATGTGACATTACAGGTTTACCGTTCCTTTGTTTTTCAGTTGCTCTCTGCTCTCACAGAGAGAGCATGTATATTTCTTTTCTGTCTGCATGGCTAGAAAATAAAGCATAGCAATGTAGCCATAAATCTCATCACTTCTGCATGCTGCTTGATTCTCTGCTGAATGGGAATGTGCCTGGACCCTCATCAAAGGCTCAGGTCGTTAATCACGTCGGAGGGCGATTCCGGAAGATGAGCTTTATCAGCTCGATCGCAGCGAAGATTCCGACACTCCCTCAGGAGCGCGTGTGCCCTGGGCAGCATGGGCGTGTGCTACACCACTGTGTTTCCCTAGGTCAGCATTATCAGGACGGGTAAAAGAAAGCTCCAATTTAAAGTTTCCAATGCATAAACAAAAAAGGAGTAATAATACAGTAAGAGTTAAAATACAGTAAGGTAAAGGTAAAGGGACCCCTGACCATTAGGTCCAGTCGTGACCGACTCTGGGGTTGCGGCACTCATCTCGCTTTATTGGCTGAGGAAGCCGGTGTACAGCTTCCAGGTCATGTGGCCAGCATGACTAAGCCGCTTCTGGCGAAACCAGAGCAGCGCATGAAAATGCCGTTTACTTTCCTGCCAGAGCGGTACCTATTTATTTACTTGCACTTTGACGTGCTTTCAAACTGCTAGGTTGGCAGGAGCAGGGACCGAGCAACGGAAGCTCACCCCGTCGTGGGGATTTGAACTGCCGACCTTCTGATCGGCAAGTCCTAGGCTCTGTGGTTTAATCCACTGCGCCACCCGTGCCCCTAAAATATAGTACAATTATGCTAAAAAGCTTTACAATTTTTTAAAAAACTCCTTAATTTAAACTAACAGGGGAAAAACAACCTCTTAAACAAGTGTAAATTATGCTGATTTAAATTAAACTGGCATAAAGTACACCAGATCCAGAGCTTGGCTAGGAGGCTCAGGGAAGGTGAAATGCTGGCAGAGCCAGTCTGAGCCTGGTGGGATGGAAAGAAGCCAGCTGAGCACAGAGAGCCGTCTCAGCCAGCATCGTTGTGGGAAATGTGCCCACCTGCTGACCTGTAGGGAAGAGTCTCCAAACGCCTTTCTCAGGTATGTTCGAACTGTGTGGTTCCACAGAGGCAGGTGAGGGTAAATGACATTGGGTTGGGGGAAAGGAAGTGGTGTTGATCCTGATTGTGGTGTTGGTGCATGTGCAGAAAGCAACCCTGCTGGGAAAAGACCAGAAGAGTGGGCGGCATATGTGCTATGCCTATCCTCTCGATGTTTTCCAAAGGAGCAGCCCAGTTCAGAAGTCCGCTCACCTTCAATGGTGGGTGGTGTTGCGGCCAGACCACGGGCCTGATCCTAGGGAGATAAATTGCAGTCTACCCTGGCTTTCCTCCTCAGCCTTCTTTGACAGATCTCCCACCCTCCATTCCTTTTCTTTTGCTTCATTTTGGGCTATGACCTTGCTATGGACAACATTGGCCACTGTATTTAGGACTGGGTAGGATTTTTTTCACTTGTTAAATTGGCATTGGTCATTTGGTTTTCACCTACCTCATAGCAATCACCACAACTGAGGTTAGGCATTGGGTAGGCCTCGGTCTTGGCAAGAGGGGAGGTTGGAGCTTCTGCCTGCCTCTCCTTGGGTAAGGGTGTCCTGTTAAAGGTCCTGTCTGATGCCCAGGCAAGGGCAAGGGCCATAGCACTTCAACAGGGACCCCTCAGGGGCACTCCTAATTGATGTAGGTCATAGAGCCCACCTAGTGGGCTTTATCCTTAGATGCACTCCCTGCAGATGGGCTGGAGCTGGATAATATGGCTTCACCCAATGCCTATGCCAAACCGTTCACATCTGTAACCAATAAAAGTTGTGGCCTCTTTGAACCCATAAACCTATATGCTGTTGTCTTGTCTGGTTATTCACTCCATACGGAACTGTGGGGGTCAAGGGGTCTTGGCACTCAAATGATATGATTCAGGTCCTCCTTTGAGTTCCAGTCCTTTCCTACCTTACATGTCTCCAGGAGATGTGTGGAGAAGAAAGGCATGTCAGAGGATGGGAGGTGTGGGCACGGGTGTGTGATCTTCATAACTCGGCTTTCTTTATGAGCATTGTTAATTCAATGTGTGTGTCATACATCTTTAAATCAGTGTGTACGGATCCGTGTGATCTTTAAGCAGCAACCTCCTCGGACGAACATCGTTAATTCAGTGTGTGTGTGTGTATATAACAGGATATTTCAAAAGATCAATGGTGTAGTGTTAACTTCAGTGCATGTCAATTACAGACTGGTGAAGGAGAACAACTAATTCATTTTAATTAATGCTTAACCTCTGACCAAGAAAGGTTAGTTACAGGTGAATGTGCAGAGGCCCCTTGCATGTCACAATATGCTTACAGCATGCAGGTGTACACAAGAAGCCAAGACTGGGGCAGTAATCTGCCCCACAACAATATTAAAAGATGAGTAGACGGGGGATTTCTACACTGAGAATATTACCTTCAAGACTTTGGCATTGTCGTTGTTGTTCTTGTCATTTGTTAGCTTACATACTAAATGCCTTGAAGAGGTTCGTAAGCGGTACATTAGACATAAAAGTCAAATGCACAAAACCAATTAATATCCATGATCAAAATACACAATAAAGTGGTGGCATAAAAAAAATATGGAAAAGCCAACCTTTGTTTTATTATAAAGATGATAATCATTGGACTGTGGCAAGGCTGTAATGGAAGCCCACATAGAGTGCATTCTTAACCCTGCGATGGATGGCGACTGCATTATTTTGATTTTCTCTGACCTACATAATAAAATACAGGCGAGACCTAGAACTTGTACATGTGGCACCTGCAACAAAGCATTGCACCCTGTGGGGTGCTCCCGTTCATGATGCAGCCAGCCATTTTCCTCTCCAGGATACTCCATCCCGTTTCCTCTGCCCCAAAACTCACCCTCCTCACCAGTCGCTCAGACCTCCATGCACTTTGTAAGGGTGTTTGGAGTCTCCCCTCTTAGGGTTTCTTTCTAAATATTTTTCTAATACTTCTGAAAACCTTGGGGTTCCCCCAAGTCTATGGATAATTCTCCCCCTTGTGCATGGATAGTGTCAGATTGGCTACATTTGGGTAGGCAAGCACATGGGGAGTTAAGTTCGCAGTTAGTCTTCCTGGGTTGCCTTCTGTCCCTTCCAATCAACAAGTCCACCTTTTAGGACTGTGGCGAAATGCTTGATTCTGTGATCAGGTTTCATGTCATACATCTTGGCACCGTTCTTCTGTGACAGGCTATAAGAAGTAATATATTTTTGTTTGACTTTACTAAGTTATGTCTGTAGTGACAAATTGTGCTCAGCAGGTGTAACTGCAGGCGCGTGACAACAAGGAGCAAGCTGCCTCGCTGTAAAATGAATTGACATCTATCTTTGCACAATCCTACCTACCCCTTCCCATCAGTTTTATTTTTGCTTGTATTTTTTTTTTATTTAAAAACCGGCATCATTTGGCTAATCATCAGGGCAATTTTATTGCCAAGCTAGCGTTTGTATCAGGGAAGACAGGGTGCAATGTGCAGATCTCATCTATTTGTCTGGAAGCACACTACAAATTGAAGGCGATTAGCCACATGAGTACTCTTATCTCTCTAGCTGCTATTCTTGAAGAAGGGGGGGGGGGGAGAGAGGGGTGTTATTCTTCTTACTAGCTGCTGCAGAATGGGCCTGAAGTCAGGAGATGATTTATGAAATTCTGGAAGTGCTTCAAGGGATATAACGCTGTTTCCGTTGACAGCAGAAGTTCTATAATGGAAGGGAGAAACACTTGATGGTCTGTCTTTCAGCTGAGCAGAGCAAATATGCTGGGAATAATGTGGCATATACATTACACATTCCAGAAAGAAAGAAAGAAAGAAAGAAAGAAAGAAAGAAAGAAAGAAAGAAAGAAAGAAAGAAAAACCTGTGCATATAATCATTGCCATGCTCTTTAGCAGAGGTTGCCAACATGGTGCCCCCAAAAGCCCATCAGCCCTTGCAAGCACATCCAATAGGATTAACAGCATTTTAGTGTACGTTCTCTTTTCCTAATGCACACATTCTTTCCCCATCCAGTTTTCTTTACATACAAATTTCTGCAAGCAGTTTCTCTAGATATTATGCATTTTCACATGCTGTTATTTTCACTGATATATGCACACTTGCTCTGAATGTATGCATTTTTCGATTGGAGAATTGCAATGCGAAATTCAGAGAATTGTGCATGTTGACGGATAGTTGCATTTTAGTTCACATATTGTTTCAGGGAGTGCAAATTAGGCAGGTATTTGCCTTACTTAAGGTATTTGCCTTAAAATGTGAACGGAACTTAATTTTTCTCCCATCCATAGATTTAGTGGTATATGTTTCTTTGGCAAATGCAATCCCACCTGGCCTGCTGTGCTGGGGTCTACCTGTAATTCCATTGTGGAATACTGGGAATTCAGAATTTATTTGTTACCCTGGAGTCTTCAGGATGCTGCTGACACACAAGTAGAACCATCAGCTATTACTGGTGTGGCAGAATGTTGACCTGCTCAGCTTACAAGTCTTTAGCAAGCCACTATCTCCTGGCCTTTGTTGTCCATTTATAAAATGGAATTGATAGTTATGTACTTTACTGACAGGGTGTTGTTGCTTTTTTAAGGAGGAGGTGATATTTAGGTATTTAATAATGTGCAGTTTAAAATATCTTAGGTGAAATTACACATAGTGTTTGTGCGCTTTGAAAACGTGCTCTCTGATACATGGCACTTCCTGCTACTAGCTAATAAATAAATAAATTATGGCTTAGTGGTTCTGTTACTACAGCTAACCCTGCTCCAGATAGCACGGAGGCATTCCCTCCTTCACTACAGTAAACATGATGTCCATAGATACTTTCTCAGCCAGAGTAGATTTCTTATTAGTATCCTTGGCAATGCCCATCATCCTTTGGCTTGGTACAACAAATGAATCAAATGATACATCTAACAGTCAAATTTCAGCCTGAACAATGGAACTCTGATTGTATCAAATACGGAACTACTGCAGAGCCGGGAAATTAAGGATGATTGCTCCCCCCCCCACCCCTCGTCCTGCTGCACCTTTGCATATTCATGCCCATCTGACAAAACGGCAAGGCAGTTGCCCATGGTAAATGCATGGTGTGTTCAGATGAAGAGAAGCAAGAGGTCTTTTTCCTCCAAGGATTCTCTGATCAGATGAATTACAAGCATGGATGGCAGATGTCACATACGCAGCCAAATGCTCTTTGATAAAAGAAATGGCGTCTGAGACCTTCAGATGCATTATGCATAAACAAACGATCACCTCTCCAACGATGGCTGAACACAGATACGTAGTTAATTGTCTTCAAAGTAGGCAGTGAAGCTTGACCTGTTGTTCTGCATGCAATATCAGTCTTCCTTATCTGTTCCTATTTTCAAGCAATATGTGCATCCATAGCGGTTTATTCATGTCTGCACAGTGAATGTATGTTTTGGTACATAGGACAATGAAATGTGAGCAAAGTCAATAACCAACAAGAAATGGCTAAAATGGATCTCGCAGACCAGCTATTGACCATCATTGCAGAGAATTATTTTAGGGCTTACTGTCACTAAAGCCATCTGTACAGTATTTCAGGGTGAGGAATATGTCAAGCCAGATCTTAAGTTGCATTTAGAGAGGAATAGCTTGTTTGTGGATGAGAGCAAAGGTTCCTGTTTTGCTCTTATTATATGCATCAAAGGTAGACATTAGTTTAATTCCTGCTATACTATTTTAAAGAATTGTGGGAAACATAAAGGAAAACAGGAAAGCTACAAGAGTTGTCCTGAAACTTGGCATTCAGTAGAGACAATAAAGGTTGTTTTCATTTACAAATTTATTTCAGACTATTCATTTCCATAGATCTTTGGAATGTTTTCAGCCCTATAGCCTTAAGAAACCTTTCATGTGATACCATAGACTGAAATACAGCCTGTAACTTCAGGGTTAATTTAATATTATAAAATAACATTTTAAAATCTGATTTTAAGAAACACACACAATTGTTTCACTTTTTAAAAAACAACTTGGTTTAACATGGAATCTGAATATAACACAAATAGATGTTAAATTCTACACTTTTTGGTTAAAACTAGATTGAGCCCTTCACCTGACCGTCTATCAAACATGCCAACATAAAGTCTGCCTTTCTATGGAAAAGAGAATGAAATAGGGACAATATTTGACTTTCAAGAGGCAATATAAATATGATAGAGCAGTAAGTCAAGCATTATGAGAATTTTTACTATCAGCCAAACAGTATGGATCTTTCTCTCGCACTTGTGAACCATTCCAAGGTTTCTGGCTTATTATGGTTTTTCAGTGAAGGAGCAATGTGCTCCTTCTTCACACACACACCCTGGTAGGAGAAGGTTTGGTTTCTCAGTATGTCTGAACCCGGGTTTGCGGCTTGCTGCTTCTTAATAAGCCACCATCCATAAGCTAAAAATAAACCATGGCAATTGTCGCTAGTTAGAGAGAAGCAAGTCAAAACTTCCTGATCTGCTTATCTTGCTAATACCAGGAGAGGAGCAAAGCAGGAAGATTGGGCACAGTGTTCTTCAATCTTGGGTGCCCAGATGCTGCAACTCCCATCATCCCTAGGCAGTAGTCTGATAACATCTGGGGATTCCGGAATGAAGAATACTCCACTCAGCATTCATGGGAAGGGCAGAATGCTGGCTTATCATTGTGCATGAGACACTGAGGGTGCATCTACACTCATGGCTTTTAACGTTAAGGAATGTGTATATGGACTCATGATGTCCTACTTCTAACATTCATAATGTGTTATTAAATATGAAATCAGATGGTGCAGCAGAACAACCAGCAGCCAGCAGCAGGGAGATAGCATTTTGACAGAAAAAGCCAAGGTGAAAAATGCTTTAATTAACAAGTATGCCCTGTGACGTTTTAGAACAACGTATCTGATATCGTTCTGATAACGTTAGATCCAGCCTCAGATACTGTTTTGCCCAGTTATTGTTACTGGAGATGGGAAAGCATGACAATCCTTGCCCCCAAAAGAAATTGTGCTCAGCAAGCATTATTGGTGAATGCTTTGAAAACCTTTGGATTGTGTGTGTGCCAATAAGCATTCACTAAATACACGTAGGATGTGCAGTTGTATCTTGGCTGTCAAACGGAATCTGTTCTGGAAGTCCAATCGACTTCCGAAAATGTTTAACAACCAAGGTGTGGCTTCTGATTGGAAGCCGCAGAAGCCACGTCGGATGTTTGGGTTCCAAAGATCGTTCACAAACCGGGTTCCGGGTTTGCGCTGTTCGGAAGCCAAAACGTTCGAATCCCAAGGTGTTTGGGATACGAGGTACGACTGTAATTGGCAGACAGTCCTTCACACTCCCACTTTTCACCTCTCACTCACTCGAAAGCAAATAAACCTATCTTTGGGAAAGGAGAAGGGTAGCAGGCAGCGAAAGACTCTGTTGCACCCAGGAGGCCTCAGCCTCTCTGCCAGCTGGAAAGGAAGCACATCACATCTGTTTCTGGTGAGGATGAAACACATGTCCCATTGTTGCCAGTGACAAATGATACTGAGGATGCCATTTTTTCATCCATGGGATGATAGGTCCATTGTGCCCCATAGGAAATGATGCTTCAACTTACTTCTACCTTCCCTTTTAAGGGAGGTGGGGTTGCTGCAGCTGAAAGGCCCTTTCAAGAAGAATCAAGGTTCTCACCTTGATTTCGCTCTTGTCCATTCAAGCAAGGGCACTCAAATCTTTCTGGAAATTCACACTCTTTCCCCAATTGCCACCCTTCCTTCTGTAAAATTCTTGGCACTTAGGCCATAATCAAGCACATCCCCCTCTATGTTGGAGTTTGTCCTTTGTCTTGGAGTAAGGTAACTTGCTTTGTGCCTTGCATGCGAACACAGAACCAAACCAAATTATGCTAATGCAACAGTTAACAACTTTTGCTAAGCAGATACAATCATGTAGTGCCAAAAGCATGCAGTATTCATGACAAGAGGTTTTGAATTTTGTTCCTAGGTTGTTTTAAGGCTTTATATAGATGCAAACAATTTTTAAAGAAAAATGTTATTAGAATCAATTAGTATGTATGTTCAGGAAATGCATGGATTACAAAATGAGAAACTTAATTTAAATCAGTTATGTAAATCACTCTCTTTTCTTTTCTTTTCTTGATGACTTAAATGACAAATTCAAATGCCTTGATGTAAATTAAACTTACTATGATCAATCTTAAAGTCAAACTAAATGTTAGATTAATTATATGGTCCTTGATCTCACTTATGACCTGGGCATGAGTGGGTGGGCTGTGGGCTTTAACTCTTTGGTTAATCACTCCACAGTGAGCTTGCCTCTCATGTACATAGCAGGTGCAAGGGGCAATCTGGATCAGGACCTTGGCAGCAGGGGGCAGGGGCAAAGGGTTGAAGTCTCCTATACTCTCCCTCTCCCCATGTTGGGTTCCCAAAGCAAGATCAGCGGGCCCTTGATGGTTATTTCTGAAAGGAAAATATTGTGTTCAAGAGAAAACTGCATGATTAGCATGCAGTTTGATCTTGAGCTCTCGAGTCTTATTGTTGGTCAGGTTAGAGGAACAAACATTTCTGGGTTGGGGATTTAATCATTAGCATATTTATAAACCAAACATATTTTACAGATATAGTTTAACTCTACCAAACTTTCAAATTAATTATTAATATTAACTTTGATTTATTAATTCCCTTCTGAAACCACCATCTCAAGGCTATTCACATCTAAAATAATTTAAAGCAGTTAACATAACAACAACAACAAATACACACTGGCTCAGTCGGTAGAGCATGAGACTCTTAATCTCAGGGCTGTGGGTTTGAGCCCCACGTTGAACAAAAGATTTCTGCATTGCAGGGGGTTGGACTAGCCGCCCAGAGTGGCTGGGGAAACCCAGCCAGATGGGCAGGGTATAAATTATTATTATTATTATTATTATTATTATTATTATTATTATTAACTCCCGTGGTACCTTACAATTCTGCAATTCTATGATTCTGTGATTTAAAACAAGACTAAAGCCCTAACAAGTGGACACTCATGGGAAAGACCCATTAATTCAGCTAGGAAAACCTTTTGGAACAAAAACATCTTCAGTTGTTTCTGGAATAATAAGATGCCCTCTCAACCTTTGATGATGCTTGTTCCTGTTTTTCCAAAAGTGGTTCCACACATCCCAAAATTTGTGAATGGGACAGGTTTCACATGATCGCCCACCCGAAGATGCTTAGGTTGCCTCTTTTAACCCTGTACAATTTGAGATCCTTGCAACTAATGGTATCGATACGCAGGTCCAGGGCAATGCATCATAATGTTCAGCCTGGAGGACGTGCAGATGGTAAACTGCTGCACACCCTATCAAATTCATTTGGCAATGTAATTGTGGTTTAATTGTTTCGGTACAAGCAATTTAACTTTTAGATAGGTTATTATTTTATGGCTTACAAAGCAGCTGAACAATAAGGAAAGCCTACTGATTTAGAGCACTGTGCTGACCTCAGACATAAAACAAAATTACCCCCCCCCCCCTTCTTACAGGTGACTAATTTCTCATTGGCTCTCACTTCCATGCTGTTGTTGCTACTTAGCTACAGGGAAGGAAATATTCTCTTCACCATAGAGAACAAACGTTGTCTGCTCTGACCAGGAGAACCATCTCAATAGTTATGTGTGTTTTTCCCAGATGCCTATTTACATTTAATAATGCCTCTTGCCATCCTTGAAGAATAGGGCCTGAAATGTCAATTTAACCAACAGGGCTGGGTCGTTCTGGGAAAGTATTCTTTGTATTTGTTTAGATTAAGGGTCCGGGATTACAGGGGATAAAATGCAGCAATGTTATTGTCCGAGAACTGCTGAGCATCAAACCAGCAGGAACTCAGAGGAAGCTGCTTTTTGAGTGGGAACTGCTAAAGCAGGGTTTCCCAAACTTAGGTCTCTAGCTGTTTTGGCACTACAACTCCCATCATCCCTGACCACTGGTCCTGCTAGCCAGGGATGCTGGGAGTTGTAGTCCAAAACAGCTGGAGAACCAAATTTGGGAAACCATGTGCTAGAGCTTTCCTTTGGATTATTTCCCTGGGCGAGGGATGCAGAACCTGCGGTCCTCTAGATGTTGATGGACTCCAACAGCATGGCCAGTGATCAGGTATGATAGGAGTTGCAGAGCCACAGGTTCCCACCTCTACCATAGGTGGTAAGTAATTCCTGGGCACAGGAGTGACTCCTAGGTTGTTTCTTACCTTTCCTTTCCAGTGAAAACTATTGACCCTGTCCCTCTCCCTAACTCCAACCATTGCAGGGGATAGGAGACCACTGGATGCCATAACAGAATTGATACTACACCCTCCAAGATTTCATAATTTCTGTAAGGACATGCTAGATTCCGCTTCATCTGGTGTGCTCTATATTTACTGACCCAGAAATGGCCTGTCAACTAATTTGAAAGTCGAGGGAATGTTGGCACTTTGGGATAACAACATACTAGAAAGGCCTGCTTGTCCTTTAGCGTGTTGTGACTACCTCAAAATATGTCTTAGGATCTGCAGTGTGTGGAATGAAAGGCTTGGAACTGCAGAGTGTGGTCATGTCCATGCATTTACACAGGTGTGCAAGAAATATTACTTCAATGCTGCGCAAGGCCTTGATCTAGCCTTTCAAATCAAGATGGCTTTTGGGGGCGGGCAGTGGTTTATCCATGCACAAATGCATACTGGAAATCCAGAGGGGAAGGGGAGAAAATGAAGGAATGGTAACCTGCCGCAGACCGTGCCTTGGAGTGGAGGATCAGGTCCTGCAGACGTGACAGTGCTCCCTATACTATGTTTGCCCTTGTGCGGTCAAGGTGTTTTGGTGTCTTTGTAGAAACGCATCCTTTCTTCTGACATGTACAGGCAGTGACCGTTTAAGGCACATCCAATATGTGAGTGATGTCACTGGACATCACAAAAAGGGGATGGAACAGGGTTGGCCTGGGCTGGGGTGAGAATGGAGTGTTCATAGGCTGTTTCACTGGAACATATCCCCTGTGTACATTAGGAGCTGCCTGTAATGTGCTCTATGCGGGGGGCAACGGGGTGGTGGTGGTGCTTGCATTTTGTCCAGAAGTTGCAACTAGTGTAAAATGCAGTAACCCGTCTTGTGATGGAGGGGGTTCCTGTTAACAGTGTCTAGCATCTCTGCTTAAGAATATGCAATGGCTGCCTATATCCTTCCATGTCAGATTCAAGGTCTTACTGTTAGCATTGAAAGCCCCACACAGCTTGGGAACAACGTACTGGAGGAACCACTCTGCCTTATATACCCAATCTTTATGTTCAGCCAGAGAGACACCACTAAGGGCGTCACGTGATGCTTGCCTTGCTTCTACAGAAATTGGGTATTTAGTGTGTCTAGGCAGTGGATTAATGGTAAGCAAGCATCCTTAGTATTTATTTTCAAATGGCTGCTTAAAACCCTATTGTTTACACAGGTCCTTTTCTGATGCATAGCTCTATCCATCGATTACTGTGTGTGGCTATCCAGATGTTAAGTACATTTATGCTCTTCTATGGATGTGTTATGTTCACATTCTAGCTACTATGTTTATTGTGCTGTATACAGTTCTATTTTTGTAGGAAAAGAGGTGCCAGAACTCACCATGGACGCCTCCTCCCCTGTTATCTTATAACGGCAATGTCACCTACCTGAGCGGTGCCAGAACTGAGTTCCAGTGAGTTCCGGCTGAAAAAAAGCCCTGGGTGTATATAACCCAATAAAGCAAATATATTAATATATATAAATGAGTGCTGGAATGAGCTCAGGAACTGATGTCAGATCCAGGCCTCAAGGGCCTGCAATTTTGTGGGAGAATTCTTCATGCTTAGCAATATCGTGAACTTGTGCTCAGGAAGACTCTGCAAATGTTGCTCTATAAGTCTTTATCTAGCAGCCAAACAGCTTGCAATTCACACAAAGTCAAGGTGTGGGCCAGAGGTGGGCTTCCAGGCAGCATGAGTCCTGCGAAACTTTTACTCTAGAAAAACACCACCCAGCTTCCTGCCCTTTCCTCCAGAATAGGAAGCCATAGATGACTTGCCACATGATGGCAGTGTGGGGCTGAGTGGGGTGGAGGAGACAACCACCCATTGGCCTCATAGTGCCTGCCTCTTCTTCAGAGTGTGAGCTCCAAGGCCTGTGTCTCATTGTGGGGACTAATGACTCACAGCAAGCACGTACGGTGCACAGATTGTCTAGTGCCAGTGAATGCGCATATATACATGCCTGTCTCCTTCTTCCATTGAGAACCTGAAAGCTCCTTGTCATGTTTGTTCAGAAGAGAGAGATGAATAACTTACGTTGGGGGAACTATTACTTCCCATGGAGTTAATTTATCTTGCAGCAAAATTCCATCAGAACTAGGTAATGGCAAAACTCTCATATCTGTCCTTGTAAAATTACTTCAAATAATTGCAATTGCGGAAATCAATGAAAATAATATGTTCCATTATTTCCACAAAGCATGAAGAATAAGCCCTGTGGACAACCTTGCACAGCAGTAGCTTGGCATTCAAAGCGCTATCTCAGACTTTATTATGCCAAATCATCTGTTGTGGCAAAATTCAAACTTCTAAGAGGTTTAGTGTTTTGATCAAGAGCCTATGATTTATTTTGAAAGAATTGATTCACCAGATTTGATATTATATCCTGCAACTGGGCAAACCAGCAAAATATATATATATATTTTAAAAAAGCTCCACAACAGTTTAAATGTACAGGAGAGTGTTGTGAATGTTTGTGTGTGCATGTTGATATAGATATCTACCAAAATATTTTTGGGTTGCTGCCTGGATTTTATTCAATAAAAGTAGACTATTTTGAGAGAAAGTGATCAATAGTATGCATGCTTGTATCTAACACCACCATACATTTACATTACTATCTTACCACCTTAAACTGTCATGGCTTCCCCCCAAAGAATCTTGGGAACTGTAGTTTCGAAAGGGTGCTGAGAGTTCTTAGGAGACCTCTTTGCCCTTCACAGAGCTAGAGTTCCTAGAGTTCATTGAGCAGAGGGATTCACTGTTAAACTACTCTGAGAATTGTAATTCTGTGAAGAAAACAGGGGTTAACTACTCTCAGTGCCCTAACAAGCTACATTTCCCAGCATTCTGTACAGAAAGTACTGTTCTTTGGATGTATCTTGCATAATGCCATGTGTACTCAGAAATTTACTTGGGTTCAAAGCTTGAGGTGGGTATAGGATTACACCTTTGTCATCAGGCTGTTTGTCTGAGGCCAAAGTTAGCACTTAGATGTTGTTGTGCTGAAGACTAGACTTTCCCAGCCATTTGGATATAATGAACATGTTTTGTGGCATGGTGGGGCAGCCCATAACATAATGCTCACATACATACTCTCTGGAAAGGTTCCAGGGCTCCTGAATGTCCTACTTCTACAGGGATCCTTTCAGATGGCATAATAATTGCATATGTGTTGAAGTGGCTGTTTCCCCCTGGCTGATAATGTTGTAATATACCACACCCTGGAGAATAAATATCAGCAGGTGGGAAGTGTTGGTGGGAAGCTACTGCAGGGACTAAATCCAGGTGGAATCTACACACACACACACACACAATTCTGAAAATGTATTTTTAAAGCAATTTTTTTAAAAAAAAAATACATTGAATTTTCCATAAGCTCACCATCGCTATGTAGTGTCACATTGTATATTGCACGTAAAACACTTTATTTGCAGCTGTATAGCCGAGTCCCCAGATTAGGAACACTTTCTGGAATGGGCCCCACAGCATTTCCTTTCCTTCATTTCTTCAGAATGAAAAGGTGACCAGCTTAGGCATGATTTCTAAAATAGTGAGTAGCAAAACATGCAATTTGGTCCTCCAAGCCTTTGTCAAGTATAAGAAGAGAAGAAGAGTCTGTTGTATCAGGCCAATGGCCTATCTGGTCACATACTGCCCAACTTTTTTATGTAAAAAACTGGGATGTGCATCCTTTGGGACACGTTTCTGCATGAGTCACATGACCTGCACCATGATCTCGCTGTGAAAAAAGTACTTTTTCAGGGTAAGAGTGTGGCACAAGAGCGTGGCTCCTAAAATGGCCGCTTCGATTTCTGCGAGAAAGCCTCTCCTCCTTGCAGAGGGGAGGAGTTGTGAGCAGGAGCCGTTTCCCGCATTGGCAGGGGGCATTTCAGCCCCTGCGCAGCCATCCCAGCTGCCGCACCACGCCCCCAGTTAGCCAACAAACCAGGTGGAGGCTTGGGGGCGGGGTTTCGCCGCTCAAACGCGGTCACGGCACTGCTTCCCATCCATTGTACTGCTGCCTTTCGTCGGATCACCCACCCTTCCTCTAGTTCATTGCTTGGTTCTTGACATTGCTATGGACCTGTGGTTGGTCGCCTTGGTTGGCCAAGGGGCCTGGTAGGAATTTTTATCCAACTGGCAAATTGGCAGCGGCCACTTGGTTTTTTCACCTATCTGGTAGCAAATCGTCACAACTTTTTGGTATTGGCGGTTAGGCACTGGAATATGTTTGTGTATTGGAGGGCAGGGTGTGGCCATCGCCTACCCCTCCACTTTATGGGTATTCCGGTAAAGGAATCGGTGGTTGTGGAATTGTCCAACACCCTTGCTAGTGGCTAGGGCCATGACACGACTCCCAGTGACATCAGGGGGAGCTTTCAGTTGTATTTGCATCAACAGGCTCCTCCCACTGGTGGTTAACCCTTGATAGACTCACCCCTTCCTTGTGGGGGTGGAGTCACTTGCTGTGGTTTATCCAGTGCCTAAGCCAATACCTCTCACATGCTGTAATCAATAAAGTTGTGGCCTTTTTGGCCCATTAACCTTATATACCGTGTCCATGTGTCTTTCTTATCCTCAAGCTGGTGGCGGGTCGTTGAATCACAAAACAGGATGTTCTGTTTTTCCCCGGGACACTTGGTGGGTATGAGGTTGAGAATCCTGTTCTCACAGTGGCCAACCAAATGTCTATGGAAAACCCAGAAGCAGAATTTGGGCACAAAGACACACTCCTTTGATCCTAAAGTCTGTGACTCTCCATGAGTGCATGTAAAAAGATTTCCTTTCATATGTTGCATTCCATGGGGTGCTAATCCTGGTTGCCTCCTGCTTTTACTATCTTTTAGACAGTAATGTGAGAAGCTGCTCCATCTGGTCAGTCTGTTTCTTGATCTTGCCTACTGTTATCTACTATGCTTGACAGCAGCTCCCAGAATTCTTACCCAGAGGTCCTTCCTGAGACCTGCTTCATTTTAATGGAGAAAGTAGGATAGTTCTGCATACTAAGCACAGACTTTTTCCCATGTGGGTAGTGGACTTCTGCAGCACAGTAGATGAGGTTGTATGATGTGTAAGCTTCTCAGGGCCATCAAAACGATACGTCAGCTCTAGCATCTGTACTTCACATGTATTGGGGTGGCAAAAGGGGTCAATAACATTTCTATGAGAGCCAGTGTGGTGTAGTGGTTAAGAGCGGTAGTCTCGTAATCTGGTGAACCAGGTTGGCGTCTCCGCTCCTCCACATGCAGTTGGTTGTGAATGTTTGTGTGTCCTCCACATGCAGCTGGTTGCTTGTGACCTTGGGCCAGTCACACTTCTCTGAAGACTCTCAGCCCCACTCACCTCACAGAGTGTTTGTTGTGGGGGAGGAAGGGAAAGGAGAATGTTAGCCGCTTTGAGACTCCTTTGGGTAGTGATAAAGCGGGATATCAAATCCAAACTCCTCCCCCCCCTCCTCCTCCTCCTCCTCCTTCTTCTTCTTCTTCTTCTTCTGTCCTTGCTTCCTATATGACTCAGTCAGTAGAGCATGAGACTCTTGATCTCAGGGTTGTGGGTTCAAGCCCCACATTGGGCAAAAGATTCCTGCATTTCAGGAAATTGGACTGGACGACTCTTGTAGCCCCTTCCAACTCTATGTTTCTGTGTGGAGCACTTCCACCCAGGTGGGACTTTGAGCACTGGAGAATAATAATGTTTGAGTGACATTCAGATGGCACAAATTACAGCCCAGCATGGTCCTGAGGTATGTTGCCTTGGAAGAACAAAGGACCATGATTTATCCCAGGCTGTCAGAGGTTGATTAGCATAAATTCATGATGATAATTTTACTGCACTATAAAAAACCCCCGTAATCATATAACATTATGAATGCCTCACTTAAGCTGGTCAATATAACTTGCTGTAATTTCTTTTCAAAAAATGAATGAGTTATACCATTTCATAAACAGGATCAAACAAATATTACTTCATGAAAATTAATGTGGATAATTATATTAAGAAAATGAAGCTGATGTTTTCCCAATTCACATTGATTTCCATTTGACATTTTAATTATTTACTTCATCTCCTATGGGTTTCAACACGGATGGGAGAGAGAACGATGAATCTTTCAGATTGACCCCTCTAGGACCTCAATATTGCAGTAGATGAGATACTGTCAGAGTTCATTTGCACATAATAATATCAGAGTCAATATTTATATAAAACACTTTTTAGTAACACAAGGAGAGATGTAATGAGGATAATAAAATTGAGTTTGGGAAGCACGATGAGTGGTTTATGAGATCAGTTAAATAGAAATTATCTCTCTGCTTTAAGTTAACTCAGGGTAAACAAATTAAGGACAGAAACTTAAGATTTCAAATTAGCTTCTTCAAACCAAAAGGATGGCTTCGACGTTTTTAACATCATGGTTCAGTTTTATTGATATTAGCAAAATGCCAAAATAATTAAATTCTGGATGTATTACCCAAATAGCTTTTATTTTTACTCTGGCCACTGTCCTAAGAACATAAAAAATAATGTAAGAAGAGGCTTGTTGAATCAGACTAAAGGCACATCTAGTCCAGTGTCCTGTTCTCACGGTGGCAAACCAGATGATCTCCATCCATTGGAACTCAGATACATTCCACCTCAGATAATGGAGGTAATATACAGCCATTGTGACTAATAGCCATTATCCGCCATATTGCCTAGATACATGGTGGCAGAGAAAAGCACATTGGATGCAAAGAGATCCAGTTTTGGGTATCACGAAATACTGTACTGTATAATAAAGATCAGTGTGACAGACTCTGTGTTGAGTTCCAGTGTGTAAATAATGATCTTAACACACTGTTTGAGGACCCAATAGTTGGATTTTTTTTATATATATAAAAAACCCCTAATTCTCCTCCAGGTTTCCGATTATCGTAAACTGAAGCAAAATGCAGTGGCTTGTGAAGGGAAGATATTGCAAGCAATAATTATGAGGCACTTGGAATCTATTAAATTATCTATAACATAATTTGATTAAATGACTTGTTTTGGCAATTTTACATTTACATTAAATGCATGCATCAATTATGCTTAGTTTTTAAACCACCGAACATAAAGATGTAATTTCCCATTATCGTAATCTGTGATCCCGGCCTCCTTATTTGACACTCTCTGAGAAAAACAACCTCAGGTGCATTTTACCATAATTTTTGTCTATGTTCCATTGACTAGCATGGATAACTAGCTTCAATATGCTAGTCTTTAATTCCTTTCTTCAGTACTATAAGTGGACACAATTCAGCCAAACTTAAACACTTTTACATTCTATTGATTTTAATAGCAGAGTTACACTCATGCTTAAAAGTCTCCCATTAAAATCAATGAGACTGAAAGCATTTAACCTTAGCTGTATTATACCCACATTTATTTTAATTTCATCAAACTACACTATGTTTACAGGTTTTTTTTAAGTGATTCTCATAAATGTACCCTTTATATTCTACATATACTGGCAAAATAAGAACAATTGCTTCCTCCTCTTCCTCCTCTTCCCTACTTTTTTTGCAGAAATACTTTCCCTAGAACTATTCTAAGCTTTTGTTTCTGCCACCGACATAAATAAATGCTTTTGTGTATTTCAAGTTACATAGTTGCATAGCTCATTATTAAGAAATTTCATTATCAAGTCAGTTTAAGAGTCAGAGTACCATTTGCCAGTACAGTGCCATACAATTTTGATGGTTCCACACAAACACAAGAATAGCTTACTTACGAAATAGTCATCCCCTTTTCCACTCTTATTCTTTATCATTGTGGTGCTTGGGGTGCTACAATATGATGGTGCTCAGAAGAGGCTATATGCTCAAGTATCGTAGCAAGTGTGGTGATGGTGCCTGTTGAGAGATACCGGTAGTTGCATAAATGCAAATGTCTGCTATGAACACAACACAATCTGTGTGCTAATCTGGTCCACTGCTCTAGTGAGGCAGCCATGTTTACCTCAGTGGAGCAGTTTAAAGATGTGAAGGGTTAGAGGAAGCCCTGGCTCCATCTTCAGGGATGTCTCCACTGAGGCAGTGGCCTTCGCATGGATGCGATGCCTTTTTCTCCCAGCACCCAGCAGGTCAAACGAACTGCATCAGCCCTGGCCCCACGAGACACCAGGGTGAAACCACCTCAGTGCCCTTGGCAGAAGTGGCAACTAATTTCACTCTGCTGCTTCGTGGGGCTGGGGCCAATGCAGCTTGTTCCTTCCTTTCAACACTGCAATGTACCCCCAAATGGTGATACATCATGATGTTGAAAACCTGACATCGCCCAGCCCTAGGGAAAAGATGGTGTAACTCGGCATCTTGTCATGTGATTTTGGTTTCAAGATGGCGTTGGCGTCTGAGCTGGCGACTGAGGCAGTGAGTTCTGGCACTTTTTTCCTAGACAAAAAGCACTGCCCAGAAGCATCTGCTTGGGAAACTGGTGAGACTAGATGGACCTTTGGTCTGGTCCAGCAGGGGGTCCTCAAGAAATGATGCAAGCAGCTAGGGACTTAAGTGGTCTCAGGATACGCGCTGAAGGCCCACACTACAGTAACTTTGCTAAACCTAACCTTGCCAATGCCTGGGAGCAGGGCCATGTGGGAACCCCATTTATGTTGCTTTAAGATCCACAGGCTGATGCATATAAATCAGGATCTGGGCTGGCTCCTGTATATTTCATTTTGGTTCTGTGCAACTTGACATATTTCCCAGTTTTGAGTATCAGAAAAAAGTTGGCAGAAAAGAAGTACTGTACCCACTTCGTTGGCTATTTTCCAATAAAAATGTTTGCCTTACATGTGCTCGTTTGCCCATTTCAGCACAATATTGAACTGTCTTAGATGAAAGGCACAGTGCTATTCCATTACCAGTTCTCCAAGTCATCAGGCTTGCCAGCAATCAGTACATTCTGGGGTTTCATGCTGAGTTTTTGAAACTGTTCTCTGCAGGAAATAATTATTTCTCCCCATGTCTTTATCTTTTAAAAGTACACTGAAAAATCTGAAATCAGTGAAATTGGCAAGTGATCAGCATCAGGTCCATTATTCTTAGTACTGTGTTGTGGCGACTGCTGTGGAGGCAGAAAAAATCCTGCAGGTATTAAGACCATTGGAAGCGTCTTCCACTGATGGCTATGGTAGCTATGATTGCAGCCTGACATAATCTTTGGAGAGGCAATATTTCATCCAGGTAACCAGGGTAGCATTTCTTCAAAGCTGAGATTGGAATAGATGGAATTGCAACAATGACAGAATATCCATTTTCATTTTCAAGTACATTTCTTGCACTTGCGGACAAAAGCTTGCAAGTATGTGGTTTTCATAAAGTTTAAAAAAGTGAAAGCAACAAAAGGTATATTTTAAAGAAGTCTCGTTTAGTTTATATATAGAAAGCCTGCAACTTACACAGGGGTTAAGTTCCAGGAATTGCGCCTAAAGGCAAAATTGCACATAGTCAGAACACACTGGGTGCAATGGTGGAGGTTTGGGGGATTGCCAAAAATATTTTTTGGATGCTCACCCCCTTTCTGCTTCCTTTTTGCCAAGTGCATAAACCTGAATGCACCCAAGTTAAATGTGTGTAAGTTGCGGTCTTACTATATACATAGTTTCCAAGTGCCACAATTCTGCTGAGACCACCACAAAAACCAATAAGCCATCACGGTTTCTTCCTGTGCCATGGGGTGTCCCAATTTTAAAATGCTCTTAAAGGGGCCATGGACGAAATGGCCACTAGCTTGCAGCCCCTTTAAGAGTATCCTGGCTCCTAAATTCCCCGCCTTACTCTCCTATACAAATTACTGAAAGAAATGCTCCTCTCTGTCCAGTTTGTTCAGTGGTCCCACCTGGACCACTCACTAGCACTCTTCCCCCATGATCTCTCTCCCTCCCTCCCATGGCCAGAGGGTTGGGAGGAATCATAAATCCACACTGGCAGGGCCTCCTTGGCTTGGCAGAGGAGCATTGGGCAAGCTATGGAGTGAAACGGTTGCCTGCAAGCTAAAGGGTAAGCAGCTGCCTCTGTGTGGCTCTGCAAAGTTAGGTAGGATTCTCTCTCTGTGTGTGTGTGTGTGTCTCTCACTCACCCAATCCCAACATATCTATTTGAAAGCAAGCACCATTGAGATCAGTGGGATTTGCTACCAGGTCAAGGTGCATAGTCAGGGAGGAACTAGGCTGGCCACAGAGAAGAGACCTGCATAGGGGTTTGTTCCTCGAGGGAGCTGAGCACCAAGGCAAGGATGCCCATCTGGGCATTTGGCTAAATAAGAAGAAGAGTTTGGACTTTCACTCCCCTTAAGGAGTCTCAAAGTGGCTAACAATCTCCTTTTCCCTTCCTCTCCCACAACAAACACTCTGTGAGGCTGGGAGACTTCAGAGAAGTGTGACAAGCCCAAGGTCACCCAGCAGCTGCATGTGGAGGAGCGAGGAAGCAAACCCAGTTCACCAGATTACGAATCCACCTCTCTTAACCCTTACACCATGCTGGCAAGTACTGGATAGGGCTGCCATATTTCAAGAAGTAAAAATCCAGACACAAAAAGTTGTTGAACTTTTTTAAGGCAATTGCCCAATAGCCCCATCACCTCTGCTGAGCCAGAGAGACTGTGCCTAAACGAGAGCCACCCGTGCACCATTTTTTTAAAAAACCCAAATCCAGGACATTTGCTTTAAAATGTAAACTTGCCCCCAGATGGGCATGTAGGACCCCAAAAAGAGGACAAGTCCGGGAGTTCCCGGACATATGGCAACCCTAGTACAGGGCAAAACGGGGGGGGGGGGGGCTCTCTACTTCTCCTTTGGCAATTTGCCATTTGCAATGCAGCACCTTAAAAGCTGCCCAGGCTGGAGGTTGGAGTTTTGTGGGGTCTTTAAAAGACTGGTGGTTACAGAAACTCCATTGGGCTGGTGTTGTGAATAAGTCTGTCAAGCTTTTTAATTAACCCCTTTGGAGGTTGCAAATAAATGTTTGTGATAAGCTTCTAAAGCGCCTCAAGGCTTTGAGCGTGAGGGTGCTGCAACAGACACGGGAGCTTGTGTGTTGTGTGTTCAGTTGATGGAAGACGGGCATTGTTCCTGAGCGTGTTGCCCATGTGAATCATCTTCTAGCGTGTGTGCCATCATCATGTTTATATATATGCCAAGATAACCTTGCTCATACAGACTGGCACCTCAAACTGGCAGAGTTGGTGTCCCTTTAACAGATGAATGAGAAGCAGGTCAGAGCCAGCATATTGAGTGTCATTCCTTGGAAGCCTGTGGGATTTGCTTCCCACGTTTAACAGGTTTAAAGTGTTGCGGATCCTTTTGTGTGCTTGCACTGACTTGAACAGGACGGCTTGTGTATAAGATTTCAGACTTGAGCACACTTCCATTTGAACTTGGTGGAGCTTACAGTTTGAACCAGTGTGGACCTTGTGTGTTTTCTTAAAAGTAAGTCCCCCTCTGGGGCAGGTCAGCCAACCTTGCCCTTTCCCCACTGATGTAGAATAGACTGTCCCTATTTTTGTCTGAGGAATGTTGGAGGGCATGCTGCTAGTGTAGGTTCTTGTTAAATGAATATGTTTCTAGCGCACTATTTAGGACAGGAGTTGGGGGAAATGGTCATCGCGGGGGCCACATTCTCTTGGTTTAAATAAGCAAGAGAGGTCTCTTTGGAAAGGGAATCCCACAAGATCTGGGGACAACAACATGCTTCCAGGCCAAGCCTTGGCTTTTTCAACTTTGCTCCATGAAATTAATCCAGATTCTTTAAGTGTAGAATCAGGCAGAGCAATGTTCCATTCTGATATATCAATATTCAAGCAAGAAACCACATCACAAACAAACAGAAAATGCTAAGCAAATGAATTAATCCAAAGCTTTGCTTTGCTTTACCAGAAATGGAGAAAAAAAACCAAAAGAACAGGGGAGGAGGATTAAGAGGAGAAAGGGTGCTTGAGAAACCAGGTGAGGGCACAGCTGGATTGGGTTCTCTTTTGATCCTTGACCTTCCCCATAGCTGTTGGATGTTGTGAAGTGTGCAAGACTTTGCACCTGCACTGATAAGATCAACCGTTTTCTGTGACAGCAGAACAGAATTCCAAATCACCTCTCCTCCTCCCTGGAGGTATTGCGAAAGCACCAGGCAGCGAAACCTCCATGCTTGCCAAAAAGAAGGTGATCACAAAGGCATTAGGAATGTGTACATTTTGAATGTGCAAAACCCAACAATTTATTATTTACAATCACTCGATCACACAGATAAGGCAGAATTCCCCCCCTGTTCTTGTGATCTGGGAGATAGCATGCTCTAAAGAGCGGCGCAACTTTCTCTTTTCCCTTAGTGCAGTGATGATGTTTCAGGTTGGAGTGGGGGCGGGGGGAGTCTTGTGTTTCAGTCTGGGATACGTTGTTGTCAGCATTATTGACAGCGATTTACAGAGGCATCTTGCTGCAGAGCCTTATGCCGAGAGTGCTTCCTTTATCAGATGCATGCGTGCGTTAATATGGAATTTTTTGTTGTTGTCAGGAAGTAGTTTGTCAGACACCCTGTTAAGAGTCATTGTTAGAGCAATCAAATCCATTAGAGGCACAACCTTTCTTCCTTCAGTGAGTATTTGCACTCAGGGTGGGGCCCCTTTGCTTGCTTTGTGAAAAGGATGATATCTCTTTGTTTCAGTTTGTTTTAACATCCCTGGTATTAGCTAGTAAGATCTTTCTAATTTATCAGAGATATTTAAAAATTATTTCCAAAATTATATTTGCATATAAATCCCTGTGTAAATCTAACCTCCTTTTTTTTTTTTAAACAAACTCATGGTGTATGTTGGTAGACATTTTATGGGCTAAGCACTAGCTTCAGTGAACTATTTCAACTTCATCATTGACATCTCTCTCTCTCTCTCTCTCTCTCTCTCTCTCTCTCTGTGTGTGTGTGTGTGTGTGTGTGTAAATACAGTGCTTTTCCCCCTTAGAAAATATTTAGGGGTACTCCCATTTTCATACTCATATTCAAATACTGCCCCTCAATGAGGCCAAACTTAGATTCACAAAATGTTTAGGGGTATGCATACCCCTGCGTCCCTGCAGAAAAAAGCGCTGCTATTACTACACACACACACACACACACACAGAGAGAGAGAGAGAGAGAGAGAGAGGTTGGAGTTGATTCTGTAGCTGGCTTCCTTGGGGATGTGACAGACAGTATACAGGCATTTATTGATTGAATTTCTATTATCACTTGTCTTAATAGCTCGAGATAGTGCATGAAAGCACCCAAGCTATTGCAGAAAAATATTGCACAACAAAGCCATCCAGTATCACATCAGAAAAGCTAACATAACAGAAGTAGCAAGATCAACCATCCCCATTACCTCTTCTTCCCAATAAAGGAAAATCCATAATTAAGGTGTTTTTTTTTGTTTTTTTACTTTCCCTATAAAATATAGGAAAACGTTAGCTCAAGCAAGCTTCCAAAGACAGTATATTAATATGCACAGGAGGAATCTTGCTCAGGAGGGACTATAGTGAAATGTTTAGTGTACAGGGAGAGTAACATTTTGGGAAAAGGTTGGGAGGGGACATTTCCAGCAATTCTGGTCTCCTTTCAAACATGTCGCAGTGATTCTCTAGGTTGTGGTTTGGAGATTGCACCCTTTAAAGTTGTGAGCCAGTGGCTGAGCACGCACACTTTGTGTTCTAAAGGTCCCAGGTGCAGTCCCTGGCATCTCCAGATAGGACTATGAAACTCTTGAGAGCCACTACCATTGCCGGTCAGTGTGAACAGTACTGAGGTAATGGGACCAATGTTTGACTCAGTGCAAGGCAGCTTCCTATGTTCCTGTTTTATCAATCCGTGTGCAGTCAGAGATGCTGCTACTACCATTATGCTTTCTGCCCTATTCCTTCTTGGATCCCGTGTGAGAGGAGGGCGAAAAATGGGAGCTGTGAAGAATCAGGACGGGGATGTGTAGCAGCCTCTCCAATGCCATTTAGATACCGTTAAGCATAAAGGTGCAATTTCTAGGATGCAACTTGGCAACCCTACTGTGATGAAATTATTGGCGGAGTGCTTCGAGGCAGCTCTAGTTATTATTCTGCGCACATATCTCTCTTTAGATAGGAGAAGGGAAAAAAGAAAATGATATATATTTGTATCCCTTCCGTCTTCCATACAAGCTAGGAAATGACACTCAGCCATAGCCACAGCCCTCTCCACACATTAGCAGCCCTGCCCCACCAGTCTTGCCACACTGAAGGCAAGGGCATTGTCCTCTTTCTAAGTGGTGCATTTGAAACAGAACACCTGTTCACTCTGGCATTTCCTCTGATTGGGGAGTGAGAGCTTCTGAGCACATACATGGAGCATCTAACCACATACAGACACATTTGTAAGGTCTCCTTCTTGCACATCCCAGTCAACACACAGATGGTGTGGCTGGCGCTGGTGCCTTGGCATCAGGGCAGGGTAAGAAGGGCATAGTTTTCCATTCTCTCCACAGGATTAATGTTTATCTGAAGGCATGCATTAAGATGACTGTTGTTATAAGTTGTCTACAGGAAGAAATGAGGAAACTGATATATTTCAGAATTTGTAATTTTGGGGATGGGCAAATATTTCACCCTGTTGAGTTTTGCACCCTGATCCTAAACACCCTTGCATCCTGATCCTACTTTCATTGCACAAATGTTAAGTCCTATTGACTTCTGTTTGATTCACCTCCAAGTAAAGCGACTTACGATTACAGTTTCCAGAGTCACGCTATGTGTTATTGATGTAAACACAACAGCCCCATTCCTTACTTCCCATTCCCTGTTTCCCAATGGAAGTCATAAGCTTATCTCTCCAAACATTAATATAGGATTTATTTTCTTAGATCATCTTGGGAAGTGTGGAAAAGGATCATTAGTATTCTTCTGCTCACATGACACTCATACATTAGGCCTGCCAGGCATCACTCATGACTGAAAGTGTTGCATGTCTAAATTCCTCTCCAGTGACTCTTGACTGGGCGGAAGTATCAGATCTCACCATAAATTTCTTTTTTTACTTCTTTAACCTGAGGTTCCTAAATAAGTAAGTAGAGACTCAAGCCCCGCAAAAGACCAGGAGCTAAACTGCTGAGTGAGTTTATCCTGAAGCATATAAACGTTTCTTCTAAGAACCTGTGCTCTCTGTTTAAAATTTATTTCACTCAGCCATTCCCTGTGAGGAAAGCTGAAAAATAACCAGGAGGGACATAGTTCAGTGGCAGATGACATTCTTTGCCTGCATGAAGTACCAGGATCAGTCCCTGGCATATCCAGGAAAAGAAAAGAAAAGAAGAAAAGAAAAGAAAAAAAAGAAAAGAAAAGAAAAAAAAGAAAATCAGGTGGCAGATGATGTTCAGAACTTGCCAGTCAGAATAAACAAATACTGGGACAGATGGTCAAATAGCCTGTCCTAGTAAAATGAAGCTTATTATAGGTTGTATGCAAACAGCATTCCTCTCATGCCATGGGACACTTCTTTCCTTTTGCCATGTGCTCCCCACAAAAATATTCTCTAGGAAGTCCCCCAACCCCTCTGCAGCAGATTTTGAGAGTGTATGGGAAGCAGGAGAGAGGGGGTTAGGGTTCAGTTGCACGAAACAAATTGAAGCATTGGTTACAACCCTACGTTCCCTCCTGTAGGATATCTTAAGCAAATGATACTATCTTCTGGTATGTGGTTGTCCTCTTTGTTGGTATTCATTCATTGTTCCATCAGATAATCTTAGCACATTTGGGGCTACTTTGTATCACTTCTCCAATACCATTCCAAAACAGTAGATCCATTTGGCTGATTGGTTTCGTGTATTAACCTATATTATCCCTACGTTCAGTGAGGATCAAAGTTAAGCTTCCCTGCTTTTCTAGGGGGAGATAGATTTCTGAGAGGTTTCCTGCTGGAGAATTAATGTTATGCCATGCTCTTTCATTTCTGCAGCCAAAAGCCTATTTGTGGGGAAACACTCGCCTTGACCCTATTAAAACTACAACGTTGGAATGGGTTGCCCAGGAAACCTAACCTTAGATAACTCAGTTTGCCTCTCTTTCTTTTGAGTGAGGCTTTGGCCAGCTAGGAAATGCCAATCTGTTTCCTCGCTGGCTTTATCCAGGAGAGAAACTGGCACAACTTCTTCACTTCATCTTTATCCTTTCATAACAGCAAAAGCTTTAATCCTGCTCACCCATCGAATTGCGCTACTGCTGAGAATGCTCATCGGTTCAGGTGGAATGTTTCATTTCTCTGACTTTTGCCACTTATATTGTCTCAATCTTGCATCTCCAGCGTGAACCTAATACAGGAATTTGTCACCCCATTTCTTTTTTCTTGAAATATCGGATATGAATTAAACATCCTCACGTTGTGGAGTATTTCCAGCTGAGCTCTCCAGGTGATGCATTCTGTTAAACAGAAAATGTTATCCTGCACAAAATGTGTTGTCATGTCACTTTCCTCCCCCCCCCCTTTACTTTTCTTGAATCTCCCATAATGTTCTTTCTTCATCACTTTCAATCCTCTCTCATCACAAACCTCCTGTCTTTGTTTCTCTGTATAGGACAGTCAGAAAAATCTCTTGGTGTACATCTCAGCAACACCTAACAAATACTGAATGTTTGCATGTGTTTTGGTGGACTGTAGGTTCCTTCACAAATCCTGCACATAAACAAAAATGAAATCATTTGGAAATGATGGATATGAGGAGACAGTGTGCATAAAATCACATATACTACTGAAAATAACCTATGAAACTACATTGCAAGAACATGGCAGTCATTCTGGTTTCTGTGACCTTGTAGGGTGCCCACAAACCTGCATTTTCGGGCACCAGGCAAGACTGCAGCCCCAAAAAGTGCTTTTTCAGGAGGAAATTGCACTACGAGATTGCGACCAAAATGGCTGCCGTGCTCTTGTGATAAATAATGGGATGTCCCAGTTTATCCAGGACACTTACGGGTATGATGTTAGGCAAAATTGCATATGACAATGGGTGTATGAGGAGTTATGCCCACTAACCTGATGGATTTTCAGGAAGACTTTTAAAAATAACATTCACAAACTAATGCAGAAATGTGGCAAAGTCTGGGATAATGAGAACCGAGAGAAAACAAAACTGGCCACCCCTAGCCAAGGGCAACATGAAATTAGGCAGAGGGCCACAGGTTGCCCATATTGCTTAAAGCCACTTCCGACATCAGGAGGAGGTGGTGTTGCGGGCTTCACGCCCCTAACACGCACGCGGAGGCTGGCTTCCAGCCCCACACGATCCAGGGAATCCTTGGGCCGCGTCATCCCCTGAGCCAGCCAATCGGCTGGCTTGGGGTGTGTGGCTTGCCTCATTTAAGGCAAGCACGGCCCTGGGATCTCCCTCTTGGGTCTGTGCAGCTGATGTCGTTTCCCACTCACCCGCCCTTTAAGGTTCCCCTTCTGACCTTGCTATGGACTTCGCTTGGTCGCCATTAAGGGGTCTGGTAGGAATTTTTCCCACTTGACAAATTGGTACTGGCCATTTGGTTTTTCGCCTACCTTGTAGCAAATCATCACAACTCCTTTGGTTTTGGTGGTTAGGCATTGGTAGGGGTATTGTTATGTAGATGTGTTGGGGGGGAGGAGCACCAACACCTCCCCCAAATATTGAAGGGTAGTCCGGTAAAGGATTCTGGGGGGCGTTGCCTCGTCCAAAGCCTATGGAGGCCAGGGCCTAAAGCGCACCCCCGAGCGGTGACTCCGGAAGAGTGCCTAGTTGATGTGCATCAGCAGGGCTCCCTCTGCTGGTGTTAACCCTTCCCGGTTTTCAAGCAAACAGGCTGAAGCCGGATAGTCTGATATGACCAATGCCTAAGCCAATACCACTCTTACCTGTAACCAATAAAGTTGTGGCCATTTTTAGCCCATTAACCTAAAATAATGGTCTTCTGCGTCTTTATTCCTACTGGGGGGAGGCGGGAACTTGCCACACAACACCAGATCCATCCAATAATCAAAAAGCATGTATCGCCACTTCCTCTGTTACCAAATCTCCTGACTAGGACTTATCATATTGGATCTCTGGCAGCAAAAAGGTCAAACTAGATGACCCAGGAATGCACTTTAATGTATTGTTTGCTTTCACCTCAAATTTTCAGTCCCTTTCCCAGCAGTCTAACCCAAGTAAACGACACGGAGCAGAGATACCACGAAATGTCATCCACTTTTAAACTTTGCACAATTAATTTGAATTTTGAACACAGCATCCTTAAGCAGGGCTGGGTGGACGATGACTCGCAAGGAGGTTGGGATGCACCAATAATTGAAGACTATAAAACTCCCTCCTGTATTCTCGATAGGAAACTAGCAGATCGAGGTACAGGGAAATTGGCTTGGCAAACAGAAGGTGAGTTTTTGAGGCCCGCAACATCTCATGTTAATCCAAATGACATAAAGTCATTAAATCATTTGAAATTACTGTAGGGGGCATTTTATTGAACAATCTATGGAGGCAAATTAATTGGGCAATGAAACCTGACAGTTGCACAGGTGAGGTTATCAAGCCATAATGATGCCCCCAGGGCACAAGGCACAGCTGGGTGCTCCTCTTTCCTTCAGAATTGTGATTGTCTTGTGATAAAAATATAATTACCCCCTGTTGGGACCTAATGGCTTAATGAGATTTGTCCGGTGCCTAATATTAATGCCTTATGTCATTTGTGTACTGCGGGACAAAATGGCTAATATTGGACTTTATAAAGTTTTAAGGAGACAGTACTGGATAGACAAACACTAAATGACCTTTTTTGGTTTTTCAGACAGGATTTCTGCTTTAACCTCTAAAATGTACTGCTGTTTTTAGATATCCCGGAAGGTTTGTTTTCTCTGCAAGCTACTATGTCTTAGGAAAGTTAGAAAAATAATAATATTGCTCGTTCTAAAAGTGAACTGAGGTGCTGACAGGATTGGAGCCAAAACAGGCCAGCCAAGAAACAAGAGGGAAAGATCAATGTGCACAGGGAAAACTCAATGTTTTTGTTTTTATTAATATTTTAATGAAGTTCAGTTGTTTTGGTTTGTTTGTAACAATACAACAAAAACAAGAAACTGAAAACAAAAGCCTAATGGAGGTGGAAGGGTCAGCAGGTCCGAGTTTGCAAGTTTTGCTCATTTTCAATTTTCAGGGTCATCATAAAATAACTTTTCATTCAGCTAGGGATACGTATTCAAAACACCCAGCCCAGTGAGGACTGAGCATGCTTAGGGGGCCACTGGAGGTGTGTTGGGGAAAACAAAGAAGTGGAATTACATCTCCTGGAAATAGGCATGGCTGGTGGGAGAACTGAACTGCAGTTTTCCAAACGGGAATACTGAAACATGTCTCCCAATTTCTCAAAAGTTTCTTCCTCTGCAAAAGAGCTATCCACCTTCCCACCTCATTGAAGAGTGATTAAGAAGTTCTTCATAAAAAGGGTGGAGCTCATCATATTGTTGCTGGGTGATATGTGCCCTTTCCTTTCCATTAAACAATCTCTATTTCTCTGCAGCCTCCCTAGCTGCCCACACTTCCAGATTTTTTTTGAGGGGGAATCTCAGTAAGGTGGGGTTCCCTCACAATGTCATCTGCTGGAAGAGTGGCAAGCTGTAGAGGGATGGCTATCAGGCATCTGAGATGGATGCACTGGCTGGTTTTGTTTTTAGGGGAAGTCATTCCTTTTTGAACACTCCACAGAGCTGTGGGATGTGCTCCATGAGAGGTAGTCAAGTACAACATTCCTTGTAATGCTAGAGAAGACATACAAGGGAATGTTTGGTCCAGCCAGTAGAAACTTCCTGTTCCTTCTGGCTGAAGCATCCTTCCTTTTGCATGTGATAGAAGGTGGGCGTGACCTAACCTGTCCAGGTAACAAAACGATGAGTCACGCAGCACTCCTCCGTCTCTTTTTGACTTCTTTCATCGTTTGACCAGCTTTAGCTAGGGCTGCTTTGCTAGCTCTCAGCTAACAGAATAACTGGAATTATTCCCCCATATGGGGTAGATCCACATGTATATATTTGTAACTAAGTCTCTTGAGAGTCCCATGGATTGCAATAAGATCAAACCTATCCATTCTGAAGGAAATCAGCCCTGAGTGCTCACTGGAAGGGCAGATCCTGAAGCTAAGGCTCCAATGCTTTGGCCACCTCATGAGAAGAAAAGACTCCCTGGAAAAGACCCTGATGTTGGGGAAGACTAAGGGCATAAGGAGAAGGGGACGACAGAGGATGGGGTGGTTGGACAGAGTTCTCGAAGCTACTAACATGAGTTTGACCAAACTGCGGGAGGCAGTGGAAGACGGGAGTGCCTGGTGTGCTCTGGTCCATGGGGTCACAAAGAGTCAGACACGACTAAACGACTAAACAACAACAAAGTCTACCTTCAGGGATCCAACTGTGAACTGATGTAAGTAAACTTTTATTGACTTTGAATAAGATTGTGGCATCTTTATTTTTTAAAGAGGGATTCAAGGGAACTTAATAGGAACATACAATTCAATCTGAGACCGACTGAATTGTATAATAGTGAGAGGCTCACACGAACCTGCAACCTGCTATTTGCTGTGTTGTGAAAAGGGGAATGTAAACTCTGCTAAGTAAAGGAACTTGCTAGCACAAGTTAGGAAGGATTTTAATAAACAATATATCCTCTCCTGCCACCCTGAACATCCCCACAAGAGCAATGGCCTGCATTACGCAGCACCCACTGAAGTGAATAATGCTGAGGCACCAAGGAATAACTTTGGTCGATGCCATTCTCTAGTCTGAATGTTGCATCAGCCAGATCAGTTTGACTCAGATCGTGAGAGGCTTCATGTGAAATCATCCATTTAGTCTTTCAAATGGCCATGCTTAGGGAACAGGCACACCACGGAGACCACTTGGGTAAGTTAAAAGTTCTGGGAGCAATAACAAAGTGCCTTGCGTGGTTCCTTGTAGACACTCTCCTCTACCACTCAACCAATTTAAAGTGCTTTTAAGAGAAACCGAGGGATGGAATCCCTATTGCGCCTCATAACCCTGAAACGTATATGCTGAAGATGTTTATGTGTACATTGAATCTTGAATTTTCACCAGGACAGTCGTTTTCGTAAACCCTTCATGGGAAATGTTAGCAGTTCTTTTGTGCCTACAAGCTGCTGGGAATATGTTTGTGGTGTTATTGAGTAACATCACATCCCTTTTATTTTTTAGCCTTCTGCAGCAGTGGCCTGTGTGGTGGGCTGTTTTGCTGCTCACTTTAATTATCTTTTGAACATTTTAAAATACTTGTTTTTAAAGTTGCTGCTTTTTAAATGATAATGTTTATGTTTTAATCTATTGGTAAACCCCTCAGAGGGTTGTTTCAGGTTTTTGTTTTTACAATTAAGTGGTATATAAATGTTGAGAAATAAATAAAATAATTATTCTGTACAGGTAGATACAGTGAGGGAAGACTAAAACTCTACATAAATAAATAAGGGACGCAGAAATCAAAGCTAGGGACATCTATACATTCTGGAATTATAGTGTGTGGGAATGCCTTTGCTAGGACACCCCTTCCCTCCCTCCTCCCACAAAAGTCTGGGAGTTCCTGATAGAATTCCATATCGTAATCCCATGCATGTTTTCTCAGAAGTAATTTCCACTGTGCTTAAAGCTGATTCCCAGGTAAGGGAGTTCAGGATTACAGTGTACTTGTAGCAGCTTAAGCACAGCTTCTTATTTTTTGAGAATTTATACATGGAGAGGAGCTGTTACACTTCTAGATGACTTCCCATTAAGAAGCAACGCCCACAGCGCCTGCTTCTATCACCCAGAAACATAATCCCTGTCACGTTTTATTACTTAATTGAAATACACATGAATATGGGAGAACTCTAATTACCTGCAGATCTGCAAACCCCTTTTGTGCAAAAGCATTCTTGGTCTTTTTTCATTTCTGTATTTCTGCTTGTTATTCTGACTTCCCTCTTTAACTTCAAGGTATCTGCTTGTTGTCTGCAACCACAAGACTACAAAATACCTTTTTAAAAATAATAATGTTTATTAAAGATTTTCTTGATTAACAAAAGAACATGCATTGTCTCTTTTTTTCAAACTGTAGGGTCTTTTTTTTACATTTGATGTGAGACATTATTGTTGTGCACAGAATAAGACCTTTCACTGTTTATGTAATGGATCTCACCTGTTCCATCGCTGCTGCTGTCACTCAGTTGACTTTGATGCTGATATATTCTTTGTCTAATTCAGGAACACTGTATAATGCTTTAATTTCATTTGTTCTCATAGCCCTAGAATGAGTCTCATTTTCTGTTCCTTTCAGATGTCTACATGTGCTATTTTAATCATGACTGATGGGTTCCCTAATCCCTCAGAAAGGCAGCTGTGTTGGTTCATTGGCAGAGAAGGGGGTGTGAGAAGGAAGCTCAGGTATTGCACCAAATCTCTCCCTACCACGATGGTCAGTTACAGCTGTCAGGATTCTCAGTATTGTATTACTCTGCACAGATTCCATCCCTGTTGCCTCTAGTACCCTAAATATTTACACTAAGGGCATAGGAATTCCATCTCAAAGTGTGGCTACAAGCCCACAATCATCTTCATTTATTTATTTTTTCCTGCTCAAGGGCTAAAAAAATCCTTTCTGGTTTTACGTGATTGCTTCAACCGAGCAAACTTGCACGCACACTAACAATTGAGTATTCCTTTAAAATATTTAGTAACTCCCTCAATGAAAACAAAATTAAGAGTCTGAACAAGGTGAAGGAGATCAATACTATGGTTATTGGTTACACAGGACTAAGAACCCAGCAGTGGCAACAGCATGGAAAGATTGACGTGAAATTTGTATTAACCCACTTGAGCTAACATAGATTAAAGTATGGAGCCAGCTGTCCAAGGGCAAAGGGAAGCAATGAATCATTTCATGTTATTGCTTTTAGATTGTCACTAAAAATAAGGTTTCAGCCTCCATGTGTTGCATGACACATTTGGATTCATTCTCTCCCCCCTCCGCCCATCAACAGTATATCATCGGAGTAAAGAATGGATTTCAATTCAAAGCAGGTTCTTAAAATAACCTTCTTCGTTGCTTTTGCCACAGTAATATTCCCTGAGCATATCTCAGTGAGGATGATCTTGGCAGGTCCCACTTCCCACACCACCCCAGCCAGATTTTAAGAAGTATGAGTCATTACCTCTTCTTCTTCTTTACCAGCTCTATACCCCACGCCCCACTTACGAACAAGTACTGGAAGCTGCAAAAGTAAATATTAAAATTAGCGCTGTGCTGAAAATTTCTCCTGTGCTCCCCCCTGCCCAACCGTTTGCCACCAGTT
Source organism: Podarcis tiliguerta (assembly GCF_965153285.1). NCBI lineage: Eukaryota > Metazoa > Chordata > Lepidosauria > Squamata > Lacertidae > Podarcis > Podarcis tiliguerta. The sequence continues at coordinate 26,791,082 of NC_139544.1, read as the reverse complement.
AATAAGAAAATAAATTGCATTTGCAGGGCCGGATTTAGGTTTGTTGAGGCCCCAAGCTACTGAATGTAATAGGGCCCTTTATATAGCAGGCGGGGCCCATTACTTACATTATAGGATGCCTACACAACACAAAACACTGTTGCTGTGTGTAGGTTTTATTTTATTTGTTTTTATCTTATATTTTGGAAATGTACATGCAATTTTTTTTTGTCCTTTAAATTTTTGGTGGGCCCCCAAGAGAGTGGGGCCCTAAGCTATAGCTTGTTTAAAAGGTAAAGGTACCCCTGCCCATACGGGCCAGTCTTGACAGACTCTAGGGTTGTGCGCCCATCTCACTCAAGAGGCCGGGGGCCAGCGCTGTCCGGAGACACTTCTGGGTCAGGTGGCCAGCATGACATCGCTGCTCTGGCGAGCCAGAGCCGCATACGGAAACGCCGTTTACCTTCCCGCTGGTAAGCTGTCCCTATTTATCTACTTGCACCGGGAGTGCTTTCGAACTGCTAGGTTGGCATGCGCTGGGACCGAACAACGGGAGCGCACCCTGCCACGGGGATTCAAACCGCCGACCTTTCGATCTGCAAGCCCTAGGCGCTGAGGCTTTTACCCACAGCGCCACCCGCGTCCCATAGCTTGTTTAGCTTATACATAAATCTGGCACTGTGCAATTGCAAAATGTCCAAAGGGAAGAGGACATTTCTCCAAAATTCTTCAGGTGTGCACAGGACTTTTTGTTGTACTTGCCTTACATTCGAGGTGGGCACTGAGTGTTTGTGAGTCTTTCCCTACATTTCCCCACCTATCTCAACGATGCTCTGCACTCTACAGCCTTTCCCGGTGTTCCCTAAAAAACCCACAAGCTCTTCAGCTTGACTTTAAGCATGGGAAGCTGCAGAGACTACGCACCATGTGCAGAGGTACCACATTGTCCCCAAGATTGAAGGGGCCCGTCGTGCATTGCACACACACGACAACATACGCATTGCGCGTGTGTGACGACGTGAGTGCAATGCACGCATGACGGAGGAGACTGAACGCTGTGGAGGAGCCAACCACTGGAGCTGCGATACGTGAAGGGCCATCTCATTAAAACAAATATTGAGGGGGCCAAAATACATGCATTATTTTTACTTTTCAAGAAATGAATGCAGAAGTATGGAGTGGAATCCAAAGTAGCGATAATTCATCCATCCTGCCAGCACAAGGATTTCTACTTGTGCAAAGGAACATCATGCCCCCTAAATTTGTTCTAGGGCAGAGGTCAGCAAACTTTTTCAGCAGGCGGCCGGTACCCTGTCCCTCAGACCTTGTGGGGGGCTGGACTATATGGGGGGGGGGATGAACAAATTCCTATGCCCCACAAATAACCCAGAAATGCATTTTAAATAAAAGCACACATTCTACTCACACAAAAACACATTGATTTCCAGACCATGCATGGGCCTGATTTAGAAGGCAATTGGGCCAGATCCGGCCCCCGGGCCTTAGTTTGCCTACCCATGTTCTAGGAGCTCCACGAATCCTTCAGAGCAGATTTGGGGGAGATGCAGGGGTGAACAGGGGAAGATGATCAAAGTCAACCATTGTAAAAACCATGAGACTCTAAGGGAGACAACATCAGAAGTACGAAGGAATGTCTTCCAGTGTACAATAGCACCAAAAGCAGAGGCATGTCACTCGGTCTTCATTTGTCTTCCAGTTTCAATAGGCTAAGGGGGATGAGTGATATAAACAGGTGGGATGTAACAAAATTTATGGTAAAAAGCAGCATTATTATTATTTTTTAAAAAATTAAGCTCCTGAGTTTCTATCATTATGAGGAGCACCTGGGAGGTTTGAGGAGAGCTAAGAGAAGACAGAAAAATTACATTGGCGCCTTTGCCAAGATACCTAGAGATATTTACACTTACTCTTGCCAAGGTAAAATGCAAAATTATTGAAATGCTTGACAAATGATGGATAAGCAGGACACCTCTTCTGGGGTTTATGTCAGAACAGATAGATAATAGTGCGTTGTAACTAAATTAATTTTTCATTCCTTCCCCCTTATAGTTTAATCTGATATTTGCAAAGTAACAGGGAAGGTGCATTTGCAGAAAACAGTAACCAACAAGGCATACACTAAATGCATTTTCAATACAGAGAGCAAAATATTGCAAAGCTACTGTGCTGTGGGGGCAAGAATGTGTGTATCCCATGTGGAATCATCCAGATTTGAATGTAATCCTTTTAGATATTGTTTTAAGATCTGAGCTGATAGATTAAAATGACATTTTACTTGAGGCACAGCCAGTGCGACCACAGTCAGTTATTTAGACAAATCACTACTCACATGAAAGTGGAACTCAGAGGCAGCTGTGGATATTTTGGTGTCTGGAGGAGAAAAGCTGTGTGGTGTCCTTTCGGTGATAAAACTATAACAATAAATGAAATGATGGGAGGTGTTTGGGGTTTTTTTTTTTTTGCCTTTTAATGGTCCTCACACATCTTCCACCTGATGTGGGGCTTTCCAGCCTGCCAAGTGGTGATGGCCCTAGTTGACATTCCAAGTCCTTACTGCCCTCTCTGGTTAGTGATGGAGGCAAAGTTCAAATAAGGGAAATCTAGAATATGAAAAGCTTCTTTGTGGTCATGGACCAGGTTGGAAACAGAAATGGTGGGAGGAACCAGCTGAGGGAACCACCAAGAGAAGAAGGCTCAGAGGGAGAAGGCTTAGTGAGCTGGGAGAGTCTGTGGCAGTCCAGAATCAGAAACCGAAGCAGGCAAGGTGGGTGAGGGAGGTCGAGAGGCAGAGATGAGTCAGGCTGGTGAAGAGTCACAGATGTCTCCCCCTCCTGCTGCGACAAGCTCCGCTCCCTGGTTGTTTCCAAGATCTAGAAGAGAACTAAAATGGGCAGAGCAGTGGCAGGCATGCAGGAGCAGTCTCTAATTGCTTGGGGGAAAGCCCTGGAGAGGAGGGGACTTAGGCAGATGTGGGAAAGCAGGGACTTTCAGTCTCATCAATTGATTCATGGGGGCAGACCTACCGGGGATGAGTTGCTGCACTCATTGTGCCTGACACTCAGCCAAGTCTGTAAAGATTGTAGTTTTGCTACTAGTTACTCCCGGCTGGCTCTTTGACATCTGTGTGTGATGAACACAGACCCCATTAACCTTGTGCCTGGAGTAATATTACTTTGCACTGGGGCTCATCAACCATCGCTCCTGCTGCTGGATAGTCCTCCTTCACTTCTTCACTGTCCCCTTCCCTTCCAGAAATGTAGCAAATGCAGCAAGATCTTTCTCTTTCTGCTGCCCTGGGAAATATCATTCTCTAGGGCACTCCATTCCATAGCATGGATTCAGAAGTCTTGGAGACCTACAAAACCCAAAGTTAAGTGTGCCCAGGATGGTGTTGTTGCAGTACTCTAGGCACCAGAACAATGGTGGGAGAGAGCCCTGCTACACTGCAGGGTTCAAGGGGGTTGTGGAGGAGAGAAGTGTTGCCTAATGTGTCATAATCTCCAATTCCTCATTTCTGCAATGCTTTTGGAGCACTCAAAAAAGAAGAAAGAAAGACAAGAGTGTAAGAAGAGCCCCTGGATTAAGCTAAAGGTCCATCTAGTACCCTCCCCTGTTCTTACAGGGGCCTACAAGACACGGGTGGCACTGTGGTCTAAACCACTGAGCCTCTTGGGCTTGCTGATCAGAAGGTCAGCAGTTTGAATCCCTGTGATGGGGTGAGCTTCCATTGCTCTGTCCCAGCTCCTGCCAACCTAGCAGTTCGAAAGCACACCAGTGCAAGTAGATAAATAGAAATTGCTGTGGCGGGAAGGTAAACGACATTTCCGTGTGCTCTGGTTTCTGTCACGGTGTTCTGTTGCACCAGAAGCGGATTAGTCCTGCTGGCCACATGACCCAGAAAGCTGTCTGTTGACAATCGCTGACTCCCTCGGCTTGAAAGCGAGATGAGCGCCGCAACCCCAGAGACACCTTTGACTGGACTTAACCTTACTAGATGTCCATGAGAAGCTCACAAGCAGAACCTGAGCACAATAGTGCTCTGCGCACCCGTGATTCTCAGCAAGTGATCTTCAGAGGCAGTGGAGGTGCAACATAGCTATTGCGTGGACAAGCGGAGTCCCCAGATCCCGAGCGGTCCCCCCCCCCCCGTCATGTGGAATAACGACTCAAGACAACGTGCTATGGGATTAAATTGGCCACAACTTTATTAAATTTCAAATGTGGGTAGACCTTGGCTCAGGCATTGGGCGTTCTCCCTCCCCAGTCCCCAGCCGGGGACCTAGGGAGCTTCAGGGTTATCCAGTGTGTGTGTGGGGGGATGGGCCAGCTCTGGAGAACATATGTTCAAGCAGAGATAGCCGCCCCTGTTACGCCGCCGCTGCAGGGGAGAGCAATGACGACCTTTCGGCGTACGGTCAAAGCCTCCCTTCAGAAACCCCTTTAACGGGGAACCCTGGTATCGCCGCCGCAAAGAGGAAGATGGACTAAAGGATTCCACCCAAGGCCTGATACCGCCAAAGTTGTGACGTTTTGCTACGGGAAAGGCGAAACCTGCCAATGCAGGGAAATTCCTTTCCGGCCCTTTAACAGCGACCTTAACGTAGCTGCGCCTGCATACCTGTGAAGAAAAGTTAACCTGCAAAACCTGTGAAGAAAAGTTAACCTGCAAAGTAAGACATTAACTGAGGGTGGGTAGGGTGGGAGAAGCTCTGGAGCCAAGTGAGGATTCCCAGGTAAGATCCTCCCTCTATTGTGTGGGCAGGTAATCCCTCCTCTACCTGGCCTGGTCTCCTTGGCAACGCTTCCCCCAGGTGGGATTGGACAACTGACTGAGGTAGGCGGAGACCTCCAGGTATCCCACCTGAGGGAAGGCAAAGCCAAGCCTATGCTGTTGGAGCCGCTCCAGATCTAGGGGCTGCACGCGTCCACACAAAGGGCGCCCCCCCCCCCCCGTTTTGAGCTGGGAGCGGTCATTGTGTCTCGTAGTCTCATCTTCCTTGGATATGTTTAATCACCCAAGTTAGTAGCCATCGCTGCCTCTTGCCAAAGCGACTTCACCCTCTGCCTGCAAAGGCTTGCAAGGAAAAAAGCAAGTGGAATTGGAAGCAAGCAATGGGGAGTTCACCCATCACTACCTCTCATAAGACAAACAAGACTGGAGGAGATCAGAATCCCTAGATTGCAATTCCTGGCAGAAAGATTAAAGTGTTAATTTCTAATTAGAGCAGACAGCAGAGCCAAGCACACAGATACAGCCTCTTGATTTTTGGCAAGCACAGCTGGTACTGAAACCGAGTTTTCTTCTCAGCCTTGCGAGAAGTGAAAGTCACTTGCAAAATGGGAGATCTGATACTTTTTTTTTTTGCATCTTAAGATAAGAGTAATAGAGAAGGCTTACATTGATTGTGCTCAGTAATGAGGCTTGTGGGGTGCGCTGATAGGGGAGGAGGAAGATAAGTCTTGAACTCCTTATCTTTAAGGACTCTAGCCCAGCACAGCATACTTTCCTGGGCTAAATGGCAACTTGCTTTAATGGAGGAATTTCACAGTGGCCAGATTCAATCTTACCACAATGGGATCCTAAACACTCTCCACCAGTTTAGTCAGGAACTTGCTGATTATGTAAACAAGAGCTGCAGACGTGGGTTCCCTACATCCTAACGCTTTGGAAATACTACTAGATTTGCTTGCTTTTGGTGGAGTTGCATCATCATCATCATCATCATCATAATGCGCTGGTACCACTTTTTGCACTTCCAAAAACAATGCACAGACCAAATGCACCTTTGAAATTTGCACTTCTCTGGACATTTTGATGCAGTCAGGGGATATGACTATATCAATGATAACAACATACAAAAATACATTTTGTTAGGAGAAACTGCTTGCGAAAAATGTGCATGTTAGATAAAAGCGCATCTGAAAATTAGGAGAATTTGGAGAGATGCATGCAAAAAGGTGGGTGAATTTTTATGAGAATTTATATTTTTTAAAGTGCAAACTGATGTTAGCATTGTGGTGAACCACACTTAAGACTGCAAAAGTGAGAAATTGAGGGAAACTGAAATTATTATTATTATTATTATTATTATTATTATTATTATTATTATTATTATTACAATTTGTATATTCCCCTTTATCAGAAGAACCCATGATGGTGCACAAAAGGTAAAGCACATTACAAAACATCAATGATAAAAACATAATAAAAAACATAATGACAGAGATTGACCGGTTCATCCATCCCTACTAGTCCATCCCAAGCTTTTTATTATTATTTATTTTTTATAATAATATTTATTAGTTTTCCAACAAATTGAACACAAACTACAAAAAACCAAAAAAGAAAAAACATACAAAAATACAATACAATAAAAAAACCACTACAAAACACTAACATACAACTAACAAAACAAAACAAAACCCATTTAAAACACAATCCAATTTCAATATCTTGTCTTTCTTTCACTAATTTCCACGACCTCCTCACACCTCCCTTTTTGTATTCCACTTCTATTAATTGTTTCAGCAATTCCTTTCCATCTTCCTCTGATTTCTAGCCTGTAATTATCTTAACACTTTCTAACCTTATTTTTCCCTTTAATGCTCTAATAACCTATTTATACTTAGTTCCTTATAACATTTCTACTAAAGCCATATAACTTTAGTCCATCCCAAGCTCTGGAATTAGAAGGTGCTCCCCTTTTCCTCATCCAATGACAACCATTTGATCACGTTTCTTAAAATCCCAGCTATTGGTCCCAATTTCCCTTTCTTTCTGTGCTTCCATGCTTATGGCAAATCTTGCCAACCAAACCTGCCATTCCCGTCATCTGCAATTGCCCTCAGCTCTTTCTAGCCTCCTGGTCATTGCAAAAAATAAATAAAAGGCACTGAGAGACCCCAGACTATATAATGCTGTGCTTCCCCTGAGGTTTCTGCTGCCAGATGTCCCGCTACCATCACAGCTGTTTGTGCAGTGGCAGAAGGGCTTCTGGCTGCATTGTCCCTGCTGTCTGCTTGGCTCTCTACAGCTGTAAACGCTGCCAGGTACACTACATTACACCAGGCTTGCCTAATGCAGCAACATAATGTCAGGATGTACAGTTGTACCGAACACGGTGACATCTATCATGGAAGCGCAGCGTGACTCAATTCACAAACAAAGGGAGGCCAGGATTAAAATAGAGGTGTGGGGGAATATGGTTGCTAGATCCTCCTTTTATGTTCCTCCCTTTGTGCAAACTTTAAGATGCGAACTGGAGGCGCAGCATGTAATGAACCATGATTAGTTTAAATGCCTTTGATTGCAGGGTTTTCGCCAGTCCCGAGTTCTGTTTTCAAGCTTGATTGCCGGGGCTATTTTTCCTCCAAGCAGGTGATGCGAGGCGAGGGCCCCCATCAAAGGCCTCTTGCGCCGCTCCCATCGCCTTTCTCTCCGCGCAAAGGTAATTGGCGTAAGGGATTGCGCGCTGTGCCACAGCATTCATGCAAATGCGCGCATCGCCATTTGCACACGGGCAGGAGGTAAACGAATCTGCCGTGGCCACTGGCCAAATGAGATTCTGTAGAGAGAACTGTCTGGCTGATGCTTAGTGGGTGTAGGATCTACCTGGAACAGCCAAGGGAAAAGGAAGCCAGGCTCAGGTCAATATCCGTGTATTACAAAGGGACAGGGTGATATAGCTTAAGCTGATTTGGGTAGCGTCCAATGCTGATCATTTCTGTGCATACTGAAATGCACGGGATGCCTCCCCCTTCTCACTAAGCAAGAAAACCACAACATTTGGTACTTTTCCTGCGTTGCGTGGCGGGTTCCTGCCTCCCACCAGTGGAAATAACGACACACAGTGGCGTAGCATGGGCTGTCAGCACCCGGGGCAAGGCAAGTAATTTGCGCCCCCCCCGCTGCACTGTCCCTCCCCCAGATAGTCCCTCGCTCTCTCTCCACACCTCACCACACGCCTGGCACCCTCCCCTCCACAGTGGGTGGCGACCCGCAGCTTGGATCGGATTCGCACAGCCAGCACTGCAGTGAGAGAGAGTGAGTGAGCCAGGTAGGGGCAGAGAGCTGTGAGTACAAGCGCACCCCCCCCCCAGATGTTGCGCCCGGTGCGCCCGGCCCCCCCTGCACCCCCCACGCTACGCCACTGATGACACATGACACCATATTTTAGGTTAATGGGCTAAAATTGGCCACAACTTTATTGGTTACAGGTAAAGAGCAGTATTGGCTTAGGCATTGGTCCTGTCAGACTATCCAGCCTATTCAGCCTGTTTGCATGAAGACCGGGAAGGGTTAACACCAGCAGGGGGAGCCCTGCTGATGCACATCAACTAGGGACTCCCCCAGGGTTACCGCTCGGGGGCGTGCTTTAGGCCCTGACCTCCATAGGCTTTGGACGAGGCAACGCCCCCCCGGAATCCTTTACCGGACTACCCTTCAATATTTGGGGGAGGTGTTGGTGCTCCTCCCCCCCCAATACACCTAAATAACAATACCCCTACCAATGCCTAACCGCCAAAACCAGGGAAGTTGTGACGATTTGCTTCGTGGTAGGCGAAAAACCAAATGGCCAGTGCCAATTTGCCAAGTGGAAAAAATTCCTACCAGGCCCCTTAACGGCAACCAACCGAGGTCCATAGCAAGGTCAGAAGGAAACCTTGAAGGGCGGGCAGGTGGGAAACCAGGCAGCTGAGCGGTCCAAAGAGGGTGATCCCCGGGCCGTGCTTGCCTTAAATGGGGCAAGCCACACACCCCAAGCCGATTGGCTGGCTCGGGGGATGACGTGGCCTGAGGATTTCCCAGATCGCGCGGGGCTGCAAACCAGCCTCCCTGCGCGTGTTGAAGGCGTGAAGCCCGCAACACTACCTCCTCCCGAGGTCAGAAGTGGCTTTCTGAATCATATAAGGCAGATGGGGTGGCTGTGGATGTTGTTGGACTCTGACTCCCATCATCCCCAGCTAGAATGGTCAGTGGGCAGGGATGGTGGGAATTGCAGTTCCACAACACCCGAAAGGCCCCTTTACATCCCTGATGTAGGGAGTTTTCATGTCTCAGAAGCAGAGCCCTATGTAGATACCCAACTATCTTACCTTTCATTGCCTCCTTCAGCCACCGCTGTATATATGTTACGTACCACCAGTGTACACGCTAGATGGTGGACCATACCCTCCAATGTTTCTCCAATGAAAATAGGGACGTCCCATTCCATAATGATAATTTTACTACTTATACCCAACACATCTTATTGGGTTGCCCCAGCTACTCTGGGCAGTTTCCAACATATATAGAAACATATTAAACATTAAACATTGAAAAGCCTTCCTATACAGGGCTGCCTTCAGATGGTTCGAGGGTGGGATAACTCCATAACCTCCAAACATTTCTCCAATAAAAATAGGGACATCCTAAGGAAAAGTGGGACATTCCAGGGTGGAATGGGAAATCAGAAACCAGGATGGCTTCTCTAAATCAGTGATGTCCCTGGAAAATATGGACACTTGGGTGGTATGCTGTACAGAACACAGAGGTGACAAGGTTTCTCCTCAGAGTGTTCTCTGCAAAACAAGAAAGGGGAATGAAGAGAAGGCTAGATAGGTGATTGTCTTAACTAGGAGCTAGTGGAGAAGGAAGCGGATAAGGTTGACCAGAAAATGTTTTACTAAGTCAATGGGCACAAACCTCTAATCCCTGGTTGCTGGACAGAGGCAGTAATCATCCCAATCTATAAAAAGGGTCCTATGGCAGATCCAGCGAGCTACAGACCCATCAGCCTCCTCCCCATTCCCAGCAAATTGTACGCCAAACACCTCCACATTAAACTAATCGACTGGATGGAAACTGAGGCAGTTCTGGCAGAGGAGCAAGCCGGTTTCAGACAGGGCAGAACAACAATAGACCATCGCTTCGTACTAGCACATCTCATTGACAAATATGTCAACAAAACACGTGGGATTCTATACGCAGCATTTATTGACCTAAAGGCGGCCTTTGACTCGATTTCACGAATCAAACTCTGGGCGAAACTCAATGCTACCAACATTGACAAAAGATTAATATTCCTGATAAAAAGCCTATATAAAGACTCCAAGTTATATGTAAGAGCCTCAGTAAATGGGCAACTAATTGGCCCTGTACCAGCCACCAAAGGAGTCAAGCAGGGTTGCATTCTAGCCCCAGCCTTATTTAACTTATATATCAATGACATGGTCAAACACCTAACATCCCCAGAGTTCCATGCCCCCAAACTGGCCGAAAAATCAATTTCAGTGCTCCTCTATGCGGACGACGCGGTTCTCTTATCACGAACTAAAGTAGGCCTCAAAAGGCTACTAAGAGAATTCTCAGCTTACTGCAGGGGAGATCAATTGGTAGTTAATCACCAAAAAACTAAAGTCATGGTCTTCGCTAGGAGACACAGACATCACAGATGGGTGATGGACAATCAGCCAATAGAACAGGTCAAAATTTTCAAATACCTCGGAGTAGTTTTCCAGTCAACAGGGGCCTGGGAGGCCCACCATAAATATGCTAGGGAAAAAGCATCTCAAAGCGTCAAAATACTGTCTCGCTTTTACTTTACCCCCCTGATTTATTTTGCCCATGTGCATTTTGCCCATATTTAGACTTAACCTTTAGAGCAACTGAATATTGTAGACTGTCTATCAAGCCATCTATCACCTGTCTATTACATGAAGTTTTTGATGTGATCGTTTAAAATATGTGCATGATGGGAAATCTCCCATATTTGCAAATTGAAAGTTCTCAGTGTAATCCTAAATATATTTACTCAGAAACATACATGCTTCCAGTAAGAGTCAAACTACATGAAATGTTAACTGCATGAATATAATAAAGATACACTTACAAAAAATAAAATTAAACAGCGTTCAGGCCCCTAGAAGCAGGACTGGGACCAAGGAGGACCCTTTGCCCTCCTTCTGATGTTCCAATGAACCCCTTTCCCACCAGTGAAGGCTTTCTTCCTAATACATATTGAGGCTTCAAGATGCGTTTTTTGCTTGTTTGTTAGAATTATGCTAAAATGGGTGGCTGCCCCTGGTGATTGCCATTTACATTTAAAACCTCTGCAACTTAATTGCATTGCATTCAGACAATTAACATCTAGTGTGGCCTTCAGTGTGCACCAAGTTGTAGTCTCAGTCTTCTTAAGAAGACACCTTGACCCCCGGTATGGCTACCTTTTATCACATACACAGCCCAACAAGACAATGACAAATCGGGTCCTCCCTTAAAGAGGGCATGCATTGCGGTGAGACCTGGAAAACTGACACCCTGTGTTGTGGGTGGGTATGATTGGTCAGCCACAACACCCAATTGGTAGGTCCCTCGAAGCTGGATGCAATCTGGCCAATGGGGCACAGTCCAAACAATTTGAGGGACCTATTTATTCCCATGCACGTGACCCAGAGCCTCCTCTTTTGGCGCGTGCATTCGGAACACCTGCCCACCTCTCCCTACTTTTAGGGCTTTGCACTTGACCTTGCTGTGCACGGCAGGAATTTCCCCCACTTGGCTGATTGGCTGGTGCCATTTGGGTTTCGCCTGCCACAAATTGTCACAACTTGTAAGGTTGCGGTTAGGCACTGGTTCAGGTGATAGAGATGGGGAAGGGCTCTCGCCATCTCTATGTGAAGGGTATTCCGTTAAAGGAATCCAGGGACTCGATGGTTTGGTCAACCCCTGAGAGGGGGTTTTGCCCATGCCTGAGTCCAGGGGGACATTTGAGTGGCGGAGTTGGCCCATTCCCGGCTTTCCACTTATCCATGTGTTCACCCTCAGATGACCTATGCTGGAACCCTGGGTCAGCGCTACCTGCATGACAGGGAGCTAGTCGAACCAGGGCCTATGCAACCAGTCACTTTCTGTGATCAATAAAGTTGTGGCCTTAATTCTGCCAAAAAAACAAACCAAAATTTGAGTCAAGTGTGAATTTATTTAGGGGGGAGGTTTCTGGGTCTGAAAACGCAAGAATCCGCCAACAGCTAGAAATCAATATGGCTAACCTGATACAAAAACACCTGCCCACCCCACTCACACGTGAAAACAAAGTTCACCACAGCCAATCACGAACAGACAACCACACCCTAGGTCAACCCCAACCTCTCTCACCACCAAAGGAACACAAGTGAATAGTAAAGAGAAACCACACAAGCAACGTTGACACAACCCCGCCACATAAGTAGAATAGAAGCATTGCCACCCCACCCCACCCTCACTCACCATGCCCCCCTCCACCTCTTTTCCCTTCCTTTTTCTTCCTAATGTAACACTAATGTCTCAACTAATGAAACTGATTTGTAGAAAATATAACTTGGGGGAGAAAAGACATTGCGCATACTTTTGTAAACCAAGAAATCTTTAATAAAAATATGAAAATAATAATAATAATAATCTAATGCTTTGCTGTGATTTTCACTTTGAACAGGTTTGTGGTAGCCCTTAGCTGTGGTAGCCTCTGGTATGCATGCATGCATGCATGTAATAAATAAAATAAAATAAAATAAAATAAAATAAAATAAAATAAAATAAAATAAAATAAAATAAAATAAAATAAAATAAAATAAAATAAAATAAAATAAAATAAAATAAAATAAAATAAAATAAAATAAAATAAAATAAAATAAAATAAAATAAAATAAAATAAAATAAAATAAAATAAAATAAAATAAAATAAAATAAAATAAAATAAAATAAAATAAAATAAAATAAAATATATATTACTCATATTATGTGAAATGCAGATAAGCCTCTGGGTAAAAACCTGACTGCATAGAAGCTGCTGAGTTTCCCACTTGAACTACATTAGAGGGGAAAAATCTCTCTCTCTCTCTCTCTCTCTCTGCATGTGTGTGTGTATGCTCTTTCTCTCTCTCCTAATTAGCTGTCATCTAAAGGGGTTGGAGTTAGTTGCTCAACATTTGAAAACTGCTGCCTTTGTTTACCTAGCTTGTCTGGTGAATCCACTAGCTGTGCACGTGTTAATTGCTAATATTTTTGCTGATGTGTCAAAAGAATTCAGTAAAGACACAGGATAATGACACGAAGTTCTCAAAAGGCAGTTAAGAAGATTAATCATTTCTCATGATCTTGCACCTTTATATAGCTTTATATACTGTATACATAGTTTGGTCTCGCAGTGAGGGCTTATTCCAGCACTATCTCTGGTCTTTCTAAAATGCTACTATGGCTTTCTCTGTCTGGGGTAAGTGTACTCTTTTAAAGATGAAACTTAAGAACCAAAATGGGTCCTGTGGGTCTATTGATGTGCTTGTGCTGGTGACCCATTGTGTGTTAGGGATGGGGGAGACATTCGTTTTTCTTTTCACCATCACAAGAAACTATCTAATTTGCACTTCTTGAAGCAGTATTCCAGGAGTGGGGAACCCTTTTTTTGGCTTGCTGGGCCAGATCTTTTATCTTTTGGACTTCCAAGGGCCAACACTAACAGCGAACTGATGTCATTATGCCCCCATGCCCAAACCAAACACAATGGGGCTCTTTGCCTATCTTCTGATGGGTGGTGAGTTCAGTCTTGATTTCTGCAGGGATCAGCTGCACCAGAGAGTTCCCCATACCCAAATAGTAGCTCAGAGATGGGCGGTGTGTGGCTTTCTGTTGTTGTTGGACTACGGCTCCCATAACCTCCAGCCTGCATGGCCAATGGTCAGGGATGATGGCAATTGAAGTTTATCGCCGAAGAATTGATGCTTTTGAATTATGGTGCTGGAGGAGACTCATGAGAATCCCATGGACTGCAAGAAGATCAAACCTATCCATTCTGAAGGAAATCAGCCCTGAGTGCTCACTGGAAAGACAGATCCTGAAGCTAAGGCTCCAATACTTTGGCCACCTCATTAGAAGAGAAGACCCCCTGGAAAAGACCCTGATGTTGGGAAAGATGGAGGGCACAAGGAGAAGGGGATGACAGAGGATGAGATGGTTGGATAGTGTTCTCGAAGCTACCAGCATGAGTTTAACCAAACTGCGGGAGGCAGTAGAAGACAGGAGTGCCTGGCGTGCTCTGGTCCATGGGGTCACGAAGAGTCGGACGCGACTAAATGACTAAACAACAACAACAACAATCATCTGCAGATCCCCCATTGTTTGGAAGCAGGCGATTTGCTTTAGATCTGCAGTGAACAGCAGATTTCTGGATCTTTTTCAGTGGGGGGAAAATCTTATTCAAGGTAAAAAAAAAAAAAAAAAAAGAGTAAAGGACCCCCGGACGGTTAAGTCCAGTCAAAGGTGACTGTGGAGTTGTGGTGCTCATCTCGCTTTCAGGCTGAGGGAGCCGGCATTTGTCCACAGACAGCTTTCCGGGTCATGTGGCCAGCATGACTAAATCACTTCTGGCGCAATGGGACACTGTGACGAAAACCAGAGCACATGGAAACGCCGTTTAGCTTCTCGCTGCAGTGGTACCTATTTATCAACTTGCACTGGTGTGCTTTCAAACTGGCAGGAGCTGGGACAGAGCAACGGGAGCTCATCCGGTTGAATGGATTCAAACCACTGACCTTCTGATCAGCAAGCCCAAGAGGCTCAGTGGTTTAGACCACAGCAAATACTTGCCAAGGACTGAGTATAGATGGAAGTACATCCTGCATCTGCTGCAGGTAAAAGAAGGGAGCCAAATTCATCACAGACACAAGCAGAAACAGCTTAGTTGATTTGTACATTGTGGATGTTTCCAGGTGGCAAGAATCCATGAGGCTGAAAAGGACATAAACAAAGAAATAAGCAATGCTTTAACTGACATTTGGAAAGGTTTATTCAGAGTGTGATGGATTCCTGGAAAAGGAGGAGGAGGAGAGAAAAAAATATTTCCTCTGATATTTAAAAAAGGTCAAAAGACAACCCGGAAAAGTGTAATAGAGCAATGTCAACATTGCTTGGAAAGTATCCTATGAGTTACAGGGTGCCCAGAGGAAGCCAATTTGGCTAAGACCAGCCAGCATAGATTCTAGCAGGGGAACACAGACTTAATTTACCTGCTGCAGTCCTTTGAAGATAATGCAAGACTGCAGCGGGAACGCAGATAAGGAAAATTGAAGGAAACTTATGTGCTCAGGTGTTTTTTTTTTTAAAAAAAGCATTTAATAGTTGCAGTCTCAGGCAGCCTCAGCTGATACAGAGGAAAAGACAGATAAGGTTGCCTCGTAAAATTATTCACCCAAGTCCTATTCCTACAAATTAATTGCAAAGGGAACTGATCCCTTCCCCGATCATGCACGTTTAGGAGGGTGTTGTTGCAGATTTGGTGTAGTGAAGTGGCCTTGTGAATATTCCACATCTCGACACATATATTGGTTTATTCCAATACACAGGGCCCTTTGGTTTGAAGATATGGTGACTGCTGTGAGTTTCAATTTGTTAGAGCAACAGAAGACAATTCCACAACAACCTAAGTGCAGGGAAGAACCAGGTTTTTGGTCATGGTGCTACATTCTTTAAAAACAATGCATACTTATTCAAAAGCAAGCCCCACTGAGTTAAAAGGACAATATGCCCAGGTACAGTAAGTGTGCATAGGATTGCAGCCTTTGAGAACCAGAGCATGTTGAAAGTTTAGCAAGCAGAAGTACTGGGGTGCTACTGCTGACTAGTTTCCTGGCAGGTATGTGACTGTTGCTCATTGGGATGGAGAGAGGGAGGGATGAGTATTGTTACAAAAAGTTGGGTACCACCAGTGCGTTTTTCTGGGGGGATGCAGGGGTACGCATACCCCTAAACATTTTGGGAATCTACGTTTGGCCTTATTGAGGGGCAGTATTTCAATATGCGTAGGAAAATGAGAGTACCCCTAAACATTTTTTTAAGAAAAAAAAGCACTGGGTACCCTCGCCACTCTCTGACAAGTGATCCCAGGTGGGTTCCAGGCAGTCACCCAGGGTTTGGAGAATGTAGACACAGCAGAGACTGTCGTTGCTTTAAGAAATATGGTTTATTCACCTATTTACATCTTCAGTCTGCATGGAAGTTGTCCAAATATTACAGCATGGTCATTTCAAGAGGGGCTTGTCCCTTAGAGCAGTGAAGCCCTGGAGTCAAAGGCATCTCTCCCAGTCAGCCTTCAGCCTACCTGCTCAAGATGGATCCCAGTCTTTCTCCCTACCCCCTTCTTCTTTTCAGCACACCTTGCTAAAAACATTCTTTTCCCTGTCACTCACTTCACACCCAGTTACCCTGGCAACCTTCCAAGTCCCCCGTCTCTGTTCACACCTCAGGGCCAGGGAGGAGGACAGTTCTGTTGTATTGCCAATTGACCTCAGTGGCCCTGTATTGTTTCTTAATGACACTAGCTTGGCCAGGTCATGTAGTTTAGCTCAGGAATTCTTCTGCAACTTGTTTATCTCCCTTTGCATCCCAAATAATCAAAATTCTACCATTTATTAATTTCTAGGGATTTTTTGGGGAGGGGGTCTCCCTCAAATCTATAACAATATTTAGTTAAAATACTACAGCAGATTAAAATTGCCTCAACTATCTGGGCAGACTTATCTAAACTACAATGTTTTTAGCAGGTGCCAAAAAGGTAAGTGTAAGTGTTGCCACACTAAATGATCAAGTTCTCGCAAGTTCACCACATATATTATTTGGCACCTGTAATAGTGTCAGTTCCGCCGATTGAAGCAGTCAAGTGAGCATGTGGGGTCTGTAGGACAGGAGCTGCTTCTTGTTGGTTTTGGGTGCCCTTTTCTGTATTTTCTTCAGCCCTACAATATTCCTTTTAAGCTGCAGTAACTAGAACTGTACACACACACCTTGATGCCAATATATAGGAAATCCTGGATCATTCCTTACCTCACTAAACAGACTGCCTCTCCTGTTGGTTTATACAATCATAATAATTGCTATTAGGACCTAGGGCAGCTTCAGAACCAGCAACAGTTTTACATGTGCATGTGGTTAATACATTATGTATCATGATTTTTATTGTTATTCAACGGAGAGCTCCTGGAAGTATGTCTGTTTAGCTCGAGCAATCTGGCGGCAGGAACCTTTTTATTTGTGTGAACCGGCATAGATGTACCGTTCCATTTGCTAGATGGAGAGTCCTGCTTTACTTTTGCACATGGAAATGGGTGCAATGAAATCTGAGGGAAAGGCATGACCTTTTAAGGTTTTGCGAGCTTCTGGAACCAATCCAGAAAAAATAGCAGTCAGCCATTTTAAGCAGCCAAAACTCTCTCATTTGAAACCGGATGGAATGGCTTGCATCTGGCTTACTGGATTTCTCTGCCTTTTCCTTTGCAGCCTTCAGGACAACTTGCAAGTCTCTTAGAGTCCCCACTCAAAGTCAATTCATCTCCGCCATGACCACTTTGCCCCTACCAGTTGGCTTTCAAGGGCATTTCATTTTACATCAGCTGCCAAGTCATATCAGATTCAGCAACTGACGTGTCATTTCATTATGTACCAAGAGGTCACAGCACAGCAATTTATTTTCATTCAGTGCTATGAGAAAAATACACTAGTCCATTAAAAGGCTGCATTCTCTGCTTTTCCATTATTGACACGCAAGACAGATGTGGATAGAGAATAGCAAGTGAGGTGGACGGAGAAACGCAAACATGTTCAAACATCATTTTCCTCCCACCATTGAGGCAGGTTGGAAGGTTTGTCCTTCATTATCTCCTTATCACATTTTAAAACCTTCACATCCTTTGATGGTCAGGATGTCTTTGTCAAAGGAATGATGGAGGAGAGGGAGGCACCTGCCTATTGCCTTCTGCATTATTTGTTGTTAGTTTGTAACAGATAGTGCAACAGTGGCAGATTCCTCAGGGCATTGATTGTGACTAGATATACATAAGGAGCTTGAAATGCCATGAGGTTGTTTCCCCCCGATGCATTTCAGGCCACTTTTTATATAGCTATACACATCAGATAGGGCATGAGGATGTCTTCAGCCAATGCACACATCTGATGTACTGCTATATTCAATGAAACTGTTATCTGCACGTGCATGACTACTGTCTCAAGTGTACACACCTCAGCTTAACCATGGCTTACATTTTCAAAGCTGGTTTGACAAGAAACATATCAAACAGCAGTATCTCTCAAGAAACTACAGACTGACGGTAGCTGGAGCCCAACCAGTGGTGTAGCATCAGTTGCTGGTGCCTAGGGCATGTGTGCACCAGGCAGGGGGCACCAGCTCAGCTCTCGCCACTGATGCTGCTGGAGTGACCCTATCCCCACTGGAGCAAAGCGAGGCTGTGCTGAGCTGCCTGCATGCCTATGCAAGGGGGAGTCTGGCTGGCTGACGTGACCCTTGGCGGGGGGAGAGGACCACCAGGCCAGGCTGTGCTGGGGTCACCTGAATGGGGTGCCTGGTTTGCGCCCCTCAAAAATTGTGCACCCAGCCCCCCTTGCACTCCCCACACTACGTGCCTGAGTCCAACATTTTCTGGATGACCACACCCATTTCAGCATATCATAGGTATAGATTTTGCCCAATTTCCCACAATGCACACCAATTTCCCACAATGCACATATACACGAGGTTCCCAGATGCTCGTATTCCAAAACTGTTCAGTAAAATGTTCACTTGCCCATTTGGATGTTACGATGCCACTGTCGAATCTGGCAGGTATGATGTAATTGAAGCCTTGTGGAAAAGCTGTTAGATTCATGAAACAGAATTGCTGAGTCAGATGTGTGTGGTGGATGGTGGAGACAGAACCTAACAATGGAGACACTTGGGCCAAAATAAACTAATCTGGAAACATTATTTAGCAAGCAGTTTTCACTGAATTAGCAATATGTGCTCTCTAAGTATCTATTGCTCATTCCTTTCAAGAGTTTCAGTCCACTGGAAAGAATGATATTGACACAATAGATTTTAGAATGCCGAGTTCGTTCCCCCCCCCAAAAGGACAAATAAATATTTAGAATAAGATGACTTTGGAGGGAAATAATTCCCTTTCAGATGTGTTACCCTAAAGCAGAGTGTTGTCTAAGCTGTTATAGTGTGTGGAGAGAGTTCTTTTTGTCAGTCTTTCTTGATTCTATTGACTTTGAGAAAGCTGTTTAATGTAGCTGACGAGATATTGATGTGTGGCAGCTTAAAGAAAGAAAAATATGTGGCTTTAAAATTTGTAACATTGGGAAAGAAGAGGGGAAGAGCTACTGTATGAAACTTCCTCCTAATAGGTCTGTATATAGACTCAGTTTCAAGATGAGAAATATTGATTCATGTAGCGTCTACAAGGTGCTGCAGATACAGGAGCTGTCCACAAATTTGAGGATGAAGGTCTGAAACAAGGAGCCTTCTATGTGTGGAGGCCCACAGTATGATTTAGACTCCAGATTGTGCAGCTTTTAGGAGTTTCCTTATGGAGTTGGAGGATGGATCTCAACTGATGGGGTCATTTACAGCAATGTTCAAAGGCCTGCCATTTCTGATATCCAGAGACATAGGTCCATCCTCCTGAAAAATAGTCACATTTCGTACGACATATGGGATAGAGGAATTGCTTCCCACTGCTCTTCTATAATGGTGCACCTTCTAGACAGTGGAATTATTTGAACTAATGTGTTTGAAGATTTCTTACCTCCAACACAAGATAAAGCTCCCCTCTCAAAAAAAGAAAACAGAAAATAATTTATAAGCCCAATGAGAAAAGGCACTATTTCCTTTCTAATGTTAGTCTTTGACTGATGTTGTTCATCAATAACTTTTTGTAAATCACATTAAGGTTTTATTTTCATTTTTTTAAATCAAGTGGTGCTTAAATTTTATGAGTTAGATGGATGGCGGACTAAAAATTTCCATTGGCCAAATCCATTCTGTGGATTGGCAGAAGTAACGAGAACTGCCAAATACACACACACACACACACACACCCAAGTTCCAGTTCTTGTATTAATCCACAAAGCCATAAACAACCGTAGGGACTTCTTGACTTATTACTCTTCACTTTGATTACTGAGATCCTTTGATGGGGCAATTCTGGTGGCTCTGCACACTCCTGAGGTTCAGTTGCCTTCACTGAACTTGCCCTGTGGAACTTCCTACCCATAGAAATTTGGCAGAAGCCTTCCCTCCCTTCCTTCAGACATATTTTGATTATATTTTTTTTACATAGACCTTTACAATGTTTTTTTTTCTTTTAACCAATCAATATTTATTGATATATTATTGATTTTTTAATGATGTCGTTGTAGTTCTTTTGTTGATTTTATCCATATACGTTCCACCTTGCTATGTTTTTATGAAAGTGTGGATTATAAATTTGCAAATAAATCAATAAATAGGCATTTGTATATTCCCCCCCCCCATAAATTAGTGTTTGCATTTGTTTTAAGGGAACTATCTCAGTTTCATAGGCTACCTCAGTGAGAACTTAGTTATTTAAGCAACATATAGTTCTTGGTCTCCTCATAAGATACAGAACATCAAAAATATAGAGGTTTCTTGTAGTGTATTGCCTTTTTCCAGTGCTTCTGCTTTAATTAAATGGTGGCATCTATAGGTATACAAAATAACGCTTCTAAATCAAGATGACTGGAAAATTGAGTTTTCTGTGGATAAAATTCCAAAAGCAAGAGCTGTCGTGGGTGAAGCAGACAGCTGGAGGGTCCATTTTTGTAGAAAAATACAGTAAGGCCAAAAAACAGTTTTGAGATGTTTCTTCTTACATACATCAAGCCATTTCATTATGCATCATAATCTTGAAGGGCCTGCTGTACAGCTAATTGCCTTAACATCTTCATTGTTCCTTAAGAGATGTGCAACAAAGGAAACAGCGAGCCTTGCCAAACAACAGACTTTACATTCAAAACTATCTAGCATGTAATATTCACTACAGGGCAATCAGTGGCTTTCTATCTGCCAGAAAGTGCAGCTCTCCACCCTACTCAGCTATGGAGGATATGACTTGTTCATGAACTAATGTGATCTTCTTGGGTTTAGATAGAGGAAAATATCTAAGCTCCCAGTTGGGGATATATAAATGGAGCACTTTACTGAACAGCAATAATAACTGGAAGGCTAAAGCAATTTCCACCCAGGGGTGGTAAATCACTCACATTTCCACCCTCCCCCCACCCACAAAATGCAGCGAAACCTTACCCATTATACTGTAATTTTATCTTATTTCATGTCTGTATTTATTGCTTTGGTGGTCCCAGGCTGTTCTCCTTGTACCAAGGAAAGCAAAAGGCATTGTTCAATATGTGCAGAACAGCTGGTGAGGGTAAAATCAGGCACTTGCAATTAGGTTGTCTGGGACAAAGGATGGAGCAAATGGACTTTGAAAGCCACACCGTTATTTTTGAAATAGCCCAGCATGAACAAGATAATCCCCTGCCTGGGCGGTTGATGCTTTCCCCAGAGTGTGAAAATGTGAGATTCCCGAATGCTGGAATGGTTAAGAAGTAATAATAAAATCTTTTGAATTAACCTTTGCCAAGCATTCCATGGCATGGCCATCTCTAAAGCCCAAACTCAAAATGGAATGCTAAGGCGTCCAAGTCGCTTCTTCCCCGAACAATTTCATTTCATGCGAACAATTTCATTGCAATCATAAACCGTCGCTTGGAGGAACCCAACCAGGATTGAGCCCGTGTCGTTAGAGAGCGAGACCCCAGCTGTTTTATTTCTGGTATCACATGGCTTTTAATGTGGCATGCCCTGAGGATCTCCAGTATTTGACAAGCGTTAAATTAGAGTTTTGGGAAGCCCAGTTGTCTCAACTTTCAGCATTATCTTTTCCCCCAGGAGGACCTGGAGTTGGGTTTTGATTCCTGGGAACTGGAGCCTTCTAAGCTTTGCCTGCGCACTTTAGAAACAAAGATGCTTTGACCTAAATTAAAGATTGGCATGAATCCCTGAGATTAGCTCCTTGCCTTTGCACTTTAGAAACCAAGATAATTCAACCTCTACAATTCAACCTCTTCCAACTCTACAATTCTATGATTCTGTGCACCTAAATTAAAAAATGGCATGAGTCTCTGAGATTGGTTCCAAGACCTAAACTTCCCAAATCTTGTACATTTTTAATTTAAGACTATCCTAGAAATTGGACCAGCGAATGTTTCTTTTTTTCTTTTTCTAAGTAGAACTAGCATTGCGCAGCTGTGTACAGACCATAGCGCGAAATCACATTTAAAGCACAGATCTTCCTACCTCAAAGGATCCTGGGAACTGTAGTTTGTTAAGGGTGGTGCAAATTAGAGCTCTGTGATGGGTAAACTACATCTCCCATGATTCTTTGGGAGAAGACGTACTTTAAATGTACGCTGCTTATGTTGTCTTAATTCAAAATGTAGTTCATTGGGGGTAGAATGGCAATAATTACAATCCTGTGTATTATAAAACAGTAAAAAAAAACCTAGACAGGTTGTGATGGGAGGCTGCGCTTGTGACAGAGGGAGTCAGATGGGCAGAGGATAATGATGATGATGATAATGATGATAATGGGAGGTGTGCTGTCTTCTAGGTGCTAAGATTCAAAATGTGACAGAGAAGTTGCCAGGTCTTATAAAGTCCACTGACCACAACCGCTTCCATCTGATTCATGTGGGTACAAATGATACTACCAGACACAGCCGCCAGCATACAGTGAGGGACTATGAGACTCTAGCTGAAGGGCCCTCCTTACTGTTGAAGATTATGGCCCAAGGAAGGGAGTGGAAAATACTGGAAGTAAACCACTGGCTGCCCAGGTGGTGCTGTCAGGAAAGGTTTAGCTTCTTAGACCATGGTCGCTGCTTCACTGACGGAAGGACTTCTGGCAAGAGATGGCTTGCACATCACAGCAGATGGCAAGAATGTGTTTACGAAGAGTCTCGCAAACCTGATCAGGACAGCTAAATCCTGAAGGGGAGGGAGACAATATTACAGACAACAGGGGAACACCTGGTAGTGGGAATAATAGCTTCTAGGTGTCCAGGGAATTCTCTTTTTTATTCTTCAACCAAATATTACTATAAGAACCAACATGTTTAAACTTAGTGGGCCAGACAAGTGACTGACTTAGTAGCCTCCAGAGGCCAGGGCCTTACATGGAGACACCTGAACAATCGCAGTGTCCTTTCAAGTATGCATACATGCATGCACCAAGAAACAGGGAAGGCTCACTCTAAGTCAGGAGCGCTGAACTATATCTCCCAGCAGCCCCACCTGAATGGCCAATGATCAGGTGTGATGGGAACTGTGGTTCACCAACATCTGGAGGGCTACAGCTTAGCCACCCCCATCCTTTGCATGACTAAGTCACTG
This sequence comes from Podarcis tiliguerta, assembly GCF_965153285.1. NCBI lineage: Eukaryota > Metazoa > Chordata > Lepidosauria > Squamata > Lacertidae > Podarcis > Podarcis tiliguerta. The sequence continues at coordinate 26,767,824 of NC_139544.1, read as the reverse complement.
AAGGTGTTACTCAGCTCCACTTCATCACACTCCCTGCCTAGCTTATAAAATTGTTGTCAGCAGGGTGCACACGTTTCCTGGGTTATCCCCTATAGCCATAATAGCTGGTTTTGCCTGAAAGAGATAAAGAGAGAAATAAAGATGGATCTGGGCTTCTTGGGGTGTTGACATTTGTGCCAAATCCTTTGCTTGCACATTGTTGCCTTAAGACACCCAGATTCATATATATTATTCTGACTATGCTGGAGGGGATAGAATATGCTGAAGTGTCTTGTCATGTCAGATATATTTTTACCGATGTGTTGCTCACATGGTATTACAGCAGCATTTCTCTGGTAGAGACTGAGTCAGCTGCGTACTTTATAATCAGCCTTCACGGTGGGCTGAAATGTAAATTGCATCTGCACACTCCACGTGGGCAAACAGGCTATTGCATCTTTGTATCTAGGATTAGGAAATGGATAGAATTGACTGGGCAGGATAGTGCAGATAAGGTGGCCGAACCAGCATTTTCCCACAAAAGGAAGCCATCATAAACTAGGAAATTATCCACACATCTCAGGACACTGAGCACTGTCTTTTAAGTGTTTGAGTTAATTCATCATCTCAGTGTCACATGAGCTCACTCCTGGCACTGTTTCAATAGATCTCATTATTTTTTGATGCCTGTGATGGATTAGAGATGAGAATATTGCTGGCCTAGGGGTTCACTAGCATTGCCTGTCATATTTGTCAGCTACAAACCAGCTCCACTGAAGGGTTAGAAGGGCATTTGGGATAGTGGGCCATTAAAAAGCTGTTCCATTACTTACACTCAGTCAGACTGAGGAAATGTAGGGTAACAAGTGTGAGAGTTACCCCATGGGATCCATTTTCCCTGTTATGCACCCAAGAAGGAAAAATCAAGATGACAGCAAAGGCAGCCAAGAAGCTTTTCCAAGCGCTTGATAGCCTTGTCTTGTAGTTCTCTCACTCTCCAGCTCTTTTGCGGTTGGAGGGTGATTCATTCTCTCACTCTCAGGGAGTGATTCTTCGTGGGAAAGCAATGCTGGGAGTTGTGAAGTGTCCCAAATGCTCAGCCTTATTGGTTCGAAATTCAGAAAGGAAGAAACAAAAGGAGAGGGGAACGTACAATGACACCTTTACTATGATGCCACAGAAAATGGCTCAAATCCTCCTTGTTCCCTTCTCCTCACATGGTGACTCACCATGTTATCTCATTATTGGTTTCATTATCTTCATCAAAGTTTGCCCCATAAAGATTATGGCTTTCCCTGAAGGATTCTGGGAGCTGCTGTTCATTAAAGTTGCAAGAAGTTGTTAGGAGGTCCCTATTCCCATCCTAGAGCGGCAATTCTCAGAATTCCTTCTGAAGAGGGTTTCATTAAACCACTCTGAGAATGCTCTGGGAGTGGAATGGAGTTCTCCTAAAAACTCTCAGTATCTTTAGCAAACTACAGCTCCCATGATTCCTTGGGGGAAGCCACAACTGTTAAGGTGTTAAGGTGGTATGCTTTAAATGTATGGTGTGAATATGACCTTAGTCAAAGATGTAGAATGGGAAGTAGGGAAAATTATGATGTCATGATGGCAAACGGTATAGCTGGTGTTTCTGAAATTCAGTGGTACCTCAGGTTAAGAACTTAATTCGTTCTGGAGGTCCATTCTTAACCTGAAACAGTTCTTAACCTGAGGTACCACTTTAGCTAATGGGGACTCCCGCTGTTGCTGTGCTGCCATCGCGTGATTTCTGTTCTCATCCTGAAGCAAAGTTCTTAACCCGAGGTACTATTTCTGGGTTAGCAGAGTCTGTAACCTGAAGCGTCTGTAACCTGAGGTACCACTGTATATGGGTGGAAGGAGGTTTCATTTGGTAATATCCCTGTGGAGGATGAAACATATCTGCTATTGCTTCAAGGGACACACACACGCACACACACGCGAACACACACAGGGCTTGTTATGCAGTTCAAATATGCATTCTAATTGCATCTGTTAGGATGGGTGCAAGCATATAATTACAGTCGTACCTTGGAAGCCGAACGGAATCCATTCTGGAAGTCAGTTCGACTTCCAAAACATTAGAAAACTAAAATGCGGCTTCCGATTGGCTGTATACAATGCTCCACTATTTCTTATTCTCCTTCTGCAACAACAAGTTGTCAGACTATTCATCCATACAGCTCAATATTGTGATCAAGGTTTCAGGTATGAGTTTCCCAGTCATTCTCTTCCAGGGGTTGAATCTGGGAGATTTTTCATGCAAAGCATCTGCGCTGCCATGTTACTACAGGCCTTTCCCAGGGGGAAGCTCTTCCAGTCAGGAGTGCCCACAATAGAACTCTAGCCTTCACATGAAATTGCTGCATTAAGACTTTTATATTTAGAGGTGGGTTTGTTTTTGTCAATACTGCCTTTGCACAATCTATTTTAATGTTCCTTATGCCACAAGGGCTATTTTTGCTGTCACTGCCATTTTGAATTCCACAGTGGCTCTAGTAACTTTTTAATCTAGCTGTTCCAAAACACAGGCAGATAAATTTTGAAAAGGGCTCTATCCTTGTCCCCCAACTCTGCAGAATTCCTCCGAGAATAGAAAATATCCCTAATAACAAAAATGAAATACATTCACTCAGGTCAAGTCCTATTATTCCATCATATTTTGAAATAGAATATCCCTTTAGTCTTTGGCCACCTCCCATATACAATCAAGGAAGGTGTAGAAAGATTAAACTGACAGTTGGAATATGTCTGAAAACTCAAAGTCTTCTAAGATCAATGTAAGATGTATACATAAAATGTCACTTTGTCTTCAAGACTATTACTTTTCGTGAACAAATTCTTCTTATGTACATTATAAAAAAGACATACAGTGGAATGGATGAATGCTGGGAGCTTCCCCCAGGAATATGTGGTTAAATTCCTCTTCATTTATTTCATGACAGTTTAAAAGGACTCCCCAAAGTGCTGGATTAACTGGATATCACAAGAGTGTTGGGCCGTTTCCCCCCCATATATTAAGTGCTCCATGGCAATGAAGATTCCATTGATGATTTAACGACTACTTGTGGCTCCCCAGACATTTATATAATGTTAATAAGCTTGTATTTGTCTTTAGGAACAATCAGCTATGTTGGTCTCTTGCTTATGCAAACCCTTAAAAACAGATGCAGCAAGCAGCATCATAGTCCATCAAAAGCAATTTGAACTGCGCAGTCAATGGGGTTAAGATGGATTGGGCAAACACATCCAGTTCTCCAAATTTTATTTGTCCAGGCATGCCCTGCTCTTGCCCCTCTGTCATGTCACTTTCCAGGTTCTGCCAGGCCACCCTGCAAAGAGCTTGCTTGCTTGGCATAACCTTAATGCATACATCATAGGGAAAACAAAGACATTCTGCATGCAAAACTTTAATTACAGTTGCATGAGGACATCCTATTTTTTATCTGAAAATATTTCCTTTATTCTTTTTTCCAAACAACATTCATTTAAGCATTTTCCCAAATTCAATACATACATATTTCAATTCTCTTTATTTGTCTCCTTTCTCCAGACTTCCCCATCCACCCCTCCATGGCTTTCTACTTGGTCCTTGTTATGCACAGAATCATAGAATTCTATGATTCTATGCGGCATATCCATTTATCCCACCTGTTTTGATTCTATACAATATACTAAGTGTTTGCATGAGGGCATCCTTCTTGGCAATGCAGCATGTGAGAAAGGAAAGCCTGTTTTTCCTCCACTGTGTGGTTAGAACTAAAACCTCCCCCCTCCCACTGCATGGCTAGATCACTCATTTGTGCCAGCAGAATCTTTTTCCTAAGGATTCTTGCAATTGGAGGATATTAGTTTTGATCACACTAGGGATGAAAGACACAAGCCCCTATCCCTCCGCAGATAATGAATTCCAGACGAGGGCAACTCTTCCATTCCACCATGTACCTGTAATCTATCTATTCATCTAGTTGGAACTCGCCAGAACTCCGTTCCAGCACCTCTAAGGGGGCGTCATTGCCATTGCCATTCTGAGAGAATGAAGGAGATGTTCATGGCAAGTTCTGGCACCTCATTTTCTACAAAGATAGCACTGTAATATATAATTGATTTTTCAGTTGCAAATAAACCCAGAAGCGAAAAGAACAAATATCAACAACATATAAGAATATGGAGTTATCACAAAAGAGAAAATGTGACATGAAGAGATCTTGGGTAACGTCTGCTGATCTTACGTTAATTAAATAAAAGTACAGTGGTACCTCGGGTTAAGTACTTAATTCGTTCCGGAGGTCTGTTCTTAACCTGAAACAGTTCTTAACCTGAAGCACCATTTTAGCTAATGGGGCCTCCTGCTGCTGCCACGCCGCCGGAGCACGATTTCTGTTCTCATCCTGAAGCAAAGTTCTTAGCCTGAGGTAATATTTCTGGGTTAGCAGAGTCTGTAACCTGAAGTGTATGTAACCCAAGGTACCACTGTATCCTGCTGGTGGGTGGAAGCTGTGTTTGATGATTTGTACGTATTCAATAAAAGGATATCGTGTTGTGGGAAAGTTTGTGTTTTTTCTTTCTAGAACTACACTCTCCTTGCAGGGCAGTTTGTCTGCAAATAGAGTGTCCCATGCCTGCAACACACAGCCCTCGTGTGTTTGTTATTTTAAACAGGGAGGGGTAGCTCACACTGCACACAGAACATTTGTATGTCACCTTTTCAAATAAAAATTCATTTTGGCCTGACATTATGATTAAATGTTTTGTGACATGAGGAGAAGTATGATTTTGGATTTTCATCCTAGGACACCATAACGTCTTGGAATGGCTCTGCTCATTCAGTTCCCTAAATGGTTTTTGGTCACTTCGCTGCCCTTTGAATTGTTCTTTTCCAATGGAATTCATCTGGTGGAGGGAAATTTTTTTAAAAAAAAATTTGGAAACATATTTTTGAGTTGCTGCAGGAATTTAGTGGATGACTCAGATTAACCATTCCTGATTAGTCACTCCCTCCCCACTTCCCCGTGGCCTAAGCATCTGTGACCAGTAGAATAACAGAGCACCAGCAGCTCCCAGAACAAAAATATCAGTCCCTTTGAAAAATTCCATTTCTTTTAAGTGCCCTTGGCAACACGGCCTCCATGTTCTTTCGGTCACAAAATCCATGTCTGAAGCTTTTATGAAAATGAAATTAAACAAGTTGACTGTAACTTTCTTTTCTTTTAAGGCACACTTTAAAGGAATCCACTTGTTCCTCACCTCCACCCACCCCACCAATGAAATGGATCAAGTTACATAATTGCTGTGAAGGAGAAAGTATAGGTCAAAACCAAATAAAAAAAAATGAAATAAGATACCCAAGGGAAGAATTTTGCCTTTGATCTGTTTTCTTAATGAGCTAATTTTAGTGGTAGGTGAACTACACTGCTTTTTTAAAACACCCCCCCCTCAAGTGTTAGAGAAAATGATTCACACAGATTAATACAGAAAAAGATTGTTGTTTCTAAAGAGGTTTTTCTCTTTGACACTGAAAGCTTGAATGTTGTAACAAATCCATGGTTTCTTTATGATGGAATTTCACAGAGGTCCACATAGATAAATAGTCACCACTTCATATAATTCTATAGCATCAATCCTTTTCTTCTTTGAGTGCATAAATTCCCAAAATGGAGCCTGTTGAGACTTCATGAAGAATATTACACATTAAATTATTCTCAGGAAAGTGCTCTTGTAAGACACTGTTGTGGTGAAAGTCATTATGAGCCTCTGCCCAAGTGTAATTGAGGCAGAGAAAAGCATCTCAACACACTCAGAAAGTGCTCATACATTTGCCAACAGGGTGGCCAGTTTCACACATCACTTAACTATGGTAAGTATGGTGAACATGCAGATTGCGGGTGGCGAAATCATGGATATTTTTCTCATCCCTTGCTTCTGCTCTGCTCCAGTACTGAATCCTAATCAGCACTCATAGTTTCTCTGTCTCCGAACAAACCTGAACCCGAACAAACCATGAGCTGTAGGCAAAGTTGTCTTTGGATTGCCACATATAGTTTGTTTGGGGGAGACAAACCATGAGCCTGGGTTCAGAAATAGCTTTAAGCCAAACATTGGCCTAGTTCCAGTAGTGCAGTAGGAGGAATGAAGCACCACAATTTTCTCCTTGTTAACCAACATGTTAGGCATTTACATTTAAACCATTGTTTCACTTAACTATAGCTTAGCTTAACTATGGTTTAAAATGACATGTGAAAAATTCACCTTCACAACTATAATTTAGCTTAACTGTAACTTAAAGTGGCACACAAACAAGGCTAATGACTCATTAAAACATCTCATATATTTTCTTAGGAGCAACACAACTGCAATGAAAAACACTGGATCACAAGCAGTGACCTTTCCTGAAAGAGAAAAAAAATGTTGTCGGGATACTGTTGAAGCAAGATCTCACAATAAGAAGCAATTGTGAATTGTGTCAATTTGCATTTTTACAGAAGTCTCTCTCTCTCTCTCTCTCTCTCTCTCTCTCATTCAGGACACATGAGGCAAATGAAAATTCCAGACTTGCAAATGTGATTATAAAAATTAGCATGAAAAATCCAAGCTAGAGGGGGCTTCTTACATATGCTTGTGTAGTCCTGGAGTCTAAAAAAGCCACCTGTCCTTTAGGGAGGAAATGAGTTCTTCACAGGAATGGAATCCAGTAGAAATCCTGCTGTAGGGCAGGAAACAGGCAGGAAATCATCTGTTGGGCAGATGGAGCTTGAAAGTTGGCTTGTTGAACTTTGGCTGGAAAAACTATCTGACTGAGGTTCGTCATGAAGAACAATTTGTAACTGAGAAATGTTGCACACTAGCATGCAGAAAATCTTTCCTTGAATGCTTAGAGAGGCTGTTTGTTTCCTCCTTTCTTTTAAAGGACCAAGACTGTTGAAAAGGAAAAAGAGAAACAGATTTTGAAGCAAAAAGTATAATAGTTGGAAAGATGTGTCTCTTGTTTATTACTCTTTCCCAGTTCAGCACATACACATTTAAAACAATATCCCCTGCTCTCATGGATTTCCTGCTTAGGAAATTATGTTAACGAAGATCCGCTTTAACTGAACTTCTGAAATCCTGGTGGTGTCTGAGGAACTGGCATGTGGCAAAATGTTCAATCCATCCATTTGCTTGTTATATGCTTCACCATGTACTCACATAAAAACAGAAAAGAACCCCAAAAGACCATCTGCTGTCAGACAGCAGACAGCTGCGAATCTTTGCCACCCTCTATTATATCATTTCTCAGGACAGATGCCTGCAATAACTCATTCCAGCCTTGATGTTTCTGTTTCTGGCTATTTCATCTTTGCCTCTGGAAGTCTCACAGTCCTGTGGTAATCGGCCCTTCTCTTCCACTTGCAAAGACTAAACGTCTGGGTTTTATGACACTCAATTAAAAGCGCAACGTCCCTACAGCTCTGGCTGGTAAACATTCTATTCCTCTGACAACATGAGCAGAGAACGACTCTTGCAATTGTTGATACTGAACTCAAAGGATGCTGTGCCTAGGTTTGCTATTCTAGTATGCAGAGATGAGTCCTCCAGTTGTTGTTGCTGTTGCTGTTGTTGTTTTCGAGATACAGTATGATGTCTAAACCACTTAACATTTCCCCCTACAATTCTAATCTCATTTGCCATTTTCTGTTGAGAGATGCTTAATATGAGAGAAAAGTCCATGGGGATAGCACAAAAAAACCCTTTCTTTTCAGTACTGGGACCTCTGAGACGCGACAAGACGATTGAAAGAGTGCCTTTGAGTATGTGCAGAGTGATCCTTCCTTTCCTTTGACTAAATTCAAGCACTTCCCAGCATCTGGGATGAGAACATAGCATCAAGGTCAGAGGATGAGAAGCCATCTAGGCATTAACCCTCCCAGTATTTTAGCAATGAAACACTGATCCTTCCAGGTCCAAGTGAGGTTTTTCTTATTATGAGAGGGATGTCACAACCCCCATTTCATGCTCCATGTTGATTTTGTAAAATGTCCCCTACCCCAAATCCATCCAGGCTAGACATCAATAAAAGCCTACTAGAACATTAGCACACCTGGTGAATTTTAATGGTTGTTGTAGCCAAGCGTGGCTACAACAACCATTAAAATCAGTTAAAACAGATGAACAGGGTGGTTCATAAAAGGGAGGAGTTTGGGACACAGTGTTAAGTCTTATTTATGATATATAATTTTGTTTTGTTGTTATCTTCTTTTTTAAACAAAATTTTACTGTCTTTTGTTGTACTTTTATTCTTTTTTGTGTAAATCGCTCAGATTTTCTCTCTCTATTAAGTGTATTTTAATAAATAAATAACTGGGACAAGCCAGGCAAAATTCAGATAGGCCCAGAAATAAGCGTTTTGGGAAATGCCTTGTCTCATTGCTAAGACACTCTGGCATGAATTGGGGTGGGGGTGGGGAATCTGTTGCTAGTTGCATTAAATCCCCAGAGTGACTGAAAATGTTCCTCAGGGTTTGGCAGTAACACCACTGTTTTTGTGCCACAGTTTCTGTGGCCCACTGGAACTTATAGTGTTAGGTTTTTGGCATAGAAACTGGGATAGGCCCCATGTGGTCTAGAAGTGAATTAATTTGTCACACTAAAACAACAAACCCCAGTTTCTATAAAACTGAGGACAGCAGGGAAATTATTCAAATCAACTTTATGTTATGGAACATGAGATCTAGACATGTATATTGCTCTTACAGTATTCACAAAATTGGAGGCACCATTTTTGTTTATCAAGGAGGACAGTGGTGGTCCAAGACAATTTTATGTGGGGGCAAATATTCACATATTCAGTGCCTGCTTCTGCCTATCTTCAATATCAAGTTGCCAAAAATAACAAGCAGCATGTTTTCAGAGCATCTTGAAAAAGCATGTCTATTTTGTGGCTAAATTATGCAGAGATTGACTTTTTATTCATGATGGCAACAGCCCCATCAGAAGGCACAATTTTTATATTTATTTACATTTGATGAATGATGAAAATCATAATGAAAATTATTGTGTAGCCCCTACTTGAATGGCATATGTGTTGTGTTACGTTAAGTAATGTTCACTCTGAACATAGGAAGTATTTGAGCAGCCACACCTAAATTGATAATGGAAATAGTGGGGCGACGTTAGTCACCAAGTGCAATCACTCAAAGAAGACCTCATTACACATAATAGTCCTTTTGCCGTATGGAACTATGAATAAATATTTTTTCCCTATTAGCGATTCAGCGGACACTGTAAATCTACCCAGCTGAGTACATATGCTAAGTAAATTTCCCTTGGGTAATAAGCAGATATTATTTCACTACTATGTCTTGAAAATTGCACTCAGAATGGCACAAATTTGAAGACAGGCTCATTGTCTTCCTGGTTTTTATTTTTATTTATTTGTTAATTTCCGTTGCTCAATAACTGTTAGCTTTCCCATATCGTTGGTCATGTAAAGCCTTGGTAACTGACTTACAAAAGAGAGAGAGAGAGAGAGGAAATGCTACTCTTTGTATTATTAGAGAGTAGCTGGTTGTAATCTCAGCTCCTAGCATTTCCACTCCTCCCCAATACAGTCTTATGGGACACAATCCAGCCAAAATGAAACACTTTCCAGACCCACTGATTTCACCGGGAGAGAGTTAAGCATGTGTTTATCCCTCCCAGTGAAATCCATGACTTGTTGTACCCCCTTATTCTCCCTTTTCCATTTTTGATCTTGCGCAGTCTGGGAACTTGGCATAATGTATGTAATTTATAACAAATCTGGCACACAGCTTGCCCGGTTTAAAGCAAATACGTGTCACAGTTTGTCAGGTTCTTAAATACCACAGCTAAATAATACACAAATGTGCATTAGTGAAAATGCCAACAACTGCGGTGAGAAAAATGGGGGAAAGAAGGTGGGCTAGCAATGTATTAAATGGGCTGGATTTTCAATAAGCTCATGAATTATACTGTAGGGGGTGTAATAAAATCTTTCTTTGATGTCCTTATTTATCATTATCTCAAATCCTCATCTATTTTTGTAGTTATCAAGCATTATCAAGCATTTCAGAGGACTGTAGAGGTTAAATAGTTCTACATATGAAGGACAGCAAGTTCTTCTACACAAGAAAAAAAATATCTTTTTTTTCTTTCAAGGACCCAGATGAGACCTTCATCTTCTGAATAGTTTGTAATTATGGAATCTCCAACTTCGTGGTCTCCTGCCAATGCTTCTTTACAAGAAAGGTATACACACACACAAACACACACCATACACTTTCTGCTGGAATGACAAAGAAAGAACATGTTGAAATTCAAAATAATTTGTTAAAAAAGAATACTGAAAACCAAAAAAGGGACAGTAGAGAATTATCTATTATGCATGAGGACTCTAAGATGATTTTCTAAGCAGAGACTAAAATCAATTCCTCAAGAAAAATGCTGAAAGTTTTCCCTCCTAGCAAGCAGGGCTGTGTGTGTCCCCGCCCTCAAACCGCCAAATATGGGCTTTCTGTCTTCTGTAAGAGAAAATACATGAAAATGCAAGTAACAAAGAAGCCCAACTCTTGTTATGTTCCCACTTAGAATGTAACATGTAAAGAAACAAAATGATTTCAAATGTGTGGGTAGGTGTAGGTTGTCTTTTTTTCAAACTGAAAAAAATGCGTCCTCTCAAAAGAAAATCATATTTAAATGGTATGCACTTTGTAGACCATTTCTATGGATTTGTACTCTAAAAGACTATTTTTAAATGTTTTTAATGCACCCCCATGTATGCATTTCAATGTTAAATACACATTGTGGTGCACATTTTTTGAGATGTGCATCATCCATCTGATAGCTGGATCTTGGATCTTCACTGAAGCAAACTGCCCGAAGATTTCTCTTTGGTAGATGAGATTGCTTTTCCTACTAAAGAAGGGTCAATAAAACTTTCAAGTTATGAAAAAAAAAAATGCACTCCCAACATCAGAATGGTCAGAGGGAGTCCTGTGCAGAACAACCACTGGATGGTTTTATGTGCTATAAGCATAGTTTTAGTAGTTCCAATCAGAGATGAATGATTTTTTCCTAGCAGATGTGCAATTATAAAGATGATTCACTGGGCTTAAGAATGTTTCTCTGTTTAATTTTTGCAGAGCACCAAAGACTCCCCAGAGCATGATAAAAATTTTAGATAGATCCTAGACATTTGTCAGACAAGTGAAATAATGTGCTTTTCAGCACCCACACGCACTCTTTACTTCAAATGTATTTGTACAGGTTAATAAGGCATCAGCTCCATATTTTTACATAGGTTTCCGATTCGTAATATTTGTAGGTTTATTAGCATTGAGTTGACAGTGAGGAAGCAGGAAAGAGAACACAGCTGCTGCAGACGTTCCTAGCATGATGGGGAAAACATCATGCACCAAATCGTTGTCTGCGGTGTGATTTTTAAAGCATAGTGGCTTTGTCAGGAAAAAGGCATCAGGGGCAACTGAAGACGTAGAACAAAGAGGTCACCTATGGGTGGTCTTTATGACCCCAGTGGCAGTTACCTTACAACAAGTAAACCTAGCAGTTTCTAAATTGAAAGGCTTACTTGGATGTGTTGAGAACCATTCAAGGATAATTGGAACCCCTGACAATATCAAAGTTTTGAAGTGAAAATGGTAGTCCAAAGGCCTTTCACACTAGTATTTCTTGACCTGGTCGCCCTCCAGATGTTTTTGTATTGTACTCCATGAATTTAATCCTGTTAGTATAAGGACTCCCAACTGTAATGGGACTTCCTTTTCTTTTCCTTTCCTTTCCTCTCCCTGTTGCACCCCACATACCATGCAACCGTCCCATTTTGAGCAGGACATCTTGGATTGACAGAAACCACCCCAGCTTCTGATCCCAATCCTGGATTTTTGGCTCCTATGCTCTGGCTATGCCGGTTTCTACATAGGCCATGCTGACCAGCGCAGCTTCTCCCAAGGCTGTGGGAGAGGAAGGCCATGGGTGAGTGGGTGAGGGGGCAGTGAGTGAGCAGGTCAGTGAGGGAGGGGGTAGTGGCGAGGGGGCAAGGGAGGAACAGAGAGCAGCAGCAGTGACAGGATGGGGTGCCCCAATTTTCCCTCCCAAAATGTTGGATGGCATGCTCCCCATAGGCAGCAGGGCATGGTGGGGGCACAGGAAATGTACAGGGAGAGGAGGAGGGAAGGAACTCCTGCTATGCAGGCAGATCTACTTGCACTAATGGGATGGACTTTGTTGGCTACAACTCTGTGGACTTCACCTCCCATCACCACTGACCGTTCAATACATTAGCTGGAGATGATGGGAGTTATAGTCCAAAACATCTGGAGAACACCAGGTTGGGGGAAGCTCATCTACAACACCCCCATTGCCTTCATAATGGGCATTCAAGCAATTCTTCATTTCGAATCTTTATCTTACCTCCTGGTATAAGAAGAGCCGGAACAACAACAACAACTTATTATTTGTACCCCGCCCATCTGGCTAGGTTTCCCCAGCCACTCTGGGCGGCTTCCAACAAAGATTAAAAATACATTAAAACATCAGCCATTAAAAACTTCCCCTAAACAAGGCTGCCTTCGTATGTCTTCTAAACGTCAGATAGTTGTTTATCTCTTTGACATCTGATAGGAGGGCATTTCACAAAGTGGGCGGGCGCCACTACCGAGGAGGCACTCTGCCTGGTTCCCTGTAGTTTGACTTCTCACAGTGAGGGAACTGCAAGAAGGCCCTCAGCGCTGGATCTCAGTGTCCGGGCTGAATGATGGGGGTGGAGACGCTCCTTCAGGTATACTGGGCTGAGGCCATTTAGGGCTGTAAAGTTCATCACCAACACTTTGAATTGTGCCTGGAAACGTAATGGGAGCCAAAGTAGGTCTTTCAAGACCGGTGTTATGTGGTCTCGGCGGCCGCTCCCAGTCACCAGTCTAGCTGCCGCATTTGGATTAGTTGTAGTTTCTGGGTCACCTTCAAAGGTAGCCCCATGTAGAGCACATTGCAGTAGTCCAGGCAGGAGATAACTAGAGCATGCACCACTCTGGCGAGACAGTCTGCGGGCAGGTAGGGTCTCAGCCTGCATACCAGATGGAGCTGGTAAACAGCTGCCCTGGACACAGAATTGACCTGCGCCTCCATGGAGAGCTGCGAGTCCAAAATTACTCCCAGGCTGCGCACCTGGTCCTTCAGGGGCACAGTTACCCCATTCAGGACCAGGGAGTCCTCCACACCTGCCCTCCCCCTTTCCCCCTAAAAGAGTATTTCTGTCTTGTCAAGATTCAACCTCAATCTGTTAGCAGCCATCCATCCTCCAACCGCCTCCAGGCACTCATACAAGACCTTCATCGTCTTCACTGGTTAGGATTTGAAAGAGTGGTAGAGAGAATCAAGCCAATGGCCTATCTAGTCCAGCATCCTTTTCTCACAGTGACCAACCAGATGTCTGTGGGAAACCCACAAGTGGGACCTGAGTCCCAGAGCCTTCTCCCATCCTGCAGTTTCCAGCAACTGGTATTCAGGAGCAGACTCCCTCCAACCAGGGTGAGGAGTCAGATTTTCCAAGGTTGTGATGTCTCCATTAGCAAGGAGGAAGAAAACAAAGGACTGGGTAGAATTTCTAAAGAACCCCATTTAACGATAGCCATATTTATCTCCCTATAGGATTCCATTCCTGAGGGCCTCAAAGGGCATCTTCACCAGAGACAGATTCCTGAAATGTTAAGCAATTTGATGCAGTGCCAGCATTTTCTACCGTGCTATACAAAAGCATGTTTGGTGGTCAAATTTATGTGGTGTTTGAAAACTAAGTATTAGCCATTAGGGGATTACAAGCATATGCTTTCAGGGATTTAATAACACTAATATGAGTTATTATTGGAACAGCAATATTTTTTCATGACAGTCTGAAAAAAACCTCAGGTTTGGCATCTCATATAGAGGTGAAACAGCTTTTCACTCAAGCCAAGGTTAATCTGTGACTATAATTGTTTTTCTCTCCCTTAGCTTTGAGTGTTGCAATCAATGGTTGAATACAGATCTTTATATCTTGAGAACGGTAGCCAGGTGTATCATAAAAGCTGGAATTCTATATATCTAGTGTAGGTGAAATTAGAACAACTGTCCTTGAAAGGTTGGGTATGTCCTTCCTTTGTCCACCTTGCTTGCCTGCAGGAAGAGTTTGCTTTTTAATCAAATTAATTAAGGGGGGAAAGTGCCTTTTCTCTGTCTAATCAATGAGCAGAGGCTTGGTGTAGGGATGTATCCCATCTTTGCAGTCTTTTCAGTGCTCCTCAGGGCTCTATTGAATTGCATTTAAAAAACTCATAATGGGGATCACTCTCAGTACACTGTCAACATAAACGGCATGTATGACTTTCATTCTCGTGTCCCCGATAATCCTTTGCAATATGAATGCTGGATGGCTTTCGAAAAATGTGATATATGGATAGATTTATTCCCGACTGTTTCCCTAACTGTGTTCCTCCCTGCAGTTCTTAACAAAACAAGCCAGTTTTTAAAATTTGTGTCTCATCCGTGGTTCTCATAAGTCAAGAGAGTTGCAGTAATGTGCAATTAAGGTAAGGGCAAGTGAAGTTGACTTCCCCCATGCATCTTAAGAAATGGATTGGAAGAGGCGCATCGAAAATGAAAGCCTGTCCTCGGCGTGTAATCACTTGCAAATCATTCCATTGCAATGTGTTTCTTCAGTATAGATGGCTGGCTAAAGTCTCCCTGGCTGCTAGCCACACACCATTCTCCATCTCAGCCCTTGCAAGCTGTTTTAGTACACAGCGACAAGTAAGAGCTATGAAATGAAACAGAAGCACGATTAGCGGTGGCATTGCTTTTTTATTATTATTAAAGATGCAAAGCCCTGGCACAATTTGATTCAAAAAAGAAAAATGTAAATCGACATCTTCAGCTTTTTTCCTCTCTTTTCTTTTGCAGCACTTTTGCTTTCTTTTTATTCATTTCCTCTTTGCCACTTAAGTTCCCTAATAATCCCCAGTGGAAATATTTTGTTCATAATTATTGGAAATTAGACGTGATCCTGGAACAACCACTTAGTTAAAAAGCAGCTTTGTACATGTTTATATTGTTTTAAGAATGCATTGCAAATAGGGAGTGGTTTTACCTTGTGTTTGGTGGGTTGACGGGAAAGCGGAGACTAGAGAGAATCAGCTGAGTAACCCAGAGCTTCCATTGGGCTTACTCTCTTTCATTTTCCCAGTATAGGCTGCCATGATCCAGTGGTGGTGATGTATGGATGTTGGCAGCAGGAAGCAGTAATGGGGACATCTTTTTATTTTTTTAAAAAAATAAGAATTGCAAAAATTAAGAGAATTGTAGAAAGGATGACAGCAGGTCATCAAGGCTAAAGAGGAAACAATGTACCGTATTTTTTGCTCTATAAGACTCACTTTTCCCACCTAAAAAGTAAGGAGAAATGTGTGTGCGTCTTATGGAGCGAATGCAGGCTGTGCAGCGATCCCTCTTGCTGTTCTGGCTTCTGGGATTCAGAATATTTTTTATCTTGTTTTCCTCCTCCAAAAACTAGGTGCGTCTTGTGGTCTGGTGCGTCTTATAGAGCGAAAAATATGCTCTATTTATACATATATAATATGTATAAATATATATACATACGACAATATATACATACAATATATACATACGACATATATGGAAAAATATTGAAGAAAAGCAAATATCTATAATAAAAGTATAAATACATAATAGAAGAACAGGAAATTATATATAAGAGCAAAACACACAGAGGTATAAACATAATTACGCCAAACAAATTATTTGGTTTGGGAGCCCCTTGTACAGAGGACACTGTCAGCTTTGTCCCTTTGATAAAAGGAAGAAAAAAACTTAGAATAATAGAATTGTAGAGTTGTAAGGAGACACAAGGGTCATCTAGTCCAACCCTGTGCAGTGCATGAATCTTTTGCCCAGTGTGAGGCTTGAACCCATGACCCTGAGATTATGAGTCTTATGTTCTACCAACTGAGCTAGCAGTCAAAGCTGATAGGTGTCAGAAGGTAGGCATGTGCCTATACATCTATGCTGGATCTCTGGACAGAGCCATATGTGGACAGTCAAGGCCCAGACCACCCATTCTTAAGACATCCAGCCCTAAGTGATTGTTAGTTTCCTGCATTGACAGAACAGTTATCAGTTCACGAACTTCTCTGCCTTCATGGGTTGAAAACCTGCCATTTGCAGTCTGCTTCCCAGTAGTAGTATTACCTACAATAACCCTAAGTCAGTGATGGCCAAACTTGGCCCTCAGCTGTTTTGGGACTACAACTCCTATCATCCCTAGCTAACAGGACCAGTGGTAAGGGATGATGGGAATTGTAGTCCCAAAACAGCTGGAGGGCTGAGTTTGGCCATCACTGCCCTAAGTGAAGGGAACCAACCTAATCTAGAATGGCCACCTGAATTGAAAGATATGTAGGTATTCTGGTTCAACTGCTTTGTGGGGTTGGCTGTTGTTGAGGAGGAGAAAGAGCAGGGAGAAGAAATAATTACCACATTGCCTCTATGGGTGAAATGGGAGAACTTGCAAAGTGGTCCTCATGACTTGAGCAGTTGCTGTGGTCAAGATCCTATCAAACAAGAGCTGCCACTACAAGAGCTATTCTTCTGTGGGTATAGCAGTGTCAAAGACAACACATGGGACTACCAGCCTATGAGTCCTGCATCATTAGAGTGTGCCAAGCAATGGGCATCCAATTTCCACAATGTCACTCCCCTCCCCTCCACGCTGTTGTTCTCCCCAAGTTCAGTTAAGGAACCAAGTTGCTCAAGGGCCCTCAAAGAACTAGAACTAGCCTTTCTAATCTTAAGCTTGCTTTCTTGCAAGTAAGTTTCTCCAAAGTGTGCAGAGAATTGCAACTTCAAATTTCCATGCACGGTGTTGAGAGTATACTCTATTCTCAAAGTTCTTTCCTGCCAGCACCCTGGACAACAAGTCCCTGCCTTTTAGTTGAGATGATTATTTAGGATGTTAGTTTGAGGTCTCTCATGCTATTCTGCTTCCAATTTTAAGTTCTAGATAAAACTCATACATTCCCTGGATATGCCTACATTTTAATTTCCAGAGCCAATTTTTAAAGATATGACATTGCAAATACTATCTCCTGGAAAGTTGAAGGAAGGCAGTAAACGAACATTTGGCACCAGGGGCTGGATCTGAAGAAGTGCAACATGTCCCAATAAGGTTTGTTTCTCAAATGTTACTGCAGGGAATCTTTTGTGTATGGTTGTGTATTCTAGCTGGAAACATATGATGTCAGTTTGCTGGCAAACCCCAGCTGCAAGCAGTGATTGGCCTTTCTTTTGGCAAAGTCCCCTGTGTAAAATCAATCACATCTTGGAGATCAGAACACATGCAGATCTCATTAAGAGAAAATCCATGTATAGTCTACAGCTGTACACATCAGTATTCTCTTATGTGGTTTTAGATTAGCAATACGCATATGGCTGCATATGCGCCAGTCATGTTAAGGGAAGAGTTTTTCATATTGTTACACACTACCCCAATCCCTGAGCAGTGAGAGACTCCAGGGCTTCCAAGTGCTTTTCCCAGGGTTCGGTTTCCTTGGAATGAAGGTCAGCAGAGACGGTGGTGTCTTTAGGATATATGCTTTTACTTTCACATACTTGCAATCTGATCATCAGACGGAGAAGCATTAACACCACAACTGAATTTACTTCTCCATTAGTTTTCTAGGGGAGCCCCAAATTTAGCTTTGGCTGCAGCACAGAGCAATACATGTCTCTCTATCTATAGCTTTCAGCATCAGCCCGACTCACATACACAAACTCACATAATTAATGCTGAAAAACCTTTGCAATAACTGAACTTTGTAAACCTTTTGTGGAATAAGCATTATTTCTTTAGGAAAATGAAGTTGTAATGTTATTCTTAAAAAAACCGCGAGCGAAGGCCAGGGCGGTCTCTCTTTTATATACCTGCTGGGTTTGACAAGGCATCTGACCCTCACCTGAATTTCATAACTCTCCTGACAGGTGATTTGGTCTGCAGCCGCAGTGTGGAAATAAAGGATGAGATTGCCCACCAGATACCAGACACACTACTATTCAAATTAGGCCCCAGTGTTTTTGTTACAATCCCCTTCTCAATTAAGCAATCAATTTTAATCTAGAGGGACGTGGGTGGCGCTGTGGGTTAAAGCCTCAGCGCTTAGGGCTTGCCGATTGCAAGGTCAATGGTTCGAATCCCCATGGCGGAGTGCGCTCCCGCTGTTTGGTCCCAGCGCCTGCCAACCTAGCAGTTCGAAAGCACCGCCGGGTGCAAGTAGATAAATAGGGACCGCTTACTAGCGGGAAGGTAAACGGTGTTTCCGTGTGCGGCTCTGGCTCGCCAGAGCAGCGATGTCACGCTGGCCACGTGACCCGGAAGTGTCTTCGGACAGCGCTGGCCCCCGGCCTCTTTGAGTGAGATGGGTGCACAACCCTAGAGTCTGTCAAGACTGGCCCGTATGGGCAGGGGTACCTTTACCTTTACCTTTTAATCTAGAATTTAAATCTCAAAACTTTCTTATTCTTATTTGTTAATTTGAGCAAGTAAACTACTGCTCTCACTTCATTATAAACAGTATTTATACCTGCAACACACTTGAGCAAACCTGTTCCTCTTTCTTTCACAGATATTTTGTTGCCATTTGCAACTGTAGCCATTTAACTCTTTGGGGAAATAATTAGCATCACACGTCATGTGCATGGAAGTTGTCAAACCAATTAACCAACTAGAAGCTGTTAATAGGACCAATTTTTCTATAACTTGATATTGCTAGATAGTTTTGATGAACTGCAAAAACATTTTTAGTTTGCTTTCTGTTGCCACCCTGGAACTTTTCTTCATTAGTGCCACTTTGTTTTGTACAATTCCTTGAAAATGAAGGAAAACAACTTTTCTGTTTGTATATGTTGATAATATAATTTTGGTTACTGAGAACAAACAAGATTGTAGAAAAACAAGTGGGTGCGGGCCTGGTCAGGACATAGGTGTCCTGACTGTGACATAGCTGACCTGTGTGCTTGCTTGCTTAACAGCTGTTGGGAACTTCAAGTGAGTTCAACTTAGAAGTGAGTGTTCCAGTTTGCGAATGTTCTTTGGAACCGAACATCCAACGGGACTTCCGAGGCTTTCGATTGGCTGCAGGAGCTTCCTACAGCCAATCAGAAGCCACACTTTGGTTTCCGGACATTTTGGAAGTCGAATGGACTTCTGGAATGGATTCCGTTCAACTTCCAATGTACGACTGTATTCAACATTACGGTATGTAGTGTCAATCACTGGGTTCTATGCAAGCAAGTTGTTGCCTTTTTACTAGGGTTTAGGATTACTGTTGAGCAGTCTAGCCCTAAGTAATTCTAATGTATTTGAAAGAGACTTGGTCCCAAATGCATAGGATTGCAACCTGCAATCTGGCAAAAGTTGAGTTCCTCCTCCTCCTCCTCCTTACAGATGCACAGAATGAGCAACACTTTCACAAAATAAATTGAA